>NC_140594.1:18731433-19931433 GCF_964204655.1 Triturus cristatus | reverse complement strand
CTGTCGGAATCTGACTTAGGGGGGCCCATAGCAGGCCCCCCTTCACCCTGAGGTCTCCGGTTGGGGCCCATGGGGATACCCAAGGGACCTCCCGTTAAACCATGCACAGTGTGGCAGGCACCATGGGTACCCACCACAGGGTGAAAGGTTTTACCCAGCCACCCCTTTTTTCAATGGGAGCCTTTGTTGTTGTTCAGAACACAGGCTCCTATTGAAGTCAATGCGAGTCTGACCGAACGATGTTGGGGAGCATCGTAATCAGTCAGTCGGACTCGCAGAACCCGATAATTGGGCCCTTAGTTTTGTACTCAGTTTGAAAGACTAAGGAATATAACGAGAAAGCATTGTGATGTAACCAAATTTAAAGAAAGGTTCAATGAACCACATATACAAATATTATAGATGGGGTTTAAAGGTTCAGAGAAGTTAAAACGGTCAAGAAAGTAAACAGAGTAAAAAAAAAGAAAGGTTATAGAATCATTAAAAAACATTAAAAACCTAAGAAAACAATATTCAGTTAGAAAAGATAGATTGAAAATATTGAAGTTCTATAGAAAAGACTCTCTTATACAGAAAGAAAAAGAGAAAGTGAAAAATTAGGCTAAAAAAAGAATAATGATAAAAGGTGATGATGCAGTCTGCATTAAAAAACAATAGTCCCATGTCGATGTCATCATTCATAGAAGTAGGAAATCTTGCTTAATGTTTTCATATATTATTGGACTGGAATCCATTCTGTTGCTGGTCTAGTCAAACATTGAGTCAACCTATGGTCAGGATTATAGAGGTCATTACTAAAGACCATATGAGTAGAAGTATCCTGGACTCATGTTATTACATTGGATTTAGGTAAATATCATCGGCAGGATCTAAAATAGCTTGTACCTTCAACGCCAGTGGTGCCACTCATGATCTCTGTTTAGACCTTTGGCTACAGTTCTGAATCTAATCATTCGGGCACTCTCTTCTTGTCTTAGTTTTAACTCTAATTTGCCCCCTCTGGCAAGTTCTTTTAATCTTTTCAAACCACAAAAAGAGAAGTTCCGTTGGTGTGGATGATGTTTTTCAAAGTTCTCCACCAGTGGTTGTCTCCCAACCTTTTTATAGATGTTTCGATAATGTTCCTGGAGCCTGGTCTTTAAAAGTCTTGTTGTACTCCCTATGTAATGTTGGTCACAGGGGCAGGAAACCAGGTACATTACTTTGGTGCCCTCACAGTTAATAAAATCACTGATCTTACGACATTGTCCATTGATGGATACTTCCTTCGTTTTTGACCTGCCCAGTTTACATATAGAGCAGTTGTCATAAACTGAATGGTTGGTTTAGAATCCTTAGATTTGATTTTATGCGGTATGGAATTACAATCTGTTTGTGAGTAAAGGCGTTCGGTTTGAACCAGTTTGTTCGGACTGTATCCCCTTTGACTCAAACGTTCACTAATTTCTGAAGATTTGCTGTCATAATCTTCTTGCAGATTGCAATTGTTGAGGGCTCTTCGGTATTGCCCCGCAGGGATGTTAGAAATGATGTGCTGTGGGTGAGAACTAGAGGCATGGAGAATAGGGTTAGCAGCTGTATTTTTTGTATGGATTTTTCTTTGTAATATGTTCTGGTCAACATAAAGTGTAAGATCTAGGAACTCAATTTCTGTCGCAGAGATCGTAGGTGTTTCTTCTATGCCCGTTTATTCGGTGTCATGCTGTCAATGAACTGTTGGAGAAGAGATTCAGGGCCTTGCCAGATGAGCAGTATATCGTCAATACACTTTCTCCAGAAAACAATATTTCTGGAGAGGTCTTCCGATTGATGACTCCATAGCCACTGTCGTTCAGCCTCCCCCATCAAAAGACAGGCATACGGTGAGGCGAAATGAACCCTCGTTGCAGTCGCTTGCAGTTCCAAATAAAACTCTCCTTTACAGATGAAGTAGTTGTTATGAAGGCAGAATTCCAACATTTCTAAAATCATCTGGTTTCTTCGCAGATAATGTACAGATCTCGTGTGCAAGCATTTTCTAATTGCTGCCATTCCATCAGCATGTTTTATAGAAGTGTAGAGGCTAACCACATCGACAGTTGCCAAGAGATAGTCTGGTCGCCAAACAATATTTTGACGTTACGGTGAGATGTCCTTCGTGTCCCTGATGGAGGACAGTAAGTCTTTCATGAAGGGTTGCAGTTCTGCATCTATAAAAGTTCCCAATTTTGAACAGATTGAGTCAATGCCTGCACTGATGGGTCTGCCCGTTGGTGGTTTCCCCGGTTTGTGGCAGATAAAGTGTTTGGGTCACTGGGTGTTCAATGAAGAGAAGAAGCTGTTTCTCTTTAAAGTTAAGGGGGTCCTTGCTATACCAGTTGTTGAAAGGTAGATTTACCTTTACTTGTATCTCCTCTGTTGGGTTACACTTTAGTTTCTGGTAACAATTGCCGTCACCAAGATGTCGACTTGCTTCCAAGAGATAATCTTCTATACTTAAGAGCACCACGCTGCCCACTGTATCAGCTTCTTTGATAATCACACTTTGATCGGTCTGAAGCTTTGTAAGTGCTTGTTGTTGTGTTCCTGTATTATTAGAGGGTGCATATTTTCTCTTTGAAAGATATTTTTGATATTCTTTGTCTAAGTCTTTAGTTACAGCTGAAAGAAATGAGTCTTTAGTGTTTCCAGAGGGTAATATCAGAAAAAATATTGATTTTTTTTAGAGGGGAGTTGATTTGGAATGAAAGATGTCTATTCCGATCTCCGCAGCAGTTATGGACAGTGATTCCAGTCCTTCTATTTCACTCTCTGCAGACAAATTAGTGAGACAGTAAATATAATCTCAAGATCTTGTGCAGTAAGTTCACTTGTTTGTGGTGGATGATCAAGTGAAATGAAATTAAATGAAAAGGAAACTTATAGAGCGCAAACATTCACCCGAGGGTGTCAAGGCACTAGCTCATCAAACAGAATTAACTGGACAGTTCAAGGCCACGTCAGGGGTTAAACAGCCAGGTCTTCAAGGCCTTCCTAAAGGCCAACAAGTGTGTTTCTTGTTTTAACCTTAGAGGAAGGGCATTCGAAAGTCTGGTGGTGCCGACCAAAAAACGTCTTCCACCCCAGGGGCAATTTTTGAACCTCGGAATTATTAGGTTATGGGAGTGGGATTAATGAAGATTGCGGGCAGGTATATAAGGCTGTAAATTATGTTTAAAGAAACCCGGCCCCTGTATCATGCGTGGCCCTGAAAGCGATACAAGGAGCCTTAAACTCAATCCGCCTCCTCACTGGCAGCCAGTGTAGTTCCTTAAGCACTGGTGAGACAGATTTGTGTCTTGGAATGTTCAGCAAGAAATGCGCTGCTGCGTTTTGCACAATCTGTAATTTGGACAGGCACTTCTTCCGAAGGTTGATGAAAAGGCCATTACAGCAGTCGGCTCTAAATAACACCAGAGCCACGACCACTAGCTTCCGTAACTCGACCGGAATGAAGGGAAGAATCCTTCTCAGTACTTTTAGTGTGAAAAAGAAGAGGGATGTGACCTGATTGACATGGCTTTCAAAGGAGAGCATAGAGTCAAACGTGACTCCCAGGTTTTTCACCTTATTCGTAGGTGTTGGTAGTGGGCCCAATTCTACCGGCCACAAGGTAGGGCACCAGAAATTAGAATGACCGCCAAAGAGGAGAACTTCAGTCTTACTGGAATTCCGTTTCAAACAATTGGCGGCCATCCAGTCCTCAACCTGACGCAGACAGGTGTGAAACCGTGCAGCAGTGTCATCAGGGGAGCCTGTCACTGAGACTACAATCTGGGTGTCATCGGCATAAGAAATAGCCGAGAAACCCAGAGACCTGATTAGCCTTCCAGTGGTGCCACATAGCTGTTAAAAAGAGATGGGCTAAATGACAAGCCCTGTGGCACTCCGCACGGCGATGTAACATTCGGTGACTTAAATCCTCCAAGAGCCACAAATTGTTCCTGATCAGATATAAAAGATGTGAGTAACGCAAACGCCTTCTCTTTAATACAGATCCCCTTCAGTACTTCTAATAGTTTTTGGTGGTTCCCGTATCAAATGCGGCAGAGGTCGAACAGCACAAGTGCGGCATTGCCTCCTGCATCAACCCTCTTCCTAATCAATTTGGACGCTGTAATCAGTGCCAATTCGGTGCTGTGATGCTTTCTAAAACCAAACTGGGTTGCATCCAGGGAGGCATGCTTCTCAATATATCCGGATATAGCACCATTCATGGCTTTCTCTACCATTTTAGCAGGAGGAGGAAGTCTGGAGATTGGGCGATAGTTCTTGGGATCCGCCCCCTTCAAATTTGACTTCTTCAGCAGGGGGAGAACGGAGGCCAGTTTTCAACTTGACGGGAATATTCCCGACGAGAACATTTGATTAAAAATTTGAGACAGCTGTAGGGCGAATAAATCAGGCAAGAGATGGAAGATTTTAGGGGGACAAGCAACCATTGGGGAGCCGGATTTGGTGGACTGTAGAAGGGTAGTGACCTCCTCGGTAGTCAATGACGGAAAGGACAACAGTTCCGGGGGGTCACTGGGGTCTAGGGGGACTGAGGGGATTTCACTGGATGCACTAAGTGCAGCTAACTGACCGAGGGGTGATGAGGCTCCTTGGATACTAGAAAAACCACTGTAAAGTGCCTTGACCTTATCTTGGAAAAATGTAGCCAATGCGTTACAGAATGTCTGGTTTTTAGGTGATTCTGTTTTTACTGTTGAAAAAAGTTCCTTTGACGAATGTTTTGCAGTTTAAATGGCTGTGGTAAAGTAACAGGTTTTTTCCTCGTGCACCAATTTTTTATACTCAAGCAGTGCTTGTTTGTAGACAATTCTGTCCTTCGCATCGTAAGAGGATCTCCATTTCCTCTCTGAGCTGCGGCAGTTTTGTTTTTGTGATCGAAGGTGTTCTGAATACCAGGGTTCAGAGGGTCTCAACCTATGACAGGTCATAGATTTAACTGGTAACACCTGATCGATTGACCTCCTAAGCCATTCCTCGAAGGCAGCAACTGCCATAGTCGAATCCTCTGAAAAGTTAGGAATGTTCTGAGATAGGGATTTTTTCAAACATGTCTGCCGCCAACTAATTCCAAGGCCGTACATTTTTTCGTTGCTTATTTTGCGATTTATCTACCTGTAATTTTTGGAACATAAGTGAAAACATAACAGCATTATGGTCTGAGCACACAAGTGGTAACGATGGAGAGATTTGTAAGGACTTGTTACTGGTGAACACCCCATCAAGCAAGTGTCCCAGAGTGTGTACTGCCAATCACCTTCTGAACGAGGACAAGGCTGTTTGCAATATGAATAAATTGTACTGCATCTCTGTCCAGTAGGTCCTCAAGGTGCAAGTTGAGATCTCCTAAAAGTGTGAAGTCAGAGGATTGGGATGTTACATCCAGGGAGCTGCCTATATCCTTCAAGAACTCAGCCCGGGGGCCGGGGGTCGATAGCATAGCATCCCATTGAAGGTGTAGAGGTTATCTATCAAGATTTTAAACTGTAAAGATTCCATGGTTAGCCCATGGTTTTGCGAGGTGAAAGGTCCTTTCCATACACTACGGAATTTTACGGCCAGCCCCCCTTCCTCTTTTGCCTACCCGGTCTTGTCTGAAGATTGTGTACCCAGAGGGGACTGCCATGGCTAAATCTGGGTCTGAGGAGGCGTCCCCCCATGTTTCAGTGACGAAAGCAATGTCGACAGCGTGAGCCTCTACAAACAGGGCAAACTCAGCAGCAGGTTTGCAAAGGGAGCGCACATTGATAAGGGTCGCTGTGGTATTATGTCAGCAAAGAAAGAGTGTAATTTTAGTTTTCTTGTGAATTTAAAGTGATCCACTTTAGTCTGCACTATATCCCTGGGAGCTGTTGGACAAAAGGAAAGGAAAGGCCTTTGCTTAGGGTTGGATTATGGGTCTGATGTGATGTCCCACTAGATAAACTCACAACTGGTTGATTATCAGGGTTTCAACTAGTTGGTTATCAGGGTTTCAACTGGTTGATTATCAGGGTTTCAACTGGTTGATTATCAGGGTTTCAACTGGTTGGTTATCAGGGTTTCAACTGGTTGATTATCAGGGTTTCAACTGGTTGATTATCAGGGTTTCAACTAGTTGATTATCAGGGTTTCAACTAGTTGGTTATCAGGGTTTCAACTGGTTGATTATCAGGGTTTCAACTGGTTGATTATCAGGGTTTCAACTGGTTGATTATCAGGGTTTCAACTAGTTGGTTATGGTAGATTGAGTCTTGTTGAGTTCTTTGCTCCGGGCTCTTGTTCGTACTGCTGTTGTACCTGGATTTTGAGTTTTTATATTTGGCGGCTTTGTACGGTTGTCTTGTGCATTTCCTAAATGACGTCTGCACACTTCCTCGTGTAAATGTCCAGTTGGCCTTGCAGGTCTCCTGTTCTCTATATCCCCCCAGATTCCACCTCCGGGGAGGGGATTGCTTCAGTAGAGCTACCTGGGTGTGTTGAAGTGGCCGTTGTTTTGATGTCATCATATTTTGTAGCAAAGGTAGACATGCAACCTATTGATAATCTGTCAGGTTACATTTACATTTTCAGTTTTTCCATTGAATAATGTCCTCTTCAGAGTCATCAAGGACTTTGTTTAAAATGTCATCGTTTTTACTGGTAATATCGCCCCAGTTTGCCTCGTCAATTCTTTTAGCCAGAGAGTCCACCTCTGTTTTATGTCTGTCGAATTCTTCTTGCTTGTGCTAGGTCTATTAAGCGATGAAGCATGTTATTGAAGCTGTTCTTCCCAGTGTTGGAGTTTGTCGGGGGCTGTTGTTTCTATAGGAGTAAATATAGGGATTCTAAGTAGTTGTGTAGGTTCTGTCATTAGCAGAGCTTGAAAGGGCGATGGGTGGTGCAAGCTGCGGAGGCCTCCTGACGAGAGCCCTGGCACTTATTGTGTCACAAACTAAGCACTGTGTCAGCTCCGAGACCCCGCTTACTCCCTGCTCTGAACTTATTTTACCAGTGCTTCTGAAAGGCCATTTTTGTGCCTTCTCCTGAGGAGCAGCGAGGAAAGGTAAGAGGAAGCGACTCTTTACTTCTGCGCAAGTTGTGATCTCTTAAACCTTTCCAGCAGCACATCATTCCTTAGCGGCTGCACATCTAGACACAAACACAACACAACACAGCACAGCACAACACAACACAATACAAAACAACGATCACAATACAACACAACACACTACCTCACAACGCAACACAATAAAACACAGCAGAACAATACAACATAATAAAACACAACACAATACAATACAACACAGCACAACACAAAACAATACAACACAATACAACACAGCACAACACAATACAATGCAACACAATCCAAACACCGGCTGCAGCTGAAGATTTCCTCAAACAGGAAAAGAATTCTCAGCTCGCATCACACTAATAGTCACACCTCCTCCAGCTTTGCCTTCAACACTCCAGTCCCAGTGATTGGACCCTTCATGAGCCCCACATGGAAACCAGCATCACAAATATTACATCACTTCCTGCCACACTTCCTTGGTCTTTACTGATCAGACGTAGTGCTCACATAGTGGTGTTAAAGGTGAGACTGGATGTGTTCCCTACTCATGAGGGCGCAGATGACTTTGTCTGAGAGAGAAAGTTGGGCCTGCAAAGCCTCTTTCATCCTCTGAGGCGGCTCAGGTGACAGCGGGGCCTGAGTCCTGGGAGGGGCTCCTTCCTTCTCTGAGGAGGCACAGGTGACAGCCAGGGCCTGACCCCTGGGAGGGGCTCCATCCTTCTCTGAGGCGGCTCAGGTGACAGCCAGAGACTGACCCCTGGGAGGGGCTCCATCCTTCTCTGAGGCGGCTCAGGTGACAGCCAGAGCCTGACCCCTGGGAGGGGCTCCATCCTTCTCTGAGGAGGCTCAGGTGACAGCCGGGGTCTGACCCCTGGGAGGGGCTCCTTCCTTCTCTGAGGAGGCTCAGGTGACAGCCGGGTCTGAGCCCTGGGAGGGGTTCCTTCCTTCTCTGAGGCGGCTCAGGTGGCAGTCAGGGCCTGACTCATGGGAGGGGCTCCTTCCTTCTCCGAGGCGGCTCAGGTGACAGCCACGGTCTGACTCCTGGGAGGGGCTCCTTCCTTCTCTGAGGCGGCTCAGGTGACAGCCAGGGTCTGACTCCTGGGAGGAGCTCCTTCCTTCTCCGAGGCGGCTCAGGTGACAGCCGGGGCCTGAGTCCTGGGAGGGGCTCCTTCCTTCTCTGAGGAGGCTTAGGTGACAGCCGGGGCCTGAGTCCTGGGAGGGGTTCCTTCCTTCTCTGAGGCAGCTCAGGTGACAGCCGGGGTCTGAGTCCTGGAAGGGGTTCAGGTGGCTCAGGTGAAGCCAGGGCCTGACTCCTGGGAGGGGTTCAGGCGGCTCAGGTGACAGCCAGGGCCTGACCCCTGGGAGGGGCTCCTTCCTTCTCTGAGGCGGCTCAGGTGACAGCCGAGGCCTGAGTCCTGGGAGGGGCTCCTTCCTTCTCTGAGGAGGCTTAGGTGACAGCCGGGGCCTGAGTCCTGGGAGGGGTTCCTTCCTTCTCTGAGGCAGCTCAGGTGACAGCCGGGGCCTGACCCCTGGGAGGGGTTCAGGTGGCTCAGGTGAAGCCAGGGCCTGACTCCTGGGAGGGGTTCAGGCAGCTCAGGTGACAGCCAGGCCCTGACCCCTGGGAGGGGCTCCTTCCTTCTCTGAGGCGGCTCAGGTGACAGCCGGTGCCTGAGTCCTGGGAGGGGTTCCTTCCTTCTCTGAGGTGGCTCCGGTGAAGCCAGGGCCTGACCCCTGGGAGGGGTTCAGGCGGCTCAGGTGACAACCAGGGCCTGACCCCTGGGAGGGGTTCAGGCAGCTCAGGTGACAGACAGGGCCTGACTCCTGGGAGGGGCTCCTTCTTTCTCTGAGGAGGCTCAGGTGACAGCCAGGGCCTGACTCCTGGGAGGGGTTCAGGCGACTCAGGTGACAGCTGGGGCCTGACCCCTGGGAGGGGCTCCTTCCTTGTCTGAGGAGGCTCAGGTGACAGTCGGAGCCTGGCTCCTGGGAGGGGTTTAGGAGGCTCAGGTGACAGCCTGGGCCTGACTCCTGGGAGGGGCTCCTTCCTTCTCTGTGGAGGCTCAGGTGACAGCCAGGGCCTGACCCCTGGGGGGGTCAGGCGGCTCAGGTTACAGCCAGGGCCTGACTCTTGGGAGGGGCTCCTTCCTTCTCGGAGGCGGCTCAGGTGACAGCCGGGGCCTGACTCCTGGGAGGGTCTCCTTCCGTCTCTGAGGTGGCTCAGGTGACAGCCAGGGCTTGACTCCTGGGAGGGGGTCAGGCAGCTCAGGTGACAGCCAGTGCCTGACTCCTGGGAGGGGCTCTTTCCATCTCTGAGGTGGCTCAGGTGACAGCCAGGGCCTGACTCCTGGGAGGGGCTCAGGCGGCTCAGGTGACAGCCGGGGCCCGACTCCTGGTAGGGGCTCCTTCCTTCTCTGAGGAGGCTCAGGTGACAGCCAGGTCCAGACTCTTAGGAGGGGCTCCTTCCTTCTTTGAGGCGGCTCAGGTGACAGCCGGGGCCTGACTCCTGGGAGGGGTTCAGGAGGCTCAGGTGACAGCCAGGGCCAGACTCTTGGGAGGGGCTCCTTCCTTCTCTGAGGCGGCTCAGGTGACAGCCGGAGTCTGGCTCCTGGGAGGGGTTCAGGCGGCTCAGGTGACAGCAGGGCCTGGCTCCTGGGAGGGGCTCCTTGCTTCTCTGAGGAGGCTCAGGTGGCAGTAAGGGCCTGACTCCTGGGAGGGGCTCCTTCCTCCTCTGAGGCGGCTCAGGTGACAGCCAGGGCCTGACTCCTGGGAGGGGTTCAGGCGGCTCAGGTGGCAGTAAGGGCCTGACTCCTGGGAGGGGTTCCTTCCTCCTGTGAGGTGGCTCCGGTGGCAGCCAGTGCCTGAGTCCTGAGAGGGGTTCAGGTGGCTCAGGTGGCAGTCAGGGCCTGGCTCCTGGGAGGGGCTCCTTCCTTCTCTGAGGAGGCTCAGGTGACAGCCGGGGCCTGACTCCTGGGAGGTGATCCTTCCTTCTCTGAGGCGGCTCAGGTGACAGTCAGGGCCTGGCTCCTGGGAGGGGCTCCATCCTTCTCTGAGGCGGCTCAGGTGACAGCCAGAGCCTGACCCCTGGGAGGGGCTCCATCCTTCTCTGAGGAGGCTCAGGTGACAGCCGGGGTCTGACCCCTGGGAGGGGCTCCTTCCTTCTCTGAGGAGGCTCAGGTGACAGCGGGGGCCTGACTCCTGGGAGGTGATCCTTCCTTCTCTGAGGCGGCTCAGGTGACAGTCAGGGCCTGGCTCCTGGGAGGGGCTCCCAAGGTTGAGCCTGATACAGTGTAACAGATGCAATTAATCCGACAAACGGAACAAATCACAGCTTCCATTCATGGCTATCAGTATGATGAACTGCCCGACGTGTGGTGTGTTACAGATGAGAAACAATGTTGCTGGTAGACAGTTTCCAGCTCTGAGCCTGGCAGGGGTACCCGGAGTGGGTGTGTTTGTGGCAGGGCTCGTGTTCACGGGGTGCAGGGCCGGTGTCATACACACCCCTGTTAGTTTCAGCTCAGCATCTCTCCTGGGTGACAGGGGAGCCCCGTGTCCCCCTAAGCATGAATAATGTGAAAGGAACCAGCAGGTGTGGAGACCCCTGGGGTGGGTGGCCCTCCTCTCTTGAGCTCTAAGTTCAGACTCCGTTCCACTCTCTGGCGGCTCCAGTTCAGCTCTTCAAGATTCTGTGAACTAAGAATTAAGATCCTGTTCTTTTCCTTAATTCAAGAGCGCAGACATCATAATTCACTTCCTGCCTGAAATAACTCACATCACATGACTGGTAATACCACACAGCTCCATGCTGCAGACATCCACACTCACTCACATCACATGATCAGTAATGCCACACGTCTCTGGGGAGTAGACATAAACAATCACTCATTGCCTCAAATAACTCACATCAAGTGACCAGTAATGCCGCACAGCTCCAGGCTGCAGACATCAATGTTCACTCACTGCCTGATATAAATAACATCGCATGACCGGCAATGCCGCACAGCTCCAGGCTGCAGACATCAATGCTCACTCACTGCCTGAAATAAACAACATCGCATGACCGGCAATGCGCACAGCTCCAGGCTGCGGACATCAATGCTCACTCACTGCCTGAAATAAACAACATCGCATGACCGGCAATGCGCACAGCTCCAGGCTGCGGACATCAATGCTCACTCACTGCCTGAAATAAACAACATCGCATGACCGGCAATGCCGCACAGCTCCTGGCTGTGGACATCAATGTTCACTCACTGCCTGATATAAATAACATCGCATGACCGGCAATGCCGCACAGCTCCAGGCTGCGGACATCAATGTTCACTCACTGCCTGATATAAATAACATCGCATGACCGGCAATGCCGCACAGCTCCTGGCTGTGGACATCAATGTTCACTCACTGCCTGATATAAATAACATCGCATGACCGGCAATGCCGCACAGCTCCAGGCTGCGGACATCAATGTTCACTCACTGCCTGATATACATAACATCGCATGACCGGCAATGCCGCACAGCTCCAGGCTGCAAACAGCAACACTCACTTGCTGGCTGAAAGAAATACCATTGTGTGACCTGCAATGCCGCACAGCTCCAGGCTGCAGAAAACAACGCTCACTCGCACCCTGAAATAACTCACATCGCATGACTGGCAATGCCACACAGCTCCAGGCTGCAGACATCAATATACACTCACTGCCTGATATAAATAACATCGCATGACTGGCAATGCCACACAGCTCCAGGCTGCAGACATCAATATACACTCACTGCCTGATATAAATAACATCGCATGACTGGCAATGCCACACAGCTCCAGGCTGCAGACATCAATATTCACTCACTGCCTGATATAAATAACATCGCATGACTGGCAATGCCACACAGCTCCAGGCTGCAGACATCAATATACACTCACTGCCTGATATAAATAACACCGCATGGCTGGCAATGCCACACAGCTCCAGGCTGCAGACATCAACACTCACTCACATCACATGATCAGTAATGCCACACGTCTCTGGGGAGTAGACATAAACAATCACTCATTGCCTCAAATAACCCACATCAAGTGACCAGTAATGCCACACAGCCCCAGGCTGCAGATATCAACCCTCACTTGTTGCCAGAAATAACTCACATTGCGTGACCGGTAGTGCCGCACAGCTCCAGGCTTCAGACATCAATGTTCACTCACTGCCTGATATAAATAACATCGCATGACCGGCAATGCCGCACAGCTCCAGGCTGCGGACATCAATGTTCACTCACTGCCTGATATACATAACATCGCATGACCGGCAATGCCGCACAGCTCCAGGCTGCGGACATCAATGTTCACTCGCTGCCTGATATACATAACATCGCATGACCTGCAATGCCGCACAGCTCCAGGCTGCAGATATCAATGCTCACTCAAATCCTGAAATAACTCACATTGAGTGACCGGCAATGCGCACAGCTCCAGGCTGCAGAAAACAACGCTCACTCGCACCCTGAAATAACTCACATCGCATGACTGGCAATGCCACACAGCTCCAGGCTGCAGACATCAATATACACTCACTGCCTGATATAAATAACATCGCATGACTGGCAATGCCACACAGCTCCAGGCTGCAGACATCAATATACACTCACTGCCTGATATAAATAACATCGCATGACTGGCAATGCCACACAGCTCCAGGCTGCAGACA
This sequence comes from Triturus cristatus, assembly GCF_964204655.1. NCBI lineage: Eukaryota > Metazoa > Chordata > Amphibia > Caudata > Salamandridae > Triturus > Triturus cristatus. Next base: position 19,918,669 of record NC_140594.1, on the reverse strand, counting down.
TCAATATACACTCACTGCCTGATATAAATAACACCGCATGGCTGGCAATGCCACACAGCTCCAGGCTGCAGACATCAACACTCATTCACATCACATGATCAGTAATGCCACACGTCTCTGGGGAGTAGACATAAACAATCACTCATTGCCTCAAATAACCCACATCAAGTGACCAGTAATGCCACACAGCCCCAGGCTGCAGATATCAACCCTCACTTGTTGCCAGAAATAACTCACATTGCGTGACCGGTAGTGCCGCACAGCTCCAGGCTTCAGACATCAATGTTCACTCACTGCCTGATATAAATAACATCGCATGACCGGCAATGCCGCACAGCTCCAGGCTGCGGACATCAATGTTCACTCACTGCCTGATATACATAACATCGCATGACCGGCAATGCCGCACAGCTCCAGGCTGCGGACATCAATGTTCACTCACTGCCTGATATACATAACATCGCATGACCTGCAATGCCGCACAGCTCCAGGCTGCAGATATCAATGCTCACTCAAATCCTGAAATAACTCACATTGAGTGACCGGCAATGCGCACAGCTCCAGGCTGCAGAAAACAACGCTCACTCGCACCCTGAAATAACTCACATCGCATGACTGGCAATGCCACACAGCTCCAGGCTGCAGACATCAATATACACTCACTGCCTGATATAAATAACATCGCATGACTGGCAATGCCACACAGCTCCAGGCTGCAGACATCAATATACACTCACTGCCTGATATAAATAACATCGCATGACTGGCAATGCCACACAGCTCCAGGCTGCAGACATCAATATACACTCACTGCCTGATATAAATAACACCGCATGGCTGGCAATGCCACACAGCTCCAGGCTGCGGGCAACAACGCTCACTCGCAGCCTGACATAACTCACATCACATGATCAGCAATGCTGCACAGCCCCAGGCTGCAGACATCAATATACACTCACTGCCTGATATAAATAACATCGCATGACTGGCAATGCCACACAGCTCCAGGCTGCAGACATCAATGTTCACTCACTGCCTGATATAAATAACATCGCATGACTGGCAATGCCACACAGCTCCAGGCTGCAGACATCAATATACACTCACTGCCTGATATAAATAACATCGCATGACTGGCAATGCTGCACAGCTCCAGGCTGCAAACAGCGACACTCGCTCGCTGCTTGTAATAAATAACACCGCATGGCTGGCAATGCCACACAGCTCCAGGCTGCGGGCAACAACGCTCACTCGCAGCCTGACATAACTCACATCACATGATCAGCAATGCTGCACAGCCCCAGGCTGCAGACATCAATATACACTCACTGCCTGATATAAATAACATCGCATGACTGGCAATGCCACACAGCTCCAGGCTGCAGACATCAATGTTCACTCACTGCCTGATATAAATAACATCGCATGACTGGCAATGCCACACAGCTCCAGGCTGCAGACATCAATGTTCACTCACTGCCTGATATAAATAACATCGCATGACTGGCAATGCTGCACAGCTCCAGGCTGCAGACATCAATATACACTCACTGCCTGATATAAATAACATCGCATGACTGGCAATGCTGCACAGCTCCAGGCTGCAAACAGCGACACTCACTCGCTGCTTGTAATAAATACCACTGCATGGCTGGCAATGCCGCACAGCTCCAGGCTGAGGACATCAACAATCACTCGTTGATTGAAATATCTAACACTGCTTGACCAGTAATGCCACACAGCTCCAGGCTGCGGACACCAACTCTCACTTGTTGCCTGAAATAACTCACATTGTGTGACTGGTAATGCCACACAGCTCCAGGCTGCGGACATCAACGCTCACTCGCTGCCTGAAATAAATACCATTGCACGACAGGCAATGCCGCACAGCTCCAGGCTGCGGACACCAACAATCACTTGTTGCCTGAAATAACTCACATAGCATGACCGGCAATGCCCTACAGCTCCAGGCTTCGGACACCAACACTCACTCGCTGCCTGAAATAACTCGCACCACGTGACCAGCAATGCCACACAGATCCAGGCCGCAGACATCAACGCTGACTCGCTGCCTGAAATAACTCACATCGTGTGACCAATAGTAATGCCACACAGCTCCAGGCTGCAGACTTCAACACTCACTCGTTGCCTGAAATAACTCACATCGGTGACCTGTAATGTCACACAGCTCCGGGCACACAGAGGCCTGCAGGAGCCCTGCTCACCACACTGTGAGCAGTGACTACAGTAGGAGAGGTGCCCCACTTTCTGCGGAAGGAGGTGGCATTTTACATCTGACCTCAGCTCCCTTTCTGGATGTAAATAAAACATATGTGGACGGGGGACTACAGAGACAGAAGGGGCCTGGCTCAGAAAACTGTCCTGTGGGCTCTGCAGCGATGGACTCACATTGTGATGATGTCACTTGGAACACGAGGTGGGAAACCTACCCTTGTCATGCACTTCTGCAAACCCTTAAGCTGTATAAGGGCTTCCCCACCCAGCCCCACACACCTCTCCCTCAGCGGTCCGCAACCACAAGAATAGTAAGGGGGACACAAGTGCTATCCAAACTCACATTGTGATGATGTCACTTGGAACACGAGGTGGGAAACCTACCCTTGTCATGCACTTCTGCAAACCCTTAAGGTGTATAAGGGCTTCCCCACCCAGCCCCTCACACCTCTCCCTCAGCGGTCCGCAACCAGAAGAATAGTAAGGGGTAGGGAGAAGTGTCGTGGACTCCCACAAACAGCATGGGTGTTCAGTGGAGCTCAGCTGAAAGCTTTGTGAGACCCTTGCATGTGGAAATACATGCTGAAATGTTTAGTAGCAAGAGTGGACTTCTGTGGCACCTTTCTGCAAATTCAATCCCCTCCAAGCACTTCTGTTGGTGCGCAGCACGTACAAGGGTATCTATCTATCTATCTATCTATCTATCTATCTATCTATCTATCTATCTATCTATCTATCTATCTATCTATCTATCTATCTATCTATCTATCTATCTATCTATCTATCTATCTATCTATCTATCTATCTATCTATCTATCTATCTATCTATCTATCTATCTATCTATCTATCTATCTATCTATCTATCTATCTATCTATCTATCTATATGTTTTTAAAGCTCGGAAGTCAGCCATGCTGTATATGTTAAGTTATGCAGAGTTGTAGAGCTCAATATCACCCAAGAGGGGATCCTGGCGCTGAGAAGTGTGAGTTTAGGCACCCTTAGGGCCTAGTGAACTACTCAAAAAGTCAGGTCTTCAAATTCCTGTGCAGTTCAAGAAGTGAGGAGGAGGCTCTTATGTGTAGAGGCAGGTCGTCCCACGCTTTAGGCGCGAGGTAGGAGACAGCTCGACCACCGGATCTAGATTTCCATATGAGTGGGATTTGCTCAAGTAGGAGTCCGGATGAGTGGAAGTATCTGGACGTTTTGTGAAAGCAGATGTGATTGTTGAGGGATGCTGGATCAATGTTATGTAGTGCCTTGAAGTGTGGTGAGGGCTTTGAATTGTGCTTGTTTGTGAACAGGGAGCCAGTGGAGTTCCTTCAGGTGTGGTGAGTCAGTGGAGCCCCTTCAGGTATGGTGAGTCAGTGGAGCTCCTTTAGGTGTGGTGAGTCAGTGGAGCTCCTTCAGGTATGGTGAGTCAGTGGAGCTCCTTCAGGTGTGGTGAGTCAGTGGAGCTCCTTCAGGTGTGGTGAGTCAGTGGAGCCCCTTCAGGTATGGTGAGTCAGTGGAGCTCCTTCAGGTATGGTGAGTCAGTGGAGCTCCTTCAGGTATGATGAGTCAGTGGAGCTCCTTCAGGTGTGAGTCAGTGGAGCTCCTTCAGGTGTGGTGAGTCGGTGGAGCTCCTTCAGGTGTGGTGAGTCAGTGGAGTTCCTTCGGGTCTAGTGAGCCAGTGGAGCTCCTTCAGGTGTGGTGAGTCAGTGGAGCTCCTTCAGGTGTGGTGAGTCAGTGGAGCTCCTTCAGGTGTGGTGAGTCGGTGGAGCTCCTTCGGGTGTGGTGAGCCAGTGGAGCTCCTTCGGGTGTGGTGAGCCAGTGGAGCTCCTTTGGGTGTGGTGAGCCAGTGGAGCTCTTTCGGGTCTGGTGAGCCAGTGGAGCTCCTTCCGGTGTGGTGAGTCAGTGGAGCTCCTTCAGGTGTGGTGAGTGTGGTGAGTCAGTGGAGCTCCTTCAGGTGTGGTGAGTCAGTGGAGCTCCTTCAGGTGTGGTGAGTCGGTGGAGCTCCTTCGGGTCTGGTGAGCCAGTGGAGCTCCTTCCGGTGTGGTGAGTCAGTGGAGCTCCTTCAGGTGAGGTGAGTGTAGTGAGTCAGTGGAGCTCCTTCAGGTCTGGTGAGCCAGTGGAGCTCCTTCCGGTGTGGTGAGTCAGTGGAGCTCCTTCAGGTGTGGTGAGTGTGGTGAGTCAGTGGAGCTCCTTCAGGTGTGGTGAGTCAGTGGAGCTCCTTGAGGTGTGGTGAGTCAGTGGAGCTCCTTCAGGTGTGGTGTGATGTGGGTGCGGCGTGGGAGGTTGAGGGGGATTCTGGCCTCCCAGTTCTAAATGGTCTGCAGCCTTCTGGTAAGTTTTGTGTTGATCTCTGCATAGAGGATTCTCACGTACTCCTTGTAACCAGGGGGTGCCTGAGGGGTTTCCAGCTGCATATTGGGAGCCATTTGGATATTAAGCGGTGGCGGCATTGACTAGGGCAGTCAAGTTGAGTTTGCTGTCCACGATGATTCCGAGGTCCTCGGCATGGGTGGTGGGTGCTAGCGTCATTGGCCACCAGGTGGGTCCCATGTTGATGTGCTCTTCCTGAACATCCCAGTTATGGTCCTGTCGGTGTTCAGCTTTACACACTTGGACTTCATCCAGTGGGCAATTTCAGTCATGTACACATTCAACTTGACCTGGTTACTGGGCGCCTTGTCTGTGAGGGAAAGAAAGTGTTGAGAGTTTTCCTTGTAGGAGAGGAGGTTGATATCATGAGACCAGGTGAGGGTGTCTAGATGGGTCATATAGGCATTGAAGAGGGTCCCGATCCTTGCAGAACTCGGCAGATTAGGTCACGGACGTCCAAGGTGCACAGTGCCAGGCTGACTGACTGGGTCCTTCTAGGAATGAATGATCCGATCCATCGGAGTGTCTGTCCTTGGATTCCGATGTCATATAGGTGTTGGATGAGGATGGGGTGGGAGACTGTGTCAAATGATGTGGAAAAGATCAGAAGAAATATGGTCGTTGCTTCTCCTCTGTCCAGGGTCATGTGGAAGTCATCCAATATTATTTTTTAAGAGCAGGCAGTGGCGCCAAGGACCACTGCCTGCCCTTAAAAAATGAAACAAAAAAGGTTTCCTTTTTTAATTTTTTTAAATGCATCCTGTTTTCCTCTAAGGAAAAGGGGCTGCATTTAAACAAGAAGCGGCTTTATTTAAAAGCAGTCCCAGATATGGTGTCTGCTGAGCCCAGCAGGTCACCATCCCTGGGAGGACCTGTCATTCCCAATGGGCTCGCAAATTACAAGAGGCTCATTAATATTCATTAGCCTCACAATTTGTGACCCCATTGGGAATCGCAAACAGTGTTAAACACACTGTTGAACATGCCATATAGCGCTTCGCAAATTGCGAGTCGCAAATGCGATGCAATTTTGCGAGGCGCTATTTGTCAGGTCGTACATCTGGCCCGATATGTACAATTGAACATTTTAAAAACATTCTGTAAATGTGAAGGAATTTGAAATTAGAGGTTAAAATTAGACTACTATCCTCTTATTGATATGTGGGCGCAAAGCTAGTGCTTCAAATAGAAGAAAGTATGGATCATGAGTGGCCTTAACATTTTTAATTTATTTAATGTTCACTTATGAATTGAATTAAATATTTCCTTATTTGTGTTTTTGCTTGATGAATGCTCATTTCGGTATTCTTGAGTAATCTTTTGAGGTTCAAATCATTAATATTCCTTAGGCCGAGGTCCCCGGCTTCCAATAATAAATTCAGTGGGGTCCCCGGATTCCTGTACCGATTCAGTGGGGTCCCCATGTCCCAGTAATTATTCAGTGGGGTCCTTTGTTTTCAGTAATGACTCATTGGGGGCTCCCCAGCTTCCAATAATGACTCAGTGGGGGTCCACGGATTCCTGTACTGATTCAGAAGGGGTCCCAAGGTTTCAGTAATGGTTAAGTGGGGGTCCCCAGGTTTCAGTTATGGTTAAGTTGGGGTCCCTGGGTTTCATTAATGGTTAAGTGGGGGGTTCTCAGTAGATGAAAGGCTAAGAACCACTTGCTGTAAGGAATTTCTAGTGGTGCGGTGAGTGACTTTGTTGAGTTGAATTTAAAAGACACCCACACAAACTAAGGGGCATATGTACAAGTCCCTATCGTCACGGGAACGTCACTTTTTGTGATGTTTCCGTGGCAATAAGTGCTTTGCCTTATTTACAAGGCAGTGTTAAGCCACTTAATGTGGCTTAGCGCTGCCTTGTAAATAAGGCATCCTTTCATGCTATGCTTAGTGTGAAAGGGGTGGGCAGTGGGTGTTGCGGTGGGCGTTCCACTGCAAAACCCAGTGTTTTTGATGCTGCCCCCTATTTTCAAGGGTAGCGTAAATAGGAGGCAGCACCAAAATTAAGACCAGGGAAAACCTGGGGCCATATGTACAAGGACTGGCAATAACTACTGCTAATGCTAGTTAGCTGCAGTTTTCTCACCTCCGTTTACCGCTGAAAACTATCACCTTGTTAGCGACGTATTTACAAGACGTCACTACATGGCGATAGTTTCAGGGATCAGCGGTGAAAACTGCCGGTAAAATTATCGTGATTGCGATAGGAATTCCGGCGTTAGCGGGAGAAAACTAACGAAATGGCCATTAGCGGCAAAAAAACGCACATTAGTCAGCGCAACGTGAGGTTTTCTGGCCTCTATAGGCAAAAATAGCCTATCAGTCGCCCTCCAATGAAAAATAGGCAAAAAAAGAATGGAATGCAGAATGGAGCAGCACAGATCAGCAACCGCCCCAAGCCCCCCAGCATCCAGGATGAACAGCCAGAGTCCCGGGGGAGGAGGAAATGCAGCGTTCCATCCATGAAAAGAGGCGCATCGCGGTGCAACACCAGTGATGCATCACTTCTCATTGCGCACACTTCGCAACACCATGACATCCAAAACATTGAAATTGCAGACAGTCCCCGGGGCTCGAAGGCCTCCCTGGTCCTGTGTCTGGAGCCTGGATGCCTCGCTGGTCCTGTGTCTGGAGCCTGCATGCCTCGTTGGACCTGCGTCTGGAGCCTGCATGCCTCGCTGGACCTGCGTCTGGTGCCTGGATGCCTCGCTGGTCCTGTGTCTGGAGCCTGGATGCTTCGTTGGACCTGCTTCTGGAGCCTGGATGCCTCACTGGACCTGCGTCTGGAGCCTTGAGTGGGATGCGGTGCTGCTGTGGAGTTGATGAGCCGTGGCGGTAGACATTCAGATGCGGCGATCGCCCTTACCTGGTGGTGCAGTCTGGCAGGTCGCATTGAGACATGTTGCTGACTTGTGTGAGAAGACCGCCTGGTGCCCTTTCGAGCTGTCAATGGTAAGGAGGTCTGCATCACATACTATGATCCACCACTACACCGGGCTGCACGGAGATGATTACCAATGGTGGGTGCTGCCTCTCTGCATCACAGGCCGGATGAAGTTGCGGTGGTCGGACGCTGTGGAGTGTGAGGCCTCTGAGCAGCCACAAACTTGTGTGAAGAGAGCGCTGCCACTTCACGCCTAAGGGCACCCTGCTGCATCACCTGCATCAGGAGGTTCTCCAGCGGACTTACCAGCGATTGCTGTACCCAGGCCTGTGTAATCCCACATGGCTGAGGCTCCTGCTGGCTGAGTCACAGATTTGGAGAGAGTGCAGTGGATTGCGCCACGGTGTCAAAGTCAAGGTAAGGAGAAGGTAGGAAGTGTAGCAGAGGAGGCCCGGGGGTCGAGTCACCCATGCCTAGCACCTGGTGTTACACACCCCCATGGCGGCTCCTCCGCTTTGGCGGAAGAGCGTCGCCCCACTGCTTTCAAGCAGTGCAACAAGAGGAAAAATCATCACATGATGAGAACTTTCTGATGTAATCATGCTATGTTTCCTTTGCTGGCAGGAGCGTGCGTAGGGCTGCTCCACTCACGGAGCAGGGCAGGGGCGGAGTGGTATGCCCACTCAAGTGCGCAATGACTGTTTGCAAAGCAGTCATGCGCACTGTCTTGTTTGCAATGCAGACTGCATTACAGCCTGCATGGAGAACATACCCACCCCTCCAGCCCCTGGCTGAATGCCTTGTCACGGCACTCAAGAATAATCCCAATGCCGCATTGCAGCGTTGTGATTGGCTTAGGGGAGGGAGCCTGGCTGCCTACTTCCTGTTCCTGGAAGCAGACTCAAGAGAGCAGGAGCAACAAAGACACGGGACCCGGCCTCGAGGTAAGATTTAATTCATTAAAATATTTACAACACCCACACACCCCAAACACCACAACGCGCAAATGCCAAGACAGATCTCCAACTGCGCCGAAACTCTGGCACCCCTCAAGAAAAGACCAGCCAAAATCTAGCACCATGTTGCGCCGTATTTGCAAAGTGAAGCATGTAGGCATATGCGTGACCTTGTGAAGCCCTGTCCCACATCATATCTGCATCAGGTATGATGTATGCAGGATGTGCGTTCCCATGCGACAAGGCCTCATAGGAGTGGCACAGTAAAATCCATCAGATTTCACTGCGACTATTGTAGGATGGCACTGAGTCAGTACCTTACATCTGCCTGATGGCAGGTGTAAGGGTGACGCAGTGCTGTAGGGATTGGCTGGTCCCATGCATTAATGCTGGAGTTGCGTCATGCTTGTGACACAACTGCAGCAATGCGTGACTTTAGTGCTGACAGATATGTCAGGATTCCAGACGTATCTGTCATTACTTGCATCATGAAGCGCTGTCCAGTGAATACAGCGCATCCATGGTGTTGCAAGACGGGCGTAGTGAAAAGTGTTGCAACGCTGTCTTGTCGCAGCACTGCAACACTTTTCATGGCTGAAGCCCAGGAATGTGCGCCCTATCTTATTGATGGTGTGTATTCCTGCCCTGTAGTTTTGTCGCAGGGCAGCGCAGCAACATTTCTTGCAGCGCTGTCCAGCACCACAACCTGCTGAAATGAGGCCCCAGGTATTATCTCCATTTTTAAGACCAACTATTTTCTGGTCTTAAAAAACTGCCTCTAACTGCAGTTAGAGGCAGTTTTTTGGGTCCTCCTACCTTCAAGAATTCCCTTCTAAATATCGCGAAGTGGGGTTAGCGGCCGTTTTTGCATTGGAATGCCTCCCTTGCATATCATTATCGCTAACAGAAGTAGGGATCTTTTCTATGGACGTTTTCGCCGGAAAACTGCAGCTAACGGAGGTTAGCGCCAGCTTGTACATATGGGGATAAAGAAATTGCTGCAATAACGTCAAAAAAGTGTCGCTAAAGCAGCATTAACTCCTTGTACGTATGCCCCCTGGTCTTAAGTTGGCGAAACGAGGAGAAAGGCTTTATTTCTCCTTGTTTTTGCTTTTTCCATCAGCACACTGGAAAAAGCAAAAAGCCTTGGAATTTTTGTCTACAGGAAAGTGACCTTTATTGCACATAAATAATCTTTTGTTTAAATTACATTTTGTGACTTCCATGTGTGCTGCATTAAGCAGCACACATAGAAGTTACAAAATGGCATTTCAAGATTGTTTATGTGCAGGAAGGGGGACCTTCCTGCACATAAACAATCTTCCGCTGCACACAGACACCCTGGTGCAAGGGTGCCTGCGTTGGCGCTACATTGCTAAGTGTAGCGCCAGCGCAGGGGAAGCGCAAAGCTGCACCATATCCTTGTAAATATGGTTGTTAAGCCGTGATGGCTAACACCTCACTCCGCCACTTCCTTGTACATATGCCCCTAAGAGTAAAACCTGCTATCTAAGGGAAGAGTGGAGTAACATCTGTTCATGCACTAGTGAAAGAGCAAGCCGACCTTAAAGCGCCAGAAGTCACTAAGCAGGCTCTGGGCGCTAGAGTCTCTTGCCAGGTGTTGACATGACAAGGTTTCAGGCTGCTTCTCACACACGGGACATGATGAGGTTTTTACTCATTTTAATATGAAAGGTCGCACTCCCGTGCCCCGCCCCCTCCTGCTCGCCCCTCTAATGCACTGACTCTCCCAGCTTATAAACCCGCCGCTGTAATATCACAAAATGACTTCGGAAATTGATTTACGGGACAAGGCTCAACCTTTCAGAGAATCCTCGGAGGTTGCCTCGTCCCATAACCAAATTAAAAATCAAATCGGTAATTTTGTCTGTGCAGGGAAAATTAATGATTTCCCTAGCAATAAACGGTACCCTTTCAAAGGTCACGACGTAGCCCAAACCGTATGCGCTTCGAAGGACCTAGCGCCTCTAGGGGTGATGGGGAGAGGAGCAGTGGGTGTGTCCTGATGCAAAAATGCGACACGCCTGCTTCTTTTCAACAATTCTGAAATGACCCCAGGCAGGAAAGGATCGTGTATCCTCTTTTCATACCTGCTCGAGGCAGACACAGTGCAGCGGCATATTTTGTTTTACAGCGCCTTGATGTTTGAGGGACCAGGCACTATACAAGTAACTTCAGACACGTTTTGCCTTTTCACAGGGCTGTAAAACAAGTGTTACTATCACACAGTTTGTCGTCAATATCAGAAAGATGAAAGGCTGAGAGTGTCTTGTGGCTTTCAGGTGATACAGACGCAAGCAGCGAGCGCCTAACTTAGGGCCATATTATCAAGGAACGGCGATAACATTATCGCCGCTTTTGCGGCAGGAAACTGCTGCTAATGCGGCGATAAGGGGCTTGATAATATGCCCTTGAGAATTCCCATAGAAACCCATGTTCTGGTGTGAACATGGGCTTCTATTGGAATTCTCTGCGGCATATTATCAAGCCCAATATCGCCGCTTTAGCTGCAGTTTCCTGCCGCTAAAGCGGCGATAATGTTGTCGCTGCTCCTTGATAATATGGCCCTTACTGAGTAAGTGATGTCGCTTCGACGCATCGTCAGGGGTAGTAAGCGCTTTATAAGTGCATCTACAATACAATACAATAATAACAATAATGTATTGCGATTTATTGGTAATTGTTATGGTTTTAATTAATTAAACAATACAATGTATTCTAATCTATTTTAATACAATATCGATAGGCACGTGTTCTCATAATACTGTGTCAATACGTGTCAATAATAGCACCACACACCTCAGGTGCACGCAGGGTAGGAACCGTGCAAGCATTCCTGGTAAAAAACAGGCCCAGACTGACAAACCCCCCACACACACACACACAGACAGACACACACACAAACAAACACACATAGAAACAAACACGCAGACACACACAGACAGACACACACACAAACAAACACACATAGAAACAAACACTCAGACACACACACAGACAGACACACACACAAACAAACACACATAGAAACAAACACTCAGACACACACACACACACACAGACAGACACACACACAAACAAACACACATAGAAACAAACACGCAGACACACACACACAGACAGACACACACACAAACAAACACACATAGAAACAAACACGCAGACACACACACACAGACAGACACACACACAAACAAACACACATAGAAACAAACACTCAGACACACACACACACACAGACAGACACACACACAAACAAACACACATAGAAACAAACACTCAGACACACACACACACACACAGACAGACACACACACAAACAAACACACATAGAAACAAACACTCAGACACACACACACACACAAACAGACACACACACAAACAAACACACATAGAAACAAACACTCAGACACACACACACACACAGACAGACACACACACAAACAAACACACATAGAAACAAACACTCAGACACACACACAAGCAGACACACACACACAATGAGTAGAAATTCAAAATCTACACAGCAAGAAATCACCAGCCACTGGTAAAAGACAAGTAAAGCAGTGCAGCCTCGCACACTCAGAGCATGTGCAGCACAAGTACATCTGCTCCACCACAAGGGATCCTCACATGCATGAGGCAAAAAGCATGCACCATAGCAGCAGCGCAAGCATCCCTCATAGAGCAGGGACATCACAGCAGCAGGGCAAGCATCTCTCACAGAGCAGGGACAGTGCAGCAGCAACGCTGGCATCTCTCACAGAGCAGGGACAGTGCAGCAGCAACGCTGGCATCCCTCACAGAGCAGGGACAGTGCAGCAGCAGTGCCAGCATTCCTCATAGAGCAGGAACAGTGCAGCAGTAATGCAGGCATCTCTCACAGAGCAGGGACAGTGCAGCAGTAATGCAGGCATCTCTCACAGAGCAGGGACAGTGCAGCAGTAATGCAGGCATCTCTCACAGAGCAGGGACAGTGCAGCAGCCGTGCCAGCATCCCTCACAGAACAGGGACAGTGCAGCAGTAATGCAGGCATCCCTCACAGAACAGGGACAGAGCAGCAGCAGTGCCAGCATCCCTCACAGAGCAGGGACAGAGCAGCAGTAATGCAGGCATCCCTCAGAGAGCAGGGACAGTGCAGCAGCAGTGCAAGCATTCCTCATAGAGCAGGGACAGTGCCGCAGTAATGCAGGCATCCCTCATAGAGCAGGGACATCACAGCAGCAGTGCAAGCATCCCTCACAGAGCAGGGACAGTGCAGCAGCAACGCTGGCATCTCTCACAGAGCAGGGACAGTGCAGCAGCAACGCTGGCATCCCTCACAGAGCAGGGACAGTGCAGCAGCAGTGCCAGCATTCCTCATAGAGCAGGAACAGTGCAGCAGTAATGCAGGCATCTCTCACAGAGCAGGGACAGTGCAGCAGCAGTGCCAGCATTCCTCATAGAGCAGGGACAGTGCAGCAGTAATGCAGGCATCCCTCAGAGAGCAGGGACAGTGCAGCAGTAATGCAGGCATATCTCACAGAGCAGGGACAGTGCAGCAGTAATGCAGGCATCCCTCAGAGAGCAGGGACAGTGCAGCAGCAGTGCCAGCATTCCTCATAGAGCAGGGGCAGTGCAGCAGTAATGCAGGCATCCCTCAGAGAGCAGGGGCAGTGCAGCAGTAATGCAGGCATCCCTCAGAGAGCAGGGACAGTGCAGCAGTAATGCAGGCATATCTCACAGAGCAGGGACAGTGCTGCCGAAGCCCAACCATTCCATACATAGAGAGGAACCTATCCCAATTGTCCTCACGACAGAAGTACAAAGCAGGTGTAGTAACTTCGACTCTCGTGTGTCACTCAAACAGCAGGGACGGCACAGGGGCATGAACCTCTCCTTTGAGGCACGGGCTATCCTTTACCACCCCCCCTTCTGCATTACCCACACACCATCGATTCATAAAGGACATGTTAAGCCTGAGACGTCCCATGACCTGGGTCCATGTCCCATACAGGCCAACCCGCCTGATTCAGGGGGAGATGACCGATGGAAGGCTAGTCTCCCACCTCTCGATTCAGGGAGAAGGGCACTACTGATCCAAGGCTAGACTCCCGCTTTCCGATTCAGGGGGGAGGGCACTACTGATCCAAGGCTAGTCTCCCACCTCCCAATTCAGGAGGGGGGGCACTACCGATCCAAGGCTAGTCTCCCACCTCCCTATTCAGGGGGAAGGGCACAACCGATCCAAGGCTAGTCTCCCACCTCCCGATTCAGTTGGGGGTGGGGGGACTACCGATCCAAGGCTAGTCTCCCGCCTCCCGATTCAGGGGGAAGGGCACTACCGATCCAAGGCTAGTCTCCCGCCTCCCAATTCAGGGGGAAAGGGCACTACCAATCCAAGGCTAGTCTCCCACCTCCCGATTCAGGGGGAAGGGGCACTACAGATCCAAGGCTAGTCTCCTGCCTCCCGATTCAGGGGGGGCACTACAGATCCAAGGCTAGTCTCCCACCTCCCGATACATGGGGGGGCACTACCGATCCAAGGCCAGTCTCCCACCTCCCGACTCAGTGGGGGGGGGGCACTACCGATGCAAGGCTAGTCTCCCGCCTCCTGATTCAGGGGGGGGACTAACAATCCAAGGCTAGTCTCCCGCCTCCCGATTCACGGGGTGCACTAACAATCCAAGGCTAGTTTCCCGCATCCCAATTCAGGAGGGGGGCACTACCGATCCAAGGCTAGTCTCCCACCTCCCGAATCAGGGGGGGGCATTAACAATCCAAGGCTAGTCTCCCGTCCCCGATTTACTACCAATCCAAGGCTAGACTCCCGCCTCCCGATTCAGTGGGGGGGACTACCGATCCAAGGTTAGTCTCACGCGTCCCGATTCGGGGGGAGGTGGGGACCACCGATCCAAGGCTAGTCTCCCTCCTCCCGATTCAGGGGGAAGGGCACCACCGATGCAAGGCTAGTCTCCCGCCTCCCGATTCAGGGGGAAGGGCACCACCGATGCAAGGCTAGTCTCTCACCTCCCGATTCAGGGGGAAGGGGCACTACCGATCCAAGGCTAGTCTCCAACCTCCCGATTCAGGGGGAAGGGGCACTACCGATCCAAGGCTAATTTCCTGCCTCCCGATTCAGGGGGTCACTACCGATCCAAGGCTAGTCTCCCGCCTCCCAATTCAGGAGAGGGGGCACTACCGATCCAAGGCTAGTCTCCCACCACCCTATTCTGGGGGAAGGGCAATACCGATCCAAGGCTAGTCTCCCGCTTCCCGATTCAGTTGGGGGGACTACCGATCCAAGGCTAGTCTCCCGCCTCCCAATTCAGGGGGAAGGGCACTACCGATCCAAGGCTAGTTTCCCGCCTCCCAATTCAGGGGGAAGGAGCACTACCGATCCAAGGCTAGTCTCTCACCTCCCGATTCGGTGGCGGGGGGGACTACCGATCCAAGGCTAGTCTCCTGCTTCCCGATTCAGGGGGGGCACTACAGATCCAAGGCTAGTCTCCCACCTCCTGATTCATTGGGGGGGGAGCACTACCGATGCAAGGCTAGTCTCCCGCCTCCTGATTCAGGGGGGGCACTAACAACAATCCAAGGCTAGTCTCCCGCCTCCCGATTCACGGGGGTGCACTAACAATCCAAGGCTAGTCTCCTGCCTCCCAATTCAGGAGGGGGGCACTACCGATTCAAGGCCAGTCTCCCACCTCCCGAATCAGGGGGGGGGGCACTAACAATCCAAGGCTAGTCTTCCACCCCTGATTTACGAACAATCCAAGGCTAGTCTCCCGCCTCCTGATTCGGTTGGGGGGATTACCGATCCAAGGCTAGTCTCCCTCCTCCCAATTCAGGGGGAAGGGCACCACCGATGCAAGGCTAGTCTCCCGCCTCCTGATTCGGGGGGAAGGGCACCACCGATGCAAGGCTAGTCTCCCACCTCCCGATTCAGGGGAAGGGGCACTACCGATCCAAGGCTAGTCTCCCACCTCCCGATTTAGGGGGAAGGGCACTACCGATCCAAGGCTAGTCTCCTGCCTCCCGATTCAGGGGGGGCACTACAGATCCAAGGCTAGTTTCCCACCTCCCGATTCAGGGGGGGGCACTACAGATCCAAGGCTAGTCTCCCACCTCCCGATTCATTGGGGGGGGCACTACCGATGCAAGTCTAGTCTCCCACCTCCCGATTCAGGGGGAAGGGCACTACCGATCCAAGGCTAGTCTCCTGCCTCCCGATTCAGGGGGCGCACTACAGATCCAAGGCTAGTCTCCCATCTCCCGATTCAGTGGGGGGGGCACTACCGATCCAAGGCTAGTCTGCTGCCTCCCAATTCAGTGGGAAGGGCACAACCGATCCAAGGCTAGTCTCCTGCCTCCCGATTCAGGGGGAAGGGGCACTACCGATCCAAGTCTAGTCTCCTGCTTCCCGATTCAGGGAGGGTACTACGGATCCAAGGCTAGTCTCCCACCTCCCGATTCAGTGGGGGGGGCACTACCGATCCAAGGCTAGTCTCCCACCTCCCGATTCAGGGGGACAGGCACTACCGATCCAAGACTAGTCTCCTGCATCCCGATTCAGGGGGAAAGGCACTACCGATCCAAGGCTAGTCTCCTGCCTCCCGATTCAGTTGGAAGGGGCACTACCGATCCAAGTCTAGTCTCCTGCTTCCCAATTCAGGGGGGGTACTACTGATCCAAGGCTAGTCTCCCACCTCCCGATTCAGCGGGGGGGGGGCACTACCGATTCAAGGCTAGTCTCCCACCTCCCGATTCAGGGGGAAGGGCAATACCGATCCAAGGCTAGTCTCCTGCCTTCCGATTCAGGGGGAAGGGCACTACCGATCCAAGGCTAGTCTCCTGCATCCTGATTCAGGGGGAAGCGTACTACTGATCCAAGGCTAGTCTCCCGCCTCCCGATTCGGTGGGGGGACTACCAATCCAAAGCTAGTCTCCTGCCTTCCGATTAAGGGGAGGGGCACTACCGATCCAAGGCTAGTCTCCCGCCTCCCGATTCAGTGGGGGCGTGGGGGACTACTTATCCAAGGCTAGTCTCCCGCCTCACGATTCGGTGGCGGGGGGGACTACCGATCCAAGGCTAGTCTCCGGCCTCCCTAATCAGGGGGGAGGGGCACTACCGATCCAAGGCTAGTCTCCCGCCTCCTGATTTGGTGGGGGGGCACTACCGATCCAAGGCTAGTCTCCCACCTCCCGATTCGGTAGCGAGGTAACTACCAAGCCAAGGCTAGTGTCCTGCCTCCTGATTCCTATCTGCAAAAACCCGATTGCTCGGCGGGCTTCTGCCAGCAGGGACTGCTCTTGTGTGACTCGGAGTATGCGCTGCCAGTAACCTGCTCCTGCAGGCCAGTGCACAGCATTTGACTCAGGCTCTCTCTGTGTGCCATGAGCGCTTACTCCTTGCTCCTGACAGGTAAGGTAAAAACAAACAGGTATTTCCATTTAGTCCCAGTACATGACAATAGCCCCGATTCAGGCCTCAATAGAAGTCAATGGGAGAAATACATTCTCCCGATTATTTCTAAAATGTTGGCATGTATGTCCCACTG
Organism: Triturus cristatus; assembly: GCF_964204655.1. Taxonomy (NCBI): domain Eukaryota; kingdom Metazoa; phylum Chordata; class Amphibia; order Caudata; family Salamandridae; genus Triturus; species Triturus cristatus. Next base: position 19,901,660 of record NC_140594.1, on the reverse strand, counting down.
CCAGGATGCTCGCCTAGGATAAGTTTACATAAATAATGTATTCTGCCGCCATTTAGCCTGAAAATGTGGCTTGGATCAGACCCTCATGGACACACTCTGGACACCCCTGATCCCATGATGGACATAAAAACTCAAACAAGGCCCTTGGACATGGCTCCCTGCAGAGTCACTCCGGCAAACACCACGGACCTCCAGACACTGACAGGCAGAGAGACCCTGGTGCGCAAACTCAGAGCAAACCCCGGAAGTGTTGACATCTGATGACATCAGCAGCAGCAACATGACGGAGGCACTCCCTGGCATCAGCCAATGAGAAGCGTTGGACGGGAACATTATAAAATGTTCCAGCATCACACAGGAAGGGGGCAGTGCAGGACGTTTCCTGCTGTCACGCAGCGGTGGTTCCTCCATGGGAGAAGAGAAACGTCGCCCCCCCCCGCCCCTCCCCCCCTCCCCCACTGCAGGGCAGAAGGCACCAAAAAGAAAATGCGAATACAATGATTTTATTACCATCTTATTTCTGATGCTTGCTGCCAGCAGGCGGAGTATGAGGGCAGGGCGGGGCCAGTGCGTTACTGCAGCCAATCATTAGCAGCAGTGAGTTTGAAGTGCGCCTATTGGTCTGGCCGGCTACCTTGCTACGGCCATACCGACATGCACAATGCATACTTCGCCAACCCGACTATCTTTGACAGCGGGGTTGGAGAGCAGCACCTATTAGAGCGTGGAGCCTGCCCGCTCCAGCCAATCAAGACGCTTTACTCATGCTGCTAAACAATGATAGAACAGCTTTTTGATTGGATGAGAGTGTTGGCTGTGGGCTGTGCGCTCGGAGGATGTCCTATAGAACATTGAGTGGCAGTGTAAGGTAAGTGATTTTTTTCATGTGTAAATTTATAATGTGCTTATTATAATGTGTATTTGTTGTGTGTATATTTTTTGTGCCTCTCCAGTATTATTTGCCACCAACTGCCAATGGCTGTCTGTAGTAGGTCTGGAGACAATTCCCTGTATTAACCAGGGTCACCACCTGAACCCCATGGAACCTTCCAGACTCGGGTGCGAGCCGCTGCCCTCCGCTGCAGGAGCTCAGGCGCCATTAAATGGCGGTGTAGCAGGAAGCCATGTGGCAGCTGTTTAATTAAAATCTGAATCCGATTAGATGGTGTCAGAGGAGGACGCAGTGGCCCCAGGGCCTGGGATTGGGCTGGTTTACAAGTGCTAGAACCATGAGCGAAGCACGCGGTGTTAATCGCCATGTTGCGTTCAGGCCTTTGCGCCCCTCGTTCTGCGTAGGGCGTCTTGGGCTGTGGGGTCTCTGCAGAGAACAGAACATTAGGATGAATGCTGATCACAGGATTAAACTCCTTCCTGTGAAGTAAGCATGCATTCTGCCAATTGGACGGTCCCTCATGGGTTCCGCGCGCGTCCATGGCTCCGCCTAGAAGCTGCCTTTTCTTTTTCTAAACCGCTGCGCTGCATGACCATGGCATTTCTTTTTCAATAATAACGATAATGCTGTCGCTCTAATAATAAAACCAATCCTGAGTTTGTTATTAAAATATGCATTTTATGACTTTTTTGGGGGTCTGGTGACATGCCTTGGGATATTGACCTTGTATTTAGTGGACACAACAACATTATTCATTTTAAGGTCCTTCCGTGACAGATGTTGTCTTTATTGAACTCCTGGTGTGGAAGGCTCAGACACTGCTCCGTCTGCCCAAGGACTGAGGTTAGGACATCCTCTTAGGATCAACATTCAGGCAACGTCATCATTCCTGGCGTTTGGCGGGCCTGAGGGCAAAATACTTGAAGGGCCCTAGTGGACCCATTAACCTATCAAAATCATTTCTGTCAGCAAGAACATCTCTGTTGCAGTGAGGGGGGGGGGGCGGGGGGTATAACAAATAACCTTGAAGAAGGGCTGGACCACATCTCTGAATAAAAAAACTGCGGCGGAATCACAGACCTGCTTTTACTAAGGTACCCACGTGTGAGACCCGGGTAGAGACGTTGAGGCCTAGATTTACTAACAGTCCGTGCAGCGAGGCAAGTTGCTGCGCTGCGTGAGCGGGTGGGAGTGGAACGGCACTATATTCACAAAGATCATAGTGCTCATCAGATCTCACCCTGTCCTCGTGCACTTGTGGCTGCCGAGCGTCAACGCAGGCACACTTGAAATATGGTGCAAGGGTGTCCGCGTTGGGGGCAGGACACTTTTTGTGCAGAAAGGGGCACCTTCCTGCATAGAAAATACAATTGATGACATATTCTTGTTGCATGTGTGTTGCATTCTGCAGCTCACATGCAAAGAGCATAAAGTGAGGAAATATCAAGGTCATTCTCCTTGTTAAGCCATCCTCAGGCAGGAGTACCAGTTTGATGTGCAAGTCTAAGGAGATACGAATTTGCGTCAAAATCCAGGGGTGGATGCGGGGGAATGGCCGCGCATTACCTAAGCAGCGCCTCCCTGATGGAAGGTAAGGGAGCGTGCTTTGCCGGCCTAGCATTTCTATTGTACACAAAGCTGTGCAAATCGGGGTGTGTGTGGCTTTGTAAATCCCAAAATAGATTTTGCATCGAGGCTGCGCCAAGAAAGTGATGCAACCCCAATGCAAAATGTTAGTATATCTTGGCCTAATTTGAATGATTAGCTAGAGTTCCAAAAACCCTTTAGAATGAAAGTGTTGCATGAACGGTAAACTTAAAGAGTTGGTTTGTAGATGGTCAGATGGTAGCATAACTGTTGCAGGGATTCTGCTCAGGAACAGAACTTTCATTGGGACTGAGTCACCATAACAACTCAGTACCATAAGCCCAAGTCCGACTAACTAGTGTCTCGCTCGCTCTACCACTCATATCCAGAGACGCAAGTGAATTGACACCCCAGAACACAACACTTCTGACCCTCACATGAATCGAGGTAACAGGACAACCCCTTTAGCCCACACACTCATCTACACTAAGATATGACAGAGTAACGAAGGTAGTTTGAAATGTTTGTTTAAACTATGGTGCTCTAGAATACAGTACACGTGCCACAATCAGAAAACAACTGCCTATCAAAAATACCATCCGCATTGTCAGTAAACCGTATATTATGAAAAGCCCTGTCATGTTAGAAGACTGAGTATCCTAGCCTCCCTCCCCTTCTACGGAAGCAAACTGACCATATAACAAAGATCTCTGGGATTAGTAGCAGACCCCGTACCTTCCCATACACAGATGACGTTCTACATCTCAGTTGAAGCCATTAGCGGTCGGTGGGGAGGGATTTCGACAGATGACGACGACGAGGGAAAATGAATTATTTATTTAATTTCCCCTCTTGGTCGTCTGTCTAATGCCCCCCAAGCTCGGCCCGACCCTCTTACCTACACGGGCCGCTGCTAGATGTAGCCATGTGCTTCTCTCAGGAAATATCTTTCTCTCTCTCTCTCTCTTTTACATTACTGCACATGTCAATATGACAAGGCATACATGCTCGTAAACACCAGCTGCATTCTTGTGTTGTGTCAAGCTGTGAGTGCCTAACCAGACCAAAATAACAAGGGACGTTGTTATTTGACCTTGTCGGCTGCGTTAAGACTAAATCACAGGAAAGAACAGAACGAGAAAACAACTGCAGGTTCTGTGTGAAAATACAATGTGGCACAAAAGCAAACGTGTTTATATAGTAACGTGTGCAAAGCAAATGAGGACTGTGTCATGCAGTTAGGCTAAAACAGGGAAAACTACAATGGGCCATGTTCAGAACACACGACATAACTACATTAAAAACATTTGATTCTTTTGCAAACATTTTATGAATATTTATAGTTATCTGGTTCCAGAATGAGCGCCATAGTTCACTCTGCTTGTGCACCTGCACGCTTTGGAGCAGTGCGTGCACTTGCACGTTTTGGATTAGTGCATGCCCTTGAACACTTTGGAGCAGTGCGTGCACTTACACGCTTTGGAGCAGTGTGTGCAGCTGCACGCTTTGGAACACTTGCATGCTTTGGAGCAGTGCATGCACTTGCACGCTTTGGAGCAGTGCGTGGACGTGCACGTTTTGGATTAGTGCATGCACTTGCATGCTTTGGAGCAGTGCATGCACTTGCATGCTTTGGAGCAGTGTGTGCACTTGCATGCTTTGGAGCAGTGTGTGCACTTGCATACTTTGGAGCACTTGCATGCTTTGGAGCAGTGCATGCACTTGCACGCTTTGGAGCAGTGCGTGGACGTGCACGTTTTGGATTAGTGCATGCACTTGCATGCTTTGGAGCAGTGCATGCACTTGCATGCTTTGGAGCAGTACATGCACGTGCACGCTTTGGAGCAGTGCGTGCACTTGCACGCTTTGGAGCAGTGCTGCACACACATAGTGTAGAAGTGAGCAGGCGAGTTGTGTGAAACTTTGTCAGCTGTGCACGTGCTGGTAGGAGAAGCTGTATGAAGAGACGGCCATGGGCTGTTTCCTCAAAGAGCTTTGTGGGTACTGGATGTCTCTCTACAGGAACACCACACAACGCCTCATAATCTGGCATCCAAGAAGAGAGGCAGATGCAGAAGGCTCTCCTTACTGCCTCGAAGAAACTCTCCACTGAGAGCTGCCACATCAGAGCCCAGATCAGAGACACAATGTGTCCTTTGTAGTCTCATGGCATTTCTTGTAAGCAGCAAGGCCCAGCTAGAGGTAGGCGAGCCAACAAATTAACAGAAAGGGCCAAGCCAGAGCCGAGCCAGAGCAAAGGGTCTGGCTCGGCTCTAAGCGCCTGTGCAGGAGCTGAGCCCTGAAAATGTTTGCCTAGTAAATCACACAAAAATGCTATGCAAAACTAGGATAAAGTTGATTCAAATTATTATTATTTTTTTTTTTAAGTATTTGTGTAAAATGTGGGAGTGTTTCACCTGGGTATATCAGTTTGTATCAGACTACATTGAGGAGTAGTTATTAAAAGCAAAGTTTTAAACCATTTACTTAAAAACATTTCACTGGGGCGTGGCTTCAGCGCTGTTTGAAGATGGTTGTCTCCAGGCCGCACTGCCCGTTGTTCGGGCTCTCACTGGATAACGAGTGGAGATGACGGTTATCTGCATATTTTGCTGTGTTTTCGAGTGTCCGGGGTGAGCGAGAAACATCATTTTTTCACACCCTATTGGTGGTGTCTCCTCCTCAGGTCTCGCGGCCACCATTTTCAGCTTCTGACACTCGGATGCCTCAGGCGCTCCTCTCCTCATGAATATACACATGCTACAAATGCGACGCTCCTGTTATAGCGTTTTTGTTTGTTTTTTCTACAGCTAAGTGCTAATTGGCGAGTTCTTGCTTTATGAAGGCTTTTTCTATGGCACAATACATTTTTCTCCTTTATATGATATGAATAGACTTTTCACTGTCTGAGTGCATCCTTCAGGGAACTTTTTGAAATCTTGACTCTTTCAAGTCATTCTATGCAGCTCCATTTAATTTATTCACGAGAGTGCTACTGATAATTCAGTGTTTTATGGCAAAAATATGGTCTACTCACAGTGGTGTTCAACCTCTTGACCCTACTCCATTAGCTGACTATAATCCTTTCAGCATTCTTCAAGAGAATATGGAGGACTCAGAATCAGGCCAGTCTTCTTCCACCACAGGTGGTGCGCCACCCAATATCCCTCGTCATGCTTCTAAACCGATATCTAAGTTACCCTCCTCTTTAGCATCCTCGTTGGGTAAACGCATTAAGAAGGACCCACTGTCTCCTACTATCTCTCCATCACCAATATCTATAGAATTAATCCTTGAGGAAATACGTGCTCTCAAACCATGCATCGACGACACAAATGTTCGCCTTCAGAATCTCGATGACAAATGGTCACATATGGAACAAAAGGTTAATCTGTTAGAAAACTGAGCAGACTGTTCAATCTGTTGTGAATCAAGTGTCTTCTATACATATAGAGATTTCACAACTTAAACAACATGTGGAAATCTAGAAAACCGTAATAGGTGCAACAACTTACGCATTTATGGCCCTGCGGAGGGTATTGAAGGCCCTAATTCTCTTTCCTTCTTTCAGTCTTTTCTCCCGAAGCTTCTTGGTTTTCCTGATTCTCCAGTATCGAATATCCAAAGAGCACATCGTTTGGGGCATGGCCCACGAGCATTATCTCCGGCAACTAAGCCAAGAGGTGTTATTTTATATTTTTGGGAATACACTGATTTACTTAAGGTCTTACAAGCTTCAAAACCTAAAGGAAAGATTTCTTGGCAAGGATCCAATCTTTTCTTCTCTTATGACTATGCAAAAGCGACAGCAGATTGATGGAAGAAGTTTTTGGACATGAGACCCACGCTTCGGAGTTTGAATGCCAGATATGTTCTGTTTCTTCCTTGCCTTTTTAAGGTGACTTAAAAAAATAAAACCACAAATTATGAAGATCCTGTTCTTCTACAGCTGTTCCAGGATACCTGTAAAGAAGAGGACATGGAAGTTGTCCGTTCATCGATGATCTGACTGTTTAGTTAATGTTGTCTTTATTTATATTCTCCTTATCTCGTCATGTTTTACAGTTGCCCTGTTGTACTTCATGTGAAAAGTTGGCCTGGTATATGTTGTCCACTAATTAAAGTGGGAACCTTGTACCAGTCCAAACAACCCTTATGGGGATCAGGTTAAAGATAACCTTTATGAAAGCTAACCTAGTGGTAGCTATGGAGAGCAGTCTTTATGCTAAGTCTCGAAGGAATGTAAAGCAGCTTGTTTTACCAGCTCAGAACCTCCTAAGTGACAAAATGAAAGGAGAACCACACAAGTGTTATATAAAATATATGTATTTATTACTGAACACTCTCTACTTATCTCTATATGAGATTAGAGCACAAAGCACACAATACTTAATCAATAGAACAACAGTAAATAGCACAATACACAGCGGGCTCCAGGGGGAGACCGAACCATATACTAAAAAAATGGTATAACAACTTCACTAAACACAGTGCCTAGAGCACGTAGAATCACTGGCACCCCAAGGAACCACCCAAAGGAGTGACACAGGGAGCCCACGGAGGACGGGTGCAGTGTGAGAACACAGACGCGAGCTCCGTATGACTCTATGGGAAAGTCACGGTTGGAAACTTACAGTTTAAGGATACTTCGGAGAGGACTTCAAGCAAACCCTTTGGAAAATAGAAGGTTCTAAGGCCAGCACCCTTGTGAGTACCGAGGTACCCGTGTTACCTATCCCAGAGGAGCCGGGTGCATAGGGGTCAAGTGGTGTCGAAAACCCTCGTCGTTTTCAATGGCGTGATGCGATGAAGTACTGCTACCGGGAAGATGAAAAGTGTCCGGTGGAATCCAAGCCTGGATCCAAGGTGAGAAGAGTCTGAAAGCAGAGGGGACAGAGTCTGGGCCACTTCAGACTGACCATGGGCTTGATAGACGAATGCCCACCAATGTCTGGTGCTTCAGGTGTGAAGATAGGATGCTTGACTCTGCAACCACGGGGACCAGGAGAAGTTGACGATTACCAAAGTCCAGAGGTGAGCTGTCACACAAAGGATGTCGAGTGCTGAGGGGTCAGTGTCCGGATTGAACACAAACAAGCCTTGGCAAAGGCAAAGTACACGGGCAGAGGAAACAAGTTAGGGTGAGGACCAGCAACGTCTTGGGGACTCTCCAAGCTATGGGGAGTCGGCGCATGTCTGGATCAACCAGGGAAGCCCAAGGAAATTCAAAGTGACCCTTGCTAGGACCCACAGGCCAACGGACCAGGGATCGCAAAGGGACCTCGAGCTGAATCACAAAGCACCAGCTCACAGAGCACTCGTGGAGTGGAGGTCGGAAATCTTTGGTGGAAAGACTGCCCAGGGTCGGGACTACACGTAGTCCAATGCACAGCCTCAGGGATCGCCAAAAAGCACATGCTGCTGCAAAAGTACATGGTGCACAGGGGTTCGGGTTGCACAGTCCCCACAAGGGATACTGGTCCCAGGATTGCTGAGAGAGCAGATCCACCTCAGAGACACTCGGGAGCCCACCTCCTTTGTTGTTGAAATCTTTGGAGTCCTCAGGAGCTTGGGAGATGAGTTTAGGTGCCTGCTGCTGCAGCGGAATAACTCCTTTACTCCAAGGATGATTCGTCTGACGTCCAGCGAAGTGTAGACCATTGAAGTACTTGGTTTCTGCTTGCAGAGTTTAGTCCAGGTAGAATCCAATGTCCTGTAGTCAGGTTTCCTACTTTATACCAATGGAAGGGGTTGGACTAACTCTGGGGATCCACCTATGGGAGGGTCAGGACAAGGGGTGTTACACCCATGTCCTTTGTCCAGTTTCATGCCAGAGCAGGAGCAAAGGGCTCCTGCTACCAGTTTGAGCTGGACTATGCATGGGGACACCAAATGTGCCCTCAGTGCAGACTTTCTGGCACTCCAAGAGTGCCCCCACCCAGTCCCAGCCTTGTGACAGGAAACCTATAGTCTGGCCTTCCTCTGCTCGAGCTTGGCTCATCAGCAGGAGGGGAGACTCGTGTCTGTGGCTGGCGGCATCCATTTTGTGATGCCCAGGTCGAGAAAGCTGGTACCAGGTGTACCGGTGTTTCACATAGGTCCCTCTAGAAGGGTGGAATCATACCTCCCTGCCAGTATGATTCCAAGGTGTTTGACACCGAACACAACATGTTCTAGGCAGCCATTTTATAGTTAGCATTTACCGCGAGGTTACAATGCACTTAAATATATATGGTTGGCTGCATCACAGACAACCCCGGAAAATAGGTTCCGAAGGCTGTAGAGGGGCTCTGCTCATGCAGGGGCACCCTCTCACATAAAACCCAGCACCCTGCCTTCAGGATTGGTAAGGCCTGCCATAGGGGTTTATTTATATGTGCAGTGATTTAGAATAGATATAGGTAACCTATATCTAAGTAAGGGGTGCATGCACCACCTTACACAGGCTGCAGTAGCAGACCTGTCATGTTATTCTGAATGGCCTCTCAGGGGTGGCACAATACATGCTTCAGCTCCTGGGAGGCCTCTGGGGTACCTATGCCCTGGGTACATGGTGTACCATATACTAGGGACTGATAAGGGTACCCCAGAATCCAATCTGGGTGTACCTAAAGTACATGCAATCAATTTAGAGGAGAAAGCAGATAGACTGGGGTCCTGAATAGCAGGATCCCAGTCAGTCAAAGTCAAAAACAGTGATACATCAGCAAAAAGTGGGGGGTAACTATAAGAAGCAGATCCTACTCTCCTACATATAACTCATTCTCTTTTTACTGTCAGGTGCGGTTTTTGTGGTCCCCTGATATGTGAATTTCACTATGCCTGAATGATGTCTCCCTTTCCCGTCTTTGTCCTGGGAGGTCCCGGTGGGCTGTGCCGTCTTCCTTATGTGGCTCCACCTCCCCCGTGTTCATTCATTGTATATCTGTGGTATGTCTTTTTATTTTTTCCTTATTTTTTCTCTGTATTGTCCCTTTCCTGTTTATCTTTTCGGCCATATACTTCTCATTTGATTCTCTTCCTAATTTCTTCATATATACTCTATGTTCCTCTTCCTTTTCCTCTTCTTTTTCCTTCTCCACTTGCTGGCTTTCCCCTTTTCCTTTTCTTACTAGTTGTTTCTTGATTTTCCGTATTTACGTTCTTCTTTCATATCCTATCCATTTTTACTGTTTCTTTACAATTTCCTTTTTGCTGGAAAATGTTATTCATATTGCATTAATGTATTCTGTTGTCTGTTGTCATTCACATAAAGCTTTAAAATTGTTTTGTATATTTAGATGTCGTTAAGAGTTGTATCTTGGAATGTTAAAGGTTTGGGATCACCCATAAAACGTCAAAGGGTTTTATCGTACATTGCTGGGTTGAAAAGTTATATTGTTTTATTACGAGAAATTCATGTAACACATAAGGAAATATCTCAGCTTCAGCGCCAATGGGTGGGTCATGTCTTTGCCACGCCTGGGTCGGGGAAGCTCAATGGTGTGGCCATTCTTTGTCACAAAGGATATCCAAATTGTCAGTCAAGATACAGATACTGATGGTAGATGGGTCTCAGTCTCTATATTAGTCAATAAGATTCCAATGACTATTTTTAATTGATATGATCCTACTAACCCTGATACACTTTTTTTGGCCCCATATTTGATCTAAATTAATGGATTATAGCGATGATTGTTTGTTAGTTGGTGGAGACTGTAACGTGGTCGTTGACCGTTTTATTGATAGACGTTCTAATTCTAAATGTATTCTCTCTCATGTACATTCTTAATTTACATCTACTATAGCTCAAAGATCCCTTTTTAATGCCTGGAGATTATGTAACCCCACTCTTATAGAATATACTTTTTTCTCTCCTGTTTATTCTTCTCAAACTAGAATGGATTATTTGTTTACATCTAAAGCTCTTAAACAACATATTTCCCATTCTGATATAGGTTCTATATAAATTTCAAATGACGCTCCTGTCTCTTTGGACTTAGACTTACTCCCCCCCAATGAAGGAACTAGAAGATGGAGATTCAATAACTCCCTTCTATTGGACCCTAATTTTACCCAAAATTTTAAGAAGTTTGCAGACACATTTTTTCTAGAAAATGAATCCCCAAATACCTCTCTTCAATTTATTTGGGACACCTTCGAAGCTGCTTCTAGAGACTTCATTATTTCTTTTATAGCCCAGAAACGGAAATTCTTTTCTAAGAACATACAATTACTTAATTTACGTATTAAGAAATTAGAACACTCCTTTTACTCTACAACATCTCAAGCTGATATTGATGAACTTATCAAAGCCAAATTTACCTTTAATAAACTTTCAACTGAATCCGCTAATTTATCCTTGCTTTAATCCAGTGCTAAATATTATGGTAATCAAAATAAGGCTGGGAAACTTCTTGCCAATTATCTTAAAATTAAAAAAGATCTTACTAAGATTGATTCAAATCTATCCTCGGCCAATACTATAGTTCATAAAAAGGAAGATATTCTTTTAGAATTTACTAACTTCTACCAAACTCTCTATACTCCTGAATCTCCTCCTCAGCAAAAGGATATTCTTCATTACTTATCCGCCAGTACTCCTCCTTCTTCTCTTAAAGTGGATTTCTCTTCCTTAGACGAAGATATTCAGACTAATGATATTCTTACTGCTAAGAAAAAAGGAAAGGCTCCAGGACCTGGCGGCTTCACTATCGAATTTTACACACACTTCTCCAAGATTCTTCTTCGTAAATTGCATCAACTATTTCTGTATTTTATCTTTACCCAGACATCTGGTGGATCGTTTCAGGAGGTTTTAATATGTCTTCTCCCTAAAGAAAATAAAGATCATGCTTTGTGCTAAAATTATAGGCCCATTTCTTTAATCAACTTGGATTATAAAATATTTGTGAAAATATTTGCCCTTCATTTGGATTCTTTCTTACCCCACTTGATTGGGAAGGAGCAATGTGGTTTCATAAAAGGAAGGCATTTATCTGACAACACTAGATTGCTCTTCAATGTCTTAAGTAAATCTAAAACATATAAAAATTCATTAGCAGCAATTTCACTAGACACGAAAAAAAGTCTGATAGATTCAGTTGGCCCTTTATTTTCTCAACGCTTTCTTGGTTTGGTTTTGGCTCAAAATTTAATAATTATGTCTCTCTACTATATTCCTCTCCCAGGTCCTTTATTTTAGCCAATGGACTTGTATCTTCATAATTTCCTCTTCATAGAGGTGTTCGGGAAGGTTGCCCGTTATCTCAGTTACTGTTTATTCTTGCCCTAGAACCTTTTTTAATAAAAATTCAATTGAACAAAGATATTAAAGGATTCCCGTATGGTGACAAACATTTAAAACCTTCAGTATATGCAGATGGCTTCCTATTATCTCAAATCCACAAACTTCCTTGCCAGCATTTCTGTCAGAGGTGGACATTTTTGCTCTCATCTTAGGTTATAAATTAAATGCTGATAAGTGTGAAATTCTTCCTCTAAATAAGCTTTGTTTTCATGCTGATTTTTCGTCTTCCTCTTTTCATTGGAACTCTACTAAAATTACATATCTTGGGCTATGGTCCAGCGCCTCTATTAGAGACTCTGTTGCTCTGAATCCGAAGGAGCTACAATCAATATTAACTTTGTCTACATCTCAATGGCACTCCTTAGATTGATCATGGTGGGGTAAGCTAAATACTATAAAAATGATGTTAGTCCCTGTAATATTGTTTTATTTATCCAATATTCGATTAATATTCCTAAATCTTACTATAAGAAATTATATAGTATTTTATCAAAGGTTTTATGGCATATTAAAAAGGCTAGAATGCCTCTTTGTAAACTTAAAAGACCTAAACACATGGGAGGAATTCATATCATACTGCGTTCTTTCTCAAACATTCTTCTTTTCTACTGTCTGAAAATAGAAATGATGCTACACTTTACCCCTTGTGGGTTGAAAAGGCAGTTTTTCATCCATTTTCTTTTGAGGAAAATATTTCCTTTTCTCATACTCCTTTAACGCTGTCTCTTCCTATTCTCAAAAATGCTCGTAAATGTTTCCAGCCACTTTTCTCGTCTACTCAAGAATAACATACACAGCTTTTAAATTCAGCAATTTGGTATAATAAACATATCAAACTTAATAAGAAGTTTATTTTGTGTAAAGATTGGTTAACTCACGGACTTAAATGGACTCATCAACTCTTTCAAGATGGGCTCTGTGTTCCTTTTTCAATAATTCAATCCCGCTTTTCTCTCCCCTCTTCATTTCAACTTAAATACCTATCCTTGACTTCAATAGCTCAAGCTTCTTATAATAATTTATTTTATAATCCTTCACTTACTTCCTCACGTCCTGCCACACAAATGATTTTATGTAATTCTCCTTCCGCTTCTCACATATATAAACATTTAACAGATATTCCCCTTATTCGAGATAAATTAGAAGTAGAATGTTCTTGGGAATCTGATATGGACGAATCTTCCCCTATTTCAGTGAGGAATAAAATTTGGACTAAATTAACGAAGTCTTCTAGAGCCGCCAATACCACTCAAACCTTGTTTTTCATTTATAATAGACTTTTTATTACCCCAGTTAAGCTACACGGTATTCACCCTGGCATCCCTTTTACGTGTTGGTCATGTACTGTTTCACCAGCAGATCTCAAACATATGTTATTTGAATGCCCATTTATTCATACATTTTGGGCACGAGTTTGGCAACAAATCAACACTGTCTTTCACACGCATGTTCCTTTTTCTTTAACTCATATTTTTCTAGAAAGCATTTCCGAAGTTTGGTCATCTCAATCCACCGATGTACATATAATTCAAGGGCATAACACAGGCTCCCACATCCCCCAGCTGCAGGGGTCCCCCTCAGCAGAGTACTCAGGACTGAGCACTTCGTATTAAATCTGGAGCAGGGGCCCTCCATGTACATTGCAAGGGGGCCCCTTAAACTTTCATTACACCACTGGTATAATTGACTTATTCCTTGCTTTAATTTTTCTACAGATTACTAAATCATGGAAAGATGCGTCTGCTGTATCTTTTCAGTCATGGTGGTATGGAATCTGCTACAATCATAGGTAAAACAGAGCACACATATATCCCATCACGCTTGCTAGTAAAAGAGATCTTCTTTGGTTACCTATAACTGATTTCTTAAATGTATCGGCTAAAAAAAAGACATCTTCACATAACCTCTACATTGAGGGAGTACCCAAACCTCCTTGACTTTTATAAATATTGTTGTTTGATGATTATATTCTATTGTTACATGCTAATCTTATGCATTAGGAACATTAATGTATAATTGTTTTGCTTAGTCGATAGTATATGATCCTTTTCCCGTCCTTCCCCCCCCTTTCTTTCCTTTTCTTTCTTCATATGTGACTTACCATTGTTTTTTATGCTCATGGTATATTTTCTTATTTATTGTATTATGTTTTACATATTTACCAAGTAAATTACTTTTTAAAAACTTTAAAAAAAGACTTTTTTCTGTTTTAAATTGTAGTTAAATGCTTTGTCTTTGTTTCTAGGTGGAGGATGTTGCACCGTGGGTGGCAGGCAGAAGCCACATAAAACCTTGGCTCGTTTTGGGCTCGGGGGTCCAAGAGGACCTCAAGACGAGCAAGAGCAAAGCATCTGGCTCAAGTATGGCTCGAGCCTTCAGTGACTCACCCACCTTTAGGCCCAGCCTTAGTCAGAACATTTTTCCTTGTATTGATCTTGTCAGCAAATTAATTACAGAACTGAGGTGCCTTCGGCTGTCTGCGGCATGAGGAAGTAACATCCCGCCCCCCCTTCTGATGCCCTACTCCTGGAAGTGACGTTAGACTTCCAGGAGTAGGGCTCCCTCATCTGATGCCCAGCTAGTGGAAATTATGTCACACTGCCCCCCTGCTGCCCCTCTTGATGCACTGCTCCTGGAAGTGACGTTAGACTGGCCCCACCTGTCCCCCTACCCCGATGTCCGGCTCCTGGAAGTGACGTTAGACTTCCAGGAGTAGGGCTCCCTCATCTGATGCCCTGCTATTGGAAATTATGTCACACTGCCCCCCTGCTACCCCTCTTGATGCACTGCTCCTGGAAGTGACGTTAGACTGGCCCCATCTGTCCCCCTACCCCGATGTCCGGCTTCCCCTTGCTCCCACTTCTGATGCATTGCTTCTGGAAGTGACATTGAATCAATCAATCAGGGGTTCACATAGCACAGCTACTCACCCATGAGGGTCTCAAGGTGCTGAGGGGGCAGAGGGTTGGGGGCTGCTGATCCACCTGGGTGCAGGGGTTCAGTCGAAGAGCCAGGTCTTGAGATCCTTTCTGAATTGGGTTAGCGATAGGGATTGCTTGAGGTGGAGAGGCAGGCTGTTCCAGGTCTTGGCGGTGAGGTGGGAGAAGGATCTTCCTCTGGTCTTGGTCTTGTGTATCTGTGGGATGGTGGCCAGGGCCGGTTGGGTGGAGTGAAGGTGTCTGGTGGGTACTCTTACGGACTGGAAGCCAGTGGAGTTCTCAAACGTGTTCAGTGATGTTGCTACGGCAGAGGATGTTGAGGACCAGGTTGGCTGTGGCGTTTTGAACGTTCTGTAGTTTCCTGAGGAGTTTCTGGGTGACGCCAGTGTAGTGGGCACTACCGTAGTCGAGTCAGCTGGTGATGCGTGCGCGGGTGATCCATCAGAATGTCTTTCGAAGCAGGCAGAGCTTGTGGAAGCCAGTTGAGGAAACGGCATCGATCTGGCAGTCCATTGCGAGCGAGGAGTCCAGTATGATGCCGAGGTTATGTGCGATGCCTGTGGGGGTGAGGGAGGGAGGGTTCCCCATGTGGCGGGCCATCAGGAGTCATCCCAGGCTGAGTGGGTGGGTCCCAGGATGAGTAGACTGGCCCCGCCTGCTTCCCCTTCTGATGACCTGCCAGTGGAAGTGACGTCAGCTTGGCCCCACCTGCTCCCCCTTCTGATGACCTGCCAGTGGAAGTGACGTCAGCTTGGCCCCACCTGCTCCCCCTTCTGATGACCTGCTAATGGAAGTGACGTCAGATTGGCTCCCACTTCTGATGCACTGCTCCTGGAAGTGACTTTAGACTATGACATCAGTCCAGCTCCCTGGTGTCATGGTGTGTCATCCTCCTGGGAGTTGTAAGTTGGGCTCAGAGGTCATTCTTGGACTCTTACATCAGGCTATCATCTGACTTCAAGGAGAAGACGTCATGATTCCTTGGATTTCTTGGATGGACCATCAGACTGTGACAGCCTTAAGCCCAAGATGTGACAGTGCTGTTAATCAGAACCCAAGATTGGTACTATGCAATGGACATGGTGTTCAGCGCTGCGAGGCCTGAGGGTTAGTGGCCACGCGATTTATAAATGACTAGTATAGTACAGGATGTCACATCTATTTTCAAAGACAGGGTGAAATCACCACATTTCACGGCATGCAGACATTTGTTCATATTTTCTCTGCAATATCATTGTCCCCTGGACAATAAATCATGAACTCTTTGTCCTTGGTTGCTGTGTTACAAAATAATGCTGCAAACATAGGGAAATGTCCTTGGATATGACCGTAGGTGAACCACCCCCAGTGTGCAGCGGCTGCTCTACTCTGGAAATTATTAACCCACAATTTATTATTTACTGGATCTAAATGTTGCACAATTTAATAAGTATTCTTAAGCATACTCCTGGTTTGGTATAAATTAAAATTACAGGCAATCACAAAAAAAGACAAATATCACATTACCGAATCCGCATCTTTGATTATAAATTTGCCTACACAAAAGTAGGCCTGGGTTATGAACTCTGCTCCGTTCGCTGAGTTTGCGGAGTTTTCTGAACTCTGCGCTTCGCTGAGCTTGTGTCGTGCAGAAAACTCTGCTCCGCGTAATGCAGCAGAATTTTTCCCCGCTCGGGTAGAATTTCTACCCGAGCTGCAGGAAGACAGCGTGACGGGCAGTTCATACTGCACTCCTCACTTGCGGAACTTGTGGAGTTTTTTGTCACCTAACGGAGTTTCGCGTAGCGAAACTCCGCAAACCATGCCCAGGTCTGCACAAAAGCATAGACGCCAACTTCACTTCATGCAAAACTGAATTCAGGAACAAGTCCTGTAGACCGTGTGCAGGCTTGTCCTTATAGTCCAGATGAGCCTTCCTCTCATTCTACTCAGGTAACATCCCTTCTAAAGATATTACTTCTGTCTTGTAAACTTTGTGCTGCCATCTTTACTCCACATTCTCAAACTAGGGAATGCAGTTCCTCTTCAATCAAATTTCTCATAATCGTCCCCTCAATCTTTAGAAAAGTTACTTTAAAATATTGTGCGATTCACTACCCTGGATATGTTCCCAAGAACATAAGACACCAGGGAAATAGGTTTCAGATTAGATTACTTCCTGCCCTTGTGTTTTTTTCATTTGTGGAATTTATTATGCATTAGGAAAATGTTGCAAATTGGCTTTTCAATAGGTTTTCAAACTTATATTACAACTAAGGCCCTAATTACAATGCCTGTCGGAAAGCCTCCGACCACTGGTCGAAGGCTTTCCGACTGACATTGTAGGATTAAACAGGCTTAGAATGACGGCAGTTGGAGTTTAAACCGGCTGGGGAATCTGACCCTGTTTCGATATATTCAAGGAGCATTGTCAGACAGTCGGAAAGGCCTCACAATCCCTTAAGGATGGTGTTTCTGACGTTGAGATTATGATGGCACTTTCCGACAGCAGTTCCATGTCGGCCTTTCCGACACGGAACTGCTGTCAGAAAGTGTATTTGGGGGCCCCTAGTAGGGCCCCCTTCCTTCTGGCCCTCCGCATGGGGCCCTGGGGGGAACCTATGGTGCCATCCTCCACATCCCTGAACTGTGTTTCAGGCCCCCTGAAGTGCCTGCCACACAGTGCAGGGATGTTTAAAAACTGACATTTTTCAATTGGATTTTGTGCTGTGGGCTGTTTCGGCCTGCCACACAAACTCCCATTGGAAAATGGAAGTTTGAGAGTACACCATCCTAATTGCAGTGTCGGTCGGAGGCAACTCCGACTGACATTGTAATCAGAGCCTAAGAATAGGGGAATGAGGCCTAAGTATAAATGAGTTAATATTTCCATGAAGATGGAACTCACAACGTTCAACTTTCGTGCTCCTCAAACCAAACAGTCAAAAGCAAACTGATTGCAAAAAATACAAACTTGAAAATGAAAGTAACACTAATTTAAAGTTTGGTACACGTGGACGAACCACCAAAATGTGATCATATTTGGAGGTTCGTATGCATCCACCAAACTGTCAATGGAACCCTAATTCCTTTATCGGGGTCTCCATGAGAGGGGATCTGGGTCTGAGTTTCATGATGAAGTTTCCGGACACAGTCCTCCAACCAGCTCAATATGCGCTGACCCTTCTCGCGGTTGGATCTCACCACAGGGGACTGAAGCTCATGATGAAGGCTCCAGACACAGTCCTTGCATCAGGTCATCATGAGCTGACCCTTCTCCTGGTTGGATCTCACCACAGGGGACTGAAGCTCATGATCAAGTCTCCAGACAGAGTCCTCACATCAGCTCATCATGAGCTGACCCTTCTCCTGGTTGGATCTCACCACAGGGGCTGAAGCCCATGATGAAGGCTCCAGACACAGTCCTCGCATCAGGTCATCATGAGCTGACCCTTCTCCTGGTTGGATCTCACCACAGGGGACTGAAGCTCATGATCAAGTCTCCAGACACAGTCCTCACATCAGCTCATCATGCGCTGACCCTTCTCGCGGTTGGATCTCACCACAGGGGACTGAAGCTCATGATGAAGGCTCCAGACACAGTCCTCGCATCAGGTCAACATGCGCTGACCCTTCTCGCGGTTGGATCTCACCAGAGGGGACTGAAGCTCATGATCAAGTCTCCAGACACAGTCCTCACATCAGCTCATCATGAGCTGATCCTTCTCCTGGTTGGATCTCACCACAGGGCACTGAAGCTCATGATGAAGGCTCCAGACACAGTCCTCACATCAGCTCCTCATGAGCTGAGCCTTCTCCTGGTTGGATTTCACCACAGGGGACTGGAGCTCATGTTGAAGGCTCCAGACACAGTCCTCACATCAGCTCATCATGAGCTGACCCTTCTCCTGGTTGGATCTCACCACAGGGGACTGAAGCACATGATGAAGGCTCCAGACACAGTCCTCGTATCAGGTCATCATGTGTCGACTCTTCTCATGATTGAATCTCACCCAGGGGCGGTTCCTACGTTATGGCGGAGGAGCGTCGCCCCACTGCCGGACCCAGCAGACAGATGTAAAATAAAATTATAATAAACCAGTAAACAAAATGTATTTATTATCATTTTATTTTACTCTGCAGCCGAGATTTGATCTCACAATGAAGCCTCCAGAAACAGTCCTCCCGTGCTGACCATTCTAGCTGTTGGATCTCCCCACGGGTGACCAGAGGTCACAATGAAGGCTCCAGACACAGTCCTCCCACCAGTTCATCATGTGCCGACCCGTTTTGTGGTTGGGTCTCACCACTAAGAACTGGAGCTCATGATTATGGCTCCAGACAGTCCTCCTGCAAGCTCATCACGTGCCGACCATTCTAGTTGCTGGATCTCACCATGGGTGACTGGAGCTCACCATGAAGGCTACAGACACAGTCCTCCCATCAGTTCATCACGTGCCAACCTTTTTTGTGGTTGGATCTCACCATAGGGGACTGGAGCTCATGATGAAGGCTCCAGAGAGAACCCTTCCATCAGCTCATCATGTACCGACCCATGTTGTGGTTGGATCTCACCACAAGCGACTGGAGCTCATGATTATGGCTTCAGACAGTCCTCCCGCAAGCTCATCACGTGCCGGTCATTCTAGTTGTTGGATCCCACCACGGGTGACTGGAGCTCACCATGAAGGCTCCAGAGAGAACCCTTCCATCGGCTCATCATGTGCTCACCCTTCTTATGGTTGGATCTCACCAGAGGCGCGAGACACCCCTCATAGATGTCTTATCCAGAGTGCTTGCTCCTAGCACACCTTCCTCAAATGCGTGCCACTTAAACATTGGAATAAAACCTTTTTTTTAACAATTGTGGCACCTTTAAATACCAGAAATTAGAAGGCAGCTAAAGAAATGAAGCTCTCAGCATTGTCTCTGATATATCCCTCACGCGGGTATGTCAGACGACATCCAAAAACGATGAACCAGTGGTTGTTACACTATCTTCAAGAACTCTGAGTGGTTAGGCCATTGACATGCCTTAGATCTAGAATCAATGTTTTTAACGATATTCTTTGTGCAGAGTTGATCAGTTTCATTGGACCTCCGAATATTATCTGTAAAAATCTTTGAATCCTAGCTATCAAGAATATTTCTGTCTCTTTAATGGAATTTTAATCTTTTAGCAGTCCTCACCCTGGGGGCCTCCACAAGACAGAAGTGAGGTCTCTGTGCGTCTCCATGGGGGCACCCTGAGTGGGGGGGGGGGGGGGAGGGTTTGATGCGCTCCAGTGAGAGGTGGTCCAGAGATTTCACAAGTAGAATAGAAAGTTGTGAAGAAATGAATTACAGGAAACACTAAATTGAAAATCCAGTGCAGAAACACATTAATGTAGGAAATGTTCTTTTACTACTTGAACATAACTCTCTGCTACAGGCATTTTTTGCAGATACTGCCTCCTTCTATGATTGACTTTTGACCCCTAGGTATCATCTGCAAGGACATGATAGTTCAATGTTTAGGATTATTTCAAATATACAGTTCATATTTCCGGACAGTTCTCTGCCTATAGAGGCTACTTGACATCTGGAAATGCCACCATGTCACAAATAAATATATTCTACCCCGCCAGAGAGGAAGAAAGAGACAGAGAGGGGAAAAGTGATATAGGGGGGGGGAGGGAGGGAGGGAGAGAGAGAGAGAGAATATGTGTGAGAGACAGAGAGAGAGAGAGAGAGAGAGAGAGAGAGAGAGGGAAAAAGTGATATATGGGGGTGAGAGAGAGAGCGGGAAAAAGTGATATATGGGGTGAGATAGAGAATATGTGAGAGAGAGAGATGGAGAGAGAGAGCAAGAGAGAGAATATGTGTGAGAGAGAGGGGAAGGAAAGGAAGAAGGGGGAAAGAAAGGCAAAGAAAGAGAAGCTGAGAATATGAGTAAGGGAGAGAGATAAAGTGAGATCGATATCGCCCGGTGAGTCCTATGTGGTGACATCCTCGGCACACCAGAAGGAAACCTCAAAAGACAGCGGACAAAAAGTCACAAAATTCCTGTAAAAAAATGACAGAAGAGTAGCTTTTCTCCAGATCAGCGCTGGTTGGGACGAAAAGAAAAGAACAGACGTCAGTGCGCCGGGGTGGCGACTATGTAGGTATTGTGATATCACGAGCACGGACGCCGCTGAAGACGGACGCTGAGCCAATTGACACCACCTACCAGCACGCAGGGGTACTGCTCGAAACATCTCCTTTATTCAGTCTGATGCGTGGGAAATTCAAATATAGGGAATCTGCAAATAGAGTTAGTGTCTACCAGATAAGACTTTACGGAAGGTAAGTAACTTGTTCTTCAATAGGAGCAGAGAGAGAGAAACAGTTAAAGAGAAAGAAAGAGAGTGCGAAAGAGAGAGAGAAAGAGAGAGAGAGGCAAATAGCAGGGAGCAAGAAAGAGGTGGAAAGTGAGAGAGAGTGAGAGAGAGAGAAACTAGGAAATAAAGAAAGTGATGGATAATGAGAGTGAAAGAGAGAAAGACAGAAAAGAAAGAGGAAGAGCAAAAGCGACAGGGAGAGAGGGGAGGCACACCGACATAGAGAGAGAAAGAGGGAGAGAGAGAGAGAAAGAGAGAGAAAGGGAGACACAAAGATACAAAGATGTAGACAGCGAGAGAGAGAGAAAAACACAAACACACACAGTGCAATCGAGACAGGGAAAAAGTGAGAAAAGGAGGAGTGAGAGCAAGAGAGAGGGAGTGAGAGAGAAACAGATAGAGAGGGAAGAAAAAGAGAAAGGGGAGAGCGATGCAAAGAAAGATAAGCAGAGAAAATGAGAATGTGATAGCTAAAGCAAGAGAAACAGAGAAATTGAGAAAGAGGGTTTCAGGGAGGAGAAGAGAGAGAGAGAGAGAGCGAGAGAGAGAGAGAGAGAGAGAGAGAGAGAGAGAGAGAGAGAGAGAGAGAGAGAGAGAGAGAGACTGTTAAAGAGAGCACAAGACAGAGGGAGAGCAAAACACATGGAGTCCGAGAAAGAGAGGGATAGTATGTGAGAGGAAGGTAGGGAGACAGGGAAAGAGGGAGAGCAAGTTGGGTGAGAGACAAGAGAGCTGTAGATGGAGAGAAAGAGAGAGAAATAATGGAAGAAAGAAAGAGATTGCGAGGGAGAGGGGTGTAAAAGACAAGGAGAAAGATTGAAAGGGAAATCAAAACAGTGAAAGAAAGATTGGGAGATAAAGAAAGAGGAAGAGCGGGGGAGACAGAGGGAGAGGGACACAGATGTCAAAAGAGAGAAGGGAAGAAAGAGAGCGAGAGAGAGAGAAACAGTGAAAGAGAAAGAAACAGAGTGTGAGAGAAAGAAACGCGGCAAATGACATGGAGAAAGAAAGAGAGGGAAAATGCTTGAGAGTGAGAGAGAGAAAACAGGGAAATAATGAAAGAAAGAGAGAAGGGAAAGTGAGAGTGAGAGTGAGAGAGAGCTAAAGATGGGGAGCTAGAGAAAGAGGAAAAGCAAAAGCGAGAGGGAGAGAGAGAGAGAGAGCCATAGACACAGACATAGAGCGAGAGAGACAGAGAGGTAGATAGAGAGATAAAAAGAGAGATAGAGAGTGAGAGACAAAGCAAGAGAGAGAGACACACAGAGCGAGAGGGAGCGAGAAAGAGAGCTAAATAGAGACCGAGAAAGAAAGTGAGCGAGAGACAGAATGAGAGTGATAGAGAGAAATAGCAGAGAGGTAGAGATTGAGCGAGAGACAGAAAGAAAGAGACAGCGAAGGAGAGCAAGACAAAACAAGAGAGAAGAGAGAGAGTGAGAAAGAGACAGTGAGGTAGAGTGAGCGAGAGAGAGAAAGAGGGAGAAAAAAGAGAGCAAGAGAGAAGAAGAGAGTGGGCATATTTATAAGAATGGTGGTGTAGGGCAGTACAGTAAGGCACCTTGCTGCACTGCCCGACATCACCGTATTGGAGCATGAATGTACCGTATGTATCTAATACGGTGCATTCCTGTCCATTCCCCATCGCTGGCGCTGTTTTGGCAGCCTAGCTCCAGCGCAGGCACCCTTGAACCATGGTGCATTGGTGTCTGTGTTGTCAGCAGGATTGTTTTTGTGCAGGGAGGGAACCTTTCTCCACAAAAAACAATCTTGAGAGGTGTTTCCCTCTGTCAAGATGTGCTGCAAAATACAGCACACATGGGAAGAGAAAACAAGCATTGGCATAGCCAATAGGTCTCGGCTTTGGGACCTTATAAGTGTTTAGCCATGCAACAGTTGATGTTGTTGCACCAAGGATATTGTGCTGCATAACTAAATACTTGTATGTTCTGAAAGGCGAGACGTATTGGCTATGGCAATGTTTTTATAGCATATCTATGTTTCTAAACACTACTACAAAGTAATGAATTGTGTGCTACTGAAAAATCTTGTTCTAGCTTTTTTGCTTAAAAGGCAAATGTGGAAGAGCTTTACAATTAGTTTTCATGCTAAAGTAGCCTGAATGCTAAAAATACAAAATGTGCATTCTGAGCAATGCGCAGTAATAATTTTTTAGCATACATAAACACCCAATTAGAGCTTGGTAGTTTGGATTTTATTTTTAAGCTATTGGCATTGCTAATATGTGTGGTTTTTTTTGGCACCATATAAGTGTGTAACTAAAGATATTGGCAATGTTTTGTCCACGAATAAGTGACAAATGTTTGTTAGTTTACATTTTATTGCAAGAATTTTTAGTTAACATTTTTAGTACTTTAAAGTAAGTTGAGTAGAAAAAAAAATATTTATGATGTACATTTATACGTTTTATAAATATATTCATTCTGTTGCAATATCTTTTAATATTTTTGTAATAATGCCATTGCATAATATTACTTCACATGTCTGTGGTAAATATGGCATAAGTGCATCGGATAAGTCTTCCACATCTGTGTTGATCATAAACCAGTCCATTAGAAGTTCCTTGATAATATCCAGAGATTGATATGTTTCAGCATTGTCTACTTGTGTTGTTATTGTCAATGGCCGCAGAAATCTGTGCACATGCAGCAGCCACAGGTTCAATTGAAAGCAGGGCAGACTCTAAGTTTCATCCTTCTTATAACTTGAGAAGAGAGGCAGCATGTGCTAGGAGAGAGCGCTTGTTTCTATGGTGTGTGTAGAGAGCAGCCCCTGTTTTAATGTTTTATACAAAATTACATGCTAACAGATACTTTTGACAAAATACAATTATGTTTAGTGCAGCTGATAGATATGTAGAACAGGTATTGGCAGAGATCAACAAGCCACAAACTTGTTTAGGAGAAGACGATTAACAAGGGAGGGCAAGGGTGAGACAGGAATGGGGAGAGAGAGAGTAAACAAATATAAAAAAGCGGGCGTGGCCACGCTAATTAAAAACAGATGGCCCCAGACATCTGTGCACAGGTAGCAGCCACAGGTTCAAATTCAAGCAGGGTTGACTCTAAGTTTCATTCTTCCTATAACTTGAGAAGAGAGGCAGCATGTGCTAGGAGAGAGCGCTTGTTTATATGGTGTGTGTAGAGAGCAGCTACTGTTTTAATGTATTATAATAAAATGCATGCTAACAGATACTTTTGACAAAATACGATTATTTTTAGTGCAGCTGCTAGATATGTAGCACAGTTATTGGCAGAGATCAACAAGCCACAAACTTGTTTAAGAGAAGACGGTTAACAAGGGAGGGCAAGGGTGAGACAGGAATGGGGCGAGAGAGTAAACATATATAGAAAAGCGGGCGCAGCCACGCTAATTAAAAATATATGGCCCCAGAAATCTGTGCACACACAGCAGCCACAGGTTCAAATTAAAGCAGGGCTGACTCTAAGTTTCATCCTTCCTATAACTTGAGAAGAGAGGCAGCATGTGCTAGGAGAGAGCGCTTGTTTATATGGTGTGTGTCGAGAGCAGCCCCAGTTTAAATGTATTATACAAAAATACATGCTAGCAGATACTTTTAACAAAGTACGATTTATTTAAGTACAGCTGCTAGATATGTAGCACAGTAAATGGCAGAGATCAACAAGCCACAAAGTTGCTTAAAAGGAACCGGTTGACAAGGGAGGGCGAGGGTGAGGCAGGCAGTGGAAGGGAAAGTAAAGATATATAAACAAGCGTGCACAGCCACGTTAATTACAAACAGATGGCCCCTGCGTGCCGCTGCTCGCTCCCGCAAGGTGGATGCCACCACAAGCACAAGTGCTTGAAAAGTGCAGACCGATTTCTAAAGGTCATCTCCTAGAGCAGAGCATGCACAGTGCACTAGGCTCGATCTAAAAACTAGGAGAAGTAAGTTATTTCTCCTTGTTGCAGAATGCAGCACACATGGAAAGAGGAAAGAACGAAGAGAAATATAGTTACTTCTCTTCGTTGCACCTCCCCTGGGAGGCGTAATGTTTTGGCGCATCCCCAGATTTACATGGTTTTGTAAATCTAGGGTAGTAACACCCACCACAACATCCTTGGAATGCACCCCTAATGCAGAGTAAGGCAACGCAGCGATTTCTGCTATCATACCTTACTACTGTGAGGCAATTCAAACCACGCAAAGTGGTTTTGTGTGACCTCATAAATATGATTTTGTGATTTGCACCGCTGGGGCATTGCAAAAATTCTAGCTTTGGTGTTGCAATGGGGTCATAAAAATGCCCCTTGATTTGGTAGCTTGCCCTGCCATTGCGTTACAAAAATTGTCGCAATGACGGTGCAAGAGGCTTTTAAGTATGCCCCCCGGTTTCCAGTATTACAGTCACTAATTCAGCCACAGGACATCATTCCGTCCTCTCTCCAGTGTTTCCCAAAAGAACAACCGTTTGTACTTTATCTGTCAAGAGTACAATTATTTCTCTGTGGTCAACAAATCTGACCTGCGCCTCAAGCTAATCACCTTAGTTTAACCCAATTCTACATAAGCAATCTTTTTAGACTTTGGTCACACAGAGCCAATACTTTGACCCCGAGGGGCCCTGGCCTGGCCCACAGAATGACTAGTGAATCCTAGAAAGCATTCAGCCAGCTGAATGGATTATGGATTAGAAACGCATCTGCATTGTTTTCCATAATGCACACTTCAGCATAAGTAAGCAGAATGCTCTATTTATATGTTAATATCAGTGGCCCTGACTGAATTAACTAGCAAAATGATGTCAGCAGAGGCCGGCACCTCGCGGGAGACAAACACACACCTCTGCAAAGCAATGGAGTCAGAGGGCCCATGAAACTTACTCCAGGGTCACACTGCACGTCCACTTCAAATGCAGTCCTGCCCTCCCTGTCCGTTTCTGGGTTTAAACTGGAGTCTCTGTGGACATGATTGCACCCATGTGTAACATGCTTCTCAGCCGTCCTTCGGCAGCAGGTCACAAAAAGGACTCTTTTAAAGACTGCATAAGACAGCATTTACAATGAGGCTCAAACATCGCGCTGCCGTTACAACGCAGGCATTACAACTACTGCGTCTTTACCACGCATTCCTTTACCACACATATTGTTGTTATGACATGCCTTAGAGAAAGTGGCGTTGGACTTTAAAGTTCAAAACTTTCCCTACTTTTGCGCAGACAGGAGTTGGAATAGTAGAGTATACTGCTCCAAAGTCCAGCGTTTCCACTAAGGCATATCGCTGTAATGATATACATGGTAATGGAATGTGTGGTAAAGACTCATTCGTTGTAAAGACTGCTGAGTAATAGCACGTGTGGTAAAGGCATGCGTTGTCCCAACATACAACTTACCCAGGAGCGTCGGCTGGGCTCTGAAGTGGGCCTCCAGCTCCCCTCCGCCCAGACGAAGGCCGAGCCGCAGCCAGATCTCTGACCTGAGCAGGCTGCGGTCCCTACTGCATTGGCCTCTGAAATACAGTCTGAAATAGACGTGATCCTGGCACTTTGAGGATAGAATGTTCTTCATTAAACAGGGATAAACAGCAATACAAGTATAGGACGTTGTTTTCACGTTTCCTTGAAATTTGACACAATTGTATATGGAATCTTGACTCGACTTCCCCTCTTTTCTTCATTGGTCATCAGTGTGATTCCATTTAGTACAAAAACAAAAGAGGAAGGTGCACCAGTAAAAAAAATCCAAATCCAAACAGGTATCCTTTAGTATTTCCTTTTATTTTCTTCTAGTATAGAAAGATAAAACTCAGCCAACGCGTTTCGTTCCACACAAAACTTCTTCAAGGCCACTGTATAAAAGACAATCGTCATAAGGAGAATATATATCAGACACAAACGTCTAGGAATTTATCTCTTGAGTATTTCGTTATGTTACTCCATAATAAAGAGAATATCGTCGCTTACTGGTACCTTTTCCTGGAATTTTGGGTTTACGGGACTTCCAAGATTATTGGAACCCTATCGATTGTACTCTTATTATGGAGTAACAACGAAATACTCAAGGGATAAATTCCTAGACGTTTGTGTCTGATATATATTCTCCTTATGACGATTGGAAAGGAAATACTAAAGGATACCTGTTTGGATTTGGATTTTTTTACTGGTGCACCTTCCTCTTTTGCTTTTGTTCTCTTCATCTGGCCCTCAGTGGAGTTGTTCTACGACGCACTCCGGAAGATTTGTGCACAGGAATGGAATACCACCTTGAGACTTTGGGATTTTAAGTGCTAAACCAGTAGTCAGTCGTAGGTCTTTTGTCTTAGTATGATTCCATTTAGTAAACTGGAGGAAAGGAGCGCTAGCTTTACAATTCGTCTTCTTTTTCAACATTAGGAAATGTGCTACAGGCCCAACACTTTCTGATGGTCTCATGCTGTGCGACCGGTGCGATTTTCTGCTTTTCAGGTGTCCCTCTCAGGCTCCCCGCCTTTGTGTAGAGCAGTGGTCTTCAAACTTTTTGATGTCGAGACCCCCTTGTCAAACCTTCTTAGGTGTAAGGACCCCATCGGACAATATTTTCTTGAAACTGGTTCTCCTCATCATCAACATCTATCGATAACTATAAATGCCCCTATTATACCTGCCATCTTTTGGCATGTTTCCCCTGTTTTTTTCCTTTCTGACCTAGTTTTGACTCTGTTTTTGCTGGTTCAGTGTCTCTGCACTTTCTCACTGCTGTTCAGTGTTAAAGTGCAAGTGCTCATATTATAAATTGTATTATGGATTGGTGTTTCCATGATTGGCATGTTTGACTTACTAGTAAGTCCCTAGTAAAGTGCACTGAGGGTGCCAGGGCATGTAACTCAAATGCTGCTGGTGGGACTGCAGTACTGATTGTGCCACTCACCCATGGAGCCCTGAAAAGGGTTATCAGACCTGCCACTGCAGTGTCTGCGTAGTTTGTAACTGCCATGTCGACGTGGCAAGTGCACCCACTTACCAAGCCCTAATCTTCACTTTTCTTACATGTACGTCACCCCTAAGGTAGGCCCAAGGTACCCCTGTGGGCAGGGTGCCTTGTATATTAAGGGTATGGCATGTACTGGTGTATGTGACATGTCCTGTTAGTGAATTACAGTGTGTTTCATTTTTCACTATGGAAAGGCTATCTGTCTCATAGGATAATGGGAGTTTACTTTTAACATCTTATTGGGCATATCTTTCCATTGGGACAAGATTGAGAAATGGGGTTTAGCATGCCTGAACTCAGAATATAAAAATGTATCTTTTAGTAAAGATGATTTTTATGTTCTGTGTTTGAAATTACCACTTTTAGAAAGTAGGCATTTTCTTGCTTAGCCATCCTGTGTGCCTCTGCTGGGTTTGTGGATTGACTGTCTAGCTTTGGAGTGATAGGGGCTGGGGATGTGCATTCTCATCAGACAGCTACTGGGGAGGTCAAGGTGTGTCCATCCTTTCCTGGATGAGTCAAGGCTGAGCTGAATAGACCTGGGCTGTATTTATAGTAGTGGGAGAAGATTATCTTGCACCATATTGGGCCTGGTCTGCCTTGGACAATGCTGTCTCCACCTCCTACCAGGAAGCTGGGCCAGAGAGGATGGAACTGGTTTGGGCTGGGCACAGGCACTCTCTGCCCAAAAGCACAAAGAGAAACGGAGTATAACTATTGGGGTCCAGACCCTAGAACTGTAGAACTCGCTGGAATAACGGAACCTGCCAAGAAGAGCTGGAAGAACTGCCAAGAGGAGTACTGCAACTTTGCTGCGTTGTTGCTTTCTTGGTTTGGCCTGCAGTTGCTGCTTCTGCCTTGGGCAGTGAAAGGACTGGACTGAACTTTCTTTACTTGTTGCCTCCTGTTCTGAAGTCTCAGGGACCACAAAGTCTTCACTGACCTCTGGGTACCACCTCTGGAACCGTGGTTTCAGTTGCAACAGAGGGGGGAAAGCAACGAACTCCATCACTGACTCTACCGCTGGCTCCATGCCCTCAAGGCACTGCAAAGGGTACCACTGCATCTTGCACCACAACCCTGGTCTCACTGATGACGCTCACCGAGCTGTTGCTTCCACCGTGACCTGTGGGTACTGCACTCCGCACCGCCTCGATTCACTTCGCTGCCCTGAGTCACCGACGCCGTCACTGACTTCTACAACCGTGACGGCACCGTGGCTTGGGGGCACTGCTCGTTAAGTTTTGCGACACACTGCCCCATCCCACACTGCAGTTTGGACCAACCGACTGACGCCAGCGCCCCGCAAAGTGCATGTTTTTAAGTACTGTATGTTGGATTTTTATCGTTTTAGTCTTGTTTTGAATATATAAAGAATTGGATATTTTTCTAAACTGGTGTGGTGTGGTGTCCTTTTGTAGTGTTTTCAGAGTATCGCTGTTGGTTATGTGCAAATACTTTACACACTGCCTCTGAAATAAGCCTGACTGCTTGTGCCAAGCTACCAGGGGGGTGAGCAGGAGTTATTTCAGTAGTGTATCCCTCTTACCCTGACTAGAAGGAAGGGTCCCTACTTGAGCAAAGGTGCAAACCATTGCCAACTAGAGACCCCATTTCTAACAGCCCCCAATTACCACAGCAAATATTTTTAGGGTGGGGAAATTGTATTAAACCGTGTTTAGCAAACCAAAGGTAATTGAGTGTAGGGATGTAGCCAAAGGTGTAGCTAAAAACAAAGAGCCTTATTTATGAGGAATTGGCGTAGGACAGCGCTGCAAGTCTTCTTGCGGCGCTGCCCATTGCCAATGTGAAAGGGCAAGAATACACTGTAATTATGAAATACGGTGCTATCCAGTCCTTTTCCCTTCCCAAATTGCGACCTAGCACCAACGAAGGCAGAATTGTTTTTGTACAGGAAGAGGCACCTTCCTTCACTAAAACAATCCTGAGGGGCGTTTTCCTATTTCTATGAGAGCTGCAGAATGCAGCACACATGGAAAGAGAAAAAACGAGGAGAAATTAAAACATTTCTCCTCGTTATGCCTCCACTATAGATGGATCCGTTTTTTGAGCTGCCCCAGGTTTACATGATTTTATAAATATGGGGCAGCATCAAAGTCCATGGGCTTTGCGTGGGAACCCCACACAAAGCCCATGGAACACCTCCTTGACGCAGAGTAAGGCAACGCAGTGACTTGCGCTGTTATGTCTTACTGATTACTCCATATCTATGAGGCAATTCAAAGCCATGCAGGGTGACTTTGCACTGCCTCATAAATATGGTTGAGATGGTTGCGCCACCGGAGCATCAAAAACAGTGATGCTCTGGCGACGCAAGCTTCTCATAAATAAGCCCAAAATATTCTGTACGTTTTTTAGGTCTTTCACCTTTAGGTATCTACATAACAATAATGGGCAGTGTAAATGAAAAATAAATAAAATAAGTTATTGCTCAGTGGGAAATGCACTGTAGTACATTATGAAACATCTATTAGTTAATGCACTGCAGCGGTCAGTGTGTAACCAGAGAACCACAGAATTAAATCTTGATTGGTGCAGTGGAGAATAGTGATGTGTATTTTTAGTGCTATGAAGTCACAGCCTGTGACGGAAAGCACTGTGTATATGTAAGTACATTTTTTATACTTGCATTACACACAAGGTAAGATACAATGCTGCAAAACGTGTGAATAGTTTTACAATAAAATGGTGCTTTCAAAATGTAGGTTTTAATAATACCAGAGCATATGTAATGCAGTTTTCTGTTTTCTACAAAACTGTCCCTTCAACACCTCTTTAGGGGCACTAAGGGCTGTGTACATGCAGTTAAAATTAAAAGTAAGAACTTCCCAGCTCAGTAGTTAACTCTTTGCACTTCAACTAAAAAAACACACACATCTTTGTCTTCACAAAGAGCCAGAACTGCTCCCAAGCATCCTTTACACTTGCAGATTACCAGCGCATTTGCCTTTCATTCAGGCAAGCAGCTGATAACGATCTCATCTCAATTAGCCGTTCCAGGACGGCTGTCTTTTTACAGGGACAAGTGAAGCTGGGGAATCTGCGACCCCCTTCCTAGGACTCCAGGACCCCCCTGGGGGTCGCGCCCCACAGTTTGAAGACCTCTGGTGTAGAGTGATGCAGTGCCAGATCTCTGCTCCTGGCTGGCATTACCCATTCTGAAGCAGCACGTAGAGACAGGCAAACAACGGGTATGGCCTGCAAACTTCCTCACCTAGAACAACAGAAGCTACAGTCCCACTCTTCCCCCCTACCATCCACAAAACAACAGACCTAAGGCAGAACTAATCAGCACCCCCTTGTTAACAGGGTTCATGGAATTACTTAAAGTATCCCTGTCCACATCCTCCTCACTTCATTGTCTGGGTCTTCATCCTCCAGACACAGGAACGCTGGCAATACACTTCCACTGTCTAGGGAAGCTATCCTCGCCTTGACCCAAGGTTTATAATGCAGGAGACCGCTGAGAGCGCTACATACACTCTGCGAGAAACCGATGTGCTGACGTGAATGTGTGCTTGGGCTTGATTTGGAGCCTCTTAGAAAGGACAGATCTGTGATGGGACCATGAGATTACCTCCTCATTTGTCTTCCCTGAACCAGTCCTTACACGTGAGATGTATCTCCAAACTGCAGAATACACTCCCTAGCCAACAAAAAAATATCCTCTAAGATGGCCGCCATTACCCAATCAGCCCATAATGGGGATCTTGTAATATCATTTCCTGTCCAAATACCAAGCAGAATACAAGTCCAACAGAAAGCAAAATATAATCAATCCCAGCTCCAGGAGGGAGGACAGGAACCAGGACTGTGTCAGGGAAGACCAGGACTCGGAGTAATGAAGATTGCCGGGGAACGTATCCGGGGCATTCTCCCAGAGAAGGCCCTTCATGCGGACCTGCCTCTGTTCTGTTGTAAGAGGCGGAGGTGGGCCCTTGGTCCGTGACCCCGCATTGGCAGAGGCCCGCTCCTGTTACTGCGCATGTCTCCTGGTTCTGAAAGAGCGGGGTGCAGGACTCGCTGGGGAGCTTCTTACTTTCAGAGGGGCAAAGCCCGAGCTCTTGACAGCAGCTCCTGGAACGCAGCCAGCCATGGGCTGTAAAAGGCTCCGTTGTCAGCTTCCTGGTGGCATTCACTGGACACAGACCACAAACCTCAACTTCATAAGACAGTGAGGTATCCTCCGGAGGCCGCAAGTGATTAACTATGAAAGATTGATGAGGCCGCATTCGAGGAACATATGCATGGGTACACATAGTGCCGGAGAACTGCTTCATTGGGCATGTCAGGCTCAGACTGGGGTAGGAGAACTGATTATAACGAGATCTGTGCGGTCTCCCACTCGCCCATTATCACTTGTGGTATGTTGTGACACAGCTCAGTCGCATCTGCAAAATGGTCTCATGACGGGGCTCCTAGAGACACCAAGAGTGTGAGTGCAAGTGTTGACATCAGGGCCCTATTCCAAAGCTGTGGGCAGACCTCACCACCCATGAGGGGGGCTCTGGTGGCAGCCAGGTGTGTGGGTGCAAGCTGTGGGCAGACCTCACCATCCATGATGGGGGCTCTGGGGGGGGCCAGGTGTGTGGGTGTAAGCTGAGGGTAGACCTCACCACCCATGAGGGTGACTTGGGTGGCACCCAAGTGTGTAGGTGTAAACTGTGGGCAGACCTTACCACCCATGAGGGGACTCTGGTGGCACCCAGGTGTGTGGGTGTAAGCTGTGGGCACCACCCATGAGAGGGGCTTTGGTGGCACCCAAGTGTGTAGGTGTAAACTGTGGGCAGACCTTACCACCCATGAGGGGACTCTGGTGGCACCCAGGTGTGTGGGTGTAAGCTGTGGGCACCACCCATGAGAGGGGCTCTGGTGGCACCCAGGTGTGTGGGTGTAAGCTGAATGCAGACCTCACCGCCAATGAAGTGGGCTCTGGTGGTCACTGGATGTATGGATGTAAGCTGGGGTAGAACTCACCACCCATGGGAGAAGCTTTGGTGTTACCCAAGTGTGTAGGTGTAAACTGTGGGCAGACCTCACCACCCATGAGGGTGTTCTGGTGGCACCCAGGTGTGGGTAGAGAGTAAGACCCATGAGGAGGGGTTCTGGTGGCACCCAGATGTGTGGGAGCAGTTATCAACTACAAGACCCTCTTCAAAGGCTCCAACACCCACAGTATACTCAAGCAGCGTCGTTTCATGCGTGCCCCGGCCTTGCCTTGGAGGTGACGAGGGCTACCCCATGTGGATTCAAGGTTCCTGTCATCCTTTGAGCCTCCCAGAAGGGTGCCAGGGTAACCGTGTGCCGCCTCCAGAAGAGTGTACTAATAATGCATCCTTTGTATGCCTTTTGCCTATGGTGTATGTATAGTGCACATCTCTGTAATATAGGTATGCCAATGTTATATGTGCAAAGTGCATATCTTTGTAATATGTATGTTATATATTTGCATAGTGTACATCTCTGTAACGTGTATATGTGAGAAATATATAGTGAATATTTCCGTAATATATGTATGTATCTAATATATTTATAGTGCACCTCTATTTAATAGGCATTTAATATGTATGGTGCACAGATATGTAATATATATGTATGTAAAATATGTATAATGCTTATCTTTAGAATATACATATGTGCATGTTTTACATATATAGTGCATATCTTTGCAATATACACATCTATGTAATATATGCATAGTGTACATCTCTATAATATACATATATATGTATTTAATACATATATAGTGCATATCTCTGGAATATACACATAGATGTACATATAGTAAAGTGTACATCTCTATGTCTCCATAGAAGTATTTGCAGAACGTGCGTTTTAAGACATCCTGGGGCTCCACTCAGCCGCCATCTTGAAAGGTCTTTCTAGACAGGACAGAACCCACAGCTCTCCATGGTGACTCCACACTTAGGCACAATCCAAATGTTGTGCCATCGACAAATCTTTGCTCTGATCATAGGGTGAAAGAAAAAGCATCCATGATTTGTGTTTACCATGGAGTGAGTAGCAGCGCCCCCAAGACGTGGGTGTGAGCCCTGCAATGGACTGAAGATCTTTCACAGGGAGGCAGGTTACTTGTAGTGTGCAAGGGGCAGTGTTCTCTGAATAGATATGAGCAAAAAGATGCGATATCAGCCTTCTTTCCCTTCATTTCAATTACTTTTGTATTTTATATGGGGATATCTTGTGAAAACTTTGAAGTGCCCAAGTACGGTTGTAAATAGTACATCCGTACTTTCCTATATGCACTTACCTTTAGGATACAGTGGTAGTTAGGGGCACACATTAAAGTCTTGGTTTTGGTGTGGAACACCCCAAGCAGAGACATGCTGAGCAGTCGCACTTTAATCAAACAGCCACTTTCCAAGAATGTTCTAAACGGGTGAGCAGTCGAGCACTCCTCTGAACTCCTGCTGTCCGGCTGCCCAAGAGCACATGGTCTTGCACCTCAAGAGCCCAGGATTACGTTTGTCGGAGGCCACACCGACTCTCCCCCAGCTGCACCCACTTCCTCTATTGGCTCCACCCACATCCTCAACTGGCACTGCTGAAAGTCAGATGTAATACCCGATCTGAATTTCAGCAAGGGAGCCCTCCTCCAAGTAAGGTTTTAATAAAAGGTTCCCATGTTTTGTAAAAATGTTGTAAAATAGTAAATCAAAAGTGCATTTAAAACACAAAGCCCCTTAAGACCATAAGAAATTACTCCACTAGTCCCACCTTGTGGTACATCAAATAGTGATTCGCAAAGTCGGAGATTTTTGCCTAAGCAATTCTGTACCCCAAATGTGAAAGTTTTCCAACAGGTGTGGAGGGAACTCTGTGTACATAAATATATCACTCAAGTGCAAATGTGGGAGTGGGAGGAAAATTGAGAACATCTACTTAAAAGGGGGAGGAATAAAGAAAAAAGTAAAACAAGGAGACGCACTTGGAGGGTAGGTATCAAGATATGAACAACATTAAACTAAAGTAAGTAAAAAAATATGTATTTTGTTAGGGAGTGTTGTTAAGGGTGCAATGCACATTTAGGTGGGTGTAAACATTGAAGAGATGTAATGCTTGAGGATGGGGACTAAACTATGATGTGTTTAGGAGGCTGAGGCTGTTGGGTTAGGATCAGGTTGTGAAAAGGCGCAGGTGCGTTGAAGGGGTTAGTAGGTCATGCATGTGGTTGTTCATCACAAGGTTTCGGAGGTGTATGACTTAGCACTGCAGCTTACAGTGTGCTCCTTTCAGTAAAGGCCTGTGTCAGCTATATGATCTTGGCATGTTGCCTTGCAACCTCTTTCCCAGACAAGTGGAAAGTTTCAGATGCAGCTCAAGGAGGTCTTGGAGCCTTTTGTCTAGATTCTCCAAGACATGATTAGTGCTCCATCAACCTTATGAGGTTTGGCTGGTATGTGTCAATACTTCCCAAGTAGGTAAGTATTTGTGCACATGGTGTCCCTCATTTCAGGGATGTCACACCACACAGAGTCCTGATGGTCAAAAAGCACATACTCCAAGAAAGCACCTCTTGCCCAAGCCAACCCACACAGATGAGGCCATTTCACGTGCCCATCTTTTAGACTCCACATTCCGTGTTGACCAGAGAGAAAGGCAGCCACCATACATTTCTTTCAGTTTCTGGGTATAACTCATTAAAATGTTTTTACAAACCTCAAGGATCTTGATGGACATAATGACAAAACGTGTGTGTCAAAAATGGTGGAACATGACTGTAGTGGATATAGTGAATTAGGCATCCACATTTTAACCCTATAAGGACTTCTGCAATCAACATCTAAATTATGTAATGCCTTGAAATGAGTATACTTTATTTGTGAGACATCAACTGTCTGTTTGCCACAATCTGCAACAATTAGATCAGCTGATAGATATTTTGATATAATATATGAAATTTTGGAGGACTACCGATTTTGTGACTCACATCTTCAAGGGGAATGTTAAGAATCAAAAAATGTGCCCCGACGCTTCAAATGTAAATAGGTAGCTCTCCACTACTGTGGAGACTAAACAAATTCAGAAGGAGGAGCACAAAACTATGTGGTGTTTCTTGGAAATATATGGGCACCCAACCTGGCAATGTGTGTGTTCCACATATCATAAAAAACCTGCCTCAGCTTCTGCTAAGATCTCGGAGCCCCATCCCAATTTATGAATTTTTATGACAGCAGGGCAATTGGAGTTTTTTTTTAAAACACACAAACACTTTGGGAGAGGACAATACCCTACAGACCTTCTTTGCTGGGGCCTTCACTCCACTGTAGGGTAGGAAGCAGGCCCTGGACGAACTCCACCAGACTCCACACCCCAAATCACAAGAAATTTCAGGATACATGCAAATAAAACTACCAAGAATTAATGGACTAATTGCTTTTTATGTTCTCATTACAATCAGAAGGCACTCCTTTGTCTTGACAACACGCACTGAGGAAGGGCTGAAGTCCATTGATGAAAGTCAGATTAAATGTGACCACCTCCATAATCTTTATTTTGACAGACAGGTTTTAAGTTTGTTATATAAATGTATTTGACAGCTAGTGAAAGTCATTTATTGAAGTTCATACTTGCTAGTATGATTCTCGGTAACT
Source organism: Triturus cristatus (assembly GCF_964204655.1). Classification (NCBI taxonomy): domain Eukaryota; kingdom Metazoa; phylum Chordata; class Amphibia; order Caudata; family Salamandridae; genus Triturus; species Triturus cristatus. The sequence continues at coordinate 19,865,031 of NC_140594.1, read as the reverse complement.
CATTTAGCCGAAGCGCATGATGTCAACATAATTCGGGAATTATGCATTCTTAGAATGCAATATTGCAGACCGCAACGGAACTCCATAGGTAGAGACATGGGAACAACACGAGTAAAACAGTCATAGGGTGATTCTTTGGCCCTGATCGAGTGGTGCGGGGAAATGATAAGAAATGGACAGCACCCGATATATTACGGATTTCCAGGGGGTAGAACTAATGAGGTGCGGTAAATGTTTTAAACTCTTAGGGCCATATTATAAAGATCACCGTTAAAATTATCGCCGCTTTAGCAGCAGGAGACTGCCGCTAAAGCGGCGATAATGAGCTTGATAATATGCCGCAGAGAATTCATATAGAAGCCCAGGTTCACACCAGAACATGGGCTTCTATGGGAATTCTCCAGGGCATATTATCAAGTCCATTATCGCCGCTTTAGCGGCAGTTTCGTGCCGCTAAAGCGGCGATAATTTTAACGCTGATCTTGATAATATGGCCCTAAGTTTTCCTCTTGAAAATGAGGAGTTAGTCACAGAGTCATATTTCTTCACTGAATTCTGCATATAACGAAATTTACAGCAGATTTTGGTCTGTAAATTTCGACTGGCTTGACCCTCCAAAATTTGCCAAGAGAAAATTATTTAGGTTACGGTAATCCCTGAATTACTTTGAATGTTTCTTGGAATTACCATGCCGGATGCCGTTTCCACAGAGATCATAATATAACGCCCACCTTGTAAATAGGCAGTTGTGTATTCCCAGTCAACAATAATCTCCCTTACTCTGTTGCTGTAAACAAAATGCTAAGCTCACAGGATAACATGAGCCGAGCATTGTGCGAGTTGATACCCAAAACATGAAACCTTGTCGAGTTGCATAGCTGTGATGAAAATATCTCTAGTTCCTTTTGACCCAAGTTAACAAAGTTGAGATGTACCTCTCAACTGAAACGTAAAAAATGTTTTCTTCATTGCACATCGGTTTACTTTTATATCTATGCTGCTTTATTTTCTCTCTCCAAGTGACTATCGTCCTTTCCACAGGTTGTTTCTAAACTCTCACCGGCTCCCCTTATTTGTGTTTCTCGCTCTGGTTCTGCCAGGGTTGACTTGTTTGAGGACCTAGTGAAGGCTTCTTGAGTTCTGTGATAATCTTTACACTAATTGACTAAAGAGAATCGATTGATTGGAATATAACAGTGAAGTTCATAAGGCTACACAGGGACAAGGGCAGCGGAAAGGTGATGGAAAATCTGAGGAGAGAAGCGCTATAGAACATTCACATCGTGCGATGAAGGCAGAGGGCTTAGAGAGCGATGGGGGACTGGCACAAGTTCGCACAGCAGGAACCACCACTGCATGCACAAACAACCTGAGCCACGAGGCTTAATGATGAAGGATAGAAATATCCGGATTCGGGAAGAGATTAAATGCACGGAAAAAAGCATTTCATTTCAAAACGGCGTGTCATTTCATTTGAGTCAAGTAAGTCTAACATTATTAGACAGAAAGGGGTTAAGGGCAAGGCCCCGCCCTTCCAGCGTCCTGTCCTTACTAGTGCTCCTCCACACGATGCCCCACCCGACGCCGGTGGCATGATTGCACGTGCCTCGCTTTATACCAAGTCTGTTTTGAAATCGTCAGGAAAAAGCAGAGTTCATTTGGGTTTTTACTTACTGGTTGTAGGAGAGTGGAATCTGACTAATGGTTGCCCCCAACTTTTTGCCTGGTATTTGAGTGGTTTTTGACTAGTCTGGCTGGGATCCTGCTATCCAGGACCCCAGCCTATCTGCTTTCTCCCTAAAACTTATGTGAGTACTCTAGGTACAAACCTAATTGGATGCTGGGCATGCCCTACCAGTCCCTTGTAGATGGTACCCTAGGTACCCAGGGCATGGGTCCCCCAGTAGGCCTAACAGGGATGCAGCACTTATTGTGCCACCCTGGGACAGCCATACAAACTGACACCACCAGACCACTACTGTAGTCTGGGTACTGTGGTGCTAGCACCCCTTACAGGGATATAGGTACCCTATATCCCACCCCATTACAACACATATACTCTCATAGGTCACCCCTATAGCAGGCCTTGGTAATCCTACAAGGCAGGGTGCTGAGGTATGTGTGAGGGGGGACCCCTACCTGAGTAGGGCCTCTCTGCAACCTTCGTAAAATCGTTACTGGGTTGTTTGTAGTGTAGCCATACCATATACTCTTAACCGCATTATAAGTCTATTGCGATATTGCGATAACTTGAGAATGGCTACACAGAACCATATCGTGTTTGGTGTCAAACATGTAGGAATCCTACCCCCAGTCCAGCCATGGGCATGAGGGTACGATTACCCCTTGCTAGAAGGGCGATATGGGAAAAGCGGTAGAATTTAGACACCAATTTAAAAATGCACAAGTTTCACAAAATGGCTACTGTCCGCCACCTACACGACCCTGGCTGGCTGTTGCTGGGGAAAACCCCAGCCTCACCAGCTGGACAATAGGGCTCCTGTGGCAGGGAGGTGCTAGCATCTTCCCAGACAGGATAATGAGGATTGGAACAGGGTGGGTGCACCAAATGTATTTTCAGAGATGCACGTAGGCAGCTGCAGAGACCTAATTCTGCATACACCGCTTGGAACCGGTTCAGGGGCATCCTGCCCCTCGCCCAGGCGGGAAACACACAAAGGGGAGAGGGTGTAGCCACCCTTTCCCGCCTCACCACTCATTGGTGGACACTACTCTGGACACTCCCCTAATCTTGGGTATAAAGGTGAATAACGTGGCCCCAGAGCCTCAGATTAATTTGGAACTTCACAGAACCGACCTTCGACGAGCTGCTGCCCAGCTGACTGAAGAAATCTCCCTTGGGATAAAGGAGTTATCCCCCTGCTTGGCAGGCACCTGAAACACTGCAAGTGACCCGGTTGGAACCTCGCTGCTCCAACGGACTTTGACGACTTCCAGCACCCCTGAGCTGGGTTTCCAGCGCATCCCAGAGGCCAGTGAGTGTGCTCAACGAGTTTGGGCACCGTGGACCGCGTGGGTGCCGAGATCCCCAATACCACAGGACAACAGCCACCTCTTGCATAGCACACGACCCTGACCAGTGGGGAAGTTGTGCTTTGGCCCATTTTTGAGCCAACCACTCTACAGCAATTGTGCCAAAGACCAGCGCCCTAGCCCCCTCCGGTGGGCCGTGGGTGCCCTTTTACGCATGCCAAATTGCTGCCTCCCGCGGTCCCTTGTCTCTCAACTTGTGGGCCCTAGCGGAGGTCTATCTTTGAAAACAAGAGTTCCCCTGGTTGCTCCAGGCCTGCTCTACAGTCTCCTTGAAGGAGACCTCTCCCAGACCTTGTGGGTCTGCACTGTAGCAGATTTGTTCATTCTTCGTGGGTTGCGGTTGCCAAGGCTTAGTGGATCCATTCGGACACTAACACTGCAGCGACCCTCATCCAACGTGGCACAGTCGCCCTCCTGAAGCTGGCCATCCTTGAAGCCTCCCGGAGCCCGTGGCTGCAGATCCAAGCTACACCACTTTCCACCTGAAGCACCCGACATCGAAGGGCTCTTTGCTTTGAGCCTCCTGGTCACTTTGCCGTGACCCAGACTCTGTCCCCTCTGCTTTCAGGTTCTTCTCTACATTCTTCACATCTTTGATCTTCACGGCATCATCAACGCTTTTGGCTAGCAGAACTTTTGACTATTTTCCCATTGAAAATCAGCCCGCGACCCGACAGCAGAAACGACCTATGCACCCGGCTTCCCTGGGGCAGGTAACAGTGGTACCTCGTTACTCTCGGGGTTGTGGGCATCTCAAAAGCTTAAGTCTAAAGTTTTAACTTTGTACTCCTGCTAGAAGTATTTTTAAACTGTTTATTTCCAACCGCGACATTCTCCATAGGCTGTAATAGAGATCCCGATAGCAGCTACTTGGCACTGCACGCGTCTCCCGTGGGTCCCCTTCCTCATAACTGTGGGTGGATTCTGAAGGGGCAAGCGATCCTGAATGCCCTAGGCATTGCCTGTAGAATTGTCGTGGTTCTTATACCACTTTTTTGATATATGGTTTGGTCCCCCCCTTGGGGCCCATTGATTTCTGTGCTATTTATTGTGTTTATAAATGCTTGTTTGAAGTGTAACTTTGCCACTAGTCACATAAAGCGACTGTGGGATTCTGTCTAGAATAAATACATATATTTTATATATATACCTGTGTGGGCTACTCTTTCATTTGGTTATTCAAGAGGTTATTATGGTAAAACAATAAGCTTAACACTCCTTCAAGACTTAGCCTGAAGGCTGCTCTCCACAGCTACCACTAGGATAGCTTTCTTTAAAGGTTGTCTTAAACCTATCATCAATAAGAGTCGAATTGGACTGGTGCAAGGTGTCCCTATCACTAGGAGACAGCATATGCCAGGCCAACTTCTCACATTGGTGTGCAGCGGTTGGATTCAAGCTTGCCATTGTTTTACCAAATAACAAATTGAATTTCTAAAGTGAAAGCCACTTGGTACCAAAGGTACATATAAATTTAAGCTAGAATACAATAAGTTCTACTGAACTTAGAGTTGTGTGTAGAGGGTTTAGCACACCTTGACTACAACTCAAGAGAGGGTTCAGTAGGCCACACTTAGTGTAGGTAGATACACCACTATCACTACACTAGAAATGTCTTTAGGTTCAGGTGCCCATAAGGCTCTGGAAGGACCCCAAAGGGTCCCAGTCGACAAGTATGATCATCTCTCCTTTGCTGATCTCAGGGAGATGTGCACCCTTAGGAAACTTAAGACAAACAAAGGTGCCAATACCCAACGTCTCAGGGAAATCCTGCTCATAGCAGACTTTATGCAGACTTTAGGGTCTGGTGGGGTAGACAGGTTGGGTGGGCATCCATCAGAAGAGGACACTCCCAGAGTGGACTCTGATGAGGACCAGGAAGAGGATGAAGATCCTGACCTGGATGAAGCAGACAACTCACAACATGGAGGTGATGGCCCAGGAGGCACTCCCTCCATCCCTAAAGGGAGAGTGGTGGATCCAAGAAGGAACAGATCCCCCTCAGTGGGATCCACCCATTCTGGGAGATCCAAAGGGACCTCTGCCTCTTCTCAGAGAAGAGAATCCACTCATGAGAGGAAATGCAGACTGATCAAATTTGAGCAGGCTAAGCTACAGTTTAAGAGAGAACAGTTAGCATTGGACAGGGAATCCCTGGAGCTTCAGAAAGCTTCAAGAAAGTGGGGTCTAGAGACCCCTGGTGGCAGCAATGAAACCCCTAGAGTTAGAGAGAAAGTCCCTGACAATAGGAACCTCCACAAGATTTTCCTCCCCTATAAGACAGGGGATGATATACACAAATGGATCTCTGCTCTTGAGAGGGCCTGTAAAGTACAAAGGGTCCCAGTAGAGCAGTGGGCAGCAATCCTGTGGCTCTCCTTTGCAGACAAAGGAAGAGACAAGCTCCTCTCTGTAAGAGAAGAGGATGCTGATGGTTACTATATCTTGAGAGATGCTTTAATAGATGGGTTTGGCTTAACCACTGATCAATACAGACTTAGGTTCAGAGACACCCAAAAAGCACAGGATCAAGATTGGGTAGACTTTGTTGATTGTGCTACCAAGGCATTGGAAGGTTGTTTAAATGGCAGTAAAGTTAATGATTATAAAGGATTGTATAATCTCATAATGAGGGAGCAGATTCTTAAGAATTGTCATAACCAACTCTTACACCAGCACCTGGTGGACTCTGATCTGACCTCTCCCCAAGAATGGGAAAGAAGGCAGACAAATGGGTCAGAACCAGGATCAGGCCCAAGAACCAAGGTGGTGACCAGAAGAAAGATTCTACCAAGCCCAAAGAGAAAGGTGGGGATAATAAAACAGAAAAGTCCCCTGAAGAGCCCCATAAACCCAGTGCTGGGGGTGGGTCCCAAAATCCTTCCTCTTCTAAAAAGAATCCATATTGCCATGTGTGTCAGAAACCTGGCCACTGGAAAACTGACTCCAGTTGTCCAAAGAATGGCAATAAAGAAAATGTTCCTCCAGTTGCAGCTCCAACACGTCCTGTTGCTACTAATAGTAATTCCCCAGGTGGTGGGATTGCACCCAAAAACTTAGTTGGGTTTTCTTGGGGAACTCAGGTGGACTCTGGCCTAACCAGGTCCCCTGCACAAGCAACTCTAGTCTGTGATGGTGGCATGGGGTTTGCCAACTTTACCATGAGCCCCAGTATCCTGGGCAGGTACAGACAAGAGCCCATGATCAATGGTCAGAAGGCTGTGGCCTACAAGGACACAGGGGCCAGTGTCACCATGGTGACCAAGAGACTAGTGCCCCTAGAACAGCTTTTACCTGGGTTTAGCTACCAGGTGACCAATATAGATGGAATCAGGACAGATCATCCCATGGCAGTGGTAAATCTCAGCTGGGGAGGGGTCACTGGCCCAAAGAGAGTGGCAGTGTCCCCAAACTTGCCTGTAGATTGTCTACTGGGGAATGATCTGGAAATCTCAGCCTGGGCTGAGGTTGACCACAAGGCCCATTTGAAAATGGTAGAAATCCCTGAGAGAGTGGATGAGACCCTGAGGGCCTCACCTCCACCCCAGGAGAAAGTAAAAAGAGTGAAGCCTGAAACTATGGATCACTCCACCCAAACAGAGAGCATAGGGGGAGAGGAACAGTCCTCCCCCCACCAGACTAAAGGTAAGGGTCAAGTTTCTCAGGGAACTGATCCTGCCCCTTGGGAAGTAACTGCCCCAGAAGTGGGCAGGCCTGGCCTGCCCACCTCTCTGATGGCAGGGGATCCTTCCAAGGTGGTACCCAGTCTGGAGCAGGTATCCTGCCCCTCTCTACCCTGCCTCAGTCAGCCCAGGGCTGCAGAGGTCAGGAAGGTCAGTGGACCCTTAATGGGCCCCTGTCCAGAGGAACCCCCCCATCAACAGATTAGGGACACCCAGCAGAGTAGTTTCAGCCAGGTGAATATTCCTCTACAAACTGAGGGATCCCCCTTACCCTTAGGTATAGACGCCCCTCAAATGGATGTTTTTGAGCACAGGGAAACCTGGGGCATAGTTGCCCCAAACCTTCCAGTACCCTCCACTATTCCAACCAAAGGGATCCAACCCCCAGCTGTAGGCAGCCAGAGGTTGACCCTTAGGGCCAGATATGACACAGTCATGGGCAGAAAGGCTTCCATAGTGGCCAGTGATCTGAGGAGGTTGAGACCAACCCAAATAGGGCCTCACTTCCAGACTCAGACACCCCACCAGCCCACCTCTGACCCAAAAACCAATACAGGTAATTTCCCTAGACTTTGGAGAAACTCTAGAACCCCTTGGGGTAGAATTTCCCAAGTGGACCATGAGACAGGGAGCAACCATGCTAGTGCAGGTTCTTCCTCATATGGCCACTCAGGAAATAAAGGCTTATCTGGACAAGGTTAGCCTTATCTCCTTTCGTTTGGGGGGGAGGGTATGTAGGAGAGTGGAATCTGACTAATGGTTGCCCCCAACTTTTTGCCTGGTATTTGAGTGGTTTTTGACTAGTCTGGCTGGGATCCTGCTATCCAGGACCCCAGCCTATCTGCTTTCTCCCTAAAACTGATGTGAGTACTCTAGGTACAAACCTAATTGGATGCTGGGCATGCCCTACCAGTCCCTTGTAGATGGTACCCTAGGTACCCAGGGCATGGGTCCCCCAGTCGGCCTACCAGGGCTGCAGCACTTATTGTGCCACCCTGGGCCAGCCATACAAACTGACACCACCAGACCACTACTGTAGTCTGGGTAAGGTGGTGCTAGCACCCCTTACAGGGATATAGGTACCCTATATCCCACCCCTTTACAACACATATACTCTCATAGGTCACCCCTATAGCAGGCCTTGGTAATCCTACAAGGCAGGGTGCTGAGGTATGTGTGAGGGGGGACCCCTACCTGAGTAGGGCCTCTCTGCAACCTTCGTAAAATCGTTACTGGGTTGTTTGTAGTGTAGCCATACCATATACTCTTAACCGCATTATAAGTCTATTGCGATATCGCGATAACTTGAGAATGGCTACACAGAACCATATCGTGTTTGGTGTCAAACATGTAGGAATCATACCCCCAGTCCATCCATGGGCATGAGGGTACGATTCCCCCTCGCTAGAAGGGCGATAGAGGCAAAAGCCGTAGAATTTAGACACCAATTTAAAAGTGCACAAGTTTCACAAAATGGCTACTGCCCGCCACCTACACGACCCTGGCTGGCTGTTGCTGGGGAAAACCCCAGCCTCGCCAGCTGGACAATAGGGCTCCTGTGGCAGGGAGGTGCTATCATCTTCCCAGACAGGATAATGTGGATTGGAACAGGGTGGGTGCACCAAATGTCCTTTCAGAGTTGCACGTAGGCAGCTGCAGAGACCTAATTCTGCATACACCGCTTGGAACCGGTTCAGGGGCATCCTGCCCCTCGCCCAGGCGGGAAACACACAAAGGGGAGAGGGTGTAGCCACCCTTTCCCGCCTCACCACTCATTGGTGGACACTACTCTGGACACTCCCCTAATCTTGGGGATAAAGGTGAATAACGTGGCCCCAGAGCCTCAGATTAATTTGGAACTTCACAGAACCGACCTTCGATGAGCTGCTGCCCAGCTGACTGAAGAAATCTCCCTTGGGATAAAGGAGTTATCCCCCTGCTTGGCAGGCACCTGAAACACTGCAAGTGACCCGGTTGGAACCTCGCTGCTCCAATGGACTTCGACGACTTCCAGCACCCTTGAGGTGAGTTTCCAGTGCATCCCAGAGGCCAGTGAGTGTGCTCAACGAGTTTGGTCACCGTGGACCGCGTGGGTGCCGAGATCCCCAATACCCCAGGACAACGGCCACCTCTTGCATAGCACACAACCCTGACCAGTGGGGAAGTTGTGCTTTGGCCCGTTTTCGAGACAACTACTCTACAGCAATTGTGCTAAAGACCAGCGCCCTAGCCCCCTCCGGTGGGCCGTGGGTGCCCTTTTACGCATGGCAAAGTGCTGCCTCTCACGGTCCCTTGTCTCTCGACTTGTGGGCCCTAGCAGAGGTCTATCTTTGAAAACAAGAGTTCCCATGGTTGCTCCAGGCCTGCTCTACAATCTCCTTGAAGGAGACCTCTCCCAGACCTCGTGGGTCTGCACTGTAGCAGATTTGTTCATTCTTCGTGGGTTGCGGTTGCCAAGGCTTAGTGGATCCATTCCGAACACTAACACCGCAGCGACCCTCATCCGACATGGGACAGCCGCCCTCCTGAAGCTGGCCTTCCTTGAAGCCTTTCGGAGCCCGTGGCTGCAGATCCAAGCTACACCACTTTCCACCTGAAGCACCCGACATCGAAGGGCTCTTTGCTTTGAGCCTCCTGGTCACTTTGCCGTGACCCAGACTCTGTCCCCTCTGCTTTCAGGTTCTTCTCTACATTCTTCACATCTTTGATCTTCACTGCATCATTGACGCTTTTGGCTAGCAGAACTTTTGACTATTTTCCCATTGAAAATCAGCCCGCGACCCGACAGCAGAAACGACCTATGCACCCGGCTTCCCTGGGGCAGGTAACAGTGGTACCTCGGTACTCTCGTGGTTGTGGGCATCTCAAAAGCTTAAGTCTAAAGTTTTAACTTTGTACTCCTGCTAGAAGTATTTTTAAACTGTTTATTTCCAACCGCGACATTCTCCATAGGCTGTAAAAGAGATCCCAATAGCAGCTACTTGCACTGCACGCGTCTCCCGTGGGTCCCCTTCCTCATAACTGTGGGTGGATTCTGAAGGGGCAAGCGATCCTGAATGCCCTAGGCATTGCCTGTAGAATTGTCGTGGTTCTTATACCACTTTTTTGATATATGGTTTGGTCCCCCCCTGGGGCCCATTGATTTCTGTGCTATTTATTGTGTTTATAAATGCTTGTTTGATGTGTAACTTTGCCACTAGTCACATAAAGCGACTGTGGGATTCTGTCTAGAATAAATACATATATTTTATATATATACCTGTGTGGGCTACTCTTTCATTTGGTTATTCAAGAGGTTATTATGGTAAAACAATAAGCTTAACACTCCTTCAAGACTTAGCCTGAAGGCTGCTCTCCACAGCTACCACTAGGATAGCTTTCTTTAAAGGTTGTCTTAAACCTATCATCAATAAGAGTCGAATTGGACGGGTGCAAGGTGTCCCTATCACTAGGAGACAGCATATGCCAGGCCAACTTCTCACACTGGTTTACTTTACTGGTGGCACTGCCTTTATTAAGAGGTTTGCTGCTGCTTCAAATAACAGTGCCCGCATCGGAGTCGCGCACAACCGGCAGTTACTCATGTGGTGCGCATGTGCCAGGGCGTGGAATTTAATTTGAAAATAAGGTTAGGCAGGCTGCCGCAGTTTTACCCCCACAGGATCAAATACTGCCCAATCAGTGGCCCGCCCACCGGTAGCACTGAACCGAAAGCAAATTCGCATGCTTATGGAGGATTTAGTATCGACGCTCTCAGCACAGCAACGCTCTTCTTCACCAGGGGACTCGGGAGACTGTAACAGTGTTTGTAAAACACAGCAGTGAGTCAGTCAATTATATTACCTTTGAAATTTGACTGCACTTGCAGTGAGTGCAGCCGAGTCATTGATGTGAGGAGTTGGCAGTGGCAATGTAGACCCGGCCCTGATAATTAAGTGCTGATGCTAAGAACCGGAAAGCACCGGCACAAATTAAGCACTGGTATGATTCCAGATGTCTCTTAAGTGCTGCAGGCATCAACCATGCAGGGCCGACTTTAGCGCTGGTGGCTCCCGGTGCGACAATCATTTTTGGCGCCCCCTCATCCCATGATCGCTTCCTCATTCTCTCACTACCACCTGCAAAAGTGCCCCTCATCTCTCCTATCATACAATAGTGCTCAGCACAGCGCCCCCCTGAGGTCACATCACACCGCTCCATAGGTCAGCGCCCAGTGCGGCCACACCAGTCGCACTGCCCTAAAGACGGCCCTCGGACAATGCATGGTGGTGACACCAGCACTCACCTGAGGCTCACAAACTCACCTGTCTATCCAGCATTGACCTCCGACCCTAGGACTCACCTGAGGATCACAAACTCACCTGTCTATCCAGCATTGACCTCCGACCCTAGGACTCACCTGAGGCTCACAAACTCACCTGTCTATCCAGCATTGACCTCTGACTCCAGCGCTCACCTGAGGCTCACAAACTCACCTGTCTACCCAGCATTGACCTCTGACTGCACTGGCAGCTGACTCCAGTGCTCACCTGAGGCCCACAAACTCACCTGTCTACCCAACATTGACCTCTGACCCTAGGACTCACCTGAGGATCACAAACTCACCTGTCTACTGGGCATTGACCTCTGACTGCCCTGACCTCTGACGCCAGCACTCACCTGATGCTCAAAAACTCACCTGTCTGTCCAGCATTGACCTGACTACACATACCTCTGACCCCAGCACTCATCTGTGGCTCACAAACTCATCTGTCTACCCAACATTGACCTCTGACCCTAGGACTCACCTGAGGATCACAAACTCACCTGTCTACTGGGCATTGACCTCTGACTGCCCTGACCTCTGACCCCAGCACTCACCTGAGGCTCACAAACTCACCTGTCTATCCAGCATTGACATCTGACTGCACTGACCTCTGACTGCAGCGCTCACCTGAGGCTCACAAACTCATCTGTCTATCCAGCATTGACCTCTGACCCTAGGACTCACCTGAGGATCACAAACTCACCTGTCTACTGGGCATTGACCTCTGACTGCCCTGACCTCTGACTCCAGCACTCACCTGAGGCTCACAAACTCACCTGTCTGTCCAGCATTGACCTGACTACACATACCTCTGACCCCAGCACTCATCTGTGGCTCACAAACTCACCTGTCTATCCAGCATTGACCTCTGACTCCAGCGCTCACCTGAGGCTCACAAACTCACCTGTCTACCCAGCATTGACCTCTGACTGCACTGGCAGCTGACTCCAGTGCTCACCTGAGGCCCACAAACTCACCTGTCTACCCAACATTGACCTCTGACCCTAGGACTCACCTGAGGATCACAAACTCACCTGTCTACTGGGCATTGACCTCTGACTGCCCTGACTCCAGCACTCACCTGAGGCTCACAAACTCACCTGTCTGTCCAGCATTGACCTGACTACACATACCTCTGACCCCAGCACTCATCTGTGGCTCACAAACTCATCTGTCTACCCAACATTGACCTCTGACCCTAGGACTCACCTGAGGATCACAAACTCACCTGTCTACTGGGCATTGACCTCTGACTGCCCTGACCTCTGACCCCAGCACTCACCTGAGGCTCACAAACTCACCTGTCTATCCAGCATTGACATCTGACTGCACTGACCTCTGACTGCAGCGCTTACCTGAGGCTCACAAACTCATCTGTCTATCCAGCATTGACCTCTGACCCTAGGACTCACCTGAGGATCACAAACTCACCTGTCTACTGGGCATTGACCTCTGACTGCCCTGACCTCTGACCCCAGCACTCATCTGTGGCTCACAAAATCACCTGTTTATCCAGCATTGACCTCTGACTGCACTGGCAGCTGACTCCAGTGCTCACCTGAGGCCCACAAACTCACCTGTCTACCCAACATTGACCTCTGACCCTAGGACTCACCTGAGGATCACAAACTCACCTGTCTACGGGGCATTGACCTCTGACTGCCCTGACCTCTGACTCCAGCACTCACCTGAGGCTCAAAAACTCACCTGTCTGTCCAGCATTGACCTGACTACACAAACCTCTGACCCCAGCACTTATCTGTGGCTCACAAACTCATCTGTCTACCCAACATTGACCTCTGACCCTAGGACTCACCTGAGGATCACAAACTCACCTGTCTACTGGGCATTGACCTCTGACTGCCCTGACCTCTGACCCCAGCACTCACCTGAGGCTCACAAACTCACCTGTCTATCCAGCATTGACATCTGACTGCACTGACCTCTGACTGCAGCGCTCACCTGAGGCTCACAAACTCATCTGTCTATCCAGCATTGACCTCTGACCCTAGGACTCACCTGAGGATCACAAACTCACCTGTCTACTGGGCATTGACCTCTGACTGCCCTGACCTCTGACTCCAGCACTCACCTGAGGCTCACAAACTCACCTGTCTGTCCAGCATTGACCTGACTACACATACCTCTGACCCCAGCACTCATCTGTGGCTCACAAACTCACCTGTCTATCCAGCATTGACCTCTGACTCCAGCGCTCACCTGAGGCTCACAAACTCACCTGTCTACCCAGCATTGACCTCTGACTGCACTGGCAGCTGACTCCAGTGCTCGCCTGAGGCCCACAAACTCACCTGTCTACCCAACATTGACCTCTGACCCTAGGACTCACCTGAGGATCACAAACTCACCTGTCTACTGGGCATTGACCTCTGACTGCCCTGACCTCTGACCCCAGCACTCACCTGAGGCTCACAAACTCACCTGTCTACCCAGCATTGACATCTGACTGCACTGACCTCTGACTGCAGCGCTCACCTGAGGCTCACAAACTCATCTGTCTATCCAGCATTGACCTCTGACCCTAGGACTCACCCGAGGATCACAAACTCACCTGTCTACTGGGCATTGACCTCTGACTGCCCTGACCTCTGACCCCAGCACTCATCTGTGGCTCACAAAATCACCTGTCTATCCAGCATTGACCTCTGACTGCACTGGCAGCTGACTCCAGTGCTCACCTGAGGCCCACAAACTCACCTGTCTACCCAACATTGACCTCTGACCCTAGGACTCACCTGAGGATCACAAACTCACCTGTCTACTGGGCATTGACCTCTGACTGCCCTGACCTCTGACTCCAGCACTCACCTGAGGCTCACAAACTCACCTGTCTGTCCAGCATTGACCTGACTACACATACCTCTGACCCCAGCACTCATCTGTGGCTCACAAACTCATCTGTCTACCCAACATTGACCTCTGACCCTAGGACTCACCTGAGGATCACAAACTCACCTGTCTACTGGGCATTGACCTCTGACTGCCCTGACCTCTGACCCCAGCACTCACCTGAGGCTCACAAACTCACCTGTCTATCCAGCATTGACATCTGACTGCACTGACCTCTGACTGCAGCGCTCACCTGAGGCTCACAAACTCATCTGTCTATCCAGCATTGACCTCTGACCCTAGGACTCACCTGAGGATCACAAACTCACCTGTCTACTGGGCATTGACCTCTGACTGCCCTGACCTCTGACCCCAGCACTCATCTGTGGCTCACAAAATCACCTGTTTATCCAGCATTGACCTCTGACTGCACTGGCAGCTGACTCCAGTGCTCACCTGAGGCCCACAAACTCACCTGTCTACTGGGCATTGACCTCTGACTGCCCTGACCTCTGACCCCAGCACTCATCTGTGGCTCACAAACTTACCAGTCTATCCAGCATTGACCTCTGACTCCAGCGCTCACCTGAGGCTCACGAACTCACCTGTCTACCCAGCATTCACCTCTAACTGCACTGACCTCTGACTGCAGCGCTCACCTGAGGCTCACAAACTCACCTGTCTATCCAGCATTGGCCTCTGACTCCAGAACTCACCTGCGGCTCATGAACTCATCTGTCTACCCAGCATTCAACTCTGACTCCACTAACCTCTGACTCCAGCACTCTCTTGTGACTAACAAACTCATCTGTCTATCCAGCATTGACCTCTGACCTCAGTCCTCACCTGCAGCTCATGAACTCATCTGTCTATCCAGCATTGACCACTGACCTCAGCCCTCACCTGCTGCTCAAACTCACCTGCCTATCCGGCATTGACCTCTGACTCCAGCACTCACCTGAGGCTCACAAACTCATCTGTCTATCCAGCATTGACCACTGACCTCAGCCCTCACCTGCTGCTCAAACTCACCTGCCTATCCGGCATTGACCTCTGACCTCAGCCTTCACCTGCGGCTCATGTACTCACCTGCCTGGAAGGATCTCAGGCAGAGACATGAAGGATTCTGGGAAGAGACACCTCCATGTTTGGGAGGATCTCAGGCAGGGGCATGAAGGATTCTGGATTAGACACCTCAATGTTAGAGAGGGATCACAGAAAGAGACATGGAGGGTTCTGGAAGAGACACCTGCATGTTGGAGAGGGATCACAGGCAGAGACATGAAGGATTCTGGGAAGAGACACCTGCATGTTGGAGAGGGATCACAGGCAGAGACATGAAGTATTCTGGGAAGAGACACCTCATGTTGAAGAGGGATCTTAGGCACAGACAGGAAGGATTCTGGAAGAGACACCTCCATGTTGAGGGGAATAGATCACAGGCAGAGACATGAAGGATTCTGGAAGAGACACCTCAATGTTAGAGAGGGATCACAGAAAGAGACATGGAGGGTTCTGGAAGAGACACCTGCATGTTGGAGAGGGATCACAGGCAGAGACAAGAAGGATTCTGGGAAGAGACACCTGCATGTTGGAGAGGGATCACAGGCAGAGACATGAAGGATTCTGAGAAGAGACGCCTGCATGTTGGAGAGGGATCACATAAAGAGACATGGAGGATTCTGGGAAGAGACAGCTCCATGTTGAGGGGAAAAGATCACAGGCAGAGACATGAAGTATTCTGGGAAGAGACACCTCATGTTGAAGAGGGATCTTAGGCACAGACATGAAGGATTCTGGAAGAGACACCTCCATTTTGGAGAAGGATCAGAGGCAGAGACATGAAGGATTCTGGGAAGAGACACCTTCATGTTGAAGAGGGATCACAGGCAGAGACATGAAGGATTCTGGAAGAGACACCTCCATGTTGGAGACGGATCAGAGGCAGAGACATGAAGGATTCTGAGAAGAGACACCTTCATGTTGAAGAGGGATCACAGGCAGAGACATGAAGGATTCTGGAAGAGACACCTCCATGTTGGAGAGGGATCACAGGCAGAGACATGAAGGATTCTGGAAGAGACACCTCCATGTTGGAGAGGGATCACAGGCAGAGACATGAAGGATTCTGGGAAGAGACACCTCCATATTGGAGACGGATCCCAGAAAGAGACATGGGGGATTCTGGGAAGAGACACCTCCATGTTGGAGAGGGATCCCAGAAAGAGACATGAAGGATTCTGGGAAGAGACGCCTCCATGTTGGAGAGGGATCACAGGCAGAGACTTATAGGATTCTGGGAAGAGACACCTCCATGTTGGAGACGGATCACAGGCAGAGACATGAAGGATTCTGGGAAGAGACACCTCCAGGTTGGGAGGGATCACAGGCAGAGACATGAAGGATTTCGAAAGAGACACCTCCATGTTGGAGAGGGATCATAGGCAGAGACATGAAGGATTCTGGGACGAGACACCTCCATGTTGGAGAGAGATCAAAAGCAGAGACATGAAGGGTTCTGGGAAGAGACACCTTATGTTGGAGAGGGAGCACAGAAAGAGACACAGAGGATTCTGGAAGAGACACCTGCATGTTGGAGACGGATCACAGGCAGAGACATGAAGGATTCTGGGAAAATACACCTCCATATTGGAGAGGGATCACAGGCAGAGTCATGAAGGATTCTGGAAGAGACACCTCCATGTTGAGGGATCTCAGGCAGAGTCATGAAGGATTCTGGGAAGAGACATCTCCATGTTGAGGGATCTCAGGCAGAGTCATGAAGGATTCTGGGAAGAGACATCTCCATGTTGAGGGATTACAGGCATAGACATGAAGGATTCTGGAAGAGACACCTCCAGGTTGGAGAGGGATCACAGGCAGAGACATGGAGGAGTCTGGAAGAGACACCTCCAGGTTGGAGAGGGATCACAGGCAGAGACATGTAGGAGTCTGGAAGAGACAGCTCCATGTTGAGGGGAAAAGATCACAGGCAGAGACATGAAGTATTCTGGGAAGAGACACCTCATGTTGAAGAGGGATCTTAGGCACAGACATGAAGGATTCTGGAAGAGACACCTCCATTTTGGAGAAGGATCAGAGGCAGAGACATGAAGGATTCTGGGAAGAGACACCTTCATGTTGAAGAGGGATCACAGGCAGAGACATGAAGGATTCTGGAAGAGACACCTCCATGTTGGAGACGGATCAGAGGCAGAGACATGAAGGATTCTGAGAAGAGACACCTTCATGTTGAAGAGGGATCACAGGCAGAGACATGAAGGATTCTGGAAGAGACACCTCCATGTTGGAGAGGGATCACAGGCAGAGACATGAAGGATTCTGGAAGAGACACCTCCATGTTGGAGAGGGATCACAGGCAGAGACATGAAGGATTCTGGGAAGAGACACCTCCATATTGGAGACGGATCCCAGAAAGAGACATGGGGGATTCTGGGAAGAGACACCTCCATGTTGGAGAGGGATCCCAGAAAGAGACATGAAGGATTCTGGGAAGAGACGCCTCCATGTTGGAGAGGGATCACAGGCAGAGACTTATAGGATTCTGGGAAGAGACACCTCCATGTTGGAGACGGATCACAGGCAGAGACATGAAGGATTCTGGGAAGAGACACCTCCAGGTTGGGAGGGATCACAGGCAGAGACATGAAGGATTTCGAAAGAGACACCTCCATGTTGGAGAGGGATCATAGGCAGAGACATGAAGGATTCTGGGACGAGACACCTCCATGTTGGAGAGAGATCAAAAGCAGAGACATGAAGGGTTCTGGGAAGAGACACCTTATGTTGGAGAGGGAGCACAGAAAGAGACACAGAGGATTCTGGAAGAGACACCTGCATGTTGGAGACGGATCACAGGCAGAGACATGAAGGATTCTGGGAAAATACACCTCCATATTGGAGAGGGATCACAGGCAGAGTCATGAAGGATTCTGGAAGAGACACCTCCATGTTGAGGGATCTCAGGCAGAGTCATGAAGGATTCTGGGAAGAGACATCTCCATGTTGAGGGATCTCAGGCAGAGTCATGAAGGATTCTGGGAAGAGACATCTCCATGTTGAGGGATTACAGGCAGAGACATGAAGGATTCTGGAAGAGACACCTCCAGGTTGGAGAGGGATCACAGGCAGAGACATGGAGGAGTCTGGAAGAGACACCTCCAGGTTGGAGAGGGATCACAGGCAGAGACATGTAGGAGTCTGGAAGAGACACTTCCAGGTTGGGGAGGATTTCAGGCAGAGTCATGAAGGATTCTGGGAATAAACACCTCCATGTTGTGGGGGGTTCTCAGGCAGAGTCATGAAGGATGCTGGGAAGGGGTCCGCCATGTTGAGGAGGGGGTTGGATCATAGGCAGAATCATCAAGGGTTCTGGGAAAGGGTGCCTCCATGCTGACGAGGGATGTGAATTAAAGGTGGAAACTTGAAGGATTCCTATACCTTGTGTCTCGATAAAAGGTGAAGCATGCAAGGCAGACAGAGCCATGAAGGATGCTGTGAGGGGCACCTCCATGCCAGGGAAGGGTAGGCAGGCAGAGGCAGGAAGGATTATTGTCGACTGAGAAGGAGAATATTATGTTGGCCCTTTTTGTACACGCAAGAGCAAAGAACAACTACATATGCACAGGAGACACAAAGGAGCAAACGCACTCTGTTTCATCATACACATGAGTAATGGTGCGATGAGTCTAGCTTGTGTCGCTGCGCCCCGCTCTTTGGCACTGTATCTATTCCGCAGAATCGTGTTGGCATCAGTGAGCTGTGAAACCGGATCTGTTGAAGTGTTAGAGGACATATTGCATTATAAATCTAGTAATGCCTCTCTCTTTTGAGGAGTCTCTCTCTCTCTTTTTGCCATCTTTGGCAGCTTTACAGGCTTGGAGACAGTTCAGTATTCCGCAGACGTGCCCCCATCTCTGCTTTGTGATCCCACACACCTCTGCTCTGGGGTCAGCTTCTTGGTGGAATGTATCTGTGTTTGTATGGTCTGTGGGCAGAGGTAAGACCAACATTCAGGGGAAGTGTGAAGGTCTGTGGACAGAAACAAGACGGCCATTCAGGGCCAGGGGGGGGGGTGATGGGAATCAGATTATTAGGCTGGGGGAGGGTGGTGCAAGCCTAAATCTTGATGTACACTGTGGGGGGCACCTACGAAGCCCAAACAATCTGATCTCTAAGGGTAAACTGTTTTTGGGAGGAACATCTGACACAAGGTGGCAGCTTGTGCCAAGCAGCAAGGCGTACCTCAAAGACAGGCTAGGGACGTGTGCAACAACCATTTGCAATCCCTTGTTAGGTGATCCAGCGGTAATTACCTGGTAATTTCCCTATTCAAAACCTCATTACCTATGGCTTACCGCTGTAAAGGGTGAAAAATGATGGATCTTTTGATGACCGTGTTTCACCAAACAGGAGACTCTACATAAATATGAAAATTAAATGCAATAATGAGAGTGGTGAGTTATTTTAAAGGGTTTTATTTTAAGTCAAATGTTAAGGTTCTCTGACTCTTTATTCATTAGTCAAATATCAATCATGTTAAAGAATCGAAAAATAGGAAAAGTAGCATTAATACAGAACATATTACAGTCTGCATATAAGCATCACATCTAGGAAGGGAAATGTGACGCAAATTGTCAGAGTTTCTAAGAAAAAGAGTAAGTCTTACAAGGTTAATCAATAATTAATAATGGCAAAAATATCCCATAAAGAGAAATAAATGCAGTTTAGCACCTAAAATCTAAATCTGTTCTGATCCTTTCAGCTCCTTCCCTCTGCCTCTGCTTCGCTGTGCTAGTCTGTGTCTCTGTCTCAAGCTGCACCATAGCCCCCACAGAATGCAGCCCCTCCCTGTCTCTGTGTCCAGCACAGAAACTGGGCCTGGCCCTCAAAAAAAATGAAAAAAGAGGCACTCCTCCCACTTGTAAGCCATATTTCAAGTAAAAGTTCACGTGCTCAGTCCTCATAGCTGGTCCAATCAGAACTTCAAGACTCATCATCTCCCCATGGGCTGACTGGATACGTCATTAATCAGGCTTGTTCCTGTTCAAATTTCAGTCTTGTGTTTTATGAAAAAAAAGTGTGTTCTTCTCTCCACGTTTAAACAGGCTACAAAAATATGTAACATTGTGAAGGTCGAAGGAAACTGTAGGCAGGATTTTTTAACAGAGCCCTTTCATTGAAAGTTGCTAGGGAAAGAGGAGTACATTCCATTCTGGGGGGCAGATTTATGTTCCCTGGCGCATCCCTGCAAATCAGCAGGGATGCGCCAGGGAAGATGCGTCACGCAAATTTGCCCTTGCGCCACCGCAGATGCGCCGCATTTACAATGTGGTGCATCGTGGCGCAAGGACAAGCAGATGCGTGACGCATCTGCCGGCGTAAGGTTGGCGCAGTGCTGAAGTTGTGTCGCAAGCGCGACGCAACTCCAGCACTGTTCCAACCTACCCTATCACTAACATGGTGCGTCACGCCTTACGCCTGCTTGAAGCAGGCGTAAGGATTTGACGCACCAGCGTCGGAAAAGTGACTGCGTGAAATCTTGTAGATTTCACTGCGTCACTTTTCCGAGGCTTTTTCTGACGTAACGCCCACCCTGCATACATTAAACCTGACGCAGGTTTAATGTGGCGCAGGGCTTTACAACATGACGCATCTCCCTAGATGCGTCACGTTGTAAATCTGGCGCAGCATGGCGCTTGCTTTGCGCCGCCGATACATCACAAAAGTGACGCAACAGCGGCGCAAAAGTGGCGCACGGGGCTTGTAACTGAAAAAGCACAATCCCTATACTCTGACACAATGGTACCACACTCAAGGCTCTAACATTCATTAACAAAAGACATTAAATGTTCATGGCATTTATTTAAAAAAAAAAAATTATATAAGGGAGAACTGTGGTTGACTGCGTGTAGATATAACGGTGTATATATATCACCAACCACAGCAGTTACATGACCCACTAGGATGCGTAATTAATGACAAAGTGTATTGTCTTCAAAATTTCTTCTGTTATGCGGGCTCATAACAGTTTTGTGGATCATATGATGATTTGTATTTGTTATGTTTTGTGTTTTTAAGCTCATGTATTGGTATCATTGATTTTATGAACTGTATGTATATAATTTTTTTTTTTTAAATAAATGCCATGAACATTTAATGTCTTTTGTTAATGAATGTTAGAGCCTTGAGTGTGGTACCATTGTGTCAGAGTATAGGGATTGTGCTTTTTCAGGTGTAAGCTGTACCCCATTCCCTTCAATAGACAAGGGGTCTCTCTCGGTTTCTCCGATAAAAAAAAGGCTTGTAAATCTGCCCCAGGGTGTCCAAGGGCAAAAACAAAAAAAAAAAGCGACAGAAAACTGAGTCCACTAAAGCAAACTACAATCACGTGCTTTTCTACACTGTGAAACACAATTCAGCACATTTCTACTCCTGCAAAAATACATGATGCCATTGTAAAAGTACAAATACATTTTCTAAATTATTGTGCATTCTATAGTGAGATTACATATGGATTAATCACATATAAGCATGGCTGTTCAACTAATTAAGCATGTTTTCACATGAAAGCACCTTCAAACTGAAGCATTATGATCAGGCCTATGTTTTCATCTTGCTTGCGCCACAATCTGCGTGCCATTTTAGAACTCATGTCTGCAACCTTTTGTCATATAATAATGCATACATTTTATAAGTGAAATCTAAACTCCATCACTCCAGGGTAGCAGCTTGTGCCAAGCAGCAAGGCATACCTCAAAGACAGGCTAGGGACGTGTGCAACAACCATTTGCAATCCCTTGTTAGATTATCTTCTTAGACAACTTCTAAGAGGGTTTTCCTCCAGCAGGAAATGCCTAGAACCTTCCCGCATCACCTCTGCTAGATGGCTGATGCCGGCGGTGTCGAGGATCCTGGTCGTCTGAGGTCTTCCAGTTGCCTTTGAGCTCTGTAACGGTGATGTAACACCAGGGATACCCAGGGCAGCTCACCTGGATTGCCTTTTTCCTCCAACAAAAAAAACAACCTGTAGGACTCTGAACTTTCACCTCTATTTGGGAGACCTTGGACTGTAGAGCAGCCCTTTCATGTGAGTCTTTAAAATATATTTCCGTCCACTGATGAAACTTCTGTGAAGACTGAACATTACATTGTACAGCTGTATAGGTGATTCACAACTGGTCTTCACAGCACGTGATAATCAGTCGAAGCCCTTTACCCGCCTCCTTGACATGGAACAGTGAGTGCGCAAAGCCAACATTGCTAAGCATGCACAGCCAACTGGAAATGATGGTTTTAGGAGCCTTACCTACTAGGTGCCCAACTGGCCTGAGCCGCTCCACGACACATGGCCACAACCCCTTCACACCGCCGCGTGTCCTTACAGAATTTGATAAACCGAGAAATCTGGATGGACTCTTATCTTACAGTGGCACACCCAGTAAGGCGGTGAGTACAGTATTCCCACCAAGGAAGGAGGTGGTGAGTACAATATTACCACCAAGGAAGGAGGTGGTGAGTACAGTATTCCCTCCAAGGAAGGAGATGGCGAGTACAATATTACCACCAAGGAAGGAGGTGGTGAGTACAGTATTCCCACCAAGGAAGGAGGTGGTGAGTACAGTATTCCCTCCAAGGAAGGAGGTGGCGAGTACAGTATTCCCACCAAGGAAGGAGGTGGTGAGTACAGTATTCCAACCAAGGAAGGTGGTAGTGAGCACAGTATTCTCACCAAGGAAGGAGGTGCTGAGTACTGTATTCCCACCAAGGAAGGAAGGTGGGGAGTACATTATTCCAAGTTTTTGCACTTTTTAAACAAAATCTTTATAATCCTGATTTTGGAAAGGAGAGCTCAAGTTGGCTTTGGCAACAATGATAAGTATCTACATGGGGCATGTCTCCATTCCCATAATTTACTAAACAAACTAAGGTTCCGCTACCTTTGTGATTCCAGTGACCCGACCCCACGTTTGCCATCATCATGTCCATGGCTGACGCATCTGCATCAATTCCATTTGTCCAACTGCCAATACCCTGATCACATTAACCTCCCATGCTGACTCGAGTCCTGATGATGACTGCACAATTATAGTGGGCCGAAACGCAATGGACCTATGACATGAACCTGCTCAATAAAGATTAATTTATAAAGAATGCTCCTTATTCGTAACTTAAATTGTAATAGACAGATTATTTGATTTGCACACAAATATCATGATAGTCTGAGCACAGAGCACATTTTCCCAACTGAATGAAATTCTGTTTACATATTGTCTGTTTCAATCCATGTTTAATTTCTTATTAAAATTGTTCTTTTAGCTATAAAATATTTTTATGCTTACTCTGTTACAAATTTCTTTTTAGCTATAAAACACTTCCCTATCCTACAGCATTGCTGTTATCACAGAACCCTTTGTGCTTTGCATATTATCTGCTAGCCCAGGACCCTAGGGAGCCCAGGGTATCCCTGGTGCTATAAAACTGAGTTTAAGGAATGACACTGAAGCGACAGACACTGGATGTCCAAGCGACAGGCTCTCGATGTTGAAATGGTAGACTTTTGACTTTGCTGTGGAGATCTCTTGATACAAAATGACGCAGTTGTGATGCCTTTGTTTTTCTGATGCGCCACACGCTCGCTGATAAACGCCTTCTCAGAGCATGTCCCACTCTCTACTTCGGTAGCCCAGGGGTATTCTTTCTTTCTGTGCCTCAGAGCAGAAGGAGGCGCCGAGCAGCCAAGCTCTTCCAGCAGTGGCGGCTGGTATTTAACAGTAGTGGAGGGGGGCAGGGAGGGAATAAAGAAAAAAATCAAATAAACACTTACCACAACATCCTTTTGGTCCTCTTTGCCCGCTTCCAGGGCATGAATCAGGAAGCACCTGGCTCCCAGACTCCCGATAGCCAATCACAATGCTGCACTGCAGTGTTGTGATTGGTCTGAGCGTTGTGGTTCGTCGCTCAGCCAGAGATTGGGCATGTTCCCCATGCAGGCTGTAATGCAGACCACATGGAGGACATGAGAAGTACACATGCCGGTTTGACCGGCCCGAGACGGCCAGCCAAAGCGTCCTGCACACTTGGAGTGGGCACACCGCTCCCCCCCTGCCCTGTGAGCAGAGCAGCCTCACCCCAACCCAGCTGAGCAAGGACGGAAAAAGATAAGGATAACACCAGTGAGTTATCATTTTTTTTTCCTTTTTCGACCTGCTCATGGGGCAACTCCTCCTCCTGTCACAGGCAGCTCTGGCTTTGTGCTCCCACAATCCTCTGCGTTCCCACATCTGATGTTACACCTTATCCATCTCAATGCCCTTCTTGTGTCTAGAAGCCCGCGTGCCTTCTGAGAGAGCCCCTGATGACAGCGCCGCAGCATCATCTGAGCGCGGACGTGTTTCCTGATTTAAGCCCATTACAAACCCCCGAGTCCCTTTGGCTTTTTAACATTAAACTGACAGGGCGATCTCTCGTTAAATATTCCAGCCCTGGAGGTGATGGCAAATGAAGGCGGCTGGGGACATTCCGTGAACCCACAGTACATTCTTATGCATGGTTGCCTGCTGCCTCCCTCTCACAAGAGCCATAAATGGGCAAATCTGGGCTCTTTTTCTGTGTCTATCATAATCAGAGTGTGAGCGGTGAGTGGGCCTGGGGCGCTGCTCTCTGCTCTGCTGACGCCGTGACATTAAACGCAATTAGGTACACTCCGCTGGCTGGGCTAACATTATTGTCGAAGCACTCGAGGGCTGAGCACAGGCCAGGGAGCTGTGAAGATCTGGCCTCGGCGCTGCATCGACACAAACACAGGACCATCCCCTCAGCCATTGCTAGACACGATGCTGCGCCCGCCCTGGGCGGGCCTTGTATTGTCTCTTCATGTGTCTTCTGTCCGGGAAGACGGATGAGGCACGTGGCTAAGACTCAACACCGAGGGGGCTTGTGCTTCACTTGATTGGGAGGCTGAGGAGACTGAAAGACACGCCCTCCTGACACCTGATTGGGAGGCTGAGAAGACTGAAGGACATGCCCTCATGACACCTGATTGGGAGGCTGAGGAAACTGAAGGACACGCCCTCCTGACACCTGAAGGACACGCCCTCCTGACACCTGATTGGAAGGCTGAGGAGACTGAAAGATACGCTCTCTTGACACCTGATTGGGAGGCTTAGGAGACTGAAGGACACGCCCTCATGACACCTGATTGGGAGGCTGAGAAAACTGAAGGACACGCCCTCCGGACACACCTGATTGGGAGGCTGAGGAGATTGAAGGACACACCCTCCTGACACCTGATTGGGAGGCTGAGGAGTCTGAAGGACATACCTTCCTGACACCTGATACGTCTGTTTTTGGATTTATGCCTTGACTGGGCTTCCACTCACTCTTTTTTTGTGAGTCACAAAGTGGGACCGTGAGTTCAGAAAGTCAAGGTGGCACCTCGAGAGATGGAAGAGGTCGTGGCCACCACCAAGATGTGAAGTTTATCCTGACCCCTCTAACTGAGCAGAGTAGTAAACCTTACTGGAATGGGACAACATTTGGGCAGCCTGGCTATTAAAATGCAACCCCCTCCATGCTGGAGCACCCCCGATCCTGCAACCCTTCTTAAGTAAATAAACTGAGTCTTAACTGACTACTGTAATCAGCACTCTCCAGAACCAGGGACAGTGAGTAGGAAGAACAGAAGCAAAGACTGTTTCCGCCCATCACTCCTTCTGGCCCCAGGACCTGGAGAAGGTCCAGGCAATAACCCTCAGAGCCTTAGCCAAAACGTGTCCCTCACACATTCCAGCCACAGTAGCAGAGAATGAAAGCCGCCCTTCTCTGAAAGCTGCACATCTTGTGCTCAGCCTATTGTTAGCGCCTAAGGGCCTCGAAGAAGGTGTTGGTACTTAGTGCCATAAAACAAATAAAGAGAGCTAACAATAAAAGCCATCTGCACAGTTCACAAGTCCATCATACACAACAGATAGACCTCACACAAACAACAACAAGCCCTTCAGAAGTCAGCAGGGTGTCAGAATTATTTTCATTGATATTGTTTTTCAGCATTTGTGTAGCTGCAGTGCTGGGATTGGAAGATGCTTGCCCAGGGAACCTATTGATTGGGTGAAGCGAAAAGGAGGTGGAGCCCAGAGGGGTGGAGCCATGAAGGGCAGAACCAATGACAGTTAGCCACACACTACTTATGACAAACTCTGTCTCCACCCCAAATGAATTTGGCTAGAAAGAAAAATGTGATAATAAAGCTGTTCTGGTGTACTTAATTGGACACAAATAGACTGCGATTTAAGATAGTTTGGGGTTAAAGCAGCACTTTAAGTGGCAGAAAAAGTTGCAGTGTCTCTGTCTGTGGCGTTCTGGATGGTCTGGAGTTTGCATAGGAGGTTCTTGTTGATTCTGGCGTAGAGGGCGTTTCCGTAGTCCAGTCTGCCGGTGATGAGAGTGTGGGTGACGGTTTGCCTGGAGTCGGGGCGGATCCACTTGAATGTCTTGCAGAGTATGCGGAGGGTGTTGAAGCACGTGGAGGATACGGCAGTTCATGGTGAGTGAAGAGTCGAGTATGATGCAGAGATTGCGTAAGTGGTCAGTTGGGGTGGGAGGGTTACCGAGTGCGGGGGGCCACCAGGTGTTGTCCCATGCAGAGGGAGTGGAGCCAAGGATGAGGACTTCTGTTTCCTCAGAGTTGAGCTTCAAGCAGCTGCTGCTCATCCAGGTTGCAACAGCTTTCATCCCTTCTTGGAAGTTGTGCCTGGTGATATCGGGTTCCTTGGTGAGGGAGACAAGCAGAGTGTCATCAGCGTTAGGCCTGGGCTGTAAATTCCGTTCCGCTCATGGAATTTGCGGAATTTGAGTAATTTCGCGATCTGCGGAGAACGCGGAATTGCCCAAAATTCTGCGTTCCGCGGCTTTGCGGAATTTTTTGCTTGTTCGCGTTCTCAAACTGCGTGTTCGCAAGATATTTCCCCACGAGCACGCAAACAGCATTCGCGAGCAGGAAAAAAGCATCGCGAACAAGCAATTTCGCATGTTCGCGGAATTTCTGCATGCTCGCGGAGAATTTTTACAGTTTTGCGGAGCTTTGTGTAGCGCGACTACGCAAATTTCGCCCACCCCTAACCAGCGTAGGAGACGATGTTGAGACCATGGTTTTTGACGATGGTTGCGAGGGGGCCATGTAGACGTTGGATAGTGTGGGGCTGAGGGAGGATCCTTGGGGTCTAATCTCTGTCGGTTCCGAGAGGAAGGGTGGGAGTCTTATTCTCCAGTGTTCTGCCTGATAGGAAGGAGTATAACCAGTCTAAGGCCTTTCCTTGGACACCTGCGTTGTGGAATCTGACGGCTAGTGTGCGGTAGGAGACAGTGTTGACAACTGCTGATAGGTCCAGGAGGATGAGGGCTGCCGTGTGGCCTTGGCCAAGTAGGGCGCGGATGTCATCGGTGACGGCTGTAGTTGCTGCGGAAGCCAGACTGAGAGGTGTCTAGGATGCTTTGGGTTTCTATGAAGTGTGCTAGCTGGGTATTGACGGCCTTTTTGATAACTTTTGTGGCAAAAGGAGCAGTGAGATGGGTCTGAAATTCTTGAGGTCCATGGGGTCTGCAAAGGGGTTCCTAAGTGGGGGTTGATTTCAGTGCACTTCCAGTTGTCGGGGAAGGTGGCTGTGTTGATTAAGCAGTTGATAGTTTGGCGTAGCTCGGGTGCGATGGCAGTGGCGGCCCTTTGGAAGATGTGCGGCTGGCAGGGGTCAGAAGGTGCTCTGGAGTGGATGCTCTTCATTGTCTTTAAGCTGTCTTCTGTGGTGAGAGTGGTCCAGGTGAGAAGAGTCTGTTGGGTGGCATCGTTAGGGGTGGGTGTTGAGGCAGTGCCATGGTCTTGATTGTCGAAGTTGTCATAGAGCATCTTGATTTTGAGGTGAAAGAAGGATCTGAGTTTGTTGCAGGGGTCTTAGGAGGGAGGGACGTCGATTGTTTTGCTGTTGGGTTTGGCAAAATCATGAATGATGGTGAAAAGTTCCTTGGAGTTGAGGGTGTTGGCGAGGATTCTGTCTTGGATTAAGTTTTTCATTGTTTATTTGATGAGTTGGTGGTGTGCTGTGATGGATTTTTTTGTAGGCGGCTCATGCTTCTGGGGTTCCGCTGTTTTTCCATGTCTTCTGCAGTCGTCGACAGGAGTGCTTGGATTCTAGGAGTTCTCTGGTGAACCAGTTGACTATCTTGTTGTGTCATTTTGTGGTGTTCTGAAGGGAGGCAAGAGTGTTGGCACAGTTGGCGATCAATTGGTGGAGGTTGTTTGCCGCTGTGTTGGCATCTGTCATAGTAGGGGGTGGAGTGCAGGTGAGGACTATTTCCTTCAGGGTTTTTCTATCTCGAGTATGCCGTGTATTGTCAGGAGCTACATACCGGTACACTATAGGTACACATAAAATACCGTTTTGGGATACTAATGGTATTGTGGTGTCATACCCTGAATACTTTGGCTGATTCATGTAATACAGCTTGCTTGTGTGCCATTTTTTACTAATAGTGCAGGTTTCTTCTTTGACAGTGATCTTGAAAGCATCATCGTCATGGAATTCTGCTTTGCGCTTATCTCTGCTCTTGATGTTAGGTTAGGTGTACACATTGGCTGCATAAGTGTAAGGCATGATTTTGTTGACGTACAGTATGGCTATTTTGAAGCTCGGTTCGCACAATGATGTATTCCTTTCGTCATTCTGGCTGACAGGCAGCCATTACATTAATTGCATGTTTTTAGACATCGGCATGCATTTCAATACAGCATGCCACTCTGCCTTCAGCAGCGGAACTCTTGCAAAGCTGTGACGTTTTTTCCCGAGTGCCTTCCCAGGTGTCTGGTATTGTCTAGGGCCGGTTTCATGCACTTTGCATGCATTTTCTGCAATGATCTATATATAGAATTGTTGGACTCATTGGCCGCTGGATTGTTTTTTTGCAAATGTTTTCTTCCCAAAATAATCATGTGTTACTAGGAACCAAAAAGTTCTGGTAAGGTGAGACTATGTTTCCTCAGAGACACTCTTAAATGATTCCACTATGTGGAAGGGTATTACTGATACTTACTTTTTGCATTGTAGGTTGCTACCTT
Organism: Triturus cristatus; assembly: GCF_964204655.1. Classification (NCBI taxonomy): domain Eukaryota; kingdom Metazoa; phylum Chordata; class Amphibia; order Caudata; family Salamandridae; genus Triturus; species Triturus cristatus. The sequence continues at coordinate 19,836,011 of NC_140594.1, read as the reverse complement.
TCTGTTGTCCTGATGAAGACCCCGTGTGATTTATCTTGACGGCGTCGAAACATCAACTAAGTAGGGTCCACCGATATCATTAACTTTCAGACAATTGAAAAGAAAATGTTCATATCATTGGGTTTCTAATGATGAATTATGTGTCTTCTGGGCGTGGACTCTTTGCATGTAGTGTAAATATTGTCAATGCAATTTGTGTTTGTTTCTGTACGGTTCACTCAAATGCGCCTGCGCTGTGCCATCACTTGGAGCACCTGCATTGTTTTCTATTACTTTGATGACTTTTCATAATCCTTTGCAAAGATCCTTTGAATATAGATTCTTGAATGTGTATTTTTTAGTGATTTCTTGTTCCTTTGTGATCACTTAGGCCATGTTCAAATAGTGATTGAATGGTTCCTGGAGGAACACAGCTTTATTTGTATGTTTCGCTTTTGACAGTTGGTTCATGAACTTCAGTTTAAAGAATGAAACAGATATCCTGGAATGAGAGCGATTGGCCAACCTCTGCAAGAGGAGTCATTTTATTTGGAATAATATTGGTAGAACCTGCACTTTAGCAGCAATGACAAATTAAAACGCAATGGATCTGGCAGGAGGGGCCACCTCCAGAGTTGCCGAATACACAATATGCCTCACATTAGCAGCCAACATCTCCCAAGAACGGACCCAGAATCACACAGTTATTCTCAGGCATATTCACAACAAAATGGAGGAGCGTGGTGTTACGCCACAATTGGTAATACTGTGCTCTGACATTCTGAAAATGCAGGGATGCTCCGTATTTACAATAATACGGTGCACCCCTGCATTTCCCCCAGCACCAGTGGTAAATTCAGCTGCCAATTGCCTACGCCGGCACCCCTGCACCACAGTGCAAGGGTGCCTGTGTTGCAGGGAATGATTGTTCATGTGTAGGCAGGTGTCCCTTCCTGTACATAAACAATCGCTAATGGCGATTTTCTCTTTTTATGTGCGCTGCACATAGAAATTGCAAAAATAAGGATAAATTATTAATTTCTCCTCATTGCATCAGGTTAAGAACAGATTTTCCCTGCTCTCATTTTTGGCGCTGCCCATGTAAATATGGGGAAGCTTCACAAAACAAAGTTTTTTCCAAAGTAACGCTCACTGCAAAAACCATGGCCCACCCCTTTCACGCTAAGTGCTACATGAAAGGGACATTTTTTACAAGGTGGTGTTAAGCCACGTTAAGTGGCCTTGCACCGCCTTGCAAATAATACGAAGGGGTTATTGCCACCAGAACATCACAAAAAGTGATGTTCTGCTGGTGATAACCCATTGTAAATATGCTTGTGTGTTTTTCCCAGATGCCGTACACGAGGAGCTGCTCTACTGGAAACAGAAGCCCCGAAGGGTAAACGCCATCCGTTTTTACAATAGTCAAGGGTATTTTCCAAAAGATGCCGGGTATAAAGGTTTTGTTTACACACCGAGTGGGGTTTTCCGTCAACAGCCTCTAAGAGCAAATTTGTTTCTTGTTGTGGAGTGATTTGCGTCAGAATAACAATTGGGGAGACAATTCTCTTGACTTACAATGGTGTTCGTCACTTTCAGGTTACAGCGCTCTGGCGAACGTCTTGTTTGACCGCCGCAGCCCAAGTGACTGTGCACCAAGTCCACGTGGTCCATTTCTCACCTCATCCAGTCGCTGTTTTTGAGATGGAGAACATGAGGACATTTGTGGCTTGGACTCATCACAAGGCAGCTTCAAGTAAAGAGGGTGGGCCCAATTCACAGAACTAACTTAAGACAAAATCCTAAACTTACTACCATTTTGGTATTCACAGACGGCACTTACTCATTTCGGTATTCACAGAAGTTAGGAGTCCCAACTTTAGGACTCCTAAATGCCTTCTGTGAATACCGAAAGTCTTAAAGTTAGGATTTTTCTCAGTTTAGGAGTAGTAAAGTTAGAGTTGGTTGAGCATGGCCTTTTGTGGGGTACTGCGTCCATGCCAGCCCTGTCTCCCTCAGAGTTGGCTGAGCATGGCCTTTGGTAGGGTACAGCATCCATGCCAGCCCTGCCTACTGCAGAGTTGGCTGAGCATGGCCTTTGGTGGGGTACAGCATCCATGCCAACCCAGCCTACAGCAGAGTTGGCTGAGCATGGCCTTTGGTGGGGTACCGCATCCATGTCAGCCCTGTCAACCTCAGAGTTGGCTGAGCATGGCCTTTGGTGAGGTACAGCATCCATGCCAGCCCAGTCTCCCTCAGAGTTGGTTGAGCATGGCCTTTGGTGGGGTAGAGCATCCATGCCAGCCCTGTCTCCCTCAGAGTTGGTTGAGCATGGCCTTTGATGGGGTACTGCGTCCATTCCGGTCCTGCCTACTGCAGAGTTGGCTGATCATGGCCTTTGGTGGGGTACAGCATCCATGCCAGCCCTCTCTGCCTCAGAGTTGGCTGAGCATGGCCTTTGGTGGTGTACAGTATCCATGCCAGCCCTTTCTGCCTCAGAGTTGGTGTAGCATGGCCTTTAGTGTGGTAAAGGGTTCATGCCAGTCCTGCCTACCTCAGAGTTGGTTGAGCATGAACTTTGGTGGGGTAGAGCATCCATGCCAGCCCTGTTTCCCTCAGAGTTGGTGTAGCATGGCCATTAGAGGGGTACAGGGTCCATGCCAGTCCTGCCAGCACCCTGCCTCAGAGTTGGTTGAGCATGGCCTTTGGTGGTGTCTAGTGGGCGCTGGGTACAGGTATTGGATGAAGGCTATGGCCTAAATACAATCTCCCTCCACTTTTGTCTACTGCTTCAGGTTCCCAATACAGGGCATAGCCATATATTCTGATCCCACTGGGCTTCTTCTTTGATGGTATCCTGCAAGCGTTGGGTTCAGGGGTTCTTCCTTAATCATCACTCTGTACCCTAGTCCCTCTGGGCATGTGCTTTAGCCAGTGCTCAACAGACTCTGGTCACATCTGGTACCAGTTACGTACCCTAAGAGTCCAGAGGGCACAGCCTTTGAACGTGACCGGTGGGCTCCGGTCACACCCAGTACCAGTTCTTTACCCTAAGAGTCCAGAGGGCAGGGCCTCTGAATGTGACTGGTGGGCTCTGGTCCCACCCGGCACCCAGTTATGTACCTTAAGAGTTCAGAGGGTACGGGTTTTGTTCATGACATGTGGACTCTGGTCATAGGGAAAGACTGTATTTGGATTTACAACAGATTTGAAAAAGAACCCCTGTTTAGGGCTTCAGTGGCATCGCTTATGAAGGGTGTGAAGGTGTCTTCCTATCTTCTCATTAGGAGAACATGTCCTCATAGACATTATTTGTAGTAGAGGAGGCCATACTGCTGTCAACAGACACACACAGATGAGGTGGTGTTTACTCTCCCCAAACAGGAGGAGTGGGAAAGAACACCTCCGTGAGCCGGTGCTGCTGTCTTGGGATCAGGTAAATGATATCGTGTTGTTTTTGCCAAAATCCTTTCTGATGCCATCAGTGTATACAAAACATAGTTTGCTGCAATTCTACTGACTAGCAATTAATCAATCAACCAAATAGTACTTATACAGCACGGCTTATCACCCATAAGGGTATCCAGGTGCAATCCTGTGGGTATTAGTAGAAGAGCCAGGACTTGAGACCCTTACTGAATTCTGTCAGTGATGGTTACGTGCTAGGTGAGGGGAGCATAGGTTCCTGGCTGTTAGGTGAAAATTCAAGCGGTCGTTCATGTAGGCAGATCCTTGATTGTGGAGAGCTTTGTAGACATGAGTAAGTGGCACAAATTGGCATCTTTTCTGGATGGGGAGCCAGTGGAGTCTTTCAGGTGCCCGGTGATGTAGGTCCTCTTGGGTAGGTTGAGGATCAGACTGGCTGCTGCGTTCCGGACTGTCTGGAGTCTTCTCATGGGTTTAGTGGTGGTGCCTGCATAAAGTGTGTTGCCGTAGTCCAGCCAGCTGGTGATGAGGGCCTGTATCACCGTTTGCCTAGTGCGGATGGGGAGCCACTTGAAGATTCTGCGGAGCATGCCGAGAGTGTGGAAGCAAGATGAGGATGAGCATTGACCTTACATTTCATGGAGAGTTTGCTGTCCAGGATGATGCCAAGGTTGCAGGTGGGGTCCTTGGGAGTGGGGATGGGTCAGAGTTCCGATGGCCGCCAGGAGTCGTTCCAGAGGGAGGTGTGTCTGCTGAAGACCAGCACTTTGGTGAAGTTGGTGTTGAGCTTCATGCAGTCGCTCTTTATCCAGTGTGAGATGTTCTTAATACAGTTGTGGAAACTGGTCTTTGTTGTGGTGAGTTCCGCTGAGAGCGAGAGGACGAGTTGCGTGTGGTCAGCAAAGGAGATGATGTTGATGTCATTGGTTCTGCCAATCTCTGCGAGTGGTGTCATGTAGATGTTGAAGAGGGTTGGGCTGAGGGATGATCCTTGGGGGATGCCTCAGGGAGTGTGCTTGGGTTGGGAGGTGAAGGGGGAGACGGATGCTCTAGGCATGCCCCATGAGAAAAGATGCCATCCATCTGAGAGGGCCGTCTCTGGTCCCGATCTGGCTCAGTCTATTGAGTTTGTGGTGGGAGATGGTGTCGAAAGCTGCAGAGAGGTCGAGTAGGATCAGGGCTCCTGATTCCCCTTTGTCGACGTGGGGAGGAGGGATCACTGCTAGCTTCACTGGCTTTCCTGCATCCAGAAGGGGTGGGGTAGTAACCAGGAAGGTGGAGAGTCTCCTGGTGACATTGGGAAGGAGGGATAGCTGTTATCTTCACTGGTCAGACTCCAGCCAGACAGAATGAATAAGTATACATGGAGGTGGCTAGTCGAGCAGCCGGGAAGGGACCCACAGCAAGTCATGAGTTGCCACATATTCTTCCTGGACCAGGGCCAAGACCTTGGGGTCTAGTAAGGAGGAGGGCAGGGCAGTGCTGGTGGAGGAAGGTTCCATGCAGTGATGTTGGTAAGACAGCTAACACTAGCTGGGAATCTTCAGTTATGTTTATGTTTTGGATTGTCCCCATAACATTCCTTCAATTTGAGCATTTTTATGATTTTGATGATAGTAGTCAAGTATGATGTCCGGTTAGCAAGCCCCTGCAGTGAATGTCCTTGGTTTCGCGATGATGGACTTTGGTTCTTGGGTGCTGCACCCCTTGGTTATATGGCCATGCACAGCAGACTCTTAGAATAGTGCATACCCTGTGCCCGAGGAGACCTCATTTTTTGGCTTGCCCATCGTACTCTGGGTGCAGAGTGTGGTCTCTGGCCTTGTTCTGTGGCCATTCCCCACAGATTCGAGCACGCTAGCCATAGCCTTCTGTCATGCCCACTGGATTCAGGGCATAGCTTCTGGCTGTGCTGCGAGCTCAACATCCTGATTGAACGTGCCCATGCCCGGCTCTTCTTGAGTGCGTTATGTTCTGTCACCATCTGCTACTTTAAAGGAGCATGCCGCTCAGACAGCCGCTTCCTGTTTCCACACAATGGGCCTACTATGCAGAATCTTTCCTTTGCTTCCTGACTCAACGTGGAAGACCTTGACTCAGGCACTTTTATTAAGCCGTCTGGGCTACTGCAATGGCTTGTTGATTTCTGCTAACGAGTCCTCACTTAGCAGACTGCAGGTAGTCCAGAACACTGCGACATGATTGGTCCTCAATGCCCCTCCCAGGACTGCCTCCCGCCCCCTTCTTTGCCAGCTGCACTGGCTTCCCATACGCGAGTGGATTAAGTTCAAAATCTGCTCTACCACCCGCAAGGCTTTATTTAACCTTGACTCGCCTATCTCTCCGAGACATTTACACCTTATCTACCTTCCAGGTCCCTCCGCTCGGGATCTAAGTCTCTTCTTGTGGTTCCTTGAGTCAAGAAAGCCAGACTAGGTGGGGAAGCTCTTTCTCGGCCCCTTTTACTGGAACAAACTTTCTCTGCATCTAAGACAATGTTCAGATCACATACAATTTAGAAAGCAGCTTAAAACCGCTCTTTTCCGTCTGTGATGCTGCACCTCAGCCTCATGTTCTTCCGCCCGTCCAAAGCACAGAGATACCCCTTCGAGGATCGATTCAGGCGCTATAAACAAATAAATAGCTTTTCCTTTCTAGCTATCCATGTACCTAACTGACCACCTACGCTATGGTACTGGCGACGTTCATCATCATCATCAACATCCATTGAGGTCAGCCAAGGTAGACTGCATCATCATCATCTTCATCATCAGGTGAAACCGTGCAAAGACCAACAATACAACCGTTTCGACCAACTCAAAACATGAAGTATGTTCTTCATCCTCATCAATTGTAACAATACAAGAACCCTCATCATCTCGTCTTCCTCGTCGAAACATCTTCTATGACACCCAACATGAATGTCCTAAAAATTAAAGATCAATTTACAGAGTTGGGCATCCAAGCTCAAGACGAAAAGTAGTTCGCTGAGCTATACCATTGGATCCTGAAATATGATCGACAAAGAAGGGCCTGCCAGAGGAGCCTGATGGACGAACGGCAGCCGAGACTTACCAGAAAGGATGAAGAAGTAACTGAGCATCTATCAGGATAGGCAGCAATGTTAGTACTGCTGACCGACACACCGGTCCACAATGAAGGATTCGATAAACTGGGGGCACATAGAAATGAACCAATTAAATGTCATTATCTATGATTTGTTTTTTGGTCATTAAGCATGACTAAGAAATTGAACATTGATCAATTAAGATTATTTGTAAGTATTATTAACAAATGTAAATTAGCTGGCCATTCTCGAAAGATCTTGTAAGAAAGTGGAATTGTGACAACCTGTCTCGATATTTCTGTATTCATTTTGCAAAATGTAGATGGAAATACTGTTATGAAAATATGCCTCTTGTTGTCATTTAAAAGAATATAAGGAAAAATGTATTAGAAACAAAAAACATGTGAACGCCCACCACCACCACATCTTCTTCTGAGTGGGAAGCTAGTCATCCATCTTAATTCTATTCTCATCATTACCATCTCCGCGCCCTGACCGCCCACGGCCTCTGCACCCTCATCCTTCAGCATTATTTGCGAACCTTCACAGCCACCCTCATCATTAATCCCCAGCAGGACAAAGAGAAATGAACTGCAGCAGCTAAGTTGCACCAACTGGGAACAACATATAGTAATATAATAATCGATGGAAACTTTAATGGAATATTCGTCTTATATACACTACTTTTCAACCATATAGACTTTTTTATTTTTTTAATGTAATTCTTTATTAACATTTAGGGATGCACTGTTTGGGGAAGGGAGAAGTGCAACAGCCACACAGCATAATGACCAATAAGAGAGATACAACAAGAACCTGGGTGACATGTGCCTGTCGTATGAAGGAGGGACTATGCAAAGGGCGGGGGCCAAATAGACTTTGACAATTTGATCCACGTGTACTTCCACAATCTTTAAATGCGCCGTCAACGTCGTCCTCCACGTTGTCCTCCATTCAGCAGCCAGACTTCTTTTATCCACTAAAATATCGAACATGCCACGCCTATTCCATAGGAAGTACAGTGCATTTGCATTGAAACGAGGATTAGCTATGGGGGAAAGGACATTTGACTCTGCAGAGTTCTGTGGGGTTACATAAAAACTCTACGAGATTCCACTGAGTTCTGCCAATGGGGGTAATAAGCATGTTGCACTACTTATGCAGCGATTTAGTACCCGTAGCACCGTAGCACGCAAGAGCTCGCCACCATTCGTTCTGAATTTGCCGCCATTCGAATAGAAAATCTACTCAAGAACCAGCCCTCTCACCACGACGACCAACCCTGTTGAAAAACCTTGTGGGACATCCTCCTGGCGAATGGAAATCGCAAAAGGCTCAATCAAACTTACACTCACCAGCTTGCATTTCGGGAGACTCCCAGGAAAAAAGATTCTGCCATGCGGTGTTTAACAGAATTTGGCCCAAAATCAATGAGTCATCAAAATCTGCAATACCGCGAGCAGGATACAATTATCCGGCCTGGACTAGGTTTAACTTCAATTTCTGCTGACCTGCTTATAAAGCCTTCCATCTAAAGTGACCTCCTTGTCTGGCAAATCTGCTCAACATCTCAGGTGGTCAAATAGGTCTCGGGAGTAATACTTCTTCATCTGCGGAAACTCTCAGGATTAGCCGCCACGTTCTGGAGCTGCCTCTCAACAGATCTAAGGAGATAACACATGCCCCTTCAGGAAATTACTACAAACTCACCTCACCTATGTGGAGCTAGGCTACATTACTGCACATGGACCCAGGTCCCTGGTCCACACAGTCACAGTTCTTGTTTTTCAGGGGGTACTTTGTAGTTTATTGTAGAGCGACACTTGGCTAAGAAGCACTATAAATAAATACATATATACATAACTAAATACAGGACATGTCCTAAGAAATCTGAAGATATAAAGTGTTCAACCAAGAGGTGTTCCTGTTCCCTAACTGATTGGCAATGATATTATTGCCCTGAGTCAGCGGTTTTCCCATCTTACACATACCTAGGTCTCAATAAGCTCCACAGCTTCACAATAGTACCTCAGCATCTAGCGTCTCTGCAGTTCTCCCAACTCACACATCCCCAGGTCTCATTGAGATCCACATCTCTACAAGTCCCTCTACTTCCAGCATCTCTGCAGTTCTCCCATCTCACACATCCTCAGGTCTCAGCGAGCCCCACAGCTCTACAATAATCCCTCTCCCATCTCACACATCCCCAGGCCTCATGGAGCGCCATAGCTCCACAAGAGTCCCTCAGCGTCCAACAGCTCTGCAGTTCTCACATCTCACACATCCTCTAGTCTCAGTGAGCTCCACAGCTCCACAATAGTCCCTCAAAGTCTGGTAAATCTGCAGTTTTCCCATCTCACACATCCTCTAGTCTCAGTGAGCTCCACAGCTCCACAATAGTCCCTCAAAGTCTGGTAAATCTGCAGTTTTCCCATCTCACACATCCTCTAGTCTCAGTGAGCTCCACAGCTCCACAATAGTCCCTCAAAGTCTGGTAAATCTGCAGTTTTCCCATCTCACACATCCTCTAGTCTCAGTGAGCTCCACAGCTCCACAATAGTCCCTCAAAGTCTGGTAAATCTGCAGTTTTCCCATCTCACACATCCTCTAGTCTCAGTGAGCTCCACAGCTCCACAATAGTCCCTCAAAGTCTGGTAAATCTGCAGTTTTCCCATCCCACACATACTCTAGTCTCAGTGAGCTCCACAGCTCCACAATAGTCCCTCAAAGTCTGGTAAATCTGCAGTTTTCCCATCTCACACATCCTCTAGTCTCAGTGAGCTCCACAGCTCCACAATAGTCCCTCAAAGTCTGGTAAATCTGCAGTTTTCCCATCTCACACATCCTCTAGTCTCAGTGAGCTCCACAGCTCCACAATAGTCCCTCAAAGTCTGGTAAATCTGCAGTTTTCCCATCTCACACATCTTCAGGTCTCAGTGAGCCCCACAGCTCTACAATAATACCTCTCCCATCCAACACATCCCCAGGTCTCAGTAAGCTACACAGTTCCACAATAGTCCCTTGGTGTCCGAAAGCTCTGCAGTTCTCCCATCTCACACATCTTTAGGTCTCAGTGAGCTCCACAGCTCTACAATAATCCCATAGGGCCCGATTCACAGAACTAATCTGAGACAAAATCCTAAACCTACTACTTTTGGTATTCACAGAATGCACTTACTCCTTTTTGTTAAACTTACTACTTTTGGTTAAACTTACTACTTTTGGTAGTCACAGAAGGCATTTAGTAGTAGTAAAGTTAGGAGTCCCAACTTTACTACTACTAAATGCCTTCGTTGAATACCAAAAGTAGTAAGTTGAGGATTTTGTCTCAGATTAGTTCTGTGAATCGGGCTCTTAGTGTCTAACATCTCAGCAGTTCTCCCATCTCACCCATCCCCAGGTCTCAGTGAATGAATGAATGAATAAAAGCTTTGTAAAGTGCGAACTTAGCCTCGGCGGCTTCAAGGCCCTGCGGAAAGGGATCAGGATACAGAGACAGATTGAGAGGTGCGTTAAGACTCTCAGGTGGTCCTTGTGTGTGCGCTCTGTATTTTTCAACTGTTGCCGCATTTTACATGTTTTTAACTATTGTTTGAAACACTTTATGCCAGCATTTGCACTGTAGGCACTCTGCCGCTATTATCACGCTTTTAATTTGCACTTCCGCTTTAAGCTACGCGGTCTAGTGCTGGAGGGAGTCTCAGCTGCTGCACAGCAGAGCTGATTGGGTGGTTGGGCGGAAGAGGACTGCCTTATTAGGACGCTGGAGCCGACGCGCAGCGGACGCGCGCAGCGGGCGCGCCGAAGGCGCGCCTAAGGCAAGCCCGTCTGCGCCCGTCCGCGCCCTGCCGGGACCAGGGGCCACAAACCCTGGCCCACACCTCCTGTATTCAGCGAATGCTCTGTTGTCCTTTGCTACTGGCAAGTACGCCTTAAACCCCCTCACCCGCTCAATACTAAAAGCCGAAAATCTCTTAAGGAACCCGGGGACAGCTTCTGAACCTCCAGATGGGCTCCCTATCCATCTCCCGTCCAAAACAGGGAACCCGTTAGGTCTGTCTGTGGCAGTTCTGAACACCAGATCCCTGCAAAAACACCATCTGGAGATCTTTACTCTGCTGCAGGAGGGGGATATTGATATTCTTTCCCTGACAGAAACCTGGTTGGGGGACGCATCAGCCCCTGGCATCATTTCGTCCCTTCCAGGAAACTTCGACGCTATCTGGCACAACAGGCAAGATGGCAGAAGAGGGGGAGGGGTGGCTACTCTTTTTAAATCGAATCTCTCAGCTACCATGTTAATATCTGAAAGTTTCGATAACTCCGACATTTTAGGAATTAACTTCTCCCTCAATTCCTCTTGTTTCACACTCCTGACAGTCTATCGCCCCCCGGATGCAGCACCTGGCTTTTGTGATCACCTTGGTGAAATCTTGTCAGACCTTAGCACCCGTTATCAAAAGCTCATGGTCGTAGGTGATTTCAACTTTCATTGGGAAAATTTCCCACGAGAGCCACAAGCTAATCTAATTGATCTGACAATGTCAAATCTAGGACTTTGTCAATTGGTGACCCGCCCCACTCACATCAAGGGGCACACCCTTGATCTGGTTTGGTCATCTAGCCAGCAAGCTAGGCTTATTAACATCCTGCCGTGTGCCTGGTCCGACCATTTTCTAATCACTTGCTGGGTCCCCTTGGATAGCCCTCCCACTCAACCTCGTGTGGAATGGAGGAGAGTGCGAAGCTGGCATAAGATCCAGTCGGGAAACCTCATTGATACCCTCCGGAGAACATCTCCCTGCAGGCCAGAGGGAGGTTATACCAATATCGACACAGCCAGCCTGACCATTAGTAATACCCTCCTATCAGCTATTGACCATCTAGCTCCAGAACGTCGGGAAAGAGTTAAGCCCAAACGTAAGGGGGCTCCTTGGTTCAATGAAGCTCTGCGGGTAAAAAGGCAGAGTTTGCGGAAAGTGGAGAGACAGTGGAGGAAAACCTACAACTCCACTGATCTGATCCTCTATAAAGCAGCTCTGACTCTATATAAGAAATCTATTACCTCGAGGAAAGCCGAATACTATGAGGCTCGGATCATAGACGCCCCTAATAAACAGAAGGAAACCTTTAAGATCCTAAAGGAACTAAGTAAAAAAGGTGATGTCAACTCAATCTCAATCCCTTTCAATGTCAATACCCTGCAGACCTTCTTTCTGCAGAAAGTGACAGATATCCTCTGTGAGATCAACAGATCCCCTGTTGCTTTAAGTTCCGCGGAACTGGCGTTGCCCTCCCCCTCGCCAGCTCACTTCCTTACAGACTTCCCCCCTCTGGACTCCGAAGCTTTGGCCTTCTTAATCAATAAGACCAAATCTGGTTCACCGGCCGATCCCGGTCCTCCGAGGATCTTCCAGATGGCCCTTCCAGCCTTGGATTGTCAGATCCTTTCACTTCTAAATAATTCCCTGGCCATAGGCCAGGTACCATCTAATCTGAAAGAAGCTAGAGTTATTCCCCTACTGAAAAAGCCTGGAGCGGATAAGGCTGAGTTGAAAAATTACCGGCCTATTTCGCAACTTCCTTTTTTAGCTAAGGTTATGGAGCAGCATGTTCTGAAAACTTTATCCGGCTTCCTCGAAAACTCAGAGCTTCTCCATCCCCGCCAGGCTGGCTTCAGAGCCCACCATAGCACGGAGCTAGTTATGTTGTCTGTTCTCGACGACCTCAGATTAAAGGCTGACAACAGAGCCCCGAGCGCCCTGATACTTTTAGATCTCTCTGCGGCTTTCGACACGGTTAACCATTCCATTCTACTGACTCGATTGGCGGATTTGGGATTTAGGGGTGCTGTCTATAACTGGCTAAAGTCCTTTTTATCGGGACGGTCGCAAAGGGTTCAACTCGGCAGCTACTCCTCAATCAGGGGAGATATCCCCTGTGGCGTGCCCCAGAGTTCGGCTTTGTCCCCTCTGCTCTTCAATATATATCTGCAGCCCTTAGTAACTGCACTATCCAAATTGGACTGCCGAGTGTTCAACTATGCAGATGACACTCAATTCATCCTGAGCATTGACAACTCGGCCCAAGCTCAAGAAACTGTTCAAAATATCCTACGATTTACCACGAACTGGATGACTGTTAATTCTCTGAAAATTAACCCTGACAAGACAGAGGTCCTCGTCATTCCAGCAAAAAACAACTTCTGGAGTGACCTGTTTTGGCCCAAAGAACTTGGGGCCCCCCCATGTCCGTCACCAGTCGTGAAAAGTCTGGGAATTAAAATCGATTCGGAACTTTCCTTGAGTCATCAGGTCCACTCAGTAGTGGGCACCTGCACCGGCGTCCTGAGACAACTGAGGAAACTGGCCCCTCTCTTATCAGTTTCCTCTTTAAATTCAATAGTCAGCCACTGTGTTATCGCGCCTTGATTATGGTAATGCACTCTATTTAGGACTCCCTTTGAAACTGATGAACCGCCTACAGGTTGTGCAGAATGACGCCGCCAGGCTGATTTTTAACCTTCCGAGGAGGACCCATGCCTCCCCTTTGCTGCACAAATTACAATGGCTGCCCGTCAGACAGCGTGTAAAATTCAAGGGCCTGTGCATCGCCCATAAAACTCTTTATGGCCATGCCCCTGGCTACATTCGGGATCGCTTAGCTAAATACGTGCCAGGGCGCGTACTTCGCTCTACAGAGGCCTTCCAGCTAGCCTGCCCTCGGAGTAATCTGGCCACCAAGGGTGGCCGAGCCTTCTCAGTTGTTCTGCCACGTCTCTGGAACCAACTACCTGACTCTTTGCGTAAAGAAACGGGTCTGTTTCCTTTCCGAAAGCTGTTAAAAACCCTGCTATTTGAAGATACTCTTTAGCTGTGCTCGCTACAAGGATTGTCCGTACCCTCTCTGATGCAATCTCCTTCTGTCAAGCGCTAAGAGACCTGCCGGTATATATGCGCTATATAAATAAACAAACATAAACATAAACAGATGCCCATAAGTAAAAGGCTTACAGATTTGAGATGGTAAAGAGCCAGGTTTTCAAGGCCTTACGGAACAGAGCATGAATTTCCAGGGCCGTGATTCAAAGAGCAAGGGAGTTCCAAAGTTTAGCCGCAGCCAGGGAGAAGGCCCTACCCCCCCACCTGGCTTTCCTAAACCTGGGGACTATCACCAGGTTCTTGCTGGAAGATCTTAGCTGCTTAGCGGGATCATATCTCCGAAATAGTTTGTTAATGCCTTCTGCCCTGTATTGTAGAAGGCCTTGTGTACCAGACACAGGGCCTTGAATACAATCCTCCGACCCAGTGGAAGCCAGTGCAACTTGCTGATGGTTGCCGAGACAGAGTGGTATTTGGGAAGGCCCATCACTAGTCTGGCAGCGGCGTTCTGTACTAGTTGAAGTCGATGCGCAAGCCCCTTATTTATGCCCACATAAAGAGCGTTACAATATTCTAATCTAGACAACACAAGGGCCACAACTGCCTCTTTCCACGAGGGAAGGAGAGAAATTGAGAGATCTTTTCAAGGGTCCTTATCATCCCAAAACAGGTGGAAACTGTTCTATTTATTTGAGGGCCCAAAGAAAGGAAGGTGTCAACTATGATGCCTAGATTTGTGGCGCTAGAGCCAGGGCAGGGGCAAGACCAAAGCGCATCGGGCCACCAGGACTCTGACCAGATCTCCTGTGTGTCTCCAAAAATTAAAACCTCAGTTTTATCCCCATTGAGTCTTAGATAGTTCTCTACCATCCATGAAGCCACTGCCTGCATACAGTTTTTAAAATTTGCCGCTGAAGCTTCAACACTCTCAGTAATAGTGATCATAATGTGAGTGTCATCCGCGTATGATAACACTTCTAGCCCGAACGATCTTACAACCCTGGCACGGGGGGGCTATATAAATATTAAAAAGAGTAGGACTCAATGAGGATTCCTGAGGGGCTCCACCGAACAACTGATTGGGAGCTGAAAAAAATGTGCCCATCTTAACTCTTTGCGTCCTATCCATAAGGAATGAGGTAAGCAAATTAAGAGCGGAGCCCTCAATGCCTATTTCCTTGAGTCTCCCAGCCCGTCTTGAAGGAGAGACGGTATCGAAGGTAACCCTGGGTGTAGTTTGCGTAGTGGCGCTACGCTACGCTATGCGAAGTGCACTTCGCACTACGCGATCTACGCGTAGCTATGCGAACTGCATAGTGCGGTAGGGAAAATGCTGTTTGCACTGATTGCACAGTGCCGGATGTTTGTCTGCACTGTGCAATCATTGCACAGTGCAACTGGTCATTTTCTGCCGCTCGAGTAGATTTGTACTCGAGCGGCAGCTTTCTCAACGCGGACTGGTAGTTCATCATCGTGAGCGGTCGCGAGCAAACGCCACCACTCGCAATGAGAAACCTCACCTCCCCGCGTTGAGAATCTCGCCGGGAGGTTTATTTTCCACGCTCGCGATCAGCAACCTGATGTTGCTGATCGCGAACGAGGAAAAAGTCTCGCTGGGATGTCATTTTGCTCACTCGCAGTCGCCAACTTGACGTTGAGGCCCGCGAGCAAGCAAGAAATGCCCGCTACGCTATGCATTTTTGCACTGTGCTACGTGCAATTCACGTAGCGCGTAGTAGCGCAAACTATGCAAACTACACAATCGTAGCGTAGTACTACGCCCAGGGTTAATCGAAGGCCGCCGTAAGGTCCAGAAGGAACAGTAAGGTGGTGTGAAGAGCGTCAACTTCATTTCGGATGTTGTTGAATACAACGGTTAACGCCGTCTCGGTACTGTGCTCACTTCTGAACCCATGCTGTTAGCCATCGAGCAGCTGGTGATCCTCCAGATAAGAACTAAGATGGAGGTTCAGATGCTTCTTCAAAAATTTTGCTGGGACTGGCAACAGGGAAATGGGCCGGTAGTTCTTTAGCTCCGCAGGGTGCAAGGAGGGCTTCTTTAAGAGAGGTTTAACCACCACAGTTTTTCACGCAATAGGATACTGGCCGGATGTAATGACAGCATTACGGAAGGAGGTCAAAGGTGGAACAATAGCCTCCATTCCTAGTTTCAGGATTTTCAAGGGACAAGGCTCCAGCAGGGAACCAAAGCGGATTCCGCTTAACAGCCGCTCAGTGTCCTCTTGCAGTATGGGAGGGAAGGAGCACAAGTGGCTTCCGTCAAAGGAGCTGCCAAATGCTCCATAACAACAGCTCCACAAGAGTCCCTCAGTGTCTAACATCTCTGCAGTTCTCGCATCTCACCCATCCCCATGTCTCAGTGAGCTCCACAAGAGTCCCTCAGGGTCTGGCATCTCTGCATTTCTCCCATCTCACCCATCTCCATGACTCAGTGAGCTCCACAAGAGTCCCTCGGTGTCTGGCATCTCTGCAGTTCTCCCATCTCACTCAGCCCGGGGTCTCAGTGAGCTCCACAAGAGTCCCTCGGTGTCTGGCATCTCTGCAGTTCTCCCATCTCACCCATCCCCATGTCTCAGTGAGCTCCACAAGAGTCCCTCAGTGTCTGGTATCTTTGCAGTTCTCCCATCTCACCCATCCCCATGTCTCAGTGAGCTCCACAAGAGTCCCTCAGGGTCTGGCATCTCTTCAGTTCTCCCATCTCACCCATCTCCATGTCTCAGTGAGCTCCACAAGTGTCCCTCGGTGTCTGGCATCTCTGCAGTTCTCCCATCTCACTCAGCCCCATGTCCCAGTTAGCTCCACAAGAGTCCCTCAGGGTCTGGCATCTCTGCAGTTCTCCCATCTCACCCATCCCCATGTCTCAGTGAGCTCCACAAGAGTCCCTCGGTGTCTAACATCTCTGCAGTTCTCCCATCTCACTCAGCCCCGTGTCTCAGTGAGCTCCACAAGAGTCCCTCAGTGTCTGGCATCTCTGCAGTTCTCCCATCTCACTCAGCCCGGGGTCTCAGTGAGCTCCACAAGAGTCCCTCGGGGTCTGGCATCTCTGCAGTTCTCCCATCTCACTCATCCCCATGTCTCAGTGAGCTCCACAAGAGTCCCTCGGTGTCTGGCATCTCTGCAGTTCTCCCATCTCACTCAGCCCGGGGTCTCAGTGAGCTCCACAAGAGTCCCTAGGTGTCTGGCATCTCTGCAGTTCTCCCATCTCACTCAGCCCCATGTCTCAGTGAGCTCCACAAGAGTCCCTCAGTGTCTGGCATCTCTGCAGTTCTCCCATCACACCCATCCCCAGTCCCAGTGAGCTCCACAAGAGTCCCTCAGGGTCTGGCATCTCTGCAGTTCTCCCATCTCACTCATCCCCATGTCTCAGTGAGCTCCACAAGAGTCCCTCGGTGTCTGGCATCTCTGCAGTTCTCCCATCTCACCCATCCCCAGGTCCCAGTGAGCTCCACAAGAGTTCCTCGGTGTCTGGCATCTCTGCAGTTCTCCCATCTCATCCATCCCCAGGTCCCAGTGAGCTCCACAGCTTTATAATAGTCCCTCAGTGGCATTTATGCAGTGATTTGCTTCAGTCTGTGTTTCTGGGAAGCATTAGTCTGCTCCTGGCTACAAGAGGCCCCACTGCTCAGTGATCAATAATTCAACCCCACCCAATATGTTGCGTCATCGTGGACTTGTTTTATTACTCACCCTCTTACTATCTGTGAATTAACATGCAGCTGTTTATTCATGAGCCTCCTGTTTACACTAATGGACAAGATTCATCTTCTAAATGGAAGGCAACCTTCTCAATTATTCAGCAATTCCAGCCAGCACGGTGGACCTCAGAGGAAGCTCGCACGGCTTTCTGAGGCTGCTTTATACTCCTCACTCACAACAATAAACAATGGGGTGATGACTTACAACCAGACGAGGGTGGCCTCAGCTCTACATGCGCAGAAACACCCGTAAACAGCACGGACATGACTTACAACCAGACGAGACTGGCCCCTTCTACACATACACAGGAACACCGGTAAACAATGGGGTGATGACTTACAACCAGACGAGAGTGGCCTCAGCTCTACATGCGCAGAAACACCCGTAAACAGCACGGACATGACTTACAACCAGACGAGAGTGGCCTCAGCTCTACATGCGCAGAAACACTCGTAAACAGCACGGACATGACTTACAACCAGACGAGAGTGGCCTCAGCTCTACATGCGCAGAAACACCCGTAAACAGCACGGACATGACTTACAACCAGACGAGAGTGGCCTCAGCTCTACATGCGCAGAAACACTCGTAAACAGCACGGACATGACTTACAACCAGACGAGACTGGCCCCATCTACACATACACAGGAACACCCGTAAACAATGGGGTGATGACTTACAACCAGACGAGAGTGGCCTCAGCTCTACATGCGCAGAAACACTCGTAAACAGCACGGACATGACTTACAACCAGACAAGAGTGGTCTCAGCTCTACATGCGCTGAAACACCCAGAAACAGCACGGACATGACTTACAACCAGACGAGAGTGGCCTCAGCTCTACATGCGCAGGAACACCCGTAAACAATGGGGTGATGATTTAAACCAGACGAGAGTGGCCTCAGCTCAACATACACAGGAACACCCGCAAACAATGGGGTGATGACCTACAACCAGAGTGAGAGTGGTTTCATCTCTACACATGCAGGAACACCCGTAGACAGCATGGACATAACTTACAACCAGACGAGAGTGGCCTCAGCTCTACATGCGCAGGAACAACCGTAAACAATGAGGGAATGACTTACAACCAGACGGCAGTGGCCTCAGCTCCACATGCGCAGGAACACCCGTAAACAGAGAAGACATGACTTACAACCAGATGAGAGTGGCCTCACCTTTACAGGCCAAGTAACACCCATAAACAAAGAGAACATGGCTTACAACCACACGAGAGTGGTCTCATCTCTACATGCGCAGGAACACCCGTAAACAATGGGGTGATGACTTACAACCAGACGAGAGTGGCCTCAGCTCTACATGCGCAGAAACACTCGGAAACAGAGAGGACATGACTTACAACCAGACGAGAGTGGCCTCAGTTCCACATGCGCAGAAACACTCGTAAACAGAGAGGACATGACTTACAACAACCAGACGAGAGGGGCCTCAGCTCCACATGCGCAGAAACACTCGTAAACAGAGAGGATATGAGTTACAACCAGACGAGAGTGGCCCCATCTACACATACACAGGAACACCCGTAAACAATGGGGTGATGGCTTACAACCAGACGAGAGTGGAGACGAGAGTGGTCTCATCTCTACATGTGCAAGAACACTCGTAGACAACACGGACATGACTCACAACCAGACGAGAGTGGCCTCAGCTCTAGATGTGCATGAACAACCGTAAACAATGAAGTGATGACTTACAACCAGATGAGAGTGGTCTCATCTGCATATACACAGGAACACCCATAAGCAATGAGGTGATGACTTACAACCAGACGAGAGTAGCCTCATCTCTACATGTGCAGGAACACCCGTAGACAGCACGGACATGACTTATAACCAGACGAGAGTGGCCTCAGCTCTACATGCGCAGGAACACCAGTAAACAATGAGGTAATGACTTACAACCAGACGAGTGTCGCCTCAGCTCCACATGCATAGGAACACCCGTAAGCCGTGACGACATGACTTACAACCAGATGAGAGTGGCCTCACCTTTACATGCCAAGGAACACCCATAAATAGAGAGAACATGGCTTACAACCAGACGAGAGTGGTCCCATCTCTACATGCGCAGAAACACCCATAAACAGAGCGCATATGTCTTACAACCAGATGGGAGTGATCTCAGCTCTACATGCCCACGAACACCCGTAAACAGAGCGCAAATGGCTTACAACCAGACAAGAGTGGTCTCACCTCTACATGCAGAGAAAGAGCAGTAAACAGAGCGCACATGTCTTACAACCAGGCGAGAGTGGTATCATCTCTACATGTGCAGGAACACTCATAGACAGCACGGACATGACTTACAACCAGACGAGAGTGGCTTCAGTTCTACATGCGCAGGAACACCCATAAACAGAGAGGGCATGATTTACAACCAGACGAGAGTGACCTCATCTCTACATGCCCAGGAACACCCGTAAACAGAGCGCACATTACTTACAACCAGAGAAGAGTGGCCTCAGTTCTACATGCGCAGAAACACCCGTAAACAGCACGGACATGACTTACAACCAGACGAGACTGGCCCCATCTACACATACACAGGAACACCTGTAAACAATGGGGTGATGGCTTACAACCAGACGAGAGTGGTCTCATCTCTACATGTGCAAGAACACTCGTAGACAACACGGACATGACTCACAACCAGACGAGAGTGGCCTCAGCTCTAGATGTGCATGAACAACCGTAAACAATGAAGTGATGACTTACAACCAGATGAGAGTGGTCTCATCTACATATACACAGAAACACCCATAAGCAATGAGGTGATGACTTACAACCAGACGAGAGTGGCCTCATCTCTACATGTGCAGGAACACCCGTAGACAGCACGGACATGACTTATAACCAGACGAGAGTGGCCTCAGCTCTACATGCACAGGAACACCAGTAAACAATGAGGTAATGACTTACAACCAGACGAGTGTCGCCTCAGCTCCACATGCGTAGGAACACCCGTAAACCGTGACGACATGACTTACAACCAGATGAGAGTGGCCTCACCTTTACATGCCAAGGAACACCCATAAATAGAGAGAACATGGCTTACAACCAGACGAGTGGTCCCATCTCTACATGCGCAGAAACACCCATAAACAGAGCGCACATGTCTTACAACCAGATGGGAGTGGTCTCAGCTCTACATGCCCACGAACACCCGTAAACAGAGCGCAAATGGCTTACAACCAGACGAGAGTGGTATCATCTCTACATGTGCAGGAACACTCATAGACAGCACGGACATGACTTACAACCAGACAAGAGTGGCTTCAGTTCTACATGCGCAGGAACACCCATAAACAGAGAGGGCATGATTTACAACCAGACGAGAGTGACCTCATCTCTACATGCCCAGGAACACCCGTAAACAGAGCGCAAATGACTTACAACCAGACGAGACTGGCCCCATCTACACATACACAGGAACACCTGTAAACAATGGGGTGATGGCTTACAACCAGACGAGAGTGGTATCATCTCTACATGCGCAGAAACACTCGTAAACAGAGAGGACATGACTTACAACCAGACGAGAGTGGCCCCATCTAAACATACACAGGAACACCCGTAAACAATGGGGTGATGACTTACAACAACCAGACGAGAGGGGCCTCAGCTCCACATGCGCAGGAACACTCATAGACAGCACGGACATGACTTACAACCAGACAAGAGTGGCCTCAATTCTACATGCGCAGAAACACCCGTAAACAGCACGGACATGACTTACAACCAGACGAGACTGGCCCCATCTACACATAAATGTGAAACTCCAATTGGATTGTGGAACGTCGCACTCCTTGTGTATATGGTAGATGCTGTTGGATTTATTTAGGGTGCCTGGTAAATGACCTCCTGAGCCAGGAGGTGAAAACTATAAATGTAAATGCGTTGTCTCCCGTAGGAGTAACGTCCTTTACTCAGCACTCCGTTGTTGTCAAAATTCAAATAATGGTAATCCAGTTAATAATGCTTTCTTTGACAAGTTGTTTTTTAATTCGAATTGTGAACAATTTCTTTAACATTCATACTATTTCAAGCATAGTATAATCCATGTGGGTTGTCAACAAATTCATAATCAAGTTCAAAGTATTTCAGCCCTATGCATTTCGGGCGAACCCTTCTTCAGGGGACTTACATTTCTGAAAGCGTACTGATGGCGTTCAAGAAAGTAGCTTCCGTGATGTTTGCCAACATCACGGAAGCTACTTTCTTGAACGCCCGAAATGCATAGGGCTGAAATACTTTGAACTTGATTATGAATTTGTTGACAACCCACATGGATTATACTATGCTTGAAATAGTATGAATGTTAAAGAAATTGTTCACAATTCGAATTAAAAAACAACTTGTCCAAGAAAGCATTATTAACTGGATTACCATTATTTGAATTTTGACAACAACGGAGTGCTGAGTAAAGGACGTTACTCCTACGGGAGACAACGCATTTACACCCATCTACACATACACAGGAACACCCGTAAACAATGGGGTGATGACTTACAACCAGACGAGAGTGGTATCATCTCTACATGTGCAGGAACACTCATAGACAGCACGGACATGACTTACAACCAGACGAGAGTGGTATCATCTCTACATGTGCAGGAACACTCATAGACAGCACGGACATGACTTACAACCAGACGAGAGTGGCCTCAGCTCCACATGCTGAGAAAGAGCAGTACCAGCGAAGCCCTGACTGCCCTCTGGGACCAGGTGACATGTTCATTATGCAAGCAGCATCTTATGTCGTGTCTTCTCTTGTGCTGTCTGGTTAGTGTTCGCCGTCAGTTCAGGGGACAATGCTGTTGTAGGAACGGATGAATAGTTTGAACTCCCAGAATGCGAGTGGGGCTCTTTGCGTCAGGCGTCATTCAGCGCTAGGTTTGAGCTCAAGAGGTGTCCAGACACATTTCAATTAAGAAGCGGCTCAAAGCCTGGTCTGTAGTTCATTCCGCATAGTTATGCAAAAGGAAACTAGGCACATTTTGAAGTGGCCACCAAACTAGAGTTGGTTTGATTACTGGATCCTCAGAAATCCCTGTAAACCGTGGTACCAGGTCCAGGGCCGCGTCATTGCACGCCCAGAAGCACCACTGACCAGCGAGGGCTCGACTGACCAGCAACCGAGAAAGGTCTCACTGCTGCAAACACCGAAACTCTTCTACAGAACGGGGCAGGACTGACAACCGCCCCTCTTCTGAGGTCCCGGACAGTTGTGTGGGAGCGGTCCAGTCACCCGTGCGTGGTGGAGCCGCGGGCTGTGGGGCCTGTTGTGGTGAGTGGAGCTCTCACACTACAACGGCGGACCATCACCACACAACCATGGCGCATTGTTAGTGGCATTCAAAAATAAATCATTGCTTACGTCTTTTCACATTTTGAACACGTCAGAGTGGCTGCCAGCTAGACTGCTCCTGACGGAGGCCAAGAACCAGGGGTGCAGATTGGCCAGTAAGATTGGGGGTGGGAGGTGAGCCCCAGACTCCCCAACAGTGACGCTGGCATATCTTGTTAAAATACATTATGAGAAGCGGACACAAGGGGGGCTGAAGAGGCAGTGGAAAGAGAGGGGAGTGCGGATTGATAGGGGTGTGCGCGCGCGCGCTTTTGTCAGTGTGAGCATGTAAAAATCCATGGTGAAACCCAACAGATACCTCACCATACCCGACTGAAAGCACCTGCACCCTGCTATTCACTACAACATACATTTTTTAGAGGATGTAACAGACTAAAACACCCCCCTGAAGCTATGACCCTGCCAATAACTTCTTCATAGGGTCATTTTATGGGGAGAAATGTTGACCCCTTTTTGTCACTTGGATTGAAGGTAATCACACCCTCTTAGTTTTAATCCACTAATTGGGAACACTTACTAAAGCTCGGAAATAGTCCACAGTGAGCTAGTATTATTGTTTCATACTCACTACTGTGCACACCCCAAGCACACCCCTACCTCACATAGGACTGCAGTGCACACCTCAAGCACACTCCTAGCTCACATGAGACTATTGTGCACACCTCAAGCACACCCCTAGCCCACATAGGACTGCCGTGCACACCTCAGACACACCTTCAGCTCACATAGGACTACTGTGCACACCTCAAGCACAGCCCTGGCTCACATAGGACTACCATGCACACCTCAAGCACACCCCTAGCTCACATGAGACTATTATACACACCTCAAGCACACCCCTACCTCACATAGGACTACTGTGCACACCTCAAGCACACCCCTAGCTCACATGAGACTATTGTACACACCTCAAGCACACCCCTAGCTCACATGAGACTATTGTACACACCTCAAGCACACCCCTAGCTCACATAGGACTACTATGCACAACTCAAGGACACCGTCTGCTAACTTAGGACTACTGTGCACACCCTCAGCTCAAACAGGAGTACTGTGCACACGTCAAGGACACCCCTAGCTCACATAGGACTGCTGTGCACACCTCAAGCACACCCCTAGCTCATAGGACTACTGGGCACATCACAGGAACACCCTCAGCTCACATAGGACTACTGTGCACACCTCCAGAACACCCCTAGCTCACATGAGACTATTGTACACACCTCAAGCACACCCCTAGCTCACATAGGACTACTGTGCACACCTCAAGCGCAGCCCTAGCTCACATAGGACTACCGTGCACACCTCAAGCACAGCCCTAGCTCACATAGGACTACTGTGCACACCTCAAGCACAGCCCTGGCTCACATAGGACTACCATGCACACCTCAAGCACAGCCCTAGCTCACATAGGACTACTGTGCACACCTCAAACACACTCCTATCTCACATTTGACTACAGTGCACACCTCAAGGACACCCCTAGTTCACAAAGGACTGCTGTGCACAACTCAAGCACCCCTCTAGCTCACATAGGACTACTGTGCACATCTCCAGCACACCCCTAGCTCATATAGTAGTACTGTGCACACCTCAAGCACAACCCTAGCACACATAGGACTAATGTGCACACCTCAAGGACACCCTCAGATCACATAGGACTGCCGAGCACACCTCAAGCACACCCTCAGCTCACATAGGACTACTGTGCACAACTCAAGCAAACCCCTAGCTCACATAGGACTGCTGTGCACACCTCAAGCACACCCCTAGCTCATAGGACTACTGTGCGCATCACAGGGATGCCCTCAGCTCACACAGGACTACCGTGCACACCTCAAGCACACCCCTAGCTCACATACGACTGCTGTGCACTCCTCAAACACACCCCTAGCTCACATGAGACTATTGTACACACCTCAAGCACACTCCTAGCTCACATTTGACTACTGTGCCCACCTCAAGCACACCCCTAGCTTACATAGGACGACTGAGCACACCTCAAGCACACCCCTAGCTCACATAGGACTACTGTGCACACCTCAAGGACACCCATAGCTCACATAGATCTACTGTGCACACCTCAAGCACACCCCTAGCTCACATAGTACTACTGCGTACACCTCAAAGACACCCCTAGCTCTCATAGGACTACAGTGCACACCTCAAGCACACCCCTAGCTCACATAGGACTATTGTGCACACCTCAAGCACACCCCTAGCTCTCATAGGACTACTGTGCACACCTCAAGCACACCCCTAGCTCACATAGGACTATTGTGCACACCTCAAGAACACCCCTAGCTCACATAGGACTACTCTGCACACCTCAAGCACACCCCTAGCTCACATTTGACTACTGTGCCCACCTCAAGCACACCCCTAGCTTACATAGGACGACTGAGCACACCTCAAGCACAACCCTAGCTCTCATAGGAGTACTGTGCACACCTCAAGCACACCCCTAGCTCACATAGGACTACTGTGCACACCTCAAGGACACCCATAGCTCACATAGATCTACTGTGCACACCTCAAGCACACCCCTAGCTCACATAGTACTACTGCGCACACCTCAAAGACACCCCTAGCTCTCATAGGACTACAGTGCACACCTCAAGCACACCCCTAGCTCACATAGGACTATTGTGCACACCTCAAGCACACCCCTAGCTCTCATAGGACTACTGTGCACACCTCAAGCACACCCCTAGCTCACATAGGACTATTGTGCACACCTCAAACACACCCCTAGCTCACATAGGACTACTCTGCACACCTCGAGCACACCCCTAGCTCACATAGGACTACTGTGCACACATCAAGGACACCCGTAGCTCACATAGAACAACTGTTCACACCTCAAGCACACCCCTAGCTCACATAGGACTATTGTGCACACCTCAAGCACACCCCTAGCTCACATAGATTTACTGTGCACTCCTTAAGGACACCCTCAGCTCACATAGGACTACTGTGCACACCTCAAGGGCACCCCTAGCTCACATAGGACTACTGTGCACACCTCAAGCACACCCCTAGCTCACATAGGACTATTGTGCACACCTCAAGCACACCCCTAGCTCACATAAGACTGCTGTGCACAACGCAAGGACACTTCCAGCTCACATACAACTGCTGTGCACTCCTCAAACACACCCCTAGCTCACATGAGACTATTGTACACACCTCAAGCACACTCCTAGCTCACATTTGACTACTGTTCACACCTCAAGCACACCCCTAGCTCACATTGTACTACTGTGCACACCTCAAGGACACCCATAGCTCACATAGATCTACTGTGCACACCTCAAGCACACCCCTAGGATAGGATAGGATGGTCATTTATTAAGCGCAAACGTATGCCGGAGGGTCTTGGCGCTGATAGAGAGAGAGGGAGAAAGGTTGTCTTCATCCGCGAGTCTCGTTAAAAAGCCATGTTTTTAACAGTTTCCTGAAAGCCAGATGATTGCCTAATGATTTCATAGAATGGGGGAGCTTGTTCCAAAGACTGGCAGCCCGGAAAGAGAAGGCTCTACCACCCCATCTGACTTTACGTATCCGATTTATCTTGATGAGGCTTTGTGTGGTAGACCTTAAAACCCGGCCGGGCACATACGGAACGAAAAGCTTCTGAACGTCCTTGGCTCCTCCTCCAAATATAGCCTTGTGCACTAAACATATAGCCTTAAATTCAATACGCTGCTGGATCGGGAGCCAGTGTAGTGTTTTCATGCCGCCAGAGATAGAATGATCTCTGGGTACAGCAATCAGGGGTCTAGCAGCAGCGTTTTGCAGAGTCTGCAACCTCTTCATCTGGGTCTTATTTATGCCTAACAGCAAGGCGTTGCAGTAGTCAAGTCTCGATAGTACAAGAGCCACCACCACCATCTTGCGAAGGTCAGATTCGATGAGAGGAAGAGTCTTCCGCAACGTCCTTATTAAAACGGAACATGCTGAAGCAAGATTGCTGACATGTGCTGAGAAATTGAGTTGATTGTCAAAGAGCATACCCAAATTCCTGACTTTATGGACGGGACTAGGACATTCCCCCACCTCCACCGGCCACCAAGATCCGTTCCACACCGGGCTGCCCTGGCCAAACTCTATGATCTCGGTCTTCTCTGTATTAATTGTCAGGAAACTCTCCCACATCCAGCTCATAACCTCAGACAGGCAGCTATGGAACTTAAGAGCCATCTCGTCAGATTGATCCATGGTCGAGACTATGAGCTGGGAATCGTCACCATAGGAGATAATGGTAAAACTATATTTCCTGATGAGCTTGGCCAAGGGGGCTACATAGATGTTAAAGAGTGTTGGTGATAAGGCACAGCCCTGCGGTACCCCACAGGGCAGCTGGAAAGTGCTAGACTGTAGACCATCCCATAGAAGACTCTGTTCCCTACCTTCGAGAAAAGAAGAGAGGAGGGACAGAGCAGTTCCCTGCACACCAATCTTCTGAAGTCTCCGCTTCAACACCGCTTCAACACCGTGTAGCACACATAGTACTACTGCGCACACCCCAAAGACACCCCTAGCTTCATAGGACTACAGTGCACACCTCAAGCACACCCCTAGCTCACATAGGACTATTGTGCACACCTCAAGCACACCCCTAGCTCTCATAGGACTACTGTGCACACCTAAAGCACACCCCTAGCTCACATAGGACTATTGTTTACACCTCAAGCACACCCCTAGCTCACATAGGACTACTGTGCACACCTCAAGCACACCCCTAGGTCACATAGGACTACTGTGCACACCGCAAGCACACCCCTAGCTCACATAGGACTACTGTGCACACATCAAGGACACCCGTAGCTCACATAGGACTACTCTGCACACCTCAAGCACACCCCTAGCTCACATAGGACTACTGTGCACACCCCTAGCTCACATAGGACTACTGTGCACACATCAAGGACACCCGTAGCTCACATAGAACAACTGTTCACACCTCAAGCACACCCCTAGCTCACATAGGACTATTGTGCACACCTCAAGCACACCCCTAGCTCACATAGATTTACTGTGCACTCCTTAAGGACACCCTCAGCTCACATAGGACTACTGTGCACACCTCAAGGGCACCCCTAGCTCACATAGGACTACTGTGCACACCTCAAGCACACCCCTAGCTCACATAGGACTATTGTGCACACCTCAAGCACACCCCTAGCTCACATAAGACTGCCAGGCACACCTCAAGCACACCCCTAGCTCACATAGAACTGCTGTGCACAACGCAAGGACACTTCCAGCTCACATACGACTGCTGTGCACTCCTCAAACACACCCCTAGCTCACATGAGACTATTGTACACACCTCAAGCACACTCCTAGCTCACATTTGACTACTGGGCCCACCTCAAGCACACCCCTAGCTTACATAGGATGACTGTGCACACCTCAAGCACACCCCTAGCTCACATAGGACTACTGTGCACACCTCAAGGACACCCATAGCTCACATAGATCTACTGTGCACACCTCAAGCACACCCCTAGGATAGGATAGGATGGTCATTTATAAAGCGCAAACGTATGCCGGAGCGTCTTGGCGCTGGTAGAGAGAGAGGGAGAAAGGTTGTCTTCATCCGCGAGTCTCGTTAAAAAGCCATGTTTTTAACAGTTTCCTGAAAGCCAGATGATTGCCTAATAATTTCATACAATGGGGGAGCTTGTTCCAAAGACTGGAAGCCCGGAAAGAGAAGGCTCTACCACCCCGTCTGACTTTACGTATCCGATTTATCTTGATGAGGCTTTGTGTGGTAGACCTTAAAACCCGGCCGGGCACATACGGAACGAAAAGCTTCTGAACGTCCTTGGCTCCTCCTCCAAATATAGCCTTGTGCACTAAACATATAGCCTTAAATTCAATACGCTGCTGGATCGGGAGCCAGTGTAGTGTTTTCATGCCGCCAGAGATAGAATGATCTCTGGGTACAGCAATCAGGGGTCTAGCAGCAGCGTTTTGCAGAGTCTGCAACCTCTTCATCTGGGTCTTATTTATGCCTAACAGCAAGGCGTTGCAGTAGTCAAGTCTCGATAGTACAAGAGCCACCACCACCATCTTGCGAAGGTCAGATTCGATGAGAGGAAGAGTCTTCCGCAACGTCCTTATTAAAACGGAACATGCTGAAGCAAGATTGCTGACATGTGCTGAGAAATTGAGTTGATTGTCAAAGAGCATACCCAAATTCCTGACTTTATGGACGGGACTAGGACATTCCCCCGCCTCCACCGGCCACCAAGATCCGTTCCACACCGGGCTGCCCTGGCCAAACTCTATGATCTCGGTCTTCTCTGTATTAATTTTCAGGAAACTCTCCCACATCCAGCTCATAACCTCAGACAGGCAGCTATGGAACTTAAGAGCCACCTCGTCAGATTGATCCATGGTCGAGACTATGAGCTGGGAATCGTCAGCATAGGAGATAATGGTAAAACCATATTTCCTGATGAGCTTGGCCAAGGGGGCTACATAGATGTTAAAGAGTGTTGGTGATAAGGCACAGCCCTGCGGTACCCCACAGGGCAGCTGGAAAGTGCTAGACTGTAGACCATCCCATAGAAGACTCTGTTCCCTACCTTCGAGAAAAGAAGAGAGGAGGGACAGAGCAGTTCCCTGCACACCAATCTTCTGAAGTCTCCGCTTCAACACCGCTTCAACACCGTGTAGCACACATAGTACTACTGCGCACACCCCAAAGACACCCCTAGCTTCATAGGACTACAGTGCACACCTCAAGCACACCCCTAGCTCACATAGGACTATTGTGCACACCTCAAGCACACCCCTAGCTCACATAGGACTACTGTGCACACCTCAAGCACACCCCTAGCTCACATAGGACTACTGTGCACACCTCAAGCACACCCCTAGCTCTCATAGGACTACTGTGCACACCTAAAGCACACCCCTAGCTCACATAGGACTATTGTTTACACCTCAAGCACACCCCTAGCTCACATAGGACTACTGTGCACACCTCAAGCACACCCCTAGGTCACATAGGACTACTGTGCACACCGCAAGCACACCCCTAGCTCACATAGGACTACTGTGCACACATCAAGGACACCCGTAGCTCACATAGAACAACTGTTCACACCTCAAGCACACCCCTAGCTCACATAGGACTATTGTGCACATCTCAAGCACACCCCTAGCTCACATAGATTTACTGTGCACACCTTAAGGACACCCTCAGCTCACATAGGACTACTGTGCACACCTCAAGGACACCCCTAGCTCACATAGGACTACTGTGCACACCTCAAGCACACCCCTAGCTCACATAGGACTATTGTGCACACCTCAAGCACACCCCTAGCTCACATAAGACTGCCAGGCACACCTCAAGCACACCCCTAGCTCACATGGGACTACTGTGCACACATCAAGAACACCCCTAGCTCACCTAGATTTACTGTGCACACCTTAAGGACACCCTCAGCTCACATATGACTATTGTGCACACCTTAAGGACACCCTCAGCTCACATAGGACTACTGTGCACACCTCAAGGACACCCCTAGCTCACATGGTCCTGCTGTGTACACCTCAAGGACACCCCCTGCTCACATAGGACTACTGTGCACACCTCAAGCACACCCCTAGCTCACATAGGACGATTGTGCACACCTCAGGCACACCCCTAGCACAGGACTACTGTGCGCACCTCAAGCGCACCCCTAGCTCACATAGGACTACTCTGCACACCTCAAGCACACCCCTAGCTCACATAGGACTACTCTGCACACCCCAAGCGCACCCCTAGCTCACATAGGACGATTGTGCACACCTCAGGCACACCCCTAGCTCAGGACTACTGTGCGCACCTCAAGCGCACCCCTAGCTCACATAGGACTACTCTGCACACCTCAAGCACACCCCTAGCTCACATAGGACTACTCTGCACACCTCAAACACACCCCTAGCACACATAGGGACCTTTTTATACAAAAAATAACTCCAAGAGCTTCTCCGTCCTCTTTTCTTTTTTGGAGGGGGTTGCAGTCCACACCAGAAACTTGGATTGATGATGTAAGGAGAGACCTTATGATGGAACATGGCATCTAATGGAGGGCGAGGGTCTACATCCTAAACAAAAATTGTTGTGGAGAGCCCCAGAGAGGAGAGACTTTCTAAGCCAGCACATTGGATTGGTTTCTCAGACCTTGTGCATCTGTTTGTGCTTTTTAGGTCTCGCCTGATCCAGCGCATGCGGTGGTCTGGTGAGACTTATTGAGAGGGCTTCAAAAAGTGCTACCAGGCCAGCCTAGAGCTACAGTGCATGTGCCCGGGCGCCGCGCTTTACCGTGATTACTTTCACTTTCGCCTCTTTGATGTTTGATGTTTGAGCGTGAAGCGATCACTTTAACTTTCGCTGCCGCACGGCCGCTTTGCATAGCCAATAGGTCTCGCTTTTGTGACCTTATAAGTGTTTAGCCATGCAACAGTTGCATAACTAAACACTTATAAGGTCCCATAGGCGAGACCTATTGGCTATGCCAATGCTTGTTTTAGCTTGTTGGGGAATGATGCACATTAGGTCTTTTAAACTTTCCCCTCTGACCCTTTAGTGTGTTAGGGGGCCAAAAGGAGGTCATGGCTGAAGAGGAAAATGGAGAATGGAAGAGGGTAAGGGGAAAGAAAACTGAGGGAAACACGTATGGAACAGGAAAGAAGAGGCTTAAAAAACAGATATTCCGTTGACCAAAAAGGAGGACAGTGGGGTCACAAAAGAGGAATTCAGAGGAAGAGGAGTAAGGGGTTTAAAGACAAAGAAGGCTCATGTGGCAACGAGTGTGAGAGAGAGGATACAGGGAGATTGGAAAGGAATCATTTTTAGCTGGATCACATGATTAGGTTCTGTTTTCTGCCGGATCACCTGGTTAGGTTCCGTCCCCTGCTGGATCACCTGGTTATGTCCATCAATCCCTCTGCATGCGTTGAGACTCACAGAAGATGTGAAGACCTCATTTCCTGCTGGATCACCTGGTTAGGTTTAGTTTTCTGCCGAATCACCTGGTTAGCGTTACAACAAACAAATGATGGACGGAATGCTGACAATGCATACATTCTCCCCCAGTCAAGAGATCTGGGTTAAATCCATCGTTCTTTTGCCCACTACACCACCCCAGTTTAGACATGGCCATATGCAAATCAGTCTTGACCCTGTGCCTCATGGGAACAGTCCAGCCCGAACTGCCAAGCCATGTCTTTCCTGGACCGGAATCAAGCATCCTAGGACCGGTTTCTGGCTATCAGCCGTCATCAACCAGGATAGCTTGACTCCAGTGGCGTAGTGAGCACGGGTCCCACGTCTGGGAATACCCATCCCACTTAGGGCGAAAAGCGTTACAACAAACAAATGATGGACAGAATGCTGACAATGCATACATTCTCCCCCAGTCAAGAGATCTGGGTTAAATCCATCGTTCTTTTGCCCAGAAACCGGTCCTAGGATGCTTGATTCCGGTCCAGGGAAGACATGGCTTGGCAGTTAGGGCTAGACTGTTCCCATGAGGCACAGGGTCAAGACTGATTTGCATATGGCCATGTCTAAACTGGGGTGGCGTAGTGGGCTAAAGAACGATGGATTTAACCCAGATCTCTTGACTGGGGGAGAATGTCTGCATTGTCAGCATTCCGTCCATCATTTGTTTGTTGTAACGCTTTTCGCCCTAAGTGGGATGGGTATTCCCAGACGTGGGACCCGTGCTCACTACGCCACTGGAGTCAAGCTATCCTGGCTGATGACGGCTGATAGCCAGAAACCGGTCCTAGGATGCTTGATTCCGGTCCAGGGAAGACATGGCTTGGCAGTTCGGGCTGGACTGTTCCCATGAGGCACAGGGTCAGGACTGATTTGCATATGGCCATGTCTAAACTGGGGTGGTGTAGTGGGTTAAAAGAACGATGGATTTAACCCAGATCTCTTGACTGGGGGAGAATGTCTGCATTGTCAGCATTCCGTCCATCATTTGTTTGTTGTAACGCTTTTCGCCCTAAGTGGGATGGGTATTCCCAGACGTGGGACCCGTGCTCACTACGCCACTGGAGTCAAGCTATCCTGGCTGATGACGGCTGATAGCCAGAAACCGGTCCTAGGATGCTTGATTCCGGTCCAGGGAAGACATGGCTTGGCAGTTCGGGCTGGACTGTTCCCATGAGGCACAGGGTCAAGACTGATTTGCATATGGCCATGTCTAAACTGGGGTGGTGTAGTGGGCAAAAGAACGATGGATTTTACCCAGATCTCTTGACTGGGGGAGAATGTCTGCATTGTCAGCATTCCGTCCATCATTTGTTTGTTGTAACGCGGATCACCTGGTTAGGTTCCGTCCCCTGCTGGATCACCTGGTTAGGTCCATCAATCCCTCTGCATGCGTTGAGACTCACAGAAGATGTGAAGACCTCATTTTCTGCTGGATCACCTGGTTAGGTTTAGTTTTCTGCCGGATCACCTAGTTAGGTTCCATTACCTCCTGGGTCACCTGGTTAGGTCCATCGATCCCTCCACATCTGTTGAGACTCAGAGAAGTCAAAGCCTCATTTCCTGCTGGATCACCTGGTTAGGTTCTGTTTCCTGCTGGATCACCTGGTTAGGTCTGCTGACCCCGCTGCAGGACTTCAGAGTCAGAGAAGATGTGAAGGCCTTGTTACCTGCTGGGTCACCTGGTTCGACCCCTCTACATGCGCTGACCCTAAGAGAGGATGCGATGGCCTCGCGACTGGTCTTCCCATGTAACCACTCTGGCAGCACGTGTAACGCCTGCTCAACGAACTCCTTGAGCGTTATTTAGAGCCTGGTGGTTGGGTTACTCCATCAAACGTGACAGATATCCCAACCCCCAAGCGCCTCGTGCTACATTGCGCTTGTAATACGGTGGAGGGGACACCGACCATGTTTGCAACAGTATTCGTCCGCCAAACTCTATACACGATCTGTTATCTTTAAAACCACGGTTTGCAAGGCTGCTGAATCTACATTTTCCACACACCCCCCACCAACAGGCGCCATGTTCTGCACTGGTACTGGCAGACATCTTCACATGTCCCTCTCCCCCCCACACACAGACGCCATGTTCTCCACTTGTACAGGCACACATTCCCCCCATCCCCCCTCCACAGGCGCAATGCTCTCCACAGGTACTGGCAGACATCTCTATATGCCCCTCCCCCCTTCACAGGTGCCATTTTCTCCACTGTTACGGGCAGACATCTCCCCCCACTCCACAGGATCCATGTTCTTTACTGGTACGGGCAGACATCTGCACATGTCCCTTCCCCTCTCCTCCCCACTACACAGGCACCATGTTTTCTTCTCCACTCGTACAGACAGGTATCTCCACCCCACAGGCGACATGTTCTCTACTGGTACTGGCAGACATCTCCACATACCCCTCTCCCCTCCACAGGCGCCATGCTTTTCACTGGTACGGGCAGACATCTCCACATGCCCCTCCCTCCTCCACAGGCACCATGCTCTCCACTTGTTCAGGCAGACATCTCCCCCCCCCTCCACAGGCGCCATGCTCTCCACTTGTACAGGCAGACATCCCCCAAACCCCCTCCCCCACCCACACATACAGGCACCATGTTCTCCACTGGTACTGGCAGACATCTCCACATGCCCCTCTCCCCTCCACAGGCGCCATGCTCTCCACTGGTACAGGCAGACATCTCCACATGCCCCTCCCTCCTCCACAGGCACAATGCTCTCCACTTGTTCAGGCAGACATCTCCGCCCCCCCTCCCCCTCCACAGGCGCCATGCTCTCCACTTGTTCAGGTAGACATCCCCCCCCCCCCCACACACACACACAGGCGCCATGTTCTCCACTGGTACGGGCAGACATCTGCACATGTAGGCCGCCGCTCCCCTAACCAGGCCTCGGGATATGAAGAGGGCACTGCATTATTTACAGAGGTGGTCTAGGCGCTCCCCGCGCAGGTGGCAGCTGGCAGCCCGCGGGCCCCGCAGGCCCCGCAGGGCCCCGCTGGCGCACTCCATCACTTCCCGCCAGATGCGTGGTCGCACACTCCCTCAATGTCACCGGCACGAGGCTGCGCAGGACGGATGAACAGTGCCAATTAAACCCTACTTTAATCTTGGAGGATCGCAGGCGGAGTTATTACCATAATTAAAGGCATTCTTCATCGGGCTGGCGCGAGAGCAGGGTCCTGAATTTAATTTATAACCCCCGCTGCTCAGACAGATACAAAGCGTTAATGACCCGCGGTACGCTCCGCCATCCCCGTCAGTGCACGAGGAAATGCGCCTAGCGCCGGGATGTGATCCCAGATGAACTCGGCGCTCCAGTGATGTATGTGAGTGGGGCGGTCTGAGACTGCTGCAGGCAGGGACAATCATGACGGGCTCCGGGACTGTCTCTGAAAGCGTGCTGGAGGGAGAGGAAGCAGGGGTGCCCTCAGCTTTAACAAGGGACCGTCGTCCGAAGGCGGCAAGTGAGACCTCAGTCCTTGTGATGCACGAATGGATCACTAGAGGGAGACACCTACGTCTCTAAGCCAGGGAGACACACACACAGGGGCGTAGGAGACACTAAAATTCTGGGGGGGACAGGGACAACCTTGTGCACTTTCCAGTGACCCTATACAAATCACCGCCCGTTAAACAAATACAATTGCATACTTACGAAGTGAAATATTGAGAAAAGCAGGCATGTAGTCACAGTTTGCATGTATGCTTTATTGTTATTTACATTCATATAGTAATGAGACCAAATGTTTAAAAAAAACATATATATGAATCTTGCATCTTAATGCACAAAGCAAACAAAGGCCGCTGACTTAGGGTGGGGGCGTCGTGTTTGCAAGTGCATTATGGTTTGAAAAGTACCTGCTGCTGCATTCCTGGTCTCCAGCAATTTTCAGGCAACAATAAAAATGTGAAGATAACTTTGGTGATTAATGTTCTTTTTTTGAGAGAGATCGAAGGCTTGTCTAGTGAAAGTTTTAATTCAAAAGGTCAGTGAGTTACTGCTTTTGTCTGAGATATTCTTTTGGTATTTGAAGTTTATAAGTTAAAATCCTAACATTGAACAGTGAGCTATTAACCGTCATCAAAGAGCTGCATAAAAACTTCAATGTATAGATTAGAACGTTATGATTTTTCCCCAGTCTTTCCCTATCCTAATGTTGGAAAATGGGTCATTAGGATAGAAATCAATTCTGACTATTGAAGAGAACCCCCAAACCATG
Organism: Triturus cristatus; assembly: GCF_964204655.1. Classification (NCBI taxonomy): domain Eukaryota; kingdom Metazoa; phylum Chordata; class Amphibia; order Caudata; family Salamandridae; genus Triturus; species Triturus cristatus. The sequence goes on along the minus strand of NC_140594.1, from coordinate 19,800,309 downwards.
GTGTTATGTTTTACATTCTGAGTTTGTGTTTCTCTAGTGTTGCAAAGCCGCCCTGGGCACTCCCCAACTTTTTGCTGACTGGTACTGGTGGTACCTGACTGACTGACCCTGGCCTCTGCCTAAACAGCCAGTGCTATTCTGAAAGCGGCACTTAAAAATACAGTGAAAACACCTACATACACTAGGGTGCACTATGGGTTAGGGTACCCCTATGATTGGCATGACCTCTCCTATAAGGCCCTAGTACATAATAGGGCAGGGGGATTAGAACTACTTTTAAGTCCCTAGAATATAATAAGGCATGGCAGTTTAGAGGCCAGCAGCCCTTTCTGCGCTTGCATGTGTGCACTGCTGAAGCCTGAGGTCAGTTTAAAAGTAGCCCTGTGTTATAGGGCTGCTTTTAAAATGCAAATTGTGCCCAAACTCGACTTTTGGGTTTGGGGAACTTACAAATTGATCAACTACAATGTTGGGGCAAAATTAAGTGGAAAAATGTTTTCCACTTAACTATGGCTGTATCATATTTGCCACATAATACATCATCTGCTGCATAATCTAACGATTTCCTCCAAAACTATTTTGTAGCTCAAACAGATCCCAAATTACTAAAATAAATGTGACTTGTGTTGCTGTGAAGTTTAGGGCCCTTTGCAAAGGTTAGTAAAGAAAACAATTCCTAAGAAAACAATTGGTCCCAGACACTCCTAATGACACTCAAGTTAATACCTGTAGGAGAGTGTAGTATGCAATCAATTCATACAACCGAAAATGTATAATGTAAAGGCACATTCAACAGGGAAATCTCATAGATAAGAGGCCAACCAAAGTCAATTAAATTGCAAACATCAATTTATTTCCCGCTGAATCATATTCATAAAATGCAAACTTAGGGGCTGACTACGATGGCAGGCGGACTTCAGTACCACCGCCATCGAATCGGGGAATGGGACCGCTGGCCTTCAAGGTGGAGGCCCCACGATAGGCATTACAATACGACTGCCACTACGGCGTTCGCAGTGCCTATCTTTTACATTGCAGCAGGTGCTGCTGGCTGCATCATCCGCCGCAAAGTAAAAAAAAAAAGGAACATGTTAAATATATCGGTGCCTGCCACATGGTGCAGTGATATATTGTGGGGCATCATAGATGCCCCCCAGGACCCATGTCTGGGGGCCAGGGGTAAAGGGGCCTGCTATGGGCCCCCAATGTCCCTTTCGCCAGCATTTCCATGGCAGGTGAACCGCCATTGATAAGCTGGCGGGTAAGGGACATCGTAATCCCTGCTGCGGTGCATGGTAGGCACCACCAGCATTGTAGGAACCACGAGCCCCTCCACCACACCGGCGGGCTCAAGAAGCCCGTCGGGTGCGTGGTGGTTGGTCTTTCTGACCGCCAGGTAACCACCCGCCATTGTAATATGGCGGGCTGTGATGCAGTCACCAATGGCGGTGGGACTGCCACCGACGGGGTGACGTGGCGGTCCCACTGCCATTATAATCACCCCCTAAGTTTGGTGTGCATGGCAGAGTGGGCTAAAAAACGGTGATGGATTTAACCCAGATCAGTTGACTGGGGGTGAGTGCTTGCAATGCTCAACACTCCGTCCATCATTTCCTTTGGGTCAACCCCTGGCAAGTTGCACTGCTAGTGCTGGAAAAAGGCCAATGGAGGTACCAATGGGTGAGGTGGACTGGCCTCAAGGGTCTTGTGACCTCAGTGACAGATTCACTGTCGATCTAGGATGTGCTTCTTCATATGCCTGCCCGTAAGACTGGAAGTGAACTGCAGTATGGATTGTGGTGGACAGGTCCACCTGCAGGTGCTAAGACACCTGGGCTTCTAAGGTCTATCGGGCCTTCTAAGGTGTAGCATCGGAATAAGCTCTGTCAGGAGTGTGGTATGGTGAACTGGTCATGAAGGTCTGAACATGGTTCTCCAGTTCCAAAATCAGCAGCTCTGGCCAGAGTGCCACATTCTCTCCCACACTGAACACCATACTGCCCCACTGAGAGAAACTCGCACTGCCTTCAGCACAACTCAATTGTGCTGCGACTAAATTCAAATTATGCACTAGACAACAGTAAAATGCTGCCTGAAAAAAAATGAATAACACCCTGGAAAAAGCAAATACTCATAGGGAATGCAAGAATAAGCAAAGCATGTGAACTGTAATCAGTAACAACATGGTTACCTTAACGGTTTTAAACTCATTATTCAGAAATCAGTAAGTGATTTTGCCTGAAAAGTTCAAGACATGGCTACAGGACCAGGAAGGGACCCCTTTCAATGTCCATTGCTTATATCCTTTCACAATGTATGCAGTTTGGTTTAAAAAAGACCACATCCCCAAACACAGAGCCGCATTTTATATGCTAAAATAATTAAAAAGTTGAAAACGATCATATTAAACGTTTCCACTCTACCCATCAACCAGGTGTTGCAGTCCCTTTCGGAATGGCGCACTTACCCACCCTGGGAAAACAATGTTGTTCACAGAAAGAAGATAAAAAGAAAGTAGCGCTTTCACTGGCAAACTCTGTAAAGTGGCGCTAATGTGTGTGGGTGTAAATAACAGTCTGGCCTGTCTGCTGACCACTCTCTATTGCTTTATTTAGGTATTTAACAATTTTTTCTCTCCATTCCGAGGTTTTTCTTTTCAATAGAAAACGGTCAGAAAATGAGGACATTTACAGCCAAAGTGTTCAGCCTTTTTTGGATCAATTTCACAGGGGAACAAATAAAGAAAAGGAGATGCAAGAGGGAGGACCTTAAGAGCTGCCTCTTGAAATCAGCACGTAAGCAGGAGCGAGACAGCGACAGAAAGAGATGGAGGAATAAAGAGAGGAGGGCAGCGCCAGAGGCAGATCAGGAGGAGTGGACACGGTCCTTGCCATGAAGGAAAAGAGACAGCGTTTATTTTTTCTCCGTTCTCTGCCCTTCCCAGAACGGCTGAGCCTTCCTGCAGCAGAACAAAAGGCAGAGGGCGTTGGGCCTCTGACTCCAGGCAGGTCAAGTGCAGGGCCATTAGGGAGCGCTTTCGCGTGCTAATGGCCCTGCGATAACAGAAGGGAGAGGGGAAATTCCTTTGTCCCCTCGTCCCCCCCACCCTTGTCCCCCGTGCCCCCACCACTCCAAAATCTGGGGGGGATATATCCCCGTGTCCCCCACACTTCCTACGCCCATGCACACACATGTCTGCAGACAGAGAGACACCTTCATGTCTACCACGTGTCTGCTGCCAGAGAGACAGCTACATGTCCCCAGCCAGGGAGACGCCTACATGTCTGCAGACGGAGACACACCAACATGTCACTAGCCAGGGAGACACCTACATGTCTACAGCCGGGGAGATGCCTACACGTCTCCAGCCAGGGAGACACCTACATGTCTGCATACGGAGACACACCAACATGTCACTAGCCAGGGAGACACCTGCCTACATGTCCCAGCCAGAGAGGCACCTACATGTCTACAGCCAGGGAGACACCCACATGTCTGATGCCAGAGAGACACTCACATGTCTCCTGCCAGGGAGACACTCAGAGAGACACTCACATGTCTCCAGCCAGAGAGACACCTACATGTCTCCAGCCAGGGAGACGCCTACATGTCTCCAGCTACAGAGACACCTACATGTCTCCAGCCAGGGAGACGCCTACATGTCTCCAGCCAGGGAGACGCCTACATGTCTCCAGCCAGAGAGGCACCTACAAGTCTACAGCCAGGGAGACGCCTACATGTCTTCAGCCACGGAAACACACAAATGTCTCCAGCCAGAGAGACACCCACATGTCTGCTGCCAGAGAGACACTTACATCATGTCTCCTGCCAGGGAGACACTCACATGTCTCCAGTCAGAGAGACACCTACATGTCTCCAGCCAGGGAGACACCCACATGTCTCTTGCCAGGGAGACACCCACATGTCTCTTGCCAGGGAGACGCCTACATGTCTCCAGCCGGGGAGACACCTACATGTCTCCAGCCAGGGAGATGCCTGCATGTCTCCAGCCAGGGAGACACCTATATGTCTCCAGCCAGGGAGACGCCTACATGTCTCCAGCAAGGGAGATGCCGACATGTCTCCAGCCAGGGAGACACCCACATGTCTCCAGCCAGGGAGACGCCTACATGTCTCCATCCATGGAGACTCCTACATGTCTCCAGCCATGGAGACACCCACGTCTCCAGTCAGGAAGACACCTACATGTCTCCAGCCAACGAGACACCCACATGTCTCAGCCAGGGAGACACCCACATGTCTCTTGCCAGGGAGACACCCACATGTCTCAAGCCAACGAGACACCCACATGTCACCAGCCAGGGAGACACCCATATGTCTCCAGCCAGGGCGACACCCACATGTTTCTAGCCAGGGAGACGGCTACTAGTGTCTTGCCAGGGAGATACCTACATGTCTCTTGCCAGGGAGATGCCTGCATGTCTCCAGCAAGGGAGACGCCTACATGTCTCCAGCCAGGGAGACATCCAAATGTCTCCAACCAGGGAGACGCCTACATGTCTCCAGCCAGGGAGACGCCTGCATGTCTCCAGCCAGGAAGACATCTACATGTCTCCAGTCAGGGAGATGCCTACATGTCTCCAGCCAGGAAGACATCTACATGTCTCCAGTCAGGGAGATGCCTACATGTCTCCAGCCAGGGAGACACCAACATGTCACCAGCCAATGAGACACCCACATGTCACCAGCCAATGAGACACCCACATGTCTACAGCCAGGGAGACACCCACATGTATCCAGCCAGGGAGACACCCACATGTTTCTAGCAAAGAAGACGGCTACTTGTCTGTTGCTAGGGAGATACCTACATGTCTCCAGCCAGGGAGATAACTACATGTCTCTTCCCCGGGAAATGACTACATGTCCCCAGCCTGCTCAAAACTACCATCTGAGAGCCTTTGGAGTTGGGCAGCTTCTCTCTGGCCTGTAGTTACAGGCCTGGCCTAGCCTACCACAGCGGGCGAAGTATTCAAAGCAGGCTTCGAGGCACTAGGTTCACCTGGTCGCTGGGCCGTTTAGAAGAGCCTGTGTATCCTGGGATTGGCTGACACTCTGACACCAAGTCACCTGTTCAGTGATGTGTGTGTGTGTGTGTCCCAGGTATTTAATGTGGTCGCTCACACCTGTCAGTCAACATCAGACTATGACCTGCGCTCTATAATCCGGGACGTTTTAACCAACGCGCTCGTTTAGAGAGGGATTTTGCCACAGTCATCCCTTGAATATGGGCCACTGCAGACTGGCTCAAGGACAGAGAACAATTTGTACTTATTGCCAGGTTACTTACTCATAATCCTCATTACTCTGAATCCTGCTCTTCCCGTTCCATTCAGTACACGAGCAGTTAATGCCCGGTTACTTACCGGTAATATTCATTACTCCGCATCCAAGTCTTCCCGTTCCTTTCATTACACATGCAGTTAATGCGCAGTTTCTTACTGGTAATTTTTATTACTCCGCATCCAAGTCTTCCCGCTCCTTTCATTACACATGCAGTTAATGCGCAGTTTCTTACTGGTAATTTTTATTACTCCGCATCCAAGTCTTCCCGTTCCTTTCATTACACATGCAGTTAATGCGCGGTTTCTTACTGGTAATTTTTATTACTCCGAATCCAAGTCTTCCCGCTCCTTTCCTTACACGTGCAGTTAATGCCCGGTTTCTTACCGGTACTCTTCATTACTCCGCGCCCTGGCCTTCCTTGTTGCAGTCCTTACACTTGAGATACTTTTTTCTGACAAAACCAATTCCCTTGCTAAAGCAAACACTTCCTCCAAGATGGCCCCCATTACCCAGAAGCCACCACAAAAGGGAGGAACTACTGATGCACTTCCTGTTTTTTCTTTTATGGACTCTGGGAGCACTTGTTCTAACCTCAGCACTGTCTGGAGCTCGCAGAGACAAACCCATCCTGACTCAGAAGGGATTCAGGAAGGAATCTGGGCTACGCGTGCGTCACACGGATTGGTGAATGTAGAGTTTGGGGCATGTGATGTTTTAATGCAGAAACTAAAAGGACAAGCAGGTCATCGACCCTTGGTCAGGCCATTGAGAACCGTTTGATCCACATAGTTAAATGTCTTTAGTCATTGGTCGTCCATTCTTAAACGAACTCATCAACTCATGCCTCTTGCACACAACTATTCATTCATTTATTCAGCCATGCATCCCTGTCGCCATCATTCTGTTCATTGTTTGGACAAGATTCTGCAATGGAAACGGTGCTGTAAAATGCACAATCTTTGCAATTTCTTCTCAAACATTTAATGGGCTGGAAGCTCGCCAAAGCCCTCGTACAGTTGTAGGCGCGCGTGCTCTGCTCGCTTGCTGCGCACAGTATGGCGGAGGTCTGACAAAACTTGCTGTGGTTACTTTTAGTTCCAAGTAGGCAAGGGCAGAAGAATGCATTTTGTGCTACGAAAATAGTGTTAAATCCGGGGGACATCCTACGCCAAGTGCACATTTAGCGAGCGTTGACGGCTGCTTCTGCTCGCTCTTTATGTTCTCTTGCATTTGGCGCTATTTTTTAGTGCCGAATGCACCTCACAAAGGTGCATTTTTGTGCTAAGAAAATAGCGCTAGATTCAGAATTGCTCTTCTCTAGGGTGACCAGACGTCCCGGTTTTCCCCGGACGGTCCCCGTTTTTGGAGAGTGTCCCCGTGTCCCAACACTTTTCTCCAAGTGAATCAAATGTCCCGGTTTTCGAACAGGTTCCGCGGTTAAACACAGAAATGTCCCGGTTTTTCCTTATTGTTCCGGTTGATTGCACGGCTTACGGCGTGTGATGTCACTTAGTGCTGTAAAGGCTGCACGCCACTGGATGGTAAAAATACGCTTTTCAGAAATTGACTATTCACCGCTTTCCCATCACTATTGTGGAATAACAAACTGCAGGGTTACAAAAGAAACCCGAACCAGCCAGGCTTTCTTTCCTAAAATCAAATAATAAACGCACTGTTTCTAAAACAAAAGACCACAACCCCTTAGTGACAACGCATCTTTTTCACATAACAGTCCTTGTTTACTAAAGTACATGGCGCTGTGGTGAAAAAGCTAAAAAAAAAAAAAACGTACTGGGGTGTAACGCACGCCCCTGCGGAGCAAAGGTGGTTGGGGCAGCACTTCGAGGGGTCCCTATCCCTTGAGGGCCCCCCTTTCAGCCCGATGCCAATTAATATCTCTGAGAAATGCAGTGGTAGCTGGTGATTTTTGAAAGTGGGGCATAAATGTCTGTCTTGAATGCCAGGTGGTGAGTGATCCCAATTCTTACAATTCTGGAGACCAAAACAGTGATCCTTGCAGCAGGGACTGTAACCCACTGAACTACCTTAACAAAAATAATGAGGTTCCAATCCAAAGGTTTCTTAAAGTAATCAGCCGCACGCCACTGCCGTGCTGCTGCTCAGCCCTGGGCCCTTGTCAGCACCTCTGAGCCGCAACACATGGGGATTTAGTGAAGCGCGGTTTGCAGGCGCTGTGTCCTCCAGGCTTTGTATTAAGTAGAGAATGGCTTTTTTTGGGAGGATGTAATTGAGGTTGTTGGAGACGATACACGATCGTGTTTATCGAGTTGGTATGACCAGCTTTAAATTACACAGGTATATTTACCCACAAGTTTAGTCACAGGGAGACAAAATCATGCAGTGATATTCACTCAATAGCTGAGGCCACGTTCAAACTCAATTTCCCAAGATGCATTGTCGTAAGCTTAGCCGCTGAATCAAAGCTCCTGCCAATGGTGTCACTTTGCACATTGCAGCAGCGCCTATGGACTGCACACTCTGGTTTTTGTTGTTTTAGTGGTGATGTGTTTTTTTCCTAAAAAAATGGTAGTTCTTGTTAGATGAGAGAACTCCAGAGGACGAGATTTGACTTAGAATCCTTTAATATTTCAAGGTCTTGGCTCTGGATGTTTGAAATTCCCTACGTCTAGGTGGGTAGGGCTAGTTGCATCTCTCCATCCCAGATTACCGACACTCATATATATCACTTCAGTTCCGCTCCAAATAGCAGACCACAGACACTCGCAGATCGCATCTGGTCTCCTGAGTCTCAGTCACTTTCAATCCCTCATTAATTTAACAACTCACACTGAATATTGTATTGTAGTTGCTACTATGTAGTGGTTCACACACCTTGCGAGGAGCTATGAAACTCAACAACCCCTACAAATGCAACATCCTCTACCTAGGTCACCATATTCTTACTGCTTCAGCACCTCGTCAGGGTATAAAGCGCTATAAAAATGAAACTATGATGCAATACCATCTCCTACCACATCTTCCTCTACACCGTTCGTACTCATAGTACGGCCCACGGGCCGCCAGTGGCCCGGCAGGCCTTCCTTGGCGGCCCACGGACCTTTCAGGTAATATACCCATGGCCCCCCAGAGAGAGAGTGGAGAGAGGGAGAGTGGAGAGAGTAGAGAGAGGGAGAGTGGAGAGAGAGAGAGGAGAGAAAGAGAGAGAGAGAGAGAGGAGAGAGAGAGGAGAGAAAGAGATAGAGAGAGAGAGAGAGAGAGTGGAGAGAGAGAGAGGAGAGAAAGAGAGAGAGAGAAAGTGCAGAGAGAGTGGAGAGAGAGGGAGGGGAGACTGAGACAGACTGACTGAGACTGACCGACAGACTGACTGACAGAGACTGATTGACAGACTGACTGACAGACTGACTGACAGATTGACTGACTGAGACGGACTGAGATTGACTGACAGACTGACAGACTGAGACTGACTGACTGAGACAGACTGAGACAGACTGATTGAGACTGACTGAGACTGACTGACTGAGACTGGCTGAGACTGATTGACTGAAACTGACAAACTGACTGACTGAGTCAGACCGACTGACTGAGACTGACTGACTTACTAAGAGAGAGAGAGACAGACTATAGTCAAGGATAGTCACCTACTATAGCAAATGTTGAGGCAAAGTCTGTTTCAATGGAATTAAGGGTTACCGGCAATAAAAGACCTCAGATTTGTCATCTGTAATGCTTCATCTCGGTCTGTGGAGGAAGCTGTCATTGTAGTCTTTTTCTATGTCTGTGACAGCTGTCAAATAGTCCTACTTTTATGTCGATGGTTACTGCAAACCGTAGTCCTACTTCTATGTCTATGACCTGTCCCCGTTTTTGGTTTTGAGAATCTGGTCACCCTATCATCCAGAGGCGCAACTAGAGCCAAATTTCGGGGGGGGGGCTAAGAAAAAGTTTCGGGGGGGGGGTCTGAATCTTTAAGCAATAAGCAGGGTGGAGCTGCAGGGGCTCTTAGAAGGGGTGAAACAACAGCGAGGCGTCATTAACATGCAAAAGGTCTTTTAAAGACCTGTGAAGTGCTCGGGTGCGGCTGTGTGTGCGCCGTGAGGCTGTGTCATCCCGGGCTGCCACACGCGACGGGGGTGGGGCTCAAGGGGGGGGGGGCTGGGGCTCAAGGGGGGGGGGGGGGCTGAAGCCCTGTGAGTCCAATGGGTGTTGCGCGCCTGCATTTAAAGAATTAAAGAACATTCGGCGCTTTGTGTCTGGGAAACTTTCGGAACTTGTAGCAGGTGCGAAGCGGCATAATTATACCCATAATCAACCCATAACCAGAGCTATAACATGTCCTGTAATTATCTAAATTTAGAGATAATTTAGAAAACAAGTCCTGCTTTCTGATCTCATTAATATGAAGCTAAATGGCAAACTAATTACACATGGCTGCTAATACTTTCTCCAGACTAATGTTTGGTTTCAGCACCTGCCGCGGAGAGTGGGTGCAATCTGCAAACATGACTTCAAATGCCGGCGAGGCCGACTCCGTCTTTCATCCTTCGGAGGCCGATCCATGGGAGAAGCCCGGTGGGTGAGAGGGATCTCTATTTAGAGTAGTTGAATAAACTTCATGCCATGTTTACGACTAATCATAATTAGCAATAATACTATATCTGAGTGACACAAATAGACTAATCAATACTGGCATCACAACGATTGAGGCACAGACAAAAGAATCAATACTGTGCCACCGATAGACTTATGAGAGGCCTGGATCTGAGCTGGTGCCAGGGGGGCCCAAAGGATTAGAGCAGAGCTGGTGGCAGGGTGTGCCCACAGGAGAGGTAGAGGGGCAGAGCTGGTGCCAGGGTGTGCCCACAGGAGAGGTAGAGAGGCAGAGCTGGTGCCAGGGTGTGCCCACAGGAGAGATAGAGGGGCAGGGCTGGTGCCAGGGTATGACCACAGGAGAGGTAGAGAGGCAGAGCTGGTGCCTGGGTGGGACCCCAGGAGAGGTAGAGAGGCTGAGCTGGTTCCAGGCTGTGTCCACAGAAGATTATTATATTGTATATAGTTGATTAGTTACAGGAGTGATGACAGCCCACTAGCGGGCTATAATTATCGAAATAGAAAATGGAAATATACAGGATTCAGATGACATTATGCATTGAACCTCACAGGTCAAAAACACCCCCTGTTAAAATCAATGCTTGTCATAACATAACTGAACGGGTAAAGATAGCCCCAATAGAGAATTACTCTCGATGTTGTTACTCGCTATTATTAGCGGCTGAGGTATTTGGGGTATGACCCTGTTGATAACCTGTTCATACATGCATAATATGTAATGACATTTGTGTTCATGATAGTAAACAGTCTACACGAATGTAACATTAATTGATAGTCATGAATAGCAGAAATGTAAAAACTACCAGGACCAGAAGTCTCTACAAACAGGAAAGCCTGATGATTGACATCATGGATCACATGACTTAGCATCACACTGTTTTTATTGGTGGTTTTGAATGAGGCAATTTGACCGTGACCAAGCTATCGGCGGATAGCGAAACGCGTTGGTTTGTCCCTCTAAGGATTGTAAGCTGCAAGCTGAATAAAGAATACTGAGGATATGAATTTCAGAGAATTGGTACCGGCGTGGCTCTGCCGAGGTTCCGCACCGGAAAACAGAAGCGCCAAGGGTCGACAATACGGAGCCAAGTTGTGGTTATATATATATATATATATAGTTTGTTGAAGCACTTTACATCACACACATGTACAGAGATAATGAATCATAAGTGTGTAAATCAGTCTATAGGAAATGTTACGTGAGACAATGAGGATTACAAGTTGTAGGAATCACGTAATATCGACTCTGGTAGGCAGTATATTTTAAGAGTGTTTGGTCTGGAGAAGCACAAACGTAGGATTTAAAACATACTACAGAGGTTGTGGTTGGCTTTAATAATAAGAATGCATTTCTACCTAAATTAGGCTGTTTTTAGCAACATTTGGATAATGAAACACTGGGGAAAAAATATAGGGGCATATTATCAAGAAACGGAGTTAAAATTATCGCTGCTTTAGCGGCAGAAAACTGCCGCTAAAGCAGCGATAATGGGCTTGATAATATGCCCTTGAAAACTCCAATTGAAGCTCATGTTCTGGTGTCAACATGGGCTTCTATTGGAATTCTCATGGCATATTATCAAGCCCATTATCGCTGCTTTAGCGGCAGTTTTCTGCCGCTATAGCGGCGATAATTTTAATGCCGTGCTTGATAATATGGCCCTTAATGTTCTAACCTATACTATGCAGTTTACAAGCAGCTGTTTGGCAACTGTTCATATATCACTGAGTTATATTAGAATTGTAACTAATGACCTGCAAGTAACAAAAGGTTCTCTGTGATAAAACCAGTAACCCACTGAGCTAGCCACATAAAATACAGCTCTGCAATCTGCATGTATACGTTCTTTGCAGCAGGGATATTAACCCTCTGCACTACTTTATGGTGAGTCAAAACTTCCACTAGATAAAAACACTATCTCTCTCCAGCAGGAACATTAATCACTAGAGTTATTTTGACATTGTTATTGTTGGCTGAAAACAAAATATGAGCTTTGTGTGAAAAACGGAATTAAAAGTACCAAGACGCTATGGGGTAAGGACACTGCTACATGCAAGCAGTGCGCTCCTACCCCCTTTCACTGTGCTTCGCCAGTGTATGCCTGCAGTTCTGCGTAGCACCTGTAGTTAAAGTGTTCAGGTGCTGTAGGAGGTTTTGGTTTATCCGCTCACTGACTTAGAAAGCTGGGGCAGGAGGGCACCAGTGGTCGAAGTGGTCGAAGTGGGCAGGATCGGAAGGGCACGGCTTGCCCCTACTTCTTAAAATTCAAGCAATCCCTTCCCCTACTTTTCTGTTTTTGGAGATGCGTCCCAGGACGGCAGATAGGTCTCGGCCATTCATGGCCATTCGGGGACGGGTGGGGTGGGCATAGAAGGAAAAGGACTCTATCGTTCTTCCTTGTTGTCCAGAGAAGACAAGGGCAGTGTCCGCTTCCCCTCTGCCGCTGGCAGCTGCCCCCATATCTCTCACTTCTTCCTCTTATCGCCTCTCTTTCTGTCTTCTCTGTTGCTGAAAACTGTGAATTTAAGAACCAGCTCTTACTCCCTCATCCCTTTATTTGTTCCCCTGTGAATTGGATCCAAAAAAAGAAAGAAACCCTTTTGCTGCAAATGTCTGTAATGTATTGAAGGCGCTTCTCATAAAGAATTTAGTAGTTCTTTATTTGTAGGCTGATGATAAGCTGCGGGTACCAAGGGCCCAGGGTCATGAAGACCTGTAGAGTTCAAACGGGCACAACAGGGTTCCGAACTAGAACATGAAGGGATCCAATAGCCGTACTAATACCAATTTACATAAAAAAGACCTAACAGAGAAGAAATACTGACATAACATGCACAATGTCTTTTGCTGACATTTTTATATTCCAAAGTGCAGCCTCAGGGTGGAGAGAAAAAAGGTTCAAAATACAAAAAATAACTAAATAAAGCAAGTCAGAGTGGTCGCAAAGTGGCCAGGTTGGTTTTATTCACACCGAAACACATTAAGGCCCCTTTATATAGTTTGCCAGTGAAGCGCTACTTTTGTTTTGTCGTCTTTCTTTAAACAACGGGGCATATTTACAAAGAAGTGACAGAGCGCAGCGTTAGCCTTCTTGGCGCTCCGCCACTTCTGAAATGCAGGGCTGTACCGTACGGTGCAGCCCTGCATTTCTCCCTGCACTGGTGATAATTTCAGCTGCCTATCGCCAACGCAGTCACCCTTGCACCATAGTGAAAGGGTGCCTGCGTTGCGGTGGAATGAATGTTTATGTGCAGGAAGGTGTCCCATCCTGCACATAAACAATCTCAAATGGCGATTTGTAACTGCTTTGCGCAGCACAAATACAAGTTGCAACTCGTCATTTTTTAAATGCCTGTTTATGTGCAGGAAGGGACACCTTACTGCACATAAACAATCATGCATGGGGGTTTGCTGTTTCCATGTGTGCTGCACAACGCAGCACACATGAAAACAGCAAAAACAATGAGAAATAAAGCATTTCTCCTTGTTGCGCCCTGTTAAGACCACGTAGTTCCTGCTTACATCTCACATGTTTTACTTAATCTTGCATTCCCTATGAGTAATTGATTTTACCAAGATGTTATTACTTTTTTTTCAGGCAGCATATTACTTGTCTCGTGCATATTTTGAATTGAGTCGCATCCAGGTGTTTATAGCATATCACAGCACAACTGGGTTATAGCTGAAGGCAGTGCGAGTTTCTCTCGGTGGGGCAGTATGGTGTTCAGTGTAGGAGAGGATGTGGCACTATGGCCAGAGCTGCATAATTCTAGCCTGGGGAACCAAGTTCAGCCTTCATGACCACTCCACCAGACCACTCTCCTGAGGGAGCCCATTCCCATGCTAGACCTTAGAAGGCCCAGCTAGACTGTAGAAGTCCGGGTATCTTAGCACCAGAAGGTGGGCCTTAGCAGTGTGGGTTAACCTTGAGGGTCTGTCCACCACAATCCATGCTAAAGTTCACCTCCAGTCTGGCGGGCAGGCTTTCAAAGCAACACACCCCAGAGTGACAGTGACTTGGTCACTGAGGTCACAGGACCCTTGAAGTCAGTCCGCCTCACCCACTGGTACCTCAATTGGCCTTGTTTCAGCAATTGTAGTTCAACTCACCAGGGATCGGCAATGCAGTATTTTCACACACACCAAACTAAGTTTGCAAACTTCACGGCCTCTCTGCTCCATGCACAAGCACTTTTAACATGTGCTGCCTGCTTTGGGGGCAGAAGAATTATGCAACAAGAGAGAACAAAATTATGCCACAGTGTTGACTAACTTATGCAGCAAACAAAAAGTCTGCAGCATAACGCTGTATATTTTCTGATACTTAATTTTTTGACATTTTTATACATACTAAAAGTCTCTGCACATACTTTGCCTCATCAGTACCAGTGTAACAGTCAAATGCAGCCGTGAGAGGGGTGACCCGGCAACCTTTGCAAAGGGCCCTCCACTTCACAGCAGCACAAGTCACATTTTTTTGTAACTTTTGTTCCATTTGAGCTACAAATAATTTATTAGTTAAAATCATCAGATTATGCAGCAGATGGTGTAATATGTGGCAAATATGGCAGAGCCATAATTAGGTGGAAAACATTAGCAAACTGGGATATTTTGTCATTCATGTTTGAACTGCTCTTTTGGAAAATAGGAGAAGTGCTGATGACGGAAACTGCACGGCTCGGAGACAAATGGCGTGTGCTTCCACTATAAGTGTATTTGGTTCATTATGTGATTGGAAACGTATCCCACTTTGTGACTACATTCTAATGTCAATAACTCTTATTCAACCTTTAATAAACATGTGTATCCCTTGATTGAATTAAATAATGTAATAAGTTGTAAATGTTCAGTGAAATACCAAATAAATACTAAAAATTGGGATATTTTGCTCTTTCTGCCCACACCTCTGGCTCCGCCCACTGACCCAGTCCATGAGTTATTCTCACCCTCTGATTCGCCACCCACAGTTCCCCTACTTTTTTGTCTCCACTTCGACCACTTGAGGGCACGCACTATGCCAGTGTGCGTGCTGCACGTGCCCCGGTGCTCACGCAGGCTCCGCCCACCAGCCTGTGCAGCACTGTTTCTTTAAATGAGGAAGATCTTACAAAAGACCCAATTGTACACACTTCGGCGCAAATGAACATTTCCAAGATGCCCCCCGTTCCCGAGAGCGGCTTCCAAAGCGCCAGGAGCGCGAGGGCGCGTAATTCCTTCCTACTGTAGAACAGCAGGCGCCTACTGTCAAATAAACCACGGACATATGTTACTCGCTCGGAGCCAGCCCCCTCGGCAAGGCAGGAAATGAACGGCTCGTGTTTCTGGGTAAACAGGGGTAAGTAAGGTTTAACGAAATAACACTTTCTGACTAATATCTGTTCACAGGCACAGGGTGCGCACAGAAATAAGGTAATAAACGTGCATAGTGAATGTGTTTGAAACTGTACGAACGTGGGGGGGGGGGGGGAGGGGGTTGCAAAGTCAAGCACTGTGCTTCAAAAAATCCGAAGCAAACAGCAAAGGCTGAAAGTGGTGATTTGAAGTGCGTGACGCCTGCGACAGTTAATTACACGCAGGAGTAAATCTCTCATGATGCGCGGGGGCTACGGGGGTGTGTGCACAGCTCAGAGCAGGCGCTGCCATCAGCGATCACCCCTGTGCCTGGTCCTTGGAGGGCAGGGGCGGGGTGGGGGGCTCTGGGTACTGATCTGAGCACGGCACTGAACATGGACTAGGTGCGTGCACTAGGTGTGAAGAGCAGGAGGGGGCGAGTACCGCACAATCAGTGCACAGCAAGGTGACGTGCAGCAGGGCGAGAGACCTGTGCCGTAGTGTCAAGGGTTGAGTCTGAGCAGGCGCGCAACACCCATTGGACTCACAGGGCTTCAGCCCCCCCCCCGTCGTGTGCGGCAGCCCGGGATGAGACAGCTTCCCGGGCAAAAAAGCAGCCGCACCCGAGCACTTCACAGGTCTTTAAACGACTATTTGCATGTTAATGAGGCCTTGCTGTTGTTTCACTCCTTCTAAGAGCCCCTGCAGCTCCACTCTGCCAATTGCTTAAAGTTCAGCCCCCCCCGAAATTTTTGCTCAGCCCCCCCCGAAATTTGGCTCTAGTTGCGCCTCTGAGTCTGAGGTACAGTGAATGTGTAGCATAGTGAGGGAAGTGCACAGTGTGTGTGCAGCACAATCAGTGCATGGCAGGGTGACGTGCAGCAATGCGAGAGAGCTGTGCCCTAGTGTCAAGGGTTGAGTTTGAGGTACAGTGAATGTGTAGCATAGTGAGAGAGCTGTGCCGTAGTGTCAAAGGTTGAGTTTGAGGTACAGTGAGCGTGAAGCATAGTGAGGGGACTGCACAGTGCGTGTGCAGCACAATCAGTGCACAGCAAGGTGACATGCAGCAGTGCGAGAGAGCTGTGCCGTAGTGTTAAGGGTTGAGTCTGAGGTACAGTGAATGTGTAACATACTGAGGGAAGTGCACAGTGCGTGTGCAGCACAATCAGTGCACAGCAAGGTGACGTGAAGCAGTGCGAGAGAGCTGTGCCGTAGTGTCAAGGGTTGAGTCTGAGGTACAGTGAATGTGTAGCATAGTGAGGGAAGTGCACAGTGCGTGTGCAGCACAATCAGTGCACAGCAAGGTGACGTGCAGCAGTGCGAGAGAGCTGTGCCGTAGTGTCAAGGGTTGAGTTTGAGGTACAGTGAATGTGTAGCATAGTGAGAGAGCTGTGCCGTAGTGTCAAAGGTTGAGTTTGAGGTACAGTGAGCGTGAAGCATAGTGAGGGGACTGCACAGTGCGTGTGCAGCACAATCAGTGCACAGCAAGGTGACGTGCAGCAGTGCAAGAGAGCTGTGCCGTAGTGTCAAGGGTTGAGTCTGTGGTACAGTGAATGTGTAGCATACTGAGGGAAGTGCACAGTGCGTGTGCAGCACAATCAGTGCACAGCAAGGTGACGTGCAGCAGTGCGAGAGAGCTGTGCCGTAGTGTCAAGGGTTGAGTCTGAGGTACAGTGAATGTGTTGCATACTGAGGGAATTGCACAGTGCATGTGCAGCACAATCAGGGTACAGCACGGTGACGTGCAGCAGTGCGAGAGAGCTGTGCCGTAGTGTCAAGGGTTGAGTCTGTGGTACAGTGAATGTGTTGCATACTGAGGGAAGTGCACAGTGCATGTGCAGCACAATCAGGGTACAGCACGGTGACGTGCAGCAGTGCGAGAGAGCTGTGCCATAGTGTCAAGGGTTGAGTCTGCGGTACAGTGAATGTGTTGCATACTGAGGGAAGTGCACAGTGCTTGTGCAGCACAATCAGGGTACAGCAAGGTGATGTGCAGCAGTGCGAGAGAGCTGTGCCGTAGTGTCAAGGGTTGAGTCTGTGGTACAGTGAATGTGTAGCATATTGAGGGAAGTGCACAGTGCTTGTGCAGCACAATCAGGGTACAGCAAGGTGACGTGCAGCAGTGCGAGAGAGCTGTGCCGTAGTGTCAAGGGTTGAGTCTGTGGTACAGTGAATGTGTAGCATATTGAGGGAAGTGCACAGTGCTTGTGCAGCACAATCAGGGTACAGCAAGGTGACGTGCAGCAGTGCGAGAGAGCTGTGCCGTAGTGTCAAGGGTTGAGTCTGTGGTACAGTGAATGTGTAGCATATTGAGGGAAGTGCACAGTGCGTGTGCAGCACAATCAGGGTACAGCAAAGTTCTTCTGAAATGTAAGGCTGCACCATATTTACAAGAATGTGGTGCAGCCGTGTGTTTTCCCCTGTGCTGGCACTAAGTTTAGCAGCTTATGGGTAAACGCAGGCACCCTGGCAAGGTGTCCCTTCCTGCACATAAACAATCTTTAAATGCTGCTTTGTCACTTCTATGTGTGCTGCTTAATGCAGCACACATGGAAGTTACAAAATGTAATTTAAAAAACAACATGTTTATGTGCAGGAAGGGACACCTTCCTACACATAAACAATCCAAGGTATTTTGCTTTTTACATGTGTGTTGCACAAGGCAGCACACATGGAAAAGGCAAAAAAACAGGAGAAATAAAACATTTCTCCTCGTTTGGCAGGTTATGGCCAGGTTTTCCCTGGTCATAATTTTGGCGCTGCCTCCTATTTACGCCACACTTGTAAGTGGCTTAACGCTGGCTTGTAAATAAGGTGAAGCCCCTATCGCCACAGGAACGTTACAAAAAGTGACGTTTCCGTGGCGATAGGGGCTTGTACATATGCCCCATGATCTGAGAGCCTTTGACTGGCAGTCGGGTTTGGCCTCAGACTGCACCTCTGGCTCCATGAAGTACGTCATCGGAGCGGTAGCACTGCCTTGCTTGTCAGCCGGATCTGAGCCTTCTGCATTCAGGGTTCTCCCCCACAGGTGGGGGGGCATGATAACTCGGTGTGGGAAATTTACCTAATTTGCTTTTCAATAATTACCCAAAATCATGAAAAAATGATGCATAATTACATGGAATGCAAATCCATCTATTTGGCGCTAAGTGCATCTTCGTATCAATTTTGGCAGAAGAACGCATTTAAACACATGCACTGCAAACAACAACCCCCCACGTGTTTTTATTTTCAAGAGTTTGCAGTAGATTGTTGCATAATTTCAGGACTTTCGTGTAACAAGTGTAATGTGAAATCACACCGCGCAATTTAAATTTTGCCCAGGCCTAGTAATGGGGAAACAGCGTTTACAATGCTGTCATTGCATCGCGCTACCATTACAACGCGGTCGTTACAACGACCGTGTTGTTTGTATGCGATGCAATTACATCGCAAGTCATTACAATTCCAACACCTTCCCTACTGTTGCGCAAACTGGAGTACGAATAGCAATTAATACTATTCCTAAATCCAGCGCGCCCCCTAGTGCAAGTCGTTGTAATGACTTGCAATGTAAATGCATTGCGTATTAACAACGCGGTCATTGTAACAACCCTGTTGTAATAGTACGCGATGTT
The DNA here is from genome assembly GCF_964204655.1 of Triturus cristatus. NCBI lineage: Eukaryota > Metazoa > Chordata > Amphibia > Caudata > Salamandridae > Triturus > Triturus cristatus. The sequence continues at coordinate 19,781,463 of NC_140594.1, read as the reverse complement.
ATAGCCTGCGTTGTAACATGCTATATTCCTAATAATGACCTTCCTGATGTGACCATCCAGTCCCACTCCAAACCGCCCTGGCCGTCCCCTCTTTAGAGTGTCGGGTTGCATGCCCCCTTCAGCCACAGAGGTTGGCGGGATCCAATTATATTGGTGGTCTTTTGCCTTTGACGTCGGGCCACGTCATCCAGGCTGCGTGGTTGTCACTGAGGCAAGGAGAGCCTGGAGTCCTGCAGTGCTCTCCCGGACAGCTCTGTGGCGGGGCAGAGCGTTGTGCGGTTCAGTGCACGCCACTTTGCTCTCAATAAGTTTTATAGAGACCATGCCACATCCTTATTCCACTGAACTCTTATGCACAGGGCCTTGCTTTCCATTCACCGGCGACCAAACAGGCATTATTTTGCAGTGACGCACACCCAGCTGCTTAGGATGACTTTAAAATCAATGCCTGAAATGGCGGACCGTTGTCAGTCTAGAGTTCCTCTGGTATTCCAAAGGGGGGATTATCTCTTCAAGCTTAGAGTTGACATGTTCAACTGCTGTGGCTCCCACCAGCGCCACAGGAGGGAACTTGGCGCGTGAATCCGTCAACACTAGTGCTTGCCACCCATAGGGAAATGCTGGGAAATCAGCACAGGTGTCTACCCTGGACTGTTACCCTGAAGACCGCCCGCTGTAACACCTGCAGTACGTCGTCCCCTCCACTTCTCAGCTGCAGGACCTGCAGTTCATGAGCAGGCGTTCTAACGTTCGCTCCATTCATGGAAGTTGATGAAAAATGGAAGTGGGTACAACCCCCCCCCCCCTAGTCACTATGTCCTGTGGAGCCTCGTGCTGATAGACCGATCGTGGAGTGAGCCTGGGTCTGAAGGCACCGGCCAATGCCATTGGACCGTGACTGCCATACGCATAGGTTTCGATTTTAGTGACTCCCAACTGTGGTCGGCGTCAGGGGCCTCAGCTGCTCCTGGTTCATCACATTGATGGAGGCCACTGGGTCTGTGCGTGCGGTGACGTGCGGTGACGTGCTTTCCTTGGATGCGTAAGTCACGTGTTGGTCGCGCGTTCTCGGGCTCCCATGGGTGTTGGTACAAGAGAAAAGGGACATGTCCTCCTCATCCTCTTCAAAGCCGCTGTCTGCTGTGACATCAGAGGGACGTGTCTGATGACGAGTCATCATCAGGTGTCTCACAGCTGAAGAGGAGGTGACTACCCCCAGTGGTCCTGTTCCTCTTCCTCCTCCTCTTCCTCAGCAAACACAGACACTGTGGTTGATCTTGCCCCATTTGGAGCAGGCCTTGCTTTGTGTCGGGCACTTCGCTCAGGGGTACAGGTCCATGGCGCAGTTGGTACAGCGGCTAGCTCTGCCTGGTGGAGTCTCAGAATTCTTTCTTATTGGTTTTGGTGCTGAACGGTGTCAATGGTTTCCTCTTTGATCTGGGGTGCGCTCACCGGCTGCTCTTTGATGGTTGTGTGAGCTTGGGCAGTTTTCATTGGTTCCACTCTGCTGTTGCAGTGGGGTAACGAAACTTGAGGGGGGCCCCCCTGCAAGGCACTTGGAGGGGGCCCCTGCTCCGTATTTAAACAGGAGCTCTCGGGCCAGAGTACTCTGCTGAGGGGGCTCCCTAGAGCTCGGGCCCCCCACGCACCGCAGGGGTTGCGGGGACCTGTGTTACGCCACTGGCCAACTGCATCAGAGTGGCCCAACCGGGCTAGCTGTCACTCTGCCACTTTTACAAAATGACAGCAAATTAACTAGAAAGTGTCAATCCCCTGCCTCGGCGCGGTGTGCGGAGAATCATCCGAAGCCCCCATGGTACCATGTTACTCTCCTCTTTGCCCCTCAATGGGGTCTAGTGCTGCCACTCTCGCTGCCAAACCCTGCCCGGGTCCCGTGTCTCCGCCAAGGTCCTGCCTCTGACTGTGAAGCTCTTTGCTCGAAGCTTCTTGCTCTTGCCCCTCACCCCCTGCCTGTCTCCTGTTCTGCCCCTGCTTGTCAGAGTCCAGCCTTCCTCTGATGTAGCTCAATTGTGTTTGTTCCACCTAATTTTGCCTCGCACATGTCTACAGTTGTGGAGTTGTATGACCTCAACATGATCAAAATGCGGGAAACCAGTTATTAATCTCAAGATACAACTATCAAATTCACAGTAAGAGATGGCAGTTGAAATGCAGTCTGGCTTCCTCTCTTCGAACCGTGCACCTGATGAGCCCATCAGCATTCATCTATCAGTACTACCAGCGCACTCCTGTCCCCCACCTCCCCACCCTCAGAGGTTCCTGTCCAAGCATCCTCAGAACCGTTCACTAAAAGTGCCCACAAAACTGCTGTGGGAGCAATGCATGGGGAGCACTGGTACATTTAATCTACACATACTGTTCAAGCAGCTGGCACTCATAAGAGAATACCTATGCCCACTGGTGTTAGGAAACTGGCACCCCTGTGGACCGCCCAAAAATCCGTAGTGTCACAAGCAATTACAAGAATCTTTGGTGGCCCATCTCCTTCTGGAGTCTGAAGATCTAACACTCAAATTGTACTCGATCCAGTGCAGAACATTGTCCTTACCTCGAGCAATGCCAGTTCGGTTCCAGTGATCAGGCTCTTAAGGGGCCACCGCGTGTACAGGAAAAAACAGTTCTCTTTACCCAGTCCCGCATGTCTAAAAAGAACCACCAGTAGGCATTTCAGAATGAACTTTTGTTTGATGATGTCTGTTTGGGTATTTAGACCTATCGTGGCATCATTCACAGGATGGCCTCTAACATTCCGCCTCTTCAGCCACATCCTATTACCACACTTCAAGCACTGGGCCACTCAAACGACTGCGCCAACTCTCCAATATATGAGATCGTTTGGAAGTGATTGAGCACAGCCGGTAAATCATACCTAGATAAAGGTATAATTGTTCCAACCTTTATGTGGAAATTTAGCGTGCAAACTGAACATTATCTGCGCCATCTTGCCTCTCCCCAGCGCCACGCATAGCAAATGCACGGCTGCCATTTTAGGCACCCCACTCTCTCTCCCCGCTCACTCTCGATCGCCAGCGCTTTCCCCCGGCGCTGCGAGCATCCCCCGCGCGCCGGCCACCCCCGCTCTCTCATACAGGCCATAAACCCTCTCCTTCTGCGCGACCCTGCTACGGAACCACATCCGACCGACATCCCATACATGGTCATGCCTCTCCTTTGATAACCCCCTTCCTCTGCGCCCCATTGTCCGAACTGGTCCCAGGCCATCACCTAGCCCTGCGGATGCAGTTTATTGCCCCTACTGTAAGGGAAACACCCCGCATCAAAGGGATTACAGTAGATCAAAGCCCCTACCCCCTGAGACCCGGCCGGTTGCACACACCCCCGGGAATTAGCGGAATTCCCTGCTGCGCGATAGCCATCTCCCACTGCGGGTAGGGTGGGAACCTCTACTGTAACTATGTGTGGGATCGGATCTGAGCCGGGGCTTCAGGGGATGTTCTTTCAGGCATCAAGAGAATCTCAAGAATGTACTATATGTAATAAAGCAATAAACCGGTGTATAAGAGACCAGGTCTCAGAGATGCGGTTAGAGCACCTCGTGACGATACCTTGCTGTCTGATCTGATGTGTTCTGCTCCGACGGAATAAAACTTTGTTTCCTGCCTTCCAGTCTCCGGCGCCTGCCTCTTTCATTGGTAAATTATCGAGTGGTATAAGAGGCGATTACCGCCGGGCAAATACTTGAAAGGTTATCGACTGAAACTGCCGCTACCATTTAACAATTGGCGTCCCAAACGTGGGGCCCATCAGCGACACGTGGATCCAGTGGGAGAGGTCCCGACGACAGAGTGAACGACTGCAACGATCGGGAGAGCTCCTGCCCAATAGACCCTCGTCTGGCAGCCGATCATCCGAACTTCACTGGTTCCGAGCAGACCTCTCTCGAGTGATCTACGGTCCTGACTGGGAACCATCAGGAGTGCCGCGGCAAATACGGAGAGTAGAGGACGATCGGGCGCTGGAGGCGGAAGACGAGAAACTATCCACGCGGTCCGGGTAAGGTCGTGATACACGACAAAATGCGAAATAATTGATTGATTGTTTAAAGCTTTGGAAATACTAGTATTGCTCATTGATTGTGCTCATTGATTGTTCTCTTTGAGATATTCGCTGTCTACAAACGGGGAGGAGTAGAAATACTCTCTCTCTCTCCCTTTGCAGATAGTGAAGGGTAGGTAACGCAGACTTTTGTCCCCGTTGAAACCCGTCGTGCCTATCTTTATCTCCCCATTGATTGATTGTCCGAACATTGATTGTTTTGGAGAATAGTGCTTTTTGAGATATTCTCTGTTTGCAAATAACGTAGAATAGGAATATTCTGTCTAGTCTTTGCAAATAGTGAAGGGTAGGTAATGCTGACTTTTGTCCCCGTTGAAACCCGTCATGCCTATCTTTATCTCCCATTGATTGATTGATTGATTGATTGTCCGAACACTAGTTGTTCGATATTGGTTCTTTGGAGGTATTCTCTGCTTGCAAATAACGAAGAATAGAGATATTCTGTCTAGTCTTTGCAAGCAGTGAAAAGATAGGTAGTGCTGACTTTTGTCCCCGTTGAAACCCGTCATGCCTATCTTCTCCCCACTGATTGGTAGTTGGTTCTGCCCGGACCGCTTATTAGAGGTGAACCATCCGGCTCCACTGGAGGGCACCCCTAATAAGGACATGTTCACTAAATATGGACTAGTCGCCGTAGCTTATACCAAGCTATGGCATAAATATACAAAGAAGGACCCCGAGAGTCAGTGGCCACTGATGGGATCCTTCGACGACCATAAGATAGAAGCGCTAGAAATAGCTCTGCGTAGCAATAAGACGACGCCTACTATGCTTGACAGTATCGGCATGTGGCGCAAAGAAGCAACGCAACGGAAAAAGAGGGAAGAAGTAAAAGCAGAAAAGGAATTACAAAAGGCAGCTCACCTTGCCGCTAGAAGGTTAGAAGAAGACATAAAGGAGAGAAGGGAAACTAAATTAAGACAGGAGCCCGAAACATCAGGACAGTACGCTGTTAGGACCCCTTCTTTGCTCTACCCTGAGTTGTCCTCCAAGCAGCGAACGAATGACGAACTACTGTTAGGTCCCCCGATCATTTACATGCCCCCTCCATATGCACCCTCCCAGTCAGTAGTGCAACACCTACAACCCCCGAACACGAGCGAAAGCAGTACAGGGGCCTCGGTCCTCACGGCCTCCGCGCCGGCTGAGCCTCTTGTACTGAACCCAATGTCGGTTACAACGCTAGATGACCATGAGATGGGAAAGAAAGAGTCCACCAGACTGAATCGATTAACAAAGGATGAACGAGCAGGAATTGATAAGATAGTAGGGACACTGGTGGAGCGAAAAGAAAGTGAGGAGTATATAACAGACGTGTATAACTCGTATGCCGACAGCCGCAGACGACACTTCGTCGTACGGCTCTGTTATCACGCCCTAAATGCGTATGAGGAAAGATACCACGATAAAGGTCTCGAAGGCTTAGCAGCTCTATATAGGAAGGTAGACATCGGAGAGGAAAGAGAGGGCGACGTTACGAACCTCTTCACTCGTACACTCGAGGTCTACCGACACCTTAAAGAACATGGACAGACCACCAAAGCAGAAACCCCCATAGCGACTAAGCCCCAGGAAGGGAGGGCTGATGCCATGATGCCCATTAAAGAAGCTGCCCCCTACTGGGTCCCCCCACGAGGTCTGGGAACACATGACGACATCAACCACCAAGATGCGAAGGGAAGGGTTGTATATAACTGGGTCTACCAGCCGTGGGACCGGCAAGACATTTTGACCTTTAGAAAAACTCTACCCGACTTAAGAAAGAACCCGACTGCCTTCTACACTGAACTGGGTACAGCCTTAGGTTCTACGATTATGACTTTAGCAGATATCGACTTGTTCTTTGGGCTATGTCTGCCGGCTGATGTGTGGAAACAAATCCGGAAAGTTGACCACGCTGAGCCGTTCGGATATACCTGGGTACAACTCGATACCATAGATAAGCAGCGAGAACCAGGACAGAAACCCCCAAAAGCCATATTAGAGCTCCCAGACAAGATTGTACTAAAACTGAAGACTCTAATCCCAGAAAGAAAGGTAGATTGGTCGATAGTAACGGCTTGCCGCCAGAAACCCCAGGAGGATGTGTCTGAATACTTCTCCCGATTCGAGACTGTGTTTTCCGATTACAGTGGCCAAGACATGACCACCGCAACCGGACATCACCTCTTTGTCCAGAATTATGTGAAGGGTCTGACACAAGAAATTTCCCAGAAACTACAGACCAGCGAGAGTAGCTGGGCAGCCTCCAAACCCGCAGCGATTCTCCAGATGGCCCAATACTACGAAAATCAGAAAAACGAGAACGATAGGGCATCAGAGAAGAAGAAAAAGGAACTGAAGGAGAGGGTAATGATAGCACAGTTGCAAGGGGTGACCATAGGAAGGGAACCCCCGAAAGGGAATTACCACCCAACCGCCCCTAGAAAGCTACCCCCTAGAGACCATACACCTGCACCCTACAACGGACGGAGAGACTTAGATGGGAACCAATGTGCGTTCTGTAGAGGGTTCGGACACTGGAAATCCCAGTGCCCGGTCCTTCTGGAACTAAACAAAAATAGGGATCCCAGAGACACAGCATATGACCCCAGAAACAGAGGACAGGGACGAGGGCACACGAACGACGCAACCAACGTCAGGCCAGGCAAACCAAACACCTTTGACCGCCCCCGACAAAACCAGTGTCAGCAGTCCGACTATGAAAGCACCCATGACTTCGTGTAACGCCCTGAACGTCTCAGGATCGTTTAACAGACACGACAATGAGGACGCAACCACTTGTGAAGGGTTAGTTCTTTTAATGAAGGCAAATAAAATACAAAGAACAAACAAAAGTTATAGTCACTGGAATCCTCCAGGCTAAGTACGTTACCAGCCCACAGCACGGATGGTCCTAACCGTCCTCTGCATATACGCCGATCCCGGCGTATGCCAACAGAGGGCAGAAATGAAATGGCCGACAATGCCAATCGGTAGGCTGTGAGGGGCACGAAGAGTGTTGGGGAGAATCGAGGAGTCAGGGAAACACCCAGCCGGGGTCTCTACCTGAAGGGAGCAGCCGCTCAACCTCTTCCTCAGACTGCACCGGGACGCGGAGTCACCTCCTGGTGATGCGTCACCGATACCCCAATCACAAGCAAGAAGACTGAACCGAGAGCAGCCGCTCGATCGATCCTGTGGACTTCCGAGTCTGTAACGCGGCAAACACCTCCTGGTGTGCGTTACAGCTGGCAGTCCCTGTGTCTCTGGTCGGGCTGGGAGTTACGACTCCAACCAGCAAAAGCGCCACTGCGCTTGGACTCAGCCGAGTCAAAAAGCGAAGCTCAATGGTTGACCGGTAGAGCTTCCGGGTCCTTCACAGGTGACGATGGGGCAAGACACGGCCCAGGGAGTAACGACTCGACCTACCTCCGTTCTTGCCTTACTGGAGCACCACTCCGGAACACTGCTCTTCACGAAGCAGGTACGTCGGTGTAAACACAATATCCGACAGCCTTGTACCTCCCGGTTCCTCCCTTTATAGGGCGTGTTTTCCTTGAGTTATGTAACAGCTCTCCTGTTTACATAAGGGCGTGTTTCCCTTGAGTTATGTAACAGCTCTCCTGTTTACATAAGGGCGTGTTTCCCTTGAGTTATGTAACAGCTCTCCTGTTTACATAAGGGCGTGTTTCCCTTGAGTTATGTAACAGCTCTCCTGTTTACATAAGGGCGTGTTTCCCTTGAGTTATGTAACAGCTCTCCTGTTTACATAACCTCTCAACCGCTAAGCATCCTGGGAGATGTAGTCCGTTTTCGCTGGTTACCGTTTTCCTCCCCTCGTATGACAGGAATTCTTGACAGTACATCCTCCCTCTCAGCGGCTCCCCACGGGTCCAGCGCTGGCAGGAAAACGCCGATGGAACAAGGAGACCAAGCGCGGAGCATGAACCCCTTCAGCCGGTTCCCATGAATGCTCCTCCGGGCCATAGCCTTTCCACGCAACCAGGTACCACAGCTTCCCCCTGCGCCATTTGGACGCCCGTATGCCCGACACTTCATACTCCACCTCCGACTCCACGCATACCGGCCTAGGTGTCCCAGACGGCTTGGAGGGTGCTGGTTTGAGCAATGATACATGAAAGACAGGGTGTATCCGCAATGACTGGGGCAAGCACACCTTCACGTTCACGGGACCCATACACTTGGTAATTCGATAGGGGCCCATGTACTTGGGATGGAACACACTGTTCTTTCGAAACCTCATGTTTCTTGTGGATATCCAGACGTAGTCTCCAGTGCGGTACAGTGGCCCGGGCCTTCTCTTCCTATCTGCCACAGCCTTGTATCTTCTCTTGGCCTCTATTAGGACAGCCCTTGAGCGCATCAACGTGTCTTTTATGTGTGCCACCCTGTCCGCTGTGGCGGGAATCCTGTCCTCTCTGAACGGATGTAGAAATGGCAAGAACCTGGGATGTTGGCCATAGTTGCTATAGAACGGAGATGACTGTGTGGAGCTGTGAGTGGCGTTGTTATAGGCTATCTCTGCAACCCATAGCAAGTCGACCCATTCTTCCCTGCCCTGGTCCACAAAACATCGCAGATACTGTTTGAGCGTTTGGTTCAGGCGCTCGGTTTGGCCGTCCGTTTGAGGGTGGTAGCTGGTGGACAGGGCGGTCTTAACATGCAGCGCAGTGCACCAAGTCTTCCAGAATTGCGCAGTAAACTGCGACCCCCGGTCCGACACGATCACCCCAGGTAATCCATGCAGTCGTACCACATTCTTTAGGAGTAGTGACGCCAATTCCCCGGCCGTAGGGACTCTCTTGCAGGGGATGAAGTGCCCCATTTTCGTCAAGTAATCCACCACCACCAGTATTGCCGTCATCCCCTGGTCTACCGGTAGGCCCACCACGAAGTCCAGTGATATGCTATCCCATGGTCTATCCGGGGTCGGAAGTGGATGTAAGAGCCCTTGGGTTCGGCCATGGTCGGCCTTCATGGTAGCACACGTAGGACACTCCTGTCCCCACCTCCTGACATCCACTCTCATGGTTGGCCACCAGAAATGCCGTCCCATGCTAGCCACCGTTTTTTCAAAGCCCAAATGACCTGCGCATGGAGAGTCATGGCACCAGATGAATGCTTGTTTCCTTAGCCTAGGCGTGGGTATCAATAGGCACCTGCCCTTCAGGGGTATCCCGTCCTTCAGCTGCCATTCTCTGTGACTGAGGAGCCACCTCCGCCATGCGAATGACCTGATCCCTCTCTTTATTCCCCTCAGGAAAGTATCCGGTTGGATAACCCCCAATACCATCCTCGGGGAAATGATGGAACGCTCGGTTGCAGGCAATGGTTCCTTAACTGCAGATTGACGGGACAGGGCGTCCGCCTTCCGGTTTTCCGTCCCCGGCCGATATGTGATGCGGAAGTTGAACCCCGCAAAGAAGATCATCCACCGCAGCTGCCTGGGAGAAAGGTGTCTAGTGGCCGTCATGAACTGTAGGTTCCGATGGTCCGTGTACACCGATACCACATGTCTTGCCCCCATCAACCAATGCCTCCATTCGGTGAAGGCGTCCTTGATTGCGAGAAGCTCCTTCTCCGCAATATGGTAGTTGCGTTCGGCGTCGTTGAGTTTGCGGGACATGTACGCAACGGGATGAAGCACCCCTGTGTCGTGGTTGCGTTGGGACAAGATAGCCCCCAGCGCCACATCCGACGCGTCCGCTTCCACCACGTAGGGGAGATCCGGATCGGGGTGAGCCAACACCGGCGCCTTACCAAAGGCGCTTTTCAGGGCCTCAAAGGCTTTGTTCGCTTCAGGGGACCAGACAAACTCCTTGGACTTCCTCAGTAGCTGTGTGATTGGGGCCACCACTCCTGAAAATCCATCTATAAACTGCCTGTAAAAGTTGGCGAAGCCAATGAAACTTTGGACGTCCTTCACGCTTTGGGGCACCGGCCATTCTTTCACCGCCTTGATCTTTCGTTCTGCCATCTCCTGTCCCTCTGGACTCAGCATCACTCCGAGGAATTCCACGGATGTGACGTGGAAGTCACACTTGCTGAGTTTACAAAACAGCATGTTTTCCCTCAGCTTTTGGAGCACAGCTTTGACGTGGTGTACGTGCTCCTCCACACTGGACGAATAGATGAGGATGTCGTCGATATATACGACCACGTAGATATCCAACTCCTCTCTGAATACCTCATTCAAAAAGTACTGAAAGGCTGCCGGGGCGTTGCACAGACCGAACGGCATGACGAGGTACTCAAAAAGGCCGAACCTGGTCTTAAAGGCGGTCTTCCACTCGTCTCCGTCCCTCATGCGCACCAGATGGTATGCCCCTTTCAAATCCAACTTGGTGTAGATACGAGCTTTCTTGACCTGTTCCAGAAGTACACTGATGAGAGGCAAGGGGTACCGATTTTTTATGGTTATCGCATTCAATGCCCTAAAGTCCACACAGGCTCTCAGCTCCCCATTAGCCTTCGGGATGAAGAAGAGTGGCGAGGCGGCCGGAGACTTGGACGGGCGGATGAATCCTAGCTTGAGGAGTTTATCCAGGTACCCCCGGAGATGCACGTTTTCAGGCTCCGTCAGGGCATACAGCCTGCCGCTGGGAACGCTGGCCCCTGGCACCAAGTCGATCTGGCAGTCAAACTGTCTATGTGGTGGTAGCACTTCCGCCTTCACCTCATCAAATACATCCTCAAAACTGTGATAAGCCTGGGGGAGAGCCACATCTTTTTCTGCCGCTGTAGCCACCGTCTGACTCCCGCTCTCATCTGCGTCAAGGGATTCCGTTCTTATTCCACAATGCAGGATGCAATACGGTGACGTCATTTCGATGCGATGTGTTGGCCAATCCACAAAGGGGTTGTGTTTCTGTAGCCACGGCAATCCCAATATGACGCCATATTGGGGCGCTCGGATGATGTTAAAATCGATTTGTTCCAAATGGTTCCTCCCATATCTCATCGGAAGGACCCCCGTGTGCTGTCCGATGGGCCCCGTCACCAATCGCCTTCCGTCTACCGCATAGACGTCTTCGGGTACTGCTTTGGGAAGAAGCACTAGCCCTAGCCTGCATGCCTCGTTGTGGTCCATAAACATGCCAGTGGCCCCTGAATCCACCATGGCCACAACGGGTATCCACTGGTCATGCACTCCCACGTGCACCGTGATAAACAGGTGTCGTTGTCCCTTAGTGACCGAGTTGGAAAGTGAAGGGATGGATGAGTGACTCCGAGATGCCCCTTCTCTGGTCTTGGAGTCCTCTAGTTTTCCGCCGGTATGTCCACCACGGCTGTTACCGACCGGTTGGCCCGATAACGTGACGTCTTCGGTTTGGCAGGGCATTCACGTACGTAGTGGCCTTTTTTGCCACAATATAGGCACAATCCTTGTTTACGGCGTGACTCTTTCTCCGTGGCTGTGAGGCTCGCTCGTATTGCGCTGATGTCCATGGGTTCTCCCTTGGATGCGGTGGAAGTTTCAGGACTTCCCACCGTCACATAGGATGGAAGGGATTTTCCTTTTCTCCCATGATCCCCCTTTCTTTCACTTAGCCTATGTTCCAGCCGTATTACCAGGTTGATAAGGCCCTCACATGTCTTGGGTTGAGGGTCAATATGAGCCACGGCGTCCTTGAGCTCATCGCACAGCCCTTGATGGAAGAGCGCCGTCTGTTTAGCAACAGGCCACTTGGTTTCCGCAACCAGCCTTCGGAACGCGTTGAGATACTGCACCAGGTCGTTGGATCCCTGTCTCAACTCAAGCATTTCACGGTCCGCCGTGTACGAGTCAGCCCTTCTGTCGAAGACCTTCAGGAATTCCTCGCGAAAAGCACCCCAATCACATAAGAGGGGGTCGTCCCTGCTCACCAGAGGTACGGCCCATTGTGCCGCGTTTCCAGCCAAATAGGATATAAGGAAAGCCACACGAGCCTGACTCGTGGGGAACGCCTTTGGTATGCACGATAAATGTAGCGCCACTTGTGTGAGGAATACCTGCACTGTGTTAGGATCCCCACTGTACCTCTCTGGTGTTGCCAAGGGGATGGCTACCGGCATTTCCACTACTACCGCAGGGGTCTGGTTCGTGAGGGAGGTGCTGGGCGTGAGCGGGTCCAATTGGATAGCATCCAGTCTGGCTTTTACATCGGCTGTTTCTTGCCTAGAGGCAGCCACTTCAACTTGCATGGCCGCTAAAGCAGCCAGCACATCATCAAGTGTTGCCATGTCTGTTATCGACCGGGAGACAGTTAGTGTTATTAAGGTCGGATATTTTGTAACGCCCTGAACGTCTCAGGATCGTTTAACAGACACGACAATGAGGACGCAACCACTTGTGAAGGGTTAGTTCTTTTAATGAAGGCAAATAAAATACAAAGAACAAACAAAAGTTATAGTCACTGGAATCCTCCAGGCTAAGTACGTTACCAGCCCACAGCACGGATGGTCCTAACCGTCCTCTGCATATACGCCGATCCCGGCGTATGCCAACAGAGGGCAGAAATGAAATGGCCGACAATGCCAATCGGTAGGCTGTGAGGGGCACGAAGAGTGTTGGGGAGAATCGAGGAGTCAGGGAAACACCCAGCCGGGGTCTCTACCTGAAGGGAGCAGCCGCTCAACCTCTTCCTCAGACTGCACCGGGACGCGGAGTCACCTCCTGGTGATGCGTCACCGATACCCCAATCACAAGCAAGAAGACTGAACCGAGAGCAGCCGCTCGATCGATCCTGTGGACTTCCGAGTCTGTAACACCTCCTGGTGTGCGTTACAGCTGGCAGTCCCTGTGTCTCTGGTCGGGCTGGGAGTTACGACTCCAACCAGCAAAAGCGCCACTGCGCTTGGACTCAGCCGAGTCAAAAAGCGAAGCTCAATGGTTGACCGGTAGAGCTTCCGGGTCCTTCACAGGTGACGATGGGGCAAGACACGGCCCAGGGAGTAACGACTCGATCTACCTCCGTTCTTGCCTTACTGGAGCACCACTCCGGAACACTGCTCTTCACGAAGCAGGTACGTCGGTGTAAACACAATATCCGACAGCCTTGTACCTCCCGGTTCCTCCCTTTATAGGGCGTGTTTTCCTTGAGTTATGTAACAGCTCTCCTGTTTACATAAGGGCGTGTTTCCCTTGAGTTATGTAACAGCTCTCCTGTTTACATAAGGGCGTGTTTCCCTTGAGTTATGTAACAGCTCTCCTGTTTACATAAGGGCGTGTTTCCCTTGAGTTATGTAACAGCTCTCCTGTTTACATAAGGGCGTGTTTCCCTTGAGTTATGTAACAGCTCTCCTGTTTACATAACCTCTCAACCGCTAAGCATCCTGGGAGATGTAGTCCGTTTTCGCTGGTTACCGTTTTCCTCCCCTCGTATGACAGGAATTCTTGACACTTCGCATAGGACCGCCAGGGGCAAGGGAGGGATCCAGTCGAACTCCGTGTTGACCAGCAAGGCCCTTACGTCACTGCTAAGGTCTTGGGCACAAAATCCCCATTCCTGGTAGACACTGGGGCGACACGTAGTGCGTTATCCAAACGACTGATCCCTAGGGCACCCTTGTCTGGCTCACATGTAACCTCAATAGGCTTCGATGGAACGCCCTCCACTAACCCCTTATCAGCACCAATCTCCTTTGACTTAGAAGATAACACCACTGACACGACCTTTCTGCTCTCCTCCAACACCCCCGATGCTATTATGGGACTTGATTTGCTAAAACATTTTCGAGCTACCATCAGATGCTCCCCAGACGGAGTTCGAGTCATCCTACACGATAACCCAGATCTGTCCAGACCCTGTCACACACGGCGTATGCTCTCTATAACCGATGCTGACATGTCCCTACTCGACACATTACCTTCACATCTATGGGCTAAAACCGACTTAGATGTAGGGCGCATGGTGATCGACCCGGTACACATAACCGTCCGACCGGACGCAGTGCTCCCAAAGCTTCCACAGTATCGGATATCACCCGAAGGCGAGAAGGCATTGGTGGAAATCATCGAGTCCCTAGTCGAGGCAGGAGTGGTAGAAGAAGTAGTGAGTAATGTTTGCAACAGCCCTATCCTACCCATTGTAAAGAAGCAAGGCGAGGGGGATGAGAAAGCCTACCGTTTCATTGTTGACTTGCGAGAGGTTAACAAAGTAGTCATACCCCAGTACCCCGTGGTCTCAGACATCACCACCATCCTCACCCTGATTCCATCCACTGCCACCATCTTTACTGTTATTGATCTCAAGAACACATTCTTTTCCATCCCCATCCACCCAGACAGCCGCTACCTGTTCGGATTCACTTTAAAAGCCCGTTCATACAGATTCTGCAGGGCACCCCAAGGCTACACTGAGAGTCCCAGTATTTACAGCCAAGCCCTCAAGAGGCAACTGGATGCAGTCCAACTACCCGATGGAGTGGTGTTGATACAGTACGTCGATGACATTCTTTTGGCGGCCGACACCGCTCCACTTGCCGTCACAGCCACCATTCACCTCCTCCGCTTCCTTGCGGAGAACGGTCACAAGGTCTCCAGAAAGAAATTGCAATTCTGCCAGCCCCAAGTAACGTATCTAGGCCACCTACTATCCAAAGACGGGAGGAAACTTACCCCTGACCGAATTCAAACCATTCTAGAAACCCCTGTTCCCAAAACTCAGAAGCAAGTGCGGTCCCTAGTGGGCCTCACCTCCTTTTGTCGACAGTGGTTGCCAAATTTCAGTCTTATCGTAAAACCTCTGCTTTCCCTGCTGGCTAAAGATACCCCCTTCCCCCTCCCCTGGACACCCGAATGCCAATCCTCCTTCAAAGAATTACGAGACGCCCTCTGCTCGGCCCCAGTCCTAGGAACCCCCGACTACACTAAACCTTTCTCCCTCTACACCCACGAAAGGGAGGGATGTGCGTTGTCTGTCCTAACCCAGTCCATAGGCCCTAAGCAACGCCCTTGTGCCTACTTCTCTGCCACTCTTGACCCCGTAGCCAGAGCTTTGCCCGCCTGCCTTCGAGCAGTAGCCGCCGCTGCTGTCTCTATCCGGCAAAGTGAGGGGATCGTGCTCTCGAACCCCCTCACAGTATTGGTACCCCATGCTGTTGATACCCTCCTGAACCAAACCAAGACTCAACACCTGACTAGCGCACGACTGACTGGTTATGAACTGACTCTGCTTGCACCCCATATCACATTGAAACGATGCACCACTCTGAATCCAGCTACTCTACTACCTCTCCCTGACGCTGACCCCAATGCATCCCCTATACATGATTGCGTGACCCTCACCGACGAACAAACCAAGAGTAGGGTTGACCTCCGGGATACTGCCTTCCCGGACCCTGACGGAGAACTGTGGGTGGATGGCTCATGCATCAAGCTCCCTGATGGCACCACCTCAGCTGCCTATGCCGTCACCACAGCTCGAACAGTTGTTGAGACAGCCCGCATCACACAGCGATCCGCACAGGCGGCGGAACTAATTGCCCTCACACGAGCCTGCATCCTGGCAGCAGGGACAACCGCAAACATTTACACCGACAGTCAGTATGCCTTTGGGGTAGTTCACCACTTTGGGCTCTTATGGAAAGAGAGGGGATTCTTGACTTCTCATGGCACACCCATCCTGCATGGAGATCTAGTCTCTGCCCTGACCGAAGCAGTCCTCCTCCCCACACGGTTAGCTGTGATCAAATGCCAGGCACACAAGAAGGTGACAGACATTATAGGTCAGGGAAATGCACTAGCTGACATTACTGCCCGAACCACAGCCGAGAATAGGTCCACGACCCGCATGTACGTGACCAGGTCACAAACTGAGAAATGGAAGGATGCTAGGGAAACGATTAGGGATATCCAACTAGCCAGCACACCACACGAATTAACTGAATGGGCCCGGGTGGGATTGAAGGACGATGACGGTTGTTGGCGAACTAAAGACTCGAACAAATGGTTGCTACCCGACTCATACTTGATCCCCATGCTGACCATGGCACACTCCCCCGCACACATAGGGTCTGCCCCCATGATCGAACTCGTCTCCAAAGTCTGGCACAACGACAGAATACCAGACTCAGCCAAACGTCTGGTCCAACAATGCCTAGTATGCCTCCAACACAACCCTGGGAAAGGAACTGCTGTACCCCGGGGAGGGTTTGGGGTCCCCAATCACCCCTTTGAAGTCCTACAAATGGACTATGTCCAGCTAGAAAGGTGCCAAGGTTTAAAGTATGTACTTGTCGTTGTGTGTGCCTTCAGCAAGTGGGTGGAAGCCTACCCCACCCATGACAACACCGCTATGACTACCGCAAAAGTACTACTGAAGGAATTCTTCCCCCGATACGGCCTTTGTCGAATTTTGAGGAGCGACAACGGCCCCCACTTCGTAGCCGAAGTTATCCAACTCATCTTAAAGGGGTTGGGTGTAAAACAGAAATTCCATGCGGTCTTCCATCCCCAATCTGCAGGCCTGGTTGAGCGACACAATGCCACATTGAAGCTTAAGATAGCAAAAATAGTCGCCACCACAGGACTAAGATGGCCAGACGCTCTCCCACTAGCATTGCTATCAATGCGTTCCACCCCCACCAAACACCACTTAACCCCCTACGAGGTCGTCTTTGGGCGGCCCATGAACCTTTGGACTGCACCAAAACCAACATCCATCCACGACGTCCCGGACGTCCTCATGTCTGACTATTTGTATAACCTAACTAAGACGTTGTCTGTTATCCATCAGCAGGTGCTGCACGCCATTCCCGATGTTTCCAGGGGCCCGGGACACGACATCCAACCCGGTGACTTCGTCTTAGTGCGTAACTTCCAGCGCACCAAGAGTCTGGAGCCCCGGTGGACGGGCCCCCTGCAAGTCCTGATCACCACCCGAACAGCTCTTCGAGTGGAGGGGAAACGCAATTGGCTGCATGCACACCACTGCAAGAAGGTATCACCGACCCTGACAACCACGGACAACATCACCGCCCAAGAGGAACTTCTGGACAAAGACCGGCCATCCCTGAGCCGCTGCCCGGATACAGAGACACTTGAATTGATTGAATATCCCGATCCCACTGTGCCATCCAAAGAAGGGTATAACTTGCGACGAAAGGAGAGAACTTCGGCTAAGCAGACCACAGGCTGAGTGGAAATCTCAGAACGGTAGCCTAGTCACCTCAAAGGCCACCAGGAGAGAAACTAAAACAAAGTCTGTGGTTCTGCCCGCTACCGAGTCTCTTGAAGGTGATGGAAGCGCCCGACATGAAGATGATGGAAGCAACCGGACGTCCGAAGATCCACTACAAAAACCCAAAGACTGACCGAATGCACAGCTTTAAGACAATAGCACTTTTCATTTTCCTTCTCTTTTGCCTTCTCCTCGTGGTCACCTTCTGGATCATGGAGGAGAGCACACCCGCTCATAAGACATTGCTGACCACCGTTCAACCTGCCACCACGAAAGAACACCATCTGATCTCACTTTCACCCCAACTCCGAGAAAGGCGTAAGGAGTTCTGGAATAACTCTTTTGTGCAGTTGCTCCACCAACACAATCTTGCCACCAACGCCACTAACTGCTGGATCTGTGGATTGCTGCCCCATGCCACTGGGCACTCAATCCCTTTCATCCCTTCACCTTTTTCTGTCCATGGTTCCTGCCTCGCCTGGCTGATCCTCCTGCAGGAGAGCTACAAGGACAATGCCACTTCCGGCAGAACCATGTCACACTTCTACCATGGGTTCTGGCTGAACAAAACTGGTAGAACCTCCGCCCTCTTCTGCCCTCTGAGATCGAACACTTCCTTTCACATGGACATCCCCGCCAAAGAACGAATTGAAATGCAAGTGTTCAACAATCCAGCCAGACCCACCTTCTCTTACCTCCGAAAACGGACAGCCGCCACCCTAACAGTGGCCCTGTCCGTCATCAACATCACTGGATCTGTATGCCTCGAAGGCCTGGGGGCACAGCTGGTGGGCCACAGCTCCTGCCTCATCACCCGAACATTGGACTCAGTTGACCCACCCTCCTTTGTTGCCTCCCCGAATATGTACTTCGTCTGTGGTACTAAGGCCTACACCTGGCTCCCGAAAGGTTGGGGAGGCACCTGCTACATCGCCTTTGTCCTTCCTCCGACGTATGTGGCTCCAGCAAACCATCACCGACAGAAACGTGCCAAAGACATTGTACAAGCCGACTCCACCGGAGCACAGTTCATGGACGCAGTAAAGGGTCTTGTTCCGCTCTGGGGTCCGCTGGCAAACAGCCGTGCCATCCGCCACTTAACCCAGGCAGTCGAAACAGCAATGAACATTACAGCTGGCGCCCT
Organism: Triturus cristatus; assembly: GCF_964204655.1. Taxonomy (NCBI): domain Eukaryota; kingdom Metazoa; phylum Chordata; class Amphibia; order Caudata; family Salamandridae; genus Triturus; species Triturus cristatus. Next base: position 19,763,055 of record NC_140594.1, on the reverse strand, counting down.
CGCCAACAACACCGCTGAGCTTCAGGCCGTCCGCCTGGTGGCTCTCCAGAACCGCCTTGTTCTAGATGTGGTTCTGGCTGATCGCGGAGGAGCATGCCGCATCATTGGGTCCAGCTGTTGTACCTACGTACCGGATAACTCACCCTCAGTCTACAAAGCAATTGAACACCTCCACAGACTGTCCACAGAGGTCCATCAAGAGCAAGAAGAATGGTCACTGGGGAGTTGGTTTTGGGACACTATTAAAGGTTGGGGATGGAGGCTGTTTTCATTTATCCTCATACCAATCGTGATACTATGTGGATGTTGCTTGGGGATTCAGTGTCTGCCACCTTTATGTTCGCTTTTTATGAACTGCATCTGCCCTAAGACTTTGGACTTTGAAACAGAGCGGATGAAAGCTCTGAATGAGGTGGAGGTACGGGGTATTATGGGGATAGATCCAAACTAGGCAAGCTGGCGAGACATGTTAAAAGGGAGGACTGTGGAAATTTAGCGTGCAAACTGAACATTATCTGCGCCATCTTGCCTCTCCCCAGCGCCACGCATAGCAAATGCACGGCCGCCATTTTAGGCACCCCACTCTCTCTCCCCGCTCACTCTCGATCGCCAGCGCTTTCCCGCGGCGCTGCGAGCATCCCCCGCGCGCCGGCCACCCCCGCTGTCTCATACAGGCCATAAACCCTCTCCTTCTGCGCGACCCTGCTACGGAACCACATCCGACCGACATCCCATACATGGTCATGCCTCTCCTTTGATAACCCCCTTCCTCTGCGCCCCATTGTCCGAACTGGTCCCAGGCCATCACCTAGCCCTGCGGATGCAGTTTATTGCCCCTACTGTAAGGGAAACACCCCGCATCAAAGGGATTACAGTAGATCAAAGCCCCTACCCCCTGAGACCCGGCCGGTTGCACACAACCCCGGGAATTAGCGGAATTCCCTGCTGCGCGATAGCCATGTCCCACTGCGGGTAGGGTGGGAACCTCTACTGTAACTATGTGTGGGATCGGATCTGAGCCGGGGCTTCAGGGGATGTTCTTTCAGGCATCAAGAGAATCTCAAGAATGTACTATATGTAATAAAGCAATAAACCGGTGTATAAGAGACCAGGTCTCAGAGATGCGGTTAGAGCACCTCGTGACGATACCTTGCTGTCTGATCTGATGTGTTCTGCTCCGACGGAATAAAACTTTGTTTCCTGCCTTCCAGTCTCCGGCGCCTGCCTCTTTCATTGGTAAATTATCGAGTGGTATAAGAGGCGATTACCGCCGGGCAAATACTTGAAAGGTTATCGACTGAAACTGCCGCTACCATTTAACATTTACTGAAACACTTGCTTGGACCATTAAGTTGCCCTTGAATCCTGACAGTCACAACATCTGAAACCCGAAAGGGAGACAGGGTCAGCAATCTCATTTTTGCAACCATTAACAAATATCGCAGAAAAACAAATATTGTGCCATAAGCCCTGTAAAACAAATGCCATCAATGGCTTTGGGGTGTACAGACATTTTGCTCACTACTTAACACTTGGACTATAAACAGCTGACTGACTACAAGTGAAATGTAAAAGTACTTCTATTCATGTAGTTTACAAAGTCCGTGGATCCGAATGGGCGCAGGTTGTCACCTACATAGCAGATGTGAAGATGACTTCTTGTGATTTCTTGGCGTGGCTGGTCCACGTGGACATGAAGGTGCCACCTCTATATTATTTGTTAACAGGCACTTAGAGGGTCAGGTGTGGTGCTGACTCTACAGCACAGCCCCCGACATTCAGAATGACAGCGAAAAATATGTGTAGTGGTGTCTCCTCTTGGATCTGAGGGCACTAAACAAGTTCTAAAGAAGCAAGACTTCCGGATGAGCTCTTGCCGGGACATTCTTCTGTCAATCGTTCGTCTGGAATATTTACATCACCAGATCTACAGGAAGCTTATTGTCTCCTGGCCATACACGAAGGGCATCAAACGTACCTGCGATTTGTGGTGGGCGGTCGGCACTACCAATTCAAAGTAGTTGCATTTGGCTGTGGACAGGAGCAGGTACATGAGTTGGGAATGCACAGTAAAATTCTCTGACAAGTTGTGAACATTTCACTAGCCCTATACGAGGTCTGTGAGTGAAGTATATAGAGACAGAGACTTGCATAAATGTGCAGAGTAGCATACAGAGAAGAGACCTTCGCGGACCAGTGTGAGAAGAAGTATTCATGAACGGGATTTGGGGGAGGGTTTTTCATGCCCCAATCAAGGATTGTTGATTTCATATTACACCAGGCCAAACTCTCAGATCAAAATGTGTCTGCCTGTGAATATAATAATCATAATATATTTGACAGTTTATTAGGGAGAGGGTTTGGATGATGTAGGCAAAAGCAGGAGAGGAGAGTGCAGTGTTCCTTGTGGCTCTGCACACCCTACATTCAGGGTAACAAGCTATGGTCAGTGCTTTAAATGCACCGGTACTCACCAGTACTGAGTACTGGCCCTTTTCAATGTCCTCCCTTATTGTACAGGAACTTCTCCTTGGCCAAAGAGAGGACCGGTACCAATGATGGTTAAGCAAGGGCCGGGCCAGGTGCAAGTGACGGTGTGGTGCGATTCTGATGATGAGGCTGTCACAGCCTGAGTGTCAGTGAGCTGGCCCCGGCTGAATTATCTAGCAACGGCTCATTTCATCTGGTGACAGGACGGGCCTTGCGTCACACTGTGGTTAACAGCCCAGGGACCAATCAAACCCCACTGTGTTAATCACCCTAAACCGGTGATGTAGGATTTGCCACCTTCTTTGCTCCTGGGCACACAGGATATACTACAAAGGAATGGTAGCTGGCCGAGAGCTTTTGTGCCTCTGTGCTGAATGCTGTGAGCGTGTTGGAGTGTGCGTCTGCCTGTGTGCGTGTGGGAGTGCCAGTGTTGGTGTGCAAATGTGTTGTGCCTGCTTTCCGCCCCTGGTAATATTCTGAGAAAGGTCGAGAACATCGCAGCACTGGGTACCTGCCTCCGAATACCGAAGCACAGCGCGCCAGAGTGCATACACTCACCAAGGCCTGCTGTTAGCATGAGGCCTTCATCTGCGGGATCTTACCATTAATAGCCATCCATAGTGTTAAGGAGCAGGTTCAATATTCCAGGGCGTCCTCCACTCATTAAACCACCATATCAAGGGGGCAGTGGAGGGGAGGGAGAGGGGGTGAACGTAGGTAACAAAATCACGGGGTTTGAGAGTTGAAGCAGAACAGTCATTCCAAACCATCGGGCAGTGCACTCCCTGGGCAGATCGAGAAAAACAACTGCTCAGGGGCCCACCAGCCTCCAAGCAGGCTTCATCCACTGGACGCATCAGCAGGGGCATCGAGTCAGGGGAGGGTGAAGTCTACCACTGACTCTGAGCGATCTAACAAAGGCTTCATACACTGGACGCATCAGAAGGAGCATCGAGCCAGGGGAGGGTGAAGTCTACCACTGACTGAGCGATCTAACAAAGGCTTCATACACTGGACGCATCAGCAGGAGCATCGAGCCAGGGGAGGGTGAAGTCTACCACTGACTCTGAGCGATGTAACAAAGGCTTCATACACTGGACGCATCAGCAGGAGCATCGAGCCCGGGGAGGGTGAAGTCTACCACTGACACTGAGTGATCTAACAAAGGCTTCATACACTGGACGCATCAGCAGGAGCATCGAGCCAGGGGAGGGTGAAGTCTAGCACTGACTGAGCGATCTAACAAAGGCTTCATACACTGGACACATCAGCAGGAGCATCGAGCCAGGGGAGGGTGAAGTCTACCACTGACTCTCAGTGATCTAACAAAGGCTTCATACACTGGACGCATCAGCAGGAGCATCGAGCCAGGGGAGGGTGAAGTCTACCACTGACTGAGCGATCTAACAAAGGCTTCATACACTGGACACATCAGCAGGAGCATCGAGCCAGGGGAGGGTGAAGTCTACCACTGACTCTCAGTGATCTAACAAAGGCTTCATACACTGGACGCATCAGCAGGAGCATCGAGCCAGGGGAGGGTGAAGTCTACCACTGACTCTGAGCGATCTAACAAAGGCTTCATACACTGGACACATCAGCAGGAGCGTCGAGCCAGGGGAGGGTGAAGTCTACCACTGACTCTCAGTGATCTAACAAAGGCTTCATACACTGGACGCATCAGCAGGAGCATCGAGCCAGGGGAGGGTGAAGTCTACCACTGACACTGAGTGATCTAACAAAGGCTTCACAACCTCATGTGTCCACCTCCTGACCATAGCTCTCCTTCTCCTTGTGTGTGCCTGACTCAGCCACTGCCTCTGGGGGTTGCCTGACAGTTCACATTCACTGCTGTGATTTAACTCCTAACTGAGTCACTTACTCTGGGTGACCTGAGGAAAGACAGCTCACTATCCTGTGTCCAGCTCTTGGCTCTGACGCGGAGACTGTGTTTACCTGTGAAGATCATTCACCATCCTGAGTATCCAAATCTCGACTCAAACACTGACTCCCTGTGTGACCCTACGATTACCTACTCACCACCAACAAGCGCCTGACTCAGCCACTGACCCCTAACGGGTATTGCACCCTACCGCTTTCCAAGATCACCAGGCGCGGTGGATGCACACCCAGAAAATCTCAACCCACTCAATGCCATCATCTTGGCCATACTCTAAGCCCTGCCCCCAAACCTTACCCGTGCGCTTCCCCCACATCCTCCCAGTGATGCCCTGGTGTACTTTTACCACTCCACGTTGCCTTTTCACCCATATGCTGCTCCCCTTACCACCCCGTTGTGTTCTCTCCCATCCATGTGCTCCCACATCTTCCTCTTTCTCTCCGTTTGCTTCCCCTGCCATCGGTGCTCCTTCTCTACGCCCTTGTTTGTTGCTTCACGCCACCACGTTGCTTTGCACACCCCTTCCTGTTGCTCCCCCTCAGTGTTGCTCCGTCCTTGTTCCTCCCTGCACCCAGTTAATTCCCTTTCCCCTCTTGAGCTTTCTCTACCCATGCTCCTTTTTTTTTGTTTACAGATCCAACTCGGACCGGCAAACAAAAAAAAGCGAAAGCAACATTTTGTTGGTGTGTGCCTACAAGACAACATGGCTGGGCTGGGTGTTGCTTTTTTCCCTTTTTAAAAAGACATGCTGCATAGCTCCAGGTATTATATACATCATGGCTAGAGCCATTGATGAAGGTTCTCATAGGCAATACCTATTGGATTTGCCAAGGATTGTTTAGATATTGCCTTTACTGTGCTTCTTGCTGATCACTCACTAATTTCTGCTCTAGGCAAACAGGTCCTGAAGGGTCCAAGATGGCACGGTAGCCCTGGCAGGCTGGCTGAAGGCGCAGTTGGCGTGATGAGCAGGGAAGTGACAATGATGGCAGGGGAGTGCTTAGGCTCTCCTAAGGCAACTTTCATGGTAGTATACCCAGTGTGAGAGCCACCCATCTACATTCATCTGCACATCCGGGTGGAATCTCTATACCGATGCCTGCTCAGTACCTCAAACTTTAAACAACATATCTCAGAATGGACAATCAAGTAAAGTGACCAGCTAAGCGGACGATGATCTTCAAAATATACAATAAAAGCTACTACAGAGCTGCCCGATGACTGAAAACCACAAACTGTGTGCCTCTGTCTCACACTTCTTCATCCATCACACTGCTAAGGGCTGCGTCCCATAACACGATAACCGTACCCCACACACGACACTGAAACACTTCCTACATAGGATCAAAGCAAAGACAACATACTTCCAGCCACACACCCCACATGGTGTATCATGCTACTGTTCCAGACAAGTGCTTTAGCACCTGACATAAGGGTAGTAAGCGCTATACAAACATTGCAATACAATATTAAACTCTTCTGGGTGCGCTAATGTAAGTTTCTTCCTATGGAGACTGAATTCAGGTTGCCTGCTGTCATTGGGCCACGCAGGAACCACCAACCACCTGCACCATAAGCAAACATTGACAAGAAAATTCTGCTTTCATGGAACAAGGTCTCTTTTTCTCAAGTCTGAAGACAAATCAGTAAAAGAGGTGAGAGTAGAGCGTTGAAGAGACTCGTATGCGCCACTGTGGCTATGACCTACCTAGCCTTGCCTACTAGGACCGGTAGATCTGCCGGGATACAGCATTACCGCGCAGCAATATCCAGGGGGAGTTTATCAGCTGCCTCCGTTTTCTTTGTAAGACTAGGAAATAATATGCCCTTTCTGCCTTCCTGGCCGATAGAAGCACACAGTATGCCACTGTATGCTCTGCTTCTCTCAAACAAATTCCTCAAAGTGTTACCTGAGGAGAATTTTCGCAGGAACGGAAGCACAATCTCTCCTAACCTCAGAAAACAGAATCAAGCGCCACGAACACCGATTCTGCTCACCTTCAGCCTTGGTGCAGTACTTGGAGTGAGACGGCTGGAGTGCGAGGATTTTTAGTGGAAGACTTTAGAACTAGCTGTTATGATTATGATACATGTTGGAGTGAGTAAAAATGTAAAGTAAAATCAGTATTTGTTTATTTATTTTTAATAAAAAGGGTAGTGAATTCACGACCCACGTGCCGATGGCAAATCGAGACATGGGCTGGAAAAGACCAAGACAGAAAGTTGCAGTTGCGGAAATAAACCTGTGGAATTTTAAACGAGAATGTCATGGCTTTTGAGCCTTCAAATAGGTGCACGTGTGTGTACATCAGGCGCCGCGTCATCCATCTGCCGCCTTTGACACGGGGCCTCATTCTAAGAATCTCTCCACACTTTAAACTTGGAGTTCCCAATTGTGCGCAAATGTCTGCGCTCCTGTCCTACATCTAGAACTTAATCGGTCTCTTTCCCCTCCTTTCACTTGGTCTCTTCTACAATGACTTGCGAGGCCCTGGCCTGCGGCTCCTTCCAGAGCCCCGATGTATTCCGTGTCTGTCTGTCTTCACTCTAAGCGCTGCAGTTGCCCACAATGTATATACATTACAGTCAAACCGATATTGCAGATGTAAAAAGTCCACGTCCAGCGCGGGGCTCCCACGGAGCCGAGTCCCCACTTTATTGTAAGTCATGAACAGCGCTTCAGTAATGAACTCTGAACTGACTTCACGCTCGTTTCTACAAGTTAAGGCGAGCTCCATCCCTTGCCTTACTATCGCTTCTGGGGGGATCGCGGCTGATGGGCCGGGGCGTCAGCTCAATGGCCTCCGTCTCTTTCCATAAAGACGCAACATCACAAATGTAATTTATTAAGAGTCCGGGCAGCATGCGGTGCGCACTGCGCCCCATTTTATTCATGATTGAGGGCCCCCCCTGGAGCGCCCCCCCCCCCCTCGCGCAACGCGGGGGCTGTGGGGGCCTGTGTTACGCCCCTGTGCTGTTGGTAAGTCAGTTGGTCATGCCAATACCAGCAGACTGTCCAGCTTCCTGCCCGCTGCTCTTAGAGTCGGTGTCCAAAGCGCTGACCATCGACAGACTTGCATGATTTGGGTGCAAGCTTCCTCGCCAGGGTCATCAACGGTGCATGAATGAATGGATGGATGGATGGATGGATTACTGTAATGGACTGTGCATTAACTTACAGGAACAATATTTGAAAAAACTGCAGATCTTACAAAATGCTGCTGCCAGCCCACTCCCAGGCATCCCAAATATCTCTCAGTCTCCCAAGCATTCACAGCCTTCTGCTTGTCCTTCAAGGCCGTGCACGAGACAGGCCAGGAATTTCCAAACAGGAACCTTAGGTCTAGGGGAACAAATATGTCTCCACCTTCAGGTTTCAGAAACCCAATGTGCAGGCAGTGTCTTCACCTCCAGTGCAACTAAACATGGGGGGTGGGGCAGATTTACAATCCCCATACGCCACTTTTGCACCGCAGTCGTGTCACTTTTGTGACACAGTGGCGGCGCAAAGCCAGCGCCATGCTGCAGGGTATTTACAACTTGACGCATCTACGGAGATGCATCACGTTGTAAAGCCCTGCGCCACATGAAACCTGCGTCAGGTTTCATGTGGGTGTTCAGGCGCGGGGGGGTGGGGGGGGGGCGTTCCGGGCAGGAACGCCTTGGAAAAGAGGCTGAGTGAAATCTACAAGATTTCACTCAGTCACTTTTCCGACCCCGCTGCTTCAAAACCTTGCGCCTGCTTGTAGCAGGCATAAGGAGTGACGCAGCACAGCTAGTATAGGGCGCCCCCGAGCAGTGCTGGAGTTGTGTCGCACAGCACTGCGTCACTTTTACTACATCAGATGCGTCACCCATCTGTCTATTCTTGCGCCATGGTGCCCCGCATTGTAAATGCGGCACATCCATGGCGGCACAAGAGGTGTCCGCCGTGACGCAAAATAACTGGCGCATCCCTGCTGATATGCAGGGATGCGCCAGTTATTGTAAATCTGCCCCGGGGTCTCTTACCGATAGACATCAGGTCCGCACCGTCTCTTCTGGTGTTCAGAAAACTTCTGAAAACCTGGCTTTTCAATAATCAACTCTTACAATCTCGCTCATGTCTCTTGGCCAGCGCCAAGACACCCCAGGGTATTTGAGCGCTTTAGTAAAAGTTTTAACATAACATAACACATGAATGTTCATCTTGTAGAGGGCAGCTTTTACAGGTGAGTTTCCCCTCCTGGTCAAACCTGGCCCGGTGTCCCACCCTTTAAAACTCTGGATGCAGGAACACCCCTGGCCCAGGGGATTGGCTGGGCAGAATCCCTTCAGAATATGATAATTATCAGAATAAAGTGATCTATAAAGCGCCAACTTACTTCTGACTAAGTATCCCGGCGCTACAGTTTTGCTCTCAAACACAAATCCCAGGCAGCGCCTAGAAGCGCCTGCCTTGCCCACGTTCAGTGAAACGACGCGAGATCACAGCTTCCCTTTCATTGCACTATTTAGATTGCAGGCAAAATACAGCAATTTTGGGTAAATGATGTGCGAAGCGTCGCTCCCCTGGGAACGGCTGTGATTGGCTGAGCCCCGCTTCATCTGGTTAGAGTTTCCTCACCTGGAAACAGCGCCCCCTCCCCTGGTACCCGGGGAAGAGATTGCAACCCGGGGCGTCTTCTGGGGACGGTAAAGCAATCTGCGAGGAAGCTCCTGGCTTATTCGCCTCTTCCTAAATCGCATTTACTCCCTCAAGTAGGGATGATTCCTGGCATCAGAAATGTGCAGAGACAGGTGTAGGGAGGTGCGCGGGGAGGGGACTGAGTGCTGCTGATGAAGACATCTTGGGGGGGGGCAGGGGGGGTTGCGTGACTCGTAAGTAGAGTCTGAAACACCTCAGCTCTTGAGTTTACCACGTATCCCAGTGTCTGTGGGATGAGTCCAGTGGACTTACGACCTCAGTACAAGTTAAGGTGCGATTTCATGACCCTGATAGATAAGGGTACCAGAGTGCCTTATAAAGCGCCTATTATGAGTTTCTGGGGAACAGCATGCCGATTTTGGTGTTGAACGCACCAAAATCCAAATCTGCATGATATGGTAATTACCGTGTGGTTTTCCCCTGTTAAATTTCGGCAGGTTTGATCGAAATTAAACAGAGGTTGAGGTATTCACCCAATAATTATCGGATGCGTTAAATAACTCGCAACTCGTAATTCCAACCTGTGAGTAAACAGGGGTTTGTAAAAAATTACGGACTTGTGATCCATTATAAACAATGGGGTATTCCCAAATGGTCCCTGGACCCGGGTATCGGTTATTATAAAGAAACAATGATCCTGGACCATTTATTCGAGGAAGAGTTAGTTTAGCAGAAATATCAACTTATTTGAGCTTACGTTAATCAGCTCACAAACGTCTATAAATCATGAAAATAATTAAAACAAACAATTGTGCAGAAAAACCACTCGGTATTATTACAATACATTTATTTAGTCATTTAAAGGAACAATCACTAGAGGGTCAAGAAGATAGGAGAATGTTCTAGGGAACGTGTAAGAAAGAGTGCTCAAGTGTATATAAAGGAGTCAAGAGAGCTCAAAGTGTGTAGAATAGTAAAGGGCATATATTTACAAGACTGTACAGAACTGATATCCAATAAACCCAATTTTTAGAACACCACGGGCCATATTATCAAGGACGGCGTTAAAATTATCGCCGCTTCAGCGGCAGGAAACTGCCGCTAAAGCGGCGATAATGGGCTTGATAATATGCCCTTGTGAATTCCCATAGCAGCCCATGTTGACACCAGAACCTGGGCTTCTATGGCAATTCACATGGGCATATTATCAAGCCCATTATTGCCGCTTTAGCGTCAGTTTCCTGCCGCTAAAACGACGATAATGTTATCGCCGTTCCTTGATAATATGGCCCCACATTTTTGTGACCCACCAACCCTCAATGGTCATGAGGAGATTTTTTAATGTAATTAATGCATCGTGTGGTAGCCCGTTGCCATTTACATGCAGTACATTTTCCATTGAAATACCTCTGAATGTGCACAGGCATGCCACTGGACTGATAAAACTGTACAGCTCACAAACAATAAAGTATGGAAAGCGAGTTTCAGTAAATATTTATCATGTGTGCATCAGGGAGTAAAGTGCCTTGATTTGTTTTCATCCTATTAAAATATTTGTTTTCATCTCACTCCAGAATTACAAAAAAAGTGCTTTATTTTTGCTTTGCTAGCTGCTGAATGCATACAGTTTATTCACAGGTATTTACATTTTCTTGTGTGTTGCAAAAATCAACCTCCTCCAGCCTTTCCTTTCTCTCTCTCTGTAGCCCTTGAAGATTGTCACACCATTCATGTTACTTGTATTTATCTGACTGCAAGGTGAGAGGAGTTTGGAAACACCGGTCCCCTGCTAAACACACGAGCATCCATTTGTCAGAAGACAAAGCCCGACATTTCACCTCTGTCTTTGAAGTGCAGAAAATGTGACAAGATAAATACAGAATTTAAAGGCATCTTTATTTATAGCTTGGACTTTCACGACCCACAAAAATCTGTGGCCCTCAGTTTGGGAAGCACTGCTCCAGAGGACAAACAGTGGTCTGTCTGTTTTTTTATGAAAGGAAAGTGCTGTAGCTCTGGGGGGTTAGTTTCGTGGGTCGGGTGCAGTCTGGCGAAGGGTTGGTGATCTGCTACAGGGGAGGGTTGTAGTTGACTAATGCTCTCATTACAAGTGGCCCATTCCTTTCAAGTCTCTATGCAAATGACTGTTTGCACAGGGATCAAATTACAACTTTTGTATTAATTACCACGTCCCCTGCAATGTTACTACTGAAAAAGCCCAGTAAATTTGGGTACATGCAGATTTTGGGGTGCACAGCACCATCGTCTGCATGTTAAGCCCCATTTAAAGGACGCAAATTGTAATAGGTGATAAGTAGTGCAAATTTTAATTCTGAGCCCCGTGAGATCGGATTCTAAAAAGTGCAACAAACATTGCGCTCGACTCCGGGCCACTTGACCTTCCTCTGCAAGGTCCATGGTCTAGTGCAGGTGGTGTGATCTTGTGCTGTTATTGTATGAATCTATTCTAGTGGTGGGGTGGTGTTAGTGGGGGTTTCGGAGTTCGCAAAGTTGTACTACGCGGAATTCTGTGGAGTTGCATGAAAACTTTGTGGAATTCCACGGAGTTCCGCTCCACCCTTTTCCTACTGGCAAAGTTGTGTTCAATTAGTGGGTGGCGACAGGGGAAGCTCCGCCACGCTGGCAGAGTGGAGTTCAACGCCCACCGCTAGTAGTTATGCAGAAGAGGTGCGGTGCAGCAGTGACAGTGTAGTCTGCAAGAGGGCTCTGTTTTCGTTGAGTAGGTGAACTCTACTCAACGAGTTGGGTCTGGTGCACGTGGTAACGCCTCATTATTGCACTGTGGTTCAGTGGAGCAGGTACCATTTGCTGGAGCGTGAGGTATAGTTGATGAGGCGTATTCTACTCAAGGAGCAATGGCCTTGTACGAGAGGTACAGTTTGCTGGAGGGTGAGGTATAGTTTAGGAGGTGTTTTCTACTCAAGGAGCTATGGCCTCGTGCGAGAGGTACAGTTTGTTGAATGGGGGTTGTAGTTGATGAGACATATTCTACTCAAGGACCAATTGCCCAGTGCGAGAGGTACCGTTTGCTGGAGTGTGAGGTACAGTTGATGAGGCGCATTCTACTCAAGGAGGTATGGCCTCGTGCAAGAGGTACGGTTTGTTGGATGGGGGTTGTAGTTGAGGAGGCATATTCTACTCAAGGAGCTATGGCCTTGTGTGAGAGGTACAGTTTGCTGGAGGGTGAGGTATAGTTGAGGAGGTGTTTTCTACTCAAGTAGCTATGGCCTTGTGCGGGAGGTACAGTTTTCTGGAGGGTGAGGTATAGTTGAGGAGGTGTTTTCTACTCAAGGAGCTATGGCCTCGTGGGAGAGGTACAGTTTGTTGGATGGGGTAGTAGATGATGAGGCATATTCTACTCAAGGACCAATGGCCTAGTGCGAGAGGTACCGTTTGCTGGAGTGTGAGGTATAGTTGATGAAGCGTATTCTACTCAAGGTGCTATGGCCTCATGGGAGAGGTACACGACCTCTGTGTCACCCTAGACTGCAGAGACTAATCAGGTAAGCAAACCTGTGCATGAGAGAGTGTCCTCCGGATGAAGTAAGACTTGAAGACGGACACTTACATTTTAAGTGTCTGCTCAAATTCTTTCTTTTTCGTTAGTGAAGTTTAAGGTGCACTATATAAAATTATTTGTTATTTTTCTTGCCCTCAGCCCCTTTCTACTGAGTCTTTCCAGCTCCCAGAGATCTCTGCAGTGTGCGCTATAGAAAGGCAGTACACAAGTCACCACGGAAACATTCGGCACAGTATTATCATCTGCGGGGTGTGATGTGTGATTCGCTGTGCAGCAGGCGACTTACCATGGCCAGCGGCACTATCCCCACCAGGTCCTTCTGGCTGACGAAGACCTCCGAGGTGACCAGGTCCGCCATGCCCCGACCAGGGTACTCCACCTGCCAGGTGATGGGCTGGGTGCCGGACAGGCTGCTGAAGCTGGCGATCTCGAAGTTCATCTGCACCACCTCGTTCAAGAGCCCGTCGCTTCTGGAGAGAGAACAGAACAGGAGGTTTATACCGACAGGACTCTGAACTCTTATGCTGACAGGTACTCTTATAATGACAGGACTCCTATACTGACAGGACTCTGATACTGACAGGACTCTTATACTGACAGTACTCTGAACTCTTATACTGACAATACTCATATACTGACAGGACTCTTATTCTGACAGGACTCTGAACTCTTATGCTGACAGGTACTCTTATACTGACAGGACTCCTATACTGACATGACTCTGATACTGACAGGACTCTTATACTGACATTACTCTGAACTCTTATACTGACAATACTCATATACTGACAGGACTCCTATACGGACAGGACTCTGAACTCTTATACTGACAATACTCTTATAATGACTGGACTCTGAACTCTTAGGATCACTGACATAATATCCACTACCAAAATATAGACCTACAAAAATATCAGTGCCAAAATATCGAATGCAAAAAAATCGAATTCCTATCTACAAGACAGGTAAGTACAAAAATATCGAGTCTAAAATATTGTTGTAAAAAATATAGTCAGTCAAAATATCGCATTTTTTAAAATGTATTAAAAGTAATGTAAAAAGAATAAAATAATACATATAATTAACTAAAACATATTTAAAAATACTTAAATAACCTTAAAAATAATAAATAATTAATGTAACTTCAAAAAAATAAACTTACAATTTTATTTTTTAATAGATATATATAAACGTAATATTAATACAAAGTAATTAAATTTTTACCGTAAGATATCGGCTGGGTAAAATGTACCATTACCACTCCAGTGAGTGCAACAGTAGGGAAAGCGTCAGATAGCGTAGAGGTAAAAATAACTATTCCCACTCCGAAGAGTGCAACAGTAGGGAAAGCGTTGGATAGCGGGAGGGTAAAATTTACTATTCCCACTCCAGTGAGTGCAACAATAGGGAAAGCGTTGGATAGCGTATGGGTAAAAACTACTATTCCCATTCCAAAGAGTGCAACAGTAGGGAAAGTGTTGATTAGCGGGAGGGTAAAATTTACTATTCCCACTCCAGTGAGTGCAACAATAGGGAAAGCGTCAGATAGCGTAGGGGTAAAAATTACTATACCCACTCCAAAGAGTGCAACAGTAGGGAAAACGTTGGATAGCGTAGGGGTAACATTTATTATTCCCACTCCAAATAGTGCAACAGCAGGGAAAACATTGGATAGCGGGAGGGTAAAATTTACTATTCCCACTCCAGTGAGTGCAACAATAGGGAAAGCGTTGAATAGCGTATGGGTAAAAATTACTATTCCCACTCCAAAGAGTGCAACAGTAGGGAAAGCGTTGGATAGCGGAAGAGTAAAATGTACTATTACCACTCCAAAGAGTGCAACAGTAGGGAAAGCGTTGGATAGCAGGAGGGTAAAATTTACTATTCCCACTCCAGTGAGTGCAACAATAGGGAAAGTGTTGGATAGCGTAGGGGTAAAAATTACTATTCCCTCTCCAAAGAGTGCAACAGTAGGGAAAACGTTGGATAGCGGGAGGGTAAAATCTACTATTCCCACTCCAGTGAGTGCAACAATAGGGAATGCGTTGGATAGCGTAAGGGTAAAAATTACTATTCCCACTCCAAAGAGTGCAACAGTAGGGAAAGCGTTGGATAGCGGGAGGGTAAAATTTACTATTCCCACTCCAGTGAGTGCAGTAGTAGGGAGAATAATAATTTAATATTTTTATTAAAATAATTTAATTATTAATACCAATACAAAAAATTATTAAAATTAATTACCAATAACAAAATATTTAATAATCAAATAATTATAAATACCAATAAATATTGTTTATTTAATTAATTACCTATTACTAATTAATTAACAAACAATTAATTTTCAATACCAAAAATGCTTAAATACAAATAATACCAATTAATAATTATTTAATATTAAATTAATTATCAATATAGACAATTAATTTCAATAATTAATTATTTAAAATTAAATTACTTCTCACCATATTCCCCTATAAACCCACAACCCACTTCAAATAATAAATTAAAACAATTAACATATTAAACAATTAATAAAAATTGATTACCAATTAATATAAATTAATTACCAATTAATAATTAATCTACAACCAATTACCAATTAATACAAATTAATTACCAATTAATAATTAAACAACAACCAATTAATTTTCAATACCAAAAATTGATAAATATTCAAAAATACTAATTAATAATTAATTAACAGTAAATTAATTATCAATACACAAAAATATTTTTAGCAATTTATTCATTACAATTAAATTAGTACCCACCATATTCCCCAATAAACCCACAACCCACTACAAATTATAAATTAATACAATTAGCATAATTATCAATTAAACAATTAATAAAAATTAATTACCAATTAATACAAATTATTTTCCAATTAATAGTTAATCAACAACCAATTAATTTTCAATACCAACAATTAATAAATAATAAAAAATGCAAATTAATTACTAATTAACAGTAAATTAATTATCAATACCAATAAATAAAAATAAATATTTACTAAATTATTATTAAATTACTTCCCACACTATTCCCCTATAAACCCACAACCCGCTACGGAATTAAATTACGCAAAAATGTAATAACATAAAATTCATTACTTTAAGAAAATTAAACATACATTACTAAAAATATTATACACTTTTAACACATATACTAACATGCAAAACACTTTAAAAAATCGATATTAATAAAAATGCGATATTTTTTCATGCCTATATTATGACATTCGATATTACTTACCTGCAATTCGATATTTTTAACGACTATATTATGTCCATTCGATATTGTGTCCATTCTATATTTTAGACTCTATTATGTCAATTCGATATTTTTTTTTCGATATTATGTCTAGTTACCAAACTCTTATTCTGACAATACTCATAGTGCCAGGACTCTGAACTCTTATGCTGACAGGTACTCTTATACTTACAGGACTCCTATACTGACAGGACCCTGATACTGACAATACTCTTATACTGACAGGACTCTTATACTGACAGGACTCTATACTGACAATACTCTTATACTGACAGGACTCTTATACTGACAGGACTCTGAACTCTGATACTGACAGGACTCTGAACTCTTATACTGACAATACTCTTATACTGACGAGACTCTTATACTGACAGGACTCTTAAGTCTTACACTGACAATACTCTTATACTGACAGGACTCTGAACTCCGATACTGACAGGACTCTATACTGACAATACTCTTATACTGACAGGACTCTTATACTGACAGGACACTAAACTCTGATACTGACAGGACTCTGAACTCTTATACTGACAATACTCTTATAATGACAGGACTCTGAACTCTGATACTGACAGGACTCTGAACACTTATACTGACAATACTCTTATACTGACAGGACTCTTATAGTGAGAGGACTCTGATCTCTGATACTGACAGGGCTCTGAACTCTTATACTGACAATACTCTTATACTGACCGGACTCTTATACTGACAGGAACTCTTATACAGACAGGACTCTAAAATCATGCTGACAGGACCCTGAACTCTTATGCTGACAGGCGCTCTTATGTTGACAGGACTCTTACACTGCCAGGAACTCTCATACTGACAGGACTCTGACCTCTTATACTGACAATATTCTTATAATGACAGGACTCTGAACTCTTATTCTGACAATACTTATACTGACAGGACTCTGAACACTTATGCTGACAGGACTCTTATACTGACAGGACTCCTATACTGACAGGACCCTGAACTCTTATGCTGACAGGTACTCTTATACTTAAAGGACTCATATACTGACAGGACTCTGATACTGACAGGACTCTTATACTGACAGCACTCTGAACTCTTACACTGACAATACTCTTATACTAACAGGACCTTGACCTCTGATACTGACAGGACTCTATACTGACAATACTCTTATACTGACAGGACTCTTAACTCTTATACTGACAATACTTTTATACTGACAGGACTCTTATACTGAGAGGACTCTGAACTCTGATACTGAAATGAGTCTGAAGTCTTATACTGACAATACTCTTATGCTGACGGGACTCTTATACTGACAGGAACTCTTGTAGTGACAGGACTCTAAAATCATGCTGACAGGACCCTGAACTCTTATGCTGACAGGCCCTCTTATACTGACAGGACTCTTATACTGACAGTACTCTGAACTCTTATACTGACAGGCACTCTTATACTTACAGAACTCCTATACTGACAGGACTCTGATACTGACAGGACTCTTATGCTGACAGTACTCTGAACTCTTACACTGACAATACTCTTATACTGACAGGACTCTGAACTGTGATACTGACAGTACTCTGAACTCTTGCACTGACAATACTCTTATACTGACAGGACTCTGAACTGTGATACTGACAGTACTCTGAACTCTTACACTGACAATACTCTTATAATGACAGGACTCTGAACTCTGATACTGATAGGACTCTGAACATTTATGCTGACAATACTATTATACTGACAGGACTCTTATACTGAGAGGACTCTGAACTCTGATACTGACAGGACTCTGAACTCTTATACTGACGGGACTCTTATACTGACAGGAACTCTTATACAGACAGGACTCTAAAATCATGCTGACAGGACCCTGAACTCTTATGCTGACAGGTGCTCTTATATTGACAGGACTCTGAACTATTAAGCTGATAATACTCTTACACTGACAGGACTCTGAACTCTTATACTGACAGGACTCTTATATTGACAGGACTCTGAACTCTTATACTGACAGGAACTCTTATACTGACAGGACTCTTATATTGACAGGACTCTGAACTCTTATACTGACAGGTTTCTAATACAAACAAGACCTCTTATACTGACAGGTTCCTTATACTGACAGGAACTCTTATACGGACAGGTTTCTTATACTGACAGCAGTTCTTATACTGATATAACTCTTATACTGACAAGACCTCTTATACTGACAGGTCTCTTATTCTGACAAGAACTCTTATATTGACCAGACTCTAATACTTATAGGGCTCTTATCCTGACAAGAACTCTTATACTGACTCTCCACAATAAAACAGAACCACAACACACTCTCTGCAATAAAACAAAACTACAGCAACTATCCACAATGAAATAGAACCACAGCAACTCTCCACAATGAAACATAACCACAACATCTCTCCACAATGAAACAGAACCAAGGCAAACTCTCTGCAATGAAACAGAACCACAACAACTCTCCAGAATGAAACAGAACCACAGCAACCTTCTACAATGAAACAGAACCACAAAAACTCTCCAGAATGAAATATCAACCTTCCAGAACCAAAGCAAACTCTCTGCAATGAAACAGAAACACAACAACTCTCCAAAATGAAACAGAACCACAGCAACCCTCCACAATGAAACAGAACCACAGCAACTCTCCACAGTGAAAGAGAAACAAAACAAACTTCCTGCAATGAAAAAGAACCACAGCAAACTGTCTGCAATGAAACAGACCCAAAGCAAACTCTCCGCAGTGAAACAGACACACAGCAACTCTCCACAATGGAACAGAACCGCAACAACTATCCACAATGAAAAAGAACCACAGCCAACTCTCTGCAATGAATCGGAACCACAAAAACTCTCCAGAATGAAACAGAACCACACAAACCCTCTGCGATGAAATAGAACCACATCAATTCTCCGTGGTGAAGAAGAACCACAGCAACTGCCCGGGATAAAACAGAAGCACATCAACCCTCCACAATTAAACAGAACCACAGCAACTCTCTGTGGTGAAACAGAACCACATCAACTCTCCGTGGTGAAGCAGAACCAAAGCAACTGCCAGGAATGAAACAGAAACACATAAACCTTCCACAATGAAAAAGAACCACAACAACTCTCGACAATGAAAGAGAACCACAGCAACTCTCCACAATCAAACAGAACCACAGCAAACTCTCTGCAATGAAACATAACGACAGCAAAACTCTCTGCGGTGGAACAGAACCACAGCAACTCTCTGCAGTGAAGCAGAACCACAGCAGCTGTCCCGGATGAAACAGAACCACATTAACCCTCCACCATTAAACAGAACCACAGCAACCCTCCACAATGAAGCAGAACCACAGCAACTCTCCACAATGAAACAGAGCCACAGCAACCCTCCACAATGAAAAAGAACCACAACAACGCTCTGTGATGAAACAGAACAACAGCAACTATCCATGGTGAAGCAGAACAAAAGCAACCCTCCACAATGAAAAAGAACCACAACAACGCTCTGTGATGAAACAGAACAACAGCAACTATCCATGGTGAAGCAGAACAAAAGCAACTCTCCACAATGAAACAGAACCACAGCAACTCTCCACAATGAAAAAGAACCACAACAACTCTCTGCGATGAAACAGAACCACAGCAACTCTCTGCGATGAAACAGCACAACAGAAGATCTCCACAATCAAACAGAACCAAACAGACCCTCTGCGATGAAACAGAACCACACCAACTCTCCGTGGTGAAGCAGATCCTCAGCAATTGTCTAGGATGAAACAGAACCACATCAACCCTCCACAATTAAACAGAATCACAGCAACTCTACACAATTAAACAGAACCACATACATTCACCATATTGAAAAAAAAACACAACTATCCACAATCAAACATAACCATAGCAAACTCTCTACAATGAAACAGAACCACAGCAACTTTCTGCAGTGATGCAGAACAATAGCAACTGTCCGGGATGAAACATAATTACATAAACCCTCCACAATTAAACAGAACCACAGCAACTCTCCACAATGAAACAGAACCACAGCAAACTTTCTGCAATGAAACAGAACCATAGCAACTCTCCACGGTGAAGCAGAATCACAGTGACTGTCCGCAATGAGATAGAACTACAGCAAACTCTCTGCGATGAAACAGAACCAGAGCAACTCTCCTCAATGAAACAGAACCACAGCAAATCTCCACAATGAAACAGAACAACACAAACCATCTGCGATGAAACAGAACCACACCAACTCTCTGTGGTGAAGCAGAACCACAGCAGCTGCCCGGGATGAAAGAGAACCACATCAACCCTCCACAATTAAACAGAAACACAGCAAATCCCCACAACGAAATAGAACCACATACATTCTCCACAATGAAACAAAACCACAACTATCCACAATCAAACAGAACCACAGCAAAGTCTCTGCAATGAAACACAACCACATCAAATCTCTGCGGTGAAGCAGAACCAGAGCAACTGTCCGGGAAGAAACATAACCACATAAACCCTCCACAATTGAACAGAACAACAGCAACTCTCAACAATGAAACAGAACCACAGCAAACTCTATGCAATGAAACAGAACCATAGCAACTCTCCACGGTGAAGAAGAATCTCAGCAACTGTCCGCATTGTAACAGAACTGTAGCAAACTCTCTGTGATTAAATAGAACCACAGCAACTCTCCACAATGAAACAGAACAACAGCAGCTCTCCAGAAGGAAACATAACCACAGCAAACTCTCTGCAATGAAAGAAAACCACAGCAACTCTCCAGGAAGAAACAGAACCACACCAACCCTCCACAATAAAACAGAACCACAGCAACTCTCCATAATGCAACAGAACCACTGCAACTCTCCAGAATGACACAGAACCATAGCAAACTCTCTGCAATGAAACAGAACCACAGCAACTCTCTAGAATGAAACAGAACCACATCAACCCTCCACAATTAAACAGAACCACAGCAACTTTCCACAGTGAAACAGAACTACAGCAACTCTCCACAATGAAACAGAACCACAGGACCTCTCCACAATGAAAAAGAACCACTACAACTCTCTGCAATGAAACAGCACCACAGAAAATCTCCATAATAAAACAGAACCACACAAACCCTCTGCGATGAAACAGAACAACATCAACTCTCCGTGGTGAAGCAGAACCACAGTAACTCTCCAGGATGAAACAGAACCACAACAACTCTCCACAATCAAACAGAACCACAGCAAACTATCTGCAATGAAACAGACCCACAGCAAACTCTGCAATGAAACAGAACTACAGCAATTGTCCAGGAAGAAACCGAAGCACATCAACCCTCCACAATTAAACAGAACCACAGCAACTCTCCACAATTACAAAGAACCACATACATTCTCCACAATGAAACAAAACCACAACTATTCACAATCAAACAGAACCACAGCAAACTCTCTCCAATGAAACAGAACCACAACAACTCTCCACAATAAAACAGAACCACAGCAAACTCTCTGCAATGAAATATAATCACAGCAAACTCTCTGCAGTGAAACAGAACCACAGCAACTATCCGGGATAAAACAGAACCACATTAACCCTCCACCATTAAACAGAACCCCAGCAACTCTCTACAATGAAACAGAACAACAGCAACTCTCCACAATGAAACCGAACCACAGCAACTCTCCACAATGAATAAACACAACAACTCTCTGTGATGAAACAGAACCACAGCAACTCTCCATGGTGAAGTAAAACAACAGCAACTCTCCACAATGAAACAAAACCACAGCAACTCGCCACGATGAAATAGAACCACAGCAACTCTCCACAATGAAACAAAACCACAGCAAATCTCCACAATGAAACAAAACAACAGTAACTCTCCACAATGTATCAGAACCTCAGGAACTCTCCACAATGAAAAATTAATCATATCATTTGTAAAGCGCACTACTTACCCGTGAGGGTCTCAAGGCGCTGGGGGGTGGGGACTCTCTGTGATGAAACAGAACCTCAGCAACTCTCTGCAAAGAAACAGCACCACAGAAAATCTCCACAATGAAACAGAACCACACAAACCCTCTGCGATGAAACACAACCACATCAACTCTCCACAATTAAACAGAACAACAGCAACTCTTCACAATAAAACAAAACCACAGCAAACTCTCTGCAATGAAATATAACCACAGCAAACTCTCTGCAGTGAAACAGAACCACAACAACTCTCTACGGTGAAGCAGAACCACAGCAACTATCCCAGATAAAACAGAACCACATTAACCCTCCACCATTAAACAGAACCACGGCAACTCTCTACAATGAAACAGAACAACAGCAACTCTCCACAATGAAAAAGAACCACAACAACTCTCCACAATTAAACCGAACCACACAAATTCTCCACAATTAAACAAAACCACAACTATCCACAATCAAACAGAACCACAACAAACTCTCTGTAATGAAACAGATCCACAAAAACTCTCCACAATCAAACAGAACCATAGCAAACTCTCTGTAGTGAAACAGAACCACAACAACTCTCTGCGGTGAAGCAGAACCACAGCAACTGTCTGAGATCAAACAGAACCAAATTAACCTTCCTCCATTAAACAGAACCACAGCAACTCTCCACAATGAAACAGAACCACAGCAACCCTCCACAATGAACCAAAACCACAGCAACTCTCCACGATGAAATAGAACCACAGTAACTCTCCACAATGAAACAGAACAACAGTAATTCTCCACAATGAACAGGAACCACAGCAACTTTCCACAATGAAAAAAACACAACAACTCTCAGCCTGAAACAGAACCACAGCAACTTTCTGCAATGAAACAGCACCACAGAAAATCTTCACAATGAAATAGAACCACACAAACCCTCTGCGATGAAACAGAACCACACCAACTCTCCGTGGTGCAGCAGAACCACAGCAATTGTCCGGGATGAAACAGAACCACACCAACCCTCCACAATTAAACAGAATCACAGCAACTCTCCACAATTATACAGAACCACATACATTCTCCTCAATGAAACAAAACCACAACTATCCACAATCAAACATAACCATAGAAACCTCTCTGCAATGAAACAGAATCACAGAAACTTTCTGCGGTGATGCAGAACCACAGCAGCTGTCCGGGATGAAACATAACCACATAACTCCTCCACAATTAAACAGAACCACAGCAACTCTCCACAATGAAACAGAACCACAGCAAACTCTCTGCTGTTAAACAGAACCACTGCAACTCTCCACGGTGAAGTAGAATCAAAGTGACTGTCCGCAATGAAAAAGAATGACAGCAAACTCTCTGCGATGAAACAGAACTACAGCAACTCTCTACAATGAAACAGAACCACAGCAAATCTCCACAATGAAACAGAACCACACAAACCCTCTGCGATAAAACAGAACCACACCAACTCTCCGTGGTGAAGCAGAACCACAGCAACTGCCCGGGAATTAAACAGAACCACATCAACCCTCCACAATTAAACAGAAACACAGCAAATCCCCACAATGAAACAGAACCACATAAATTATCCACAATGAAATAAAACCACAGAAAACTCTCTGCATTGAAGCAGAACCACATCAACTCTCTGCTGTGAAGCAGAACCAGAGCAACTGTCCGGGATGAAACATAACCACATACACCTTCCACAATTAAACAGAACCACAGCAAACTCTCTGCAATGAAACAGAACCACAGCAACTCTCCACAGTGAAGCAGAATCACAGAAACTGTCTGCAATGTAACAGAACTACAGCAAACCCTCTGCGATTAAAACAGAACCACAGAAACTCTCCACAATGAGCAGAACCACAGCAACTCTCTAGAATGAAACAGAACCACAGCAAACTCTCTGCAATGAAAGAGAACCACAGCAACTATCCAGGAAGAAACAGAACCACAGCAACCCTCCATAATAAAACAGAACCACAGCAACTCTTCATAATGAAACAGAACCACAGCAACTCTCCAGAATGAAACAGAACCATAGCAAACTCTCTGCAATGAAACAGAACCACAGCAACTCTCCAGAATGAAACAGAACCATAGCAAACTCTCTGCAATGAAACAGAACCACAGAAACTCTCCAGAATGAAACAGAACCACAGCAACTCTCCGCAATGAAAAAAAAAACACAACAACTCTCTGTGATGAAACAGAACCACTGCAACTCTCCATGGTGAAGTAGAACAACAGCAACTCTCCACAATTAAACAGAACCACAGCAACTCTCTACAATTAAACAGAACCACACAAATTCTCCACAATAAAGCAAAACAACAACTCTCCACAATAAAACAGAACCACAGCAAACTCTCTGCAATGAAATTTAACCACAGAAAACTCTCTGCAGTGAAACATAACCACAGCAACTCTCTGCTGTGAAGCAGAACCACAGCAACTGTCCGGGAAAAAACAGAACCAAATTAACCCTCCTCCATTAAACAGAACCACAGCAACTCTCTACAATGAAACAGAACAACAACAACTCTCCACAATGAAACAGAACCACAGCAACTCTCCACAATGAAAAAGAACCACAACAACTCTCTGTGATGAAACAGAACCATAGCAGCTCTCCATGGTGAAGCAGAACACCAGCAACTCTCCACAATTAAACAAAACCACAGCAACTCTCCACAATGAAATAGAACCACAGCAACTCTCCACAATGAAACAGAACCACAGCAACTCTCCACAATGAAACAAAACAACAGTAACTCTCCACAATGAATGAGAACCTCAGCAACTCTCCACAATGAAAAATTAATCATATCATTTGTAAAGCGCACTACTTACCCGTGAGGGTCTCAAGGCGCTGGGGGGTGGGGACTCTCTGTGATGAAACAGAACCCCAGAAACTCTCTGCAATGAAACAGCACCACAGAAAATCTCCACAATGAAACAGAA
This sequence comes from Triturus cristatus, assembly GCF_964204655.1. NCBI lineage: Eukaryota > Metazoa > Chordata > Amphibia > Caudata > Salamandridae > Triturus > Triturus cristatus. The sequence goes on along the minus strand of NC_140594.1, from coordinate 19,738,290 downwards.
CCACACAAACCCTCTGTGATGAAACAGAACCACATCAACTCTCTGCGGTGAAGCAGAACCAGAGCAACTGTCCGGGAAGAAACATAACCAGATAAACCCTCCACAATTAAACAAAACAACAGCAACTCTCCACAATAAAACAGAACCACAGCAAACTCTCTGCAATGAAATATAACCACAGCAATCTCTCTGCAGTGAAACAGAACCACAGCAATTCTCTATGGTAAAGCAGAACCACAGCAAATATCCCGGATAAAACAGAACCACATTAACCCTCCACCATTAAACAGAACCACAGCAACTCTCTACAATGAAACAGAACAACAGCAACTCTCCACAATGAAACAGAACCACAGCAACTCTCCACAATGAAAAAGAACCACAACAACTCTCCACAATTATACCGAACCACACAAATTCTGCACAATTAAACAAAACCACAACTATCCACAATCAAACAGAACCACAACAAACTCTCTGCAATGAAACAGAACCACAACAACTCTCCACAATAAAACAGAACCACAGCAAACTCTCTGCACGGAAACTGAACCACAGCAACTGTCTGAGATAAAACAGAACCAAATTAACCTTCCTCCATTAAACAGAACCACAGCAACTCTCCACAATGAAACAGAACCACAACCACAATGAAAAAAAAACACAACTATCCACAATCAAACATAACCATAGCAAACTCTCTGCAATGAAACAGAACCACAGCAACTTTCTGCAGTGATGCAGAACCATAGCAACTGTCCGGGATGAAACATAACCACATAACCCCTCCACAATTAAACAGAACCACAGAAAATCTCCACAATGAAATAGAACCATAGCAACTCTCCACGGTAAAGCAGAATCACAGTGACTGTCCGCAATGAAATAGAACTACAGCAAACTCTCTGCGATGAAACAGAACCAGAGAAACTCTCCTCAATGAAACAGAACCACAGAAACTCTCCACAATGAGCAGAACCACAGCAACTCTCTAGAATGAAACAGAACCACAGCAAACTCTCTGCAATGAAAGAGAACCACAGCAACTATCCAGGAAGAAACAGAACCACAGCAACCCTCCATAATAAAACAGAACCACAGCAACTCTTCATAATGAAACAGAACCACAGCAACTCTCCAGAATGAAACAGAACCATAGCAAACTCTCTGCAATGAAACAGAACCACAGAAACTCTCCAGAATTAAACAGAACCGCATCAACCCTCCACAATGAAACAGAACAACAGCAACTCTCCACAGTGAAACAGAACTACAGCAACTCTCCACAATGAAACAGAACCACAGGACCTCTCCACAATGAAAAAGAACCACAGCAACTCTCTGCAATGAAACAGCACCACAGAAAATCTCCACAATTAAAAAGAACCACACAAACCCTCTGTGATTAAATAAAACCACATCAACTGGTGAAGCAGAACCACAGCAACTGTCCAGGATGAAACAGAACCACAACAACTCTCCACAATCAAACAGAACCACAGCAAACTATCTGCAATGAAACAGACCCACAGCAAACTCTGCAATGAAACAGAACAAGAGCAATTGTCCAGGATGAAACAGAACCACATCAAGCCTCTACAATTAAACAGAACCACAGCAACTCTCCACAATTAAAAAGAACCACATAAATTCTCCACAATGAAACAAAACCACAACTATCCACAATCAAAAAGAACCACAGCAAACTGTCGGCAATGAAACAGAACCACAACAACTCTCCACAGTCAAACACAACAAGAGCAACTGTCTGCGGTGAAGCAGAATCACAGCAACTGTCCGGGATGAAACAGAACCTCATTAACCCTCCACAATTAAACAGAACCACAGAACCACACAAACTCTCCACAATGAGACAGAACTGCAACAACTCTCCACAATGAAACGGAACCACAGCAACTCACCACAATTAAACAGAACCACAGAAACTCTCGGCGATGAAACAGAACCACAGCTACATTTTCAAGCAACTTGTAAAAATGACAGGTGTGTGAAGTTGCAAGTTTTTTTCTCAAAACTTTCACAAAGCTCAATAGAAAACTAAGCGAACTTCATGAAGCTTTCATCTGTCCAACCCTAGCGTGGTCATTAGGCCTGGGCAGTGAACTCTGCTCCATTCACGGAGTTAGCCACACTCCACGCTCTACGGAACACATAAAGTTCTGAAAATCTCGTCTCCGCAAAGCGGAGCCGAGTTTTTTTCTCGCTCACGCTTGCCAACGTTGAGATGCCGAGCGTGAGTGAGGAAACTCCAATGCTAGACCACCAGCCAGAGAGATTTCTCAATGCGGGCGGTTGCAGAGGGTCACGACTGCTCGCCTTGAGAAACCTTCTGTTCGCATTGAGGAAGGTGCCGCTCGGGTAGAACATCTACTTGAGCCACAGGAAGAAGCAGCGCCCTCTTGCGCTGCACATGGTGCCATTTGTGCTGATTTTCAGGCGTGGGAAAAACACCCGGTGCAAAAAATCAGTGCGAATGGTGCGATATAATGCTCACTTCCGCTTGTGGAACTCTGCGTAGCACAGCAGAGTTTTTCCCGCAAACTCCGCCCAGATCTAGTGGTCATGACCTTGGCATTATATTATGCTAGAAAAGGTAAACCTGCAGCAAAAAAAAAATCAGCATACCGTGGCATTGTGTATAAACAGCTTTGCAAAATCTAAATTTGAGGAAAAAGCATTTGAACATATTTACATTTTAGAGTGGAAATTATCTAAAATGTTGTGAGAATCTTCTCTGAAAGTAAAGAAGACTTTTTCATGCAGGGGGGTGCAATGCAAGCTGGTAAAGTTGTCCGGAATGGGTGGCATGGTTCACCACACTGTTCACTTCCCATCGAGGGCACATGTACAGGCTGGGCTCCACCAAAGCTCATCTGTCAGCTTCTTGTGAGTGGTATAGTGCCGTAGACCTTACTCTTACGGTCTCAAAGTTTCACCTGTTGTCTGTGCTGTACATACAACTCAGGGTGGGCGGGAAACTCTCCTCCCGTGGAGTTCATGAAGTTTTTCCCACTCAGCGTTGCACATGGAGCTTAGAGTTCTGCAAAAACCCCACCAACTGTCGCAAGGCGGACTTTTTTTATCACGCGCTGAGAATATGGAGTGCTAGACTGCCTCCTAGCATTATTTCTCAAGAAGGGCGGTCACGGCAGGCCGCTACCACTCACGTTGATAAAGCTTCCGCTCCTGTTGTGAAAGCTAAGCTGTTGCTCGAGTACAAAATCCACTCAGGTGGGCTGTGTGGTGCTGTTTGCGCTGGTTGTACAACGTGGGACAAGCTCCCGGAGCTAAAAATCAGTGTGAGTAGCATGTTGTACCGATTTCTGCCACTCGCCAAACTCAATAGAAAAGCCCTGCGTTTTTAGGTAATTCTGCAGAGTGAAAATCCACGAGCTCCACCCAGTCCTACTTACAACCCATATCTGCTGTTGGTCATCTGTAGGGGTGAAGGGTAACACTGTGAGATGGTGGGTTAATTCATGTTTCAGTTTACACCTTCCTCCTGGAGTCACAACAGGAAATCTTGCAGGACTCATGAACAGGGATGATTCGAGGAGGGAAGAAACAGAAAAAGGTGGAGCAAGTGTTTTGCAGGATGAAGCAACAGAGTGCCAAGTGTATATGTGACTGCTGGTCAAGTCATCATCATACAACCAACGCTATGAAAAACAGAACTGCTCGTTGCTGAAAAAAGGAGAGACTGCAAGAAGGATCTTTCGGCAAGAAGCAAAATTTCCAACTGTAGAACATTCAACAGCGCTTACTTCAACCCTCAGATATCTAACTCCGACTGGAACTTCTACACCCTGAAAAAGATTTGCAATAATATACATCTTACTCTGGCTAGAGTTTCTACGCTCCGCCAAAGTTTTACAATAGTAAACACAACCTTTAAGCACTACTACTCTGCCGGTATTGGCTCTATGGTAGAGACTCCATCACAGTTTGTGAGTTCATGCCACACCATAGAATGATGCCATCCCACCAAAGGGGGAAACAGCACTTACCACGCTGTTTCCACAACGCATGCCTTTGCAACGCGGTCGTTACAATGACAGCGTTGTTACCACGCATGCCATTACATCGCAAGTCATATCAATGACGCATGCGTTGCAACTTCATATATTCTAAACGGCACAGGCTATATATACTCACTTAAAAGTTTACTTCCTTCCAAGCTAAGGGCGAAGGCTTAGACAGGATCATGGTGTTTTGTTACTTAGATATTATAGAGGACGAAGTGTCACCCATGCCATCGCCTCTTACTCCCTCTTTTGTGTGAGTCCACCCTTCATAAGGCCAGGCTCCTGCCAGTAATGTCGTCTCCTCAAAAGGAGTTTCCTCTGCACGTTTGTGTACAATTTTATAAAGTTAGCAATCTTTTTAAATTTCATGATTTATAAAATGTTTAAAAAGAAGAACAAATAACTTAAAGTAAAAATATATTTTCAGAGAACTATGATGCAAAAAAAAATAGTAGGTATATTCTTTGGGGGAAAATGTGAGAATGTGTTTTTTAATAGTTTGCAGGAAAGATCTGGAGGTAAAGTTGAGCAAAGTTGGAAAGTTTCACAAGTTTTGCCAAATGAGTGAAGGGTCAAGCTTGATTACAGAAAGACAGAGGGGTATATTCACAAGAACATGTGATAACTACCGCAACAGTAGCGTAACACAACTTTCAATATCGCACCACATCACGGGAAAATAACCCTGTGTCAACGTGGAATTCACAACAAGGCGATACCATGCGATAGTCTGCCGACACCGCGGACAATGTCTGCGATACAACCACCCCGATGGAGATAAAAAACACAAACCACAACACCAGAAAACCTGTGATGAGCCCATCCGCAATGAGGAAAGCAGGGATAAGCCCCACCAGGACCGCGAAACACACGCCAGGTGGGAATAAGCACAACAAAAGCCGCAAAAAGTAAGACTGACCAAACAGAAAACAACAGCCAACCACAATGGAGGCAAGCCGAGCCAGCAGACAACCCCACCAAACCCATTGGCAACAAAACATTGTACATGGCAGGCCAACTTGGACACGATGAATGCAGCCTGAGAGCGGAGGAGGACAATGGCAGAAAACCAGAACACCAGCAATGATGCGAAAGGCACAAACAAGCAGAAACACGCCAACAACAAGAATGCACACCGGAGGTGGGAGTTCAGTGCCACACCAGGAACAGGATGACATGGAGGAAATGGTCTCCGCCACATTAGTCTGGAGACGGTGGCAGGACTCGGGGACCGGAAACTGCACCAAACAACAGACACAACAGCAACAGGGAGAGGAACCAGCAGTGACAGGGGGGACAGGGGAGAGATGGGCACAATGGCACACATGCACAACTAAGCACAGCACAAATGCAGGCAAACCAAGCCCAAGAGTATCAACACCAACCAGGAGCACAAGTCACACAACCCGGCAAGGTCACATCACTGAACAAGCACAGAAGTAAACACAACACCGCCTGAAAAGGAGATGGATGAGCCAAATCAGAGCTGAAGGGACATCTCACACACAATGCAGCACACACACACATAGGAAGCAGAGCACACCAAAATTAAAAACAATGTGGTACAAACACCAACCTGTGCACAACCAAACACTGGACACAAGTGCACCCGTCTGTGGCCGGTAAACGGCCATACGCATCTGGCAGAGCATGAAACAGGGACATGATAATGCACAAGTACAAACACACAGTCCTGACGGGGTAGCAATGCACGGGAGCCAGAGAGTCCTTGACACACACATTGATAAATAAATCAAGACACAACACAGTTAGAGACAAGTGAAAGTGCGGAAACTTCATCACCAAGAGCTAGTCAGTACAGCCAAGAGAAGTGCCACGATATGCAGATCAATGCAGCAGCATGTCTGAATGAGGAATGTAGGAAAGCGCCCATGTCCACCTCGGGGGAGTCCATCACTAACACAAGTCAGTGCCAACCAGCGTTGGTTGTCTGCCTGTGGATCATGAGTCCAGGCTAATACAGCCATTTTCGCTGTCGTTTTGGGACATGTGACCAGATTCCCAATATGCAACCAGGCGTCGGGACACGTGCAATGGCTCACATCCAGTCGTGGCTGCAGGTACCTTGTCACTCGTCCATGAACGCGAGTGCAGCTGCGTAGGCCAACATCTCCAATGAGCGATCGTCGTCCACCACATCTGACATGTCATCGACGTAATCCATCAGCTGACCCGGACAGATGTGCTGACTCCAACCACTGGACCCAATGTGCAGCAAAGCCCAATCGGGTAGTGGCTCAATGTGCTCACTGCACACGACGACTCGTGCAATCTCCCAGGTCCAGTTTCCAGCCTGCATACCAAACATCCATGCATGCCATAAGCGGGCATCCTGGTGACACTCCTGGTCGTGGGCCAACAGGGGACACACACACACACGTCGAACTCGAAATCCAGGTCACCTACCGCTACGTTGGAAAGGTATACATCCATGGACCACTCGTATATGCACGAGCGACAATGCAACACAGGCTGCATGCAGGTGACGTGCGCAAGGCAGAAGCTCAGCCGGTAAGTGATCCACAGCACTGCCAACGGCAGTTCCCCCAGCACATGCAGCAGACGTGCACGGTACAGCTCCACGTGACTGGAGTAGACCATGTGTCCGGGTAGGTCTGCCATTGTGTCAGTGGCTCTGCTTGAAGCGGCACTGGCCTGCCCTGCCCTGAGACAGTCCTGTGGATGAAATGGCACAGCTCGATGCAATGAGCAGTGTCTGTGTGCAACGGGTGCAGGCCTTGGGTGGGGTGGGAGTACGTGCGAAGGCCATATCACGCGCGCAAACTACGACCATGGACTACTGCGTGTGGGATGTGTACACGTTGGTCTCATGCCGGGCAGTGCGTAGTGTGGGAGTCACAAGCAAATGCTATCGTACCTGTCAGGACGGTGACTTTGGGTGCACTGAGTCAGTGGCACCTTAAGCTGCTGAGCGGGTGTGCAGCCTGCGATGATGCTCCGTCCAGCTGGTCCGGTCAGCTCAGGTTTTGTATGTCCTGCTGGACCGCAGCATAGGCCAGAGCTAGCGGGCAGTGCGGGCCTACCGCCCCGTGGCGTCGCTTCCGGGATCCCAGAGTTAGTGGCACCCATTGGGCTGCTGCCATGTGTCTTCATTTCATTTCGGTGTTCATTTTAATAAGGTTTCATTTGTTGCTTCGAAAGTGAATGTGTGCTGCTCATTTCTGTGACGACACATGCATGTCACCAGTTGTGATTGTGCGACATCAAGCGGATTATTTTGTGCTTGTTTAGGTGTGGCTGATGTGGCATGTCTTTGGTGGGGGCAGGGATGGGTGGTGGCAGTAGGTATTGTGGCCCTCTTGGGTGTCCGGGCTGCATGATGAGGGGCTCCATGGCATCTGTTGCCTTTCCGATGTGGCCTTGGGCTGGTCTGCCTTTTGTTGTGCAGTCTGCCGTCCGACTTTACACCAGGTCAGAGCAGGTGTAGATTTTCTGGTGCTAACACGCCTTATCACCTGTTTTGTGTTCTTATCGCCAATCTGGCTGGTCGTTGAGAATGTTGAGGTGTGGTGTTGTCACGGCTTTTTGCTCGGGAACGCCTACTCTGCATCTCATTAGCGATAGTTGCGGGGGTCCTCTGTGGCGATGTTTGTTGAGGCTGCTATCACGAGTACACTGGTGCTGTGGGCTGTTAACACCAGCTTGTGAATGGGGAGGTAAATTTATCACGAATTGGGCTGCGATAAAGTGTTGTTATTAGGCGATAGCTCCTTGTGAATATGCCCCAGAGTGTATTGCTATATTATACCGAGCCAATGGGGCTAGCACATTGGCGATCCTGGCTGGTAGAGGAGAGGAGGGGAGAGGCGCACACTGAGCGGTGGCGGGCGCGCCGTGAACAAGCAATCAGAAAAGACACAGGAATATCAAGAGATGAAATGGAGCTGCATAGGAAACGTTACCCGAGTGTTTTAGCAACGAGATGAAATGCATATTTTGTACATTGTGTTCTGGTGTTTTTCTATGACTTTGGCTTCCTCCCCTGATGCCGGGGCTAGGACCCCGAAGCGCTTCGAGAGAGGGAAAGTAAACGTTACACGAATGTTTCACGCTCACAAACCCTGTATTGACGGACACAAACATTCTGCTGACCTAACGCAGCACCAAACGACAACAAGCATAAGACAATCAAAGTCGAACTTGGAAAGTAAGAATGAATGCAGAGTCGAGCTCTGGGAGCCCCTGGGATTGCTGTCATAGGTTTACCTGTGTGACTGAAAAGCTGCCGATCTCCCCGCCGTTGGGGAAATTTCAGCGCCTTTCGGAGGTATTAAGCGCTATATAAGTGGCACTTTCAGAGCTCTATAGTGATCATAAACTTCTAGAGAGAGTCACCAGAGAAGAAAAGCTGCCCAAAAGGCGACGTTAAGGCTAAAGTAACAGGGCATGGGGTGAGAGGAGACAAACAGCCTTTCCCCATTTGTGGAAAAGGCAGGGGTACATTGGCTCTTTTCACTCGATGCCACCCTGCTGCAAAGCGCAGCAGGAGAACTGATGCAAACAAACAGCCTGAACCCACTTCAGATACAGAAAAGACAGTGTCTGAGGCTCCACGGAGGTCACTCCCCAGGAGAGTTCAGAGCTCCAACTCATTAATTAAGAAGATTACTATAGAGCCCGAGGGACACCCGTTTCTATCCCCCTTGTAAACTTCTGCAGGTGTTCAGACCCGGTAGGACCCGGCCCACTTTAAGCCCTGCTTGGCGCAGATCATGGAAGCTAAGTGCAGCTGCACATCTCCTGCTGGCGCGACCAGGCCCACGTCAGGTCCGTCGCATTAATCGGGGCTGTTCTCAAAGGAACCCTCTGCTCATGCCGTTGTCTCAGCAGCTCCGATGCTCCTGGCTGGGTCGTCTAGAGAGGAAGTGCACACTGCTGAGATATGGACCTTCCAGCATCCTGAAAAGTTAAGGACATGACTACAGGGCCCTGAAGGGAACCGTTTCAATGTCCATTGCTTATATCCTTAACCTCTTCAGTGCCCATGACTAGATAGTCTCGTCATGGAGCACGGTTGCGCTGTGCCCATGACGAGACTATCTCGTCATGAACCCCACCCACTAGTGCAACGCCCGGCACAGGAGGGGGAAAGGGCGTGGCACTGAAGGGGTTAATAAACGTAAGCAGTATGGTTTAAAAAGACCACATCCATAAACAGAGCCATGGTACGCATTGTGTTTTCCAATCCACCCATCAACCAGGTATTGCAGTCCCTCCAGGAATGGTACACTTTCCCACCTGGGAACAACAATGCTGTTCAAAGGAAGACGAGAAAACAAAAGTAGCGCTTCACTGCAAAGTCTGTAAAGTGAGGCTGATGTATTTGGATGTAAATAAAACCAATCTGGCTACTTTGCAACCACTCTGTCTTGCTTTATTTAGTTATGTATTTATTTTTCATATTTAAAACCTTCTATTTCTCCCCATCCCGCTGCACTTTGGAATAGAAAAATGTCAGAAAAAGGGCATTTCCCGCAAGAGTGTTTTTCTTTTTTGGATCCATTTCACAGGGAAGCAACTAAATGAAAGAAGGAAAGAGAGGTTGTGACCCGTTTCTTCAAGTTATGGATTTCAGTAAGTGAGGAGCAGGACAGGAAGAGAGGGAATAATAGGAAGAGAGGGGGGGACAGCTGCCAGCAACAAAAAAGAAGAGGACATTGCCTGAGTCCTATTCCTTCTCTGCCTGTCCCCGATCGTCCACAAAAGCAAGCCGAGCCTTATCTGAATGCCTTTGTCACCCCCAAAATAGTCCCGCCTAGGGAGGACCGCCCCCACCGCCCCCCCTAGCTACGCCACTGCCCCTCACTGAGAGGGAGGAGCTCAGGGATGTTTTGATTATTTCGAAGAGGTATACAGAAATACCCTATGTGATACTGGCGGGGTTAAAGATGAAGAAAATAGGTGTGAGATAAAACTAGTTAAGAGATATGCACTTTATTTTATTCGGGCATCCTCCGACCAGGATTAAAAACAACAAAAACAGAGTGGAATTAAATCTGTCAAAGAGTGCATGAGTGGTCAGAGGTTGACACGGCTCCCAGCCTCCCGATAGCCAATCACAACACTGCAATGCAGTGTTGTGATTGGTCTGAGCTCCATGGATTGGTAGCCAGGGAATGGGAGGCTGGGCATGTTCTCCACCCAGGTTGTAATGCAGCCTGTATGGAGAACATGCTAAGTGCGCATGAATGTTTGGTCGGCCCCAGAGAGAGTGCAAACGACTCCTCTCCTCCCCTGTCAGCGGAGCAGCCCCGCCCCTGCTACAACAAGGAAAACATACAATGATAGTCCCTTAGAGTTCTCATTTTCCTTTTCCTTTAGTGACACTGCTTGAATGCAGTGGGGCGACGCTCCTTCGCCTTAGCGGAGGAGCCGCCACTGTGCAGTGGACGAAAAGCAATGGACGGGAGCGCGGCCTGTGCGATAGTCAGTGACTGTGATTAATTCAAGCATTCCATCCATTGGTTTGTCACTGTTGCGCTACACAACACAGCATGAACGTGCAGTCAACAGGTAATACGACCCCCAGCAGCACGTGCTACTGTCACCACCTTGGAACAACACAGGCTGCCTGTTCTCCACCAACAACAGACATTCAGCTCACTAAACCTGACACATCGTACATAAAGCACACCACCACCAAACCGAATCAGACCCCCGTTTGTTTGAAATGTCCCCCTCTGGACTTCAGGAGCGTCCTCGGGGGACATGCTAACAGACGATGGTGCTGCAAAAGAGCTGAATATCAATAAACCCTGATAACTGCAGCTGTGGTGTTCTACTGCCCCACCAGGTCACACAAGGCGACAGCACGATGAGCCAGCACTAGAGTGATTTTTAAAGGGGGTTGCTTGTAAGTAGGGTGACCAACTGTCCGTAAATTTCACGGACTGTCCGTCATTTTGGTGTGATGTCCGTTGTCGGTATTGATTCCTTTTACGGAAGCCTTTTATCCGTAATTTTGGACATTAATTACAGCGTTCCCTGCGAGAAGCCGCAAGACGTGATTACAAGTTCTCAGGGGCCAGCTCGCACTTCTCTGTTGAACTCCAGAGGCTGCAGCAGCCCTGAGCTCTCACAGACTGTGGGCAGGCCATGCAGCAGCCCCTCCCTGGGATCTCACAGACTGTGGGCAGACCCTGCAGCAGCCCCTCTCTGAGCTTCAGACTGTGGGCAGGCCCTGCAGCAGCCCCTCCCTGAGCTCTCAGACTGTGTGCAGGCCCTGCAGCAGCCCCTCCCTGAGCTCTCACAGACTGTGGACAGGCCCTACACCAGCCCCTGCCTGAGCTCTCAGACTGTGGGCAGGCCCTGCAGCAGCCCCTCCCTAAGCTCTCACAGACTGTGGGCAGGCCCTGCAGCTGCCCCTCCCTGAGCTCACACAGACTGTGGACAGGCCCTGCACCAGCCCCTCCCTGAGCTCTCAAAGACTGTAGGCAGGCCCAGCAGCAGCCCCTCCCTGGGATCTCACAGACTGTGGGCAGGCCCTACACCAGCCCCTGCCTGAGCTCTCAGACTGTGGGCAGGCCCTGCAGCAGCCCCTCCCTAAGCTCTCACAGACTGTGGGCAGGCCCTGCAGCACCCCTCCCTGAGCTCTCACAGACTGTGGGCAGGCCCGGCACCAGCCCCTCCCTGAGCTCTCACAGACTGTAGGCAGGCCCTGCAGCAGCCCCTTCCTGAGCTCTCAGACTGTGGGCAGGCCCGGCAGCAGCCCCTTCCTGAGCTCTCAGACTGTGGGCAGGCCCATTGTCATTCGACTGAGGCCGATTATCCCCTTTCGAATGACAATGCGCCCGCCCTCTGCCTTTAGCATCTCATGTGCCAGTGAGATCTAGTGATTACAGAGGAGCTTTCCCCAAACAGAGGACTGTGGGGAACTTGCCACTGTGTGTAATTTGTCAATGTTGTACACAGAGTGAACAGGGCAGGAGCAGCGACAGGACAGAAGAGGCGACAGGAAAGGAGAGATGATGGGGCAGGAGAGGTGACGGGGCAGAAGAGGTGACGGGGCAGGAGAAGTGACGGGGCAGGAGAAGTGACGGGACAGGAGAAGTGACGGGGCAGGAGAGGTGACGGGGCAGGAGCAGTGACTGGGCAGGAGAGGTGACAGGAAAGGAGAGGAGATGGGGCAGGAGAAGTGACGGGGCAGGAGAAGTGATGGGTCTGGAGCAGTGTTCGGGCATGAGCAGGAGTGCTGACCGGACAGGAGCAGTGACGTGGCAGAAAAAGTGACGCGGCAGGAGAGGCAAAAGGGAAGGAGAGGTGACAGGGAAGGAGAGGTGACAGGGCAGGAGCAGTGACGGGTCAGGAGCTGTGATGGGTCAGGAGCTGTGATGGGTCAGGAGCAGTGACGGGGCAGGGGAAATGACATGGAAGGAGCGGTGAGAGGGTAGGAGAAGTGACCAGACAGGAGAAAGTGACAGGGCAGGAGAAAGTGACTTGTACTTATGTTCCTTGCCTATTTATTGATACACTATTGCAGGACATCCACTGATGTGTCTGCAAAGCATAACTGTTGTCCCGAATTTTTGTCCTGAATTCTTACACTCACCATCCTGAATTTGCGCCCACTTCAGTTGGCCACCCTACTTGTGATGTGGCACCGCAAGGCAGCATGGCCTGGACCAAGCTGTGGGGAGAGCGAAGGTGCGCTCCACCCTTGATGTTACTGCTTGTGTTCACCTGTTCCAGGTCCAGGCACCAGGGGGCAGCAGAGCCCAGCCGTCTGGAGTCCGGCTCGGTCCAATATGAGAGAAGATGTAAAGAGAACATGGGTTTTAATGTTCACTAAATCTCTTTAAACTGCAGGGCGAGAAAAGCAACAGCCGCAGCTCTGGGTACTTGTGAAAGGGACGAGAAACAAAGGATGGTACTTACAGCAGCGCCGCGCGGGGACAAGAGCGCACATGAAAGATGTTTTATGTTCAAAACCAATTTACTGTCCGGGAAATCAATGTTCTAATATAAAACATTCGCAGCAGCCAGAACAAGAACTAATTATAAAACTTTCTCTATGGCCCAGCCACTTGAGGGATCGATCGTCGGCGCTGTTGGGAGGCATGGTGTGATCTTGGTGCTTGTGTCAAGGTGATCTGGAGACATCTGTGGGGTCAAGTGAACTCCCAAGAACAAAAGAAGAGACAAAGCAGGAGTGAGGCGCCTGAAGGGCAGGAGCCCCCGTGCATTCTAAGGCCAAGACACGCCCTTAGATATGGCGAGGCCCCAATCAGGGGTCACTGCGCCCCAGTTATGGCAAGGACCCTCTCGCCCAGGTGTCCTGGGGCCTCCTCACTATCAGACCCCAAACTGAGCCCCGAGGCCCCCCTTTAGCACTTGACACTCGGGGCAGCACAGCAGAGCTGCACAGGGCTCACTCAGGGAGATGGGGTGCGCCAGGGACTGAGGACTCAGCACAGCGGGCAGGAACACATAATTCATCACTGTCTCAGCAGGACGTCTACCTTTGAATATAAGAATTTTTGTATATATTTTGGTTTTATTTAGTAAATACGTGTATATATTGTAACTATTCACATTGTCACTTATTGCACTAAGTCACCTTATTCACTTGGTCACTGCGTCGTTTCTCAAAGTATTGTATATACAGCCTTATCTTCTTCTTTTGATCATGTTTATTTCTGAAAGAGTAGATACCTAACTGAAACACAAAGAATACATTTCTGTATCTAAATTGCATATTCTTGATTGATATTGATTATTTAATTGATTTGTATATGCTGTGTGTTTTGATTTATCGTTAATGAAATTATCTGTTTCCCTATGGAACCATTGTTTATATTACGCATCAGAAACATAAGCTGGGCTTCCAGCGAAAGCCGGAAGTGACCTGTCAGCACTGTCCCTTCTGACGCCATCAGAAACATAAGCTGGGCTTCCAGCGAAAGCCGGAAGTGACCTGTCAGCATTGTCCCTTCTGACGCCATCAGAGACATAAGCTGGGCTTCCAGCGAAAACCAGATCTGAACCCAATGGAAGGCCCTGAAACCCCTGCCTCAGGTTCCGCGAGAGTTGAAAGCTTCAGTCAAATCTAGGATCTCAAAAGTGTCGGTGCAAGAGAACTAAGCATCAGTGCAAGGAAGCAGACTTTCAAGCGTGGGTGCAAGGAAGCAGACTTTCAAGCGTGGGTGCAAGGAAGGCGACTGTTAAGCGTGGGTGCAAGAGAACTAAGCATGGGTGCAAAGGAGCTTAGCATTGGCGCAAGGGAGCCGACTGCTAAGTGTGGGTGCAAGGCAGCTGACTGTCAAGTGTGGGTGCAAGGAAGGCGACTGTTAAGCGTGGGTGCAAGAGAACTAAGCATGGGTGCAAAGGAGCCGACTGCAAAGTGTGGGTGCAAGGCAGCTGACCGTCAAGAGTGGGTGTAAGGAAGGCGACTGTTAAGCGTGGGTGCAAGAGAACTAAGCATGGGTGCAAAGGAGCTTAGCATGGGTGCAAGGAGCCGACTGCAAAGTGTGGGTGCAAGGCAGCTGACCATCAAGTGTGGGTGCTAGGGAGCCGACTGTTAAGTGTGGGTGCAGGGCAGCTGACCATCAAGCGTGGGTGCAAGGGAGCCGATTGTTTCGCGTGGGTGCAAGAGAACTAAGCGTGGGTGCAAAGGAGCTTAGAAAGGGTGCAAGGGAGCTGACTGTAAGTGTGGGTGCAAGGAGAGCCGACTGTTAAGCGTGGGTGCAAGGAGAGCCGACTGTTAAGCGTGGGTGCAAGGGGAGCTGACTGTTATGCTTGGGTGCAAGGGAGCCGACTGTTAACTGTGGGTGCAAGGCAGCTGACCATCAAGCGTGGGTGCTAGGGAGCCGACTGTTAACTGTGGGTGCAAGGCAGCTGACCATCAAGCGTGGGTGCAAGGGAGCCGATTGTTAAGTGTGGGTGCAAGGAAGCTGACTGTTAAGTGTGGGTGCAGGGCAGCTGACCATCAAGCGTGGGTGCAAAGGAGCTTAGAAAGGGTGCAAGGGAGCTGACTGTAAGTGTGGGTGCAAGGAGAGCCGACTGTTGAGCGTGGGTGCAAGGGGAGCTGACTGTTATGCTTGGGTGCAAGGGAGCCAACTTTTAACTGTGGGTGCAAGGAAGCTGACTGTTAAGTGTGGGTGCAGGGCAGCTGACCATCAAGCGTGGGTGCAAGGGAGCAGATTGTTTAGCGTGGGTGCAAGGGGGCCAACGGTTAAGCATGGGTGCTAGGGAGCCAGCTGTTAAGCATGGCTGCAAGGGAGCCGACTGATTGTGAGTGCAAGGGAGATGAGCATAGGTGCAAGGGAGGTAAGCGTTGGTGCCAGGGAGTGGACTGTTATGTGTGGGTGCAAGGTAGCAAAGCATGGGTGCAAGGGAGTTGACTGTTAAGTGTGGGTGCATGGAAGCCGACTGCTACGTGTGCAAGTAAGTCGACTGTTACAAGTAGTTTCAAGGAAGCTGACTGTTACGTGTGGGTTCAAGGGAGCTGACTGTTAAGCACGGATGTAAGCGAGCTGAATCTTAAGCGTGGGTGCAAGGGAGCTGACTGTTAAGCGTAGATGCAAGGGAGCCAACTGTTAAGTGTGGGTGCACAGAAGGCAGCTGTTAAACGTGGCTACAAGGGAGCCAGATACAAGAGAGACGACTGTTAAGCATGGTGCAAGGGAGCCGACTGTTAAGAATGGTGCAAGGGAGCCGACTGTTAAGAATGGTGCAAGGGAGCCAACTGTTAAGAATGGTGCAAGGGAGCCGACTATTAAGCATGGGTGGACGGGAGTCGACTGTTAAGCATGGGTGGATAGGAGCCGACTGTTAAGCATGGGTGCACGAGAGCCGACTGTTAAGAATGGTGCACAGGACCCGACTGTTAAGAATGGTGCATGGGAGCCGACTGATAAGAATGGTGCACGGAAGCTGACTGTTAAGAATGGTGCATGGGAGCCGACTGTTAAGAATGGTGCAAGGGAGCCAACTGTTAAGAATGGTGCAAGGGAGCCGACCATTAAGAATAGTGCACGGGAGCCGACTGTTAAGAATGGTGCACAGGAGCCGACCATTAAGAATAGTGCACGGGAGCCGACTGTTAAGAATGGTACAAGGGAGCCGACTGTTAAGCATGGGTGGACTGGAGTTAACTGTTAAGCATGGGTAGACGGGAGCTGACTGTTAAGCGTGGGTGGACGGGAGCCGACTGTTAAGCATGGGTGCAAGTGAGCCGACTGTTAAGAATGGTGCACAGGACCCGACTGTTAAGAATGGTGCACAGGAGCTGACTGTCAAGGATGGTGCACGGGAGCCGACTGTTAAGCATGGGTGCAATGGAGCTGACTGTTCAGAATGGGTGCAAGGGAGCTGACTGTTAAGAATGGGTTTAAGGGAGCTAACTATTAAGAATGGTGCACCAGAGCCGACTGTTAAGAATGGTGCACAGGAGCCGACTGTTAAGAATGGTGCACAGGATCGGACTGTCAAGGATGGTGCACGGGAGCCGATTGTTAAGAATGGTGCAAGGGAGCCGACTGTTAAGCATGGGTGCAATGGAGCTGACTGTTAAGAATGGGTTTAAGGGAGCTGACTATTAAGAATGGTGCACAGGAGCCGACGGTTAAGCATGGATGCAATGGAGCCGACTGTTAAGAATGGGTTTAAGGGAGCTAACTATTAAGAATGGTGCACCGGAGCCGACTGTTAAGAATGGTGCACAGGAGCCGACTGTTAAGAATGGTGCACAGGAGCCAACTGTTAAGCATGGGGGCAATGGAGCCGACTGTTAAGAATGGGTTTAAGGGAGCTGACTATTAAGAATGGTGCACAGGAGCTGACTATTAAGAATGGTGCACAGGAGCCGACTGTTAAGAATGGTGCACGGGAGCCGATTGTTAAGAATGGTGCAAGGGAGCCGACTGTTAAGCATGGGTGCAATGGAGCCGACTGTTAAGAATGGTGCATGGGTGCCGACTGTTAAGAATGGGTGCAAGGGAGTTGACTATCAAGAATGGTGAACAGGAGCCGACTATTAAGAATGGTGCACGGGAGCCGACTGTTAAGAAGGGGTGCAAGGGAGTTGACTATCAAGAATGGTGAACAGGAGCCGACTTTTAAGAATGGTGCATGGGACCCGACTGTTTAGAATGGGTGCAAGGGAGCTGACTATCAAGAATGGTGAACGGGAGCCGACTATCAAGAATGGTGAACGGGAGCCAACTTTTAAGAATGGTGAACGGGAGCCGACTTTTAAGAATGGTGCATGGGACCCGACTGTTTAGAATGGGTGCAAGGGAGTTGACTATCAAGAATGGTGAACGGGAGCCGACTTTTAAGAATGGTGAACGGGAGCCGACTTTTAAGAATGGTGCATGGGACCCGACTGTTTAGAATGGGTGCAAGGGAGTTGACTATCAAGAATGGTGAACGGGAGCCGACTTTTAAGAATGGTGCATGGGACCCGACTGTTTAGAATGGGTGCAAGGAAGTTGACTATCAAGAATGGTGAACGGGAGCCGACTTTTAAGAATGGTGCATGGGACCCGACTGTTTAGAATGGGTGCAAGGGAGCTGACTATCAAGAATGGTGAATGGGAGCCGACTATCAAGAATGGTGAACGGGAGCCAACTTTTAAGAATGGTGAACGGGAGCCGACTTTTAAGAATGGTGCATGGGACCCGACTGTTTAGAATGGGTGCAAGGGAGTTGACTATCAAGAATGGTGAACGGGAGCCGACTTTTAAGAATGGTGAACGGGAGCCGACTTTTAAGAATGGTGCATGGGACCCGACTGTTTAGAATGGGTGCAAGGGAGTTGACTATCAAGAATGGTGAACGGGAGCCGACTTTTAAGAATGGTGCATGGGACCCGACTGTTTAGAATGGGTGCAAAGAAGTTGACTATCAAGAAGGGTGAACGGGAGCCGACTATTAAGAATGGTGCACGGGAGCCGACTGTTAAGAATGGTGCAAGGGAGTTGACTATCAAGAATGGTGCACGGGAGCCGACTGTTAAGAATGGTGCACGGGAGCCGACTGTTAAGAATGGTGCACGGGAGCCGACTATTAAGAATGGTGCACGGGAGCCGACTGTTTAGAATGGGTGCAAGGGAGTTGACTATCAAGAATGGTGAACGGGAGCCGACTATCAAGAATGGTGAACGGGAGCCAACTTTTAAGAATGGTGAATGGGAGCCGACTTTTAAGAATGGTGCATGGGACCCGACTGTTTAGAATGGGTGCAAGGGAGTTGACTATCAAGAATGGTGAACGGGAGCCGACTTTTAAGAATGGTGAACGGGAGCCGACTTTTAAGAATGGTGCATGGGACCCGACTGTTTAGAATGGGTGCAAGGGAGTTGACTATCAAGAATGGTGAACGGGAGCCGACTATTAAGAATGGTGCACGGGAGCCGACTGTTAAGAATGGTGCAAGGGAGTTGACTATCAAGAATGGTGCACGGGAGCCGACTGTTAAGAATGGTGCACGGGAGCCGACTGTTAAGAATGGTGCAAGGGAGTTGACTATCAAGAATGGTGAACGGGAGCCGACTATTAAGAATGGTGCACGGGAGCCGACTGTTAAGAATGGTGCAAGGGAGTTGACTATCAAGAATGGTGCACGGGAGCCGACTGTTAAGAATGGTGCACGGGAGCCGACTGTTAAGAATGGTGCACGGGAGCCGACTATTAAGAATGGTGCACGGGAGCCGACTGTTTAGAATGGTGCACGGGAGCCGACTATTTCCAGGAGGCAGAGGCCACAATTGCCTCTTACAATATCAGGAACGATCCCTGGGCATAAGAGGTAGGTCTGTGTGAAATTTAAATTTTGTGTTACTCTTTTTATGAAAATTCCAAAATTATTTCATGATGACATTATGCTGCATTTGTGATAAACCTTTATTGTTAAATCACCGTTTGTGGCAAAAATGTACCTTGAATACACAGGAACAACAGAATGTGCGTGGCTGACGTTCGCTGTGCTTCTGTATTTTTGTTGGTGTGAAATGCATCCTTACTCCAGTTTCTGATGCAAAGATGCATTTTATAGTAAAATAAAGTTCAAAATGTTGGATTTTCATTGTTGGTAATTTTGCATAATGTTGTGCAATTTTTGTCAAAATCTATGTAATTATTTAAAAGAAAACTACACACATTTCGCACACCCTTAATAAGAGCTCTAGAAGTCAGGGGCCACGCTCCAGAATGGGCCCCAACCTGTCTGTGGTTGGAACCATCTCTTTCTATTTTCAGGGGTGGGTCCCACAAGCCCTAATTCAGTAGCTGCCCCTTTCCCAATACACAGAGCGCCTCATTTACAATCTTTTGACATAGGAAGGTACCTCACACCTTCCTGCTGCACTGCCCCTATGTCAAAATAAAAGGGCAGGAATGCGACGTATCCATCAGATCAGGCGCATTCTGTCCGTCCCACCTATGCTGGTGCACAGCTGGCTGACATGCCCAAACGCAGGCACCCTTGTGCGATGGTGTAAGGGTGTCTGAAGTTTGGGGCTGATTGTTTTTGTGCGGAAAGGGACACCTTCTGGCACTTAAACAATCAATGGAGCAGATTTCCTCTTTCTGTGTGTGCTGCTGAATGCAGCCTGAATAGAAAGAGGAAAGAACGAGGAGAAATAAGGATATTACCCCTCGTTGCACCTCCCGCACACAACCCCTGGGGAGCCGTAGGTTTTTGATGCATTCCCAGGTTTAGAAAATCTCATAAATCTGGGAATGTGTCAAATGCCATGAGTGTTACGTGGAAACACTCTCCGTAACACCCTTGCCACACCTCTCTATCGCAGGGTGAGGCAACGCAAAATAAGGACTTGTGCTGCTTTGCCTCAGTCCATATCTACAAGGCCATGAAAAGACACACAGGGTAGATATGGCCCTGCAGTGTGTGCCGCCAGACTGGCATTAAAAGTGACGGTCCGGTGTCACTGTGGCCTTGTAAATGAGGCCCTTAGTTCATTAGGGCCTGCTCATGCTGTTTCGCATTGTGTTGGAAGCTTTGTATAACTATCTAAGATTAGTGAATTGTAAAACAGTTACCAAACAACAAATATTGGTCAGCACAACACACTACTGAAACACATCACAGACATGTGTTAAAACACTCTTGAAACACTTCACCGACATGTGATAACACACTCTTGAAACACTTCACCGACATGTGATAACACACTCTTGAAACACTTCACCGACATGTGATAATACACTCTTGAAACACATCACAGACATGTGATAACACACTCTTGAAACACTTCACCGACATGTGATAACACACTCTTGAAACACATCACAGACATGTGATAACACACTCTTGAAACACATCACAGACGTGATAACACACTCTTGAAACACATTACCGGCATGTGATAACACTCTTGAAACACATCACCGACATGTGATAACACACTCTTGAAACACTTCACCGACATGTGATAACACACTCTTGAAACACATCACTGACATGTGATAACACACTCTTAAAACACATCACGGACATGTGATAAAACACTCTTGAAACACATCACAGACATGTGATAACACACTCTTGAAACACATCACAGACATGTGATAACACTCCTGAAACACATCACATACATGTGATAACACACTCTTGAAAACATCACCGGCATGTGATAACACACTCTTGAAACACATCACCGGCATGTGATAACACTCTTGAAACACATCACAGACATGTGATAACACTCTTAAAACACATCACAGACATGTGATAACACACTCTTGAAACACATCACCGGCATGTGATAACACACTCTTGAAACACATCATCGGCATGTGATAACACACTCTTGAAACACATCACCGGCATGTGATAACACACTCTTAAAACACTTCACAGATGTGATAACGCACTCTTGTAAGAAGTCATAGTAAAGTGATAAAACACTCTTAAAGCACATCATAGTCATGTCACAACAAACACACTCTTGAAAGACAACACAGACATGTAATAACACACTCTTGAAACACATCACAGACATGTGATAACACACTCTTGAAACACTTCACCGACATGTAATAACACACTCTTGAAACACATCACAGACATGTGATAACACACTCTTGAAACACATCTCCGGCATGTGATAACACTCTTGAAACACATCACCGGCATGTGATAACACTCTTGAAACACATCACAGACATGTGAGAACACACTCTTGAAACACATCACCGGCATGTGATAACACTCTTGAAACACATCACAGACATGTGATAACACACTCTTGAAACACATCACCGGCATGTGATAACACACTCTTGAAGCACATCATAGTCATGTCACAACAAACAAACTCTTGAAAGACAACACAGACATGTAATAACACACTCTTGAAACACATCACAGACATATGATAACACGCTCTTGAAACACATCACAGACATGTGATAACACACTCTTGAAACACATCACCGGCATTTGATAATACTCTTGAAATAAATCACAGACATGTGATAACACACTCTTGAAACACTTCACAGACGTGATAACGCACTCTTGTAACAAGTCATAGTAATGTGATAACACACTCTTGAAGCACATCATAGTCATGTCACAACAAACACACTCTTGAAAGACAACACCGACATGTAATAACACACTCTTGAAACACATCACAGACATGTGATAACACACTCTTGAAACACATCACAGATATGTGATAATACGCTCTTGAAACACATCACAGACATGTGATAACACGCTCTGGAAACACATCACAGACATGTGATAACACACTCTTGAAACACTTCACACACATGTGATAACACACTCTTGAAACACTTCACAGACATGTGATAACACGCTCTTAAAACACTTCACAGACATGTGATAACATGCTCTTGAAACACATCACAGACATGTGATAACATGCTCTTGAAACACATCACAGACATGTGGTAACACACTCTTGAAACACATCACAGACATGTGATAACACGCTCTTGAAACACATCACGGACATGTGATAACACGCTCTTAAAACACTTCACAGACATGTGATAACATGCTCTTGAAACACATCACAGACATGTGGTAACACACTCTTGAAACACATCACAGACATGTGATAACACGCTCTTGAAACACATCACAGACATGTGATAAAACACTCTTGAAACACATCACAGACATGTGATAACACTCCTGAAACACATCACATACATGTGATAACACACTCTTGAAAACATCACCGGCATGTGATAACACACTCTTGAAACACATCACCGGCATGTGATAACACTCTTGAAACACATCACAGACATGTGATAACACTCTTGAAACACATCACAGACATGTGATAACACACTCTTGAAACACATCACCGGCATGTGATAACACTCTTGAAACACATCACAGACATGTGATAACACACTCTTGAAACACATCCCAGGCATGTGATAACACACTCTTGAAACACATCATCGGCATGTGATAACACACTCTTGAAACACATCACTGGCATGTGAGAACACACTCTTAAAACACTTCACAGATGTGATAACGCACTCTTGTAAGAAGTCATAGTAAAGTGATAACACACTCTTAAAGCACATCATAGTCATGTCACAACAAACACACTCTTGAAAGACAACACAGACATGTAATAACACACTCTTGAAACACATCACAGACATGTCATAACACACTCTTGAAACACTTCACCGACATGTAATAGCACACTCTTGAAACACATCACAGACATGTGATAACACACTCTTGAAACACATCACCGGCATGTGATAACACTCTTGAAACACATCACCGGCATGTGATAACACTCTTGAAACACATCACAGACATGTGATAACACACTCTTGAAACACATCACCGGCATGTGATAACACTCTTGAAACACATCACAGACATGTGATAACACACTCTTGAAACACATCACCGGCATGTGATAACACACTCTTGAAGCACATCATAGTCATGTCACAACAAACAAACTCTTGAAAGACAACACAGACATGTAATAACATACTCTTGAAACACATCACAGACATATGATAACACGCTCTTGAAACACATCACAGACATGTGATAACACACTCTTGAAACACATCACCGGCATTTGATAATACTCTTGAAATACATCACAGACATGTGATAACACACTCTTGAAACACTTCATAGACGTGATAACGCACTCTTGTAACAAGTCATAGTAATGTGATAACACACTCTTGAAGCACATCATAGTCATGTCACAACAAACACACTCTTGAAAGACAACACAGACATGTAATAACACACTCTTGAAACACATCATTGACATGTGATAACACACTCTTGAAACACATCACAGATATGTGATAATACGCTCTTGAAACACATCACATACATGTGATAACTGTTAAATGGTAGCGGCAGTTTCAGTCGATAACCTTTCAAGTATTGCCCGGCGGTAATCGCCTCTTATACCATTCGATGTTAAACCAATAAAGAGGCAGGCGCCGGAGACTGGAAGGCAGGAAACAAAGTTTTATTCCGTCGGAGCAGAACACATCAGATCAGACAGCAAGGTATCGTCACGAGGTGCTCTAACTGCATCTCTGAGACCTGGTCTCTTATACACACGTTTATGACTTTATTGCAGGGTTATCATACATGGCACATTCTTGAGATCACTTTGATGTATGAAAGAACATCCTCGGAATCCCCACTTCGAGCTCGTTCCCACACATATCTACAGTGGAAGTCCCCACCCCACCCACAGTAGGAGATGGCTATCACACAGCTGGACATTCCGCCAATTCCCGGGGGTGTGTGCAACCGGTCGGGTCTCAGGGGGTGGGGGGCCTTGATCTACTGTAATCCCTTTGATGTGGGGTGTTTCCCTTACAGTAGGGGCAATAAACTGCATCCGCAGGGCTAGGTGATGGCCTGGGATCGGTTCGGACAATGGGGCGCAGAGGAAGGGGGTTATCAAAGAGATGCATGACCATGTATTGGATGTCGGTCAGGCGTGGGATGCGGTTTCATGGTAGGGTCGCGCAGAAGGAGAGGGTTTATGGCCCGTGTATGAGAGAGCGGGGGTGGCCGGCGCGCAGGGGATGCTTGCAGCACCAGGGGGACGCGCTGGCGATCGGCAATGTGCGGGGAGAGAGAGTGGGGTGCCTAAAATGGCGGCCGTGCGTTCGCTGCGCGTGGCGCTGGGGAGAGGCAAGATGGCGCAGATAATGTTCAGTTACAAGCTAAATTTCCATAGTCCTCCCTTTTAACATATCTCGCCAGCTTGTTTAGATCGGATCTATCCCCATAATACTACGAACTTCCACCTCATACAGAGCTTTCATTCGTTCCGCTTCAAAGTTCAAAGTCTTAGGGCAGATGCAGTTCGTAAAAAGCGAACATAAAGGTGGCAGACACTGAATCCCCAAGCAACATCCACATAGTATCACAATCGGTATTAGGATAAATGAAAACAGCCTCCATCCCCAACTTTTAATAGTGTCCCAAAACCAGCTCCCAAGTGACCATCCTTCTTGCTCCTGATGAACCTCTGCGGAAAGTCTGTGGAGGTGTTCAATTGCTTTGTAGACTGAGGGTGAGTTATCCGGTACGTAGGTACAACAGCTGGACCCAATGATGTGGCATGCTCCTCCACGATCAGCCAGAACCACATCTAGAACGAGGCGGTTCTGAAGAGCCACCAGGAGGACGGCCTGAAGCTCGGCGGTGTTGTTGGCGAGGGCGCCAGCCGTAATGTTCATTGCTGTTTCGACTGCCTGGGTTAAGTGGCGGATGGCACGGCTATTTGCCATTGGACCCCAGAGGGGAACAAGTCCCTTTACTGCATCCAGGAACTGTGCTCCGGTGGAGTCGGCTTGTACAATGTCTTTGGCACGTTTCTGTCGGTGATGGTTTGCTGGAGCCACATATGTCGGGGGAAGGACAAAAGCGATGTAGCAGGTGCCTCCCCAACCTTTCGGAAGCCAGGTGTAGGCCTTAGTACCACAGACGAAGTACATATTTGGGGAGGTAACAAAGGAGGGTGGATCAATTGAGTCCAATGTTCGGGTGATGAGGCAGGAGCTGTGGCCCACCAGCTGCGTCCCCAGGCCTTCGAGGCACACAAGTCCAGTGATGTTGATGACGGATAGGGCCACTATTAGTGTGGCGGCCGTCCGTTTCCGGAGGTAAGAGAAGGTGGGTCTGGCTGGGTTGTTGAACACCTGCATTTCAACTCGTTCTTTGGCAGGGATGTCCATGTGAAAGGAAGTGTTTGACCTCAGAGGACAGAAGGGAGCAGAAGTTTTTCCAGTTTTGTTCAGCCAGAACCCATGGTAGAAGTGTGACACCGTTTTGCCGGAAGTGGCATTATCCTTGTAGCTTTCTTGCAGGAGGATTAGCCAAGCGAGGCAGGAGCCATGGACAGAAAAAGGTGAAGGGATGAAAGGGATAGAGTGTCCGGTGGCATGTGGTAGCAATCCACAGATCCAGCAATTAGTGGCATTGGCGGCAAGATTGTGTTGGTGGAGCAACTGTACAAAGGAGTTATTCCAGAACTCCTTACGCCTTTCTCGGAGTTGGGGTGAAAGTGAGATCAGATGGTGTTCTTTCATGGTGGTAGGTTGAACGGTGGTCAGCAATGTCCTATGAGCAGGTGCGCTCTCCTCTATGATCCAGAAGGTGACCACGAGGAGAAGTCAAAAGAGAAGGGTAATGAAAAGTGCAATAGTCTTCGAGCTGTGCATTTTGTCAGTCTTTGGATTTTTGTAGTGGATCTTCGGACGTCCGGTTGCTTCCATCATCTTCATGTCGGGTGCTTCCATCACCTTCAAGGGACTCGGTAGCGGGCAGAGCCACAGACTTTGTTTAGTTTCCCTCCTGGTGGCCTTTGAGGTGACTAGGCAACCGCTCTGAGATTTCAACTTAGTTTGTGGTCTGCTTAGCCGAAGTTCCCTCCTTTCGTCGTAGGTTATACCCTTCCTTGGATGGCACAGTTGGATCGGGATATTTCATTAATTCAAGTGTCTCTGCATCCGGGCAGCGGCTCAGGGATGGTCGGTCTTTGTCCAGAAGTTCCTCTTGGGCGGTGATGTTGTCCGTGGTCGTCAGGGTCGATGATACCTTCTTGCAGTGGTGTGCATGCAGCCAATTGCGCTTCCCCTCCACTCGAAGAGCTGTTCGGGTGGTGATCAGGACTTGCAGGGGGCCCGTCCACCGGGGCTCCAGACTCTTGATGCGCTGGAAGTTACGCACTAAGACAAAGTCGCCGGGTTGGATGTCGTGCCCGGGGCCCCTGGAAACATCGGGAATAGCTTGCAGCATCTGCTGATGAATAACAGACAACGTTTTAGTCAGGTTATACAAATAGTCGGACATGAGGACGTCCGGGACGTCGTGGATGGATGTTGGCTTTGGTGCAGTCCAAAGGTTCATGGGCCGCCCGAAGACGACCTCGTAGGGGGTTAAGTGGTGTTTGGTGGGGGTGGAACGCATTGATAGCAATGCTAGCGGGAGAGCGTCTGGCCATTTCAGTCCTGTGGTGGCAACTATTTTTGCTATCTTAAGCTTCAATGTGGCATTATGTCGCTCAACCAAGCCTGCGGATTGGGGATGGGAGACCGCATGGAACTTTTGTTTTACACCCAGCCCCTTTAAGATGAGTTGGATAACCTCGGCTACAAAGTGGGGGCCGTTATCGCTCCACAAAATTCAACAAAGGCCGTAACGGGGGAAGAATTCTTTCAGTAGTACTTTTGCGGTAGTCATAGCGGTGTTGTCGCGGGTTGGGTAGGCTTCCACCCACTTGCTGAAGGCACACACAACGACAAGTACGTACTTCAAACCTTGGCACCTTTCTAACTGGATGTAGTCCATTTGTAGGACTTCAAAGGGGTGATTGGGAACCCCAAACCCTCCCCGGGGTACAGCAGTCCCTTTCCCAGGGTTGTGTTGGAGGCATACCAGGCATTGTTGGACCAGACGTTTGGCTGAGTCTGGGATTTTGTCGTTGTGCCAGACTTTGGAGATGAGTTCGATCATGGGGGCAGACCCTATGTGTGCGGGGGAGTGTGCCATGGTCAGCATGGGGATCAAGTATGAGTCAGGTAGCAACCATTTGTTCGAGTCTTTAGTTCGCCAGCAACCGTCATCGTCCTTCAATCCCACCCGTGCCCATTCAGTTAATTCGTGTGGTGAGCTGGCTAATTGGATGTCCCTAATCGTTTCCCTAGCATCCTTCCATTTCTCAGTTTGTGACCTGGTCACGTACATACGGGTCGTGGACCTATTCTCGGCTGTGGTTCGGGCAGTAATGTCAGCTAGTGCATTTCCCTGTCCTATAATGTCTGTCACCTTCTTGTGTGCCTGGCATTTGATCACAGCCAGCCGTGTGGGGAGGAGGACTGCTTCGGTCAGGGCAGAGACTAGATCTCCATGCAGGATGGGTGTGCCATGGGAAGTCAAGAATCCCCTCTCTTTCCATAAGAGCCCAAAGTGGTGAACTACCCCGAAGGCGTACTGACTGTCTGTGTAAATGTTTGCGGTTGTCCCTGCTGCCAGGATGCATGCTCGTGTGAGAGCGATTAGTTCCGCCGCCTGTGCGGATCGCTGTGTGATGCGGGCTGTCTCAACAACTGTTCGGGCTGTGGTGACTGCATAGGCAGCTGAGGTGGTGCCATCGGGGAGCTTGATACATGAGCCATCCACCCACAGTTCTCCGTCAGGGTCCGGGAAGGCAGTATCTCGGAGGTCAACCCTACTCTTGGTTTGTTCGTCGGTGAGGGTCACGCAGTCATGTATAGGGGACGCATTGGGGTCAGTGTCAGGGAGCGGTAGTAGAGTAGCTGGATTCAGGGTGGTGCATCGTTTCAATGTGATGTGGGGTGCAAGCAGAGTCAGTTCGTAACCAGTCAGTCGTGCGCTAGTCAGGTGTTGAGTCTTGGTTTGGTTCAGGAGGGTGTCAACCGCATGGGGTGCCAATACAGTGAGGGGGTTCGAGAGCACGATCCCCTCACTTTGCCGGATAGAGACAGCAGCGGCGGCTACTGCTCGAAGGCAGGCGGGCAAAGCTCTGGCTACAGGGTCAAGAGTGGCAGAGAAGTAGGCACAAGGGCGTTGTTTAGGACCTATGGACTGGGTTAGGACAGACAACGCGCATCCCTCCCTTTCGTGGGTGTAGAGGGAGAAAGGTTTAGTGTAGTCTGGGGTTCCTAGGACTGGTGCTGAGCAGAGGGCATCTCGTAGTTCTTTAAAGGAGGATTGGCATTCGGGTGTCCAGGGGAGAGGGAAGGGGGCATCTTTAGCCAACAGGGAAAGCAGGGGTTTTACAATAAGACTGAAGTTTGGCAACCACTGTCGACAGAAGGAGGTGAGGCCTACTAGAGACCGCACTTGCTTCTGAGTTTTGGGAACAGGGGTTTCTAGGATGTTCTGAATTCGGTCAGGTGTAAGTTTCCTCCCGTCCTTGGATAGGAGGTGGCCTAGGTATGTCACTTGGGGTTGGCAGAACTGTAACTTCTTCCTGGAGACCTTGTGACCGTTTTTCGCGAGGAAGTGGAGGAGGTGAATGGTGGCTGTAACGGCAAGTGGAGTGGTGTCGGCCGCCAAAAGAATGTCATCGACGTACTGTATTAACACCACTCCATCGGGTAATTGGACTGCATCTAGTTGTCTCTTGAGGGCTTGGCTATAAATGCTGGGACTCTCAGTGTAGCCTTGGGGTGCCCTACAGAATCTGTACGAACGGGCCTTTAAAGTGAAGCCGAATAGGTAGCTGCTGTCTGGGTGGATGGGGATGGAAAAGAATGCGTTCTTGAGATCAATAACGGTAAAGGTGGTGGCAGTGGACGGAATCAGGGTGAGGATGGTGGTGATGTCTGAGACCACGGGGTACTGAGGTATGACTACTTTGTTAACTTCTCGTAAGTCAACAATAAAGCGATATGCTTTCTCATCTCCCTCGCCTTGCTTTTTTACAATGGGTAGGATAGGGCTGTTGCAAACATTACTGACTACTTCTTCTATCACTCCTGCATCGACTAGGGACTCGATGATTTCCAACAATGCCTTCTCGCCTTCGGGCGATATCCGATACTGTGGAAGCTTTGGGAGCACTGCGTCCGGTCGGACGGTTATGTGTACTGGGTCGATCACCATGCGTCCTACATCTGAGTCGGTTTTAGCCCATAGATGTGAGGGTAACGTGTCGAGTAGGGACAGGTCAGCATCGGTTATAGAGAGCATACGTCGTGTGCGACAAGGTCTGAACAGATCTGGGTTATCGTGCAGGATGACTCGAACTCCGTCTGGGGAACATCTGATGGTAGCTCGGAAATGTTTTAGCAAATCGAGTCCCATAATAGCATCGGGGGTGTTGGAGGAGAGCAGAAAGGTCGTGTCAGTGGTGTTATCGTCTAAGTCAAAGGAGATTGGTGCTGACAAGGGGTTAGTGGAGGGCGTTCCATCGAAGCCTATTGAGGTTACATGTGAGCCAGACAAGGGTGCCCTAGGAATCAGTCGTTTAGATAACGCACTACGTGTCGCCCCAGTATCTACCAGAAATGGAGACTTTGTGCCCAAGACCTTAGCAGTGACGTAAGGACCTTGCTGGTCAACACGGAGTTCGACTGGATCCCTCCCTTGCCCCTGGCGGTCCTATGCAAAGTCATGGGTGCATTCGTAGTCGGACTGCTGGCACTGGGTCTGTCGGGGGCGATCAAAAGTGTTTGGTCTGCCTGGCCTGTCGTTGATGGCGTCGTTCGTGTATCCTCGTCCCTGTCCTCTATTTCTGGGGTCATATGCTGTGTCTCTGGGGTCCTTATTTTTGTTCAATTCCAGAAGGACCGGGCACTGGGATTTCCAGTGTCTGAACCCTCTACAGAACGCATATTGGTTCTCATCCAAGTCTCTCCGTCCGTTGTAGGGTGCAGGTGTATGGTCTCTAGGGGGTAGCTTTCTAGGGGCGATTGGTTGGTAATTCCCTTTTGAGGGTTCCCTTCCTATGGTCACCCCTTGCAACTGTGCTATCATTACCCTCTCCTTCAGTTCTTTTTTCTTCCTCTCTGACGCCCTATCGTTCTCATTCTTTTGGTTTTCGTAGTATTGGGCCATCTGGAGGATTGCTGCGGGTTTGGAGGCTGCCCAACTACTCTCACTGGTCTGTAGTTTCTGGGAGACTTCTTGTGACAGACCCTTCACATAATTCTGGACAAAGAGGTGATGTCCGGTTGCGGTGGTCATGTCCTGGCCACTATAATCGGAAAACACAGTCTCGAACCGAGAGAAGTATTCAGACACATCCTCCTGGGGTTTCTGGCGACATGCCGTCACTATCGACCAGTCTACCTTTCTCTCTGGGATTAGAGTCTTTAACTTCTGTACAATCTTGTCTGGGAGCTCCAATATGGCTTTCGGGGGTTTCTGTCCCGGTTCTCGCTGTTTATCTATGGTATCGAGTTGTACCCAGGTATATCCGAATGGCTCAGCGTGGTCAACTTTCCGGATTTGCTTCCACACATCAGCCGGCAGACATAACCCGAAGAACAAGTCGATATCTGCTAAAGTCATTATTGTTGAGCCTAAGGCGGTACCTAGTTCGGTGTAGAAGGCAGTCGGGTTCTTTCTTAAGTCGGGTAGAGTTTTTCTAAAGGTCAAAATATCTTGTCGGTCCCATGGCTGGTAGACCCAATTATATACAACCCTTCCCTTCGCATCTTGGTGGTTGATGTCGTCATGTGTTCCCTGACCTCGTGGGGGGACCCAATAGGGGGCGGCCTCTTTGATGGGCATCATGGTATCAGTCCTTCCTTCCTGGGGCTTAGTCGCTATGGGAGTTTCTGCTTTGGTTGTCTGTCTGTGTTCTTTAAGGTGTCGATAGACCTCGAGTGTACGAGTGAAGAGGTTCGTCACATCGCCCTCTCCTTCTTCCCCAATGTCTACCTTCCTATATAGGGCTGCTAAGCCTTCGGGACCTTTATCGTGGTACCTATCCTCATATGTATTCAGGGCGTGATAACAAAGTCGTACGAAAAAGTGTCGTCTGCGGTTGTCGGCATACGAGTTATACACGTCTGTTATATACTCCTCACTTTCCTTTCGCTCCACCAGTGTCCTTACTATCTTGTCGATTCCTGCTCGTTCACCCTTCGTTAGTCGATTCATTCTGGTGGAATCTTTCTTTCTCATCTCAGGGTCATCCAACGTTATTGCCGACGTTGTGTTCAGTACAAGAGGCTCGGCCGGCGCGGAAGCCGTGAGGACCGAGGCCCCTGTACTGCTTTCGCTCGTGTTTGGGGGTTGTGGGTGTTGCACTACCGATTGGGAGGGTGCGTATGGAGGGGGCAGGTAAATGATCGGGGGACCTAATAGTAATTCGTCATTCGTTCGTTGCTTAGAGGACAACTCAGGGTAGAGCATAGAGGGGGTCCTAACAGGGTACTGGCCTGATGTTTCGGGCTCCTGTCTTAGCTTAGCTTCCTTTCTCTCCTTTATTTCTTCTTCTAACCTTTTAGCGGTAAGGTGAGCTGCCTTTCGCAATTCCTTTTCTGCCTTTACTTCTTCCCTCTTTTTTCGTTGTGTTGCTTCTTTGCGCCACATGCCGATACTGTCAAGCATAGTAGGCGTCGTCTTATTGCTACGCAGAGCTATTTCTAGCATTTCTATCTTATGGTCGTCGAAGGATCCCATCAGTGGCCACTGACTCTCGGGGTCCTTCTTGGTATATTTATGCCATAGCTTGCTATAAGCTACGGCGACTAGTCCATATTTAGTGAACATGTCCTTATTAGGGGTGCCCTCCAGTGGAGCCGGATGGTTCACCTCTAATAAGCGGTCCGGGCAGAACCAACTACCAATCAGTGGGGAGAAGATAGGCATGACGGGTTTCAACGGGGACAAAAGTCAGCACTACCTATCTTTTCACTGCTTGCAAAGACTAGACAGAATATCTCTATTCCTCGTTATTTGTAAGCAGAGAATACCTCCAAAGAACCAATATCGAACAGCTAGTGTTCGGACAATCAATCAATCAATGGGGAGATAAAGATAAGCACAACGGGTTACAATGGGGACAAAAGTCTGCGTTACCTACCCTTCACTATTTGCAAAGACTAGACAGAATATTTCTATTCTACGTTATTTGCAAACAGAGAATATCTCAAAGAGCACTATTCTTCAAAACAATCAATGTTCGGACAATCAATCAGTGGGGAGATAAAGATAGGCACGACGGGTTACAACGGGGACAAAAGTCTGCGTTACCTACCCTTCACTATCTGCAAAGGGAGAGAGAGAGAGTATTTCTACTCCTCCCCGTTTGTAGACAGCGAATATCTCAAAGAGAACAATCAATAAGCAATACTAGTATTTCAATCAATCAATCAATCGTTTCGCAATTTGTCGTGTTTCACGACCTTACCCGGACCGCGTGGACAGTTTCTCGTCTTCCACCTCCAGCGCCCGATCGTCCTCTACTCTCCGTATTTGCCGCGGCACTCCTGATGGTTCCCAGTCAGGACCGTAGATCACTCGAGAGAGGTCTGCTCGGAACCAGTGAAGTTCGGATGATCGGCTGCCAGACGAGGGTCTATCGGGCAGGAGCTCTCCCGATCGTTGCAGTCGTTCACTCTGTCGTCGGGACCTCTCCCACTGGATCCACGTGTCGCTGATGGGCCCCACGCTTGGGACGCCAATTGTTAAATGGTAGCGGCAGTTTCAGTCGATAACCTTTCAAGTATTGCCCGGCGGTAATCGCCTCTTATACCATTCGATGTTAAACCAATAAAGAGGCAGGCGCCGGAGACTGGAAGGCAGGAAACAAAGTTTTATTCCGTCGGAGCAGAACACATCAGATCTGACAGCAAGGTATCGTCACGAGGTGCTCTAACTGCATCTCTGAGACCTGGTCTCTTATACACACGTTTATGACTTTATTGCAGGGTTATCATACATGGCACATTCTTGAGATCACTTTGATGTATGAAAGAACATCCTCGGAATCCCCACTTCGAGCTCGTTCCCACACATATCTACAGTGGAAGTCCCCACCCCACCCACAGTAGGAGATGGCTATCACACAGCTGGACATTCCGCCAATTCCCGGGGGTGTGTGCAACCGGTCGGGTCTCAGGGGGTGGGGGGCCTTGATCTACTGTAATCCCTTTGATGTGGGGTGTTTCCCTTACAGTAGGGGCAATAATCTGCATCCGCAGGGCTAGGTGATGGCCTGGGATCGGTTCGGACAATGGGGCGCAGAGGAAGGGGGTTATCAAAGAGATGCATGACCATGTATGGGATGTCGGTCAGGCGTGGGATGCGGTTTCATGGTAGGGTCGCGCAGAAGGAGAGGGTTTATGGCCCGTGTATGAGAGAGCGGGGGTGGCCGGCGCGCGGCGGATGCTTGCAGCGCCAGGGGGACGCGCTGGCGATCGGCAATGTGCAGGGAGAGAGAGTGGGGTGCCTAAAATGGCGGCTGTGCGTTCGCTGCGCGTGGCGCTGGGGAGAGGCAAGATGGCGCAGATAATGTTCAGTTACAAGCTAAATTTCCACAATAACACGCTCTGGAAACACATCACAGACATGTGATAACACACTCTTGAAACACTTCACAGACATGTGATAACACACTCTTGAAACACTTCACAGACATGTGATAACACGCTCTTGAAACACTTCACAGACATGTGATAACACGCTCTTAAAACACTTCACAGACATGTGATAACATGCTCTTTAAACACATCACAGACATGTGGTAACACACTCTTGAAACACATCACAGACATGTGATAACACGCTTTTGAAACACATCACAGACATGTGGTAACATCTTCTTGTTGAGACAATGACAATCCATCAGCCCCACTCACACCACACTGTCAATGGTTCTGAGCTGTGACATAGGCATTCCTTAAAAGGAGCAGAACAGATATTCCATGGCAGTGGATTGTAACACACACATACATGTACGTATGTACAGCGTTTATATGTCAAGGAGCTCCAAACAGTAAACAGCCAAGTACACAGCTTAGACAAATAGACAACAAGGAACTCCATGGCTACCAATCACGTTCGGGCATCAGAGTCTCCAGGTTTACTCTTTTCATCAACAAACCTACTGTGCGGAATATTTGGAAATTGTGGCCCTTTATGCAACGTTCTTGTCATGTGTTGTGTATGTGATTGGTTTGGGGGCAACAAGTCCTCCTCAAGGGACGCGTTGATGCTAAGATGAGCTGTGGACGTGAGTCCTAACTTTTGAAGACAACTTGAGGCTCATCTATGTCACACTATGGATTCATATTCTGATAGAATCCTCAGCCCAGCCCAGTGGGAGCCAAGATTGTCTATACGTCATGTGGCTCCATAGGCACAGATGTGCAAGCGATTGAGAGATGTCCCTTCTGCAGCCCAAGGGATGGTCTATCACACAGGCCATAGGTTCCTCTTGCATGGGTTTATATGAAGCATGGACTGGCATGACTCTCTGACAAGTACTGTTAGATCCAGGGATGTCCAGGCAGGCCTGTGCATCTCATGGACCGGGAACATGGCAGAAGGGAGCGCCACGCTGTAGCCTCTCAGAGAGAGCAGCCAGTGGTGGAGTCTCGTCATCTTCCTGAGGGCAGGCATCTTCAGGAGTCTGAGTATGAGCTGTGCTCTAGAGATCCATCACCAGAGGCGGTGCCCCTGGCGCACATCCTGGAGTGAACAGGCGTGGACTTCCAAAGGTTCTTTGGTGGTCTTACTACTTGTTACAGCGTAGGGGAGATAAGGAGAAACTCAAGATACATCAGACGCAAGCTCATGCTATTCACAATAAAAGCCGACCATGGTGCCCGCCAGGAGAAAAGGTGTGGTGCGCCCCCTGAATAACGAACCCAAAGCTGGGACAGAACACTGAGGACGAAATCTAGAAAAAAAGATTGAAAGGTGAGTAAGTCTAGGTTTTCTATACCCAACTCCACATATATGTACTTACCTGCTACATATATCCTCATGGTATGTACATGTGGAGTTATCTATACTTCTATCTATAAATCTATTCTTCCCTATATGCACTTAATTTTTAATGTTTTTTTCCATCAATATTATGTTCTCGATATTCTTGTACCATGATATTGTTGGTGTCGCTGCTCACCCTGAAGCGCAAAGACTCTAATCACCAGGCAATGACCTTAAAGGGGAGGGTCTCACCACACACTTCTCGGGGCACTTTATACGAAACAAAATAAACCCCACAATCTTTGTTATTTTATTTGATCAACGCTTTAATAGCTGAAAGTTAACCCTGAGCAGCCAAGATGTCCCTCTTTTCCTGTTCTCTGATATATTTTGTGTGGGGAAAGGGACATGCCAGTGTCTTATTGGATACATCGAGGGCTCAAGGTGCTGCACGCGCACTATTTCATCAACTCACCTGAGGACTCCGGCACCTGCCATCGAGACCTCAAATATCCGGGAAACAGCCTAAACGACGCGGGCTGAGACTCGTGCTGTTTTCTCGCAAGCCGAACCACACTTGCCTTAACCACACATATGTCTTAACCACCAACTTGCGTGGTTAAGGCAGTGCGCGGTCTAGATGCCGGCATTGGCGGGCAGGTAGAGGAAGGATCGGGAGAGGACGTGGTCATGTCAGTGGGGCTGGGTTTTGGGGAGGGTGGGGGGATAGTTTTTCAGGGTGGGGGTAGTTTTTAGGGTTCAAGGGGGGTTGGGATTGTTTATATGGCAGGGGCCAGGTTTCAGGGCTCAGAGCAGGGGGTTTGGGTAGTTTTCAGAGGTAGGAGTCAGTTTTTAGAGGTCAGGGCAGAGGCTGGTGTTGCGGTATTTTTTTGGTCATGGGGTCAGTTTTTAGGGCTCAGGCCGAGGCGGGGGAGGGACTGTTTTCAGGGCTAGGTGGTAGTTTTTGCGCTCAAGGCAGGTGGGGCGGGGTTGGGATATTCTACAGGGGTATGGGTCCTTTTTTAGGGCTCAGGGATGGGGCGGCTGGGGGTGGTGTAATTTGTAGGGTGTGAAGCAGTTTTTAAGGCTCAGGGTGGGGTGGGGAAAAGGGAAAGTCTTCAGGGGTGGGGGCAGTCTTAGGCCTTAGGGCGGGTAGCTGGTTCAAGGTAGTTTACAAGTGTAGGGGACAGTTTTTAGGGCTCAGGGCTGTGGGGTGGCTATGGTCTGGTTAGTTTTTAGAGCGTGGGGTCAATTTTTAGGGCTCAGTTGCAATCTTTCCCACACATGTCCATTTACCAAACATGTCTTTACCACGAAATTGCATGGTAAATGCATGCGTGGTAAAGACGTGGTTGTGGTTGAGACCGCGTGGTTCAGGCATGCGTTGTTGAGGCATGCGTTGTACCATCATACAACCCAAATTTCTGTTTTAAGCTCTGTTAGTCCCTAATCACAACCTTGAGCTAGTCCTGGGGGCATTGAGAAGAACGAACAGAAAAATCCATAAAGAGGTCAATTATTACAGTATTACAGCCCCCTGCTGAGGGCCAGGCCAGTTATTAACGGCCCTCTGTCCGAGTTACAGGCCCAAACCACATGTGAAGACCTAAAATGTGGGGAAGGGCACCCAAACACTGGTAGGGCGTGAAGCAGTTGGTAGAATCCTAAATTACACCATAAATAAGAGAAAAACAAGTGCCGGATTAGAAAGCCAATCACAGCTTTCATTTGCCCAGAGCCTCTGTCTAGCCTTCAATAGAGCTGTCAGTTTCATTCGTTCTAATTACTTAATTTTTGGGACTTCAGTCTGTTTGCCACATACAATAAAATAAAACAAGCAACATCCTGAATCTTTGTGGGACCGTGAGGAGCTGCCTAGACCTGCATTACCTTCATTCTCTTTGAAGTGTGCTTTTGTGTGCCCCTCCCCCCCTCCCCGGCCCTCACTTTCTGCACCAATGCCTGTTCCAGCCTATCCGTGGAGCTGACAGTGACGCATTTCCTGCGGAAGTGCCTGTTAGAGGGAAG
Source organism: Triturus cristatus (assembly GCF_964204655.1). Lineage (NCBI taxonomy): Eukaryota > Metazoa > Chordata > Amphibia > Caudata > Salamandridae > Triturus > Triturus cristatus. The sequence goes on along the minus strand of NC_140594.1, from coordinate 19,701,293 downwards.
ACCCGAGGACGCCTTCTCTGGAGGCCCTGCCAATGATGGTGGACTGGACCCGAACCATCGAAGCTTCCGGTTGAATATCTCTTAAAGTCCAGGGCCACGCCTTCAAATTGTCGCTGGTGTCAAGTGGCTTTATGACACATTGTACATCAAAGAGCCCCTTTCTTAAAACTGACACCCTTTACTGAAGTTCAGTGCTCTCTGTGTGATAGTCAGTCGTGTTCTCTAGTTTCATACAGTGGGGCGGGAACACTTTTCGCAGTCCCAATATCTAAACCCTAAAGTCCTAGGGATAGTGAAAAATCCAAGCGTCACACAAAGTACTAGTGCAGCGAGTGAGTCCCCCCTGCCCTATTCAGGGGAGAGTGGTAAGGGAGTGGTATGTAACCGGTGGTGCATTCCCCTCCCCCATCAGCGGGAGAGTGGTAAGGGTGTGGTATGTAACCGGTGGTGCATTCCCCTCCCCCATTCAGGGGAGAGTGGTAAGGGTGTGGTATGTAACCGGTGGTGCATTCCCGTCCCCCATCAGCGGGAGAGTGGTAAGGGTGTGGTATGTAACCGGTGGTGCATTCCCCTCCCCCATTCAGGGGAGAGTGGTAACGGTGTGGTATGTAACCGGTGGTGCATTCCCCTCCCCCATCAGCGGGAGAGTGGTAAGGGTGTGGTATGTAACCGGTGGCGTTCTTTGGAGCACACTGTTAAACATATATTACTAAAGCACGGTGTGGTAGCCACTGTCATTTACAGACAACCCATTCTTCATTGAAATGGCCTCTAAATTCGCACAGACATTTAATTTTACTGATAAAACTATGTAACAAACAATCGATAATGTGTGGATAATTGGATTTCACAAACTATTTATCTTTTGTGCATTACCAAGGTAAGTGCCTTGATTTGTTTTCATTCTATTACAATCTTGGTTTTAATCACACTTTAGAGTCACTAAAAAATGTGCTTCACGTGTGCTTTCCTGGATGCTAATTCATTTGCTGGTATTTAAATGTTGGTATTAAGTTATAAAACTGACATCTTCAGCCTTTCCTTCACACTCCCTGTATACCAGCAAGAGTGTCACAGAGTTAACTTTTCAAAATCCTCTACTTTCCATTCAGAGAAAGAAAAGAAAAGTAAACACCAATCTTCATGTTAAAAGAAGAAGCAGCAGTTAGTGAAAAGAACATGGCCTGGCATGAGACCTTGGCTCTGAACACACAGCAATTGTGATCAGATAAAAAAGAAAATGTAAAGGAATCTTTACTGCTCATTCACCTTCTCAACTCCAGCATGGGTATTTTAGGGGTGCTACGGCACCCCTGCACCCCTACTTGAAGGACCTATGGCTTCACACCACTGAGCTGAGCTGTTCCTTGGCCTTGTCCTGGAGTCCCTTCAGCTCAGGAGGCTGAGCCTCCGTCCACTCCATCCTGCTGGTCAGTCAGTAGCCGGACACCCTGGGTACCAAGGTGAACCCTGCAGCATTACTTGTGACGGTCGAACAGATGTTTCCCATAGTTGTCTGCTGCTTGGCACCTCTTCTTGTTGCATGCAGCTGTTGCCTGTTTTACCCCTGTGTACCCGCGCCATGTGCACACCTGTATTTAGGACGCTGCATGGTTAATACTCTCTTGAATGACACGCCGGCTCTGAACAGTGGCTGTTCTCCTGGTGCAGGATAAGCTGGATCACAAGGTACCCCTGGTGCATGCCTTAGGGGTGGGCGGAATTTGCTTAGTCGCGCTACGCAAAGCTCCGCGAAATGGTAAAAAATCTCCGTGAGCACGCAGAGTTCCGTGAAGACGCAGAATTGATTGTTCCGCTCGTTCGCGATGCGTTGTTCCTGTTCGCGAATGGTGTTTGCGTGCTCGGGGGGAAATATCTTGCGAACTTGCCAATGCGGTCGCCAATTGGCATGGCCATCTTCTTTCACTTGTCCTGCACGCTCGCGATGTGTGTTTCCTGTTCACGAATGTGGGCGCGTACGAATGACATGTTCGCGATCGCATACTCTTGCGGGATCGCGCGGTCGGCTACCAAAATCTCGTGGAGCAAGCGAACGGATAGGAAAACTCATCGGCGAACGCAGGTATCCGGGTTAGTCGATCTTGCACGCGTGAACACGCAATTTGAAAGCACGAATAAGGGGAAAATTCCGAAATGCCGCGGAATTTTTGGCAATTGCGTGTTCTCCACGGAATGCGGAATTGGCCAAATTACGCAAATTACGCGAGCGGAACAGAATTTACCACCCAGGACTAGTGCCTGTCCATTATGTGGTGTTTCTCCCTTACCCTCCAAATCAGTGGTACTCAAAGTATGGCCCGCGAGACGCTAGCGGCACGGCAGATCTTTCCTTGCAGAACTGCAGTTCTCCCTACGAGACCCTGGGTGCAGCAGAGAAAGCTGCACGGGGACTGCTATTTCCAGTAGCAGCTGGTATCAGGGAAAAATGGTAAGGCAGTATGCGAGGACAACAACTAAATATAAATTACCTGCCTCCCCCTGCCTCGTCGCTCTTCTGCTCCTCTGGCTCTACTGTTAGTGCACAGACTGAGGCTCTCAGACTTCCCTACAGCCAATCCAGAAGCTGCTCTTATGCTGGTAATACTCTTACCCAGCATGAGAGAAGTATCAGGATAGGCCAGGGTGGGCTGGTTTGAACTCCCACAGGGACTGGGAGCCTGTGCCTGCTGTTCTCCACCTGGCAACGTAGCTCAGGTTGGAGAGATCTCAGTGCGCATGTCGGTTTGGTCTTCCTAAGACAGCTGGCCAAACCGACATGCACACTTGCAGCCGTGCCCACCACTCCTCCTCCGTGCTTGCTGCAGTGCTGGTGTTAGGATGCTAGCCAAGCAGTGTAATGTTCCTCCACCCCCGCTATGGCATTGGCACTACCGGATGGCTACCGTATCCAAAACTTAGACAGGACAGGATGAGCAGGGGGCGGCATAGCCTTAATTTACAAGGAATCCATATCCATTTCTATTCTAGACCAGCTATGCACTGACAAAATAGAATGCCTTTTCTTTGGACTTGACCTACAACCCCAGCATAGCTGGAAAGGGGCTCTTGTCTATAGACCCCCAGGCCCACTACTCTCTGGTGAAGTTCCAACGCATTAGTCCTAGAAACCTTCCCACCCCCACACCTAACGCTGGTATAGACCTTGGCACAAATTGAAGCCCGACCAACTCCTGTCCCCTTTTTGCTCCTACTAGCCCATTTTAACTCCACTATTTTAGACACTATAGATAAAGTAGCCCCTATGAAGCCACAGACCCACTCCCCCAAACCCACTCCTACTAGCTGGTATTCCCCAGCCTTACGAACCGAATAGAATCTGTGTAAAAAACTAGAGCGAACATGGCACCACTCTCACTGCGGGCAAGATAAAGAGAGACATAAAGCTGCACTGTCCTCCTACCATAAAAATATTAAATCCGCCCGCAAGATACACATCACTCTTCAACTGGAGCAAGCTGGGCACAACTCTTGAATCCTTTTTCAGATCCTAAAACCCTACACGAATCCCAGAGCCTGCGAAACTGCGGAATCTCCGTCACAGCTGCTGTGCGACAACATTGCTTCCTTTTTCACCCAGAAAATTGAAGATATCTACCAGAAAATGATCTTGTCCAATGTAACCTCTCCCCGTTCTACAGCAGGATGTCCCGGTTCCCCCACCAATACCTCCACTGCTTTCCCCCTCTCACTCCAGCAGAGGTTGAATACTTTTCTTGCCAAACCTAAATCTGGCTCTCCCCTTGATATCATCCCGGCTAAAATCTCATCTAGACTCCCCCTAGAATGGAAAGCTGCTCGAGTCGTTCCTATTCGTAAAAACCCCAAGATACCCACAACTGAGCTTTCAAATTACTGTCCCATATCTTTGCTTCCCCTTCAGAGCAAGCTTCATGAAAAACACATCAACAGACATCTGTCTGACTTCATCGAAACCTCTCACTGCCTCGATGTCTCCCAGTCAGACTTCCGGGCCAAGCACAGTACTGAATCCGCTCTAATTGAGGTAATTGATTACATCAGAATGGCGCTGGACAATGGTCAAGCGGCACTTCTGGTGCTGCTTGACCTGTTGGCAGCATTTGAGACCATCTTGCACCAGATCCTACTGGAGAGACATCAAGACATTGGAGTAGAGGGGCTTGCACTGAAGTGGATGACGGAGTTCCTTACCCAGACAGTTACTCTGGGGACCTTCAGATCAAAAACACCAAAGTTACCAAGGGGGTACCGCAGGGCTCTTGCTTGAGCCCCACTCTCCTTCACATCTATGTTACCCCCTTGGCCAAACTTATGAGGAACTTAGGGTTCAGTCCCATCTCATACTCGGAGGACACCCAGCTCCTCCTCACCTTTGATAAAAACAGACCTGATATACAACTCATCTTTTCTGAAGGCATAAAGGCTATTAATCCCTGGATGAGGACTAACCACCAAATGAACGCCGAGAAATCGGAGATCATGTTGTTTGTAGGAGCAGCCATATGCTGGACCCCAGATGGTGGCCGGAGGAGCTGGGCAATGCCCCGTTCCCTAAGGAAGTGGTAAAAATTTTAGGAATTAGGATCGACCAGAACCTCACGCCAATACCACTGTGGGCATCTGCTTCTACACTCTCAGTCTACTTAGAAGGATCTTTCCCCTGCTACCTTCCTGTACCAAAAAAAATTGATGCAAGCTCTGGTACTAAGTAGACTAGATTATTGTAACGCTCTGTTATCATCGGCCAACGAAGCCTCCCTTAATAAGCTACAAGTGGTGCAGAACACGGCTGCCCATCTTGTAGCAAACGCCCCACCTAGAATGGCTTCTATTCCCCTCCTCAAAAAACTCCACTGGTTCCCTGTGAGAAAGCAGGTAAAATGTAAGATAGGCTGCACTGTTTTTAGAGCCCTTCATGAACAGGGGCCTTCCTACCTATCTGCTAAACTTATCAAGTACACCCCCTCACAGCCTCTTAGATCAGGCTCTAAGCTCCTCCTCTGCACCCCTACAATTAAAAAAGAGCGCAGAGGTGGAAAAGCTTTCTCACACCTTGCCCCTGCTTACTGGAATGCGCTTCCATTCCAGCTTCACAACTGCCAGAGCCTCTCTCAGTTTGGGAAGCTTCTAAAAACTCACCTCTTCTGATTCTCTCGGATCAGGCTACAGCACTCCGTCCTCAGCGCAGAGATACCCCTTGGGGTGATTCAGCGCTATATAAATGAATAATAATAATAATGTTGTGATTCTGGGCTTTGTTTCTAAAGCGAGTTCACCTTGTTTTACGAGCAAGGCTGCCCTGCTCATAGAACAAACTAATATGACTATAGAAACAAAGCCCAAAATCGGAAAAGCTAAAAAAAAAAACGATGTTGCAATGTTGTTGTTTGAGCTTTACTGGTTATAGGGTTTGTTTCAACAGCCAGTTCAGCTCGCACTTTCAGCAAGGCATTCCGGCTCATAGGCACCCCTTGCTCATCTTGGGGGGACAGCGGAGAAGCATACAAAAAGGTAAGGAAACTGTGATGATGAGTACAGCGAGGCAGGGTCAGTGGGTGGGTGGGTGGGGGGTCAGGCAGGCAGTTAAAATACATAAAATAGCCTGCATCTATTTTTAATCTTATAACCCATATGATGCAGAATGTAAAATGTGCAATTAACATTTGAAAGATCATTTTGTAGAAATGTTTGGAAAAGGTGTGTTTTTCCATCCTCAGGATCGCCCCTCCCCCTCCCACACGGGTCTCAACCTTACATTTTAAGGACTTTCCACGTGCTTCACTCTGCTGAAACAACGTTGACTGCACGACATTAACGAGGGCCAAACAGGGCAGAATGTGTCTATGATTGTTCAACCTCTTTGAATGACATTCATTTTTGACATATTGCCGCGTATAGACAATGTTATACCCTAAGTTTTTATTGGGCTCAGGTATTAAAAGGTGTGGTTTCCTCGGTGGATGCTTCTGCCGCTCCGCCCCGTGTCTTGGGTTTGGGGGACGGCCCCGGATGTGAGCTTCAGGGAGTATTTTCTGTGCCACGTTCCAGCACGTGCTTGTCTCTCTTCCCTCTGATATCTCTAACACTGGAATAAAGCTTGAAGTGCAGACGAACCTCCTATGGAGAGCACCCCAAGAAGACCTCCTGCTGAAAGCGAACAGACAGGCACCGAAGCAAACTGACGAGCGGAACAAAAATGTGGATTAGACGCAGCGTGCACCTATGGAATGACGTCAATAGCAAGCAAATAGTCATCCATCTATGGAATCTCACTGATAAAATGTCCCCCGCCTATGGTCCGTATACGACAAGCCACCAGTGGGACTTTAAACCTATGTACAGCGAACCATCACCTCCCCAACTCCACCATATGGACCATCACCTGGGCAGAACCATGTGAGGCCAAACACACACTGAACACAGAGCGAAGGGTAGCCATTGATACATATGGGCAGCTTCCTAAAGGGCATCATATGGGTAAAACCCCTACCTGAAAGGGCCTCCACTATACATTTCATTTATAATGAGATAGGTGGCCCATATGTCTTATGCTGAATGGAGTATTATTCCGAATACATGTTTTAATCCTAATTTAACTGCACACATGTGCAACATGATACATTGAGGCCAAGTTATAAAAAAACATTCTTACAGCAGCCTATGTAATATTAAATGTATAGACCCGTGAGTGGAATTTAAGGACAGGCGCCTGATCAACGCAAGTACAAGAAAACAGCCAACAGACAACATACAGACCTCTCATGCCTGCCTCACGGAGGGAAAAGCACTTATAGGCAACAGGCTGCCTGAGAACCATGGAGCAAGACCAACATGCATCCCCTCGTAGATGTATAGAATACCACAGAAGGCAAGACAAGCACCAGTCCGTACAGCAAGCGACGCGTGGCACACTCCTATCGACAAATGAACAGCAGCACCAAACGATAAACTACCCATGGAACACCAACACTGGGTTATAACCTGCAATGTCATAACCACAGCCTCCAACCACCCAAGGGAATTCCACACCAACAACTTATGGCAAATCCCTATAGGGATATGAACAACAATGACGCTCAAGCAACCACCTACGGAAAATCAACAGCCTCATAATACTGTGAAATACCTATAGTGAATCACCATTTTATAAAACAAGTAAAGCGACATGAGCCGATTCACATGCAAAACCGGACCAAAGGGAAACCAGACACGACACACATTCCATACTGAACACGACTAAAGGCAAACCAAGTGTGAACCATGGAGCCAGCCAGCAAATACAATCAACCTGAAATCAAACATGACACATGTAGATAGCCATGTCTGTAGGAAACACCTCAAATGCATTGCCAACACAAGTGATAACACATGGCCACCCATCTAAGTGCTGCAACCAATGAGAAACCAATGCTTACCCATGCCCAACCACCTGAGGGCTACAGCAAATGGTAACTCAAGTGCTAACATGGCAACCCACCCAAGGGCAGCAACCACTGGGAAACCGAGTGCTAACAAGAAATCGACCACATACGGCGGCTACAACTAATAGGAAAACAAGAGTTAACACCCAGCCATCCACCTCGGGGCAACAGCCAATGGGAACCCAAGAGCTATCAAACAGAAAGCACCTAACTAGTACAACCAATGGGAACCCAGGTCCAAACACACAACTGACCACCGGCTTAGAACCGATCGGAAACCAAGGGCCAACCAGCGTAGGGAAACCACCAATGGAAACGAAGTGCATAACATGCAGCCAATCAGCTGTTAGCCAAAACCAATGGCCTCAAACGTGTACTGGCTTGTGATCCCTCATTTGATATAAGGTCGATGGGCCATGCAGCTGGATTTTTCCCTTCATGGGCCATACAGTGACGACCCTGAAGTCGGTGGCGTGCGTGAAGTGCGTAGCACCGCACACCGAAGAGGCGTGACGAGGCGCTGTTTGAATTAGAGGCTTCGCGAGGACTCCTTTGTTGTGGGTTCATCGGTGCTGCTTGCACCGGATGTTAAATCACATTATAAAGATGTCTTCTTCCAATTAGCTGTAATGGGTTCCCTTCCACAAAGACCCACTCAGCAGAGCTGCTTCCACTTGTGCCTGCATAATGGGATCAGCAAACAGGGCTACGTCGGAGCCCCGGCTGCGCTGTAAATAATGCTTTAATGAGATGCCAACAGGCAGCGTGGGGGAGGGCCAAGGGAGGGGGGGGGGGGTTAGGAAGAGTGGGGGGGGGGGGCAAGGGGCGTGAGACTTTCACGCTGCTAAGAACTGCCAGAGGGGGAGTGACGCACACTGGAGTGACATAGAGCGGGGTGGAGTAGAGTGGAGTCACACACAGTGGAGAGCTCACACTGGAGTGACATAGAGCGGAGTGACATAGAGTGGAGTCACATACAGTGGAGAGCGCACACTGGAGTGACATAGATCGGAGTGGCTTAGAGTGGAGTCACATACAGTGGAGCGGCGCACACTGGAGTGACATAGAGTGGAGTGGCGTAGAGTGGAGTCACATACAGTGGAGCGGCGCACACTGGAGTAACATAGAGCGGAGTGGCGTAGAGTGGAGCCACATACAGTGGAGTGACATAGAGCGGAGTGGCGTAGAGTGGAGTCACATACAGTGGAGCGGCGCACACTGGAATAACATAGAGCGGAGTGGCGTAGAGTGGAGCCACATACAGTGAAGAGCACACACTGGAGTGACATAGAGCGGAGTGGCGTAGAGTGGAGTCACATACAGTGGAGCGGCGCACACTGGAGTAACATCGATCACAGTGGCGTAGAGTGGAGTCACATACAGTGGAGCAGCGCACACTGGAGTCACATAGAGCGGAGTGGCGTAGAGTGGAGTCACATACAGTGGAGCGGCACACACTGGAATGACATAGAGCAGAGTGGCGTAGAGTGGAGTCACATACAGTGGAGCGGCGCACACTGGAATGACATAGAGCAGAGTGGCGTAGAGTGGAGTCACATACAGTGGAGCGGCGCACACTGGAGTGACATAGAGCGGAGTGGCGTAGAGTGGAGTCACATACAGTGGAGAGCGCACACTGGAGTGACATTGAGCGGAGTGGCTTAGAGTGGAGTCACATACAGTGGAGCGGCGCACACTGGAGTGACATAGAGCGGAGTGGCGTAGAGTGGAGTCACATACAGTGGAGCAGCGCACACTGGAGTGACATAGAGTGGAGTGGAGTAGAGTGGAGTCACATACAGTGGAGCAGCGCACACTGGAGTGACATAGAGTGGAGTGGAGTAGAGTGGAGTCACATACAGTGGAGCGGCGCACACTGGAATGACATAGAGCGGGGTGACGTAGAGTGGAGTCACATACAGTAGAGAGCACACACTGGAGTGACAGAGCGGAGTGGCGTAGAGTGGAGTCACATACAGTGGAGAGCGCACACTGGAGTGATATAGAGCGGAGTGGCTTAGAGTGGAGTCACATACAGTGGAGCAGCACACACTGGAGTGACATAGAGCGGAGTGACATAGAGTGGAGTGGCGTAGAGTGGAGTCACATACAGTGGAGAGCGCACACTGGAGTGACATAGAGCGGGGTGACGTAGAGTGGAGTCACATACAGTAGAGAGCACACACTGGAGTGACAGAGCGGAGTGGCGTAGAGTGGAGTCACATACAGTGGAGAGCGCACACTGGAGTGATATAGAGCGGAGTGGCTTAGAGTGGAGTCACATACAGTGGAGCAGCACACACTGGAGTGACATAGAGCGGAGTGACATAGAGTGGAGTGGCGTAGAGTGGAGTCACATACAGTGGAGCGGGGCACACTGGAATGACATAGAGCAAAGTGGCGTAGAGTGGAGTCACATACAGTGGAGCGGCGCACACTGGAGTGACATAGAGCGGAGTGGCGTAGAGTGGAGTCACATACAGTGGAGAGCACACACTGGAGTGACATTGAGCGGAGTGGCTTAGAGTGGAGTCACATACAGTGGAGCAGCGCACACTGGAGTGACATTGAGCGGAGTGGCTTAGAGTGGAGTCATATACAGTGGAGCGGCGCACACTGGAGTGACATAGAGCGGAGTGGCGTAGAGTGGAGTCACATACAGTGGAGCAGCGCACACTGGAGTGACATAGAGTGGAGTGGAGTAGAGTGGAGTCACATACAGTGGAGCGGCGCACACTGGAATGACATAGAGCGGAGTGGCGTAGAGTGGAGTCACATACAGTAGAGAGCACACACTGGAGTGACAGAGCGGAGTGGCGTAGAGTGGAGTCACATACAGTGGAGAGCGCACACTGGAGTGACATAGAGCGGAGTGGCTTAGAGTGGAGTCACATACAGTGGAGCAGCACACACTGGAGTGACATAGAGCGGAGTGACATAGAGTGGAGTGGCGTAGAGTGGAGTCACATACAGTGGAGAGCGCACACTGGAGTGACATAGAGCGGAGTGGCGTAGAGTGGAGTCACATACAGTGGAGCGGCGCACACTGAAATGACATAGAGCGGAGTGGCGTAGAGTGGAGTCACATACAGTGGAGCGGCGCACACTGGAGTAACATAGAGCACAGTGGCGTAGAGTGGAGTCACATACATTGGAGCAGCGCACACTGGAGTCACATAGAGCGGAGTGGCGTAGAGTGGAGTCACATACAGTGGAGCGGCACACACTGGAATGACATAGAGCAGAGTGGCATAGAGTGGAGTCACATACAGTGGAGCGGCGCACACTGGAATGACATAGAGCAGAGTGGCGTAGAGTGGAGTCACATACAGTGGAGCGGCGCACACTGGAGTGACATAGAGCGGAGTGGCGTAGAGTGGAGTCACATACAGTGGAGAGCGCACACTGGAGTGACATTGAGCGGAGTGGCTTAGAGTGGAGTCACATACAGTGGAGCGGCGCACACTGGAGTGACATAGAGCGGAGTGGCGTAGAGTGGAGTCACATACAGTGGAGCAGCGCACACTGGAGTGACATAGAGCGGAGTGGCGTAGAGTGGAGTCACATACAGTGGAGCAGCGCACACTGGAGTGACATAGAGTGGAGTGGAGTAGAGTGGAGTCACATACAGTGGAGCGGCGCACACTGGAATGACAGAGCGGAGTGGCATAGAGTGGAGTCATGTACAGTAGAGAGCACACACTGGAGTGACAGAGCGGAGTGGCGTAGAGTGGAGTCACATACAGTGGAGAGCGCACACTGGAGTGACATAGAGCGGAGTGGCTTAGAGTGGAGTCACATACAGTGGAGCAGCGCACACTGGAGTGACATAGAGCGGAGTGACATAGAGTGGAGTGGCGTAGAGTGGAGTCACATACAGTGGAGAGCGCACACTGGAGTGACATAGAGCGGAGTGGCGTAGAGTGGAGTCACATACAGTGGAGCGGCGCACACTGAAATGACATAGAGCGGAGTGGCGTAGAGTGGAGTCACATACAGTGGAGCGGCGCACACTGGAGTAACATAGAGCGGAGTGGCGTAGAGTGGAGCCACACACAGTGGAGTGACATAGAGTGGAGTGGCGTAGAGTGGAGTCACATACAGTGGAGCGGCGCACACTGGAGTAACATAGAGCGGAGAGTTATAGAGTGGAGCCACATACAGTGAAGAGCACACACTGGAGTGACATAGAGCGGAGTGGCGTAGAGTGGAGTCACATACAGTGGAGAGCGCACACTGGAGTGACATAGAGCGGAGTGGCATAGAGTGGAGTCACATACAGTGGAGCGGCGCACACTGAAATGACATAGAGCGGAGTGGCGTAGAGTGGAGTCACATACAGTGGAGCGGCGCACACTGGAGTAACATCGATCACAGTGGCGTAGAGTGGAGTCACATACAGTGGAGCAGCGCACACTGGAGTCACATAGAGCGGAGTGGCGTAGAGTGGAGTCACATACAGTGGAGCGGCACACACTGGAATGACATAGAGCAGAGTGGCGTAGAGTGGAGTCACATACAGTGGAGCGGCGCACACTGGAATGATATAGAGCAGAGTGGTGTAGAGTGGAGTCACATACAGTGGAGCGGCGCACACTGGAGTGACATGGAGCGGAGTGGCGTAGAGTGGAGTCACATACAGTGGAGAGCGCACACTGGAGTGACATTGAGCGGAGTGGCTTAGAGTGGAGTCACATACAGTGGAGCGGCGCACACTGGAGTGACATAGAGCGGAGTGGCGTAGAGTGGAGTCACATACAGTGGAGCAGCGCACACTGGAGTGACATAGAGTGGAGTGGAGTAGAGTGGAGTCACATACAGTGGAGCAGCGCACACTGGAGTGACATAGAGTGGAGTGGAGTAGAATGGAGTCACATACAGTGGAGCGGCGCACACTGGAATGACATAGAGCGGGGTGACGTAGAGTGGAGTCACATACAGTAGAGAGCACACACTGGAGTGACAGAGCGGAGTGGCGTAGAGTGGAGTCACATACAGTGGAGAGCGCACACTGGAGTGATATAGAGCGGAGTGGCTTAGAGTGGAGTCACATACAGTGGAGCAGCACACACTGGAGTGACATAGAGCGGAGTGACATAGAGTGGAGTGGCGTAGAGTGGTGTCACATACAGTGGAGAGCGCACACTGGAGTGACATATAGCGGAGTGGCGTAGAGTGGAGTCACATACAGTGGAGCGGGGCACACTGGAATGACATAGAGCAAAGTGGCGTAGAGTGGAGTCACATACAGTGGAGAGCACACACTGGAGTGACATTGAGCGGAGTGGCTTAGAGTGGAGTCACATACAGTGGAGCAGCGCACACTGGAGTGACATTGAGCGGAGTGGCTTAGAGTGGAGTCATATACAGTGGAGCGGCGCACACTGGAGTGACATAGAGTGGAGTGGAGTAGAGTGGAGTCACATACAGTGGAGCGGCGCACACTGGAATGACATAGAGCGGAGTGGCGTAGAGTGGAGTCACATACAGTAGAGAGCACACACTGGAGTGACAGAGCGGAGTGGCGTAGAGTGGAGTCACATACAGTGGAGAGCGCACACTGGAGTGACATAGAGCGGAGTGGCTTAGAGTGGAGTCACATACAGTGGAGCAGCACACACTGGAGTGACATAGAGTGGAGTGACATAGAGTGGAGTGGCGTAGAGTGGAGTCACATACAGTGGAGAGCGCACACTGGAGTGACATAGAGCGGAGTGGCGTAGAGTGGAGTCACATACAGTGGAGCAGCGCACACTGAAATGACATAGAGCGGAGTGGCGTAGAGTGGAGTCACATACAGTGGAGCGGCGCACACTGGAGTAACATAGAGCACAGTGGCGTAGAGTGGAGTCACATACATTGGAGCAGCGCACACTGGAGTCACATAGAGCGGAGTGGCATAGAGTGGAGTCACATACAGTGGAGCGGCACACACTGGAATGACATAGAGCAGAGTGGCGTAGAGTGGAGTCACATACAGTGGAGCGGCGCACACTGGAATGACATAGAGCAGAGTGGCGTAGAGTGGAGTCACATACAGTGGAGCGGCGCACACTGGAGTGACATAGAGCGGAGTGGCGTAGAGTGGAGTCACATACAGTGGAGAGCGCACACTGGAGTGACATTGAGCGGAGTGGCTTAGAGTGGAGTCACATACAGTGGAGCGGCGCACACTGGAGTGACATAGAGCGGAGTGGCGTAGAGTGGAGTCACATACAGTGGAGCAGCGCACACTGGAGTGACATAGAGCGGAGTGGCGTAGAGTGGAGTCACATACAGTGGAGCAGCGCACACTGGAGTGACATAGAGTGGAGTGGAGTAGAGTGGAGTCACATACAGTGGAGCGGCGCACACTGGAATGACAGAGCGGAGTGGCATAGAGTGGAGTCACATACAGTAGAGAGCACACACTGGAGTGACAGAGCGGAGTGGCGTAGAGTGGAGTCACATACAGTGGAGAGCGCACACTGGAGTGACATAGAGCGGAGTGGCTTAGGGCCTCATGTAGGTAGCCAAATACCGGTCGGTAACGGCCGATTTTCGGTAATTATACCGTTACCGACCGGTATTTTGGCTTTTGGTATGTAGGGGGCTCATTTTTGTATTCGGTAATTTACCGAATCGGTAAAATTACCGAATCGGTAATTATACCGATTCGGTAAATTCCGAATACAAAAATGAGATGTAGGGGGAGTGTGTGGGTGTTTTTAGGAGTCGGTATTTACCACCAACTAATAGTTGGTGGTAAATAATTAATGGATGTGTTTACGCATTTTGAAGCGCTTAGAAGTGTGCAATGTGGCAGACATACATGCCCTTAGGGCATGTATGTGTGCCACATGTGCACACGTGGCCGAATCAGGGGTGCAACAGGGTGTCAATGTGACACCCTGCCACCCTTGCATGTGTTCCCCTAATTACCGAATCGGTATTTACCGATTCGGTAATGAGGCATACCTTCCCATCAATGGGAAGGTATGCCTCATTACCGAATCGGTAAATACCGATTCAGTAATTACCGAATTTTTCCGAATCGGTAAATATTACCGACTCATTACCTACATATCATTTACCACTTCATAAATACCGAATCGGTAAAATTCGGTATTTATGAAGTGGTAAATGGGTCCCTACCTACATATGGCCCTTAGAGTGGAGTCACATACAGTGGAGCAGCGCACACTGGAGTGACATAGAGCGGAGTGACATAGAGTGGAGTGGCGTAGAGTGGAGTCACATACAGTGGAGAGCGCACACTGGAGTGACATAGAGCGGAGTGGCGTAGAGTGGAGTCACATACAGTGGAGCGGCGCACACTGAAATGACATAGAGCCGAGTGGCGTAGAGTGGAGTCACATACAGTGGAGCGGCGCACACTGGAGTAACATAGAGCACAGTGGCGTAGAGTGGAGTCACATACAGTGGAGCGGCGCACACTGGAGTAACATAGAGCGGAGTGGCGTAGAGTGGAGCCACATACAGTGGAGTGACATAGAGTGGAGTGGCGTAGAGTGGAGTCACATACAGTGGAGCGGCGCACACTGGAGTAACATAGAGCGGAGTGTTATAGAGTGGAGCCACATACAGTGAAGAGCACACACTGGAGTGACATAGAGCGGAGTGGCGTAGAGTGGAGTCACATACAGTGGAGAGCGCACACTGGAGTGACATAGAGCGGAGTGGCATAGAGTGGAGTCACATACAGTGGAGCGGCGCACACTGAAATGACATAGAGCGGAGTGGCGTAGAGTGGAGTCACATACAGTGGAGCGGCGCACACTGGAGTAACATCGATCACAGTGGCGTAGAGTGGAGTCACATACAGTGGAGCAGCGCACACTGGAGTCACATAGAGCGGAGTGGCGTAGAGTGGAGTCACATACAGTGGAGCGGCACACACTGGAATGACATAGAGCAGAGTGGCGTAGAGTGGAGTCACATACAGTGGAGCGGCGCACACTGGAATGACATAGAGCAGAGTGGCGTAGAGTGGAGTCACATACAGTGGAGCGGCGCACACTGGAGTGACATAGAGCGGAGTGGCGTAGAGTGGAGTCACATACAGTGGAGAGCGCACACTGGAGTGACATTGAGCGGAGTGGCTTAGAGTGGAGTCACATACAGTGGAGCGGCGCACACTGGAGTGACATAGAGCGGAGTGGCGTAGAGTGGAGTCACATACAGTGGAGCAGCGCACACTGGAGTGACATAGAGTGGAGTGGAGTAGAGTGGAGTCACATACAGTGGAGCAGCGCACACTGGAGTGACATAGAGTGGAGTGGAGTAGAGTGGAGTCACATACAGTGGAGCGGCGCACACTGGAATGACATAGAGCGGGGTGACGTAGAGTGGAGTCACATACAGTAGAGAGCACACACTGGAGTGACAGAGCGGAGTGGCGTAGAGTGGAGTCACATACAGTGGAGAGCGCACACTGGAGTGATATAGAGCGGAGTGGCTTAGAGTGGAGTCACATTCAGTGGAGCAGCACACACTGGAGTGACATAGAGCGGAGTGACATAGAGTGGAGTGGCGTAGAGTGGTGTCACATACAGTGGAGAGCGCACACTGGAGTGACATAGAGCGGAGTTGCGTAGAGTGGAGTCACATACAGTGGAGCGGGGCACACTGGAATGACATAGAGCAAAGTGGCGTAGAGTGGAGTCACATACAGTGGAGCGGCGCACACTGGAGTGACATAGAGCGGAGTGGTGTAGAGTGGAGTCACATACAGTGGAGAGCACACACTGGAGTGACATTGAGCGGAGTGGCTTAGAGTGGAGTCACATACAGTGGAGCAGCGCACACTGGAGTGACATTGAGCGGAGTGGCTTAGAGTGGAGTCATATACAGTGGAGCGGCGCACACTGGAGTGACATAGAGCGGAGTGGCGTAGAGTGGAGTGACATACAGTGGAGCAGCGCACACTGGAGTGACATAGAGTGGAGTGGAGTAGAGTGGAGTCACATACAGTGGAGCGGCGCACACTGGAATGACATAGAGCGGAGTGGCGTAGAGTGGAGTCACATACAGTAGAGAGCGCACACTGGAGTGACATAGAGCGGAGTGGCTTAGAGTGGAGTCACATACAGTGGAGCAGCACACACTGGAGTGACATAGAGCGGAGTGACATAGAGTGGAGTGGCGTAGAGTGGAGTCACATACAGTGGAGAGCGCACACTGGAGTGACATAGAGCGGAGTGGCGTAGAGTGGAGTCACATACAGTGGAGCGGCGCACACTGAAATGACATAGAGCGGAGTGGCGTAGAGTGGAGTCACATACAGTGGAGCGGCGCACACTGGAGTAACATAGAGCACAGTGGCGTAGAGTGGAGTCACATACATTGGAGCAGCGCACACTGGAGTCACATAGAGCGGAGTGGCGTAGAGTGGAGTCACATACAGTGGAGCGGCACACACTGGAATGACATAGAGCAGCGTGGCGTAGAGTGGAGTCACATACAGTGGAGCGGCGCACACTGGAATGAAATAGAGCAGAGTGGCGTAGAGTGGAGTCACATACAGTGGAGCGGCGAACACTGGAGTGACATAGAGCGGAGTGGCGTAGAGTGGAGTCACATACAGTGGAGAGCGCACACTGGAGTGACATTGAGCGGAGTGGCTTAGAGTGGAGTCACATACAGTGGAGCGGCGCACACTGGAGTGACATAGAGCGGAGTGGCGTAGAGTGGAGTCACATACAGTGGAGCAGCGCACACTGGAGTGACATAGAGCGGAGTGGCGTAGAGTGGAGTCACATACAGTGGAGCAGCGCACACTGGAGTGACATAGAGTGGAGTGGAGTAGAGTGGAGTCACATACAGTGGAGCGGCGCACACTGGAATGACAGAGCGGAGTGGCATAGAGTGGAGTCACATACAGTAGAGAGCACACACTGGAGTGACAGAGCGGAGTGGCGTAGAGTGGAGTCACATACAGTGGAGAGCGCACACTGGAGTGACATAGAGCGGAGTGGCTTAGAGTGGAGTCACATACAGTGGAGCAGCGCACACTGGAGTGACATAGAGCGGAGTGACATAGAGTGGAGTGGCGTAGAGTGGAGTCACATACAGTGGAGAGCGCACACTGGAGTGACATAGAGCGGAGTGGCGTAGAGTGGAGTCACATACAGTGGAGCGGCGCACACTGAAATGACATAGAGCGGAGTGGCGTAGAGTGGAGTCACATACAGTGGAGCGGCGCACACTGGAGTAACATAGAGCACAGTGGCGTAGAGTGGAGTCACATACAGTGGAGCAGCGCACACTGGAGTCACATAGAGCGGAGTGGCATAGCGTGGAGTCACATACAGTGGAGCGGCACACACTGGAATGACATAGAGCAGAGTGGCGTAGAGTGGAGTCACATACAGTGGAGCGGCGCACACTGGAATGACATAGAGCAGAGTGGCGTAGAGTGGAGTCACATACAGTGGAGCGGCGCACACTGGAGTGACATAGAGCGGAGTGGCGTAGAGTGGAGTCACATACAGTGGAGAGCGCACACTGGAGTGACATTGAGCGGAGTGGCTTAGAGTGGAGTCACATACAGTGGAGCGGCGCACACTGGAGTGACATAGAGCGGAGTGGCGTAGAGTGGAGTCACATACAGTGGAGCAGAGCACACTGGAGTGACATAGAGCGGAGTGGCATAGAGTGGAGTCACATACAGTGGAGCGGCGCACACTGGAGTGACATAGAGTGGAGTGGACTAGAGTGGAGTCACATACAGTGGAGCAGCGCACACTGGAATGACATAGAGCGGAGTGGCGTAGAGTGGAGTCACATACAGTAGAGAGCACGCACTGGAGTGAAAGAGCGGAGTGGCGTAGAGTGGAGTCACATACAGTAGAGTGCACACACTGGAGTGACATAGAGCGGAGTGGCGTAGAGTGGAGTCACATACAGTGGAGCGGCGCACACTGGAGTGACATAGAGCGGAGTGGCGTAGAGTGGAGTCACATACAGTGGAGCGGCGCACACTGGAGTGACATAGAGCGGAGTGGCGTAGAGTGGAGTCACATACAGTGGAGCAGCGCACACTGGAGTGACATAAAGCGGAGTGGCGTAGAGTGGAGTCACATACAGTGGAGAAGCACACACTGGAGTGACATAGAGTGGAGTGGAGTAGAGTGGAGTCACATACAGTGGAGCGGCGCACACTGGAATGACAGAGCGGAGTGGCGTAGAGTGGAGTCACATACAGTAGAGAGCACACACTGGAGTGACAGAGCGGAGTGGCATAGAGTGGAGTCACATACAGTGGACAGCGCACACTGGAGTGACATAGAGCGGAGTGGCTTAGAGTGGAGTCACATACAGTGGAGCAGCGCACACTGGAGTGACATTGAGCGGAGTGGCTTAGAGTGGAGTCACATACAGTGGAGCGGCGCACACTGGAGTGACATAGAGCGGAGTGGCGTAGAGTGGAGTCACATACAGTGGAGCAGCGCACACTGGAGTGACATAGAGCGGAGTGGCGTAGAGTGGAGTCACATACAGTGGAGCAGCGCACACTGGAGTGACATAGAGTGGAGTGGAGTAGAGTGGAGTCACATACAGTGGAGCGGCGCACACTGGAATGACAGAGCGGAGTGGCATAGAGTGGAGTCACATACAGTAGAGAGCACACACTGGAGTGACAGAGCGGAGTGGCGTAGAGTGGAGTCACATACAGTGGAGAGCGCACACTGGAGTGACATAGAGCGGAGTGGCTTAGAGTGGAGTCACATACAGTGGAGCAGCGCACACTGGAGTGACATAGAGCGGAGTGACATAGAGTGGAGTGGCGTAGAGTGGAGTCACATACAGTGGAGAGCGCACACTGGAGTGACATAGAGCGGAGTGGCGTAGAGTGGAGTCACATACAGTGGAGCGGCGCACACTGAAATGACATAGAGCGGAGTGGCGTAGAGTGGAGTCACATACAGTGGAGCGGCGCACACTGGAGTAACATAGAGCACAGTGGCGTAGAGTGGAGTCACATACAGTGGAGCAGCGCACACTGGAGTCACATAGAGCGGAGTGGCATAGCGTGGAGTCACATACAGTGGAGCGGCACACACTGGAATGACATAGAGCAGAGTGGCGTAGAGTGGAGTCACATACAGTGGAGCGGCGCACACTGGAATGACATAGAGCAGAGTGGCGTAGAGTGGAGTCACATACAGTGGTGCGGCGCACACTGGAGTGACATAGAGCGGAGTGGCGTAGAGTGGAGTCACATACAGTGGAGAGCGCACACTGGAGTGACATTGAGCGGAGTGGCTTAGAGTGGAGTCACATACAGTGGAGCGGCGCACACTGGAGTGACATAGAGCGGAGTGGCGTAGAGTGGAGTCACATACAGTGGAGCAGAGCACACTGGAGTGACATAGAGCGGAGTGGCATAGAGTGGAGTCACATACAGTGGAGCGGCGCACACTGGAGTGACATAGAGTGGAGTGGACTAGAGTGGAGTCACATACAGTGGAGCAGCGCACACTGGAATGACATAGAGCGGAGTGGCGTAGAGTGGAGTCACATACAGTAGAGAGCACGCACTGGAGTGACAGAGCGGAGTGGCGTAGAGTGGAGTCACATACAGTAGAGTGCACACACTGGAGTGACATAGAGCGGAGTGGCGTAGAGTGGAGTCACATACAGTGGAGCGGCGCACACTGGAGTGACATAGAGCGGAGTGGCGTAGAGTGGAGTCACATACAGTGGAGCGGCGCACACTGGAGTGACATAGAGCGGAGTGGCGTAGAGTGGAGTCACATACAGTGGAGCAGCGCACACTGGAGTGACATAGAGCGGAGTGGCGTAGAGTGGAGTCACATACAGTGGAGCAGCGCACACTGGAGTGACATAGAGTGGAGTGGAGTAGAGTGGAGTCACATACAGTGGAGCGGCGCACACTGGAATGACAGAGCGGAGTGGCGTAGAGTGGAGTCACATACAGTAGAGAGCACACACTGGAGTGACAGAGCGGAGTGGCATAGAGTGGAGTCACATACAGTGGACAGCGCACACTGGAGTGACATAGAGCGGAGTGGCTTAGAGTGGAGTCACATACAGTGGAGCAGCGCACACTGGAGTGACATAGAGCGGAGTGACATAGAGTGGAGTGGCGTAGAGTGGAGTCACATACAGTGGAGAGCGCACACTGGAGTGACATAGAGCGGAGTGGCGTAGAGTGGAGTCACATACAGTGGAGCGGCGCACACTGGAGTGACATAGAGCGGAGTACCGTAGAGTGGAGTCACATACAGTGGAGCGGCGCACACTGGAGTAACATAGAGCACAGTGGCGTAGAGTGGAGTCACATACAGTGGAGCAGCGCACACTGGAGTCACATAGAGCGGAGTGGCATAGCGTGGAGTCACATACAGTGGAGCGGCACACACTGGAATGACATAGAGCAGAGTGGCGTAGAGTGGAGTCACATACAGTGGAGCGGCGCACACTGGAATGACATAGAGCAGAGTGGCGTAGAGTGGAGTCACATACAGTGGAGCGGCGCACACTGGAGTGACATAGAGCGGAGTGGAGTAGAGTGGAGTCACATACAGTGGAGCGGCGCACACTGGAATGACATAGAGCGGAGTGGCGTAGAGTGGAGTCACATACAGTAGAGAGCACACACTGGAGTGACAGAGCGGAGTGGCGTAGAGTGGAGTCACATACAGTGGAGAGCGCACACTGGAGTGACATAGAGCGGAGTGGCTTAGAGTGGAGTCACATACAGTGGACAGCGCACACTGGAGTGACATAGAGCGGAGTGGCTTAGAGTGGAGTCACATACAGTGGAGCAGCGCACACTGGAGTGACATAGAGCGGAGTGGCTTAGAGTGGAGTCACATACAGTGGAGCAGCGCACACTGGAGTGACATAGAGCGGAGTGACATAGAGTGGAGTGGCGTAGAGTGGAGTCACATACAGTGGAGAGCGCACACTGGAGTGACATAGAGCGGAGTGGCGTAGAGTGGAGTCACATACAGTGGAGCGGCGCACACTGAAATGACATAGAGCGGAGTACCGTAGAGTGGAGTCACATACAGTGGAGCGGCGCACACTGGAGTAACATAGAGCACAGTGGCGTAGAGTGGAGTCACATACAGTGGAGCAGCGCACACTGGAGTCACATAGAGCGGAGTGGCATAGCGTGGAGTCACATACAGTGGAGCGGCACACACTGGAATGACATAGAGCAGAGTGGCGTAGAGTGGAGTCACATACAGTGGAGCGGCGCACACTGGAATGACATAGAGCAGAGTGGCGTAGAGTGGAGTCACATACAGTGGAGCGGCGCACACTGGAGTGACATAGAGCGGAGTGGAGTAGAGTGGAGTCACATACAGTGGAGCGGCGCACACTGGAATGACATAGAGCGGAGTGGCGTAGAGTGGAGTCACATACAGTAGAGAGCACACACTGGAGTGACAGAGCGGAGTGGCGTAGAGTGGAGTCACATACAGTGGAGAGCGCACACTGGAGTGACATAGAGCGGAGTGGCTTAGAGTGGAGTCACATACAGTGGAGCAGCACACACTGGAGTGACATAGAGCGGAGTGACATAGAGTGGAGTGGCGTAGAGTGGAGTCACATACAGTGGAGAGCGCACACTGGAGTGACATAGAGCGGAGTGGCGTAGAGTGGAGTCACATACAGTGGAGCAGCGCACACTGAAATGACATAGAGCGGAGTGGCGTAGAGTGGAGTCACATACAGTGGAGCGGCGCACACTGGAGTAACATAGAGCACAGTGGCGTAGAGTGGAGTCACATACATTGGAGCAGCGCACACTGGAGTCACATAGAGCGGAGTGGCGTAGAGTGGAGTCACATACAGTGGAGCGGCACACACTGGAATGACATAGAGCAGAGTGGCGTAGAGTGGAGTCACATACAGTGGAGCGGCGCACACTGGAATGACATAGAGCAGAGTGGCGTAGAGTGGAGTCACATACAGTGGAGCGGCGCACACTGGAGTGACATAGAGCGGAGTGGTGTAGAGTGGAGTCACATACAGTGGAGAGCGCACACTGGAGTGACATTGAGCGGAGTGGCTTAGAGTGGAGTCACATACAGTGGAGCGGCGCACACTGGAGTGACATAGAGCGGAGTGGCGTAGAGTGGAGTCACATACAGTGGAGCAGCGCACACTGGAGTGACATAGAGCGGAGTGGCGTAGAGTGGAGTCACATACAGTGGAGCAGCGCACACTGGAGTGACATAGAGTGGAGTGGAGTAGAGTGGAGTCACACACAGTGGAGCGGCGCACACTGGAATGACAGAGCGGAGTGGCATAGAGTGGAGTCACATACAGTAGAGAGCACACACTGGAGTGACAGAGCGGAGTGGCGTAGAGTGGAGTCACATACAGTGGAGAGCGCACACTGGAGTGACATAGAGCGGAGTGGCTTAGAGTGGAGTCACATACAGTGGAGCAGCGCACACTGGAGTGACATAGAGCGGAGTGACATAGAGTGAGTGGCGTAGAGTGGAGTCACATACAGTGGAGAGCGCACACTGGAGTGACATAGAGCGGAGTGGCGTAGAGTGGAGTCACATACAGTGGAGCGGCGCACACTGAAATGACATAGAGCGGAGTGGCGTAGAGTGGAGTCACATACAGTGGAGCGGCGCACACTGGAGTAACATAGAGCACAGTGGCGTAGAGTGGAGTCACATACAGTGGAGCAGCGCACACTGGAGTCACATAGAGCGGAGTGGCATAGCGTGGAGTCACATACAGTGGAGCGGCACACACTGGAATGACATAGAGCAGAGTGGCGTAGAGTGGAGTCACATACAGTGGAGCGGCGCACACTGGAATGACATAGAGCAGAGTAGCGTAGAGTGGAGTCACATACAGTGGAGCGGCGCACACTGGAGTGACATAGAGCGGAGTGGCGTAGAGTGGAGTCACATACAGTGGAGAGCGCACACTGGAGTGACATTGAGCGGAGTGGCTTAGAGTGGAGTCACATACAGTGGAGCGGCACACACTGGAGTGACATAGAGCGGAGTGGCGTAGAGTGGAGTCACATACAGTGGAGCAGAGCACACTGGAGTGACATAGAGCGGAGTGGCATAAAGTGGAGTCACATACAGTGGAGCAGCGCACACTGGAGTGACATAGAGTGGAGTGGACTAGAGTGGAGTCACATACAGTGGAGCGGCGCACACTGGAATGACATAGAGCGGAGTGGCGTAGAGTAGAGTCACATACAGTAGAGAGCACGCACTGGAGTGACAGAGCGGAGTGGCGTAGAGTGGAGTCACATACAGTAGAGAGCACACACTGGAGTGACATAGAGCGGAGTGGCGTAGAGTGGAGTCACATACAGTGGAGCGGCGCACACTGGAGTGACATAGAGCGGAGTGGCGTAGAGTGGAGTCACATACAGTGGAGCGGCGCACACTGGAGTGACATAGAGCGGAGTGGCGTAGAGTGGAGTCACATACAGTGGAGCAGCGCACACTGGAGTGATATAGAGCGGAGTGGCGTAGAGTGGAGTCACATACAGTGGAGCAGCGCACACTGGAGTGACATAGAGTGGAGTGGAGTAGAGTGGAGTCACATACAGTGGAGCGGCGCACACTGGAATGACATAGAGCGGAGTGGCGTAGAGTGGAGTCACATACAGTAGAGAGCACACACTGGAGTGACAGAGCGGAGTGGCGTAGAGTGGAGTCACATACAGTGGAGAGCGCACACTGGAGTGACATAGAGCGGAGTGGCTTAGAGTGGAGTCACATACAGTGGAGCAGCACACACTGGAGTGACATAGAGCGGAGTGACATAGAGTGGAGTGGCGTAGAGTGGAGTCACATACAGTGGAGAGCGCACACTGGAGTGACATAGAGCGGAGTGGCGTAGAGTGGAGTCACATACAGTGGAGCGGCGCACACTGAAATGACATAGAGCGGAGTGGCGTAGAGTGGAGTCACATACAGTGGAGCGGCGCACACTGGAGTAACATAGAGCACAGTGGCGTAGAGTGGAGTCACATACATTGGAGCAGCGCACACTGGAGTCACATAGAGCGGAGTGGCATAGAGTGGAGTCACATACAGTGGAGCGGCACACACTGGAATGACATAGAGCAGAGTGGCGTAGAGTGGAGTCAGATACAGTGGAGCGGCGCACACTGGAATGACATAGAGCAGAGTGGCGTAGAGTGGAGTCACATACAGTGGAGCGGCGCACACTGGAGTGACATAGAGCGGAGTGGCGTAGAGTGGAGTCACATACAGTGGAGAGCGCACACTGGAGTGACATTGAGCGGAGTGGCTTAGAGTGGAGTCACATACAGTGGAGTGGCGCACACTGGAGTGACATAGAGCGGAGTGGCGTAGAGTGGAGTCACATACAGTGGAGCAGCGCACACTGGAGTGACATAGAGCGGAGTGGCGTAGAGTGGAGTCACATACAGTGGAGCAGCGCACACTGGAGTGACATAGAGTGGAGTGGAGTAGAGTGGAGTCACATACAGTGGAGCGGCGCACACTGGAATGACAGAGCGGAGTGGCATAGAGTGGAGTCACATACAGTAGAGAGCACACACTGGAGTGACAGAGCGGAGTGGCGTAGAGTGGAGTCACATACAGTGG
Organism: Triturus cristatus; assembly: GCF_964204655.1. Classification (NCBI taxonomy): domain Eukaryota; kingdom Metazoa; phylum Chordata; class Amphibia; order Caudata; family Salamandridae; genus Triturus; species Triturus cristatus. The sequence goes on along the minus strand of NC_140594.1, from coordinate 19,676,272 downwards.
AGAGCGCACACTGGAGTGACATAGAGCGGAGTGGCTTAGGGCCTCATGTAGGTAGCCAAATACCGGTCGGTAACGGCCGATTTTCGGTAATTATACCGTTACCGACCGGTATTTTGGCTTTTGGTATGTAGGGGGCTCATTTTTGTATTCGGTAATTTACCGAATCGGTAAAATTACCGAATCGGTAATTATACCGATTCGGTAAATTCCGAATACAAAAATGAGATGTAGGGGGAGTGTGTGGGTGTTTTTAGGAGTCGGTATTTACCACCAACTAATAGTTGGTGGTAAATAATTAATGGATGTGTTTACGCATTTTGAAGCGCTTAGAAGTGTGCAATGTGGCAGACATACATGCCCTTAGGGCATGTATGTGTGCCACATGTGCACACGTGGCCGAATCAGGGGTGCAACAGGGTGTCAATGTGACACCCTGCCACCCTTGCATGTGTTCCCCTAATTACCGAATCGGTATTTACCGATTCGGTAATGAGGCATACCTTCCCATCAATGGGAAGGTATGCCTCATTACCGAATCGGTAAATACCGATTCGGTAATTACCGAATTTTTCCGAATCGGTAAATATTACCGACTCATTACCTACATATCATTTACCACTTCATAAATACCGAATCGGTAAAATTCGGTATTTATGAAGTGGTAAATGGGTCCCTACCTACATATGGCCCTTAGAGTGGAGTCACATACAGTGGAGCAGCGCACACTGGAGTGACATAGAGCGGAGTGACATAGAGTGGAGTGGCGTAGAGTGGAGTCACATACAGTGGAGAGCGCACACTGGAGTGACATAGAGCGGAGTGGCGTAGAGTGGAGTCACATACAGTGGAGCGGCGCACACTGAAATGACATAGAGCGGAGTGGCGTAGAGTGGAGTCACATACAGTGGAGCGGCGCACACTGGAGTAACATAGAGCACAGTGGCGTAGAGTGGAGTCACATACAGTGGAGCGGCGCACACTGGAGTAACATAGAGCGGAGTGGCGTAGAGTGGAGCCACATACAGTGGAGTGACATAGAGTGGAGTGGCGTAGAGTGGAGTCACATACAGTGGAGCGGCGCACACTGGAGTAACATAGAGCGGAGTGTTATAGAGTGGAGCCACATACAGTGAAGAGCACACACTGGAGTGACATAGAGCGGAGTGGCGTAGAGTGGAGTCACATACAGTGGAGAGCGCACACTGGAGTGACATAGAGCGGAGTGGCATAGAGTGGAGTCACATACAGTGGAGCGGCGCACACTGAAATGACATAGAGCGGAGTGGCGTAGAGTGGAGTCACATACAGTGGAGCGGCGCACACTGGAGTAACATCGATCACAGTGGCGTAGAGTGGAGTCACATACAGTGGAGCAGCGCACACTGGAGTCACATAGAGCGGAGTGGCGTAGAGTGGAGTCACATACAGTGGAGCGGCACACACTGGAATGACATAGAGCAGAGTGGCGTAGAGTGGAGTCACATACAGTGGAGCGGCGCACACTGGAATGACATAGAGCAGAGTGGCGTAGAGTGGAGTCACATACAGTGGAGCGGCGCACACTGGAGTGACATAGAGCGGAGTGGCGTAGAGTGGAGTCACATACAGTGGAGAGCGCACACTGGAGTGACATTGAGCGGAGTGGCTTAGAGTGGAGTCACATACAGTGGAGCGGCGCACACTGGAGTGACATAGAGCGGAGTGGCGTAGAGTGGAGTCACATACAGTGGAGCAGCGCACACTGGAGTGACATAGAGTGGAGTGGAGTAGAGTGGAGTCACATACAGTGGAGCAGCGCACACTGGAGTGACATAGAGTGGAGTGGAGTAGAGTGGAGTCACATACAGTGGAGCGGCGCACACTGGAATGACATAGAGCGGGGTGACGTAGAGTGGAGTCACATACAGTAGAGAGCACACACTGGAGTGACAGAGCGGAGTGGCGTTGAGTGGAGTCACATACAGTGGAGAGCGCACACTGGAGTGATATAGAGCGGAGTGGCTTAGAGTGGAGTCACATACAGTGGAGCAGCACACACTGGAGTGACATAGAGCGGAGTGACATAGAGTGGAGTGGCGTAGAGTGGTGTCACATACAGTGGAGAGCGCACACTGGAGTGACATAGAGCGGAGTTGCGTAGAGTGGAGTCACATACAGTGGAGCGGGGCACACTGGAATGACATAGAGCAAAGTGGCGTAGAGTGGAGTCACATACAGTGGAGCGGCGCACACTGGAGTGACATAGAGCGGAGTGGCGTAGAGTGGAGTCACATACAGTGGAGAGCACACACTGGAGTGACATTGAGCGGAGTGGCTTAGAGTGGAGTCACATACAGTGGAGCAGCGCACACTGGAGTGACATTGAGCGGAGTGGCTTAGAGTGGAGTCATATACAGTGGAGCGGCGCACACTGGAGTGACATAGAGCGGAGTGGCCTAGAGTGGAGTGACATACAGTGGAGCAGCGCACACTGGAGTGACATAGAGTGGAGTGGAGTAGAGTGGAGTCACATACAGTGGAGCGGCGCACACTGGAATGACATAGAGCGGAGTGGCGTAGAGTGGAGTCACATACAGTAGAGAGCGCACACTGGAGTGACATAGAGCGGAGTGGCTTAGAGTGGAGTCACATACAGTGGAGCAGCACACACTGGAGTGACATAGAGCGGAGTGACATAGAGTGGAGTGGCGTAGAGTGGAGTCACATACAGTGGAGAGCGCACACTGGAGTGACATAGAGCGGAGTGGCGTAGAGTGGAGTCACATACAGTGGAGCGGCGCACACTGAAATGACATAGAGCGGAGTGGCGTAGAGTGGAGTCACATACAGTGGAGCGGCGCACACTGGAGTAACATAGAGCACAGTGGCGTAGAGTGGAGTCACATACATTGGAGCAGCGCACACTGGAGTCACATAGAGCGGAGTGGCGTAGAGTGGAGTCACATACAGTGGAGCGGCACACACTGGAATGACATAGAGCAGCGTGGCGTAGAGTGGAGTCACATACAGTGGAGCGGCGCACACTGGAATGACATAGAGCAGAGTGGCGTAGAGTGGAGTCACATACAGTGGAGCGGCGCACACTGGAGTGACATAGAGCGGAGTGGCGTAGAGTGGAGTCACATACAGTGGAGAGCGCACACTGGAGTGACATTGAGCGGAGTGGCTTAGAGTGGAGTCACATACAGTGGAGCGGCGCACACTGGAGTGACATAGAGCGGAGTGGCGTAGAGTGGAGTCACATACAGTGGAGCAGCGCACACTGGAGTGACATAGAGCGGAGTGGCGTAGAGTGGAGTCACATACAGTGGAGCAGCGCACACTGGAGTGACATAGAGTGGAGTGGAGTAGAGTGGAGTCACATACAGTGGAGCGACGCACACTGGAATGACAGAGCGGAGTGGCATAGAGTGGAGTCACATACAGTAGAGAGCACACACTGGAGTGACAGAGCGGAGTGGCGTAGAGTGGAGTCACATACAGTGGAGAGCGCACACTGGAGTGACATAGAGCGGAGTGGCTTAGAGTGGAGTCACATACAGTGGAGCAGCGCACACTGGAGTGACATAGAGCGGAGTGACATAGAGTGGAGTGGCGTAGAGTGGAGTCACATACAGTGGAGAGCGCACACTGGAGTGACATAGAGCGGAGTGGCGTAGAGTGGAGTCACATACAGTGGAGCGGCGCACACTGAAATGACATAGAGCGGAGTGGCGTAGAGTGGAGTCACATACAGTGGAGCGGCGCACACTGGAGTAACATAGAGCACAGTGGCGTAGAGTGGAGTCACATACAGTGGAGCAGCGCACACTGGAGTCACATAGAGCGGAGTGGCATAGCGTGGAGTCACATACAGTGGAGCGGCACACACTGGAATGACATAGAGCAGAGTGGCGTAGAGTGGAGTCACATACAGTGGAGCGGCGCACACTGGAATGACATAGAGCAGAGTGGCGTAGAGTGGAGTCACATACAGTGGAGCGGCGCACACTGGAGTGACATAGAGCGGAGTGGCGTAGAGTGGAGTCACATACAGTGGAGAGCGCACACTGGAGTGACATTGAGCGGAGTGGCTTAGAGTGGAGTCACATACAGTGGAGCGGCGCACACTGGAGTGACATAGAGCGGAGTGGCGTAGAGTGGAGTCACATACAGTGGAGCAGAGCACACTGGAGTGACATAGAGCGGAGTGGCATAGAGTGGAGTCACATACAGTGGAGCGGCGCACACTGGAGTGACATAGAGTGGAGTGGACTAGAGTGGAGTCACATACAGTGGAGCAGCGCACACTGGAGTGACATAGAGCGGAGTGACATAGAGTGGAGTGGCGTAGAGTGGAGTCACATACAGTGGAGAGCGCACACTGGAGTGACATAGAGCGGAGTGGCGTAGAGTGGAGTCACATACAGTGGAGCGGCGCACACTGAAATGACATAGAGCGGAGTGGCGTAGAGTGGAGTCACATACAGTGGAGCGGCACACACTGGAATGACATAGAGCAGAGTGGCGTAGAGTGGAGTCACATACAGTGGAGCGGCGCACACTGGAATGACATAGAGCAGAGTGGCGTAGAGTGGAGTCACATACAGTGGAGCGGCACACACTGGAGTGACATAGAGCGGAGTGGCGTAGAGTGGAGTCACATACAGTGGAGAGCGCACACTGGAGTGACATTGAGCGGAGTGGCTTAGAGTGGAGTCACATACAGTGGAGCGGCGCACACTGGAGTGACATAGAGCGGAGTGGCGTAGAGTGGAGTCACATACAGTGGAGCAGCGCACACTGGAGTGACATAGAGTGGAGTGGAGTAGAGTGGAGTCACATACAGTGGAGCGGCGCACACTGGAATGACATAGAACGGGGTGACGTAGAGTGGAGTCACATACAGTAGAGAGCACACACTGGAGTGACAGAGCGGAGTGGCGTAGAGTGGAGTCACATACAGTGGAGCAGCGCACACTGGAGTGACATAGAGTGGAGTGGAGTAGAGTGGAGTCACATACAGTGGAGCGGCGCACACTGGAATGACATAGAGCGGGGTGACGTAGAGTGGAGTCACATACAGTAGAGAGCACACACTGGAGTGACAGAGCGGAGTGGCGTAGAGTGGAGTCACATACAGTGGAGAGCGCACACTGGAGTGATATAGAGCGGAGTGGCTTAGAGTGGAGTCACATACAGTGGAGCAGCACACACTGGAGTGACATAGAGCGGAGTGACATAGAGTGGAGTGGCGTAGAGTGGTGTCACATACAGTGGAGAGCGCACACTGGAGTGACATAGAGCGGAGTTGCGTAGAGTGGAGTCACATACAGTGGAGCGGGGCACACTGGAATGACATAGAGCAAAGTGGCGTAGAGTGGAGTCACATACAGTGGAGCGGCGCACACTGGAGTGACATAGAGCGGAGTGGCGTAGAGTGGAGTCACATACAGTGGAGAGCACACACTGGAGTGACATTGAGCGGAGTGGCTTAGAGTGGAGTCACATACAGTGGAGCAGCGCACACTGGAGTGACATTGAGCGGAGTGGCTTAGAGTGGAGTCATATACAGTGGAGCGGCGCACACTGGAGTGACATAGAGCGGAGTGGCGTAGAGTGGAGTGACATACAGTGGAGCAGCGCACACTGGAGTGACATAGAGTGGAGTGGAGTAGAGTGGAGTCACATACAGTGGAGCGGCGCACACTGGAATGACATAGAGCGGAGTGGCGTAGAGTGGAGTCACATACAGTAGAGAGCGCACACTGGAGTGACATAGAGCGGAGTGGCTTAGAGTGGAGTCACATACAGTGGAGCAGCACACACTGGAGTGACATAGAGCGGAGTGACATAGAGTGGAGTGGCGTAGAGTGGAGTCACATACAGTGGAGAGCGCACACTGGAGTGACATAGAGCGGAGTGGCGTAGAGTGGAGTCACATACAGTGGAGCGGCGCACACTGAAATGACATAGAGCGGAGTGGCGTAGAGTGGAGTCACATACAGTGGAGCGGCGCACACTGGAGTAACATAGAGCACAGTGGCGTAGAGTGGAGTCACATACATTGGAGCAGCGCACACTGGAGTCACATAGAGCGGAGTGGCGTAGAGTGGAGTCACATACAGTGGAGCGGCACACACTGGAATGACATAGAGCAGCGTGGCGTAGAGTGGAGTCACATACAGTGGAGCGGCGCACACTGGAATGACATAGAGCAGAGTGGCGTAGAGTGGAGTCACATACAGTGGAGCGGCGCACACTGGAGTGACATAGAGCGGAGTGGCGTAGAGTGGAGTCACATACAGTGGAGAGCGCACACTGGAGTGACATTGAGCGGAGTGGCTTAGAGTGGAGTCACATACAGTGGAGCGGCGCACACTGGAGTGACATAGAGCGGAGTGGCGTAGAGTGGAGTCACATACAGTGGAGCAGCGCACACTGGAGTGACATAGAGCGGAGTGGCGTAGAGTGGAGTCACATACAGTGGAGCAGCGCACACTGGAGTGACATAGAGTGGAGTGGAGTAGAGTGGAGTCACATACAGTGGAGCGACGCACACTGGAATGACAGAGCGGAGTGGCATAGAGTGGAGTCACATACAGTAGAGAGCACACACTGGAGTGACAGAGCGGAGTGGCGTAGAGTGGAGTCACATACAGTGGAGAGCGCACACTGGAGTGACATAGAGCGGAGTGGCTTAGAGTGGAGTCACATACAGTGGAGCAGCGCACACTGGAGTGACATAGAGCGGAGTGACATAGAGTGGAGTGGCGTAGAGTGGAGTCACATACAGTGGAGAGCGCACACTGGAGTGACATAGAGCGGAGTGGCGTAGAGTGGAGTCACATACAGTGGAGCGGCGCACACTGAAATGACATAGAGCGGAGTGGCGTAGAGTGGAGTCACATACAGTGGAGCGGCGCACACTGGAGTAACATAGAGCACAGTGGCGTAGAGTGGAGTCACATACAGTGGAGCAGCGCACACTGGAGTCACATAGAGCGGAGTGGCATAGCGTGGAGTCACATACAGTGGAGCGGCACACACTGGAATGACATAGAGCAGAGTGGCGTAGAGTGGAGTCACATACAGTGGAGCGGCGCACACTGGAATGACATAGAGCAGAGTGGCGTAGAGTGGAGTCACATACAGTGGAGCGGCGCACACTGGAGTGACATAGAGCGGAGTGGCGTAGAGTGGAGTCACATACAGTGGAGAGCGCACACTGGAGTGACATTGAGCGGAGTGGCTTAGAGTGGAGTCACATACAGTGGAGCGGCGCACACTGGAGTGACATAGAGCGGAGTGGCGTAGAGTGGAGTCACATACAGTGGAGCAGAGCACACTGGAGTGACATAGAGCGGAGTGGCATAGAGTGGAGTCACATACAGTGGAGCGGCGCACACTGGAGTGACATAGAGTGGAGTGGACTAGAGTGGAGTCACATACAGTGGAGCAGCGCACACTGGAATGACATAGAGCGGAGTGGCGTAGAGTGGAGTCACATACAGTAGAGAGCACGCACTGGAGTGACAGAGCGGAGTGGCGTAGAGTGGAGTCACATACAGTAGAGTGCACACACTGGAGTGACATAGAGCGGAGTGGCGTAGAGTGGAGTCACATACAGTGGAGCGGCGCACACTGGAGTGACATAGAGCGGAGTGGCGTAGAGTGGAGTCACATACAGTGGAGCGGCGCACACTGGAGTGACATAGAGCGGAGTGGCGTAGAGTGGAGTCACATACAGTGGAGCAGCGCACACTGGAGTGACATAGAGCGGAGTGGCGTAGAGTGGAGTCACATACAGTGGAGAAGCACACACTGGAGTGACATAGAGTGGAGTGGAGTAGAGTGGAGTCACATACAGTGGAGCGGCGCACACTGGAATGACAGAGCGGAGTGGCGTAGAGTGGAGTCACATACAGTAGAGAGCACACACTGGAGTGACAGAGCGGAGTGGCATAGAGTGGAGTCACATACAGTGGACAGCGCACACTGGAGTGACATAGAGCGGAGTGGCTTAGAGTGGAGTCACATACAGTGGAGCAGCGCACACTGGAGTGACATTGAGCGGAGTGGCTTAGAGTGGAGTCACATACAGTGGAGCGGCGCACACTGGAGTGACATAGAGCGGAGTGGCGTAGAGTGGAGTCACATACAGTGGAGCAGCGCACACTGGAGTGACATAGAGCGGAGTGGCGTAGAGTGGAGTCACATACAGTGGAGCAGCGCACACTGGAGTGACATAGAGTGGAGTGGAGTAGAGTGGAGTCACATACAGTGGAGCGGCGCACACTGGAATGACAGAGCGGAGTGGCATAGAGTGGAGTCACATACAGTAGAGAGCACACACTGGAGTGACAGAGCGGAGTGGCGTAGAGTGGAGTCACATACAGTGGAGAGCGCACACTGGAGTGACATAGAGCGGAGTGGCTTAGAGTGGAGTCACATACAGTGGAGCAGCGCACACTGGAGTGACATAGAGCGGAGTGACATAGAGTGGAGTGGCGTAGAGTGGAGTCACATACAGTGGAGAGCGCACACTGGAGTGACATAGAGCGGAGTGGCGTAGAGTGGAGTCACATACAGTGGAGCGGCGCACACTGAAATGACATAGAGCGGAGTGGCGTAGAGTGGAGTCACATACAGTGGAGCGGCGCACACTGGAGTAACATAGAGCACAGTGGCGTAGAGTGGAGTCACATACAGTGGAGCAGCGCACACTGGAGTCACATAGAGCGGAGTGGCATAGCGTGGAGTCACATACAGTGGAGCGGCACACACTGGAATGACATAGAGCAGAGTGGCGTAGAGTGGAGTCACATACAGTGGAGCGGCGCACACTGGAGTGACATAGAGCGGAGTGGCGTAGAGTGGAGTCACATACAGTGGAGAGTGCACACTGGAGTGACATTGAGCGGAGTGGCTTAGAGTGGAGTCACATACAGTGGAGCGGCGCACACTGGAGTGACATAGAGCGGAGTGGCGTAGAGTGGAGTCACATACAGTGGAGCAGAGCACACTGGAGTGACATAGAGCGGAGTGGCATAGAGTGGAGTCACATACAGTGGAGCGGCGCACACTGGAGTGACATAGAGTGGAGTGGACTAGAGTGGAGTCACATACAGTGGAGCAGCGCACACTGGAATGACATAGAGCGGAGTGGCGTAGAGTGGAGTCACATACAGTAGAGAGCACGCACTGGAGTGACAGAGCGGAGTGGCGTAGAGTGGAGTCACATACAGTAGAGTGCACACACTGGAGTGACATAGAGCGGAGTGGCGTAGAGTGGAGTCACATACAGTGGAGCGGCGCACACTGGAGTGACATAGAGCGGAGTGGCGTAGAGTGGAGTCACATACAGTGGAGCGGCGCACACTGGAGTGACATAGAGCGGAGTGGCGTAGAGTGGAGTCACATACAGTGGAGCAGCGCACACTGGAGTGACATAGAGCGGAGTGGCGTAGAGTGGAGTCACATACAGTGGAGCAGCGCACACTGGAGTGACATAGAGTGGAGTGGAGTAGAGTGGAGTCACATACAGTGGAGCGGCGCACACTGGAATGACAGAGCGGAGTGGCGTAGAGTGGAGTCACATACAGTAGAGAGCACACACTGGAGTGACAGAGCGGAGTGGCATAGAGTGGAGTCACATACAGTGGACAGCGCACACTGGAGTGACATAGAGCGGAGTGGCTTAGAGTGGAGTCACATACAGTGGAGCAGCGCACACTGGAGTGACATAGAGCGGAGTGACATAGAGTGGAGTGGCGTAGAGTGGAGTCACATACAGTGGAGAGCGCACACTGGAGTGACATAGAGCGGAGTGGCGTAGAGTGGAGTCACATACAGTGGAGCGGCGCACACTGAAATGACATAGAGCGAAGTACCGTAGAGTGGAGTCACATACAGTGGAGCGGCGCACACTGGAGTAACATAGAGCACAGTGGCGTAGAGTGGAGTCACATACAGTGGAGCAGCGCACACTGGAGTCACATAGAGCGGAGTGGCATAGCGTGGAGTCACATACAGTGGAGCGGCACACACTGGAATGACATAGAGCAGAGTGGCGTAGAGTGGAGTCACATACAGTGGTGCGGCGCACACTGGAATGACATAGAGCAGAGTGGCGTAGAGTGGAGTCACATACAGTGGAGCGGCGCACACTGGAGTGACATAGAGCGGAGTGGAGTAGAGTGGAGTCACATACAGTGGAGCGGCGCACACTGGAATGACATAGAGCGGAGTGGCGTAGAGTGGAGTCACATACAGTAGAGAGCACACACTGGAGTGACAGAGCGGAGTGGCGTAGAGTGGAGTCACATACAGTGGAGAGCGCACACTGGAGTGACATAGAGCGGAGTGGCTTAGAGTGGAGTCACATACAGTGGACAGCGCACACTGGAGTGACATAGAGCGGAGTGGCTTAGAGTGGAGTCACATACAGTGGAGCAGCGCACACTGGAGTGACATAGAGCGGAGTGGCTTAGAGTGGAGTCACATACAGTGGAGCAGAGCACACTGGAGTGACACAGAGCGGAGTGACATAGAGTGGAGTGGCGTAGAGTGGAGTCACATACAGTGGAGAGCGCACACTGGAGTGACATAGAGCGGAGTGGCGTAGAGTGGAGTCACATACAGTGGAGCGGCGCACACTGAAATGACATAGAGCGGAGTACCGTAGAGTGGAGTCACATACAGTGGAGCGGCGCACACTGGAGTAACATAGAGCACAGTGGCGTAGAGTGGAGTCACATACAGTGGAGCAGCGCACACTGGAGTCACATAGAGCGGAGTGGCATAGCGTGGAGTCACATACAGTGGAGCGGCACACACTGGAATGACATAGAGCAGAGTGGCGTAGAGTGGAGTCACATACAGTGGAGCGGCGCACACTGGAATGACATAGAGCAGAGTGGCGTAGAGTGGAGTCACATACAGTGGAGCGGCGCACACTGGAGTGACATAGAGCGGAGTGGAGTAGAGTGGAGTCACATACAGTGGAGCGGCGCACACTGGAATGACATAGAGCGGAGTGGCGTAGAGTGGAGTCACATACAGTAGAGAGCACACACTGGAGTGACAGAGCGGAGTGGCGTAGAGTGGAGTCACATACAGTGGAGAGCGCACACTGGAGTGACATAGAGCGGAGTGGCTTAGAGTGGAGTCACATACAGTGGAGAAGCACACACTGGAGTGACATAGAGCGGAGTGACATAGAGTGGAGTGGCGTAGAGTGGAGTCACATACAGTGGAGAGCGCACACTGGAGTGACATAGAGCGGAGTGGCGTAGAGTGGAGTCACATACAGTGGAGCAGCGCACACTGAAATGACATAGAGCGGAGTGGCGTAGAGTGGAGTCACATACAGTGGAGCGGCGCACACTGGAGTAACATAGAGCACAGTGGCGTAGAGTGGAGTCACATACATTGGAGCAGCGCACACTGGAGTCACATAGAGCGGAGTGGCGTAGAGTGGAGTCACATACAGTGGAGCGGCACACACTGGAATGACATGGAGCAGAGTGGCGTAGAGTGGAGTCACATACAGTGGAGCGGCGCACACTGGAATGACATAGAGCAGAGTGGCGTAGAGTGGAGTCACATACAGTGGAGCGGCGCACACTGGAGTGACATAGAGCGGAGTGGTGTAGAGTGGAGTCACATACAGTGGAGAGCGCACACTGGAGTGACATTGAGCGGAGTGGCTTAGAGTGGAGTCACATACAGTGGAGCGGCGCACACTGGAGTGACATAGAGCGGAGTGGCGTAGAGTGGAGTCACATACAGTGGAGCAGCGCACACTGGAGTGACATAGAGCGGAGTGGCGTAGAGTGGAGTCACATACAGTGGAGCAGCGCACACTGGAGTGACATAGAGTGGAGTGGAGTAGAGTGGAGTCACACACAGTGGAGCGGCGCACACTGGAATGACAGAGCGGAGTGGCATAGAGTGGAGTCACATACAGTAGAGAGCACACACTGGAGTGACAGAGCGGAGTGGCGTAGAGTGGAGTCACATACAGTGGAGAGCGCACACTGGAGTGACATAGAGCGGAGTGGCTTAGAGTGGAGTCACATACAGTGGAGCAGCGCACACTGGAGTGACATAGAGCGGAGTGACATAGAGTGAGTGGCGTAGAGTGGAGTCACATACAGTGGAGAGCGCACACTGGAGTGACATAGAGCGGAGTGGCGTAGAGTGGAGTCACATACAGTGGAGCGGCGCACACTGAAATGACATAGAGCGGAGTGGCGTAGAGTGGAGTCACATACAGTGGAGCGGCGCACACTGGAGTAACATAGAGCACAGTGGCGTAGAGTGGAGTCACATACAGTGGAGCAGCGCACACTGGAGTCACATAGAGCGGAGTGGCATAGCGTGGAGTCACATACAGTGGAGCGGCACACACTGGAATGACATAGAGCAGAGTGGCGTAGAGTGGAGTCACATACAGTGGAGCGGCGCACACTGGAATGACATAGAGCAGAGTGGCGTAGAGTGGAGTCACATACAGTGGAGCGGCGCACACTGGAGTGACATAGAGCGGAGTGGCGTAGAGTGGAGTCACATACAGTGGAGAGCGCACACTGGAGTGACATTGAGCGGAGTGGCTTAGAGTGGAGTCACATACAGTGGAGCGGCGCACACTGGAGTGACATAGAGCGGAGTGGCGTAGAGTGGAGTCACATACAGTGGAGCAGAGCACACTGGAGTGACATAGAGCGGAGTGGCATAAAGTGGAGTCACATACAGTGGAGCAGCGCACACTGGAGTGACATAGAGTGGAGTGGACTAGAGTGGAGTCACATACAGTGGAGCGGCGTACACTGGAATGACATAGAGCGGAGTGGCGTAGAGTGGAGTCACATACAGTAGAGAGCACGCACTGGAGTGACAGAGCGGAGTGGCGTAGAGTGGAGTCACATACAGTAGAGAGCACACACTGGAGTGACATAGAGCGGAGTGGCGTAGAGTGGAGTCACATACAGTGGAGCGGCGCACACTGGAGTGACAGAGCGGAGTGGCGTAGAGTGGAGTCACATACAGTGGAGCGGCGCACACTGGAGTGACATAGAGCGGAGTGGCGTAGAGTGGAGTCACATACAGTGGAGCAGCGCACACTGGAGTGACATAGAGCGGAGTGGCGTAGAGTGGAGTCACATACAGTGGAGCAGCGCACACTGGAGTGACATAGAGTGGAGTGGAGTAGAGTGGAGTCACATACAGTGGAGCGGCGCACACTGGAATGACAGAGCGGAGTGGCATAGAGTGGAGTCACATACAGTAGAGAGCACACACTGGAGTGACAGAGCGGAGTGGCGTAGAGTGGAGTCACATACAGTGAAGAGCGCACACTGGAGTGACATAGAGCAGAGTGGCTTAGACTGGAGTCACATACAGTGGAGCAGCGCACACTGGAGTGACATAGAGCGGAGTGACATAGAGTGGAGTGGCGTAGAGTGGAGTCACATACAGTGGAGAGCGCACACTGGAGTGACATAGAGCGGAGTGGCGTAGAGTGGAGTCACATACAGTGGAGCGGCGCACACTGAAATGACATAGAGCGGAGTGCCGTAGAGTGGAGTCACATACAGTGGAGCGGCGCACACTGGATTAACATAGAGCACAGTGGCGTAGAGTGGAGTCACATACAGTGGAGCAGCGCACACTGGACTCACATAGAGCGGAGTGGCATAGCGTGGAGTCACATACAGTGGAGCGGCACACACTGGAATGACATAGAGCAGAGTGGCGTAGAGTGGAGTCACATACAGTGGAGCGGCGCACACTGGAATGACATAGAGCAGAGTGGCGTAGAGTGGAGTCACATACAGTGGAGCGGCGCACACTGGAGTGACATAGAGCGGAGTGGCGTAGAGTGGAGTCACATACAGTGGAGAGCGCACACTGGAGTGACATTGAGCGGAGTGGCTTAGAGTGGAGTCACATACAGTGGAGCGGCGCACACTGGAGGGACATAGAGCGGAGTGGCGTAGAGTGGAGTCACATACAGTGGAGCAGAACACACTGGAGTGACGTAGAGCGGAGTGGCGTAGAGTGGAGTCACATACAGTGGAGCAGCGCACACTGGAGTGACATAGAGTGGAGTAGAGTGGAGTCACATACAGTGGAGCGGCGCACACTGGAATGACATAGAGCGGAGTGGCGTAGAGTGGAGTCACATACAGTAGAGAGCACACACTGGAGTGACAGAGCGGAGTGGCGTAGAGTGGAGTCACACACAGTAGAGAGCACACACTGGAGTGACATAGAGCGGAGTGGCGTAGAGTGGAGTCACATACAGTGGAGTGGCGCACACTGGAGTGACATAGAGCGGAGTGGCGTAGAGTGGAGTCATATACAGTGGAGCGGCGCACACTGGAGTAACGTAGAGCACAGTGGCGTAGAGTGGAGTCACATACAGTTGAGCAGCGCACACTGGAGTGACATAGAGCGGAGTGGCGTAGGGTGGAGTCACATACAGTGGAGCGGCGCACACTGGAGTGACATAGAGCAGAGTGGCGTAGAGTGGAGTCACATACAGTAGAGAGCACACACTGGAGTGACATAGAGTGGAGTGGAGTAGAGTGAAGTCACATACAGTGGTGCGGCGCACACTGAAGTGACATAGAGCGGAGTGGCGTAGAGTGGAGTCACATACAGTGGAGCGGGGCACACTGGAGTGACATAGAGCAGAGTGGCGTAGAGTGGAGTCACATACAGTGGAGTGGCGCACACTGGAGTAACATAGAGTGGAGTGGCGGAGAGTGGAGTCACATACAGTGGAGCGGCGCAAACTGGAGTAACATAGAGCACAGTGGCTTAGAGTGGAGTCACATACAGTGGAGCAGCGCACACTGGAGTCACATAGAGCGGAGTGGCATAGAGTGGAGTCACATACAGTAGAGAGAACACACTGGAGTGACATAGAGCGGAGTGGCGTAGAGTGGAGTCACATACAGTGGAGTGGCGCACACTGGAGTAACATAGAGCGGAGTGTTATAGAGTGGAGTCACATACAGTGGAGAGCGCACCCTGGAGTGATATAGAGCGGAGTGGCGTAGAATGGAGTCACATACAGTGGAGCGGCACACACTGGAATGACATAGAGCAGAGTGGCGTAGAGTGCAGTCACATACAGTGGAGCGGCGCACACTGGAATGACATAGAGCAGAGTGGCGTAGAGTGGAGTCACATACAGTGGAGCGGCGCACACTGGAGTGACATAGAGCGGAGTGGCGTAGAGTGGAGTCACATACAGTGGAGAGCGCACACTGGAGTGACATTGAGCGGAGTGGCTTAGAGTGGAGTCACATACAGTGGAGTGGCGCACACTGGAGTGACATAGAGCGGAGTGGAGTAGAGTGGAGTCACATACAGTGGAGCGGCGCACACTGGAATGACATAAAGCGGAGTGGCGTAGAGTGGAGTCACATACAGTAGAGAGCACACACTGGAGTGACAGAGCGGAGTGGCGTAGAGTGGAGTCACATACAGTGGAGAGCGCACACTGGAGTGACATAGAGCGGAGTGGCTTAGAGTGGAGTCACATACAGTGGAGCAGCACACACTGGAGTGACATAGAGCGGAGTGACATAGAGTGGAGTGGCGTAGAGTGGAGTCACATACAGTGGAGAGCGCACACTGGAGTGACATAGAGCGGAGTGGCGTAGAGTGGAGTCACATACAGTGGAGCGGCGCACACTGAAATGACATAGAGCGGAGTGGCGTAGAGTGGAGTCACATACAGTGGAGCGGCGCACACTGGAGTAACATAGAGCACAGTGGCGTAGAGTGGAGTCACATACATTGGAGCAGCGCACACTGGAGTCACATAGAGCGGAGTGGCGTAGAGTGGAGTCACATACAGTGGAGCGGCACACACTGGAATGACATAGAGCAGAGTGGCGTAGAGTGGAGTCACATACAGTGGAGCGGCGCACACTGGAGTGACATAGAGCGGAGTGGCGTAGAGTGGAGTCACATACAGTGGAGAGCGCACACTGGAGTGACATTGAGCGGAGTGGCTTAGAGTGGAGTCACATACAGTGGAGCGGCGCACACTGGAGTGACATAGAGCGGAGTGGCGTAGAGTGGAGTCACATACAGTGGAGCAGCGCACACTGGAGTGACATAGAGCGGAGTGGCGTAGAGTGGAGTCACATACAGTGGAGCAGCGCACACTGGAGTGACATAGAGTGGAGTGGAGTAGAGTGGAGTCACATACAGTGGAGCGGCGCACACTGGAATGACAGAGCGGAGTGGCATAGAGTGGAGTCACATACAGTAGAGAGCACACACTGGAGTGACAGAGCGGAGTGGCGTAGAGTGGAGTCACATACAGTGGAGAGCGCACACTGGAGTGACATAGAGCGGAGTGGCTTAGAGTGGAGTCACATACAGTGGAGCAGCGCACACTGGAGTGACATAGAGCGGAGTGACATAGAGTGGAGTGGCGTAGAGTGGAGTCACATACAGTGGAGAGCGCACACTGGAGTGACAGAGCGGAGTGGCGTAGAGTGGAGTCACATACAGTGGAGCGGCGCACACTGAAATGACATAGAGCGGAGTGGCGTAGAGTGGAGTCACATACAGTGGAGCAGCGCACACTGGAATGACATAGAGCAGAGTGGCGTAGAGTGGAGTCACATACAGTGGAGCGGCGCACACTGGAGTGACATAGAGCGGAGTGGCGTAGAGTGGAGTCACATACAGTGGAGAGCGCACACTGGAGTGACATTGAGCGGAGTGGCTTAGAGTGGAGTCACATACAGTGGAGCGGCGCACACTGGAGTGACATAGAGCGGAGTGGCGTAGAGTGGAGTCACATACAGTGGAGCAGAGCACACTGGAGTGACATAGAGCGGAGTGGCATAGAGTGGAGTCACATACAGTGGAGCAGCGCACACTGGAGTGACATAGAGTGGAGTGGACTAGAGTGGAGTCACATACAGTGGAGCGGCGCACACTGGAATGACATAGAGCGGAGTGGCGTAGAGTGGAGTCACATACAGTAGAGAGCACGCACTGGAGTGACAGAGCGGAGTGGCGTAGAGTGGAGTCACATACAGTAGAGAGCACACACTGGAGTGACATAGAGCGGAGTGGCGTAGAGTGGAGTCACATACAGTGGAGCGGCGCACACTGGAGTGACATAGAGCAGAGTGGCGTAGAGTGGAGTCACATACAGTGGAGCGGCGCACACTGGAGTGACATAGAGCGAAGTGGCGTAGAGTGGAGTCACATACAGTGGAGCAGCGCACACTGAAGTGACATAGAGCGGAGTGGCGTGGAGTGGAGTCACATACAGTGGAGCAGCGCACACTGGAGTGACATAGAGTGGAGTGGAGTAGAGTGGAGTCACATACAGTGGAGCGGCGCACACTGGAATGACAGAGCGGAGTGGCGTAGAGTGGAGTCACATACAGTAGAGAGCACACACTGGAGTGACAGAGCGGAGTGGCGTAGAGTGGAGTCACATACAGTGGAGAGCGCACACTGGAGTGACATAGAGCGGAGTGGCTTAGAGTGGAGTCACATACAGTGGAGCAGCGCACACTGGAGTGACATAGAGCGGAGTGACATGGAGTGGCGTAGAGTGGAGTCACATACAGTGGAGAGCGCACACTGGAGTGACATAGAGCGGAGTGGCGTAGAGTGGAGTCACATACAGTGGAGCGGCGCACACTGAAATGACATAGAGCGGAGTGCCGTAGAGTGGAGTCACATACAGTGGAGCGGCGCACACTGGAGTAACATAGAGCACAGTGGCGTAGAGTGGAGTCACATACAGTGGAGCAGCGCACACTGGAGTCACATAGAGCGGAGTGGCATAGCGTGGGGTCACATACAGTGGAGCGGCACACACTGGAATGACATAGAGCAGAGTGGCGTAGAGTGGAGTCACATACAGTGGAGCGGCGCACACTGGAATGACATAGAGCAGAGTGGCGTAGAGTGGAGTCACATACAGTGGAGCGGCGCACACTGGAGTGACATAGAGCGGAGTGGCGTAGAGTGGAGTCACATACAGTGGAGAGCGCACACTGGAGTGACATTGAGCGGAGTGGCTTAGAGTGGAGTCACATACAGTGGAGCGGCGCACACTGGAGTGACATAGAGCGGAGTGGCGTAGAGTGGAGTCACATACAGTGGAGCAGAACACACTGGAGTGACATAGAGCGGAGTGGCGTAGAGTGGAGTCACATACAGTGGAGCAGCGCACACTGGAGTGACATAGAGTGGAGTGGAGTAGAGTGGAGTCACATACAGTGGAGCGGCGCACACTGGAATGACATAGAGCGGAGTGGCGTAGAGTGGAGTCACATACAGTAGAGAGCACACACTGGAGTGACAGAGCGGAGTGCCGTAGAGTAGAGTCACACACAGTAGAGAGCACACACTGGAGTGACATAGAGCGGAGTGGCGTAGAGTGGAGTCACATACAGTGGAGCGGCGCACACTGGAGTGACATAGAGCGGAGTGGCGTAGAGTGGAGTCACATACAGTGGAGCGGCGCACACTGGAGTAACATAGAGCACAGTAGCGTAGAGTGGAGTCACATACAGTTGAGCAGCGCACACTGGAGTGACATAGAGCGGAGTGGCGTAGGGTGGAGTCACATACAGTGGAGCGGCGCACACTGGAGTGACATAGAGCAGAGTGGCGTAGAGTGGAGTCACATACAGTAGAGAGCACACACTGGAGTGACATAGAGTGGAGTGGAGTAGAGTGAAGTCACATACAGTGGTGCGGCGCACACTGAAGTGACATAGAGCGGAGTGGCGTAGAGTGGAGTCACATACAGTGGAGCGGCGCACACTGGAGTGACATAGAGCGGAGTGGCGTAGAGTGGAGTCACATACAGTGGAGTGGCGCACACTGGAGTAACATAGAGCGGAGTGGCGGAGAGTGGAGTCACATACAGTGGAGCGGCGCAAACTGGAGTAACATAGAGCACAGTGGCTTAGAGTGGAGTCACATACAGTGGAGCAGCGCACACTGGAGTCACATAGAGCGGAGTGGCATAGAGTGGAGTCACATACAGTAGAGAGAACACACTGGAGTGACATAGAGCGGAGTGGCGTAGAGTGGAGTCACATACAGTGGAGTGGCGCACACTGGAGTAACATAGAGCGGAGTGTTATAGAGTGGAGTCACATACAGTGGAGAGCGCACCCTGGAGTGATATAGACCGGAGTGGCGTAGAATGGAGTCACATACAGTGGAGCGGCACACACTGGAATGACATAGAGCAGAGTGGCGTAGAGTGCAGTCACATACAGTGGAGCGGCGCACACTGAAATGACATAGAGCGGAGTGGCGTAGAGTGGAATCACATACAGTGGAGCGGCGCACACTGGAATGACATAGAGCAGAGTGGCGTAGAGTGGAGTCACATACAGTGGAGCAGCGCACACTGGAGTGACATAGAGTGGAGTGGAGTAGAGTGGAGTCACATACAGTGGAGCGGCGCACACTGGAATGACATAGAGCAGAGTGGCGTAGAGTGGAGTCACATACAGTGGAGCGGCGCACACTGGAGTAACATAGAGCGGAGTGTTATAGAGTGGAGTCACATACAGTGGAGCGGCGCACACTGGAGTAACATAGAGCGGAGTGTTATAGAGTGGAGTCACATACAGTGGAGCGGCGCACACTGGAATGACATAGAGCAGAGTGGCGTAGAGTGGAGTCACGTACAGTGGAGCGGCGCAAACTGGAGTGACATAGAGCGGAGTGGAGTAGAGTGGAGTCACATACAGTGGAGCAGCACACACTGGAATGACATAGAGCAGAGTAGCGTAGAGTGGAGTCACATGCAGTAGAGCGGCGCACACTGGAGTAACATAGAGCGGAGTGTTATAGAGTGGAGTCACATACAGTGGAGCGGCGCACACTGGAATGACATAGAGCAGAGTGGCGTAGAGTGGAGTCACATACAGTGGAGCGGCGCACACTGGAATGACATAGAGCAGAGTGGCGTAGAGTGGAGTCACATACAGTGGAGCGGCGCACACTGGAGTGACATAGAGCGGAGTGGCGTAGAGTGGAGTCACATACAGTGGAGAGCGCACACTGGAGTGACATTGAGCGGAGTGGCTTAGAGTGGAGTCACATACAGTGGAGCGGCGCACACTGGAGTGACATAGAGCGGAGTGGCGTAGAGTGGAGTCACATACAGTGGAGCAGAACACACTGGAGTGACATAGAGCGGAGTGGCGTAGAGTGGAGTCACACACAGTGGAGCAGCGCACACTGGAGTGACATAGAGTGGAGTAGAGTGGAGTCACATACAGTGGAGCGGCGCACACTGGAATGACATAGAGCGGAGTGGCGTAGAGTGGAGTCACATACAGTAGAGAGCACACACTGGAGTGACAGAGCGGAGTGCCGTAGAGTAGAGTCACACACAGTAGAGAGCACACACTGGAGTGACATAGAGCGGAGTGGCGTAGAGTGGAGTCACATACAGTGGAGCGGCGCACACTGGAGTGACATAGAGCGGAGTGGCGTAGAGTGGAGTCACATACAGTGGAGCGGCGCACACTGGAGTAACATAGAGCACAGTAGCGTAGAGTGGAGTCACATACAGTTGAGCAGCGCACACTGGAGTGACATAGAGCGGAGTGGCGTAGGGTGGAGTCACATACAGTGGAGCGGCGCACACTGGAGTGACATAGAGCAGAGTGGCGTAGAGTGGAGTCACATACAGTAGAGAGCACACACTGGAGTGACATAGAGTGGAGTGGAGTAGAGTGAAGTCACATACAGTGGTGCGGCGCACACTGAAGTGACATAGAGCGGAGTGGCGTAGAGTGGAGTCACATACAGTGGAGCGGCGCACACTGGAGTGACATAGAGCGGAGTGGCGTAGAGTGGAGTCACATACAGTGGAGTGGCGCACACTGGAGTAACATAGAGCGGAGTGGCGGAGAGTGGAGTCACATACAGTGGAGCGGCGCAAACTGGAGTAACATAGAGCACAGTGGCTTAGAGTGGAGTCACATACAGTGGAGCAGCGCACACTGGAGTCACATAGAGCGGAGTGGCATAGAGTGGAGTCACATACAGTAGAGAGAACACACTGGAGTGACATAGAGCGGAGTGGCGTAGAGTGGAGTCACATACAGTGGAGTGGCGCACACTGGAGTAACATAGAGCGGAGTGTTATAGAGTGGAGTCACATACAGTGGAGAGCGCACCCTGGAGTGATATAGACCGGAGTGGCGTAGAATGGAGTCACATACAGTGGAGCGGCACACACTGGAATGACATAGAGCAGAGTGGCGTAGAGTGCAGTCACATACAGTGGAGCGGCGCACACTGAAATGACATAGAGCGGAGTGGCGTAGAGTGGAATCACATACAGTGGAGCGGCGCACACTGGAATGACATAGAGCAGAGTGGCGTAGAGTGGAGTCACATACAGTGGAGCAGCGCACACTGGAGTGACATAGAGTGGAGTGGAGTAGAGTGGAGTCACATACAGTGGAGCGGCGCACACTGGAATGACATAGAGCAGAGTGGCGTAGAGTGGAGTCACATACAGTGGAGCGGCGCACACTGGAGTAACATAGAGCGGAGTGTTATAGAGTGGAGTCACATACAGTGGAGCGGCGCACACTGGAGTAACATAGAGCGGAGTGTTATAGAGTGGAGTCACATACAGTGGAGCGGCGCACACTGGAATGACATAGAGCAGAGTGGCGTAGAGTGGAGTCACGTACAGTGGAGCGGCGCAAACTGGAGTGACATAGAGCGGAGTGGAGTAGAGTGGAGTCACATACAGTGGAGCAGCACACACTGGAATGACATAGAGCAGAGTGGCGTAGAGTGGAGTCACATGCAGTAGAGAGCACACACTGGAGTGACATAGAGCGGAGTGGCGTAGAGTGGAGTCACATACAGTGGAGAGCGCACACTGGAGTGACATAGAGCGGAGTGGCTTAGAGTGGAGTCACATACAGTGGAGCAGCGCACACTGGAGTGACATAGAGCGGAGTTGCTTAGAGTGGAGTCACATACAGTGGAGCGGCGCACACTGGAATGACATAGAGCGGAGGGGCGTAGAGTGGAGTCACATACAGTGGAGCAGCGCAAACTGGAATGACATAGAGCGGAGTAGAGTGGAGTCACATACAGTACAGTGGCGTACAGTGCATTTGGATACAGTAGAGTGGCGTTGACTTAGCTCTTCATGAGTGACCAACTAGTTCTTTTGCCAATTACTTCAATTCTAAACTGCTGGGTGGTGCTCCAGTCAATGTAACACACAGAGATACCGACAATCATGTGCACACGCATGCAGGCACACACTTGTGTCTGCACACACATGCTGATATGCACACATGAAAT
Source organism: Triturus cristatus (assembly GCF_964204655.1). Taxonomy (NCBI): domain Eukaryota; kingdom Metazoa; phylum Chordata; class Amphibia; order Caudata; family Salamandridae; genus Triturus; species Triturus cristatus. The sequence goes on along the minus strand of NC_140594.1, from coordinate 19,653,928 downwards.
ATATATTTGTGAAAGCACCTGTTCACTGTTTGTGATGTCCTGACTCTACGCAACACATTTAGTTTAACTCAGCTCAATGGTACTCATTTTACCGACCTAAGAAGGCTGAAAGTTTGAGTAACCTGTACCCATGAGGTCAAAAACAGATTCCTCTGCATACACACTCAGTGATGCTGGCAGTTGCTTAAGTAAACACACAGAAGGTGCTGAAACCATATATTGAGTCAAAATATTGTGACATGGAAATATCGTCAGCACGAATATCGTTATCAAGAATATCGATTTTAAGATGACATCAATTTTTAAAATATCCAAGTCATTAATATAGTTTACAAAAATATAGTTTGCTTTAATTTGGTTTTTAATTATTGTCATGTATTTTGGTATATAATTTAAATGTATATGATGTAATTTCTTTGTATAATTATTGTTTATGATTTTTAATGTATATGTACATTAAATGTAGGTAATTTTTGTTATGTTAAGTACCGTAGCAGGTTGTGGGTTTTTAGGGGCACAGAGTGGGAAGTAATTTAATTATAATAAATTGATGATTACTTTTTAATTAATATTATTTATTTAATAATAATTAATTATGTTAATAGTGAAATAACCACAAAATAAAAAAATGTGTGGGATGTGGAGTTTATGGGGGTATAGGGTAGGAAGTAATTTAATTTTAATTTATTAATAGTTAATTGTTAATGAAAGTGAATTATTTATTTGATAATTAACTATATTAATTGTGTATATTTCATTTTAATTAGATGTTGGTTGTGGGTTCATAGAGGTACAGGGTGGGAAGCAATTTAATTCTAAGTGTTTCATATTTATATTTTATTATTCATTATTTTAATTGTGTAACTCACATTTTTCAACTAACATTTTATGTGTGGGTTTGGGTTTTGTTGTTGGGGTATATGGTTGGAAGTAAATTTATTATATACTTAATATTTTCATTGATAATAATTATTAAATGTAACATTTATTACGTTAATTGTGTAATTAGCATTTTGTATATTTTGTGGGGGTATATTGTCAAACATAAATTAAATTCAATGAAATTATAATTAATTTGTATTTATTGATAACTAGTTTGTTGATAAATATTTATGTTAATAGTGTAAATTATTGTTTTTTAAAATTTTGTTGCTTGTAAGATTTCTAGGAGTATATGGTGGGAAGTAACTAAAATAAAAGTCATTTAATACTTTTTTTGCTCTTAAATATTCATTAAATAAAAATGTTTTTACATGAAAATTATTGTGGGATTTAAGTTTTAATAATGTTTGCAAATATTTATGATATGTTTTTACCATTATTATATATATGTATTTTAAATATTTTTTGTATGTAATATATTAGATTTTTTGTTAAATATTTATATTTTAATTTTTTATTTAGTTTATGCAATTATTCAATTGTTTTACAGAGAAATTGTTTGTTTCTTATGTTGTACTAACTGCAGTTGGGATATTTCATTGTTTCCTTCCACAATCCAACACTTTCCATACTGTTGCACTCATTGGAGTGGGAATAGCAATCCAACAAGACTGTAGTGGTACTTGTACATTTTACACCTCCTGAGTTTGAAACCAAGGGCCAAGTTTGGATGTCATTCGGAGTTGCATCATAGCTGCCCCTCGGCCCCAAACCGGAGGCCTCTGAAGAAGGCAGAACCCTGCTAGGGGCAGCCAAAGTCACTTTCCGACAGGCTTTCCATGTTGGGCTTTCTGACATGTAAAGCCTGTCAGAAACCAACATTTTAATCCTGACGGCAGAAACGCTGTCCGTATGGGATTATGTTGGCGGTTCCGACTACCCGCCAAATGGGGCAGGGGCATCATAGGTGCCCGTCAGTCCTAAACTGGAGGCCGCTGAAGAAGGCGTAGCACTGCTAGGGGCAGACAAAGTCACTTTCCGTCAGGCTTTCCATGTCAAAAAGTCAGACATAGAAAGCCTGTAGGAAACCAACATCATAATCCTGATGGCAGAAATGATGTCCGTATGGGATTATGTTGGCGGTTCCGACTATCCAACGGGCTCCTTTAGCCCATCAGAAACCAGCCAGATTGACCGACTGATTTGAATTCCGAGAGCTGTAGTCATAATACGGTGGTCGGAATTTGAACCAGGGATGTTGGTTGGTAAGCCTCCGACGAGCAGTCGGAGGCTTACTGACCGACATAATAATTAGGGGCTTTGTCTACTTTTTATGAGTTGTAGTGGGAATAGTACATCTATTAATTCAAAAAATTGGGTTTAGTTTATATTGTTTAAATTTATATTAATACGTTTTTGGTCATTTAAAATTATAATATTTATAATTGTAGCCGGATCGGAAGGAATACGCAACAGGCTACGTCGCGACAAGGAAGGTTTTATTTTTAGATAGTCTCTTCTTTTGTGGGATGCCAGTATCAGGTAACAAAGTCAAGAAGGGAGGGACAAGTACACTCTCCACCAGGTGCACGATGACGAGTCTTCCTCTTCCGCTTGGGGCGATGGGTTGCTCGTTTAGGCTGTCTTCTCCGGGGGTCTCCGGGACAGGCAGATGCAGAGAGGAACACTCCGGGGTCCGCAAATGAAAAGAAGGACAACAGAAAAATGGGGGTCAATGAAGCATCCCGTTTGATCAACCTCATAGGGTTAGGGGGTGAGGGAAACACACTGGTGCCCAAGTGAGTAGAGAGGAGTCCGGACGGGTGGCGGTGAGGAGTGACAGTGAGAGGAGGGGTACTACTATGTACAAAGAGGAGGCGGCGAGCGGCAGCGTTATCAGCCCTCAGACTTCTCCTGTCTCCCGACCCAGCCCGAGAATCTGTCCCGTACCTGGGTCAGCCACGCTCCTCCGTGGGCGTGGCTCGGTGATGCGTGGTCGCGGAGTCCTCCTGGCTCTGGCTTCCAGTCCCCGCTCTTGTTTCCTCCATCAGGGTTCGACGTCTTCTCCGGGCGTCCTGGATGTTCTTCCTGGTCTCGCTTCTTCGGTCCTTCGTTCTCCGTCGGTTCTGGTCTCTCTCCGGTGTCCGTGCACACGGGGTTCTGATATCCGGGATTGCTTATTGGTTGCCAGGTACTGACGTCATCGAAGGGGGCGGGGCTTTCCTGTAGCATGTCCCAGTTAAAGGGACCAGCATCGGAGTCCGATATATCCGTTTGGGAAGCCTGCCACGAGTCCCCCTGGCGAGAAGAAAGCATAGGGTCCATGATTTCCCGGGCTTCCCACCAGTCACACCCTTGTCCGACGCCTTCCCCGCTGACCTTGTGAAAATAATTAATAATGTTTTTAAAATGTTATTTATTTTTAGTACATTCTAAATTTTTATTTTGTTTGAGTTTTTTATCTTTAGTTAAATTGGTTTGTTTATTAAACGTTTTATGTTAATTGATATATGTATATATATATTTTTTTTATATTATTACATTCAAGAAAGTTTTCAAATATAATATAAATTACAAAAACCAATTAAATAACGTTTTAAATGAGATATGTGTATATATATAATATATATATATATATATTAATATCTGTGTTTTAAAATGTTATAAAAATATAACCATAATTGTTACAAATATTTAAACATTATTAAATATATGTTATTTTTATTGTAATAGTATTAATATTTTATTTAATTAATGTTTATTATTTAAATGTATATACATTTAAAAATCGATATTATGGACAACTATATTAGTACAATCAATATATTTTTTTCGATATTTTTGTACTTTTAATTATAAGGATAGAGAGTTGATATTTTTAACACCTATTTTTTCACTCAATATTTTTGTAATTTGACATTTATGACTCAATATTTTGTCAGTGAACCCACTCAGAAACGTGCTGATGCTAACCTGAACACATGCTCACAGGCATACTCACTCACATATATGCACCATTATGTGTACCCACAGTCACCTGCACACACATCCAGTTACATTGATTTACACACACTGCAAGCACACACGCATTCAAGCTTGTACATATCATCGGCATTCAAAGCTTTTTATTGGTAGTCACTTTAAGGGTGAAGCTGTATCTGTGGAGCCCACCATGGCCTCCCCCCATCCCCAAGCGCCAGTAGAAAGGCCCATACTTGAGATCAGAAGTGAAGCGTAGAATGCAGACGCCCAACGGATGCTTGAATGTGCTGCAGGAATGATGGAGCAGGAGCCCTCTGCCTTGGCCTCTTAGATCTGACTCACACGTGTCTACGGGCCCGATTCACAAAGGTAAACTTTACGACTTTTCGTATTCACAAAGGGTATTTACAAGTCGTAAAGTTAGACTTTTGTCTCAGTTAAACTTAAGTTTTGGTCTTAATTTTAACTAAGACCAAAAGTCCTGGTCTCAGTTAAACTTAAGACCAAAACTTAAATTTAACTGAGACAAAAGTCTAACTTTACGACTCGTAAATGTCCTTTGAGAATGCCGAAAGTCGTAAAGTTAGACTTTCTTCTCAGTTTACTTTTGTGAATTGGGCCCTACATTTCTGACCTCTGACCCATGAACGCCCCGCTGCCTGAATCATGAAGAAAAGGGATTGTGGTGGGAGTGGAAAGGCATACTTGTTCCCATCATACACAGGAGTCTTGTGTGCCCTCGACTGTGGTTCTGTGTGAGGCATTGGGTTGGGTCAGTGTCAAGGGCAAATGTTGTAATCAAAGCCAGGTGGCCGAAGTGCAGTTTGAGAAGGTTATTTATTCATAGTAGGCTCTTGGTTTAGCCCCTAGATCAGCCCCACCAGGAGCAGCCTCTCTGCTGCTCAGCATATACTTTACTGACACGTCTCACCTCACAGGCACCCAAACATTCCATCGCATCATCACCACCCCAACATCCCACGCAGAACATTCACACTGGCTGAGCAGCGCGGACCCGAGCACCGGGAAGATGCATCGATAAATACACAAGGTATAACCGAATACCTGTGCCCATCAGACTCAGGAGTCTGACGTGCGCCCTCCACCATGGTTCTGTGTAGTGCACTGGGTAGGGTCAGTGTCAAGGGCTCTATCCAGCCCAGTCTGTGTTGCAGATCACAGACGCATCCTGTCCTCGGCCTCGCCATAACTTCCTTCTTTACAGCCAAGGAAAGAGTCAGTTAATGAGGTGAGCCGACCAGCCAGTCAGCTATGGCATGCTGCCCCACTGTCTGTAAATATTGGGGGGTTTCCACCCCACACACCCCTATCCTGAAGCTACACCCCTGGGACAGAGGAACAACAAAGCTACGTGAGCACGGTAAGCAAGAGGCACACACAAATACAGACCCTGTGACTATCAAATCCACCCATCACCCTGCTTGCTGTGGGCGTTACACTCCACACGTGTTCCCCCACATGCTGGAAGCTTGAAACGGGCTCCACATTTAGCCTTATTCTCCACCATTGCAGAGTTGCCCTTCTCTCCTCCTCTGGAGCTGCTCCAACAGCCCTTTCATGTGTCCATGTCTGGTGGCTCCAGATCTATGTTATGTGAATTTGTAGAGCGCGGCTAATCACGAGAGCGTGCCTCAGCACTGAGTACGGCAAGCCGGAGGTGGGGAGGAGGAGATCATGGCTGTTTCGTCTGGAAGAGATTCATGACTATCATGTACCAGTGTCCTGAGACCCTGAAGGGATTCTGGCCAAGGGATGTAGATGGGACATCATGTAAATCACAGCCACGCAGAGGATGAATAATGCACCATCCATAGGCGACCTGCTGCGGCTCCCCTCATGAGCCCCCGGCCTTTCTATCCACACAGCCACCAACAGGAGTCACTGCATTATGGATGTGAAATGTGTGCAGGAAAGCATGGCATGACACAGGACAGGCCTCCCCCCCCCAGCACTCGTAATTAATCAGAATTAATTAACCTCATTAAACACAAGAAGAGGCATGGCCTTGTTTTTTTCCTCTTTTTTTGCTACTTTCTCATGTTGTTTGTTTGTAATTACTGGTTTTAGTGGAAGTTCAGCTCTGATGAAGCCCAGTGAGTGACTTTGACTCACAAGTGAATCATGTGTCAGCGGATGTGACAGAATGAGGTGGAAAGCTCGCTTCTGAGTTAAATGTATAAACTGCAGTCGGCTCGAGCAGCCGGTTCGAGTTTGGCGGGAGGCTCGAGTATCCTGTGAGTCTGGGCAAATCCCTTAAGCTCCCAATACCTAAAAAAAATATATATATATGTGTCTCTCCGTAATGCAACTGTTGCTCTGATACCTTTGGGTTGAGTTCGCGTTGCGCGCTATATAAAACTGAAAAAAAGTATTACAATATCTTCCTCGTAAGTCACTTTTTTCCCTTCTGTGACTCTTTCCTCTCTACTAATCAAGCTCTTTTTAGACCTTACTCTCCAGTCTCCTAGCTCCCTTATCCAGCGCCTTCTGGGTGCTCAGTTATTTAATACATTTTCAGAATCCAGGTGTCTCTCACTTTCTCAGACACCTGTCAATCATTAGCAGTTCATTCCTGTCCCAACCATGGGCCATATTATCAAGGAACGGCGATAACATTATCGCCGCTTTAGAGGCAGGAAACTGCCGCTAAAGTGGCGATAATGGGCTTGATAATATGCCGTAGAGAATTCCCATAGAAGCCCATGTTCTGGTGTCAACATGGGCTTCTATTGGAATTCCATAGAGCATATTATCAAGCCCATTATCGCCGCTTTAGCGGCTGTTTCCTGCCTCTAAAGCGGCGATAATGTTATCGCCGTTCCTTGATAATATGGCCCCATGTTCTCAAAGAATCAGGTGTGAATTAACTGCCTCCTTACACTGTATGACCTTTCTCTGTATTTGTTTTTATAAATATCTTTAATAATCATTGCATAAAATCACTATATAGATTAAATCAAAAAGACTTTCTCTTTCCCATCCCCCACTCTATGTGCTCATTGAAGCCAGTATCCACTCATCCCGGATATCCATCTCGAGAGCTGGTTAGCTGAGCCCCCCGCGACCGATACACGGTGAGGAGTGAAGGAGGCGCAGGCCGCTGTCTGCTCTCCGCTTTACACACTTTCAGGGCCGGACTGGCCGTAGCGGGCACTGGGCAATCCCCCGGTTTTGGTTCCCAGTCCGGCCCTGCACACTTTGCCATTGTCAAAGAAGCAAACATCTATTTCCACACTCCCACTCTGATTGTTTCATGTCCATTATTCACCTTGGGGTGTTCGGGTCAGAATTTAACTGCAAGGCAACGGGCTGAAGGATGCAAGATAACAGCCGCCTGACACCTGGCTTCCAGCCCTTCTGACTTCTATTGTGACAGACACGCAGACACATACACACACACACACAGACACACACACATAGGCACACAAACACCCACACACACATGCTCACACATACATACACACACACACACAGACACACACACACATGCCTACATACACCCCCCCCACATGCACACACACACACACATATATATACACAGGCACACAAGCACCCACACACACACGCACACTCACAGACACACACCCACACACACATACACATACCCACACACAGACACAAACACACAGACACACATACATGACTCCATACAAACACATATATGGCCACACACCCATACACACCCACACACACACGCGCGCACACACACACACACACTTACTTACCCTGTATCATCTTTTCCGCTTCCCCGGTCCCTTCCCCTTTCTAAATTTCTTTATCTTTGTATTTATGTATCTAATTTTTTCTTTCTCTGTGACTATCTCTTTCTCTCTCACTCCATCCACCACTCTCAGTTCCCCTGTTCTCTCTCTATTTATCGGAGGATGACCCCAGGGAGGTCCATTGGGAAAAGAGCTGGAGTCTAAACACTTTGGGGCTTATAATGATGTTGGGTGGAATCACTTCCGCCTGACACCGATTAGGTCATGGGACCGCTCAACACCTTGTCGGCGGTCCTGACCGACTCATTTCAATGCAACCGAACACAGTTCAGCCGCATGATTCCTATCCTCAATGGGAGCTCGTGTTCTGCCATAAATCGGCCATAGCACAAGCTCCCACTGAGAAAAGGGAGGTGCAGTTCATCCATGCATCCTGTGGCAGACACGTCAAGGTGCCTGCCACAAGGTGCAGGGATCAACGTGCCCCCTCAGCCTCCAACCGGAGGCTGTGTACCAAAGGGGGCCCTGCTGTGGGCCCCCAAAAACGATTTCCGACATTATTTCCATGTCGGACAAGCCGGCATGGAAACCATGTCGGAAGCTGTGCATTGTAATCCCAAGGTCGGAAAGGCCTGCCCTTGAGATTTCAGGCCGGATTCCGACTGGTGGACGGGATCTCCAAAGCCAGGTGGAATAACTGACTGGTTTACTTTCCGACCGCCTCCAACATAATGAGGCGGTCGGGAAGTAAACCGACCAGCCTATTACGATGCGGCCCTAAAGGCTCGTACCAAAGGTCGGAGCCTTTACAGGCCTTATTGTCAGTCACAGTCTTTACGGGCCCTTTGGTCATCGGCCCCATTGTTATCGCTGCAGACCTTGTTATGACGCGCTTCAATGGGTAGGGAGGGTGTCCTCATTGCTATGGAGAGAGGCGGTGCTCTCTGCCACTATTTCTTTTCATTTTCAGGTGTTGTGTATTTTCAATATTGCTTTTGGTTCTAATATCTTGTGTCTTTCTTTCCTTCCCCAAGCTGTACTTATCGCGTCTCGGTGGGGACGTGTCCTAACTTCAATAACTTGCACATTCGGTCTCCGGTTTGCCTATTGAAGCTTGTATTATGGAGCTGTTGTCTCATAGAGGTCTGGTTTATTGGCCTCCCTATGGACTTTCCACCTTTCATCTGCACCCACATACTCTCCTTTTCCATGGTTCCTTAGAGCAGGTAACTCTCACACATGTTCCGTGCGCGTGCATGCCTTACCCCCTCTTCTCAGGAGCACTTTAAACCCCCTGCTGGCGCGAGCGCAAAAGCATTTTATGACTGAGGGTTCAGCTTTTCACCACAATGGCTCAATCCCACCACCATAAAAGAATGTTTGTGAAAATGTACCTTTTTCCTGGGCCTCTGACCACGGTCAAGCAACCTTAGGTACTTCAATGTGTTTTTGTAATTTTGTAGCATATATTCCAATACCCTGTTCCCCTTCCAGGATCTGCATGACGAATTCTGTTCGTCATTTACAGTCCGTGGGCAGTTCTGATTAATCAACAAACGTGAAATAAAAGTAGACTTTTGGGGGCCGATTCACAGAACTAACTTAAGACAAAATCCTAAACTTACTACTTTTGGTATTCACAGAAGTTAGGATTTTGTCTTAAGTTTGTCTTAAGACAAACTTAAGACAGACTTAAGACAGATTTAAGACAGACTTAAGACAGACTTAAGACAAACTTAAGACAGACTTAAGACAGACTTAAGACAGACTTAAGATAGACTTAAGACATACTTAAGACAAACTTAAGACAAAATCCTAACTTCTGTGAATACCAAAAGTAGTAAGTTTAGGATTTTGTCTTAAGTCAGTTCTGTGAATCGGGCCCCTAGACTTACGCCCATATGTATTGTTATTTCACGCTGTGCAATACAGCAGCCAGCTCGCTGTGCTGCCTGAGAGGACAGGACAGCACCGTATTTAACATTTGACCGCACATTCCCATCCTCTCTTTTACACTGTTGCACTTTTGACTGCTAGAGCCACAGCAGGCACCCAGGCATCATGGTGCAAAGGCGCCTGCGTTGTAGGATTGATTGGTTTTGTGCAGGGAGGGGCACCTTCCTAACCCAAGAAGAATCCCCAAGGGCTTTTTCCGCTTTGGATCTGGGCTGCAGAATGCAGCACACGTAGAAAGAGGAAAAAACGAGGAGAAATAAAGATATTCCTCTTTGTTACAACCCACCTGGGGAAACAGCGTTTACAACGCTGTTTCCACAACGCGCTTCTATTACAACGCGGTCGTTACAACAACCTCGTTGTTTTTACGCCATCCATTACATCGCAAGCCGTTTCAACGACTTGCTGTAGGGGGTGCGCTAACCTAAGGAATAGTATCATTTACCATTCAAACACCTTCCCTACAGTTGCACACTCTGGAGTTGGAATAGTAAATTATACTATTTGTAAATCCAGCACGCCCCTTACAGCAAGTCATAGAAATGACTTGCGATGTAATGGATCGTGCAGAAACAACGCAGTTGTTGTAACAACCACGCTGTAATGGAATGCGTTGTTAAAACATTCATTGAAAAGACCCATATTCCTCACCTGGGAAGGAGTAGCATTTTGACACATTCACAGGTCTACCACTAATGTTAAACCTGGGAATGCGCCAAAATCCATGGGTGGATGCGTGGGAATGCCCACACGCCACCCATGGAAAGCCTCCTTGGGGCACAGAAACACATATCAGCGATTTGTACTTCACTGCATTACTCTAAATTTATCAAGCCGTGCGGGGCCACACAAGCTGGCCATGCGTGGCGTGTTAAATCTCACTTAGATTTCGCATCACCCCTGTGCCCCCGCGTAGGGCAAGGGCGATGCAAAACCTTGATAAATCTGCCCCATGTTTTTCGACATATGTACTGTATCTTCTAAGCCATATTGTTATTTCGTGTATATAAACACATGTGATATACATTTGTATAATCCTACACCTGTGGCTTTTCAGGTGCTAGCCTCATTTTTAGAGGCTTTTTTTGCCTAGAAAATTAAGGTGATTTACGTATTGTAAATAAGTTATTAAGATATCACTTTGAAGTCCTAGTGGAGTGACAATAAACCAACTTTTTCTTTCTTGCAATATATTAATAAATGCTTTAGAGGAGAAGCCCAATTGGCCATAGGCTGATACTGTGCAGTCAGCATCTGCCTTTCGTAACAAAGACAGCACGATAAACTTGTCTCCCTTTGGTTTTCTCAACACTGAGAATTCACTAGTAAAAGACAACTGGAGAGAATATACTGGCACACATCCTACAAATGAGAATCTATTTATGCATTAATTGTCCCTCTCTTATAAAGAATAATTTATGCTAATAATCGGTTTTTTTGTTCCCAGTTTAACACTGCATCAATAGACCCATTTTCCATTCTTCAGAAAATGACATAATCCTGTAAATGAGAGGATGGTGGCTGAACTTATTGAGACATATTAAACCTTTATCAAATGACACAAGTAAGCCAGATACCCCTCCTATATGTTACCCTGTTTCCAACCTTGCATAATGTTAAAGTAGATATTTTTGGTGAGGTAAAAGTCACAGTGAGTTCTAGAAGATCCTCTTTGAATGTGAAACTATCATTGTGCCGCGCTGGTGAAATCCCATTCTCCACATTATTCTTGGCAATGGAATGGGGTGGGTGATGTGTTACTCTGGTGGAAATGTTTCTCATCTTCTTTAAAAACAGGGGGTGTGTCTTCTTTAACAATAAAGACTTGGTTTAACCCCTAATTTACTATATCACTGTTTTTGTGCTATGACTTTTATCGGCAACACTATTAACATAACTACCTCTAGCAACTAAATAAATATTTTGGGATGATGTTCTGACCCCCACCAGTCTGGCATCCATGCTTGTATTACAGAGAAGGTGACGTCACAGGGGTTTGACTATATCACAGGTGTCCCATGAGAGGGCATCTGCCTGTTAATGTTTTGGGCAATCAGTCATCGGGTCTTCTCCAATTCTTGGAAGCAGGGGTGGGGTCGCCCTGATCTCAGCCATCGAGGACATCCGAACCCCCCTTGACTGAGGACAATGAGCAGCTTTGATCCTCCTCAACCCATCGGCAGCCTTTGACATCGTATTCCACCAGACGCTGACCAAAAGACTCCAACACATCGGTATCCAAGTGGATTCTCTCAGATGGATCCCCTCCTTCCTCACCAGACGAACCCAGAGGCTCCACCTTCCACCTTTCACCTCTGAACCCAAGGAGAACACCTGCGGGGCTCATTTCTCAGCCCCACACTCTTCAACGCATATATGACCCCACTGGCCAACATCGTCAGATCCTATGGTATCAACCCTTTCATCCTTTCCACCTCTGTATCTCCAAGGGGTCAGTCCAGTCTCCTGCCTATGCAATCTCAGCATGGAGTCACTCAGTGCTTAATTTGAGCCAGTGGTTTCGGGTGCTCGGCACCAGCACACAATAGTCAGCACTGGGGTCTGTGACAGTCTGCCACAAGTTGGTGCTGTCTTGCTAATTTAGAGATGACCACAACATCAGTTAATTATTAACTCAATATACATTAAAAACGAAAATAACCTGCTTCCTCAGCTATTCTTCTAGCTTTGGGGACCTGAAATAGTCCGAACTGTCACACTTCTAGGAATGTGGATGTTAGTACTTGTGTTGTTTCTATCATTGGCGGAGCTGTCGGGGGCAATGCGTGGTACAAGGTGCAGTGGCCTCCTGACAAGAGCCCTGGCACTTATGTTTTTGGGAAATTAACCACTGGAGTCACTGAGATAATCGCAAGGATATATCCAAAAAATGAACAGGGGGGGCGTAAGGGCGCTTTATGAAAAGGTCCAGCTATGTGTGCCCTCAGAAAGTACAACAAAAATGACAGAGCTGTTCCTGTAAGTGGAAAGAGGGGAGGAATATGTTCACGGACAATTGAAATATTGGATTTTGAGGCCCTCACACAAACTAAAGGGTATCGTAATTCACGTACCCCTTCGAATGTATTGCATCATCATCGGGCTGCTCCTGCGTCGAGTCGGCTGGTGCAATACCCGACGGGCTCTTTTTTAAGGAGCACTTTTATGGAGATCTTTTCAATCCAATGAAGCCGGTGGTTGCATGGGTGTGTGGGGCTCTAAGGTGATGTAGATGAAATGTGTTGATTGTTAAAAATAGGGGTCGAAGTACTTGCTCAACCAATTTATTAGGAAGTCTTCTCCCCTAATTAAAAAACTCTGAGGTTGAGTGTTATTAACTTAGGATTATCGACTAGGTTATATACACTGCCTCAGTCAGGTCGACATGTTTCTCGCTCCATTAGAGAAATACTCTGGCGATTCCTCAGGACCAAAAGATGTTTTCTATCTACATCTAGAATTCAACATTATATCTAAATAAACAGTGAGCATTCTCAGTCACAGTTGTAGTGTTACCTGCAGCTCGGTCTACCTGTAAGGGGATGAAGGCCAAGGAGGTTAAAGAATGCATGGTACAATCACTGTGTATTGACATTAAATATCTCGTGAACAATTGAGTGCAAATGTGGTGAAAGTGCACTCTAAACGTGAAGGGTGATAAAAACTAGGTGAATCTGAACCCTGTGAAGTGACTTCTACTATACATAGTGAAAGTGAAATTTAAATTAATAAAGGGACTTACCCTAACAATTCATAAGGATAGTCCACTGCAGTTCCTGGTAGATAAACGCAAGGAATTCCTCGCGTTCTGTAATTATATAGGGAAAAAGCTAGAGGAACGGGGGTGGTTAAAAATGACATACTCCAGGGTTGTGATAACCCCTTCTCTTACTGCCGAAGTTACATCATAAAACTAGCAAGTGTGGTTAAAAAACAGGTTATTCCTGAGTTAAAACACTCCCTTCTCTACATTCGTAAAGGCATTGATGGATCATGATCTACAGAGAGCTACGGTCGGTAAGGGCTATAACTAGAACCCCTATATCTGGGGATGGTGCTGTCCCTAGTCTCTTACTCAATAAATGCGTTCAGTAGATGTCGAAGTGGCTATCTCAAGCGTTCTTGTCAGGGTAGCTATGTGCTGTGAATACATCGGTCAAATACATGATAAGATACGACATAGACTGGGTTAGCGTTAAATGGTATCACTTTGAAGACTGGCCCTGGCAGTCAAAGCTGTCTTCCGTTAGTGTAAAACATAGAAATAGATATCACCCAAATCGTAGATCAATAAACTTTGGAGGGGCCGCGGTGAAACAGCGAGTAGCGCCTTAGTTAAAAACTAAACCATAACAAGGGCTCAACACTGTCAGGTTCCCGTCTATTTATTGACACGCCGGATCCCATTTTACAAAAAAATATTCATTTAATGCATAACCTAATTTTGGAGAGTTAAGGATCAACAAGTAAGAATATAAAGTTTGTCTACTTACTGACACGCCGAGTCCGTGTCTCGTACACACCTACCCCGTTCTACCAGGACTGGGTGGCGATATGCCGAGTCTCGTTTCGGTATTTGAAGGCGGCGTTTGTTAGACACAGACCCGGAAGTGGAAGGGACACTAGAGATTGCATTGCTCCATTGCGACCGGTGGTGAATCCGGTCGCCATCTTGAGTGAGGAGGGGGTTGTTTTGATTTTATGTCGTGTAAGGGCTCGTCAAATGCAACCGGTCTGGTTTTAAATCGATTGTAGTTGCATGTACATATGGAGGCCATCGCCCCAAGGACCCGGTTATATTCTGTGAGTCTGCGTGATTTTATTTGATGTTATCGTGACGCTCGTTAAATGCAACAGTTCTTGTTATAAGTCGATTGTTGTTGCATATACACATAGAGGCAGTCACCCCAAGAAACAGAGTCTGTAGTGTGGGTCTGTATGGTTCACTCTATTTATTTCTTTAGGGTCTCCAATTGAAAAGCACTCTATTATCCACTCAACCATATATATCAGTATCGTAGAGTGCAGTTTGTCAAGGATTAGTATTAGTACAAGGGTGGTATTGTTCAAGGAGGTTTGATGGAGGCCCAGGGAATGGCGTCATTTAATCCTGTCACATGAGTGCCCAATCTAAACACCCACCTCTGTTCTTTGGCAAGCAAAGCTTCCTTGGTGATATTGGAAAACGATTCCAATATGAGCCAGGTAAATGACTCTGGAAGATGTCCCTTTTCTAGAAAGTGGGTACACATTCTAGTGTTGTTTTTTTTTGCAGCGAAAATTGCTGCGATGTTCAGTCATGCGTGTTTTAATAGGGCGGGTGGTCATGCCAACATATTGTAATCTACAGGGGCCTGTAATAAGATATATTCAATTGGCTGTGTTGCAATTGGTGTGGCGACGTAGCTCCGATTTAAAATTATTGTCAAAGAGGACAGACTTGTGTGTTGTAGTCATGGGGCATACCGAACATGAGCCACAGGGGTAATGTCCGGTTACAGGTGGCAAATCCCATAATTGTCTTTGGATTGGTCGCCCCTGTAGACGTGGACGAGTGTGAATCAAGGTGTCCTTCAAATTTTTTGTGCGTTTAAATGCAAATCTAGGGGTTTCAAGTCGCATAGTGCCTGTGTTCAAAATGTTCCAATGTTTTTTGATTGTCTTGGTGATCTGATTTGACAATGGGGTAAATGATGTGACACACGTCAGGATCTCATTTGGAGCTGTTATTTTGGGTTCCAACAGGGCTTCTCGATTGTTGTTTCGGGCTCTCTTATTGGCTAGGGCTATCTGTTTAGCAGGATAGTTGCGTGCCCGTAGGTTATTAGCCAATTTCTTCGCTTCTACTCTGTAGTCTGATAAGTCACTACAATTTCGTCTTACCCTAAGGAACTGTCCGATGGGTAAATTATCCCTCAGGCTGCGGGGATGATGACTTGTGTATAGTAATAGACTATTACGGTCTGTTGGTTTTTTATACAAGGAGGTTGATAATGTGCCCCTGTGCAAACTGATGTTTAGATCTAGAAAAGGAATGGTATTGTTAGACACTGTCTGCGAAAACTTGAGGTGTGGGTCAAGGGTATTGATCCAATCACAAAATTCAGTGCAGGTCGACATATCCCCCTTCCATAGGATGAGTATATCGTCAATGAACCTCTTCCAAAGGTATATGTCTGTGTTAAATGGGTTAGAGTCATGATAAATGTATCGGGTCTCAAAATCAGACATGTACAGGCAAGCTAGACTGGGAGCAACTGTACTCCCCATGCAAGTTCCTTGTGTCTGCTTGTAGATCTGGCCTTTGAATTCAAAGAAATTCTCCGTTAATGTTAGAGTAGCACATTCCATGATGAAACTGATGGGGGTGTTGTGCTCCCAAACTTCCTGATTCAGTACTTCTTCTACCACATTCAAAGTTGCCCTCTGTGGTATATTTGTGTACAGTGCTTGTACATCTAGGGTCACCAATAATGTGTCTAACAATACCATTCCTTTTCTAGATCTAAACATCAGTTTGCACAGGGGCACATTATCAACCTCCTTGTATAAAAAACCAACAGACCGTAATAGTCTATTACTATACACAAGTCATCATCCCCGCAGCCTGAGGGATAATTTACCCATCGGACAGTTCCTTAGGGTAAGACGAAATTGTAGTGACTTATCAGACTACAGAGTAGAAGCGAAGAAATTGGCTAATAACCTACGAGCACGCAACTATCCTGCTAAACAGATAGCCCTAGCCAATAAGAGAGCCCGAAACAACAATCGAGAAGCCCTGTTGGAACCCAAAATAACACCTCCAAATGAGATCCTGACGTGTGTCACATCATTTAC
Source organism: Triturus cristatus (assembly GCF_964204655.1). Classification (NCBI taxonomy): domain Eukaryota; kingdom Metazoa; phylum Chordata; class Amphibia; order Caudata; family Salamandridae; genus Triturus; species Triturus cristatus. Next base: position 19,637,525 of record NC_140594.1, on the reverse strand, counting down.
CCCATTGTCAAATCAGATCACCAAGACAATCAAAAAACATTGGAACATTTTGAACACAGGCACTATGCGACTTGAAACCCCTAGATTTGCATTTAAACGCACAAAAAATTTGAAGGACACCTTGATTCACACTCGTCCACGTCTACAGGGGCGACCAATCCAAAGACAATTATGGGATTTGCCACCTGTAACCGGACATTACCCCTGTGGCTCATGTTCGGTATGCCCCATGACTACAACACACAAGTCTGTCCTCTTTGACAATAATTTTAAATCGGAGCTACGTCGCCACACCAATTGCAACACAGCCAATTGCATATATCTTATTACAGGCCCCTGTAGATTACAATATGTTGGCATGACCACCCGCCCTATTAAAACACGCATGACTGAACATCGCAGCAATTTTCGCTGCAAAAAAAACAACACTAGAATGTGTACCCACTTTCTAGAAAAGGGACATCTTCCAGAGTCATTTACCTGGCTCATATTGGAATCGTTTTCCAATATCACCAAGGAAGCTTTGCTTGCCAAAGAACAGAGGTGGGTGTTTAGATTGGGCACTCATGTGACAGGATTAAATGACGCCATTCCCTGGGCCTCCATCAAACCTCCTTGAACAATACCACCCTTGTACTAATACTAATCCTTGACAAACTGCACTCTACGATACTGATATATATGCTTGAGTGGATAATAGAGTGCTTTTCAATTGGAGACCCTAAAGAAATAAATAGAGTGAACCATACAGACCCACACTACAGACTCTGTTTCTTGGGGTGACTGCCTCTATGTGTATATGCAACAACAATCGACTTATAACAAGAACTGTTGCATTTAACGAGCGTCACGATAACATCAAATAAAATCACGCAGACTCACAGAATATAACCGGGTCCTTGGGGCGATGGCCTCCATATGTACATGCAACTACAATCGATTTAAAACCAGACCGGTTGCATTTGACGAGCCCTTACACGACATAAAATCAAAACAACCCCCTCCTCACTCAAGATGGCGACCGGATTCACCACCGGTCGCAATGGAGCAATGCAATCTCTAGTGTCCCTTCCACTTCCGGGTCTGTGTCTAACAAACGCCGCCTTCAAATACCGAAACGAGACTCGGCATATCGCCACCCAGTCCTGGTAGAACGGGGTAGGTGTGTACGAGACACGGACTCGGCGTGTCAGTAAGTAGACAAACTTTATATTCTTACTTGTTGATCCTTAACTCTCCAAAATTAGGTTATGCATTAAATGAATAATTTTTTGCAAAATGGGATCCGGCGTGTCAATAAATAGACGGGAACCTGACAGTGTTGAGCCCTAGTTATGGTTTAGTTTTTAACTAAGGCGCTACTCGCTGTTTCACCGCGGCCCCTCCAAAGTTTATTGATCTACGATTTGGGTGATATCTATTTCTATGTTTTACACTAACGGAAGACAGCTTTGACTGCCAGGGCCAGTCTTCAAAGTGATACCATTTAACGCTAACCCAGTCTATGTCGTATCTTATCATGTATTTGACCGATGTATTCACAGCACATAGCTACCCTGACAAGAACGCTTGAGATAGCCACTTCGACATCTACTGAACGCATTTATTGAGTAAGAGACTAGGGACAGCACCATCCCCAGATATAGGGGTTCTAGTTATAGCCCTTACCGACCGTAGCTCTCTGTAGATCATGATCCATCAATGCCTTTACGAATGTAGAGAAGGGAGTGTTTTAACTCAGGAATAACCTGTTTTTTAACCACACTTGCTAGTTTTATGATGTAACTTCGGCAGTAAGAGAAGGGGTTATCACAACCCTGGAGTATGTCATTTTTAACCACCCCCGTTCCTCTAGCTTTTTCCCTATATAATTACAGAACGCGAGGAATTCCTTGCGTTTATCTACCAGGAACTGCAGTGGACTATCCTTATGAATTGTTAGGGTAAGTCCCTTTATTAATTTAAATTTCACTTTCACTATGTATAGTAGAAGTCACTTCACAGGGTTCAGATTCACCTAGTTTTTATCACCCTTCACGTTTAGAGTGCACTTTCACCACATTTGCACTCAATTGTTCACGAGATATTTAATGTCAATACACAGTGATTGTACCATGCATTCTTTAACCTCCTTGGCCTTCATCCCCTTACAGGTAGACCGAGCTGCAGGTAACACTACAACTGTGACTGAGAATGCTCACTGTTTATTTAGATATAATGTTGAATTCTAGATGTAGATAGAAAACATCTTTTGGTCCTGAGGAATCGCCAGAGTATTTCTCTAATGGAGCGAGAAACATGTCGACCTGACTGAGGCAGTGTATATAACCTAGTCGATAATCCTAAGTTAATAACACTCAACCTCAGAGTTTTTTAATTAGGGGAGAAGACTTCCTAATAAATTGGTTGAGCAAGTACTTCGACCCCTATTTTTAACAATCAACACATTTCATCTACATCACCTTAGAGCCCCACACACCCATGCAACCACCGGCTTCATTGGATTGAAAAGATCTCCATAAAAGTGCTCCTTAAAAAAGAGCCCGTCGGGTATTGCACCAGCCGACTCGACGCAGGAGCAGCCCGATGATGATGCAATACATTCGAAGGGGTACGTGAATTACGATACCCTTTAGTTTGTGTGAGGGCCTCAAAATCCAATATTTCAATTGTCCGTGAACATATTCCTCCCCTCTTTCCACTTACAGGAACAGCTCTGTCATTTTTGTTGTATAATCGCAAGGATGCCCGTGGTCTCTGCTTGCTGCTACCCGGCTGACATACGTAGTTACCTGTGCGCACCTTTGGACTTTGAGATGGCACGAGGATGACTCAGAGCTGCATGGCGCCATAAATTCTTAGGACCAACAATGCAACGTTTTTGTTAATTTCCAATAAGAACTGAGCCCCTCCTACCTTATTGTTGTTACGAGTGCTTCCTTTTGACGGCCATATTTCTTTGTCCACTGGACCTCAAACATTACCTTTAATGACGTGTTGGGTGGTACTCACTCCACTGAACGTCAAACAGTACCTTTAATGACGTGTTGGGTGGTACTCACCCCACTGAACATCAAACAGTACCTTTAATGACGTGTTGGGTGGTACTCACTCCACTGAACCTCAAACATTACCTTTAATGACGTGTTGGGTGGTACTTACTCCACTGAACCTCAAACAGTACCTTTAATGACGTGTTGGGTGGTACTCACTCCACTGGACCTCAAACAGTACCTTTAATGACGTGTTGGGTGGTACTCACTCCACTGGACATTGCACAGTCATTTTAACAACGTGTCCAACATATTTGTTTGGGACACAAGAGCTGATCAGTGTTTGCTCAAAGGTTGAGGGCATCACAGGGACACAGAAATGTCTCATTGTAAACACGGTGCAAGGTTCGTTTTGAGTCAGAGTGGGGCTGTGCAGATGAACGGTGCATCACCCTTCCTGCCTAATTTTGCAGAATCAAAAACTGAGTTTCTAACATCACCAAGGATCTTCTCCTCCTGACACACATGCATCGGACATCAGTGCCATTTTCTGACATTATGTCAAAGAAATTGAATTCTGCAAAGGTCATAACAGGACTCAAGCGTGACTAATTGTTGAAAAAAGGGCACTGAGGTTGGGTTGAGTTTTAGCTGAACTTTAAGCCGAGAGGATCTCCCTCCTCCTCCTCTAGGGGGTCTGACCGTGCTCACTGACTCCCTGCAAGAGTCACTCACCACTGAGAGTACTTGGGGGGATTTAAGGGGCAAAATATGGCAAGTGATGTGTAAGGCTGATGGCCTGGGCACTCTATTGGCTGGAAGGGAACATGAACAATAACAATAATTATTATTATTATAAGTGTCGTTGTTTCCAGGGTGGCTATCACAAAATGCAATTGGGGCGTGGGCTTAAAGACACCAACAGTACTCGAGTGATGGCCCACCAACCAGCTGTTTTTGAAAGAATGATAGGGCTGGGGAACGTCAGAGACTAATTTCATACCAGACATGGCTGACAATGTACTGACTCTATTGCAGTCTTCTTGGACATAGAGAAGCCCATCCCAGCCAGAGGTCACTTGGTTCTGGTGCGCTCGGAAACTAACGTGCCTACTTCTGATGCAACGCAATGATTGGATCGCTTGCTTTTGGATCGACAAAGGGATTGAATCTGCTGTTGCTGACTCACCGTAATGGTTGCATCAATTGCTTCAGACTCATCAGAACAGTTACATCAGCTGTCAATGATTCATCCAAATGGCTAAATCAGTTGTTTCTGACTTGTCAATGGTTGCATCAGTTGCTTCTGACCCATCAGGACAATTGAATCTTCAATCAATCAATCAATCAATGACATTTATAGAGCGCACTACATACCCGTAGGGTCTCAAGGCGCTGGGGGTGGGGGGGGGGGGGCCGCTACTGCTCGAACAGCCAGGTCTTCAGCTTCTTCCTGAAGGAGAGGTGGTCTTGGGTCAGGCGCAGGTCGGTCGGGAGGGAGTTCCAGGTCTTGGCGGCCAGGTAGGAGAAGGACCTTCTCAGCAACCTTCTTCGGTTGCTGACTCATCAGAACCCCTGGACACCACCTCCACCATGGAATCTATCCACTCGGGAGCTCCCACAAACCCATGCCCGCACCACATCTTCAACCTCGGAAACTAAAGGAACAGCCAGGAACTTACCACCCTATTCAACACCTCTATCACCACTGCAACATTTCCTGATACCTGGAAACCCGCCAAAGTCAGACCACTACTCAAAAAACCTTCCAAAGCCCCCAGTGAACTCAAAAACAGCCAATCTCCCTGCTCCCCTTCCCAACGAAGGTACTGGAAAAGATCATCAACAATCAACTCATGACACACCTGGAGCAGAGCCACCTACTCAACGCCTCCCAATCCGGCTTCGGCAGCAATCATAGCACCGAAACCTCCCTGATCACAGCCACCAATGACTTCTGAACCCTCCCTAACCGAGGAGAACCAGCTTTGATTCTCCTCACCTCTCGGCAGCCTTCAACAACATATTCCACCACGCACCGATCGAAAGACTCCACCACATCGGCATCCATGTGGATGCGCTCAGATGGATCCCCTCCTTCCTCACTGGAAGTACCTAGAGGATGAACCTCGCAACTTTCACCTCTGAACTCAAAGAGATCACCTGCGGTGTCCCTTAGGGCTCATCTCTCAGCCCCATGCTCTTCAATGCATATATATGCCCCCGGCCAACATCGTCAGATCCCACTGTCGCAACATAATTTCCTATGCAGATGACACCCAACTCATGTTCTCTCTCTGCGATGACCCTACCACCACAAGAACCAACTTCCACAGATGCATGACACACATCTCCAACTGCATGTAGAACAACTGCCTGCAAGTGAACACCGACAAGATGTAAGTACTGATCTTTGGCAACAGCAGCAAGACATGGAATGACTCCTGGCGGCCATCAGATGTAGGACACACACCCACTCCCTCCAAATATGCCAAAAATCTTGGAATCATCATTGACAACAAGCTCACCATGAAATCACAGATCAACACCGTCTCCTCTGCCTGCTTCCTCACTCTTCACATGCTATGTAAGATCTTAAAGTGGCACAAGGAGCACCATGACACAGGCCCTCATCACCAGCTGACTGGACTATGGCAATGCCCTCTATGTAGGAATCACCGCACACCTCCTACAGAGACTACAGACCATACAGAAACCCGCAGCCAGACTCATGCTCAGCCTTCCGTGATGAACCCACATCACGCCCCACCTCAGGCAACTCCACTGGCTCTCCATACAGAAGAGATGTCAATTCAAGCTGATGACCCATGCACACAAGGCTCTACACAACCAAGGACCCACATACATTAACCCCGCCTGGATTTCCACCAACCGTCGAGAAGACTGTGCTCCACCTCCCTTTCACTTCCCCATATTCCCTGCATCTATAGATGCAGAAGTGAAGGATGCTCCTTCCCTCACATCGCAGCAAAGACCTGGAACAGCCTTCCCACACACCTCCGGACCATCACTTCACTTCTAGAATTCTGAATGACCCTCATGACATGGCTGTTCCAATAAGCTTCCAGGACCTGCAAGCACGTGAATATCCTATCAGGTGATTAGCCGCGCTTTATAAATCCTGATTGATTGATTGATCAAAATGGTTGTATCAGCTGCAACTGACTCATCAGAATGATTCAATCAGCTACTTCTGACGCATCAGAATGGTTGCAACAGCTATTTCCTGACTCGTCAGAATGGTTGAATCAATTGTTTCTGCCTCATCATCAGGGGTGGGTGAAAAGTTCTGCCTACTATGCATTCCGCTTGGAGCCTGGACTTCCAGTAAAACTCTGCTAACCGTTGTTTGCCAAAGGTTTTTCTCACACTTGGCTCATCAACGTTAAGTTGACGAGCAGGAATCTGCGTCCCCGATCGTCATTTATGGGCCCTAAAATGTGTCTTGACAAGATTTCTGAATGCGGGCGGTCGCCGCAGGTCACGACCATTCGTGACCAGAAAGCTGCTGATTGAGTAGAAAACCTACTCAAGCTGCAGAAACAAGAAACGCCCTCTGGCACACCGTGTGGTGCTGTTCGCACTGGTTTTACAGTGCAGAACAAGCTCCTGGGGCTAAAAAGCAGTGCGAGCAGTGTGACATGCTGAATTCCACCCGCTCATGGAACTCCACGGAATCTTGCATAGTTTTCATGTAACTCTGCAAGTTCCGCCCACCCCTACTTGTCATAAGCTTGCATCTGTTACCGCTCACTCATCCGAATGGCTGGTGCAGCTGTTTCAGACAGAATAGTTGCATCAGCTACTTCTGACTCATGAGAATGGTTAAATCACCTTCCTCTGACTCGTCAGAATCGTTAAATCTGTTGCCTCCGACTCATCAGAATGGTTGAATCTGCTGCATCAGTCATCAGAATTGTTGTATCAGCACTTCTAGCTCATCAGAATGGTTGAATCTGCTGCATCAGTCATCAGAATTGTTGCATCAGCACTTCTAGCTCATCAGAATGGTTGCATCGCCTACTTCTGACTCATCAGAATGGTTGCATCACCTACTTCTGACTCATCAGAATGGTTGCATCACCTACTTCTGACTCATTAGAATAGTAGAATTTTCTGCCTCCAGCTCATCAGAATGGTTGAATCCGCTACATCGGAGTTGTCAGAATTGTTGCATCACCTGCCTTTAGCTCATGAGAATGGTTGCATCAGCTACTTCTGACTCGTGAGAGTGGTTGAATCCTCTACTTCCAACTCATCAGAATGGTTGCATCAGTTTCTTCGGACTCATCTAAATGGTTTAATCTGCTACATTGGAGTTGTCAGGATTGTTTCATCAGCTACTTCCGACTCATCAGCATGGCTGCATCAGCTACTTCCGACTCATGAGAGTAGTTGAATCCTCTACTTCTGACTCATCAGAATGGTCGCATCAGCGGCTTCTGACTCATCAGAACGGTTGCATCTGCTACTTCTAGCTCATCAGAGCGGTTGCATCTGCTACTTCTAGCTCATCAGAGTGGTTGCATCTGCTACCTCTGACTTATCAGAAAGGATGACTAAGTTGTTTCCAACTCATCAGAACAGCTGCACCGGTTCCTTCAGACATGTCAAAACAGCTGCAGTGGCCAGGTGTACTACGTGCAGGTGCACAGATATGGATGCGGAGCAGAACCAATCCAGAAGGAACATGGGACACCAAAAATAACCTGGAGAATGGTAGGAAGGACAAAAAAGAAAAGACAAGCAAGGAAATGAGATGAAAAGAAAATGCAGCAGTTGGAGTGAGTGATAGGGATCCCCCGTTATGTTCCCTCAGGCAAATAAAGTAAAGTCACATGTGTCTGTAGGAAAGCAACAGCAAGCACAGCAGTCTGTCGGTCCAGCCATTCTGAAAAGGCAGATGCCAACCAACTGTATGCGTCACAGCGCGGCCGATTCAACGTCCCCACTGTCAAGAGCGGAAGTGAATCCTTGTGCAGAGAAGAAATGTCCTGGCAACGCCACCAACACTACCCCAGTGGAGAGAAAAATGACAAATTATATAATATGTAACTGCACTATGCAATATGAAATATTCAATTACACTAATGTGAAAAAGGATTTTATACCATTCCAACTGTGCACTAGGCAGAATTGTTTTTGTAGGCAGGGAACATATAAATCTATCTTATCCAATGGACAGTGAACAAATTCTCTAGTCTAAATTGTATTTATTCAAATATTATTAACAATCGCTAAGATTTCTAATATTTGGGTGATATTCTAATCTACTTGATAGGAATTACATGAACACGTAATAATAAAAAAGCTTGGTCTGCTGATCCTGGAGATTTCAGGGTTCAGCTCCATATCTACAGCCTGCTAATCCTACTCTAAGAGGTTGTCAGATTCGTAATACCCAGTGCTTAATTTGACCAGGTGGTTGGCGGTGGGGCCCACCTGTACTCATTTTTCCTCATCAGAAATTGACCAAGATCAAGAGAGAGAAAAAATGGGAAAAAGAGAAAGATGGTAAAAGTATCCCAAAGGGAGAAAACAAGGTCCTGCAAGAGGTAAAGGGGCAGGGAGTCTGTGGTAGTGGAGTAAAGATGCCCGGGGTGGATTCCAGACTACGTTGCCTCGGTAGTCATCACAATAACATTTAATAGTGCCAGCTGTGGGCTTTTAAGCACAGCTTTGGGCACCAGCACTCATTCTTTTACAAATTAAGTACTGGCAACAATTCTGTAAGTATAAGATGGGGCAGAAATAACTTTAGGTTTCCATTTTTATCCTCAAAGAGCCTTCCTTTACAAGTGTAACCCTCTAAAACATGGGGCTGCTTGACACCACTCTATGAACTGCTGGCAGGGGGAGTATTGGTTCATCACATAATCTCTGTGAGGGTGTTGTTTTATTCATTAAACAGATGTAGTGCCAGTACACTATACACACTGCAGAGAAACACTAATAGTACTGGTGATAGGCGTAGTAACGGCAGCAGAGAAAGACAGCAGGACGTATAACTCATTGAGTAAATGTTTCTGGTTCAATAAGGCAGAGAGCGACAGAACATGAGTTTGTATACCGGCTCCGCCGATGCATGCTTCCATCGGTAAATTGATAAGCTTGCATAGAAAATGATAACATCTGTTATTTACAGTGCTTAGACAACCACAGAGCTGTGCTGTAAAGCACTATAGAAAAACCCTAAATCTTAAACCCTGTACCCTTAAGCCCTCTGTCCTCAGCCCTGTCCATTGAATCCTTACCACTAAACCCTATGCCCAGTACCCTCACATCCTCAGCCCTGTCCATTGCACCCCCTACCCTGAGGTATTACATTAAACAAATATTAGGAGTAGGGAGAGACAGTAATTACACTGAGGGACTGCTGACCTAGAGTGGGCAGTACAGGTCCCCTATGTTGGGGAGGGAGCTCCATCGGTCACAAAGCTCCTGCTCAGCAAAAGGATTTTGTATGTCTGTGAGGTGTGAAACCTAAGTACACTTTTAGGGGCTCCTCAGTAAATTATGTATGGGCACCCCACAATTTTGTTTTACACCAGGCTCATGAAAACCAGACTTAAGCCAAAAAACGTAGAAAGGCATGGCTTAAAGAATCGAGGCCTCAAAGCTCATGTGAGCTGTTACCAGGATCACAACTCTTTAACACTGATGCCTCAGGCAAGGCTACCCTACTCTGAGAAGAACTATATGAGTTCAGTACTCACTCACTTGCACTCTTAGTCACACATCCATACACTCAGTCGTTAATTTACTCACACATTATTTAACTCAGTCATTCGACTCACTTATTCATTGACTCATTTCCTCATTCACTCACATTATTTCACTCACTCAGTTGACTTACTCTTTTGTTCACTCATTTACTCCTTCACTCACACATTATTTCACTCACTCTTTCATTCACTCATTTATTCCTTCACTCACACATTATTTCACTCACTCATTTGACTCATTCTTTCATTCACTCATTTACTTCTTCACTCACACATTATTTCACTCACTCATTTGACTCACTCTTTCATTCACTCATTTACTCCTTCACTCACACATTATTTCACTCACTCTTTCATTCACTCAGTTATTCCTTCACTCACACATTATTTCACTCACTCATTCCACTCACTCTTTCATTCACTCATTTACTCCGGCACTCACACAGTATTTCACTCACTCATTTGACTCACTTTTTCATTCACTCATTTACTCCTTCACTCACACATTATTTAATTCACTCATTCGACTCACTCTTTCATTCACTCATTTACTCCGTCACTCACACATTATTTCACTGACTCATTCGACTCACTCTTTCATTCACTAATTGACTCCGTCACTCACATTATTTCACTCACGCTTTCCCTCCCTCAGTCATTTACCCAGTCTACACTAGCAGGAGGTTGTAGCTTCTGCATTTCAAGATGTTTTAATGGCTTCCAGAGTTGTTCGCAAAGGATGGAGACAAGAGTGTTCCCACTGCAGTCCTCTGTTTTACACATTCTCATTTCAAAGGTAAAAATGATAAATGTACCTGTAGCAAAAGTGGGAAAGTTCTCATAAAGTTTAACTGTAAAAAAAGGCCCTGAAATCATTATGGTCTGCAGCAGATGCTGCCTGACTCACTCTGTTTGCTGATTTACCTGTCGGGTTTTACTGGTTCCTCTGGGGGAGAACAGAGCGCTCAGGGCATACTGCGCACCGAGTTCATAAAATGCTTCACATAAAATTGGGATATTAAAATTGGTAGTTTTTAGTGGAGCGGTAATCTCTGCCAATTGTGGCTGGAGACATAAAATATACCTTTGTTTACGCAGGGCCTTTATTGCTTTGCCTCTAAAGGAAAGCTGCAGTTTAGCTGCGATGCCAGCTGAATACAGCAGCTGTAATGAAGAGGCCGTGATGCGCACCACACAGCAACACAAATGTTTGCTTTGCTTTGCTTTATTTCACTGAGAAGGAATTACCAGTAAACTACCTATTGAAGCCTATTGAATGATGTTAGGGTATGCTCTAGCATCTTTCATCATTCAGTGGCTACCCACAGCACAAGCAACACTGTGGGAGATGCGTGCAACTACCACGTTTTCACTGTAAGTAACATTAGCTCACAGCAGACCCTCCTGCTCTGGCCTCTACCTGTCACCGCTAAAGTTCATGTTACCGCACAAAGACCTACTATGTGAAAAGAGCCATGTATGAGTGAGTGCCTCAGCAGAAACTCAGACATTTACAGTGCTGCAGTCTTAATTTGTGATCTTTCACTCATGATGTCATAGGCATAAGCATCCGCCGCGCCTTCTGTAATACCATAGTGCCACGGAGCGCACAAAGCAAGCCTAAAGCCCTATGTAGAGGTGTCAGGAGTAGGTGAGGACAAAATATTCCATTCTGTCCGAGAAATTCACAGAATTTTGGTCACTACGTGTTACTCTTTAAGGCAGATTTCCCGGCAAATTCTGGCAATCAGCACGTGGTGGAATTTTACTCCCACGAGGCTACAAAATATCTAAGCTGGCAAGCAAAAGTGAGAGTTGGAATCCTCTAGCATGATTTTCTAATGTGGGCGGTCACCAGTGTTGGCAAGCAGTCATGGTCAGAGGGCTGCCTTTCGAGGAGATTTGCTGCCACTCAAGTAGATTTTCTACTCGATCTGCAGCAAAATGCAGATTTACCACAGTTTTAATGGGAAAAAAAAATCATGATTTTATTAAAGGCACGGAGGCTAATATTTTGTATGAATACTTAAATGCTCCTCACACACAGCAGCAACTTGAACCATAGAATTAGAAGGCTAAAGAACTCTAGAACATAGAGCACGCAAAAAAACCCTACACAGGCAGCCATCTTCCTTCTTTTACTGCTGCGAACTAAACAAAGTCCTGTTTATGAACTGCGAATTCCAAAACCGAAGAATCCCTTCTCCATAACTTTGGCACCAACGTCTTCATTTTCAGTCTTAACTTTGACCTAAATAAGAAAAAACAATACAAAAAAGGTCAAACGGGTTGGGCATAACATGGGAGGGATAATAGCCTCCGTGCCTTTAATAAAATTACGATTTTTTTCCCATTAAAACTGTGTAAAATCTGCAGTCTATGGCCAATATTATGCATGTTCAAAGTTCGTTCAATACTTTCTGCAACACATTTTTACCAGGTTTAAAGTAGAACTTGTTAAAAGTTGTATCATTAGACCAATCTGCGGCCTTCAAAATATCACTCAAACTTGAATCTTTCATAAAAGCCTTACTTGCCATAGCTCCCCTCGACGAATGAGCACCGAAAACACTCACATCAACACCTGCGTCATTCATCACCTCCTTAACCTCTTCAATGCCCATGACGAGCTGGTCTCGTCATGGGCCGCGGTTGCGCTGTGCCCATGACGAGACCAGCTCGTCATAAACCCCGCCCGCTAATGAAACGGCCGGCACAGGGCGGGGAAAGGGGCGGGCACTGAAGGGGTTAACCCATCTCGCTAAAGTCGATACCGCCCTAGACTATTTCCTGAAAGAGATCAGAAGCTGTGAAAATCAATTCTCTCTCAGTCTTTCTGTTCTCTTCTCATACTCCTTCAAACAACGCACTACACACAAATTGTTATGCACCTCCATATTGGGGTCCTTGACATAGTCTTTGTCCTTCTCCTCAATTCAAAGCACACTCCTTCAGGCTGGTAACTTCGCAAAGGCACCTCCAGAGACCTAATATGTGACACTCTCCTAAAAGAAACTAAAAGTACTGCCATCTTCCAAGACCGCAACTTCAGACTTAAATCCGAATTGGACCCCCAACCATCCAACTCTCTTAATACAACCGATACATCGCAAAGAAATGCATATTTCGCCTTAGGTGGCAACTCCAAGCGAACACTCTATACTAGTCTTTTAACCAAAGCATGTTGGCCAACTGGCACCCCGTTAACCAACACATGACCAGCTGAAATTACAGACCTACTCAAATTACTGAACTGTATGTGAAACCACTCCTAAACAAGCTGGACAAATAATTCACAACCTCCACTACAGTGGCTGAAACAGGATCCAAGTCCCTCTCAACACACCAATCACAACATCTTCTCCATGCTGACCTGTAGACCTTAGTTGTCCCCGGAGCCCATGAACCCCTGATGAGCTCTGAAGCCTCCTCTGATAACCCAGACACCTGCCACATTCTCCTGAAATCAGCCATGCTAAAAGCCTCAATTGCCCTGACATCACTAGATCGTGAACATTCCCATGGGGACCCAACAGCACCTCTAGAAAACTCAGTAATAAAACTGGGTCCGCAACCAACAAGTTCATCACATCCGGGAACCAAACCTGTGCTTGCCACAATGGCATAATTAATACCATTTCCGCTTTCTCCTTTCTCACCTTCATCAGCACCCCATGAATCATAGAGAACGAAGGAAAAGCATACAGTCTCCCCAGTCCCCAGTCCTGTAGACATGCATCTATCCCTTTTTCTTCCGGATCCGGTCTACAATTGTAAAACTCCCTCAACTGCGCATTCAACCTGTCTGCAAACAAATCCACCTGCAGTGGACCCCACTTCTCTTGCAACCTTTGGGACACTCCCCTGTTCAATGTCCAACTGCTCACATCCTTCCAATACCTCGAATTCCAGTCTGCTTCTACATTGTTTTTAAATACTGCGCCTGCACCATTATCTCCTTGTCCAAACAAAATCTCCAAAACTCCTTTGCCAATTCCACTAAACCTTTTGAACGAGGGCCCTCCAATTTGTTGACATAATATACCTCCTGTGTTTCCCCAAAGATTGCTCTCCCATTCCATATTTCCAGACTCATCAACCACCAATCCCACTCCTCCTGAGTTTCCTGATTCATCCTCACTTTCTGGGAATGCTTTGCTCCCTGTCCTAAATGATACGCCTTCAACCTTTGAAGCGCCCTGTAGTGAAGTGGTGCTGGAAAAATTGCTTGAATCGACTCTGAGAGTAGTCCAAGGAACCTCACCAACTGGCGCAAAGTTATCCAATCTGCATTCCTCACTCTCTTCACTTCTCTATGAATCTTCTTCACTTTCTCCATAGGCAACTTCAACACACATTCCAGTGTACGAATCTGAAAGCCTAAAAACTGCATCTCCTGAGCCAGCTCCACACACGATTTCTCTCTGTTTACTATGAAACCCAAGTCTTCCAAAGCGTTCACCGCAAACTCCGTCTGTTCCAAAGCTAAACGTCTTTCCTCTGCCATAATCAGAACATTGTCCTGGTACACTATTAACTGAATACCCCTGGACCTCAACCATGCCACAACCGGTCTCATCACCTTCGTAAAGCACCACGGAGCGGATGTCAGACCGAACGGCAGACTTCTGAATCTCCATCGTCTTCCCCTCCATCTGACCTGGAGATAATCCCTGTGCTCCACACACACTGGAACTGTTAGATATGCATCCTTCAGATCCAACCTGGTCATCCAATTTCCCTTTCTCAACAGATCCCTTAACATATGGATGCCCTCCATTTTGAAGAGGTTGTAACACACTCAATCATTTAACTCTCTTAGATTTATCACCGGCCTCATACCTTTGTCCCTTTTTTCGCACTAAAAATATATTGCTTACAAAACACCCTAGAACCTCTCTTGAAACCTCTATTGCACCTTTTTCCACAACAGCCATCACCTCCTGTGACAATAACTCCTCCTGCTCCTACGCAAATCTTAGCATCCATGGACACTCCTCCTGTACAGGAAACTCCATGAAATCTAGCCGATATCCCTCTACCGTTTCCAAGACCCATGGATCCTGTGTGATTTCTCTCCACCTTGAAACAAACTGGGCTAGACTGCTGCCCAATTTTACATGGATAGAAATAGGGTCTTTGCAAATGTCTTAACTGCAGAACCTCTTCCTCTCCTCTCCGAACGCATTCCACGGGACCTCGTCCTCTGTTTCTGTGGGTAGAACCCACCCTGATCCGATCTTGAATTGAAACCAAAATCCATATCCATAACCATAGGGTCTGAATCCTCTCGCAAACGAACCCCGAGTTATTCCCTGACCACAGCCGGAGAATCGACCCCGCATTCTCCCGGCCGTACCAAAAACCTTCCTTATATCTTTTTGCGCCTTCTGCAACTAATTGAAAGTACCGACATATCTTGTCATATCCCTGACAAATTCTCCTCCAAAGAGCATACCTTCACTCCGCTCTCCAAATTCCTTACTGGCTCACTCGGCCAGATTAGGGTCAATCTTCATCAATATGCTCTTCCGCCTCTCAATGCACAAAGCCGCATTTGAATTTTCCAAGAGGCAAATAGCCCCTTGCACCCACTGGCGCAACTCCTCCACATCCACTCCTGTGTTATTTGTATGTGCTTTTTCACACATATCAAACACCTTGGTGAGTGGCCCAAGCACATCAAGCAATCTGTCTTGAAATACCTTCAGACCCTTATCCAAACCCTTTCTTGGGTCACAACCAGACCTATTTAGAAAACTCAGCATTTTAGGGTCCAGCTCAGGGGTGTAAGGTACCTTGTTCTCTAAGTTCGGCCTCGGACACTCCGATCTAAGCCGAGTCCTAACCTCCTTACGGATCTCCCTTCGGATCCAATATGTTTTATATTTTGCCACATGCTCTTCTGGCATCCACCAAGAGGATCAACAAAGTTGCCCAATTCTAATTTAATCTTTTTGTCATTTACCTTTCTACCCTTCCTCACAATTTCATCATCATCCGAATCCTCAAAACTTGTTGAGCATGTTAATTCCACAGCCCCACTTGCAGAAGAGCTGTCAGATGCTTCCACACTGTGGCTGCTCTTTCTTGCTTTTATAGCGTCTCCTTTTGCCTTCATAGCATTCCTTTCCTCCTGAACCTTATGTTCAGCTCCTTTAGCCATTTTTTTCGCTTCCACATTTTTCTTCTTTTGCGTCCTCTTAACGCCCTCCTGTTTTGAACCACTAGCCATAACCTCCACCTCCTCAGTAGACCAGAATTTCTCTTCCTCTACTGTCCTCTTCTTATTCACTTGCTCATGCGCCCTTTTTTCCACACAACTTTCTATTTGTTTGTCCAATGTAACTGTCAATTCCCCAATCATCTTATCCATATATTGCCTTAGTCTGTTCTCAAATCCTGTTCCCTCTACCTGCTCCATTGTAAAAACCTTTCCTTACAATCTACACTTCACAATTAATAAGCCTCTTTTTTTAAAAGCCCACCAAAAACCTTAAACTCTCACTGAAAATTATTCCACAAAATATTCTTATTTAAATTAAAATATTATTTCCCAATTAAATATCTTTATTTCCTTAACTTTACTCCTCAATATTGTTCCTCACAAAAAAACGCAGCTCCTTTACAATCTGTTCGACCTTCAACTGAACCGATAATATTTCCCTCAGTCAGTCATTGAAATCAACACCCAAAAGATGGCAGTTCTCAAGCCATGTTGTAAATATACATTTGCCCAAGCTTCTGAAATGGCCGCCGTATGCTACGTAACGCGTACGTGGCTCCAATTTGCCAAATATAAATTCTATGTCAGTCCACGGAGGCTCAGATTATGCTTCTCTTTGCTTTACTGCAAACAAACAGCAGCCAATAAAACAACTTTAAACATCAGCATACCCCGGAAGTACAACCCCCTCCAGTAGTATGCCCCAATCACTGTCCACACTATCACATATAAGGTCCAAATGACGCCATCACTTCCTCTTTCTTTGCTGCTGCAGCAGCAGATAAGTGCTTTTCCCTTACTTTTATCAATATTTGGTAGAGTGTGGGGATATTGTGTGTTGGTTAATATTATCGATTTTTACCTGTATTCATGGTTGTTGGAACTTGGTTATTGACTGCGACGCGGTTCCGGAACGCCTGTTCCCGGCTCCGTTTTCGCTGAGGTTGTGGCGCCTCGCAGCGCGCGCGCGTCGATAGCCTGCTGCGGGCGTTAGGGGGCGGTGGAGAAGGAGGAGGCAGACGCGACTCGCTCGTGCACAGAGAGCGGTCGCGTCGTTAGCAGGACGCTCTGGCTGAGCGCGCGAACTCGTTCTTCACTCATTTTGAACGAACGGCTCCTCGCGCTCAGTTCCACAAGACCGCATACATCTCTGGCCTCAAGTTCTGAACGCTTACCGGAGCGTGTGACCGGATTAGAGCACTGCTCTAGGGGAGTGTATTGGGGTTGCTCCTTCCACCTTGATCCTAGGCGGAACCTTTAGTTTAGTTTTTTTCTTTGGTGCTCCTTGTTGAGAGCAGGTTCTGTCAGACCCCTGGGCTGCTCCCCCCCGTGAATCTCTTCCAACTCCTCTGAGCTTGTAGCAATGGCGTACTACGCCGAAGAGGAGGACCAGTGGGTTGAATGTGGCAATTATGAGGACTATGAGGAACCGGAACACTTGGAAGAGAATTTGGTGGAAGCCCTGGATACCCACGTCCAGGGTTCAGTTAATGTGGCCTTAATCAAAGCCCTCAAGCCTTTTACTAAGCCCCTCCTTAAATATGGCAAGAGGAAAATGAAGGCTAAACACAGTGATGCAGGCACTTCTCGCTCCTCGGCCAAAGTTTTGGCACGAATGGCAAAGAATGTAATGAGGGACCATGGTTCCATGGCTGCGTATGACACGGATGATTAGTTGCCAGCTACCACTACCACGTCGGACTCAGATGACGAGTCGGTGAGACCCAAAAAGAAATCTCATAAGGTGAAGCATACTGCTTACTTGCCTGATGACAGCCAGGCTCCTAAAAATCTGCTGTTTGACCCGCAGAGCCTTATTCATCCACGGTCTTCGGAATGGGTTCCCTGTCCTGAGGTGGCACATTATGTAGGGGTGAACTTGCGACAGGGTTTCGAGAAGGAAGTGCGGGCCACATTGCGCTCAGAATGCCCGAGACCATCCCTGACTGGCAAGGTGGCGGACACGCCGGAATTAGATCCTAATATGGCCACATTCATGCGGAAATTCGCTAAAGACCCGAAAAAGGGCTTAGATAGAGCCTGGCGGGGATGCCAGGATAAGCTGTTGGATGTTTCAGGTCCCCTCACTAAAATTCTGGACGCGGCGGTCAACGCCAAAAATCAGAATGTGTCTTTGGACACCTCTGAGATTATGGAGTGGGCCCAGCGGGCCCTGTGCTTTCTAGGAAATGCAAATGTGGCGCTATCTACCGAAAGGAGGCGCTCGTTCTTGATGAGAATAGATTCTCAATTGGCGGAGATGGCCACGACCGAACCGGGTTCTTTGGCCAATGGCATGTTGTTTGGCGACAAATTCGTCAAGGAGATGGGCAAGTACGTGGCCACCTTTTCAGCTTTAGACAAGGCGCAGGCTAACATCAAGAAAGTGTTCCACACTGGTGTTTTTGATAGGGCCGGACGCGCTAGAGGTCGAGGGTCCGGCCGTGGTTACAACCAGACCTCCCGAGGGGCGGAACAAAGAGGCAGAGGAGGTCAGAGGTCGCAGTTTTACCCCTCCCGCAATAGAGGTGGCCGAGGTCGAGGCCACAGAGGATCCTATCGAGGACAGCAGAACTCCGGAGATAGCTCCTATTCAGGTAACGATGTTGAATGCCTCAGAATGCATGGTGGGAGGTCGTATTGCGTCGTTCCTTCACAGGTGGCAGGAGATTACGACCGATCCCTGGGTGTTACAAACTGTCCAGGGTTTCCACATAGAATTCTACAGCACTCCGACTCAGAGTCGGGTACCGGGCGCCCTACATTTTTCCCTACAAGAACAGAGTTTCATCGACAGGGAGGTGGAGGCACTACTCCAGAAGGGTGCAATAGTGGGGACTATTCCCCATCCTCGGGGTTTTGTAAGCACGATTTTCCTAGTCCCGAAGAAGGACAAAGGGTTCCGTTTGGTGCTGAATTTAAGAGAATTCAACGCTTGGGTGGTGTACCGACATTTCAAGATGGAGGGCATCCATTTGTTGAGGGACATCCTCTTAGAGGAGGACTGGCTCGTTCGTTTAGATCTAAAGGACGCCTACTTGGCGGTCCCGATTTTCCCACCACACAGGAGGTTCCTCCAGTTTCTCTGGCGCGACCAATGGTTCGAGTTTTCCGCGATGCCCTTTGGTCTGTCTTCCGCCCCTTGGTGTTTCACCAAATTAATGAGACCGGTGGTCCAATGGTTGAGAGAACGAGGGGTCCGCCTGATCATTTACCTCGACGACATTCTAATTATGGCACAATCACAGGAACTCTTGTTGAGACATCTTACGTGGACTCTCCAACTGCTACAGGAGTTGGGTTTCCTTGTGAATCTGGAGAAATCAGTCCTGCTTCCATCGCAATCGATGGAATTCTTGGGTTTTCAGATCAACTCCCTCACGTGCCAGTTGCTCCTTCCTTTGAAGAAGAGGGTAGCGATCAGGAAGGAATTGAGGAAAGCGCTTGCCTCTCCGACAATCTCGTTACGGACGTTGGCTCGCCTAGTAGGGTTGCTGGCGGCGTCCATTCAGGCGATTTTTCCGGGGCCCTTGCATTACAGGGCCCTGCAGAGACTGAAAATTTTGCATCTACGCAAGGGTCTCTCGTATGCGCAACAGATAGCCCTCTCACCGGAGGCTCGTACGGAGATCCATTGGTGGTTAGACCATATGGAGGCCTGGAACGGCAGGGCCATTTTCTCCTCCAGCCCGGATGTCGTGATAGAGTCAGATGCGAGTCGCTGGGGCTGGGGAGCGCGGTGCGGGACCATGGAGACAGGGGGTCGTTGGTCTCAGGAGGAACTGAAGTTGCATATCAACTGCTTGGAACTCCTAGCGGGAGCGTTCGCGATTCGAACTCTGGCCCCGCAGAAGGTGTCTTGTTGCATTCTTCTACGTATGGACAATGTGTCCGCGGTGAGGTACATCAATCGCCTCGGAGGGACCCGCTCTCGCCTCTTGGCGGAGATAGCCAAGGACTTTTGGCATTATTGCCTGGACCATCGTCTAGTGGTGACGGCGGAATATATTCCCGGGTCGTCCAACGTGATTGCCGATTGGAATTCACGGCATTTGCGGGACAGCAGCGACTGGAAACTGCATCCCAACTGTTTCAAAGCGCTGAATCTCAAGTGGGGACCCTGTCTGATGGACCTGTTTGCGTCCAGACTCAACACTCAACTTCCACGGTTCTACAGTTGGCGGCCGGACCCTCTAGCGGTCGGATCGGACGCCTTTCTTCACTCGTGGACGACGGGCACTCTATATGCCTTTCCACCATTTGTCATGATTCCGAGAGTGTTGGCGCATGTGCGCAGACAGAGAGCAGAGGTAGTCCTGGTTACTCCTTGTTGGAAGGCGCAGGCATGGTTTCCAACCGCCTTGAGCTTGGCTTGTGCGCCTCCGGTGCGGCTTCGGTCGTTTCCGGACATCCTCACGGATCCTCAGGGACTGCGCCACCAGTTGGTGTTGCAGAACCAACTGGGCCTCATGGCCTGGAGACTTTCAGGCGTCGTTGGCAGGTGCCGGGAGTTTCGCAAGACACTCTCTTTTTCTTGTCCCAGGCTTGGGCTCCATCCACACACAAGCGATACGAATCAGCTTGGAGACGGTGGGTTAGTTGGTGTGGTGAGCGACAGTGTGATCCCATGGGATCCGATATTCATTTAATAGTGAATTTCTTGTCGGAATTGGCCAAGTCCGGTTTGGCGTACCGGACGGTAAATAATTTTCGATCGGCTATTTCAGCGGGTCATCCGCATGTGGAGGGCAGACCAGTGGGGGAACACCCCTTGGTCTGCAAGGTAGTGCGAGGGATTCGTTTGGTGAACCCTCCTCAACCCCGGTACACCGCACTTTGGGATGTGTCGGTGGTTTTGCGTTTTTTGAGGAATTGGCCAAATAATGAGGCACTTTCTAGGAAACAATTATCGGCAAAATTAACAGTCCTACTGTGCTTAATTTCATGTAGACGGGTATCGGATGTGCGAGCACTGGATTTGGCAGGTAGAGTATTTACTCCTTCGGGAGTTTCCTTTACGATTTCCAGACGTACTAAGACGCACTCTCAGTGTATTACGTACCCTGCCTTCCCTCATCATAGCAAGCTGTGTGTTGTAAAGTGTTTAAAGGTTTATGAAGATTGCACTAGGGAATTTCGATCTGATGTTTCGGGACAATTGTTGATTGCCCTTCAGCGACCTTTTCGCCCGGTCTCATCTGCAACCCTGGCCAGGTGGGTCACTTGGTTACTGGGCCTTGCGGGGGTGGATGTTTCCATATTTGGAGCTCACTCTGTTAGGGGAGCTATGGCCTCTAAGTCTTTGGGGGCGGGTTCCCGGTTGCAAGACATCATGACTGTGGCGGACTGGTCGACTGATTCCACATTTAAAACGTTTTATCATAAACCTATTGTGGATGTAGCTTCGGTGGTGGTAAATCAACTTTAAACTAGCATAATCTGAGCCTCCGTGGACTGACATAGAATGAAAAATTGTCTAGCAAGCGCGACAAAGAATTTTCAATTCTATTAAGGACACGGAGGCGAGGATTATCCCACCCAAGCAGTTGGCATGTTGGCATACTGATGTAATTATTATGATGTTGTACCCACCCGATAATCCTGTACAGTGACTTCATAGTTGTTTTGTACGGGTGTCACGATGTCAGTTTCCATTTCAGGAGAACAGACCAAACAATCTTGAGGGTCAGGACGTCTGGCATCGGCAAGGATGATTCGATTCATCGGGGGTCAATTCATCTGGACAGAGGACAGTTGTCGTCTTTTCCGGAGAGGATATTCAAAGTTCAAGGTTGGACGCACGTCGATGGAGCAATCGGTGGTCCAGTGTTCGACGGTCAAGTTGGTGGACTGTGTTGAAAAGTTTTTTGTCATGCAAAGAAAGAGGAAGTGATGGCGTCATTTGGACCTTATATGTGATAGTGTGGACAGTGATTGGGGCATACTACTGGAGGGGGTTGTACTTCCGGGGTATGCTGATGTTTAAAGTTGTTTTATTGGCTGCTGTTTGTTTGCAGTAAAGCAAAGAGAAGCATAATCCTCGCCTCCGTGTCCTTAATAGAATTGAAAATTCTTTGTCGCGCTTGCTAGACAATTTTTCACTCTCTCCGCAGTGAGAGCAGTTGCAATCGTCCTGCACCCGCTGAGATGACGTGCTGAGGAGACGCGCTTAGGAGACTTGCTGAGGAGAAGCCTCAAGCGTGCCAAGACGCTCCAGCATTGTACGCGAGCAACGCGTATCAGTATTACCAATGAGCTCGGCTCGTGACCTCGCTCCTACCACGCGCACCCTAGCTGAAATTAACAACGGTGGGAAGAAAAACCAATACTCTTGAATCACGGACAAACTCTAATTGAATATCTAAAAAACCCGTGAAACCTATAACTCTCTCTATTTAAATTCTCCCTTAAATACATTATTATTACAAATGTACGACTGACACATATATCAGACCTCAGTCATTCCATGAGCTTTCCATACCAACACACCTATTCTTTTTAAGATCATTCATTAAAACATGTATCCATAATAATTCAACACATGCCCTCATACAAATATTAAGGACATTTAAAATGATGTGCTGCTCTGTGTATGAGCAGCAAGAAAAGAAAGAAGATGGCTGCCTGTGTAGGGGTTGTGTGCATGTTCTAGAGGTCTTTAGTGTTCTAATTCCATGGTTCAAGTTGCTGCTGCGTGTGAGGAGCAATAAAGGTTTCATGCATAATATTGGCTTCCGGGCCTTGCCATAAAATTAACTCCAATGGCCGCGCTCTTGCTCAACGCAATGTGCCGTTCATCCTGATTTTCAGCTTCACACACACTACCGGTGCTAAATTGCAGCGTGAGCAGAGCTAGTTGCGTATTTTCTGCCCGTTTGTGGAATTCCACGGAATCTCGTGGAGTTTTTCTGTAACTCCGCGTAATTCTGCGGAAACGTTCTGCCCACTGCTAGTCAGGAGGGGCCTTGAGATGAGGTATTCCGCCCTTGGATGCCAGACCTGGGTGGGTGAGGGCCCTCATCCTTAAAAATTGAACATTTTGTTCACCGACACTACACTCCTGCTCCCTTGACGGGATTATCAGCGCCCTTCTATGAACCAAGACCACTATCAGCTCTCGTGACAGTTTCATACAGTGAGGATGGTGTTATTGTTCATTTCCTCCCTCCCTTCCCACCAGAGATTTCATGATTAAAAGCAGAAATATTAGCTGCAGGACCTAATTTGTGTCACAGTCAAAGATCTTTTCCCTTTCTCATGTTTCCCCACCCAAAGTTCTGATCTCTGACACGGCGGATCAAACTGGCCTAGGGCTTGAATAAACCACAACTGGATCTATACTCACTGCTGGTAGTTTACTCAACACACACATAACACAAGCCCTGGCTTAAAGTGATGACTGGCACAAACTTTCCAACTTGAAGAAGCTACATATGTGCACACAGCCTTACAAGGAGCCATCATGAATATCTCCGCAGTGATGAGGCTTCTCTGCCTCGCTGTTGTTAATAAACCAGTAATGTCTTTTTGATGAGAAGTCTTTCCAAAGAAGATTGGTCCCTCCTCTTGTGGCGCTCTTTGTGTGATTGACTCATTATAACTTAAGTGACCACATTCTGACCACTCAAGAACTTGAGATACTCAACAAGGGACTTAGTTTTAGTGCAGTCCGCATTGTGCAGCACACATAGAACTTACAAAACGACATTACTGCGGATACCTGCCTGTACATAAACAATCTTACCCTGCAACGCAGGCACCCTTGCACAATGGTGCTAGAGAGCCTTCCTTGGTGCTAGGCAGCTGAATTTAGTGCCAGCGCAGGGTGAAACACTGGGCTGCACCGTATTGTGGAATCTTCTTAATCTAGCTATAAAGGGAGCATGCAACGACAACAGGCAAGCCCTCCGAGAAACTCACGACAAACAAGCAACTGATAAACTGGTCTGCAGAACAACTTTTTTGAGGTTTTCCAACGATGCCAAAATGGCCATCCAGATAAATTAGCAGATCCCCAGTATGGACTTGACCCTCAACAAACCTCTTTTCACTTTTGCCCCGTTTTGTTACTCAAAAATTAAGGGTGCGCATATCACCTCAGAGGGATCCTGGCATCCAACTTTATATTGCATTAATCAGTCAGGCATAATATATGGCCTCCACACCTGAAAGGACTATACGTCTGTAGCTTGGTGGATGTTTCCCTTTTTATAAATTTGTTGAATGCAGCATGCTTGCCATGATGTGGGTTTATAACACCCAAGGCAGTAGTGTTCAGAAACACTTCTTAGTGGCTCCGCCCAGCGGCGTTGTTTGTTTTTAAGATAATTGATAGGATCCCATTTCTGCACTTTCCTACTTTTGGTGATAATCGTGGATAATTGCTCGCACTTTGGCAGTGTAGGTAATCTTTTCTGAGTTGATGGACCAAGGCATATGTGTCCTCCAAGGCATAAGAGTCCTCCAAGGCATAAGAGTCCTCCAAGGCGCTTGAGTTCTCCAAGGCGTAAGAGTCCTCCAATTCGTAAGAGTCCTCCAAGGCGTTTGAGTCCTTCAAGGCGTATGAGTTCTCTAGGGCATATGAATCCTCCAAGGCGTACTGTACTGTGGATGAGAGAAGCTTGCACTGCTGCTCCCGGTCCTTTTTTTTTTTATTTCTGTGGATGAGAAATGCTTGCACTGGTGCTACTTGCCCTATTTTTGTTCTGTGTGTGAGAAGCTTGCACTGCTGTTCCCGGTCCTGTTTTTGTTCTGTGTATGAGAGAAGCTTGCACTGCTGCTCCCGGTCCTGTTTTTGTTCTGTGTATAAGAGAAGCTTGGACACTGCTGATAGCTATCTTGCTCGTGAACTAAGTTTTCACTGCTGTAGTGGTTCAGTGTATGTGCAGAAGCAGTAGGTTGGCTTGTTGCTTCCAATGCTCCACGTTTTGTGTTGATGGAAAGCTTTACTGCTGTTAGGTGTGTTGTAAATCTTTTGTGTATAAAAGAAGCTTGCATCTCAACAGCCTGTGCTACTCCTGGTCTGTTTGTGGAAGGATGCCTGCATATGATGTTGTCAATCGTTTGTTAATATTATGTCTGCGGAGTTTCCAGTCGATTCATATCTGCGGGAAACCATGTTTTTAGTCAAATATGTTCATGTTTTTTAGTGAATAAACGTCTCAGCTATCAGAAAGTAGGATTTGTAGAGGAAAAAGACGATTAGGTAAACATGACCGGATTGTAAGCTTGTTTGTAATTGGTTATGTTTAATTAATATTATAATTTTTGGTACTTACATTATTTTTATAATTTTTGATTTAACAATAAAAGGGTAGAGCTTAGTATATTTGTTTGACATATTGCACTTATAGTTCACTTTTGGAATGTTGTTTATTAACTTTACTAATAAATATTTACAGCAAATAATCTTCCCAGTCCTAGCTTTTATTTTAAAAAAATGGGATTTGTTGTCCTCATTGGCTTCAATTGAACACCTTTGACTTTGTTGGGTTTTAAACTCTCAGGGAATGAGACCTCAGAATATTCCAGTATTTCTCCACATTTCCAATCCCAGTCCGTTGACTCTGCTCTAGAAGCTAAGCCCTTACAAGTAATGGCAGCTGTTGTCCCAGATGTCTGTAGGAGATGTGTAAGGAGTGAAGGGAGAGGGGAGAGATGGAAAGGGAGAGGGTGAAGGGATGGGATTGGCTGGGTACCACTGCCCCCTGTGCTTCTGGTGAGATCAATATGGCTTAGATCCAATCAAAGGAAGGCTTCAGCAAACCACCCATCAGATACCATGAATATGGATGAGGACACATGAGGTGCCCTCAATTATAATAACTGGGAAACAGCAAAAAATAATAAAAAATAAGCCAAAGGACAGGGTGGAAAAGGAAAAGCAATGAACGTCAAGAGAAAAGAAGGACATTGGGTGCAGAAAGAGTACCACCTTAAGAAAAATTGGAATTGAAAAAATGAAAGAAAGGAAGTACAAAGGAAAAACACTGAGAGACACAAAACTAATGACACAATCGGGTAATAAATGAGAATTGAAGGAAAGAAGGCATCAATTGAGAAGTAATAAATGTGATGCCATAAGACCCCCCATAGAACCTGAAGTACAAGCGAAGCACTTAGAGGGTTATTGAGGGTTCTGCCAAAGATGAACTTGAAGATTAGCTCTAAACTGGCCGATGAGAAACCTCTACGCCTTATTTCTACATTACAAAGAAACATGCCTACTGGGTCATCATGAATTGTGCCCTCCCAGCATGCATTCTAAGTGCTCCTATCTTGTCAGAGGCAGAAGTTTAGCAAATATGCCCTGCCACACCAATGAGGAACGTGGCTGGCGGTTCACCACCTGGACCGCAAAGGTGGGGCCTCCGTTCCCCAAGTGGATTCCTGAACCATCCTTCATACTGTAAATGCCCCTCAATGTCCAGATACTAGAAACAAGCCACAGCCATGAAGCAAGCGCCCTATCCTCAGCCAACAATACCTGGGTAGGGGAGGTGCAAGACACCATGATGATAAGGACTGGGACGCTTTGATGCCCCTTGCTCCCCAACCTAGCGAGAGATACAGCTAAAAGAGCTGCCCACAAGAGACAGGTTCAAGTCAACAACTGCTGAAGAAACTGCAACCTCACTGGTACATCTTCTAATTCTGCCGGAAAGCGGATCTGCAATAAGTGATTTACGGGAGGAATCCTTCTAATTGTTGATCTAGTGGCGTCTGGGACTGCGCACCCGCACTGGAATTATTAGATCGCTAATGTAAGTCCGACTCAGATGGATGTGATCAAAATAACTTTGAGAGGGATTGCGACTTCGTTTTGTCCTGATGAAGATCCCACTCAAGAATCATATTATGGGGGTCGAAACATCAACATACAAATACGTTGACTGTATTTTCAAAGTGTCCAGTCTTCAATCCTGAGCTCAGATCAGAGTGTGCGTCTTGTGAAATGCTACTACCTTATAGTCAACAACATTGTCTCTTTTTATAACCGTCTCACTGTTGTCCTTAATCACCATCGCTGAACCATTCTACGGAGCACTTACTGTCTTATGCATAGATCTGTTTAATATTGTCAAAACAGTGATTAAAATACTGTGTGCCCCATACATATGTTTCTGCTTCACTCATGTTAAAGTATGTAAATACTAGGCCTGGGGAAAATTTTAATTATGCTGGCGTAATTTTGTGTAACAAAATTTTGTGCAAAGTTTCCAAGATTTCGCCAATACTCCATTCAGCATACTTTTTGGGGAGAAATTTTAACACAAGATATATCTTTGGTTAATTTTTTAACGAAAAGGATTATTTTAGGTAGATTTTTTTTACCAGAACAGATTGTTTGGGAAATATTTGAGCACTAAACACAAAACGTGAACAGTAGTGTTTTGCATGTGAGAGGCAGTTCCATTCATGTGGTCAGTCAATAACATTTCAGGTAGATTTGTTACCTTAGCGCACTGTTCCGGTAATTTTTGGGAGCAAAACTACAAATCCGAATGGGAGCAGTAGTGTTTTGAACATACACAGCTGAAAAAAAACTCAAAATTACATTTTTTTGTTGAATTTTTACCCAAAAGGACCATTCAGGTAATTTTTTACATCAAGATGCATGGTGCCTAATCATGAGCAATTTCACCTACTTTTGTGGTACTTTCATGAAATTACGCGATACGAAATTGTGTGAGCTTCACCCACCCCTGTCACTTTTTCCTAGGGAGCCATTATATTTTGGCACATATTACTGACCCAGGTTTCCAGGAATATCAAGTTGCCCATATTGATTATTTTTATACAAATCAGTCATGACTTACACTGAATTCTGTCGAAAAATATCTCTGGAAATCACCTGTGATGGAAGAAAAGAAATGATTCAAGGTAATCAGCGGCCAGCAGATCTCTCCTCTCTGTGAACCACATTCTCTTGACACCTCAGCGAGCTGTCAGTCACTGAGTGGATCTTATCGCTACACAAAACCCACACGGGCTCTAGTCACCTACAAACCTTACTTCGCTAATTGTCTCTCTATGCAAAACACATATTTGCCCCAGTCGCCTATAGACTTTACTACCCTATTCATATTTCTGTACAAAACCCACATGGGCCGTGGTCTTTTACGTCCGTAATCACCTCCCTACACAAGCTACACTGGTCCTCGGTCGCCTACAAACTTTGCTGCCCTACCAATCTCCATATATGAAGTATATGAGCCCAGGCCACTAAGAGGCGTTAATGACTTAGGGCTGATTTAAATGTTGGCTGTAAGAATACTCTGTCACAACGGTGATAGAGTATGTTTATCGCCAAGATCAAGCTCCATGTGCCATATTTAGATGAGGCGGCCCATAGGTGGAACCATGGCTGAGACTAGTATGTCTCCACCGTGGTGACATTCGTCCAATGGCCCGACGGACTAAGGACCGTCGGAGGCTGGCCTCTATGTCCAGACACCTCATTTAGATGGGCAGTGGCAGTGAAAATTATCTAATGCCCCCCTCTTCATGAGCGATAACCCCCATGGCGAGGAGGGGCATTTGAGTTTTATTTTCAAAAACAAAATCCCACTGCAGGATTTTCTTTTTCAAAATAAAATAAATAATACGTTTGGCAGCAGCTCTGTCACACTGACGGACTCGTGCACCAAACTTTAAAAAGCATTGTCAAGAACCGCTGTGACAGCAGTTCCTGCCGATGCTTCAGAAATGACCGCCGGCTTGGCAATAATTTCTAAGGGACTGTTAGGATTTTGGCGGACAGGTTACTCCATCACAAAAGTGACGGATATCCCATGCATCTAAATATAAATCTCATAGGATATAATGGGATTCATATTTTGATGGACAGAATATCCGTCACCGCTATGACAGAGTAACTCATCCGCCGAAATCTAAATCAGGCACTGCGTTTGGTGGGCGGAGTAGTCTCAGCCTGGTGGGCGTTAATTCCTCCACCAGGCCAACAAATAGTACCTTGTCTGTCAAATATTAAATTGGCCCTTACTTGTCTCCTTATATGAAACCGACATGGGCCCCAGTCACCTATATGGTTTAATGACCTACTAGAGCCCAGGGGCCCAGCATGCGAAGACATCTGAGCAACCCGAACTAACATTGGGTTTTAGGCAGTGGCCTAATGAAACTTGAGGGGGGGCCCACCTGTAAAGTGAAAGGGGGGGCTCTCCACGCTCTGGACCCGGTCAGGAGATCTTAGGCCCACCCGTGCACAGCGCCAGAGGGGCCCCTTGGAGCTCAGGCCCACCCCCCCGCACCACAGGGCTATTATTACGTGACTGCTTTTAGGACAAAAAAACAACAAAGCAATCCAGCGAGAATTGGAATGTCTCTAGTTAAAGTGGGTGCCCATTGAATGATGGTTCTATGAGTCTCAAAACCTCAGCTGATGTCATTAAACAAAGCAAGGCTATATGTGCCTCAAAACTTCAGCTGACGACAACAAGCAAAGCAAACCTCTATGCATTTCCAAACCTCCGTTGACGTCATCCAACAATGTAAGGCTCTGCACTTCTCCAAACCTCAGCTGACGTCATCAAATAAAGCACGGCTCTATGCGTCTCCAAACCTCAGCTGACGTCATCAAATAAAGCGAGGCTCGAAGTGTCTTCAAACATCAGCTGACATCATCAAACAAAGCACGGCTCTATGAGTCTCCAAACCTCAGCTGACGTCATCAAGCAAAGTAAACCTTTATGCGTCTCCAAGCCTCCGCTCACGTCAACGAGCAAAGCAAGGCTTTATGCGTTTCCAAACCTCCACTGTTATCATCAAACAAAGCAAACCTCTATGCATCTCCAAACCTCTGTTGACGTCATCAAACAAAGCAAGGCTCTACGCGCCTCCAAACCTCAGCTGACCTCATCAAACAAAGCAAGGCTCTATGCATCTCCAAACCTCCGTTGACGTCATCAAACAAAGCAAACCTCTATGCATCTCCAAACCTCTGTTGACGTCATCAAACAAAGCAAGGCTCTATGCATCTCCAAACCTCCGTTGACATCATCAAACAAAGCAATGTTCCACGCGTCTCCAAACCTCCGTTGACATCATCAAACAAAGCAATGTTCCACGCGTCTCCAAACCTCAGCTGACGTCATCAAACAAAGCAAAGCTTTATGCGTCTCCAAACCTCCACTCACATCAACAAGCAAAGCAAGGCTTTATGCGTCTCCAAACCTCCACTGTCATCATCAAACAAAGCAAACCTCTATGCATCTCCAAACATCCGTTGACGTCATCAAACAAAGCAAGGCTCTACTCGTCTCCAAACCTCAGGTGACGTCATCAAACAAAGCAAGTCTCTATGAGTCTCCAAACCTCAGCTAACGACATCAAGCAAAGCAAAGCTTTATGCGTCTCCAAACCTCCGCTCACGTCAACAAGCAAAGCAAGGCTTTATGCATCTCCAAACCTCCACTGTCATCATCAAACAAAGCAAACCTCTATGCATCTCCAAACATCCGTTGACGTCATCAAACAAAGCAAGGCTCTACTCGTCTCCAAACCTCAGCTGACGACATGAAGCAAAGCAAAGCTTTATGCGTCTCCAAACCTCCGCTCACGTCAACAAGCAAAGCAAGGCTTTATGCGTTTCCAAACCTCCACTGTCATCATCAAACAAAGCAAACCTCTATGCATCTCCAAACCTCTGTTGACGTCATCAAACAAAGCAAGGCTCTACGCGCCTCCAAACCTCAGCTGACCTCATCAAACAAAGCAAGGCTCTATGCATCTCCAAACCTCCGTTGATGTCATCAAACAAAGCAAGGCTCTACGTGTCTCCAAACCTCAGCTGACGTCATCAAACAAAGCGAGGCTCTATGAGTCTCCAAACCTCAGCTGACGACATCAAGCAAAGTAAAGCTTTATGCGTCTCCAAACCTCCGCTCACGTCAACAAGCAAAGCAAGGCTTTATGCGTCTCCAAACTTCCACTGTCATCATCAAACAAAGCCAACCTCTATGCATCTCCAAACCTCTGTTGACGTCATCAAACAATTAGGGCTCTACGCGTCTACAAATCTCCGCTGTCGTCATCAAACAAAGTAAGGCTTTATGCGTCTCTAAACATCAGCTGACGTCATCAAACAAAGCACGGCTCTATGCGTTACGAAACCTTAGCTGACGTAATTAAACGTAGCAAGGCTCTATGCCTCTCCAAACCTCCGCTGACATCATCAGTCAAAGCAAGCTGTAGAGCGCCTCTTGTTGGTGATTGTTACTGATGAAGGACTAGGTGACGAGAACTGCTTTTCTAGGTCGAGCCTGGGCCGCGCATGTGCTGCTGTGCGAGGCATGTTGTATTTGAGTATAGACTTGAAGCCCCGCCCACTCTCTCCCCATATTTGTCACTGGCTTATGTCATTGTCCTTTGTAAATGCTGGCTTCTGATTCATTAATAGGCTTGTTAGTCCCTGCTTAGTACCGCCTTGTCTTCATTTGTAACCTCCCATGAGGCCTGGCCCTTTTACTTCTGTTGTTACATGGTATGTCTAATTTAATCTGTAAGCACTATTTACTTTAATTAGTTTCTCCTACTGCAGGCCCGATGTGCTTTCCTGTAACATTCAGCGCATAATGCATGCTTTCACTTTCCAAGCAGGCCGGGACAATGGCGGCCACTTCTTTGAAGTGAAATAGGTCTGGCATTTACAAGAGTTTGAGCAAATGACATTGTAAATGACATTGCCTATAATTTATGTGTTAAGTATCAAAACAGATAAATAAAAAGCATTGTCATTTACGATGCAAATATAGCTTAAACTCCCGCAAATGCGAGACCTATTGCATTGCCAATGCTTGTCTGCAATGGATGGCTGGGCCCTTTCAGAGTAACACGACGCTTCACGTTCTCTGACCATTCATTCTTTCGGGCATCTGATCTCGCGATAGCTGAAGATTGTCTGCCCTGTCAGAAGGTCCCAAGCTCCGGTTCTTTCCTTGCTGCTTCCATTCTCCATGACTCGGTGATCGGACCCGCACCCACCCTGCCCTGTGCCAAGATGATTCTCATGCCATCAAGGCGCTGCTGAAAGTGTTATGTGCGTGTGAAGGCTTCGTGTTTACTTGTGAAACCCGAATACACATTGAAGTCAGTAAAAAGGCTGACTAGAAATGACGTGGGTTCCTGGAGGCTTGAAGCGGAGACCAGGCTTCGGCGCGCTACATTCAGTTTTAGGAACACATTCTTGCTTGTTTGACGTCATCGTTGCACCGACTGGACAGCTGTGACCACATCAGGAACTTGAGGTGCGTTCCAGGGGCTAGAGGTGTATTATCAGACTTCAGGGAGCTACGTCCAGTTTTAGGAACACACTCTAGCTTGGTGGGGATTGTGGTTGCACGGAGTGGACAGCTGTGGCTACACGAGGAACCTGTGGTGAGTAATAGAGGCTAGAAGAGGAGGGCCAGGCTTCAGGGCGCTATATTCAGTTGTCGGATCGCACTAGGAGATGGTGCTTGCATGGACTTGACAACTGTGACTACACGAGGCGCCTGGGAATGGAGACATACACATGGCTGTTATAACAAGAAGCGGATAAAACTAGCAACGCAAATGTGTCTCTAAAACCATGAGTAGCTGCCCTGGAGGAAGAGGACACGGGCCCAACCTGCTGGTTCTTCTGCGTCCTCGGAGCAAGCAGCAGTGGGCAGGGTGGGCGAAGGTGATGGGTACAGTGTCATAAAAGCATCACAGGCATCTGACGCACGCGCGCACGCACTCACGCACGCACTGCAGAGGGATCTCATTAACCGAGGGGCAGAGACCCTGGAGACAGGGCTGCCTGGAGAGTGAGGGGGCAGGGTTGGTTCACTCACAGGCAGATGTGCCCAGGGTGCTAGGATTGGTTCACTCACAGACAGATGTGTCCGGAGGCCAAGGCTGGTTCACTCACAGGCAGATGTGTCCGGAGGGTCAGGGTTGGTTCACTCACAGGCAGATGTGCCCCGGGTTCTGGAATTGGTTCACTCACAGACAGATGTGTCCAAAGGGTCAGGGCTGGTTCACTCACAGGCAGATGTGCCCAGGGTGCTGGGATTGGTTCACTCATAGACAGATGTGTCCGGAGGGCCAAGGCTGGTTCACTCACAGGCAGATGTGCCCCGGGTGCTGGGATTGGTTCACTCACATACAGATGTGTCCAGAGGGCCAGGGCTGGTTCACTCACAGGCAGATGTGCCCCGGGTGCTGGGATTGGTTCACTCACAGACAGATGTGTCCAGAGGGTCAGGGCTGGTTCACTCACAGGGAGATGTGCCCCGGGTGCTGGGATTGGTTCACTCACAGACAGATGTGTCCGGAGGGCCAAGGCTGGTTCACTTACAGAGGGGTGTGCCCAGGGTGATGGGATTGGCTTACTCACAGACCGATGAGTCCAGGGCACTAGATAGAGTTGGTTCACATACAGACAGATGTTCCCGGGGCACTAGGGTTGTTTCTCTCACAGACAGATGTGTCCGTGGGGCCAGGGCTGGGTCAGTTACACGCAGTGAGTGCAATGAAGCTCCAGGTATCTGACAGAATGTGGGGCAGGTATCCGACTAAAACCCACCTTACTAATGGTTAGGTAAAGGGAGTGTGGGCGTGCTGGGATCGGTTACATGGCACACAGTGGTGTTTATATATTTTTTGATTACACACGTGGTCTCCCTATTCTGTAGCTCACTCCTGGTTCTGGCAGGACTTTGAGGGAGCACTTACCTGTCTCTCGTGACTAGGAACCGTCCTTGACAGAAACCCTGGGAAGACATGGAAGGACTTTGGAAGCCGGCCATAAAATATCGCTTCTAATTCCACTTCCGGGCGGTCTGTGTGTTCATGGAAGTAAATATAATGTGTTCATTCTAATGAGCTGCTTTCTACCTGGCGCCCCCCTGCACAAGATACCCTCCAGAGCGCTACCCCTCAATGGAGAGATGTATTATATACGGAATAAAGTGCTTCCAAAGAGGTCATCACACTTCTGTGTTTGTGATGGTGAGGAAATATGAATTTTGTGATCAGTTATGTCCCCTATCGTAGACCCCAACGGCTCCATGTGCATGCTATAAGTACATGTATGTTCCCTCCAGTTCCAGTTTTGAAGACGCAAATACATGTGCGTCCACCGTCAACATGTCCTCTTTCAGATCCGCCATGAATGGGTCAGATATTCCATTCCTAAGTATGAAAGGCCACCGACTTTATGTGGTTCACTTTCCACATTTTACAGATTCAGGCGAGTAGGCCCTGAATTCTGTCATCAAGCCTTTTCCTGCTTTCTGCCTCTGAAAGCTCCAGTCTGAGCCTGCATCTGTATCCATGAACTTTGTCCTACTCCCTGCGCGGCTAACGGTGCCTGATCCAGCCTGTTGCCTGCCAAAAACTGTATTTCACCTTCAAGATTATCTACTCCGCTCCTCATCCGATGCATTCCTGTCTAGTAGTTTAGGTAAACATTCCTCCAGCTACCGCGCAAAGGGCCAGGCCTCGCTGTCCTCATACAAGTAATTCATAGCCCCTGTTACCATGGAATATTCCTACCCCCTTGCATCTCATGTAGACACTTAGACGCTTGTACACGCACTAACAGTCAGTATAGAATAGATTCTATCCTAGAAACCTTTCCTTTTGGATAACACAGTTCTTTAAACATAGGATATTAGATATGATTTGGGATTAGGTTGACATGACCCCCAGACTTCTGTCTCCACATGTAGAGCTAAATGTCAAGTCCCCTTCACCCTCTAGTTGCACGTCAATCACACGTCATGCGGCTGCGCGCGCATCTCTGCCAAATATTTCTGCTGATATTACAGGATTCTCTCATGGATCCACCCACTTGTGACATCATGTATGATGACGTTTATTAAATTACACCCATATGTCCGCCTCTTTAGTTACGTATGCACATTTTATCTGTATTATCAGCTGTTACGCCTCTTGCATCTGTTTCACTGTAGTGTATTTTCTATAAAACTGATTATCTGTCAATAATGTATGCCCTTCCTTCCTGAACTTTCGTGGTGATGGAATAGAAGCCTGCAATTCGAATTGTATTCCTTTGTATAGGAATAAAGCCTTTTAGAACCTCTAATACCACGGATTCTGCCTCTTATATTTACTGAGTTATTCTTACTAGACTTTACCACATAAAAAATAGTACCGGTAATGAAATATTTACCACATAAATTGGCGCCCGAATAGGGACACTTTCTCATCTCACGCGCCGGCGGTGCGTTGCAGGCCCGGTCTCCTGCCACAGCTGAACGGACAAAAACGCGTACCTGCAGGATTTCCTGTATCTCCCTCCGGCCAAGCGGAGGCGACTGAGGCTGCGATCAACACCCAGACGAGGCAGTGAGAAGTGCGAAGTATCCCGACCAGAGCCTAGCTGAGAGAGCAAGATCCGAGGTATACAGAGGCCCACCAGGTTCCGAAGTTCCGAGTCCAGTCGAGTCGAGTCCAGTCCGGTCCAGTTTCAGTTCCGTTCCGAGGCCTTCCGTTCCGAGCTACCCGGTGAGTACCATTACCGGGGAGGCATTTAACGTGCACATAGTCTGTGCCGGTCAAGACGGGTTTGGGTACACAAATCCGGTCTGCACTGTTTCAGCAGTGTATCTGTACTGTTTAGCAGTATATATAGTATGTCTTGCATATAAATAAGTATTATCTAGTGTCAGTATTATGTCAGTAACTAGTTTTCTATTAGTTATCATCGTTCGTTAAAACTGTTAAGTGTTAAATGTTTTAATACGTTCTATATATTGTGGTGTGAATGACTGTTCATTATTGTGTTCTTTGTATAAAGTGTGTTCTAGTAATAAGGTCTAAAAATGCCGCTCTTTTCGAAATTAAGACAGATCAAAACTAGAAAAGGTGTACTCGAAGAAGCTGTTCCCATCCCACCTAGGGACACTCCAGGGTACTTTATGTATCATAAGCATGGCCTAGATGCCGTATTATTTCTTGATTTATGGGTGGACTACACCAAGGATTTGCCAGAAAATCAGAGATGGCCCGCAGCGGGGACCTGGGATGCAGATTGCATCATGAGAGTAGAAGAAGAATTATGGAAAAAGAAAGCCAGACAGTCACAGAAAGATGCCATTGAATTATGGCGTAAAGAATCATATAGACGTACAGAAAAAGCACTCAGACAGGAAGAGAAAGGTAGAGAGAATTCAAATAAAACTCGAGAAAATCTATTACTTGAGGAAGGTACCCGAGTAAACTCAGAACAAGTAGATAGACAAAGAAACACTCTTATGAATGGTATGTATCCTCTTCTGGCCGAAGGGTTACCTAAGGCTACCCCGGAAATACCAAAAGACTTAACTCCTCCATTGCTCCCGATAAAAGCACATCCCAAAACACATCCCAAAACAGCAAAGGACGTTTTCCTTTCCTCCTATTTAGATGACGTAGCTCCCGAGTATGCTAATGCCATACCACACACACCACTTGCCGATGGTGTTCAACACCAAGAGCATCCGTCTGTATCCCCACAACTACAAACTCCTACACAAGTTCCCACAGGTCCGTCCGTTTCTACTGTTTTTCCCGCATCTACAATCTCTATCCTACGTCCAACGAATCCTTTCTTGCCCAACACCTCAGATGGTGCTACAGGAGGTACGTAAACACACTGAGAGGGGGGGACCAGAAGCAGGAGTTAAGAAGGAGGTCCTGTACCAGCGCTCCTAAGTTAGCTAAATACACAAAATGGTACCAGTTCCTATGGTGGGCAGTCCCAAAGTGGTGAACTGCTAGGGGGTTGGGAAAATAATGGTGATTGTGAAGGTTCGCGGTGATGTCTAACGTGTAGGCCAGATACTCCTGGGTGGATTTCCAAGTGCCCTCACACACCCTTGCGGGTGCAAAGCATCATCATCGGGCGTTGCTCCTCGTGGGGGTGGCGCTGCAGTCCCTCACGGGCCCTTCAGGAGGGCTCTCTGTCGGAGATCTTTTTACTGGAGTAGCCGTAGTTGTGCGTGCGGGTGTGTGGGGATGGTGGGTGGTGTGGTGAGGCTAAAAAGACCTGTAGGAACCCCAAACGGTTTATTAATGGGTCCTGCGGGTCTGGTTAAAATCTAACGGGGAGTGGTGCCTAAATAGCACTCTAAAAAGGTAGGGGAAAGGTAGATAGTTCTGTTACTCTCGACCCGTATGTGATAAAGTTAGAGTGAGAGTGAGAACGTGAGGTGGGTGGTCAACATGTTTCGCGCTTCCCAGCGGTCCCTAACGGATCCGTAGCGCTTCGTCAGGACCAAAAGGAAAGTGGTAACAAAATTTGATATAGGTCAGAATGTATCCTATATGTCCATAGTATAGGGATCACGTTTTATTCGAGTCCCTATGAGCGAACCTAAAAGGAAAGGGAGGAGAAAAAGGGGACAGGGAGACAAAAAAGGGGAGGCAAAATGAAGTGGTCAACAACATCTCCAGGGGGCGTAATACATGTCCCTGGTATCAAAACGAGTCGGTGCGGAGAAATACTCGCATCATGGTTGTGCCACATGCCAGGGGAGGGGGGCGGTGCAAGAAAGACTAGTGGTTCTATCAACTCTGTCGGTATACGGGTCACGCAAGATAAATCAGTGCGGGACACATGCATAGTAGACAGCTCCACAGTGTAAAGTTCATGCAGGGTATCAGGGGGCATAACTGCATCCGTTGAGCTGGTGTCTCAAAGTTGACTAGTGACCAGTGAGACTACTTCTTGACGACATGCCTCGTGGTCTGCCCTAGTACATGGTGAGTCATGCAGGGTTTCAGATTGAGGTATGATAGGATCGGTATCTGAAAAATGACTTTGTGTCGAGTGTGATAGCTTATTAACGTCATGTCTAGAGGTCTATCTGGTGAGTGAGGATAACGGAGCCGGTGAAATTATTCAGCAGAATCCCGTGATCACGACTATTCTACATAGTGGTGGTGTGGCAATATACTGTTTATAGACAAACTGGTAAACCTACCCAATGTTTAATGGGTCCAGGCTATACCGGATAAGGATCGGCTGGGGCGGAGGGCGCCAGCTAAAAAAGACAACCAGCGTAGTTTTACAATAAACACTTCAAGGGGAGCGGGAAATTGTTAAAAACGCCAGTAAGGCTAATCTTGGTAGAGTAGAGATAACACAAACAAACAAATAGTAAACCAGGCCAGTTGGGCTAACTGGGCAGAGTAAGGATAATTCAAACAAGACTAATAAAGTGGCTGCAAACAGGTACTTACTCACGCCCCGGGTATTCTGCTCTGAACACCTACGTGCCTCCAGGATCGCCGGTAGTTGACACGGTTTTGGAGGCACTATTTATGTCCAAAGTTGATTGGGTGTTCAACCCGGAACAGCTGCGAGTGTCGTAGAAACAGAGGCGGGACTGTGTTTCACGAAGTTGTGGATGGCGGCCATGTTTGAATGGTCTAGAAGTGTCAAGGAGTAAGAGTCTCCGTATCGACGATTTAGAAGGGGGGAACACATGAGTGTGTCTCGAGGGTGTGCGTGGCGTATGGACCCAAAAATAAAAAATATAAAATATAAAATAATAATAAAAGTGCCTCAGGGTCACGCAGTGAGTTGGTTGACTGGTAGCACCTCTAGCTACTGTGGTTAGCACGTCGGCCATATTGGAACGGGTCTGGAAGATATCCCAAAGTGTGTATATTATTGAAAGATTGCATGGTCTGGATATAGGCACATGGGTTGGTACAATTGTGTCCGTTCCAAATTAACGAGCTACAGTCAAAGCAGGTAGATGTCAGGTCTGCAGTGGGTGGTGGAGTAAGGTTATGATAGCTGGTATTATGGATTGAGAGAACTCCATGGGATGTCGTCGTTGAGACCTGTGACATCAGTGCGGAGTCTGAAGACCCAGCGTTGTTCTGTTATGAACAGGTTGGTTGGTGTCCATGAGGGATTGTGGTCAATCACAGTCCATTTGAGACTGTCAGGGGAATGGTTGTGTTCCAGGAAATGATTCTGCAGTTTAGTCTGTGTTTTCTTGCACCGTATTGTACTCTTATGTTCTCCGATGCGGGTTTTGACAGGTCTTGTTGTCATGCCTATGTATCGGAGTCCGCACGGGCAAGTAATCAGATAAATGCAGTTTTTAGTATTGCAGTTGGTGTGGTGTCTTAATTGCCAAGGTCTGGGAAGTCCCAGATCCAGCTCTTTCACAGGTTTTGTCTGGTGGCAGGTAGTACAAGAACCACAAGGGAAATGGCCTACAACCGGGGGTAGTGCCCACAGGGTTTCTCGTGGTTTCCTGTTCTTTCTGGGGCGGGTATGCACCAGGATATCTCTTAGGTTCTGAGTGCGTTTGAACGAGAAGAGGGGGCAGGGACCGGGGTCAAAGGAACCAGTTTTGAGTATTTTCCAATGACGTTTCACTATCCTCTGGATGTTGTTTGAGAGAGGGGTGAAAGATGTCACACATGTCAGTGCCGTGTTCTCTGATTTCGTCCTTGTTTCTAAAAGTGCATCACGGTTGTTATTCCTAGCCCTTTTGTGAGCTGTTTTAATGATGCTGGTGGGATATTTCCTGGTTACAAGATTCTTTTTCAGGATGGCAGCTTGAGCTTCGAACTCATTGAGGGTGTTACAGTTCCTTCTCAATCTGAGGAACTGTCCTACTGGGAGGTTGTCCCTCAAAGCTTTCGGGTGGTGGCTCTGATAAAGTAGGAGGCTGTTCCTATCAGATGGTTTCTTGTAGTTCGTGGTTAGTAAGCAGCCATCTTTCAAGGATATAGAGAGATCCAGGAAGGGGATCGACTCGTGAGAGTGGGTACCTGTGAATTTGAGGAAAGGGTCGATCGTATTCATCCATGCAAAAAAGGCAGCGCATTCGTCTGTACTCCCCCTCCAGAATACAAGGATGTCATCAATATATCGCCGCCAAAGAAGGATGTTGTCTTGGAAGGGGTTGGTAGGATTTTGAATTTTGTCTTCCTCCAGCTTGGCCATGTATAGACAGGCCAGGCTCGGCGCAAATGTGCTCCCCATGCATGTGCCCTGTATTTGATGGTACAGTTTGTTGTTGAACTCGAAAAAGTTTTCTTTAAGCGCGAGTTGGGCACATTCGCAGATGAACGGTATGGGAGTAGTATATGGCCATGGATCGAGAGAGTGTAGAGCATCTTCTAGGACCATCAGAGTGTCGTCCTGGGGTATATTGGTATATAATGCTACTACGTCTAGGGTAACCAGAAGATCGATCGTGTCAGGGGAACTGAACTGTTGTATCAGATTAAGTACTTCCATGGTATCTTTCAAATAGGTAGGGGTTTTTTCTACGAGAGGTCGTAGGAAGAAATCACAGAATTTACTTAGTGGTTCTAATACAGAATTGATCCCTGACACTATAGGGCGGCCCGGGGGGGGGTTGGTACCCTTGTGGATTTTGGGGAGACAGTAGAAGAATGGAGTGCGTGGATTGGTTTGATTGAGAAATGCAGCTTCATCATGTGAAATCCAATCTTCAGCTTCGGCCTCAGTGGTGATGTTCTGTATTTTAGTCATCAGGCGTTTCGTCGGGTCCACGTTGATAGGTTGATAATATTGTATGTCGGCGAGTTGGCTACAGGAGGTACGACAGACATGTTAGCCACCCCGCCGCGAAATAAACAGACCCTTAGAGATTTAGCACTCCAACGTACACCTCAACTAGCGACATCCGACATGTTTAAAGAACAGCTTGTGGATTGTAGATACGATCCAGTGCCAGGCAGACAGGACAAATTGCTCATATCATCACTACGTATACGACGAGCTACATTATATTTAATGACGATACCAGGAATGGTTGAACACCTAGACAATATATATCGCTTTGTCCAAACAGGGCGAGGTCCAGAAAGTATTAACGAAGCTATGGAATACCAGAAAGTGGATGTACAAAGACAACTACTACGTTTTTTCATAAATTGCGTAATTAGGAATCAAGACAGGCCTGGGGCAGATCATGATACCATGCAAAGACTTGCCAAATGGGGTCAGAACATATCAGAAGAGAAACATGATAGACAGGCGTGTATAATCGCCATGTGTCGAAAGATCCGCAAGGAAGTAGAACGAATACATAAAGAAAGACGAGAAGCAGACAGAGTTGAATCAGAGGAAGAGGAGGAGCAAGAATCAGACCAATTAGAAACGATAGCTTATGTAGGTAGAGGAAGACCCCATAATAATACTAGAGGCTTCAATGATCCGATACGTCCGATACGTCCAGAACATAATAGACATTTTCAAACCCCTATGTTAAATACAAGATCCCCTGAACACCTATTCCAAGCCGCTGATAAATTACTCCGAGATCGAAGGGGGTACCATATGCTCGATTCCATGGACGAACAAGAATTAGCCAGGTCAGCAGTACAATGGGCTGACAGTCCCAGCGAATACAATGATGATGTACTTGCACACACGTTTCTGAATCTTGACCCATACGAACAGCGTTTAGCTAGTATATACATGATTCAACACCTCCTTATATTATATAAAAGCCAACACTCCGATCCAGGACCCTTACCTGACATATTGACAGAACTACTCACGAATAAATGGAGAGGGTCAGGTACTGATTTGATTAAAGAAATTCTAGAATTCCGAAACCAGTATGTAACTTTCGTATGCCCAGAACACGTTCCAGTTCCCATTATGGGAAGAAAAATGTATCACATAGATAGACAGAATCCGTTACGCGAAGTACACCCAATCAGAGGTGAAGGTAATAACTTTACACGCGTGTTTGTGTACACGCCTATAACTAAACTGGAATTATTAGAAATGAAGAAAGTAGTACCCAGCCATGACAAGGATCCAGCAGGTTTCCACCGTGAAATAAAAGACATGTTACTCATGGGAGAGTATACCTACCCCGACATTATGAAAATATTAAAAGTCCTATTACCCGCCGGTGTTTACGAGAAACTCAAAGAAAAGGAATGGGAGGTGGGAGACCAAAAGATAGATTGGACAGCATTAGAAAACGAAGAAAGGGCCCGAGCTGCAGGAGCAGGGCTTGGGGAAAAGACTACAGCACTACCAGGGCTACTAGTACAGGTACTGCCACGATTATTAACTACGAAAAAGGAAGACTGGGGTGCAATATCAGCCTGTAAACAAAAGCCAGATGAAGACACTAGTGATTTCTATTCCCGATTTGAAAAATGTTTTGGTATAAATAGTGGCATAAAAGCCAGTAGTGAGTCATATCCACATCTGTTTGTGACAAAATTAGTTGAAAATTCTCTGCTGCAAGTCAAGAATAGAGTATTGAAATTCGAAAGTACCTGGCAAGGTAGTACCCCGTCACAGATGTTACAGATGTTACAATATCACCACAATAGAATTAGAGAAGAACAAGAACACGAACAAAGACGTATGAAAGATACGAAAATGAAAATGCTTGTTGCTCAGTCAGTCCCAGCTGATGGTCATCAAAAGGGTGATTCCGCAGGTCCAACGAAAGGGACATGCAACTATTGTAAACAACAAGGTCATTATATACACGATTGTCCAGTCCTGAAACATAATATTGCCACAGGTAGAACCCAGGAAAGACCACGTCCACCTAGACAGGATCAGAATCAACAACAAATCCCTCAGCATGCACAACCTAGGTTAGCTCCGCAACAACTGGCTCCGCAACAGGCAGCTCCACAACAGATCGTAGCACCACCACAAGCGCAGCCTATTGCTGCAACACAAGCAACGACACAACAGATGTATCAGTATGCACAAACAGATTATCCCGATTATCAGCGATACACATGAAATAGCCTAGAGAGGGAAGTTGGCTTACCCCTTATTGAGGTTCCTGTAGACCAAGAGGGACCTTATGTACATAGTGAACTATTAGGGGAAGACAGAAAGTTTTTACTTGACACAGGGGCAAGCAGAACAACTATAAGACGCAGTGAAGTTCCAGGGGCACCCCTCTCAGGCTCACAGAATATTTCCCTTGGATTCTCAGGAAAACCTATAATCAATGACGTAACACAACCTCTTCCACTGACGGTGGGTCCATTGACACGTACTACAGATTTATTGCTTACTAAATCATGTCCAGAAAACTTGTTAGGTATAAAAACATTGAAAGCTCTAGGAGCCATAATATGTTGTTCTCCGGAAGGAGTACGACTATTTTTACGTGACTTTAAAGGTCACTACGTGTCCAGAGACATGGATCACCGACTGCAGAATTTACCTACACATTTATGGGCACAAGGCCCCACTGATGTTGGTTGCATGAATATTACACCATATCGTGTCACACTAAAAACTGGAGTAGTACTACCACGAATGCGACAATACAAGTTACCACCAGATGCTGTAGTGGCTTTGCTGCAAATCATTGACGAGCTCATTGCACAAGGAGTGGTTGTCGAAACCGACTCCAATGTATGTAATTCCCCGATAATTCCGATTCTTAAAAGGACGGATCCAAAAGCACCACCAGTATATCGATTAGTTATTGATCTGCGCGAATTAAATAAATGCATTGT
The DNA here is from genome assembly GCF_964204655.1 of Triturus cristatus. Taxonomy (NCBI): domain Eukaryota; kingdom Metazoa; phylum Chordata; class Amphibia; order Caudata; family Salamandridae; genus Triturus; species Triturus cristatus. Next base: position 19,594,053 of record NC_140594.1, on the reverse strand, counting down.
ACCACAATACCCTGTGGTCCCAGATATCTCTTCATTACTCACAGCTATTGACTCAGAAGCAACGTTTTTCACTGTAATTGATCTCAAGAATGCTTTCTTTAGCGTCCCAATCGATCCGGAAAGTCAATATCTGTTCGGATTCAGTTTAAATGGACGAAGTTTTAAATTCACACGCGCACCTCAAGGATTTACAGAAAGCCCCAGCATCTATAGCCAAGCACTGAAACGAGAACTTGACAGTATCCACATGCCAGTTAACACTGCCTTGCTTCAATATGTCGATGATCTGCTGATCACCGCCCGAAGCGAACCTGAATGTGAAACAGCGTCACTGACGGTTTTAAAATTTCTGGCCGACAAGGGGCACAAGGTGTCCCCTTCTAAGCTGCAATTCTGTGTCCAGCGAGTTGTTTACCTTGGGCACTCGCTGTCCAAGGAGGGAAGGCAGCTTACATCCAACCGCATCCAGTTAATTGCTAACATGTCAGCACCCAAGACACAAAAGGAGGTGCGGGCTTTTATAGGCCTCACTTCATACTGTAGGCAGTGGATCCCTCAATATGCATTTCTAGCAAAACCACTCATCCAGTTGACAACACAGGAGGCAGCCACATCGACTGTCCTCCCTTGGACTCAAGAACATACACACGCCTTTGAAAGCTTAAAGAAAGCTTTATGCCAAGCACCTGTCTTAGCAACACCATGTTACAGTAAACAGTTTACACTCTTTGTTACAGAACGCGACGGTACTGCCTTGTCAGTACTCACTCAGGAACAAGCAGGATCACACAAACCATGTGCTTATTTCTCTAGTACATTAGATCCAGTAGCTCAGGCTCTTCCTGTGTGTCTGAAATCGGTGGCAGCAACAGCTTTAGCAATCAGACAAAGCGATGCCATAGTGTTAGGACACCAATTGACAGTACAAGTACCACACGCAGTAGAGGTTCTCTTGAACCGCACACAAACACAACACTTGACTATAGCGAGACTCACCGGTTACGAATTGACATTGTTTCAGCCACACATAGAAATCAGACGTTGTAATACGTTAAATCCTGCCACACTGTTACCAGTGGGCGGAACAGATCCATTGGCACATGATTGTGTCGAAGTCATTACTATCACGACGAAACCCAGACAAGACTTGACAGATATCCCTTTGTCAGATCCAGACTTGACATTGTATGTAGATGGGTCATGTATGAGAACAAGTACAGGAGAGTTAGTGGCCGCTTACGCAGTCACAACAGACACTGAAGTCATTGAAACAAATTGTATTAACACTTTGTCAGCTCAAGCAGCAGAGCTCATCGCTCTGACACAAGCCTGTATTCAAGCCAAAAATAAGAAAGTCAACATATACACAGATTCACGTTATGCATTCGGAGTCGTCCATGACTTCGGCGTACTGTGGCGAGAGAGAGGTTATTTAACTTCTCACGGTGCCCACATCCAACACGGACCCCTCATTCAAGCCCTATTAGACGCGATTCATCTACCTACTGCAATATCGATTATGAAATGCAAAGCCCACACAAAAGTTACCGATATCATTTCTCAGGGTAATGACCTAGCTGACAGAACAGCTAAACAGACTGCTCAGAATCTGACTCACACAACTGACATGACAAAGACAATAGTTCTGACACCAATACATTGCATGACAGTTAAGGATCCCGCCCTTGATGTAATTGACATACAGACACATGCTACACCAGAAGAAATAAAGAAATGGACTGAATTAGGAGGGATCCAAACGGATCAAGGATGGATGACGAAGGAAAAATCTATATGGTTTCTTCCCGACTCCATGGTTCAAGTCATCATTAACACTATACATAGTCCAGCGCACCTAGGAGAAAAAGCTATGCTAGACAGCATTCAACACATTTGGTTCAACAAACACTTGCGAGCAGCAGCTAAACAAAAAGTTCGTACCTGTATGATATGTTGTCAGATTAATCCAGGTAAAAGCATCCCCGTAGAGCAGGGTGGATTTCAACCTCCCGATCATGCTTTTGAAGTCCTCCAGATGGATTATATCCAGATGGAACGATGTCGAGGATTCAAATATGTTCTCGTAGTTGTCTGTGCTCTTTCCCGTTGGACAGAAGCCTACCCGGTTTCAGATTACACTGCCCCGACTACTGCCAAACAGTTAGTTCGAGAATTCTTCCCACGGTACGGTTTACCACGTGTTGTCTACTCAGATAACGGCCAGCCGTTCTCATCCGAACTAATGAAACACGTTTCCCTTTTGTTAGGCTACCAATGGAAATTCCACTGTGTCCGACATCCCGAGGCAGCAGGTCTCGTGGAACGCCATAATCAAACTCTGAAAATTAGATTGTCCAAAATATGTAGGGAAAAAGGTGTCGATTGGATAGTAGCCTTACCAGTTGCGCTCTTTTACATGAGAATGGTAGCACATTCTCGAACAGGGCTATCCCCATACGAGGTGATCTTCGGTAGACCACCAAATATGTGGGGGACGCCTATACCTCGCAAAATCACTGATGTTGACTGTAATATGCTGACAGATTACCTGGCTTCCTTGATGTCTGCACTACAATCTTGTCGTTCACAGGTAGCCGCAGCTTTTCCCGATAATACTGAGGTGACCTGGTTCTGGTCAGGAATTTTGACCGGAAGACCCAACTGGAGCCTAGATGGACATCGCCAAAATTGGTTCTACTAACTACAAGGACAGCCGTGAAGATTGAGGGACGTAAAGGGTGGTTGCACTCGAGTCATATCAAGAAATTTTATGGACTACCATCTAGTGTGAACGCTCAGCCCTGCATTCCCTCGCAGACAGACTCAAAGCTCCCCTTGGCTGAATTAACAAACACTGAACTTTATAAACTGAAGTTAAGGTCTAGTAAGTCAGACAATTTGATTGTTTAAGTCCTCTCCAAGGTGAATCGGTTGAATTTGTCTCTGACATGTATCCTCTAGACCGGAATAGAGAAAGAAATCAACAGATGCAGCTTAAAAAGCATGCGTATTGTAAATCACTTCGTAGTCACTGCATAGTAACATTATTAATTTTGTTTTTTCTAAGTCTTCTGATCATTATTTCCAGCATACTATTGAACATGTATTACCCTATTCTTAAGCGTGCTTACAATGTAACTGCAGAACATTCTTTTAGCGAATTACCTCCGCATGAGTTGTCCTATAGATTTGCGCTGCGCAACAACACATTCATTAGTATGTTACATCATTCCCATCAGACCAGCAATGCCACAAATTGTTGGATATGTGGCCGACTCCCTCCCTATCAGAACTATAAGGGAGGTTTGCCCCTCTTTCCATATCCGTTCACACACAATGGCTCCTGTGGAGCATGGTTTAGTTTGATTAATTCCCTAGATTCAAATTCCGCAGTTTATCAAGACAACTGGGTATGGGGAAACCTGAACCTAGTTTTGCTTAAAGTCTGCTACCCTAACAAGGAGGGACTTCCCACAAGAACAGGAACTGATTTAGAAAATGAAGTATATGGATTAGGTAATTTTACACTTAACCTCATGATCCTGAACGTTGAATCTGAAGCTACACCAATCTTGCCCGCCATGTCAGTATTCCCGGTAAAAGGGGAATTATGTGTAAGAAAGAATGGTTCCATACACATGGGCCATAGTAAATGCACCACTGTAATAAAATTCAGTGATCAAGGCAAGTCTACATTTAGAGCTTCTCGTCATTCCTACTTCATATGTGGCCAGACCGCATATATACGTCTACCTCTAGACTGGGATGGTACCTGTTACATAGCATTCCTTCTACCACCTGTTTTCCTAGCTCCTCCTGATTATCATAGAAATACCCATTTAGTACACAATAGACAGCAGAGAGATCTCCCAATTGTCGATTACACTGAAACAGCATGGGAGCAATACACAGATTTCAATAAAGGTTTCTTTCCCTATATAGGTACAGTCACTAATAGTAAGCTGATACGTAGATTAACCAGAACCCTTGAAGCAGTAGTGAACAAGACTACTTCCGCCTTAGGCAATTTAACAGAAGAGCAGTCTGCTATGCGGATTGTTGTGCTTCAAAATCGTCTTGTCCTTGACGTCATCCTGGCCGATAGGGGCGGAGCTTGTAGGGTCATCGGATCAAGTTGCTGCGTTTTCATACCAGAAAATTCGCCGTCAGTATATAAAGCCATAACTCGCCTTCATAAGATTGTGAGCCAGATACACCAGAGTCCAGGCACTTGGACTTGGTCCGGTTGGTTTTGGAGCGTGTTGTCAGCCTGGGGATGGAGAATCCTATCCTTCCTAGGTATTGGCTTCCTCATACTATTCAGTTGCTGCTTATGTCTACAATGTGGGCCAGCGATTTGTGGTCTGTGTGCCACATCGTGTATCCCACATCCAAGTTTTCGTTCAAGATCCCGGAAGAAGAAAGAAGAACAAATGATGCTATATGAACAGATCGATGGATTGATGAAGATCGATATCTCCTGAGGGTCCGTAGGGGACAAGGAGGGAATGAGGAAATATGAATTTTGTGATCAGTTATGTCCCCTATCGTAGACCCCAACGGCTCCATGTGCATGCTATAAGTACATGTATGTTCCCTCCAGTTCCAGTTTTGAAGACGCAAATACATGTGCGTCCACCGTCAACATGTCCTCTTTCAGATCCGCCATGAATGGGTCAGATATTCCATTCCTAAGTATGAAAGGCCACCGACTTTATGTGGTTCACTTTCCACATTTTACAGATTCAGGCGAGTAGGCCCTGAATTCTGTCATCAAGCCTTTTCCTGCTTTCTGCCTCTGAAAGCTCCAGTCTGAGCCTGCATCTGTATCCATGAACTTTGTCCTACTCCCTGCGCGGCTAACGGTGCCTGATCCAGCCTGTTGCCTGCCAAAAACTGTATTTCACCTTCAAGATTATCTACTCCGCTCCTCATCCGATGCATTCCTGTCTAGTAGTTTAGGTAAACATTCCTCCAGCTACCGCGCAAAGGGCCAGGCCTCGCTGTCCTCATACAAGTAATTCATAGCCCCTGTTACCATGGAATATTCCTACCCCCTTGCATCTCATGTAGACACTTAGACGCTTGTACACGCACTAACAGTCAGTATAGAATAGATTCTATCCTAGAAACCTTTCCTTTTGGATAACACAGTTCTTTAAACATAGGATATTAGATATGATTTGGGATTAGGTTGACATGACCCCCAGACTTCTGTCTCCACATGTAGAGCTAAATGTCAAGTTCCCTTCACCCTCTAGTTGCACGTCAATCACACGTCATGCGGCTGCGCGCGCATCTCTGCCAAATATTTCTGCTGACATTACAGGATTCTCTCATGGATCCACCCACTTGTGACATCATGTATGATGACGTTTATTAAATTACACCCATATGTCCGCCTCTTTAGTTACGTATGCACATTTTATCTGTATTATCAGCTGTTACGCCTCTTGCATCTGTTTCACTGTAGTGTATTTTCTATAAAACTGATTATCTGTCAATAATGTATGCCCTTCCTTCCTGAACTTTCGTGGTGATGGAATAGAAGCCTGCAATTCGAATTGTATTCCTTTGTATAGGAATAAAGCCTTTTAGAACCTCTAATACCACGGATTCTGCCTCTTATATTTACTGAGTTATTCTTACTAGACTTTACCGCATAAAAAATAGTACCGGTAATGAAATATTTACCACAATGGTCCCGGGTCACTCCTGTCTTTGTGATGGTCCGGGTCACTTCTGTGTGTGTGATGGTCCCGGGTCACTTCTGGTCCCGGGTCACTTCTGTGTGTGTGATGGTCCCGGGTAACTTCTGTGTTTGTGACGGTCCCGGGTCACTTCTGTGTGTGTGATGGTCCCGGGTCACTTCTGTGTTTGTAATGGTCCCGGGTCACTTCTGGTGCCGGGTCACTCCTGTGTTTGTGATGGTCCCGGGTCATTTCTGTGATGGTCCCGGGTCACTCCTGGGTTTGTGATGGTCCCGGGTAATTTCTGTGTTTGTGGTGGTCCCGGGTCACTTCTGTGTTTGTAATGGTCCCGGGTCACTTCTGGTCCCGGGTCACTCCTGTGTTTGTGATGGTCCCGGGTCATTTCTGTGTTTGTGATGGTCCCGGGTCACTTCTGTGTTTGTAATGGTCCCGGGTCACTTCTGGTCCCGGGTCACTCCTGTGTTTGTGATGGTCCTGGGTCACTCCTGTGTTTGTGATGGTCCCGGGTCATTTCTGTGATGGTCCTGGGTCACTCCTGTGTTTGTGATGGTCCCGGGTCATTTCTGTGTTTGTGATGGTCCCGGGTCACTTCTGTGTTTGTAATGGTCGCGGGTCACTTCTGGTCCCGGGTCACTCCTGTGTTTGTGACGGTCCCGGGTCATTTCTGTGTTTGTAATGGTCCCGGGTCACTTCTGGTCCCGGGTCACTCCTGTGTTTGTGATGGTCCCGGGTCATTTCTGTGTTTGTAATGGTCCCGGGTCACTTCTGGTCCTGGGTCACTCCTGTGTTTGTGATGGTCCTGGGTCACTCCTGTGTTTGTGATGGTCCCGGGTCATTTCTGTGATGCTCCCGGGTCACTCCTGTGTTTGTGATGGTCCCAGGTCACTCCTGTGTTTGTGATGGTCCCGGGTCACTTCTGTGTTTGTAATGGTCCCGGGTCACTTCTGGTCCCGGGTCACTCCTGTGTTTGTGATGGTCCTGGGTCACTCCTGTGTTTGTGATGGTCCCGGGTCATTTCTGTGATGGTCCCGGGTCACTCCTGTGTTTGTGATGGTCCCGGGTCATTTCTGTGTTTGTGATGGTCCCGGGTCACTTCTGTGTTTGTAATGGTCGCGGGTCACTTCTGGTCCCGGGTCACTCCTGTGTTTGTGATGGTCCCGGGTCATTTCTGTGTTTGTAATGGTCCCGGGTCACTTCTGGTCCCGGGTCACTCCTGTGTTTGTGATGGTCCCGGGTCATTTCTGTGTTTGTAATGGTCCCGGGTCACTTCTGGTCCCGGGTCACTCCTGTGTTTGAGATGGTCCTGGGTCACTCCTGTGTTTGTGATGGTCCCGGGTCATTTCTGTGATGGTCCCGGGTCACTCCTGTGTTTGTGATGGTCCCAGGTCACTCCTGTGTTTGTGATGGTCCCGGGTCACTTCTGTATTTGTGATGGTCCCGGTTCACTTCTGGTCCCGGGTCACCTCTGTGTTTGTGATGGTCCCGGGTCACTTCTGTGTTTGTAATGGTCCCGGGTCACTTCTGTGTTTGTGATGGTCCTGGGTCATTTCTGTGTTTGTGATGGTCCCGGGTCACTTCTGGTCCCGGGTCACTCCTGTGTTTGTGATGGTCCCGGGTCATTTCTGTGTTTGTAATGGTCCCGGGTCCCTTCTGGTCCCGGGTCACTCCTGTGTTTGTGATGGTCCTGGGTCACTCCTGTGTTTGTGATGGTCCCGGGTCATTTCTGTGATGGTCCCGGGTCACTCCTGTGTTTGTGATGGTCCCAGGTCACTCCTGTGTTTCTGATGGTCCCGGGTCACTTCTGTGTTTGTGATGGTCCCGGTTCACTTCTGGTCCCGGGTCACTTCTGTGTTTGTGAAGGTCCCGGGTCACTTCTGTGTTTGTAATGGTCCCGGGTCACTTCTGGTCCCGGGTCACTCCTGTGTTTGTGATGGTCCCGGGTCATTTCTGTGTTTGTGATGGTCCCGGGTCACTTCTGGTCCCGGGTCACTTCTGTGTTTGTGATGGTACCGGGTCACTTCTGTGTTTGTAATGGTCCCGGGTCACTTCTGGTCCCGGGTCACTTCTGTGTTTGTGATGGTCCCGGGTCATTTCTGTGTTTGTGATGGTCCCGGGTCACTTCTGGTCCCGGGTCACTTCTGTGTTTGTGATGGTCCCGGGTCATTTCTGTGTTTGTGATGGTCCCGGGTCACTTCTGGTCCCGGGTCAGTTCTGTGTTTGTGATGGTACCTTGTCACTTCTGTGTTTGTGATGGTACCGGGTCACTTCTGTGTTTGTAATGGTCCCGGGTCACTTCTGGTCCCGGGTCACTCCTGTGTTTGTGATGGTCCCGGGTCATTTCTGTGTTTGTGATGGTCCCGGGTCACTCGCCTTTCAGGAGTGGAATGTACTGGACTCGGCTGTTGTATTTCAGAAACGAATGCATATTTCTGTTTACCCCGAGAGTGGCATTCCATACACCCGTGTACCCGAGGCAGATCGCTGTTCGGAGAAGTTTCATTTTCATATTGCCTTGACATTGTGTAATTATATTTGCATCTGGCTGCGCTTTCTGCGTGTTTATTCTTCTATTGAATGAAAACAGAATAAGACAGATGGGTGGTTTGTGGGAGAAGCCGCGCTTCGAACATTCCGCTCAGTTCCACCGCATTTAGAGTTCATATTTTCCAAGGTCACTTCTCTGCTATTAATGCTTGTTTTCACCTGTCACAAACGAGCTTTATTCAAAGCAAACACTCTCTCCCTCCTCTCTGGATTTAAGTTTTGTTGAAAGGCGCGTTCAGCCGGGAGGAGGGGGAGAATTCTGGGAAATTAATAATTGCATGATGTTCTCGCCCTGTGTGATTTGAAGACAAAGTTCTGGAAACTTCTGAACCTTCTGTACCCCAGAGTTGGAAGTGAAACATCTGCCTGAGATGACAAGGTGCGGAGAGGAGCGCTGGGAGTGGGACGTCCTGGAAGATCTAAGGCGACGCCCACTCATAAAACAAGCATTTGCAATGCAATAGGTCTCGCATTTACGAGAGTTTGAGCTATTGGCATTGTAAATGACAATGCTTTTTATTTACGTGATGGTTTTTGAAGCATAAATAAAAGGCGTTGTCATTTACAATGCAAATAGCTAAGACTATCGCAAATGCAAGACCTATTGTAATGCAGATGCTTTTTGGCAGGTGGGCGGACAGCTGGGGGGGTGGGGCAGTTGTGTCCGCACGGCGCTTTTCACCGTGTCCTGTCCTGCCAGCTTGGGTGAAGGGTGGGGGAGGTGAGGTGGTCCTTGGGGCCCCATGTCCTCCCTCGTTCAAGCTTGCTGAAGGAACGCGGTGACTTCAGCAAGCGGTTCTTACCTTTTCTTTCCTCCCCTTCCTTCTTTCCGCTGTGAAATGGATTCAAAAAAGAAAGAAACGCTTTTGTTAAACTGTCTTTCTCTTCCATTTTGTTCCAAACTGCAGCCTCAGGATGGAAGGGGTAAATAAACGGGAAAAATACGGCTCTAAATATAGGAAAATAACTAAATGAACCCCAATAGTGGCCCCAAATTGACCAGAATGATTTCACTCACGCGCAAGCACATTAGCGCCACTTTACAGAGTGGGCCAGTCAAAGCGCTAGGTTCGTTTTCTCCTCTTTCCTGAAAAAGCAGCTTTCCCTTGCTTCTGCCTTTCGCTTTCCAAGTTTGACACATTAAGGGGGATGCAGCGCCTTTGCCTGAAATGTCGAGGACACAACTTGTCATTTTCAAACCGTTCGTTGAGGACACTGTGCATCTCTCCAGCGAGACTATTCTTAACCAGTTACTCAGCTCAGTGTGTTAAAGAGCCAGCGCCAGTGATCCACAAGGCAGGTCACAGGTTCAAATCTCAGGAATTCAGTCTTCCACCCTTAAGCGATTCATAAACAAGCTGTCTCCGTGGAGCCGACGGGGGACGGAAAGTGAAAGCATGCGATGCGCTTGTGAGCGCGCGGTGGGAGCCAGAGACGAGACGCCATGCAGGCGTGCTGGAGGGAGCGTGGGAGCGTGTGAAGCAGAGAAAACACTATGCGCGTGCACATCGGATGTCCGTGCGCGCACATGGTTTGTCTCCCTTTGCTAGGAAAAGCCACAACAATAGAGTCTCGCCAAGCGAAGCAGCTGCGCTGCGTTTGCTAGGCGAGACCTAAATAGCGGCGGTGAAGGAGCTCCAACGTGGAGTGAAAAGTCTTTTTTCAGGTGTTTCTAGAGGTCTGAGGTACAGGGACCGGTGGGAAGGGTGAGGATGTGCATAACCCTGAGGGCGGGCACGAGCGGCGCAGGGGGAGGACGCACCACGGGCCAGCACTACTTCCCGGTAGCAAAGCTGAGGGTTATCACCGTTGGAAGGTCTAAAAACAAGACATGTGCACTGTCATGTTCTCACCGTGCATCAAAGACAAACACATAATGTAGATGTGAGCTCGTGTGTAGCCATACCATGGCGTCTCACCGTGACTTGTTTGTCTATTGAATGCCAGGGGCACCCCTCCGCCACTACAGCTGTGCTCTTGAGTGACTGCCAGTAATGCACGAGACAGTACTCATCACCAGGCGACTCTTGGCAGAAGTGAGTGCACGTACCTCCTAGGGACGACAGGTAGCGCCAGTGCTTGTCCCGCCCCTGCTTTCCTGCCGCGTGTCTCCATGATTCAGAAGAACACAGGACTGGTACAACAATTGAACAAAGTATGTTGGTGTGCATATATTAGCATACATTCCCTGCACCCGCTTTGTGCTGTTTTGGAGGGCAGTCTGGATTTCAGGAGACAGTTTCTCATAATCACCGAATAACTTCTTGAATAAAATGGATTACTATGGATAAAGCATTTGAAGAATCTGGTTTACTCTAGTTGAGTTTTGAAATTGTTTCAAATACGTTTACAAGGCTGTAGCGGCTTGACAGGTGTGTTGTTTTTCGCATTGGTGCATTGTTCTCTAGTTGGTGTGTTGTTTCTCGTTGGTGTGTGTTCATCAGGAGTCTAAAACATAATTCATCAAAGAAACTCATCAGTTACCATATGTAAGCCTCAGTCACGCATGTATGTCAACATTTTGAAATGAACAACTCTCTGAACGCCCTCGTGATCTTAACTGTGCTCAAAAAACAACATCATTCCCCCGCATTACCCCTTAGCACACTCCCATACACATATTAACTCATGTCAAAATATCTCTCCCTATTTTAAAACATACTCAAACTCCCAAAATATCACCCCTTTACTTTGAATCAAAAATAGTTGATGAGTTTCTTTGATGAATTATGTTTTAGACTCCTGACGAAGGGCACAATAGCCCGAAATGCATTGAGTTTGTTAACCACACGGTTTCCACGGAGATATAGCGGATTCCGACGTGCTACAGTTAAAGCCTGGATTGGCATCGCTGTAGAATAATAAGTATGGAATGAAACTATGGACTCATAATCACCGAATAACTTCTTGAATAAAATGGATTACTATTGATCACAATGGAATAAATGATTTGAAGAATCTGGTTTGCTCTGGTTGAGTGTTGAAATTGTTTCAAATACGTTTACAAGGCTGTAGCGGCTTGACGGGGGGAGGTTTTCCACTCAATTCAGTGGATGTTTTTCAGTGCTACTGGGGCAGAGCACAACACAAGCCTGCACGCCGAATCACCGCCAACGAGAAGTAGTTTCAAAGAAGGATTCGTAATAGAAGTAAAACTTCGGTGTGCATCCCATTTAGCAGTGTCGTTAAAACCACACACCAACCAGAAACAAAACACTAACTAGAGAACCATGCCCCAATGGGAAAACAACACACCGACCAAAGAACAACACACCAACTAGAGAACAACACACCAACCAGAAACCAACATACCAACCAACCAGAAACCAACACATGAACTGGAGAACACTACACCATTCAGAAACCAGCACATGCCTACCCTTATGAAAATAATAAATCCCCAAAGCAACTGGGTCCTATCATAATTCAAAATCCAGGAGGTCAACACCAGCCTCCACAAGAACTGCAGCGTCCCCAAGGCGGCAACAGCAACCCTCTGCAGGTGGTATTCAAACTGATTTGTGCCCATTTCCCACAAAACCCCCAAATCGCCCCATGATATAAACGGCTATCAATTCTGGTCGTGGGTCAGGGGTCCAAGAGTATTTCGGGGCCCCTTTCTCTTTATCGCTAGCCATGCACACCACCTCTTCTGATAAGGGATGCCCCACTTCTGTCTTACTCTCCTCTTGGGGACCTCTCTTTTCAGATGCCTTTGATGGCCAAGATGTCATGCCTGATCTATGATGGTGCAGGAAGGGCCACGACCTGAAGCATTTTCCCTTCACAACCCTATGCTCATCATTGGACCCCAAATCTTGGAAGCCTCACTGCTCACATTTCTTTTAACAGACACCCTTACATTTAATGTTGTTTTATGTTATAATGAACTCCACCCTCTCCTGTAGCTTCTTTTGACTTTATCCAATTCATACATATTCCCTGTGCATTCCAGTTCCCCTAAATAAATCCTGACCTACAGCACAGCCACACACCGCTTACAACATGACGCAAATGCTTCAAGGACCTCTTTTCCAAATACCGTTTCAGAAAGTGTGGCACCAAGATCTCTCTGGCTGGTCTCAGTTTTGCTCACTGTCCTACATTTGAGGGTAAACTGTCCTAAAGTTGAATCCTACCAGATCTCTTTATACAATCCAAACCTCTTTGGCAGCGCTGTCAAAACGGCCAACCTCGGGGTCGGTAATTCAGAGGTGCGGAATATCGTGGTTTTCTGAGTTCCCTTTGGTGTGGGCCCTGACAATTAAGAAAATATGGCCGAAAAGGTTATTAACCAGATTCCTGCAGTAAATCTCAATTTTTCACCAGTTTCAAAGCCAACAGTTTCACAGTATTTTCAAAATACTACCAAATACCGACACATCTGGCGCATTCTGTGGAGTGCACTGTGGCACGTGGCGTAAAATGGCAGTGCACTCTGCGTGTGTGAGTTGGTGCATTCTGGGAGACCCCAGGTGGATTTTCCAGATGTGTGAGAGATTTGGGCTTGTTTCCTGTTAGCAAACGTAGTTTGCTCGTTTTGATGTAGCCTTCTTTTTAGGAGTTAGCTACTGACATCTTTAGCAAAAGACCTATTGTACCCAAAATGCACCTAGCGTAGTTTTTTTGTCCACCCCTTGCTCATTATTCAGTGACTATCTCTCTCATGGGCTAAATTACAAGCCCCTTGCATCGCTGGTATGTCACTTTTCCCATATTAAAAGTATCGCCCCAGCGGCGCAAGGGGCTTGTAAATAAGCCCCTCAGTTTCTTCTTTCAAAGATGTCCTCTCTATTCTTGTGTCTGTTTCACCCAACGAGCATTTCGGTTTACTGCGCTTTAATTGGATGAGCTGGATCCTTCCACTGCTGATGTCAGGACCTTGCATTGCAGTGCGTGAGAAGGTACTTTATTTCTGTTTCACCTTAATCCCCACCTTCTTTCCAGCCCCGGTCTTTTTTATTTAAGAATTAGATCCCATGCTTGCTTGCCCCGGCCAACATCCTTGTGTGCTGGCTGCAGTCCCAGGCTTTGTCAGCCAGCCACCAAGTTTAAATGATTTTAGCCCATTCCAAGATGGCCACCACTCAGTGTGTGTGTGTGTGTGTGCTGGTCTGCATGCCTGCTATCTTGGAAAAGTTTTTTTCTTTAAGAAGAATTATTCACAATGGGTACCACATGTGATATGATACACCCGCTAATCAGTTTACCATATGACTCACCTACATGTGATCCTATGTGTACAAACATACCCTAGTATCAGTCAGTACAGACCCCGCTTTAAGTATGAGCAGCTGTGAAAGAACAATGGGGCATATCAACAAGCAGCAGCGATATTTATCGCTGACCGCTTTTAGCGTGACAAATCCTAACGCCGTCTATCGCCAGATTCTATCGCCCGGTCAGCGCACAATTAACAAGGCGCATCACCGAGGCGATAGAAATCCGGCCAATAGCGGCGATAAGCGACAATATCATTGGAATTCCAGAGATAGGGAACAGCGTTAGGGAAAAATATTATAAATAGGGAGATGTGGACTCAGGATAATAATCCACCCCCATGATAGATATGGCATAGTAGGCAAAAAGCAGGTGTAAGAAACCGTCGAAAAACCTGGTTAGCGCTAATTTTTAAGTCGCTAGTCAGTTTAGCGATACCCTTGTAAATACGGAGAAGCTGTGTTAGCGATGATTTTCGCAGTATTTCAGACGGGCACGCCTACCTCGCATCTCATTAGCGATGCGAGGCGCAAAGGAAATGGACGAAGAAGCATGAATTCACGCGTTTGCGTGTCCTTGCTAATAGGGCGTTAAAATTATCGCTGCCTTTCATCCTAAAACGGACGCTAAAGCGACGATAATTTTAACTCCGAGCCTTGTTGATATGCCCCAATGTGTGTAATTCTTTGAAGCAAGAATGTGCAAATTACTTACTTTAGTATCTGCCCTGCAAATGAGGGATGTTTGTCGTCTCACATAGAGAGCTGCAGATTTCTAAGCAGTAAATGTAACTTCTCAAAATGACTTGCGGGGTGAGCACTAGAGATCTTGTCCACATGTGGCCTTAAACAGGGGTTTATGGGTAAAAGTATGCTTGTGAGCTCTGATGCTGCGTTTACCGACCATGGCCTGCAGTGAAGGAGTGACGTGGTGCGTGGAAGGATGGACAATATGTTCCTATAGGCTGAAGCTTCTATCTGTCCTACGACAGTCCTATGGAAATGAAATTGAAAGGAGTACGCTCGTGGAATGGACTGGTTCCTTGACCACACCTGGGCAACCATGTTTTTCACAGATTTATGTATCAGACTGTGGGCATTTGTCTTGAGCGTTGCGTGGTTGGCCCAGTTTGAACGAGGCGGCGTGGTGGCGAGGAGAGGGCACACACAGATGTATTTAAAGATGCCCATGGGGGAATATGTGCTTGTGTGCATTAATCATGCAGCGGGACACTCTGAGGCGGAAGTAAAAGGTCATTTTTTACTTTAATGGTGTCATCCACAATGTAGTTCCTGTCTCCTGTCGCATCTGGCTCCTGAGGCTGAGATAAGGCAGCTGTCTCAAGCCACGAACACCAGGTGGCGCCAGACAAAAAAGGAATGGCCTTTTCGTACCGGATGTGGAGTTTACCAACAGGAGACGGGGAGGCTAGAAATCATGTACTCTGGAAAAGTCTCTGCTAGCTACATCCTTCAAGCAGTAAGCTGTAAGCTGGCAGACCAGCCTATAGCCCCTGGGATGCACAGTGGTCAGACCGATGTCCCACTCCCACCTCCAAGGCCATCCTAGAGGGCTGATGGTGTCGCTCTTACCAAGAACTTGAGAGAGGCAGAGGATGGCGTCCAGGACCACCAAGGATCACCAGGGGCATCTTGTCTGGTAAAAGGACCAGTAACTGGGGTTTTTTCTAGAGTTTTGGGGACTGTGAGCAGAGTGCAGCTGCCAACAGGTACCTTTCCACCTAGGTGCTGGAGAAGGCCACAATGAGGGTGTTTTACGGTAACCTTTGCAAGCTTCGCACTTTCCGAAGTTTGCAAGGGAAAAAATCGTAAACTTTCGAGTCGGAGGACTGCATGCTGTCATGTCTTTAGCTCCTTGGCAGCAGAAGCAAATTTCAATGCGAATTACAGCTACTGATATATATTCGGAATTATGTTGACAGGGAAGCAAGTGCTGATCTGAAAACCTACATCAGTGTATTGGAGGTTTCAACATTTAAATTTTACTGAAAGATTAGCAGAGTTTACACATTTTGCCTTTCCTGAAGTTTGTGTCGACCTCTCAACCTCTGAACCTTACTCCAGACCCCTGTCTCTGTTGTATGCCATGTGACTCTCTTTTTTCTTTTCTCTGACGAGTTCTCAAAACTTTTTGTCAGTTGTTTATTTTATGCTAACCCGGCTCTTCTCTTACCCCTGTACCAGATGTTCCTCTTTCCTTGGAGGACCTAAGTCTCCTCGCCTACCACAAGCCGCGGCACCACAAGGCTCGGTTCTGTGACCTCTCTGGCTCACCCTCTCCAACGCCTCTCTGTGGCTTTACATATCATGCATCATCTATAAACCATCATCAGACACGTCTTTGTCCACTCAGTCCTGTCCCCTACCCTCTGCTCCAACCCTAAATATCAGCCTATCCTCCATGAAACACTGGATGGCTCTTACACTCATTATCTTGAACTTCTCCATAGGAAACCCCTTACCCCCTGCCTCAGTGCCACACACCTCTCTCCTGCTCCCTAGGCTTCTTCTCCCCTACCTCAGTACCTCACTTCCCTCTCTCCTGTCTCCTTCTCCCTGGGCATCCTACCTCCTGCCTCAGCACTAGGAGGGTCCTACCTTCACACATTCACTCCTGCAGCAGCTAACTAGGAGTCTCCCGCCATCACACATTCACTCTGCAGCAGCTGACTAGGAGTCTCCCACCTTCACACATTCACTCATGCAGCAGCTGACTAAGAGGGACCTGGCTTCACACATTCACTCCTGCAGCAGCTGACTAGGAGTCTCCCGCCTTCAAACATTCACTCCTGCAGCAGCTGACTAGAGGGTCCAACTTTCACACATTTACTCCTGCAGCAGCTGACTAGGATTCTCCTGCCTCCACACATTCACTCCTGCAGCAGCTGACTAGGAGTCTCCCACCTTCACACATTCACCCATGCACCAGCTGACTAAGAGGGTCCTGGCTTCACACATTCACTCCTGCAGCAGCTGACTAGGAGTCTCCCACCTTCAAACATTCACTCCTGCAGCAGCTGACTAGAGGGTCCCACTTTCACACATTTACTCCTGCAGCAGCTGACTAAAGAGGCCCAACTTCACACATTCACTCCTGCAGCAACTGACTGGGAAGGTCCTGCCTTCACACATTCACTCCTGCAGCAGTTGACTAGGCGGGTCCCGCCTTCACTCATTCACTCCTGCAGCAGTTGACTAAAGGGTTCAACCTTCACACATTCACTCTTGTAGCAGCTGACTAAAGGGTTCCAACTTCACACATTTACTCCTGCAGCAGCTGACTAGAGGGTCCCGTCTTCACACATTCACTCCTGCAGTAACTGACTTGGAGGGACCTGCCTTCACATATTCACTCCTGTAGCAGCTGATTAGAGGGTCCTGCCTTCACACATTCAATCCTGCAGCATCTGACTAAAGGGGCCCAAATTCACACATTCACTCCTGCAACAACTGACTGGGAGGGTCCCGCCTTCACGCATTCACTCAAGCAGCAGCTGACTAGAGGGCCCCACTGTCACACATTCACTCCTGCAGCAGCTGGCTAGGAGGTTCCTGTCTTCACACATTCACTCCTACAGCAGCTGACTAGAGAGTCTCACCTTCACACATTCACTCTTGCAGAAGCTGACTAGAGGGTCCTGCCTTCATACATCCACTCCTGCAGCAGCTGATTAGGAGTTTCACATCTTCACACATTCACTCCAGCAGCAGCTGACTGGAGGGTCCCACGTCACACATTCACTCATGCAGCAGCTGATTAGAGGATCCTGCTGTCATACATTCACTCCTGTAGCAGTTACCTAGAGGGTCCTGCCATCACACATTCACTCCTGCAGCAGCTAACTAAAGGGTGCCGCCTTCACACATTCACTCCGGCAGCAGCTAACTAAAGGGTCCAACCTTCACACATTCACTCTTGCAGCAGCTGACTAGAGGGTCCTGCCTTCATACATTCACTCCTGCAGTAGCTGACTACAGGGTCCCACCTAAATACTTTCACTGCTGCAGCAGCTGACTAGAGGGTCCCATCTTCACACATTCACACTTACAGCAGCTGATTAAATGGTCCGGCCTTCACACATTCAGTCCTGCAGCAGCTGTCTAGAGGGTTCCGCCTTCACACATACACTCCAGCAGCAGCTGAATTGATGGTCCAGACTTCACACATTCACTCCTGCAGCAGCTGACTAGAGGGTGCCTCCTAAACACTTTCACTGCTGCAGCAGCTGACTAGAGGGTCCGGTCTTCATACATTCACTGCTGCAGCAGATGACTAGAGGGTAGGGTCCTGACTTCACACATTCATTCCTGCAGCAGCTGAGTAGTGGGGCCTGCCTTCACACATTCACTAGTGCAACAGCTGACTAGCAGACTGCAGCCTTCACACATTCACTCCTTCAGGAGATGACTAGGGCAGTCCTGCCTTCACACATTCACTCCTGCAGGAGCTGACTAAGACGTTCCTGCCTTTTAGCATTCACTAATGCAGAAGCTGACTAGGAAGGACCCGCTTTCCCATATTCACTCCTGCAGCAGCTGACAAGGAGGGTCCCAACATCACACATTCACTTCTGCAGCAGCTGACTAGGAGGGTCCTGTATTCACACATTATCTCATGTAGCAGTTGACTCATGGCACTTCCTTCACACATTCATTCCTGCTGCAGCTGTCAAAAGGATGCCACCTTCACTCATTCACTCTTGCAGCAGCTGACTAGGAGGTTACTGCCTTCACACATTCACTCCTGCAGCAGCTAACTGGGATTTTACCACCTTCACACATTCACTCCTGCAGCAGCTGGCTAGGAGGGTTCAACCTGCACACATTCACTCTTGCAGCAACTGACTAGAAGGCATAACCCTTCACACATTCACTCCTGCAGCAGCTGACTAAAGGGTACCACATCACACATTTACTCCTGCAGCAGCTGAAGAGAGGGCCCCATCTTCACACATTCACTCCTGCAGCAGCTGACTACGAGGGTCTCACCATCACACATTCACTTCTGCAGCAGCTAACCAGAGGGTCCCATGTTCACACATTCACTCCTGCAGCAGCTGTCCAGAGGGTCCCACCTTCACACATTCACTCCTGCAGCAGCTGACAAGGAGTCTACCGCCTTCCCACAGTCTCTCCTGCAGCAGCTGACTAGAGGGTCCCCCCTCCACACATTCACTCCTGCAGCAGCTAACTAGAGAGTGCCGCCTTCACACATTCACTCCTGCAGCAGCTGACCAGAGGGTCCCACCTTCACATATTCACTTCTGCAGCAGCTGACTAGGAGTCTCCCACCTTCACACATTCAGTCCTGCAGCCACTGACTAGAGGTTCCTGCCTTCACACATTCAGTTCTGCAGCAGCTGACTAGGAGTCTCCTGCCTTCACAGACTCACTACTGCAGAAGCTGACTATTGGGTCCCTCCTTCACACATTCACTCCTGCCTCAGCTGACTAGTTTGTACCGTATTCACACATTCAGTCCTATAGCAGTTGACTATAGTGTCCCTCCTTCACACATTCACTCCTGTAGCAGATGGAAATAGGGTCCCTCCTTCAGACATTCACTCCTGTAGCAGCTGACTAGAGAATCCTGCCTTCACACATTCCCTCCTGCAGTTGCGGCCTAAGAGGATCCCACCATCACACATTCACTCCTGCAGCAGCTGACTAGGAAGCTCCCGAATTAACACATTCACTCATTCAGCAGCTGACTAGAGGGTCCTGCCTTCACACATTCACTCCTGCAGCAGCTTACTAGGAGGGTTCCACCTTCACGCATCCACTTCTGTAGGAGCTGACTAGATGGTCCTGCATTCACACATTCACTCCTGCAGCAGCTGACTAGGAGGATCCTGCCTTCAGACTTCAGTCCTCCAGCAGATGACTAGAAGATACCGCCTTCACACATTCACTCCTGCAGCAGATGACTAGGATGGTCCCACCTTCACACATTCACTCCTGCAGCAGCTGACTAGAGGGTCAGACCTTCACACATTTACTCCTGAAGCAGCTGAATAGAGGGTCCGGCCTTCACACATTCACTCCTGCAGCAGCTGACTAGAGGGTCTGGCCTTCACAGATTCACTCCTGCAGCAGCTGACTAGGAGTCTCCCGCTTTCACACATTCACTCCTTCAGCAGCTGACTAGGAGACTTTCACCTTCACACATTCACTCCTGCAGCAGCTGACTAGAGGGTCCCACATTCACTCCTGTAGCAGCTGACTATAGTGTCCCTCCTTCACACATTCACTCCTACAGCAGCTGACTGGAGGTTCCTACCTTCACACAATCACTCCTACATCTGCTAAGAGGGTCCTGCCTTCACACATTCACTCCTGCAGCTGCTGACTAGGAGCGGACCGTCTTCACACATTCACTACTGCAGCTGCTGACTAGGAGGTTGCTGCCTTCACACATTCCCTCCTGCAGCTGCTGACTAGGGGGTTACTGCCTTCACACATTTACTCCTGCAGCTGCTGACTAGGAGGTTGCTCCCTTCACATTCACTCCTGCAGCTGCTGACTAGGAGGTTGCTGCCTTCTCACATTCACTCAGAGGATCCTGCCTTCACACATAGAAGTAGGTTGCTAGCAGAGCTTCTTCCTCTCAAATCCTGCGTGCGGGCCCTGCGACCCTGAGACATTATCAACCTAGTCCAACAAACTTAAGGACAGTGATGCTTAAAGTTGGGATGTGGCAGATCTGCAACTCCCCACCCCCCCTCGAGAGGTCACTAATGAGGCCCTTGAGACTATTTTCTTCTGCAGCTGTTTATGTGTCTTCAGAGAGTCAAAGGCGAGGAGAGGCAGAAAGAGGCTTGTTTTTACAAATGAATGCAGACTCTTCTGTTGACACGTCTCTGCGCATCCCCTGGCGGAACCAAGTGAAAAAACAACTTTAAGGGCATTGTTATTCATCTTTTTTTTTTTAAATATTGAATTATGACTCAAAATGGCAGAATTGCAGACCGACTCATCAGTGTATTTGTTGTATGACATCACAGCAGATGTATTTCTATGTCATGCGGAGCTATGGAACTTTAATCTAGTGTACTGATGTTTTTCTGAGCAAGGTGTTGTATGATGTCCGTCTGAGGCACTTGACCCCACTAAGCTGTTCCACCATTAATTGGAACTTCTGATAATGAGTAGCTTAGCCTTGGCAGTTCCCTCAGGACTCAATACGTATAATTGACCATATAGTATAGATGAAGTCACAGTTACAATTCAGAGATATGTGCCTTAGATGCAGAAACTCCACAATTCTAAGATGCACCTTGTGGGTGTCTGAGGAGGACACCAAGGTAGCAGTGACCAATCAAGGTGATACTTTGTGCACAATCACAGACATGTTCAAGGCCTTCACCACTCTTCCAAAGTTACATCTCGCTGAAGCAGGACTCTTGCATGGGCACTAGGGTGAAAGAAAGACTTTTAACAGGAAACACTTTCCTAATATCATTTCTTTCAATGTTATGGTTAGGTAACTGATAACTGAAAAACTTACCTTGTGATGAAAATGTGTTTCCGATGAAAACTCTTCTCTTTCAAAATGTCACAATGAAATTGAGAAATTGTGTAGCACTTTCCGCCACTTAGTACATAACCAATAAATTGGGCTATGCAGTTTGAGTTAAAATTACATGGAAGTGTGTGAAAGTGTAAAAACACTAAATTCCCAATGCCCCCACCAGCTCAGAAAAGTGTCACAGCATCACTGATGAAGGAGGGACACTGTTTGCCAGGGTAGGGCACAGTGCAATAGCTTGACGTTCACAGCTGAAGAGGGCTCTGCCCTACCACAGCCCTATAGCTGACCACACACCACAACCAACCACTCACCCTACATCTGGGCCCTGCCAATCTTCACCCCCTCCTGGGCAGTCTTTTCCTGCCCTTCAAGGCTCACACCTTTTCATATATTGGGTCATTTTCTTTTGAACTTTCCTCCCCTACAACTCACAGCTACCTCCCCCTTTGAAGTCAGAATCGGCACTGACCTGTTCAGAAAGACTGGGCGTAGTACGTGGAACTCCACGAAGTGCAAAAAAAAGTCTGCCGTGCTACGCGGAGCTCCGCAAGGAGCAGAGTGCATTAGATAAATGACAGGTTGCGGTGATTTTCAGCGCCCCCCGCACTGTGCATTCATCGCAAATGGCACCATGCACAGTGCAAGCGGGTGCTGCTTCCTTTCTGCCACTCGAGTAGATTTTTACTCGAGCAGCAGCTTTCTCAACGTCAACGGACAGTTTCTCAACGCGAGCGGTTGCTAGCATACGCGACCACTCGCAATGAGAAATTGGACCGCCTGCAAAGAGAAATCTCGCGGGAGCTTGATTTTCTATGCTTGCGCTCTCCAACTTTATGTTGAACATCGAGAATGAGGAAAAAGTTCACCGGGAGGTGGATTTTCCTCACTCGCGGTCAGCAACTTGACGTTGACGAAAGTGAGCGAGGAAAAAACTCCGCTCCGCATTGTGAAGCGGAGTTTTTCAGAACTCCACAGGCGCCGCGTAACACCTAGTGCGGAAAACTCTGCAAACTCTGTGAACGGAGTGATGTTCACTGCCCAGACTTATTTTTCAGCCTGGAAAAACCATAGTTGTGATATCAAACACCCTCCTTCCCTACCAGAGACACTACAATTATGTCTCTGGTTGTGACAGCGTGTATTTGAATCAACTGCCTTGTGATCTGTGTGTGCTTGTTTCACCTCACCATGTTCACACCTCCCTGCTCCTCTCATGTCCATGTAACCAGCTGAACTGCACAGGGTCTTGTTTAAAGTGCCATGCTGTGTACAGCGCTTTGGTCAGAAGGAGTCTGTCTCTTCAGTCTGCCTCTTCAACTGGAAATTGCCCTCCTGGACGAAACACCCCAGGCCACCATCCGGATGATGACACCGCATGCACGCACCGCATCCATGTGACAGTCGACAAATGATATAATAGAATATCCAAAGGGGGGGACAGAGGGGCTTGTTTAACGAGGTCCACAGTACGAGCCCCAGGAGACTGTATGCAAACAAGGTACAATGTTCCTCAGAACCATAGAAAAGGTTAAGGGAAATACTGAATAATGAGGGGATCGGAAGGGGTGGGGTGGTTCACCTTGGTGGAACTAGAGCTCTCACACACCCAACAAGGTAGGTGTCATGCTTCATCATATGAGCTTGCCCCTCGTCAGGTCGGCGCTACAATCCCCGACGGGCTCCTGAACCAGGGCTCTTTGGCGGGGATCTTTTGTTCCTGCCGGTTGGTACAGTGGGGGTGAGGGGTCTAGTGTGTGTAGATGTGAGTGAAAGTGGATTAAAACAGGTCAGTCTGTCCTAGCCATTATTTTATTCATAAGGTAAACTGCCTGATTAAAAGGGGTGGAGAGTGGCAGAATGGCTAGGACAGACTGACCTGTTTTAATCTACTTTCACTCACATCTACACACACTAGGCCCCCGGTTTGGGAGCCCGTCGGGGATTGCAGCGCCGACCTGACGAGGGGCAAGCTCATATGATGAAGCATGACACCTAGCTTTCTGGGTGTGTGAGAGCTCTAGTTCCACCAAGGGGAAACCCCCACCCCTTCTGATCCCCTCACTATTCAGTATTTCCCTTCCCTTTTCTCTGGTTCTGAGGAACATTGTAACTTCAAGCTATCTTGATAACATTAATAGTGTACCCACTGCCCTCGCTTTCTAAAAGGAATGAGCTATGCTGCTCTGTGGCTGCTGGACTACCGCCTACAACATGGAGTTGAGGGACCTCAGCGCAGCTCCGTGATGTTGGCACACTCCGCCCCCCAATGTTCTGCTTGCATCGCTTGAAGGATGGCACTCTTAAAGAATATATCTGTATGTGGCATGAATATGTATGAACAGCTCACTCCTTTCATCAGCAGTGTAAGCAAAACGCTGGAAATGAGAGGACACAGATTGAGTAGAAGTGAATTAGACACTGTGCGCGCCATTATTTCAATGGCCCCCTTGTAATGTGTAATTACAGAAAATTGCACCTTTTCTGAGCACAATAAATTTTAGAATGCCTGCCTCAGAACTACTTTGTGCTGAGCAATGAGTCAATGATGGAGTCTGTTATTTAATAGGGTATTGATTCAGATTCACTTTGTAAGGAGCGGTGGACGAGGCCCAGCCGCCCTCATGAAAAGTTGCCTCTCTGGAAGACACTAAACAGAGTCAGAGCCGGACATAGGCACTTTCAGAGATAAACTCCAGCAGGCAATCTCTTTGAAGGTTCATTTATTTTATGACCAGTTGTAAACTGTTTGTTGGGAGCTCCTTCTGGAGTTGTAATTTAAAACGGTAACTCCTTTCTGATCGAATGAGGTACCCAACAGTTGGAGGAATGCCCTAAGTAAGATTCACCTTCTGGAAATCCTCTCCTCACTACCTCCAGCTCGAAGAAGGTTCCTTAAGGCTGCACATTTTGGACACCGCCTTGATATTTGTACTTCATAAATGATTAGCCGTCCTTCAGCAGGTGGTTTGAGTGACTTTCCATCCACATACAAGCCCCACCCTTTAAAACTCAGTCTGAAAGAATACTTCTGTCGATTCTGCAGTGGGTGCAAGACTAATGTCCTCTCCACCACCTCAGGCCTAATGACGTCATGAAACAAACAGCCATCCAACTGGTTAGATGCAAGAGGTGAGGTGGATGGTCCCTCTATATACAAGCTTCCGCCCTCTAGAACACGTGCTTCGATTAAAAGAATAAACTTTGAGATTCTGCAGTGGGTTCAAGACTCATGTCTTCTCCACCACCTCAGATCTAAAAACTTCATGAAATGAGCAGCCATCAGACTGGTTAGATGCAAGCAGTGAGGAGGATGGTCCCTGGTTACACTCAAGAATCCTCCCTCTAGAACTTGTTCTTTGACTCAAAGGATTACACCTTGAGATCGTGAAGTAAGGAGCAATCCAACTGGTTCCACTCAAGAAGTTTGAAGGAAGGCCCTACACTCAAGAACCCTCCCTCTGGAACTTGTTCTTTGACTTGACGGATACACCTTGAAATCGTGAAGTAAGGAGCGATCCAACTTGTTAGATGCAAGAGGTTTAAAGGAGGGTCCCTCTACACTCAAGAATCCTCCCTCTGGAACTCATTCTTTGGCTTGAAGGATACACCTTGAGATCGTGAAGTAAGGAGAGATCCAACTGGTTAGATGCAAGAGGTGTGGAGGAAGGCCCTGCCACACACACTCAATAATCCTCCCTCTGGAACTCGTTCTTTGACTCGAAGGATACACCTTAGATCGTGAAGTAAGAAGCGATCCAACTGGTTCCACTGAAGAGGTTTGGAGGAAGGCCCCGCCACACCCAAGATCGCCCCCTATGTCCACTCCATGTTTGTGGAAAGCAGAGATAGAGGAATACTACCATATGATCAACGGGTTGCAAACATAGTTGTCATACATAAAGAAGGAAAACCCAAAACTAGCTGTGAGTCCTATAGGCCGATTTTGCTATTAAACGTAGAGCCTAAATTCCTCGCAAAGCTGTTTGCAACATGCCTGATTAAAGTCATCAGCACATTAGTCCACCCTGACCAGTCGGGCTTCATGCCACACCGTAATACCGCCCTTAATCTACGCTGCCTGCACGGGATACTGGACAGAGTACCAACCGTACTTGAACTAGCTATATTGGTATCACTAGATGCCACCATGGCATTTGACATGGTCGAATGGCTGTACCTCTTCGCTGTGCTGGACATTAGGGTTTGGTCCGGCATTTATGAGCTGGATCTGTCTATTGTACTCCAGCCCCATGGCCCGGGTTGTAGTGAACAACCGTAAGTCTCCAGATTTCTAGCTGAGCCAGAGCACGCACCAGGGATGCCCTCTATCTCCGCTCCTCTTTGCATTAGTACTGGAGCCCCTGGCAGCTTGGATCCGGCAGGATCAAGTAATTTGCGGAAGGCTGGGAAGACAAGATCTCGTTATACGTAGATGACCTTCTTTATATGACCTCTCCAAGAGCCTCATTGATTGGTCTCTTCGACATTCTCGCAATATTCGGGAATTACTCAGGCTTTACCGTAAACTGGTCAAAGTCTGTAGTCTATGTCCTCCAGGGAGAACCACCCACCCTACCGAGGGACTGCCCGATTCAGATAGCAATTGATGGCTTCCGGTGTCTCGGGATCTACGTAACGCTGAGTTCGGAGCTCCACTTCGCCCGTAATCTGGAACCTCCTATATGGAGGCTGATAAGCGATGTCCGACACTGGAAATCCCTTCCCCTTTCCTTGCTAGGCAGAGCAGTCCTTTTCAAAATGATGGCCCTACGCCTCTTTTTATATGCTCTCCAGAACGCAATGAACCCAGTCCCAGTGTCCTATTTTAAAGAAATAGAAAACCTTCAAAGAGAACACCTTTGGGACGGCAGGCCCTGAATTGCGTTACCTAAGTTGACTCTCAATTGGTACGACGGGGGCACCAGTCTCCCAGATATTAAGAAATATTATTGGGCGTCCCATCTCGAGGCGATTAACCATTGGATTTATGGTTGTCCGGATGATCCCGGTTACGCCATGGACAGATGGTTACTCCCAGAAGGAGAGGGCAGCAGAGCATTATATGCCAAACCACGCAGATTCCCTCTCACTGGACCAACTGCACACTCAATCCATGTATGGCATGCGGCCAACAAACATCTGAGATGGGACGACAGGCTCACGCTGGCCACTCCATTATGGATCTCCGAGAGACTGGGGAGCCTGTGGAAAACCAGGGGTTTCGACAAACGGGACCTTATCGGATTTTGCAGATTAAAGATATCTGGGGTGAGGGGATGGTTATCCCTTCCACTTCTCTCAAACAGCAACACAGCTTGGCAGACACCGAATATTATCGATATCTTCAAATACGACACGCCCTACTCACCCAGGTGTCCGGGAATACCGCACTTCCAGAAGCCTCCCCCCTAGAGAACAGATTGCTCGATGGACATCTCCCGGAGAAGGGACAACTGATTAATAACATGGCAGACCCGCTGCAAGCCTTGAAGGTGAAATGGGTCAGTGATGGTTTAGTGCTGGACGAAGAGGACTGGCAGGAGGCAGTTTCCTCCCCATGGGAGGTTGCAATCCAGGCTAGGCTGAGGTTGGTGCAGCTCAAAATATTACTTAGGATATACATTACAGGGCCTTGCTTGGTACGAATGGGTAAAGCAGAGAATGGAGAGTGCAGAAGAGGGTATGGGGAAACAGGGACATTCATTCACATTTTGTGGAATTGCCTATGCATACAACCATACTGGCAAGCCATACACCGAACACTACGGGAAGTTCTACATATCAACATACAGCCCGAGGCTCGAAGGTGTCTCCTTAATGTTTGGGAGCCGACAGATCTCAACACGTACACTACACAATGGGCTATCCTGGCAAACGTCATAGCGAAGAGGAATACAGCACAGCAGTGGGGAGTAAGCCAGCCGCCCAAGCTGAGAAAGTGGACAGAAGACCTAGACTGGTGTATGTTTAGGGAGAAGTCAGTCGATGTGGCAAGAGGGTGTCCTGGTAAATTGGGAAGAGTATGGGGGTATGGAATCAATGTAGAGGCGATATCTGTGCTCCACCTCCTTCCCGGACTGATACTGAAACTCTTTAAACCCCTTGATTTCTCTTGTAAATGTGACCTGATATGTAATGTTACTGTTTGGAAATATGGAATTATGATGTCGCTTGCTCAGGATTTTGTGATGGTGAGTTATGTCGAAAATGTTCAATAAAATTATTTTTACAAAAAAAAGAATCCTCTCTCTGGAACTTGTTCTTCGAAGGATACACCTTGAGATGGTGCAGTAAGGAGCGATCCAAATGGTTCCACTCAAGAGGTGAGGAGGAAGGTCCGCCACACTCAAGAATCCCCCCTCCGGAACCTGCTCTTTGACACGAAGGATACACCTTTACATCGTGAAGTAAGGAGTGATCCAGCTGGTTCCACTGAAGAGGTTTGGATGAAGGCCCCGCCACACTCAAGAATCCTCCCTCTGGAACCTGTTCTTTGACTCGAAGGATAGCGCCAAAGCTTGCAGTGTCCCGTGCGTGTGCCCACCTGCACGCTTGCCAGCCGTCTGGGGATCCTGACCTGCCTTCAGTCTCGTTTGCCCAGGGATTCGAGCGTCCATCATCGCACCTTTTGTCTCCTCCCCCCGCCGCAGCCCTCCAACACCGGGACTGCCGCAGAGCGGGGGAGTAGAGACTACAGTCCCCAGAAGCCTCCGCGACTGGACCGGAAGTCGCGTCGAGGCTTGGCGCCCGGAGGCGCCGTTAAAGGGGCTGGCCTTCCCGCGTCGCGGGACCGCGCGCGGGGCTAAGCCCGGGCAAAGGGCGGGCCCTCTGTGGCCCTCAGAGGCCTGAGGAGTCTGGGCTGGGCACTACCCCCGGTCGATCAGCCACCCATTGATAAGTATACTATAAATGGCCCCCATGGAGTCCAAGCCTACCGCTAAGAACACGGTTAAAAAAACGCCTATCCATACACGCTCAGTTACAAGGAATACTGCCCAAACTAAAACACCGCTACCAACGCTAACTGCAATTGATCGCATGCTCCAACAAACAATTGTGGTGGTAGCGAACGCCATCGAAAATACCGAGAGACGATTGTCGTTACCACCTAGCACCTGTCTAATTCAGCAGATATTACAACCTGCTGATTGTAATGAACATAATATAAATGTGACATCACTATCAAATGATTCTATATTAATGCAATCTTACACAGGTCTCCCTGGGGCCGTGCCAACCCATGTGGAAGATCCTTCCTCACTTCCTGTAGTGTTTCAAGATAGGGATAGCCGGTTGTCCCTAAGTCCTAATTTGCAGATTATTGCGACACCATCAGAGGAACCGGAGCCTAGTAAGGCGCCCGAGACCAGCACAATCCTGATTTCCTGCGATAATGATGATCCTATCCCCACAATTGATTCACTTAATAATAGCTGTGTCGATAGTACGACCGATCACGGCTCTGTTCACCGCAGACCTAGACGCACGCATAATAGAAAATTACTGGCCCCAAGTAGGGGGTGTGCTAAACAAAGGGGTAGAAGAAAGAAGGTAACTCTGCCATTATTTGAACAGACCAATGGAAGAGAACCACCACAGTCAAGCTCAAATCTGGGTCTCAGAGGCAATGGGGAGTCTACAATGGGTCACATTATGGATGCTATGAAGCTCCTTATTGCCCCCCTAAATGACAAACTTGAGCAGATATGTAAAAAAGTGGAAAATCTGGAGAAATTGGGTTTAGCTAAATTAGATATTCTTGAACATCTGGGTCCACAAGTTACTCCAACCCCTTTGCATGTACCTACTGTGAATAAGGTTACTATGACTGCCACAAACACAACTAAATCACAGTTTCCTTCCGCTAGAAATGTGACCCCCACGGCAGCTCCCGGCAAGCCCACTAATTTATATACCTATACCTCAGGTAACATCACAAGTGGGCCCTCCTCTTCCTCTTCCTCTTTTTCTGGGGTAAGAGGAGGAGTGCCAACGGGCCATACTTCAGTAAGCGGGAATCCACCAGCACGCAGCCACTATAATAATATCACCCCTGCAGTGATTAATCTCCCGCCAGAAAGTAGACCATACGTGGCAATTCTTGCCAATGTCCCAAAACTTAAACCCTCCCAATACGAAAATAGCGAAACACTTAAAAACAAAATTTTGTACTGGCTTACCCATAATTGTGGATTCCCCTTAAGTGGGGCAAGCCAGATCCTCTCAACCCAAAGGGTAGGGTGGGTGGGCCCCAGTAAAAAGGAAATTAGTGGGGACTGCGTAATCATTAATTACAAAACCACCGAATGGGCAAGAGATTCCATCTTGAACGCGCCCATCCCCTCAGATAATGATTACAATACCACCTTGCTCCCATTGGACTACTTTTACAGAAACCTGGTGGGATTTAAGATTCCCGTGCAGAATTTTAAACACCCCAGAGCAATTAACACGCCTTATCCACTAGTACAGCAGGCATCAGCGCAATCAGTTGGGTACCCTTTGACCTTTTATGACCCAAATAACCAGTATGCTCCACAGCAACCACTGAATTTATTCAGAATGCCAAACCCTAACTACCTTAATAACCATAACGTCCCTGGGCCGGGAACTAACATTTATGGTCAATATGCAGTCCCAACATCGAATAGATTTCAGATATTCAATTCTTTAGATGAAAATGACTGACTCGGGGATACCCTTGTCGAAGAACCATCTGTAACTGAGGACCCTAGGCTGATGGCTGCTAATACAGTTGAGGAATCTCCAATAGACACCACTGTAAGAAGTTCTAATGATCCAACTGTGTTAGATGCCACCATATGTACCGCTGAAAATCGCCTGGGAAACCCAATAATATCATCAGTCATAATAGTTACCAACCCATCCCAAGTAGCCTTAGAAGAGAACCTGAGGGCTATTACGTGGAATATAGCTGGGCTAGCCTCTAAGGTAAACACCCCCATATGGGCTGACTTTATTAAACAGGGTTACGATATTATCTGCCTGCAAGAAACTTGGGATAGGGCTGAAGTACACGTTGAGGGCTATACCTCCTTTAACGTGCAGGCTGTGGCATCCCAAGCTGGTCGAGCCAAGGGTGGACTTGTGACCCTGATATCCACCGCACTGACTGAGTTTTGTGTTAGTGATCATGTAGTTCTAGGTGAACATGCTTCTGTTCTGCGTATGGTCCATAGCGGATACAGAGACTTAATAATAGTGAACTTTTATAATAACATTGCGGGGCTCAAACAGGGAAAGTTTATTTCTGACATAGAGCGGGCCATTGATGCGATTTTATTGAGTACACCCAAACCTGCTGCCATCATATGGGTAGGAGATTTTAACATTAAATCATGTACCTATGCACTCAAGGGGGCATGTGGCCATAGGGAGGAGTACTCGGGAAGGGAAACAACATGTGTATATAATCATTTCCCGCATAACAACTATGGTAGCGCTCTGAATAACCTATTGGCTAAATATGACCTGGACCTCCTAGAATGTAATAGGAACAAAAACAATGCTAGATGTCCGACATTCCATGGGAGGAACAGCCAATCATTTATTGATCATATTATGATATCTTGCTCCGTAGCTTATATCAATGTTTGGGTGATTGAACAAACGGTCAGTGATCACAACAGTGTAACTGTTGAACTATTGGGTTGGGGAATCAAAAGGAATACCTTTGGACAACCAATTCAGGATATTGCTGCAGAAAGACCGAATGGGATGAGGGTGAAATGGACAAAAGTTGACCCCACTAAACTTGTTGCCAACGCGATCATAAATTGTTGTGGAGAGGTCGAGTATTGCTTATCGCCGGAACCATGCCCACGAATCCTGTTATCCAAATTCCTAACTATTACAAAAACCATTGAGAAATCCCTGACATATAAACCTCGGAAATCAAGGAAAGTTAAGGCGGTGTGGTTTGATGACCATTGTGCTCAGTCATTAAAAAGGTTAAAAATTTCACTTGATGCCACACCAAGAGACGTTTGTAAGATCAGGGAAGAGCGCCATAATTACAAAATTGCACTCTCCACCAGGAAGAAGGAATTGCAGGACGAGGCATGGCAAAAATTAGATCTGGCTGCAGATACCAAAGATCATAAACTTTTTTGGGACATTGTAAATAGTCCGTTCTTGAAGAACGACAACATCCCTGAACTAACCTCGCATGTTAGTTGTCAGGCCTGGATAGCTCACTTCACTGGGATTTTTAATTCTGATTTTATCTCTGATTTTTCTTCTGTTTTTAATTCTAATGTTTTAACTGATACACCAACCTGTTTTAAATGGGAGAAATTACTGTTTTCGGTGACATTAAGTGAGGTGATTGAGGCAATTGAAAAGAGTAAGGGGGGGAAAGCCCCGGGTCCGGACGGGGTCCCCGTGGACTTTTTCAAATCTGAGATTGTTCTATGGGCCCCCATTTTAACCCGTTATTTTAATGCTGCAATCGAGGATAAGTTACCAACCTCATGGGGTCAATCCATTTTAGTGCCACTCTTTAAAAAGGGTTCTAGGGCCGAAGCACGAAACTATCGCCCAATTTCACTTTTAGACTCGTCGTTAAAGATTTTGAGTCGTATACTTCTGGTGAGATTAGAGTCCTGGGCCGAAGACAATAATGTTCTTTCGCCTATTCAGTTTGGGTTTCGAAGGGGTCTAGGAACCATGGAGCAGTGCGTGAACCTTGAACTTATTATCGGCAAGTACACTAAAGCCAAGGAGGGGAATTTGTTTATGTGCTTTGCCGATCTAAGTTCTGCATTTGATCTAGTGGAACACGCACTGCTCTGGCCAGTACTACTTGCCATGGGCGCACCACCTGAAATCATCCACCTCTTGGCTAGAATGTATAGTAGTCTTTCAAGTAAGGTTAGATTCGGAACAGATGGTGAATGCACCCCCCTTTTTAAAATTGGTAGAGGGATCCGACAAGGGTGCGTGCTTCCCCCCTTTTATTCTCCCTTTTTATAAATCAGGTTGATCAATTTTTACAAGAATCTTATGCTGATGCCCCCATCATCAATGGAAAGCAAATACCCGTCCTTTTATACGCGGACGATGCGGTCCTGATTTCCAGGACCGCGAATGGGCTGCAAAAGTTAATTGAGAAGTTTCAAATTTTTATTCAGGGCAGAAAGCTTAAAATTAACAAGGGTAAGACTATGACCATGACTTGTGGCAAGAAAATAAAGAAAAACAAATCATTCTTTTTAGATGGGGATAAACTTGAGGCTGTCCAACATTTTTGCTACTTAGGTATTACCTTTTCAGGAGATGGGAGATGGGTAAACGAGCAATCCTGTGTTGGTCTGAAGATGACCAGAAATACAAATTGCATCTTCAGATTCGCCTCTAAACTGGGGGGTCGTAGAATCCGAGAGATGATTTCCATCTATAACTCATGGTGCATGTCCTCTGTCCTGTATGGAGCAGGGATATGGGGATATAATCCTCAGATTGCCCTGTCCATCCAGCAAGAGGAAAATAAGTACCTGAAACGACTATTATGCCTCCCCGTTTCTTCCTCAAACGAGATTACCCACAGAGAGCTAGGCATAAATCATGTCACAGACCTGATTGCATTGCGTCCCCTGTCCCTATGGCGGTCCATATGGGCCAAAGAAGAAACCAGGTTTACCCAGGAAGTAATTTTGGACTGTATCAAACTTGATCGACATTCGAAAATCCCCTGGCTAAAACACATTCACTCCTGGTATAAGACTCTCTTTGGTCAGGATATTTTTAAAGATATTTTAACAGAATCGGTTTTAACAAAGTGTGACCTCAAAACCACCTATTTGGATCATGCAAAAGGGACCAGAATGAAGGAGTATGCAATGCAAAGTACGTTCAAATTATACTTGGAGTACAACCTTAGCACAAGACTCCCATCCTATCTTACATTCGTTAGCATTAATTCTCATCGCTTTGTTCTAGCACACCTGAGGCTGGGAATAGTCCACCATTTGGTGGCTTTCCCTACCGTAAAAAAACCCGGGTTATGTCTCTGCCCATGCGATGGGAAATCTAAACAGAGCATCTGCCACTTTTTACTTTTTTGTAATTTTTATACTGGTTTTAGAAAGTTTTATTTGAAGCAACTATTTTTAGAACATAATATGTACAATACAAGAGCCGCAATACAACTGTTGTTTGATTTGGCTTCCCCGAATGTGTGCTATCGTGTGGCCACCTACATTCTAAAATGTATTTGGCACAGGAAATCAATAATGATATGATATCTTCCCTTCGTTATCCCCGTTCACCCGTTGGCCGTTACATTCTATGACTATTCGTGATTTACTGTTGAGTTATATTGTTTGTATGTGTATTTATTTTTGCACTGGCGTTTGCACAAACCCTTATGACAAAAAATTGCTGCTAAAATGTCTAAAGTGAACTAACTTCCTCCTCAACAATTACTGCTAAAAATGTATACAGTGACCAAATTTAACTCTGTACCCAAAAGTGATATACCTTATTGATTTAACAATATTGGCATGGATAGTGATGTAATTTTAAACGTTTCATTATTTAACTTACATAAATATTATTTCTAACTGTATTGATGTATGTTGCTATATGGTTGTACTTGTACAAACCGAATAAAGCATTTTACGACGACTCGAAGGATACACCTTTAGATCGTGAAGTAAGGAGTGATCCAACTGGTTAGATGCAAGAGGTGAGGAGGAAGGCCCCGCCACACACACTCAAGAATCCTCCCTCTGGAACTTATTCTTTGACTCGAAGGATTCACCTTGAGATCATGAAGTAAGGAGGCATCGAATGGGTTGAACTCAAGAGGTTTGGAGGAAGGCCACACCACACTCAAGACTCCTCCCTTTGCGCCATACTTAAGACTCCTCTCTTTGGAACTCATTCTTTGACTTGAAGGATAAACCTTGAGACTGTGCAGTAAGGAGCGATCCAACTGGTTAGATGCAAGAGGTTTAAAGGAGGGTCCCTCTACACTCAAGAATCCCCCCTCCGGAACCTGTTCTTTGACTCGAAGGATACACCTTTAGATCGTGAAGTAAAGAGTGATCCAACTGGTTAGATGCAAGAGGTGAGGAGGAAGGCCCCGCCACACACACTCAAGAATCCTCCCTCTGGAACTTATTCTTTGACTCAAAGGATATGCCTTGAGATCGTGAAGTAAGGAGCGATCCAGCTGGTTCCACTGAAGAGGTTTGGAGGAAGGCCCCGCCACACTCAAGAATCCTCCCTCTGGAACTTGTTCTTTGACTCGAAGGAAACACCTTTAGATCGTGAAGTAAGGAGCGATCCAACTGGTTAGATGCAAGAGGTGAGGAGGAAGGCCCTGCCACGCACACTCAAGAATCCTCCCTTTGGAACTCGTTCTTTGACTCGAAGGATACACCTTGAGATCGTGAAGTAAGCAGCGATCCAACTGGTTCCACTGAAGAGGTGATGAGGAAGGACAGCCACACTCAAGAATTTCCCCTCTGGAACTTGTTCTTTGACTCGAAGGATACACCTTGAGATCGTGAAGTAAGGAGCGATCCAACTGGTTAGATGCAAGAGGTGTGGAGGAAGGTCCCGCCACACACACTCAAGAATCCTCACTCTGGAACTTGTTCTTTGACTCGAAGGATTCACCTTGAGATCATGAAGTAAGGATGGATCGAACAGGTTCAACTCAAGAGGTTTGGAGGAACGCTCCACCACACTCAAGACTCCTCCCTTTGCGCCACACTCAAGAGTTCTCTCTTTTGAACTCATTCTTTGACTTAAAGGATACACCTTGAGATTGTACAGTAAGGAGCGATCCAACTGGTTAGATGCAAGAGGTTTAAAGGAGGGTCCCTCTACACTCAAGAATCTTCCCTCTGGAACTCATTCTTTGACTTGAAGGATACACCTTGAGATCGTGAAGTAAGGAGCGATCCAACTGGTTAGATTTAAAAGGTTTAAAGGAGGGTACCTCTACACTCAAGACTCGCTCCCTCTGGAACTCATTCTTTGACTTGAAGGATACACCTTGAGAATGTGAAGTAAGGAGCGATCCAACTGGTTCCACCCAAGAAGTTTGAAGGAAGGCCCCTCTACACTCAAGAATCCTCCCTCTGGAACTTGTTCTTTGACTCTAAGGATACACCTTTAGATTGTGAAGTAGGGAGCGATCCAACTGGTTAGATGCAAGAGGTTTAAAGGAGGGTCCCTCTACACTCAAGAATCTTCCCTCTGGAACTCATTCTTTGACTTGAAGGATACACCTTGAGATCGTGAAGTAAGGAGCGATCCAATTGGTTAGATTTAAAAGGTTTAAAGGAGGGTAACTCTACACTCAAGACTCGCTCCCTCTGGAACTCATTCTTTGACTTGAAGGCTACACCTTGAGAATGTGAAGTAAGGAGCGATCCAACTGGTTCCACCCAAGAGGTTTGAAGGAAGGCCCCTCTACACTCAAGAATCCTCCCTCTGGAACTCATTCTTTGACTTGAAGGATAAACCTTGAGACTGTGCAGTAAGGAGCGATCCAACTGGTTAGATGCAAGAGGTTTAAAGGAGGGTCCCTCTACACTCAAGAATCCCCCCTCCGGAACCTGTTCTTTGACTCGAAGGATACACCTTTAGATCGTGAAGTAAGGAGTGATCCAACTGGTTAGATGCAAGAGGTGAGGAGGAAGGCCCCGCCACACACACTCAAGAATCCTCCCTCTGGAACTTATTCTTTGACTCAAAGGATATGCCTTGAGATCGTGAAGTAAGGAGCGATCCAGCTGGTTCCACTGAAGAGGTTTGGA
This sequence comes from Triturus cristatus, assembly GCF_964204655.1. Taxonomy (NCBI): domain Eukaryota; kingdom Metazoa; phylum Chordata; class Amphibia; order Caudata; family Salamandridae; genus Triturus; species Triturus cristatus. The sequence continues at coordinate 19,558,232 of NC_140594.1, read as the reverse complement.
GGAAGGCCCCGCCACACTCAAGAATCCTCCCTCTGGAACTTGTTCTTTGACTTGAAGGATACACCTTTAGATCGTGAAGTAAGGAGCGATCCAACTGGTTAGATGCAAGAGGTGAGGAGGAAGGCCCTGCCACGCACACTCAAGAATCCTCCCTTTGGAACTCGTTCTTTGACTCGAAGGATACACCTTGAGATCGTGAAGTAAGGAGCGATCCAACTGGTTCCACTGAAGAGGTGATGAGGAAGGACCGCCACACTCAAGAATCTCTCCTCTGGAACTTGTTCTTTGACTCGAAGGATACACCTTGAGATCGTGAAGTAAGGAGCGATCCAACTGGTTAGATGCAAGAGGTGTGGAGGAAGGCCCCGCCACACACACTCAAGAATCCTCACTCTGGAACTTGTTCTTTGACTCACAGGATTCACCTTGACATTGTGAAGTAAGGATGGATCGAACAGGTTCAACTCAAGAGGTTTGGAGGAACGCTCCACCACACTCAAGACTCCTCCCTTTGCGCCACACTCAAGAGTTCTCTCTTTTGAACTCATTCTTTGACTTAAAGGATACACCTTGAGATTGTACAGTAAGGAGCGATCCAACTGGTTAGATGCAAGAGGTTTAAAGGAGGGTCCCTCTACACTCAAGAATCTTCCCTCTGGAACTCATTCTTTGACTTGAAGGATACACCTTGAGATCGTGAAGTAAGGAGCGATCCAACTGGTTAGATTTAAAAGGTTTAAAGGAGGGTACCTCTACACTCAAGACTCGCTCCCTCTGGAACTCATTCTTTGACTTGAAGGATACACCTTGAGAATGTGAAGTAAGGAGCGATCCAACTGGTTCCACCCAAGAAGTTTGAAGGAAGGCCCCTCTACACTCAAGAATCCTCCCTCTGGAACTTGTTCTTTGACTCTAAGGATACACCTTTAGATTGTGAAGTAAGGAGCGATCCAACTGGTTAGATGCAAGAGGTTTAAAGGAGGGTCCCTCTACACTCAAGAATCTTCCCTCTGGAACTCATTCTTTGACTTGAAGGATACACCTTGAGATCGTGAAGTAAGGAGCGATCCAACTGGTTAGATTTAAAAGGTTTAAAGGAGGGTACCTCTACACTCAAGACTCGCTCCCTCTGGAACTCATTCTTTGACTTGAAGGATACACCTTGAGAATGTGAAGTAAGGAGCGATCCAACTGGTTCCACCCAAGAGGTTTGAAGGAAGGCCCCTCTACACTCAAGAATCCTCCCTCTGGAACTCATTCTTTGACTTAAAGGATACACCTTGAGAATGTGAAGTAAGGAGCGATCCAACTGGTTCCACCCAAGAGGTTTGAAGGAAGGCCCCGCCACACACACTCAAGAATCCTCCCTTTGGAACTCGTTCTTTGACTCAAAGGATACACCTTGAGATCGTGAAGTAAGGAGCAATCCAACTGGTTCCACTGAAGAGGTGATGAGGAAGGACCGCCACACTCAAAAATCCCCCCTCTGGAACTTGTTCTTTGACTCGAAGGATACACCTTGAGATCGTGAAGTAAGGAGCGATCCAACTGGTTAGATGCAAGAGATGTGGAGGAAGGCCCCGCCACACACACTCAGGAATCCTCACTCTGGAACTTGTTATTTGACTCGAAGGATTCACCTTGAGATCGTGAAGTAAGGATGGATCAAACAGGTTCAACTCAAGAGGTTTGGAGGAAGGCTCCACCACACTCAAGACTCCTCCCTTTGCGCCACACTCAAGAGTCCTCTCTTTTGAACTCATTCTTTGGCTTAAAAGATACACCTTGAGATTGTGCAGTAAGGAGCGATCCAACTGGTTAGATGCAAGAGGTTTAAAGGAGGGTCCCTCTACACTCAAGAATCCTCCCTCTGGAACTCATTCTTTGAATTGAAGGATACACCTTGAGATCGTGAAGTAAGGAGCGATCCAACTGGTTAGATTTAAAAGGTTTAAAGGAGGGTACCTCTACACTCAAGACTCGCTCCCTCTGGAACTCATTCTTTGACTTGAAGGATACACCTTTAGATTGTGAAGTAAGGAGCGATCTAACTGGTTCCACCCAAGAAGTTTGAAGGAAGGCCCCTCTACACTCAAGAATCCTCCCTCTGGAACTCATTCTTTGACTTGAAGGATACACCTTGAGAATGTGAAGTAAGGAGCGATCCAACTGGTTCCACCCAAGAGGTTTGAAGGAAGGTCCCTCTACACTCAAGAATCCTCCCTCTGGAACTTATTCTTTGACTTGAAGGATACACCTTGAGATTGTGAAGTAAGGAGCGATCTAACTGGTTCCACTCAAGAGGTTTGAAGGAAGGCCCCGCCACGCACACTCAAGAATCCTCGCTCTGGAACACGTCCTCCTGCTCTCTGACACAAAGACATCGCTCCACTTCTACCAAGGGTAGGAGACGCCCATGCTCGCGTCTACTTCAGGCCAATGGAAATCCCAGCTGGTAAACTCCAGGAGGTAGGACTTTGCTGCTGACGTAACTGGAAGAACCGTGGACAAGCTGCGAAGAGCAAGGAGTGTTATAGAAATCCTAGAATCATTCAATAAAAATAAGCAAAGGCCACAGGGAATGAGGGAAACTGAGTGAACTGCCTTCAGTGACTTTCTGGAGGCGCCGGGAGACCAGCCCTGCGGGCTGAGGATGGATGTCTGAGCGGTTATTGCTTCTTACGGGAGCAGACAGTCACTCCTACAAATACTTCATTCTCTAAGTGGGCCCAGGCAGCCTCCGACAGGCCTGATGGGGGACGCAGCGCAGCACACGCCATAAACCAGCAGAATTAGCCCAGTGCGGAGGAACCAATCAGCCCAGCGTGACACGGATCCAGCGCCGTAAATCAGTCCCAGGGCGCGAGGCGCAGGGACGGGCCGTTTACGCTGCGCAAAATTGATTTTTTCAGGCCAAAGGCATGTGTGTTTTATGTCTGCTGTATATACAGATATATATAGTCCACGCGCCTCGCCCATCCTTTATTCTAAGAGTAATGGGATTTCAAACTCTATATATAGAATAGAGGACCTGCAGGTGCGCCGCGCGCAGTCTGTCATTTCTTACCATTCTTGAGCGTGGGGAGGGGGCGTGGCTCACTAAAGGGGGGGCATGACTCACCAGGGGGGGGGGGCAAGACTCACCAGAGGGGGGTCTTTAGTGCGCCCCGATGCCCCTCCTCCTCTCAACACTGCTGATTAACAGTACATTACTCCTGACATACAAGGGCGCCTATTCGCTAAAAAATAAAAGGTACGCGTCACGTGGCGGCAATCTACTTCTCCGCCTGCGCCCACATTTCCTTTTTTTTTTAAATCACACACATTCCAAGAATTGTGCCAGGCTCAGAATTCCGGAAGTATTTCTAGGAATGTTATGTGATTTATTTTATTGTTTTACACTACGGACCAGCCCTCACCCCCTTGATGAGCTCCAAACAGGTCGACGGAGACCTGGGTGCAAAATCATTTTTGGGGGGAGAGGAAAATATGTTTTCCCCTCGGAGAAAGCCGTTCCTCCGCACCCCCACGGGCCCACCACATTATGAGATGGTCCGTTCTCCTTTCCAACCTCAATGCGCATTTATGCCAGACAGTCAGTCACTGAGCCTTTCCAGGGACTGAAGGAGTCGGATAGAAGTTTGGGGTTGCCTGAAAAAATAAATGTGCAGGTCTTTGCAAGGATCCAAGACACACCACGTCTCCGAGCGTCCTGTCACACCCCTGGAGCAGAATCAGTACAATTTACAAGTAAAATCATGTGCGCTCGTTAGGAATAGGCCTGGGCAAAATTTCCGTTCCGTTCGCGGAATTTACGATAATTTGGCATTTCCGCGTTCCGCGGAGAGCGCGGAAATGTCAAAATTTCCGCATTCCGCAGCTTTGCGATAATTTGGTTCTTGCTCGCGCTGTAAAATAATACATTCTCGTGCGCACGCGATCGCCTTACCTGAATCCCCGCGTTCGCCGACAAGTTTTCCCGATCCGGTCGCGTTCTCCATCAGATGTTGTATTGTTTTAGCCATTTGCGCTGTCTCGCGACAGTTCGCGTCCGCAGTGACGTCATGCGTCGCGCGATCACGTCTTTTTTCTCGCGATCATGCACCGCGAGACAACTGAACACAAGATGGCCGCGCCCGCAAGCAACCACATGGGTAAGTTGGCGACCCGCAACCATGCGAAAATCTCGCGAACATGCCGGAAAAAAACTTCCGCATCTTCGCGATATTTCCGCGTGTTTGCGGAGATTTTTAACATTTTCGCGATAATTTGCGAAAGTCGCTTTCGCAAATTCCGCCCACCCCTAGTTAGGAATTCCTTAAAGAATTCCAGGCAGAGATAAAAAAAGTTAAACTTGTTTGTGAATTTATATGCGTGCTGTTGTCCCTTGGAGCGCCCTGCACCCAGGTTTACCTTTGTGAACTGGACCAGCGGTGGGGACCACGTGTCACGGGACAGACTCCCATGGCGTGTTTAGCTGCTCACGAGCGAGTATCAGGATACTAACAGACAGGGGTGGGCGATAAGCTCAGGTCTGCCGGCAGAGTTGGCGGACTCTTGGCCACTCAGCGCTTCGCATTTAACGTGGATCTCACGACAAACTCCGCCAACCGTCGTGTGGCGCAGTTTTTTTTTCACCCAGGGCTCGCCAGTAGTAAGTTGACGAGTGCGAGATAGGTTTGTCATCTCCTAGGGGACTTTTCGGTCGCTAGGAGGGCACCGGCGAGATTTCACTAACGCGGGCAGTCGTGGGCGGTTGTGACTCTGCAATCAGAAGCTGCCGCTGAGTAGAAAATCAACTTGAGCGGCAGAAAAATCAACTCTGAAACGAGCGCCTTTGGCGCACCTCGTGGTGCCGTTTGCACTGATTTTTCAGCGCGAATGAGCTCCTACCATTAAAACTCAGCGCGACGTGCCTTGTTCTGCCCATTGGCGGGACTCTGTGCGATCTCACTGAGTTTCCATGTAACGCTGCAGAATTCCATGCATGGAAACTCCGCAGGTTCCGCCCACCCCTACTAAAAGCCGCTAATATTTGCTGGGGTCCACCGTACACCCCACCGTGGTATCAACGTGCGTGTAGAGTTAAATAATGTCCTGGTCTGGCAGATAGACGTATGACCGGCATAGCTACTGCTTGTAAGTGAACATGTAGTGCTAGATGTACCACAGCACGGTAGCGTGCACATTCTTCTCTCGTGCACTGCTTTCTCCACTGCACTTTCCCTGCCTCTGTTTCTTGAGCTGACACAGAATCCGGGGCTCTCAGGCGCTTCCTTTGGTGACCATCACAGGTAAAGGCTCAGAGACCAGTAGGGCTGCAGTATTCCTCTACTCTAATGCGTTGCACAGTAGTAAATCACCTGCCAATTTTGAACTCAGATCTTCTCCTTAGATTACCGAATAAACCTGAAATCAAGCACTGGCAAATTCAATAGGTCTTGTGAATGGCTGCCAGACATATAGCTTTGTCAATGGCTATTTTGTTTTGCTATTTTAAAAAACTTTATTGATGATCAGATTCCTGGTCATTCCACGTGCCACTTGTGAAAAGATGAAATACAGTCTCTCCCAGTGAAGCTAGCCAATGGCGGAAGTGAGTGATCTAATACCGATGCTGTGAGCTGTCGTCGAAGTGATACGCGAGTGACGCAACAGCAGACGAATGATGAATGAAGAGGGATGCCTGAAAGCGCCTATGAATACATCATTTCATTTCGTACAATCCCTGGCCTCCAAGTGATGATGTCATCGGGGCACGATGTGTCCTGCTCTGTGCCCCCGTGCAATTCTGATTGTCTCCACAGCCGCTCATTGGACATGACAATAAGAACCAGTGCATTTTGGGTCGTGTCCGTCTTGTGAAAACTGATGGTGCAAGGAGACAACTTGAAAGTGAATCCGACTGTAGAGTCCAAACATTTCCACTGGTGCAAGAAGTAACGAACCCGAGCCATAAAACAGTGGCACCAACTGGTGAAAATGTCCAGCTTTAAGACCCTTCGGCCACTGCGAATGACGTATGCACCAGTTGAATGGAATTTACTTTTGGACTGGACTGTGTCTGCAAATGGTATCGGTGGCTACTTGGTGCAGAGAGCTTACTTTTGGTGAATGCTACAAATGTATGTAATAGGGCCGTAGGCTGTCTGTCCTATTTCTCCTCCCTACACTCAGGGCCTCACATCAAGGTAAGGTAGCATGCTTAGGACACCACCTAGCGGTGATCACCAATCATTACACGGGACAGACGAGCACGAGGAGCGCGAGCGCCCCAGCAGGCAAAGTCCACATTTTACTTGAGTTCTCTCCGTTCCTGGTTCCAATCACATTCCTTGCTGAAGGGCGGGGTTACTCGATAACTGTTTCTACAGATTCCGGCACACTCCAGATACAGACCCTGTGCCAATCCTGGTACACTCCAGATACAGACCCTCTGCCAATCCTCCACACTCCAGATACAGACCCTGTGCCAATCCTGGTACACTCCAGATACAGACCCTCTACCGATCCCGGGAACACTCCAGATACAGACCCTGTGCCAATCCTGGTACACTCCAGATACAGGCCTCCTACAGATCCCGGCACACTCCAGATACAGACCCTGCGCCAATCCTGGTACACTCCAGATACAGACCCCCCTACCGATCCCGGAACACTCCAGATACAGACCCTCTAGCGATCCCGGCACACTCCAGATACGGACCCTTTGCCAATCCTGGTACACTCCAAATACAGACCCTCTACCGATCCCCGCACACTCCAGATACAGACCCTGTGCCAATCCTGGTACACTCCAGATACAGACCCCCCTACCGATCCCGGAACACTCCAGATACAGACCCTCTACCGATCCCGGCACACTCCAGATACGGACCCTTTGCCAATCCTGGTACTATCCAAATATAGACCCTCTACCGATCCCGGCACACTCCAGATACAGACCCTGTGCCAATCCTGGTACACTCCAAATACAGACCCTCTACCGATCCCGGCACACTCCAGATACAGACCCTGTGCCAATCCTGGTACACTCCAGATACAGGCCTCCTACAGATCTCGGCACACTCCAGATACAGACCCTGCGCCAATCCTGGTACACTCCAGATACAGACCCCCCTACCGATCCCGGAACACTCCAGATACAGACCCTCTACCGATCCCGGCACACTCCAGATACGGACCCTTTGCCAATCCTGGTACACTCCAAATACAGACCCTCTACCGATCCCGGCACACTCCAGATACAGACCCTGTGCCAATCCTGGTACACTCCAGATACAGGCCTCCTACAGATCCCGGCACACTCCAGATACAGACCCTGCGCCAATCCTGGTACACTCCAGATACAGACCCCCCTACCGATCCCGGAACACTCCAGATACAGACCCTCTACCGATCCCGGCACACTCCAGATACGGACCCTTTGCCAATCCTGGTACACTCCAAATACAGACCCTCTACCGATCCCGGCACACTCCAGATACAGACCCTGTGCCAATCCTGGTGCACCTCAGATACAGACCCTCTGCCAATCCTCCACACTCCAGATACGGACCCTGCGCCAATCCTGGTACACTCCAGATACAGACAGACCCTCTACCGATCCCGGCACACTCCAGATACAGACAAACCCTCTACCGATCCCGGCACACTTCAGATACAGACCCTGTGCCAATCCTGGTACACTCCAGATACAGACCCTCTGCCAATCCTCCACACTCCAGATACAGACCCTGTGCCAATCCTGGTACACTCCAGATACAGACCCTCTGCCAATCCTCCACACTCCAGATACAGACCCTCTGCCAATCCTCCACACTCCAGATACAGACCCTGTGCCAATCCTGGTACACTCCAGATACAGACCTCCTACTGATCCCGGCACACTCCAGATACAGACCTCCTACCGATCCCGGCACACTCCAGATACAGACCCTGCGCCAATCCTGGTACACTCCAGATACAGACCCCCTGCCAATCCCGGCACACTCCAGATACGGACCCTGCGCCAATCCTGGTACACTCCAGATACGGACCCTGTGCCAATCCTGGTACACTCCAGATACAGACCCTCTACCGATCCTGGCACACTCCAGATACGGACCCTGCGCCAATACTGGTACACTCCAGACACAGACCCCCTACCGGTCCCGGCACACTCCAGATACAGACCCTCTGCCGATCCTGGTCCACCCCAGATACAGACCCCCTACCGATCCCGGCACACTCCAGATACGGACCCTCTGCCAACCCTGGTACACTCCAGATACAGACCCCCTACCGATCCCGGCACACTCCAGATACAGACCCTTTGCCAATCCTGGTACACTCCGGATACAGACCCTGTACCAATCTTGGTATAATCCAAACACAGACAATGTACCGATCCTCGGACACTCCAGATATGGACCCTCTGCTGATCCTGGTATACTCCAGTTATGGACCTTGTGCCGGTCCTAGTACTCTCCAGAAACACACCCTGTACCAATCATGGTATTCAACAGATACAGACCCTTTGCCGGTCCTGGTATATACCAGAAACAGACTTTGTACCAATCCTGGTACACTCCAGATACAGACCCTGTGTCGATCCTAGTACACTCCAGACACAGACCCTGTGCCTATCCTGGAACACTCCAGATACAGACCCTCTACAGATCCTGGTATAATCCAGACTACGTACAAATGCTGGTATACTCCAGATACAGACCCTGTGCCTATCCTTCTATACTGCAGATACAGAATCTGTAAAAATCCTTGTATACTCCAGATACAGACCCTGTGCCGGTCCAGGAATACTCCATACACAGCTCATGTACCAGCCCTGTTAGCTCCAGACAGACCCTGTGCCGTTCCTGGCACACTCCAGACACAGACCCTGTGCCAATACTGGTATACTCCAGACACAGATCCTGTGCCGATCCTGGTACACCCCAGACACAGACCCTGTGCCAACCCTGGTACACTCCAGACACAGATCCTGTGCTGATCCTGGTACACTCCGGACCAGACCCTGTGGCAATCTTGATACATTCCACATTCAGAATCTTTGCAGATTCTGGCACACTCCAAATAAAGACCCTGTTCCAATACATTTATTCTCCAGATACAGACCCTCTGGTGAGCCTGATACACTCTAGGTACAGACCTGTAGCAATTAATTTTTTTGAACATTCCTGTGGCGATAGGGGCTTCACCTTCTTTACAAGGCAGGTTTAAGTCACTTAAGGTGGCTTAAAGCCACCTTGTAAATAAGGCACCCTTTCACAATATACTTAGCGTGAAAGGGGTGGGCAGTGGGTGTTGCAGAGGGCGTTCCACCACAACATCCATGGATTCGGACACTGCCCCCTATTTACAAGGGAGGAGTAAATAGGGGGCAGTGCCTAAATTAAAATGTAAAAAAAAACTGGTCTTACCCTGGCACAATGAGGAGAAATGCTTTATTTCTCCTTGTTTTTACTGTTTCCATGTGTGCTGTATTGTGCAGCACACATAAAAACAGCAAAATGCCATGCAAGATTGTTTATGTGCAGGAAGGTGTCCCTTCCTGCACACAATCACTTTAAAAATGACTAGTTGCAGCTTCTGTGTGTGCTGCACAAATCAGCACACACAGAAGTTACAAATCGCCTTTTAAGATTGTTTTTATGTTCAAGAAGGGACACTTCCTGCACATTAACAATAATTCCCACAACGCAGGCCCCCTTGCACTATGGTGCCAGGGGGCCTGCGTTGGCGCTGGGCAGCTGCAATGAATGCCAGCGCAGGTGGAAATGCAGGCTGTACCGTTTTGTTATAAGTACGGTGCAGCCCTGCATTTCAAAGGTGGCAGAGCGCTGCGTTAAGCCACAAAGGCTAATGCCGCGCTCCATCACTTTTCTTGTAAATATGCCCAAAATTTGTAAAGCATTTGCACTCTCTGACTCACATGTTCAAGCAACTTTCCCTTCGCAAAGAGCACACATGAATGCTGTTTCTCTCTATAGCTTTTCCTCCTCAGATTGCGTGCCACCTCCGAATGCCACCTTCTACCATATTCTTAGAACCCAGTTTGAAGACTCGACCTTGTCTCGCAGCTCTCAATTGATTCCTCTCCTTCCCTTCCTTCGAGTGACCCTGTCCTTCCCTCCTCCTTCTGAGTGCAGCCTCCTCTCAGCCACATGCCTGTCTGCCTTAATCACTGTTATTGTCTTTCTGCAAAGGGCTCACAACTCGTTTCAGAGATCACAAGCTCTCTTTATTTAAAACTCTGTCGCTTCCAACCAGCAACACAGAAATCTCCACCAGCCCACCCATTCATCTCGCTAAGTATTTGGGTGAACCCACACAGCCCCCACTAACGAGCAACCAAAGTCCTCTGAATTTAATCTACCTCAAAGAAATGGGAGTAAATGCAGAGAATGGCTTCCAGAGAGAACGACTCATCCCAGTAACCAACAAACAAGGGTTAGCCGCTAACCGTGGGATCCATGCTGCTTCAGGGCCTTGTCGGTGGTTGGAAGCGCTATACAAATGCGATACAAGACAATCTTGCTTGTTTATGAATGAATGAACAAATGAACGGGACCTATCGAGCGCACAGCTACTCCGAAGAGTGTCCCGCTGCCTACGTCACGTGCGAACCTTTCTATCACCCCTCGCCTCTTACACAGCGTTGGACAGGTGCTGGGTGAACTCATGCATGCTTTAAAAGTCAGTTGCTCTAGAAAGATGGTTTCTACTTTGTGACCCTCACATATGGCTATGAAGCGTGATATATAAAGGGATAGAGACAGAGGCCAAAAGCGTTCCATAGTGACATGAGAGTAAAGCATGCACCAACATTTCCAATGCATGTAACAGCAGATTCTGGCAGAAACAAGGGTAAGCAGTCCATAACTCCACGTCCATCCGTCCGCCCATCTGTCTGTCTGTCTGTCTATCTAACCATCTACCTACCTACCCACCTGCATACCCATCTATCTACAGGACTATAAAAGGAGAATGGCACTCATGCATGATGTCGAGAGATAGTTCTTTTTTTCAACGCAGAAGTATCAACATGTTTCGGCTGGAGACCAGCCTTGATCACGATGTTTATACTAGAGTCCTGTGGATACATACATGTATATACACATATATATCAAGTTAAGGTAGATGTGTTTATATATGTATTTGTAAACTATGGGGCAGATTTACAAGACCCTTGTGGCTCTTTTACGTCGCCGCTGCGTCACGCGGCGGCGCAAAACCAGTGCCATGCTGCGGGGTATTTACGACGTGACGCATCTGGGAGATGCGTCACGTTGTAAAGCCCTGCGCCAGAAGCAGGCGTTCCTGTGCAGGGGCGGGGGGGCGTTCCGGCGCAGGAACGCCTCCTAAAAGTCGCTGAGTGAAATCTACAAGATTTCACTCAGTCACTTTTGAGCCCATGCTGCGTCAAAACCCTGCACCTGCTTGAAGCAGGTGTAAGGATTGACGCAGCATTGTACAGATAGGGCACCCCAGAGCCTTGCTGGAGCTGCGTCGGGCTTATGACGCAACTCCAGCAATTCGCTGCCTTTATGGCACAGATGCGTCACGCATCTGTCCGTTTTTGCCCAATGGTGCACCGCATTGTAAATGCGGAGCATCCATGGTGGCGGAGCCTAGACGCACAATAACTGGCGCATCCCTGCTGATATGCAGGGATGCACCAGTTATTTTAAATCTGCCCCAATGTTTTTGCATGACGATGATTAAAGCTGAATAATGTCGTATAACACCTTGCTAATAAGTCCCGGATACACAGTGCAAGTAGAAGGGGAGAGTCACGTCTGTCCCATACGTGACTGCATGGTTCGTTTACAACAATCTTGGAGATCGCTCACAGTTTAGCTGCTTACCACTGGACTGGTGAGTGTGTGCCAAGAAACAATGGTGGCATTGAGATCATGGAACAGATGGAGGGTGAAGAACCTTCTAGAAAAAGATGACTCCCGGCTGTTTTCAATAATGTTCTTAGATAATTGATTCAAATGTTGCCAGAAAAACGTTTCTGCTGTCACTCTGGCTTCCTGGGGGAAGCCACCTCAACATCCCTGCTGCATGGTATGATAGCAAGCTCCTGGGTGCTGTATTTACATTATGATATTGGTTTTATCATGTGGCATGGTGACTGCATGATAGGACATGTTGGCTCTCTGATATGGCATCATATGCCATTCTCTTTTACGCGCCTTCTTCTTGCGGAACTGGGAAACCCATGGGTTGATTGTGTTTGATGCTTGTTGAGTTGTCAGCAATCAGGAGAGGGCGCTTAAGCAATTTAGCTTAGAAGCGATTTGTGTGGGTTATTGTGAAGGTAAATTGTGTTTCATGTCTGGAGATAGTTGTACAGGTGTAAGCTTATGGGTGGGCACCAAAGGGCTCTCAGGTGTTGGTGCATTGGATGGTTGCTTGTCTGTTTCTCAGCTGGAGTAACGTGTTCTCTAATGTTGCTTCACAATCCTGGTACGGACGGACCCATGATGCAGTTTTGTGCTGAGGGAGCGGTGTGTTCACTCTGGATCTGTCAGAGTGTTTGTGTAATGCATGTCTCTGTGGTGTGCCACAGTGCTGTTGGATTTGCAATGTTTGGGACAACAATATATCTTTGGTGCCATGTTGTGCACTTGGAGGTTTAAGGGTTCTGTCCAGCTTGTACTCTTAGGGAATGCCCATGTATCTCCACATTCTCAGGAAGCCCCACTACCCGGGCATACTCTGGGGAAGGGTGTCTGAGGTAAAGGGTGACTCGCTGTGGACAATACTTTACTACACCATTTATGCCCAAGAAATGCCCTGAGCACGCCACCTTGAATGACAAACCAAACACGTTCCTGAAAGAAACCTAACAGACGCCATCTTGTTATGTTTTACTTGATTTTGTTAACCTGTTTCCTATCTGTTCTGTAATGGATTGCTCAGTGTGTGATGGGAGGGTTCTGGATGAAGTGTTCTGGGTTTAGTGTTCTGAGTGGAGTGTTCTGGGGGGAGTGTTCAGGGTGGAGTTTTCTAGCCTAGGTAGGGCATTCTGGGGGGAGTTTTCTGGGTTTCGTGTTCTGGGTTTCGTGTTCTGGGTGAAGTGTTCAGGGGGGTGTGTTCAGGGTGGAGTGTTCTAGGTAGGGCATTCTGGGGGGAGTGTTCTGGGTTTCGTGTTCTGGGTTTCGTGTTCTGGGTGGAGTGTTCTGGGTTTCGTGTTCTGGGTGAAGCGTTGAGGGTAGAGTATTCTGGGGGAGTGTTCTGGGTTTCGTGTTCTGGGTTTTTTGTTCTGGGTTTCGTGTTCTGGGTTTCGTGTTCAGGGTGGAGTGTTCTGGGAAGAGTATTCTGGGGGAGTGTTCTGGGTTTCGTGTTCTGGGTGAAGCGTTCAGGGTAGAGTATTCTGGGGGAGTGTTCTGGGTTTCGTGTTCTAGGTTTTTTGTTCTGGGTTTCGTGTTCTGGGTTTCGTGTTCTGGGTGAAGTGTTCAGGGTAGAGTATTCTGGGGGAGTGTTCTGGGTTTCGTGTTCTGGGTTTCGTGTTCTGGGTTTTTTGTTCTGGGTTTCGTGTTCTGGGTTTCGTGTTCAGGGTGGAGTGTTCTAGCCTAGGTAGGGCATTCTGGGGGGAGTTTTCTGGGTTTCGTGTTCTGGGTTTCGTGTTCTGGGTGAAGTGTTCAGGGGGGAGTGTTCAGGGTGGAGTTTTCTAGGTAGGGCATTCTGGGGGGAGTGTTCTGGGTTTCGTGTTCTGGGTTTCGTGTTCTGGGTGGAGTGTTCTGGGTTTCGTGTTCTGGGTGAAGCGTTCAGGGTAGAGTATTCTGGGGGAGTGTTCTGGGTTTCGTGTTCTGGGTTTTTTGTTCTGGGTTTCGTGTTCTGGGTTTCGTGTTCTGGGTTTCGTGTTCAGGGTGGAGTGTTCTGGGAAGAGTATTCTGGGGGAGTGTTCTGGGTTTCGTGTTCAGGGTGGAGAGTTCTGGGTAGAGTATTCTGGGGGAGTGTTCTGGGGGAGTGTTCTGGGTTTCGTGTTTTGGGTGGTGGGTGGCAGCTGGAAGAGGCTGAAGAGAGTAAAGTCCTCCCTGGTGTTGCTCTTTTGTTGTAACCAATCAAGCCATAATTTCACTTCAACACTTATGACAACTCGTCATTCCCTTGAGAAGGATGCAGCACATTTTTAAGACCTACAGAACATAACGTATACTACTGCCTGGAAAGGAGTTGGCAACATATAGCAACTTTTAATAATATTCATACCTGTGCTACTTTTCTTTATATTAGTTTCTTTTCGTTCTCTTTCTCCTATTTCGGTCTTTCCTTACCTTTCCTTACAATTTCCTCTCTTTTAATCTCATTTTGTCTTTCTTCTTGTCTCCCCATTTTTTTCTTTCACCCTCATTCTCTGCCTTAGCTACAGGGTGTCCTTCCTCCACTGTCGGTTGGAATATTCCTCTCCCTTATCACTTTTGCTCCTTCCATTCCATTGCTTCTTTGATTCTCTCCTGTGAGGCATCCAACATGTGTATCCAGGTGTGTGTGAAAGGTTGAGACATCTTCCTATTTAGGCTTGTTGCGCCGGGTGTGATTGACACCTCAGCCTTGTTTCTTCCTGTACACCCTACAGTACTCCTTTTGTGGTTTACCAGTGCCACCAGTGGGTTACTCTTCCGATACTCCTCTCTCACTCATGGGTAAACACCATACAATACTGCTTGTGATTTACCCTGGATTCCAATGGACATCCTGTCACCTGCAGCAGCTGACAAGGTGTCTCCTGCATTCACACATTCACTCCTGCAGCAGCTGAATAGGAGGGTCCTGCCTTCACACATTCACTCATTCAGCAGCTGACTAGAGGGTCCCGCCTTCATACATTCACTCCTGCAGCAGCTCAATAGGAGGGTCCTGCATTCACAAATTCACTCCTGCAGCAGCTGAATAGAGGGACCCACCTTCACACATTCACTCCTGCAGCAGCTGACTAGAAGGGTCCCACATTCACACATTCACTCCTTCAGCAGCTGACTAGGAGGGTGTCGTCTTCACACATTCACTCCTTCAGCAGCTGACTAGGATGGTGTTGCCTTCACACATTTACTCCTGCAGCAACTGACTAGGAGGACCCCACCTTCACACATTCACTCCTGCAGCAGCTGACTAGGTGGGTCCACCCTTCTCACATTCACTCCTGCAACAGCTGACTAGGAGGATCCCACATTCACACATTCACTCATGCACCAGCTGACTAGGAGGGCATTGCCTTCACACATTCACTCCTACAGCAGCTGACTAGGAGAGCCCGCCTTCACACATTCACTCCTGCAGCAGCTGACTAGCAGTCTCCTGTCTGCACACATTCACTCCTGCAGGAGCTGACCAGGGGGTACTGACTTCACACATTCACTCCATCAGCAGCTGACTAGGAGAGTGTTGCCTTCTCACATTCATTCCTTCAGCAGCTGACTAGGAGGGTTTCACCTTCACTCATTCACTCCTGTAGCAGCTGACTAGGAGGGCCCCGCCTTCACACATTCACTCCTGCAACAGCTGACTAGGAGGGCCCGCCCTCACACATTCACTCCTGCAGCAGCTGACTAGGAGGGCCCCGCCTTCACACATTCACTTCTGAAGCAGTTGACTAGAGGATCCCACCTTCACACAGTCACTCCTGCAGCACCTGACTAAGAGGGCCCCACCTTCACACATTCACTCCTGCAGCAGCTGACTAGGAGGGCCCCGCCTTCACACATTCACTTCTGCAGCAGTTGACTAGAGGGTCCCGACTTCACACATTCACTCCTGCAGCAGCTGACTAGAGGATCCTGCCTTCACATATTCACTCATGCAGGAGCTGACTAGGAGGGTCCTGCCTTCACAAATTCACTCCTTCAGCAGCTGGCTAGAGGGTCCTGCCTTCACACATTCACTCCTGCAGCAGTTGACTGGTAGGCTCTCGTGTTCACATATTCACTCCTGCAGCAGCTGACTAGGAGTGTCCCGCCTTTACACATTCACTCCTGCAGCAGCTGACTAGAGGGTCCCGCCTTCACACATTCACTCCTGCAGCAGCTGACTAGAGGGTCCCGCCTTCACACATTCACTCCTGCAGCAGCTGAGTAGAGGGTCCCGCCTTCACACATTCACTCCTGCAGCAGCTGACTAGGAGGATCCCACCTTCACACATTCATTCCTGAAGCAGCTGACTAGAGTCTCCCGCAGTAGCGGCTCCTGGAGGGAGTGCTGCGGGGCAGTGGGGCGGGGGAGGGCCACGGTGGTGGCTAGTAAACTCCGGCTCACGGCCAACCGGAGTACAGTAAATTAATAAATAAATAAAAACGAATTTTGTTGCGCGCGCAGCCGCGCCATTTGGCGTTACAGCTCGCACAATGAAATTCGTTTTATTTATTTATTAAGTTAAATTACTCCGGTCGGCCGTGAGACACAATTTACTACCCCCTCCCCCGCACTGCCACACCGCCCCGCAGCACTCCCTCCAGGAGCCGCTACTGAGAACTGGAACTAATGAGACCCTTTTTCCCGCAGCCTTTCATGTGCTTTAAGAAAGTCAAAGGTGATGTGTCATTAATGTACAAAGACACTCGTTTTTACAAATCAATGCACAGCTACTTAAGGTGCGTCTCATTGAGAACTGGGCGGTATATATCTCAAACTTACAGAACACTTTGCTGGATTCACGTGAAAAAATATAGCCATCTTTCAAACTTTTTCATATGTTTCAAAATGTCCGTGACATTGGAACTGGAAGTACACGTAATCCATCAGCCCTTTAAGCGGGTTGTGATAAAATAAATATGTTTGTCCGCGCTGAAAAAAGGACAAATGTGGTGTGCTAACTTCCTTTTTCCGGGTAAAACGAGGCTGAAGGTACTTTAATGTATTACTATTTCTCTTTTTTTTATATTGCATTTTTTGTCGTAAATGGCGCAATTGCAAACGTACATATCAGATGTTCATTGCATTACATCATAGGCAGATGTATTTCTAAGTTGTGCTGGGCTTATGCAGCGACTGGATGAAGTGGGCTGTCCCGGTAGCCCCTGCTGCAGGCTGCAATGAGCGGAAGCAAAGGTGAATGACTGTAGAACAGACCAATGGATGAAGAGAGCTATCCCAAAGCCCCCCCCCACCTATGTATACATTTGTGTTTTTTTATTTATGTTTACATGAGGGGGCAAAAGATCTATGCCGCAGCTAATGTTTGAACAGCGCGGACAGCTCTGGACTTCGCAATGCGATCGTTTCTTACAAGGGATCATAGATTAAAACGTGTTAATCATAAGGAGTATATCAAATCATTAATAGGTTCCATATGCAATGTATGGTGCACCTGGTTAACACTAGGGGTGGGGGCAACTTGCATAGTTTGCATCAGCATAATTATGCAAAATTAAACAGATTAATTGATACAATACAGAATTATATTGGGAACGTAAGCCAGTAGTTAGAACTATTTTCTTAACGCAAAATGCACAATTGCTTTCAAATTGGCCCGAGGATGCTCTTTGCACAAAAAACATGGCACTAAATTCAACAAACCACGCACAGCTGCAGCCAGCAGCCACTCGCGCCCTGTTCCTGGGCTCTTGTGTCCGTCTTTTTGCCCAAAATTACTCTGAATTACGCAAGCAGTCATACACATTTTAATTGGCAGTTATTTTGCATTCCATGAGTAATGCAAAATTACCGAAAATCCTCTGCTTACTCCCTCATAATTACAATGCCACCATGGCCTGTTTGACACCCATGGCCATGGCCACTGCTGGTTCATTCAATCTCTAGTTTTATGTATCGTCCTGTAAAGTATCAATACATTTTCTCTTTGAGTTTTACACTAGGCCTGCGTGAGGTCATTTATTGTGACGTCATCGGGGTCAAAGATCAGGTCTGTAGACTTGATCAGTGGTCTACAACCCAGTCCTGCTGTGTTGAGCGTCAGCTTTCACACACGTCAAGAAGTGCGGAAGCTCACAATGTCCGCCCAATCATAACCTGTCCTCAAGACCAGTAACATGTGGGCGGGGCCAAATCCCCTCTAAGTGGTGCTTCTGAGATCTCTTTCTCTGTCGATCGCATAAAGTGTGGCGATAACTGAGCTGTCAAGCCAGACCCAATCACCCCTTTACTGTTCTTGTCCTGATGCTGTGTATAGGAAACTTCAAAAGGGGAACGCAGAGGAACATTCTACAAACGGTTCCAGTTTGCCTGGGTTCAGTTAAAGTTACATCTATCTCGTTATGTGATGAAAATTATTTTGCAATCTGCAAAAACATCTTTACATGTGTTCTGGGAAAGGTAAACTGGGAAACTTTGCGTAAGTTGAAAATTGTGTTCTTACTAAAACGCTACCAGTGAAAAAAAACTTGAATCTCCCCTAGGAAATATACTCTGAAGAAATATTATCCATTTACACTTTTTCTTTATTTTTCTTATTGGGTCTGGTCACGTGTCCACAAAAACATTTTCTGTCAATATTCATATAGCTGTTGCAAGGCAAGGTGTCTCAGTGAGTTAAACACTCTCCTCTGACATCTGATGGGATCTACAGGTCACAAATTCCAGGAAGGCCAACTCAGCCTTCCATCCTTCAGAGGGGAGTAAAATGACAACTGTGATTTGAAATGGCAACGGCGCTCTATTAGAATTATCTACTGTATTGCAAAGAACTCCCTTTGTGTTTGTGCCACGATTCTGAAAATCTTAAATATAAGCACATAGCTCCCAGGATCCTCAGACCGTGGCTGACCAGAGATCATGGCTACACTATGGTGAAAGACAGTCTTGCGAGCTCTGGGAATTCCATTTGCCATTGTATGGCGGTGGTAGAGTAAGGTAACTCGGTCCTCATTTATGGGGTTTTGACGTAGGGCATTGGAGCAAGTCACCTGGCTGCACTGTCCTGCGTCACAGTGAAAGGGGAGGAATGCAGCATGTTTATCCAATACGGTGCATTCCTGTCCGTTCCCCCTGCTCTGGACCCGTTTCGGCATCCTAGCGCCAATGTAGGTACCCTTGCATCAGGGTGCTTGCGTTGTCAGCAGGATTGTTTTAGTGCAAGAAGAGGCACCTTCCTGCAAATAACAATTCTGGGAGGCGTTTCCCTCTTTCTATGTGTGCTGCAGAATGTAAGGTGGCTTTGTGTCGCTTCATAGATATGATTTCATGGTTTGTGCCGCCTGAGCATCACCAAAAGTGACGCTCCGGCGGTGAAAGGAACTTGCAAATAAGTAAATATGCCCCTTAGTGCTGTGTGGTAGAGAAGGAAGCTTCAATCGTAAATTGAGAAGGTGAGTGAGAAAAAGATCTGTTCAGGAAATAAGTTCCTAATATTCCTTGGAAAGCTTGTGACCCTGTCGGAGCTGAGGCGTCGACACAGGGTGCTGCTGGAGGGCTTTGTTAATTATCTGAAACATCCTGATTCAATGAGCAGCACAGTGAGCGGGAACGGTGGTCGGCCATTTTAGACACGGATTCCTTCTGACAGCAGAGCCGCGTAGACTGCTGGAAGTTCATGAGGTGCGGGATTATGGAGCTCGCATCGACAGCTTCGAGGAGGACGACAGATGGAATCTTCCACCGGATTGGACGATCTCTCCCTGGAGCGCCAGCCCTCCCAGAGGCCTCTGGGCTTGCGCCTCAGTGGCCATCTGTCTCAAGCCCTACATCTGAGCTATCATCCAACCTGACACTTTTTTCTTTGAAGAAATCCTCTCTGCCTTCTCCTTGGCACCCTTAAAAGTGAGCTTTCTGTTCTTCTGTCCTCGTTAGGAAGAGAGAAGACACTGTAATACCAGAGAGCTGGATGCTTCCACCATTGACGGCGAGGTCCATTGCATGCACTAATGATAAAAAAAAGTGCTTTCTCACATCCATATTCAAGCGCCTCTGACCACAGGCCATTCACATACACATGTTCACTTGTAGTGCGTTGCACTAGTCACACATTTGTTGCGTGTCAATGATAAAGCTCCCCAACATGCATAAATCTCACTGATGTCCCATTCAATCCATCTTTGCTATTGAAAAGGTATGGAAACTTCTAGAATCACAGACCCCCTGTCAAGAGCATCAGCAACCTTTTCCATAAGCTTCAAAAGTGCGGATTCTGTTCCGGGTGCTAGGGGAATCAAATCACTGAGAAGGTTGTTATCCTTCTGCTGTGTGAACACTTGCATGGGTCTAGGGGTGGGGAAAGGATTCCGCTCCATTGGGGAAGTTCGCAGAGTTTTGCCTATTCCACGCTCTGCGCGGAGGGCAGAGTTCCATAAATTCAGCGAAGTGACACGGAGCGGAGTTTTTTCTCTCAAGCGGCTCACCATGGGTATGTTGGTGAGTCCTCACGAGAAACAATCAAGCTCCTGACCTCCTCCCGGTGAGATTTCTCATTGTGGGCAGTTGCGGCAGTTCGCGACGGCTCGCGTTGAGAAATCTGCCATTCGCGTTGAGGAAGCTATCGCTCGCGTAGAATGTCCACTTAAGCCGACAGAAAGCAGCAGCGTCCTCTGGCATGAAGCGTAGTGCCGTTGGTGCTGATTTTAGAGCACGGGGAAAACTCTCTGAGCTAAAAATCAATCAGAACTCTGCGGAGTGCGGCTGATTTTTTCTGGCACTTTGCGGAGTTCTGTGGCTCCGTCCTGGCTTAGTGGGTCCCAGGGTTTCCCCATCTTTGCAGCACAGGATACGCCAGAAATCTACCTGCAGTTGGAGAAGATGTTGGGATCAGCATATGTTTTTTGAAGTGGTGACCCCTGTACATCTGAGTTTTAGGGATCAAACTCCGTAAAGAGTGAGGCAGGTGGTTTTGGGTGCCAGTGTGGTAAGCCGCAGAGAGACAACCTTCATGTTGCGTTAGTGTGGTGAGGCCCAGATTCACTACCTCCTCACGCTTGGTGTGCGGGGTTGATTTTTGAAAGGAGATTGGTCTTGGCAGTGTCCTGAGACCGGACGCTGAGCCATCTGCAGCAGCGTCAGTTGTCACTTTGACACCATCGCAGGGCGTTGGTAGGTGGAGTCTGCGATGTTGAGACATCTGCCTTGATTGTGTCTCTTTCGTTCCACATGAAGTCATTGCAGAGACCAGCCAAGTAGGTTGGAAGGCACTGCTTTGGGGTGGGAGACATCGGTTACTTCTAGAAATGGAACAGTTTCCTGGTAGAGTTTGGCAAAACCAGTGTTTGGTGCCGGGAAAGGGCCTTTTTGCACGTGCTGTTGTGTAGCCGTGGAAGGGACTCCGGCGTGCTTTATATTTGGGCAATTACTGGGACCTCGACCACTGTCTTTGAAGAGTTGGGCTCTTATGTTTTAGTGCGAGTTCATCGGTAAATCATTTAATCTTTGGCCATCTGTGCAGGATACTGTTGTCAATCTCTGTTGTCTCCAGAGGTCGCAAGGATTTCAGAGAGGAAAACTTGTCGGATCCTCTACGTCTGAGAAGGTTTGGGCGATTGAACTGGCTGAGTTCTAAACCTCTATCCCTTGGAGTGCGGGTTCCTGTTCTGGAGATTGACTAGGCTCAGGATCGCCATCAACATTCATCAAGAAGCCGGCCATGGCACGGTCAGGCCGGGGGCGAGCCTGGTAGGTTTCATTGTGAGAATTGGATCCAAGGTGAACAGAAGTTCCACCTTGACGCCTTGGAGGGAAATGTTTGCACTATTGAGATATGGGGGTCAAGACAATCCATATCCAGTGTGATGTTGTGAGATCAGTGTTGAGAGAACATTAACCCAAATGTTGAAACCCCCTAGAAGGAATGCTCTGAGTACGTGTTGTGCAATATTGATAATGCAGCCTTAGAACATGAGAAGGTTGTTCTTAGGGGGTGGAGACCAAGTTATTTATGAAGGAAGTTGTTGGGCCGTTGACTCATTTCATTAGTAATGTTTAAAACCTTTATTGAACACTCAGGAGCTCAATAGAAAACATGACAGGTGTGTAATCATCCTACAGAGCTGAGTCTATGGACACAGGCTGCTGGGTGTCTTTTCACCTGTACGAGATGCACCAGCCTGTGATTGGCCACTGAACAGATCTGGGAAGAGAAAAAATGAATCTACCACAGATCCTTCTGAGGCAGTCCCTGGTACCATGAGGGTCTTCAAAGGAAGGTCACCCCCCCAAAAAAAATCAAGTCTATTTGAGATGGCTCAGCTTAAAGATGATCAGCCATTTTACGGATGTACGCCCCGTTTTTACTGGGCAGCAGGTTTCTTCTTCCGCCTCTGTATGAGATCCCAGCATGACAGTGACCAGTAAGAAACAAACGTAGTAAAGTAAGATGATGAGAATTTTCTAAGCAACATTAAAACTTGCCATAGTCCAATGCAGGGTATCTCACAGTGCTCGCCTTCCACAGGAGGGGGCAATGGAATTAGCCTTTTCCCTGTTACAAACCCCTCCTTTATCAATTCAGTGAGTTTACATTGGGACATTGATGCTAAGGTCACTGCCACACTTTGAAAATGATGTTAAATGTTCTATAAAAGGAGTAAATAAAAAGTGAATAGGTTAATTACCTTTTGCAGAGAACAGTTCATGAGGTTTTCTATAAGCCTGGGTGGTGTTGGAGGAGTTCCGCGAGTTACCCCAAAACTCTGCCACACTTCGCAGAGTTCCACAAGTGGTGGATTGCGCTTGGTCATGCCCGTTCATGTTGATTATCAGCACCGGGTGTTTGTCCTGCACTGGAAAATCAATGCGAATGGCACCATGCGCAGCGCAAGAGGTCACCGATTCCTTTCTGCCGTTCGAGTAGATTTTCTACTTCAGTGGCAACTTTCTCAAGGCGAACAGAAGGTTTCTCAACGTGAGCGGTCGCGACCACCTGCGATCGCCTGCATTGAGAAATCCAACTGCACGCATTGAGATATCTCACCGGGAAGTGGATTTTTCTTAATCACGCTCTCCAACTTGACGTTGGGGAGCGAGAGTGAGGAAAAATTTCGCCGGGAGGTGGATTTTCCTCGCTTGCACTCGCCAACTTGTCATTGGAGAGTTCAGCGAGGAAAAAAAAAACTATGCTCCACTATGCAGAGCGGAGTTGTTTTTGAGTCAACATGCTCTACGGAGCATGGAAATCTCTGTAAACTCTGAGAGGAGTTCACCGTTCGGACTTGGTTTTCTAACAAACTCCCCCACTGAAATAAAGACGTTCTTGATCCCTGAAACTGCTGGAAACCCGTCATATACTGCGGGATGAAGCGGGTAGTTAAATGTGGATGTATATGACAACCGGTCAGGTCTGGTGCAGAATGGGTTGAGAAGGAACAGCGTGTGGCGGTGCAGAGTGTCTGGAGAACCACCCCAACATTTGCTCTTTAAATGCCTACAGGTGCTGGTTCACAGCAGAGAGTTTCAAAGACTTGGGGGCATATCAGCAAGGGCCGGCGATAATTATCGCTCGGCGCTCTTAGCGTGAGGATAATTATCGCCGGCCAACTCTGAATTTTATCACTGAGATAGCGTGCTATTAGCAACGCTTATCTCCAAAGCGATAAAATTCAGAGCGCAAGCTGCCAAGTGTGAGATTATTGCTGGAAATACAGCGATAATCCCACAAGGTTTGGTGATAGCTTGCTGATAGGGATAGACATACTTAGCCATGATTTCCACCTTACATAGGAAATCATGGCTAAGTCAGAAAAATACCAGACTTAAAAAAGCAGCGTTAACCGTGGTTAGCGCTGCTTTTTTTTTTGTCTCTAACAGCGTTAGCGATATCCTTGATAATAGGAGAAATGTCGCTTAGCGACATTTCTCCTATTATTTTGCTCTGGAACCCCCACTTTGCATCTCATTAGAGATGCAAGGGGAAGCGTAGAGTAAAAGGGTGCTAACATGCGAATTTGCGTGTTAGCACCCTGTTGCTGATAGGGCCCTAGTTTTATCTCTGCTTTTTTGGCTTTTGAAGCCAAAAAAGCAGAGATAAAGCCCTTGTTGATATGCCCCTTGGTTGTTTGGAAGTGAGAATTAAGAGAGCGAGGGATGGAGTAAAGGATGGAGTGAAGTGGGGTTCAGACTAGACTTGCCCCCTCTGACCCAACACCAGCCTGGCTTTTAACTAAAGAGTAACAAAGGAAGCAGGTAAGAGATAAAGTGGTTTTATTTAATCTTTTCTTTAATGAGAGTGTTTTTCACTTATACAGAAAAATATTTAATTAACATTTTGAGTTTGCTGCAGCCAAGATGATTAAGGTTTTCAGTCACACAAAGATAGATTGTAATGATCCCTTCCAGGGCATCGCTGGGACCTGCCCTATTACACTTCCGGGTAGGGACCACTGATCACCACAGCCAGAAGGGTACCCCGGTATTTGCCCTCTTCCTCTTACAAAATCCAGATTAAACCCCCTTTAATCAGCTCGTGGTCATGTAGGGCGCTTGGCCGTCCTTGCCTGCGGATCCATAACCCTGGGGGATTCCAGTCCAAGGGGTAATTACATCAGAGGAGTAAGGAGAGCTGTGAAAGGGTCAGATATCAGGTATTCCAAGTGCAGAACATTGAATCAGGTCTCCCGGAGGAGCAGAGCCCAGCAACTTTGGGACTCAAGGACTCCGGGATGTGTCTGATGTTAACATAAGATGTGATTAAAGCCCAGAATTGAACGAATAATGAAATTACCAACATCATAAGTGTGATACGGGGGCTCTCCCAACAGTACAGTCGCCCAGCGGGTGCCTGTACGAAGCGCCACGTCTCCCCCACTCCGGCGCAGAAAGACACCTTATCAAAGTTTGATAACAGAGGGGGCTCTTGTTGGATAAATATGATGAAAAAAATTAAAATAATTTGGTTGAAACTTGATTTGGGCTACCGGTTCACGGTTTGTGATCGTTGTGTTCACAAGATAATGTGTAGCGCAACAGTGTCAACAAGTGCAGCCCGCCTCGCCTCCTTACACAATGCAGATGTATTTGCATAGGCTAATGTGCTTGATGCTAATTAACACATTCTCTTTAATTTGCATAATCAGGCACTAACTATTTCAGTAGCTTAATTGGAATTTATGCAAATTCAATTAGAGAGCTCTAATAATTTGCGTGCATTATGTCGCCTCTCCTGTAACTAAAAGTCATGTTTTTTTTGGTACTATGGAGGCTCGAAGGACTCTTGCCTGATGTTCCGTAGAGTGAGTCGCCTCAAGAAACAGACCCCAAACACGTAGTGAGCTGGTGTCCAGACCCAAACTGCAAGTGTATGGGGGGGTTGACTGCCCATCTCACCTCAGCAGCAAATGTTGCCATCTATTTATGTATTTATTTTGCTTTTTTTTAAAAAGTTTTATATAGCGCATACAGGACTCATGAGGGTATTAGAGCGCTTTGCAAGTGGTCAAGAAGGAAGAAACAGGTAAAACAAACAGCAACATAATCGAGAACAGAACTGGATTTAGAAGGTTACAAATTGAGGGAGGAAAATAGCTCAGTGTCCAGGCCGCCAACTCAAACAAGCATTTTCAATGCAATCGGTTTCGTTTTTATGAACGTTTAAGCGATTGGCATTGCAAATGACAATGCTTTTTATTAATGTGTTTTAAACCCAACGCATATATAAAAAGCATTGTTATTTTTATTGCCAATAGCTCAAACTCTCGCAAATGCGTGAGCACTTTAATGTTGGCCGCGCCCATTTCTTTAGACGCTGCTCACCGTATTCAGGTTACAGTGAGCAGCGTCTGAACAAAGGGGCACGGACAACATTAAAGTGAAAGCGCATAGGGTGCACTTTCACACAAAGCAAAAATAAAATAATTTAGAAACATTCTGCGCGGCCGTTGAAGTGAAAGCGGCCCTCGCTATCAATTAATAAAATAAATAAGTGCGGCCGCTAATGTGAAAGCGGCCGCCTGTAAAATAAATAATTAAATAAGCGCGGCAGCTAAACTGAAAGCGGACCGGGCCGTAAATAAAATAATTGAATAAGTGCGGCCGCTATAGTTAAAGCGGACAACGTAGTGATTGAAATAAATACAGTAGTAAGCGTGCGCCAGGCTGCGCTGTCGTGGGTGGAATAGGGGGAGAGCACTAAGGAAACTAGTGCCCACAAACGTATATTGAAGACCCTGTAACAACACCCGTAAAAGTTCCAGTCCTTATGGGCGGTAACAAATAGAGACAAGGCGGTACCAAGGAGGCACTAACAAGGCTCATAATGAATCGGAAGCCAGCGCTTACGAACGACAATGACACAAGCCAATTAAAAATACGGGCGGAGAGTTGGCGGAGCTTCAAAGCCATACTCCACTAGTGCATGCCTCGCGACAGCGCATGCGCTGCCCAGGCTCGACCTAAAAACAAGCTTGATGCTCACTGTATTTAAAACACAAGGAAGAACGCAGTAACTCTGGCATGCTGCCCTACAGCCGCCCCTATGTACAGCGCTGTCATAATCAATAATCAATCAATCAGTAGATGTGTAGGGTGCTACATGTCGCACATGAGGGTATCCAGGCGCTGGCTGGACATGACATGCTTCGGTCAGCTTTCCCAGGGGTTGAATCTGTCTGTAATCGGGGTGATTTTCTCCCCCCGGGCAGAAAGCTCCAGCCCACCCTTGTGGTTTTTACCCCTGGTGGGTTTCAAGGCCATTGAGCCCAGAGTCTGGTTTCATGGATCTGGTGCGGACCTCGCACTGCCCTACATGGGGGACCAGTTAAGGGGCTCTTCCCAGTTCCAAAGTCCTAAATACACCCGTCCTTTCACGACTCCTGCTCCTGAGTCAGAGGAGGTCTGGCATCCTGGCTGTCTGCTGGAATCTTCCTGCTGTGGGGGGGCCTGGATTACTTGTTTTTACAAAGAGGGCTTGAACCCCATCCTCACAATGGGAGAGCTGCAGTCCCTTCAAATCTCTAAAACAGTGAAAAACGTGCAATCTGTGGTGGAGGTTTAATCGCTCACTGCCTGTTCTGCTGCGACCGGTTACATTTGTATAGTGCTACATTGCTCCGTCAAGGCGCTGCTTTCATTGGTGGATCCGTAGCATGGTCCAAGGTGGGGTGTGCTTCATCTTTTAGGGGAGATGATTAGTAAAGTGTGGTCGGTTCTCTTACACGAGGAACTCCGGATGAACAATGGGCCCTTGCCATGAATATCTGTGGGCCCAACAAGCGCCTTGAGGGTAGAGCATCTGGCTAGAAGGAGCTAGTGAAGGGCTTGGAGGAACCAGTGAAGTGCTTGGGCGGCCCAGTGAAGTGCTTGGAAGACACCGTGGCATGCATGGAAGACACCCAGTGAAGTGCTTGGAGGATCCAGTGACGTGTTTGGAGGACCCAGTGAAGTGCTTGGAGGACCCAGTGAAGTGGTTGGAAGACACCATGATGTGCATGGAGGACACCCAGTGAAATGCTTGGAGAACACCTAGTAAACTGCTTGGAGGACACCCAGTGAAATACTTGGAGGAACCAACGAAGGGTTGTAGGACACAGTGAAGTGCTTGGAGGACCCAGTGCAGTTCTTGGAGGAACCAACGAAGGGTTGGAGGACACAGTGAAGTGCTTGGAGGACCCAGTGAAGTGCTTGGAAGACACCGTGACGTGCATGCAGACCACCCAGTGAAGTGCTTGGAGGACACCCAGTGAAGTGCTTGGAGGACCCAGTGAAGTGCTTGGAGGACCCAGTGGAGTGCTTAAAGGATACCCAATGAAGTACTTTGCGGACCCAGGGCAGTGCTTGGAAGACACTGTGACGTGCATGGAGGACACCCAGTGAAGTGCTTGTAGGACACCCAGCGAAGTGCTTGGAAGACACCATGACGTGCTTGGAGGACACAGTGAAGTGCTTGGAAGACACCGTGACATGCATGTAGGACACCCAGTGAAGTGCTTGGAGGATCCAGTGACGTGCTTGGAGGACCCAGTGAAGTGCTTGGAGGATCCAATGAAGTGCTTGGAGGATCCATTGACGTGCTTGGAAGACACTGTGATGTGTATGGAGGACACCCAGTGAAGTGCTTGGAGGACGCCCAGTGAAGTGCTTGGAAGACACCGTGACCTGCTTGGAGGACCCAGTGAAGTGCTTGGAAGACACTGTGAAGTGTTTGGAGGACATAGTGGGGTGTTTGGAGGACCCAGTGATGTGCTTGGAGAACATAGTGGAGTGTTTGGATGACCCAGGGAAGTGCTTGGAGGACACAAGGTGGAATGCTTGGAGGACTTCCAGTGAAGTGCTTCTGGGACCCAGTGTAGTGCTTGGATGACCCAGTGAAGTGCTCGGATGACCCAGTGAAGTGCTTGGATGACCCGGTGGAGTGCTTGGAGGACATAGTGGAGTTTTTAAAGGACCCAGGGAAGTGCTTGGAGGACACCAGGTGGAGTGCTTGAAGGACTTCCAGTGAAGTGCTTCGAGGAGCCAGTGTAGTGCTTGGATGACCTAGGGAAGTGCTTGAAGGACCCAGTGAAGTGCTTGGAGGAGCCAGTGTAGTGCTTGGATGACCCAGTGAAGTCCTTGGAGGAACCGGTGAAGTGCTTGAAAGACACCTACTGAAGTGCTTGGAGGACTTCCTGTGATATCCTTGGAGGAACCAGTGTAGTGCTTGGATGACCCAGGGAAGTGCTTGGAGGAGCCAGTGTAGTGCTTGGATGACCCAGGGAAGTGCTTGGATGACCCAGTGAGGTCCTTGGAGGACACCAAGTGGAGTGCTTGGAGGACTGATGCGATTTATTCCCTGTGTGAAGGTTTGAGAATGGTCTCGCTGCAGTTTTTTGGCTTCTTTGGAGTTTTCAATGTAGAAATAATGGTATCCCAAAGCAGACGCAATGTACACAATCCCATTGAGACATGACAAGAGTGAGAGTGGCCTGCAGCTTCTGCGGGGGGCGGGGGGGATGAAGGATGATGCATTAGGGAGCGAGCATGAATGAGGGCTTGAATGAGTCCTGCTTATGAGAAAGCTTAAATGACATCCTGTCTATGGGGGAGCTTGAATGACGTCCTGATTGTGAGAGAGCTTGAATGACGTCCTGATTGTGAGAGAGCTTAAATGACATCCTGTCTACGGGGGAGCTTGAATGACGTCCTGTCTATGGGGGAGCTTGAATGACGTCCTGATTGTGAGAGAGCTTGAATGACGTCCTGTCTATGGGGGAGCTTGAATGACGTCCTGATTGTGAGAGAGCTTGAATGACGTCCTGATTGTGAGAGAGCTTAAATGACGTCCTGTCTATGGGGGAGCTTGAATGACGTCCTGTCTATGGGGGAGCTTGAATGACGTCGTGATTGTGAGAGAGCTTGAATGACGTCCTGTCTATGGGGGAGCTTGAATGACGTCCTGATTGTGAGAGAGCTTGAATGACGTCCTGTCTATGGGGGAGCTTGAATGAAGTCCTGTCTATGGGGGAGCTTGAATGACGTCCTGATTGTGAGAGCTTGAATGAGGTCCTGTCTATGGGGGAGCTTGAATGACGTCCTGATTGTGAGAGAGCTTGAATGACGTCCTGATTGTGAGAGAGCTTGAATGACGTCCTGTCTATGGGGGAGCTTGAATGACGTCCTGTCTATGGGGGAGCTTGAATGACGTCCTGATTGTGAGAGAGCTTGAATGACGTCCTGTCTATGGGGGAGCTTGAATGACGTCCTGATTGTGAGAGAGCTTGAATGACGTCCTGATTGTGAGAGAGCTTGAATGACGTCCTGATTGTGAGAGAGCTTGAATGAGAGCTGGAATGACTTATTGCCTGTGAGGGAGATTTAAGGAAAGCTTGAATGAGTTACTGCCTATGAGAGAGATTGAATGACTCCCTGCCTATGAGGGAGCCTGAATGATTTTCTGCGTATGAGGAAGCTTGAATTACCACCGCCTACATGGGTCCCAGCCTATAGGAAGGCTGATTCCCTCTCAGACCGCCTAGGAGGGAGCTTGAATGACTCCCTGCCTATGAGGAAGCTTGAATTACCACCGCCTGCATGGGTCCCAACATGCAGGAAGACAGATTCCTCTCTGCCTGCCTATGAAGGAGTTTAATTACCACCGCCTACATGTGAGAATGTCCCACCCGCTGTCTAGGAGAGAACTGGTCCACCCCAGTCCATAGGAAAACTGATTCCCTCTCTGTCAGCGAGGGACCTTGAATGACGACCTGCTTACGAGAGAGCTTGAATGACCACCTGCCTATGAGGGAGCTTGAATCCTGGCCTACAGGAAGACTGATTCACTCTCTGCCTATGAGGGAGCTTGAATCCTGGCCTACAGGAAGACTGATTCACTCTCTGCCTATGAGGGAGCTTGAATCCTGGCCTACAGGAAGACTGATTCACTCTCTGCCTATGAGGGAGCTTGAATCCTGCCCTACAGGAAGACTGATTCACTCTCTGCCTATGAGAGAGCTTGAATCCTGGCCTACAGGAAGACTGATTCACTCTCTGCCTATGAGGGAGCTTAAATGACTTCTTGCCTATGAGAGGGTTGAATGACTTCCTGCATTTGAGGGAGTTTGAATTACCACAGCTTACATGTGGAGAATGTACCACCCACGGTTTATGAGGGAACTGGACCCTCCCAGCCTATAGGAAGTCTGATTCCCTCTCTGTATGCGAGGGACCTTGAATGGCTCCATGCCTACGAGAGAGCTTGAATGTCTTCCTGCATTTAAGGGGGCTTGAGTTACCATCGCCTACACAGGAGCATGCACACCCACCTACTGGCTGTTAGAAAGATTGATTTACTCTCTGCCTACACGTCTGCTTGAATGAGTTCCTGCGTAAGGGAGAGTTTGAGTCACTCACTTTACTTGTCCTTCCTCTTACCAGTTAGCTCACCTTAAAGCTTCCCTCTTTAAAACATCCCCGGTTAGAGCTTCAATTCTTCTCGTTGTAGTGTCAGAGACTGACACATGTTTCAATATGCATATGACTGACTTGAGAGACAGTCATATGACTGAGTGCCCATAGACCTGAGGCCCAGAGACAACTCTGCACCCAGGCTGGGCAATCTTATGCTGAGCCGGCGCATAGAAACATTTGCATGGGCCGCCTCAGGCGGTGCAAATCTCTCGCTTGGGCTTGCGCCCTGGGGACAGATTGCTGCGGAACTGATCTGCACCAGTGCAAATGTAGGTAATCTGTCCCCTGGGCAGCGCTTAGACACGCCGTGTAGTCGCACTTCTTATCTTTGCTGCCGCATGCTGACCTGCATCACTGTCCACCCGTCTGACCGTCAGCGCCTCCAGACCCCGTGGGGTGGTTTGCCGCACTCTATAAATGTTTGATTGATTGATTGACACACTGACTTAACTGTTTTATTTGTAGACCTGTTTTGTATTGAACTTTTTTGTGTTTTTCCCCTGATTTTTTATCTCCCAATTTTGACTGCATGAAAATGGAACACTCGCCCGCCCCCTGTAAGGACATATGCAGGCTGCTGAGCGGAGTAAAACTCCCCCTCATTCTATCAGCAGTCATTCATCGTTTCTCTCATTCATTCATCCTCCTGGAAGTGGGACATGTGCTCCCTCTCATCAGTGGATGGATGTGGTACCTTTGGACTTGGATTAGATGCAAAGATGAACAGCTGCTACATGTTCGCGGTCCATCTATTCTAGAAGGTATGAAGAGACAAGGCCCAGGGGCATCTGGAGTCTAATTGTAAATTACACACCTTTGTCAAGAGTAAAGTTGCAACACTTTGAAGTAACCTCTCCGTCCATGAAGCTGAACGTCCGCTCCTCCATAATACCTGGATCATACATTGCATTAATCCAGGCTCCAACTCTTGGCTCTCTTCTCAATTCTCATCTTCTTCCTATCTCTCAAGAAACTGATTTTGTAATCCCAGTTTGGCCTCTTGCAGATGTTTCTTTATCTATGTTCAGATGGTTGAACCAAGTCACTGGCCTGTTTTCTGGCTTCGAAGCACCTTCATCACCAAGAGAATCTCACGGCATCGTTTTACTGTCATGAGACATGCCATCAAAAGATAAGGACCGCCTTTCTCACATTTCCACCTCCATCACTCCGGCATCACTCCATATGTGGCCAAAATTTTCTCAGGCAGATCTCTCAATGACGTTGGTGTCCCAAAGTGTAGCCTGAATCAGACTGCACACAGGTAACATCATTATATGGGGAGCACCTGTTGCAATTAAAATGGTCTCTGAAAATTGCATCACTGCTCATTGACTACTGGTATGCTAGGGGTGGGCGGAATGTTCCATTCTGCCCACAGAATTGGCAGAATGTTGGCCATTCTGTGTTATTCTTTAATGCAGAGCTCTGGCCGAATTCCAGAACTTGCCGTGTGGGAGAACTTCTCTCCTGTGAGGCTTTAGAATATGCGAGCTGGCGAGTGTGACAGAGATTTGGCTCCCTGGGTTCAAATTTCTTACACAAGCAGTCACCAGTGATTAAAGTGGTCACAGTCAGAGGGCTGCCATTCGAGTAGATTTGCTGCCGTTCGAGTAGATTTTCTACTCGAGCGACAGCAAAATGAAATCAAAAGGCTTCTCGCTCTTCGAGGAACAGAAAAATTAACTCAAAAGGCCGCGGGCTCTTGCAAAATGCATAGTGCAGTTTGCGCTGTTTTTCAGCTCAGTTCGTGCAACCAGCAATTAATTGCAATGCAAGCTGCAAATGTTCCACCTTTTGGCAGGTTCTGTGGAATCTCACTGAGTTTGTCTGTAACTCCGTGGAATTCCCCGCAGTGAAACTCTGAGTTCCGCCCACTCTTAGTCTATGCTTTATCAAGTAAATATCATCATCATCATCATATTGACTTTATTTCGGATATATTTCAATCCATAAAAGTACACAAAAAAAAAATAACAATTCATATTAAACATCACAACATCATAAT
The DNA here is from genome assembly GCF_964204655.1 of Triturus cristatus. NCBI lineage: Eukaryota > Metazoa > Chordata > Amphibia > Caudata > Salamandridae > Triturus > Triturus cristatus. Next base: position 19,525,462 of record NC_140594.1, on the reverse strand, counting down.
TAATTACAAAGTCAATCTCAGATTACATACCACACATAAAATTTCTAAAAAAGTGCATAGACAGAATCAGTACAAAAAACTGCAATGGTGCATTGGGCTGCGGGTACTACATAATAGGTTACAATTATTCATCTAAGCATTTTCTTAGTCTCATAGACAGTTTTAGGAAGTCTAGCACCTGGAGGACACTATCCGGATGCAACAGCTGGAGGTACATAAGGGCAGGTCTAATTTGTTTAAAATTTAATTTCTTTAAAAGTGTAACAAGATAACGCCTACGGGGATATTCATAAAATGTACATAAAAACATAAAATGCAGCAAATCCTGTGGAGACTTCCCGTCGCAGCCACAGGGTGCTGCAGGTTTCTTAAAAATGTCCGACTTAGGTCTAATTAAAAAATGATGAAAGATGTTAAACCTGAAACGGGTCAGCAAGTATTTCTCATGAGAGGTAAAGGAGCATGTTAGATACTTTTCCATGGAATCACAAGTGCTCAACATGATATACTTTCTAACATTGGGTTTCAGGAGCTCCACTTCATCTCTGAGAGCATTGCGGTCCAAGATAAAAGCTCTCTTAATTGCTGTAACATCACCTTTGACTATATCCCTTGGGTTCTCAAACAGATTCAAGCGACCAAGCCTCCGAAATTGGGACTGCAAATATTTAAGCCAAGGAACACACATAGCATGATCGAGTGATACGAGATCTTCCACTATCATGTGAGTTAAAGGAATTGCATCATTTAACCATAATTTTAACCAGCATAACAATGGTTTCAATCCGACAATGTCGGCTAGATGCGGGCAGCCAAGTTCTTCATGTACAATTAGGTTTGATGTGCTACCTGGAACACATAACAGGCGTTTTAGAAAGCTATTTTCAACAATTTGTAACTGTTCGCCGTTTATGTTGCCCCATAACTCGCTACCATATGCTGCGGTGGCAATGGATTTAACATTATATAATTTCATCATTGCCACAATTGGCTTGTTCCCCAGTTTAGAGGCAAAGTTAAAAATGGAGGCATTAACTCTAGTCATTTCCCCCTTTTTCTTAGCCAAGTGTGGGGCCCAACTGAGCTTTGTGTCGAATAAGACACCCAGGTAAGAGAATGTCTGGGTGGTGGGAATCATAACATCATTCAGTTTAAAAATGAACTTCTTTTTTGGTTGACGGCCAACATGCATTATATAAGATTTCGAATTGTTGACCATAAGGTCCCTATCAGACATGAAATTATTAAAAGCATTCAAAAGTGCCTGAAGACCTAATTCTGTTCGTGAAATTAAAACCGCATCGTCGGCATATAAAAGTACAGGAATACCCCGGACGCCAGCTCTGGGGCAATCTGATTTTACCTTTAATAAAACAGTCTCTAAATCATTTATATAAAGGTTAAAAAGAAAGGGGGCCAAGATACATCCCTGTCGGACTCCTTTGTTAATTTTAAAACTTCCCGTGGTTTCCCCAGTTGATGAAAACCTCACATTTGCTCTTGTGTCGTTATGCAGATTCGCGAGGAAATCTACAATCCCCCCATCCATGCCTATGTCCTTCATGGTCCGCCACAGCCTCCCTCTGTTAACACAGTCGAAGGCTGAAGACAGATCCATGTAGGCAAGGTGAATTGTTCCCTTCTGTGCAATAGTATATTTATTCAAAATAAGAAACAGATTAAGACACTGGGTTATAGTAGAGCGCCCTTCGCAGAACCCATATTGGGAGGTGGACATAATGTTATTTTCATTCGTCCAGCTTGTTAGACGTTGAAGTATAACTCTCCCCATAATCTTAACCATTGAATCTATGAGGGAGATCGGTCGATAACAAAGAGCACTTCCCCTGTCTCCCTTCTTAAAGACAGGGACTATAGTTGACAGACCCCAAGCTCCGGGACAGCCCACTGAGGCCGCAGCATTAAAAACAGCGACCAGAATGGAAGCCCAGAAATCAGGATCAGATTTATAAAGATCCGGTGGGATTCCATCAGGACCCAGCGCTTTATTTGCGGTAAGATCCCTTATGGCAGCCAGGACCTCCCTTTTGTCACAAATAATAGCAGAACTGTCCCTGACATAGGGAATTGTCACCATAGTACCAACAGCCTCAGAATAGTACAAACGTTTAAAGTGACTTTCCCATTCCTCTTTAGTTATGCAACAGACAAGTCCATCTCCAGGGTCCTCTGTCAAAAAAGGTTTCTTAAACAGAGTCCAAAATATGGTACTACTATTCAGGATGGAGGGGTCAAGCAATTCCTCCCACGCTTCTTTTCTCAAAGACTCCTTACGGGCAACAATAATAGCCTTATATTCCTTTCTACAGAGTCTTACAACCTCCCCATTCCTCGGTGAGGCTGACAAGGCAACCCTCAGTTTGCGTGCAGCTAAGGTGCAATCGTGACTAAACCATCTCGGGCCTATGTTAGGCCGGGTTTTATTAGGGACCGATAGAAGTGCTGAAACCTTCTCCGCAATATTTTGATAGGCCTCAAGGACCCGCCTGGGTTCATCCCCCTCATTGATACAGACTTTAATATCCTCTGCACACCCTGAGGAGATATTCTTATATAGAATATCCGCAGAGACCATAGACCATTTTAGTCGCCTCCTCCCATCTGTTGTGCCCAGTCTACCTTGATGAATTGGCTTATTGCCTTTTTTAAACCATGGACATTTTAAATAGATTGTAAGAGGGTTATGGTCACTAAATTCACTACTTACAATGCAGAAACAGTCTGTAAAATTTTGCATTGTCCGTGAGACGAATATATGGTCTATGAAGGTGCCCCTCCCGTGCCCCTTCAAGTAAATAAAACGTAACAACAAGAGACCCCGGTCTTTTATCCTAGGCCTCCTGACCTGACTCTGTGTGACAATACGTATCACTTATGTGACGCTGCCACTTAGTCGCCTACCCCACCTCCAATAGACAGGCTCACCCAAGCGCGACCTGAAGTCAAGGCTCAGTTCATTGGATAGAAAGTGACGCTCCAATCAGTCGCAGACGCTGCACCTCTCAGGCTTAGCCGCGGAACCCCAATCTGAGGCTTAATCACTTGGCCAAGTAGCAAGCCCGTGGAGCCGCGCAGCAAGTCACATCCTGGACGTGCCGCTGGCCCGCTGCAGATAAACGTGCTCGCTTACCTGCTTCCGGACGCGGGAGCCATCCGCTGACAGGTGACAGTCGTGGTTGAGTGCTTTCCGCCATTGCCCATCTCCTGCTGTACGTCCCACTGCTCAGGATCGCTGATTTTCACGTTGAGTATATTCACACCTTTTTTCACCTTGGCCCTGATGGGAGAAACATTGAGGGGAGAGTGTTAGGGACATTACTGAAGCGGGGGCCAGGTAGGCCATGAAAGCAAACAATGAGACAAGGCATAGTTTATGTGTTCAAGAGAAGCAAAGTGGGCCATGGATGTGGCTGACACGCGAATTACTCATCCATTCAGCTTGACAGCTTCGCCATGGAGCGGGCGCGCGAGCAGCGCAAGGCGGAAGTGCGACAGGGCGGGAAACGGCCCCATCACATGCTCACCACCGACCCCCACCCCGAGAACAACCACCCCCCGCCCGTTCCCGGCCCCTCTTGCAATCACACAGCGAAAGACTTTCGAACATTTCACCTTGCTTCACGCCTACAAATAAATCTTTTCTCAGTGCGGCTGGGTGACGTGAAAATAAAGGCCTTTCCTTCCGGACAGCGCGCGCTCTGCATTCATTTTCCGAGTGAAAAGGCAGATTCTCTGCAGCCACCGAGCAGTGATGTCAACTGCATAATTAAGGCGCTTTTCTGATGAAGTTTCTCTCAATGAGCCCAGATTTGCATTCGGCTGCCAGGGCCGGGGGAGGCGCGCTCCGGAGAATGCTGCGGACACATTATTTATTTCAGAGATGAGATAATTTGGTTCCATCGTAAAAGCATCCGTCTCTCTTCCGGGGACAGGAGAGGCTGTTTCTCCGAGGAGGGCCTGCGGGGTCCCGCCGGGGCTCCTCGAAGCCCCGGGGGTACTGGGCATGTGCTCTGAATGCTGAAGGTTGCGGCAGCTTTGCTTAGTTTGCCTCTCCGGGGTGTAAAACGTTAAACTAAAAATCTGGGTCCCTGCTTAGTCATAGAAGCGCGCGCTCTTTTGTGTACTTTAAAGTTTGAACAGCAAACGTAAGGTGAAAGCAGTTTAAAATGTAGTCTTCTTCTGTAATGATTCGTGACTGATAGCTAAACCTAAAGAAAGGAAGTAAAGCCGACCGTGTTAAGAAGGAATACAGACCTTTTTTATTATTAAATAAAGACTTCTCTTTCATCATTAAGTTCCAGCCTTTGCAGATTCTTACAAAATGAGCAAACAGAAGGTTATGTTTTTTTTTTTATTGTTGTTTGATATAGTGTAAACTCGGCCAAAGGGCAGGAATTATATGCACACCTGGGGGCAGATTTATGTTCCCTGGCGCATCCCTGCAAATCAGCATGGATGCGCCAGGGAAGATGCGTCACGCAAGTTTGCCCTTGCGCCACCGCAGATGCGCCGCATTTACAATGCGGTGCATCGTGGCGCAAGGACAAGCAGATGCGTGACGTATCTGCCGGCGTACGGTTGGCGCAGTGCTGAAGTCGTGTCGCAAGTGCGACGCAACTCCAGCACTGTTCCAACCTACCCTATCCCTAACATGGTGCGTCAAGCCTTACGCCTGCTTCAAGCAGGCGCAGGGTTTTGATGCATCAGCGTTGGGAAAGTGACTCAGTGAAATCTTATAGATTTCACTGAGTCACTTTTCAGGGGCGGTCCTGCGACGGAACGCCCCCCCCTGTGTCGCAACGCCCACATGAAAGCTGACGCAGGTTTCACGTGGCGCAGGGCTTTACACTGTGACGCATCTCCATAGATGCGTCACGATGTAAATCGGGCGCAACGTAGCGCAGGGTTTACGCCGCCGCTGCGTCACAAAAGTGATGCAACGGCGGCGTAAAAGGGGCGCAAGTCCCACATAAATCTGCCCCAGTTACATTACAGAAGATCAAATTCATTTTTATTTTAGGCCTTGCGCAATTAAATTATTTGCCCAGAATCAGAGGGTGTTGCGGTGAGGCTGGGACTCGAACCTATTTCCATAGTTCTACATTCAGCAGCTCTGACCCTAATATTACATGATCTAAATGTTGCGCTCTGGGAAAGGTGCTTCACGCTGAGGTTTATGCAAACAAACAGCACCCCCCCCCCCCCCCCCCCCCCCCACCAATGCCTGAAAGACACTGTAGCCGAGGTGCCAATGACAGGCCCTCAGCAGAGCCATTCACTTACTCTCCCCAACCCAGCCAACTGTAGCCTCAGGGTGATGGCCTGGCGGGGGAGCTGAGGTGATGATGGTCCAGGGGAGTGGGACATTGCTTCTGGGCGTCTGCGCCCGCACAACAGGAGGCCCAGGGCCTCCTTGCACATGATGCTGCCCCCCCCACCCACCCTCTTACAGTGGCCTGGTGGAGAAGACAATAAGGCTCTGTGGGCCGGTTGACAAAAAACGGCCCACTGCTGACCCTTCGGCACCGGCCCATAGGTCAATGCCCGACTGCCCGCCTTCCCAATCCGATGCTGGTTTGGGTGTTGTGATCAGCCATGTGCTCTCTGGAGCGGTTATGGCTGTTTAGATTGAAGGAAAGGTCCCACAGAGGAAAAGTTTGTGATTTAGGAGGCGGGGTGCGGCCACTCAGCAGAAATGTAGTAGAGAGTAAGGCAGACAGGCATGAGTAAGAGTAGGCAGTACTCAAAGAGCAAGGCAGACTGGCATGCATCAAAGTAGGCAGTACTCAGAGAGTACGGCAGACAGGCATGAGTCAGAGTAGGCAGTACTCAGAGAGCAAGGCAGACAGGCATGCGTCATAGTAGGCAGTACTCAGTAAGGAGACACAGACATGCATCAGAGTAGGCAGTGCTCAGATAGTAAGGAGACACACATGCATCAGAGTAGGCAGTACTCAGTAAGGAGACACGCATGCATCAGAGTAGGCAGTACTCAGTAAGGAGCCAGGCATGCGTCAGAGTAGGCAGCACTCAGAACAGGGGTGTAACACAGGCACCCGCAGCCCCATGGTGCGGGGGGGGGGGGCTGAGCTGCAGGGGGGCCCCCACAGCACAATACTCTGGCAGGCATGCATCAGAGTAGGCAGGGCCGGAATGCCGCAGCGGGCACCAGGCGTTTCCCCGATAGGCCGCTAGGGTGGGGGCCGGTTTTGTCCTTCTGGGGGGCAGTTTTTGTTACAGGGGGCCTGTAATATCAGCCCCCTGTAACAAAATCGGCAAAACCGGCCCTTGCAAACAGCTCGGCCGCACCCCCCTCCACCCCCAGGGGGCCGGGCCGAGCAGTTTGCCAGGGCCGGTTTCAGTGCCCCGTCCGGATTCCGTGCCAAACACGGCAGCCTCTGATACGTGGTATGGGCTCTTTTCCTCGGACTGGGTGTGTGTAATGTCGTGACACTGACGCGATACACTGAGGCGTACGCATCAGGTCACGTGGTATGTGTTAATAAAAGCGGGTCGCGCACGCACGTACGCCAGAACGGCTGCAGCGGCGGACCATACTCACAAGCACTGTGTCCCCGCGTCTTCATTCCAGGCATAGGCCTCGGGTCCCTTGCTCCCCACGGCAAGAGCTCGCCCCAGGACACAACAAAAGTGGCGACGAAGTTGGGCGTGCCCTCGACATTGTGCTAGGAGCGGGTGTGGCGGCCGCGAGTTGCGTGTCGCTCGCGGTGCTCGTGCCCCCACGTGGAGTCGCGCAACCCCGTTGTGGTCCCCGGTGTGGTGCTCGCAAGTGCCGGCACATCGTGCCCTGAGCGCACCCGGGCGCCAAGGTGAGCCTGCTGCTGCGCACCACGTGGGTCTTGGCCCGGAGGCAGATCGGAGCGCCGGAGGGAGCCTCCACGTGGCGTCTGCCTGACGCGGCCTGCCACGTGTCCTGCATTTCGTGGAGACGGCCCGGAGCGCTGATACACGAGCGCGGAGGACTGTGCAACCGTCCAGCTGCCTGGCCTGTGAGTAATTGGCCTGAAGTGCCTAAGACCCTGGGAGGGGTTGCACGGTCTGGGAGCATAGAGGGGTGCTGCGGGACAGCCAGTTCATGTCCCCCCATTGGCTGCACGGCCTATAGAGCCTGGAAAGGACTTCTAAAACCACTAAGCCAGCTTTTGTCAGCCTGCCACGTGGGATAGGAGTGCTACAAGGGAACACACCCACATCATCCACAGGTCTCGCCTAGCGGAGGCAGCACACGCGCACCATGACGAACATTCCCCCGATTGAGCCGTTCACAGTAGAGGGGTCACCATCAGCAGTGGCGGCCCGATGGAAGGATTGGGAAGACAGACTACGTATCTTCTTTGAAGCCACGAAAGTCCATAGGGACCAAAAACGCGCGATGGTCATTCATCTCGGGGGTAAGGACATTCATAATATCGTCAAGACGCTCGTTGAAAATACCCCCAAAACTCACACGACACTGATAGCCGCGTTAAATGAACACTTTGAACCGATGGCGAACCGCGATTATGAGCGATTCATATTACGACAGGCGCGCCAGCTCCCCGAGGAATCGCTGGACAAGTTCCATGCCCGCCTAAAGAACTTAGCAGCCACCTGTAGTTTCCGAGACGAAACGGAAGAAATAAGAGGACAAATAATTCTGGGGTGCGCGTCAGCCAAGTTGAGGGAGCGGATACTGGAGGAGTCTGGCAAACCGTTGGCGGAAATACTAACGATGGGTCGGACGAAGGAGCTGTCGAAAGCGCGCACCGCGCACATGGAAGCCGCTCTGCAGGCACCAGTGAAGGTAGAGCCAGTCAACGTGGTGTCGACCAGGCCCAAACAGAGATGGGCCAAGAAAGGGGCGGGTGCTACCGCTCCGGAACAACCGAAGTCATACGGGTACTGTGGGGGTCTGCCACATGCCGCGGCGGAATGTCCTGCACGAGGGAAGAAGTGCTTGGGGTGCGGTCGTTTCAACCATTTCAAGAAGGTGTGTCGGTCGAAAAGATTCCGCAAACCCCGCCAAGCAGTGAACTCCGTTGATGAAGGAGAGGCGGCGGCCAGCGATATGGATGACGATTGCGAAGAAGAGAGAGTGGTGCACAGGATCCACATGATAGGCACCGCGATGCGCAAGACACGACGACTCCCGCAGTGCAATGTCTGGGTAGGGTCGTAGGAGATTACCACAGTTGTGGATACCGGGGCCAGTATCAACATCATGGCCGCCACACTGTACAGCACCATGCACCCGAAGCCCGTTCTACACCCGTCAACGATAACTGTGTTTGCGTATGGACAAGAGGAACCGCTGAAGGTGCGCGGGAAGTTCAAAACCACAATATCTCACGGAACACGGTCGATTACGTCTAACATCTATGTCACGGAGGATGGCCAGGGCATGCTCCTGGGCTGCCGGGCAGCAGAAGACCTAGGAGTAGTGACTTTCGCATTCGGAGTGCACCAAGAGTCCATGCACAGCATCCTGGAGGAATTTGAAGAGGTGTTGCAAGGAATAGGCAAGTTCCGTGGCAAAGAGATCCACCTGCACATAGACCACACCGTTCAGCCAGTAGCCCTGCGACACCGGCGAATAGCGTTCCACCTCAGACCATTAGTGGAGGCAGAGCTGAAGAAGCTTGAGGCGGCCGGGATAATCGAAAAGGTATCTGGACCTACCCCGTGGGTGTCTCCCATAGTGGTGGCGAGGAAGCCTAAGCAGCCAGGCGCAGTCAGGGTATGTGTTGACATGCAACTTCTCAACGTCGCCATCAAGAGGGAGCGCCATATCACTCCCACCATCGACGACCTCATCGGGGAAATGGCGGGTGCCAGGTGGTTCTCGAAGTTGGATCTCCGGTCAGGGTACCACCAGCTGGTACTGGATGAAGCTTCCCGAAACATTACCACGTTTTCGACGCACGTAGGGCTCAGGCGGTACACCCGGTTGAGTTTCGGAGTATCGAGCGCCGCCGAGGTGTTTCAAAACGTAATCCAAGAGCTCATCGCTGGGATCCTGGGGGCAATCAACATCAGCAACGACATTATGGTGCACGCCAAGACGGTCACAGAACATAATGAGCGACTGCTGCAAGTGCTACGTCGGATTAGAGAGGCCGGCCTCACGCTGCATCGAGAAAAGTGTGAGTTCCTGTGCAACAAACGACAGTTCTTTGGGTATACTTTCTCGGTGGAGGGAGTAAACCCCGATCCTGATAAAGTGAAGGACATTAAAGAAGCGGCTGCCCCTACGAACATCACCGAAGTTCGAAGCTTCCTAGGGATGGTCAACTACTGCGGTAGATTCATCAAAGACTTGGCCAACCTAACAGCCCCCCTGAGAGAGCTGACAAAAGAGTCCACCCCGTGGACGTGGGGCAGTGAGCAAGCTCTGGCGTTCGAAGAAATCAAGGAGGCGCTCTCTGAAGCAACAACACTCGCATTCTTTGACCCCGCCAAGCTCACGGTGATTGCCGTGGATGCTGGTCCGGTCAGACTGGGTGCTGTTCTCCTACAGCGGAAGACGTCTCAAGATGAATGGGCTCCGGTGGCATTCGCCAGCAGGTCACTCACCGAGACGGAGCAAAGGTACTCCCAGATAGAGAAGGAGGCTAATGCAATTCACTGGGGTTGTCACCATTTCCATTTGTATGTGTATGGGAAACCATTCGTGGTGACCACCGACCACAAGCCCCTGGTAGCGCTCTTCTCGGGCACCTCTACGAAACCACCACCGAGAATTGAGAAGTGGATGCTCCAGTTGCAAAACTACAACTGCAAAATAGAATACCAGCCTGGGGCACGGAACCCAGCTGATTACCTTTCTCGCCACCCTCGGAAGGCCACCCCACAAGAAATGGAAGAAGCAGCGGAAACTGAGGAGTATGTACGATGTGTCACCGCTCGGTCATGTCCTATACCGGTGTCCATGGCTAGCCTCCTACGCGCCACCAGCCAGGATGAGTGTCTGCAGAGGGCCAAGCACGCCGTCCAGAACAATAGCTGGAATGGAGCAAAAGAAGAGTGGAAGAGCCTGACGCCCATGGCGCAACGGATAATGGACAGCCTGTACCAGGTAAGGGAGGAATTGACCGAGGACGACACTGGATGCCTGCTGAGGGGGCACAGACTGGTCATCCCGATGTCGTTAACTCAAAGGATGGTAGATTTAGCCCATGTAGACCATCAAGGCATGGTGAAAACTAAGTCGAGACTGCGCACAAAAGTCTGGTTCCCCCTCATGGATGACCTGATAGAAACAACTGTTCGGGCCTGTCACACCTGCCAGGTCACAGGAGAAGCACCCAGGCCTGCCCCCATCGTCATGGAACCTCGGCCAAGAGTACCATGGTCCCAAATAAGCATGGATTTTGGCAGCTTGCCGGACGGAAGACACACTCTAGTCGCCATTGATGACCACTCGAAGTATCCCGAAGTAGAAATACTATCGGCCCTCAGCGCCAGCGAAGTGATTCCAAAGCTAGAAAAAATAATGGCTACCCATGGACTAATAAAAGAGATCCGGACGGACAATGGGTCCCCATTCCAGAGCCAGGAGTTCGCCTTGTACCTGCAGACCTTGGGTATTCGTCATCGGCGAATCACGCCCCGATGGCCTCAAGCAAATGGGGAGGCCGAACGTTTCATGAGAACCCTCAACAAGGTAATCCGCATTGCTCATGACAAAAGCCAGTCCGTAGAGCTAGCCATCTTTACCTTCCTTCGAAGCTACCGCCAGACGCCACACTCCACCACAGGAATTGCTCCCGCTCACCTGCTGATGGGAAGGGTGGTCACGGACAATATACCACATCATCCGGAGTGGCGACCTGAGGCCCCAGATGACAGTGCCATTGACACCCGGCGCAGAGGGGCGTATGCACATGCTGACACCCGACGGAGAGCGGTGGTGCCGGACATTGTACCAGGTGATGTGGTACTCATCAAAAACAGAACACCTGGAAGCAAGTTCAGGCTGAGGTTCGAAAAGGAACCATGGACTGTGGAAGAGGTCAAGGGTACCTGCGTCACCGCGAGGCGAAGAGGGGAAAGAGTAACTCGGAACGTCTCGTATTTCAAAAGAATTCAGCCATCCCAAGGGACTGGAAGCTCACATCAGGGGGTGCCCTGCAATAGCCCCGGGGGTGTGGAGAATTCGCCAGAGCAAGCTGCGTCTAGGGACAATGCGGTGGGAGGAGCCGCCTCCCAGTCTGGTGACACTGATCCCCTGTGGCCCATCCAACAGCCGGAGGCGCCACCTCGAGATGAACTGGATGGCCCGGTAGATGGCGATGGAAGTGCCAACGGTGACCGGTTGGGTAGCGGTCCAGGTGAATTGCCGAACAGAGGAGGGTCCAGGTATAATTTGCGGCAGGATCCGGAGCCCTCCCGTCGCCTTAAGGACTACGTCAAGTAAGACTGTTTTGATTTGGTTACAGTAAATTGGTGTATGCTAATACCGGATAGACTTCGGGGTAGAGAGTTTTTCTAAGTCCGGGGTGCCTGGATATGTTTTGAAGTTTTGATTCTTTTGTGTGTTGGGGAGGAATTTAATGTCATGACACTGACGCGATACGCTGAGGCGTACGCATCAGGTCACGTGGTATGTGTTAATAAAAGCGGGTCGCGCACGCACGTACGCCAGAACGGCTGCGGCGGCGGACCATACTCACAAGCACTGTGTCCCCGTGTCTTCATTCCAGGCATAGGCCTCGGGTCCCTTGGTCACCACGGCAAGAGCTCGCCCCAGGACACAACAGGTGTTTGTGAAGCTTGCGTAGTTTGGTTTCATGGAATAACGCAAACACTTTGGGAAAATTATGAGGAATTACGCAAACATATAAATCTGTCTTTCTAGTGAGGAATCTTTCGGACGTCAATTCTTCATGCAAGGGTGCATTTAGCGCTTTAAAAAGGTCAAAAAGCGCACTTGCCGTTAACAACAGCTGCTTGTCCTGGTTGTTGGCGCTGCCCCTGGACTCCTGAGCCATCAATGAGTTGTGAACAGTGGCATAACTAGCTATGCGATACACCGTAATACTGCCATTTCGGGAAATTCGGGTATCAACTGTAATATGAAATTCCAAAATTACAGGAAATATGCTGGCGTAATTTAAATTTCGCCCAGGACTCCCTGAAACCAGGAGTAGCGGTAGAGTCGCACTTTGCACTCTCTGCACCTGTTCGACCTGACATTGGGAGGCTCTGGCATCCAGCGGGTGGGGGGAGAGGGGGGGGCTACAGTACTCAGCCCGCATTAAGGCTCCCACCACTGCAGCCAGATTTGTTCTCTGAGAGTCTGAGATAAGAGTTTTATATTCTGAATGAATGAATGAATGAATGAATGAAATGAATCAGACGTTTCTATCCCTGAAGACCCTGTCGGCTACATCAGTACAAAGCTCACTCCGACAGCCCACAGAGAGGGGGCCGCCAGGGTAAAAACCTCACAGAGGGGCATATTATCAAGCACGGCGTTAAAATTATCTCCGCTTTAACGGCAGAAAACTGCAGCCAAAGCGGCGATAATGGGCTTGATAATATGTCGGTGAGAATTCCAATAGAAGCCCATGTTGACACCAGGCAAGCGGCGATAATTTTAACGCCGTTTCTTGATAATATGCCCCAATGTTCGCTCTAGGTAGAGCTGAGGGGCTCACACAAGCCTGGAAGGGAGCTAGATAAAAAAAAACAATACTGACCCCCACACCTTCAGAGAAAGCTTTCATGGTGTGGGGGTCATTTGTTTTTTGTTTTTTGTTTTTCAGAAACAAACTCCGCCTTTCGCTAAACATTTGGTGAAGGTCCATTCAAACCGATGGCGGCCCTGCACCAAATGTTTATGCCTTGAATGGAAACAAACGCCTTGATGGGGATTTCTTTCAAGCTCCCGAGATGACCACTGGTCCAGCGGTCATCTCTAAATCTGCCGGGTGGAGTAACATCTGGATGGCGGAGGGAACATCCTGCACCACCCTGACGGACTGTACTCCGTCCATCAATTCCTAAATCACCCGCTTGGACGTTGATGGAGTGTACATCACAAAATCCAAAAAGATAGCAATTCAAAATGTAGGGAACAGAATCACCCTCACATTCCAGCCCCACCATCATCTTTCTGTCCACCCGTCTATCTATACATCCATACATCCATCCCCCCAAACCACCCAGTCTGTCTGTCCGTCCATCCGCCCATCCGTCTGACTGTCTGTCTGTCTGTCTATCTATCTATCCTTTTCACCTAATAAAAACTCACATTTAAATTGCAGTTTTGGTGATGAATTAAACCCCCCAAAACACTCAAACGAACAAGTTGTGTTTAGGTGCACAATCCACAACTCTCGCAACAGCCATGCAAACCACAACTTCCACACAAAACGCAATCCTCACGACCATACCCTTAACGACACACTTGCAAAAACACATGTAAATCACCTTACAGATGAGATTCCATATGAGTTTTTCATAGAAGGCTATGAATGTATGATCATTAATAGATGTGATTGCTTGTTGATCTATAATTACATTATGGTTTTAGGTGACATTTATAGGTATAAATATTGTGAAGCTACAAACTTTGCATTTGGTGCACTAGTTATGATTTACATGCCTGTTGTGTAAGTTATATATTGTGCTGTCAACTATAACTTACACGTTTCAGTTTTTTTCGGTTTTAATTCAGAATCTCAACTGTACTTTAACTGTTTTCTTAGATGAATTTCTGAGGATTTTAAACACCCATTGCGGTGTTATAATCAATGTTAACCATAACTTCACTTGAATGTTTTCTCTCATATGCACATTCAAGAGGTCCCTGAGCCCAGCCCTCCAAGAGCTGCTAATGGCTAACTGCTGCAAATGGCCTTTGGGTTGGGCAAGTTCCCTGGCCTTCGGTCAGGCTTTGTGCCAAATTATCTGTGAGTGGCCTTTTTTTGGCCTTGGGGCCTAGCTTCTGGTTAAGCCTTGTACCAAAAACCCATGGATGGCTAACCCCTGCTGTGTATGCTATTTGGGTGTACGCAACAGGGTTGATCAAAGTTCCTGGCCACCAGAGACTGCACTCCACCCTCTATGGGTGACCAACCCCTGCTGTACATATCCTTCGGACATGCTCAGGGTGGACTGCCCACAAGGACTGGTCTCTGGCCAGCCCCAGTGCTCAACGCTCTGCAGTTGTTGTGCACAGGACAGACTGACTGCAGCGCTTGGACTGCAACCAGGTTTTGCTTCGACACAGACATGTGCGGCCAACTCCTATATGTGTTTATTGGTTAAGAGCAGGAGTAGTGCACTAAATCATTCCATTTTTGTTTTTAAAGCAAATGTGAATCCTATACTGATTTGCAAATCCTCAGAGGAGCAATAACAGTTCAGATATCTCTAAAATGTAACCACTTCATGCGCTAAATATGCACTGTTGTAAATACACATTTCTCAAAAAATACTGAGCGGATTTTCACCAAACCCAGCAAAGGCACTTCCTTGAGTAGAGATCTACCTTTGCTAAATTTGGTGTATCTTCGTTCAACCATTTTGTTTGTATTGAGGAGCAAATAATCCTATTTAAGCGCCAGAAATTGGAAATAAGAAGGAAAGGGATGTTAATATCTCTATCGATGAAAACCCTTGCAAATATATTGATGGGGCCGACACTGGGCCCGCTTCTGAAGGTAGTCCAGGCTAAACTGCTCCCCTCGATTACCTATGGCAGAGAGGCCATGCGGGGGAGAGGTGCCAAGGTTCTGAACAGCACACTGGTCAAAGCATATAGGACAATGTTCTGCCTCCCGCATTATACTTCACAGGCTCAAATAAGGCTGGAGTTTGGTCTTTTGCAAAAAGTCTTGGCCAGGCACGGATCTTACATCATCTGCTGGCATAAGATCAGAAGCGCCACTACAAACACGTTAAATCATCTGCTATGGCACGACATCCAGCACAGGGAGGTCTCACAAGCAAGAATCTATCTTCAGACAGCCCTGGAAACCACCAGGCTCAAAGAACTCTGGGACACACAACTCGGCCATCTAACCCTTAAAAAAATCGGTCTGGAAATGCATAAAACAAATTTCCCTGGTGGAGGACAAGGCAAGCTTCTCAAATAGATCTCATGCCTGGATGATCTTGACCTCCTACAAATCACTTTCCCCACAAGCATTCTTCAATCAGGGATATCCCAAAGCCATAAAAATGAATTTTCTAAGGCATACGCTGGGGATCTTTCCGTGTGCTCAACATCTTCCACCATGGCTGAGGGCAACAGCACAAAACACATGCAGACTGTGTAACACCAAGCAAGGAAATATTTTACATCTAATTTGTTCATGCAAGGAACTGCATCAAGAATGGCTACAGTTCCTAAAAGCACCCCTTAAGCAGAAAGGCACCCGCACCAGGAGGCAAGCAGTGCTGGCCTCCCTAAACCCGGAGAACACATAACTGAACTGTGGACTGGTAAAATACCTTATGCTGGCCGAACAAAAAATGCCCAAAATGCCGAAAATTTAATATATCTAGCATAAGGACGAAGCTCCGGCGTTGCATGACGGCCTGCAGATGGGAAGAGGTTTATTTAGACCACACCAAGGACGGACCAAGAGCACTTTAGTGAATAAGCTCGTAACAAGTACAAACATTTGAACATCATGCACAATACGTCACTGGCCTACGGGCAAGTCCGGCTGAAGCTAAAAATCAGTGACTGCACTGCATTTTACCCTGCAAACTAATTACATTCATCAATGCAATTACTGTTAACTCTGATTTTAAACTGTACAGTATTTTTCTACCCTGGGTTTTAACTGATTTTACTTGAATATATTTTTCTATAACATAGTGCTCACAAAGGTGGCAATGGTTGATGAAATTATATTGAATATTTGTTTATATTTCTTTTTTTTTTTTAAAGCTTGTTTTGCAATGGTTTTCGTTAACTTTGCAAAAATAAAGTAAACTTTAAAAAAACTTAAACTATGGGAATTAGAATGCGAAACGGTGCTTTTAAGAGCCTCCCTTTTTCCTGGTCCCTACTGTATGGACCTGCAAAAAACTTGCCATGAAGAGCCTGTAGTGCATGTACTTTGGTTAGGAAAGTTTTGTGCAGTTTTGTCTGATGTCATCAAAGTTATGAAAAAAACAGAAATGGAATGGAAGCTCTGACTTAAGCATACATAAAAACGAGAAGATGGGCAGAGTGTCTTTTGTTATTTATTACCTTTGTTGACTGTGGGGAGGGGACATGGCTCAACTGAAGGAAAGCCTCGAGTGTGTCAGAAAACACTCGCCCTATACACATTATACTGAACATCTGCATACGTAGCTTATGCCCTGGGATATTTGCATGTGTATCTGTTTTAACAAAATATATTTAAACAAAACCAGGATACGAGGGATTACATTTGCACTGTAAGGCAAAACCACCCTGAAGAGGCTTTGCGACTTTCTTGTGCAAAGCAACTGTTTACATGTAGATGGTGAGGTGGTAAGCAGTGGTTTCTTACGTCAGTTTGGCTTCACCGTGGAAGTGAAGTGGAACTTGCACTGTAGTAATGAACGTGTGAATTGGTGCTCCAAGTTACATGTTACAGGGTGACGTTTATTTTCACTGCCTAAAGTCACACACACAAACACACACATATAAATATAGATACTCTGTCATAAGATCAATATCCATCCCTACCTATTCCTTTCCAAAGATTTTTCACAAGTGCTGAAGTGGCTCTTATTGAACCTGAAGCTTCGCATCAGAGAAGCATCCTTGGTGTCAGAGAGCCCTGTCTTCCTCCTTTATTGAAAGTCACAGGTTTTGTGAGCAGATACTTGGAAATGTAATCAATAGGTGAGTTTAAATCTTTAGCCGGGACAGACCGCTCCTCAATTACCCAGTCTATCTGGGGGTGGAGATGCTGAGCCAAGGATTCTGCAGCACTGGCCCTAGTCCCGGCTGCCTTGTCAATCACTGAGTCAGAAGCTCTGAGGAAGGGGGTGTGACCATGCACGGGCCTCTTGTGTGCAGTGACTGGCCCTAGTCCCGGCTGCCTTGTCCATCACTGACTGAGATGCTCTGAGTAGGGGGGTGTCCATGCACTGGCCTCTTGTGTGCAGTGACTGGCCATTGTCCTGGCTGCCTTGTCCATCACTGACTGAGATGCTCTGAGGAGGGGGTGTCCATCCACAGGCCTCGTGTGCAATGATTGGCCCTAGTACTGGCTGCCTTGTTCATCACTGAGTCAGATGCTCTGACGGAGAGGGGTGTTCATGCACAGGCCTCTTGTGTGCAGTGACTGACCCTAGCTCAGGCGACCTTGTTCATCACTGAGTCAGATGCTCTGAGGAAGGGGGTGTGACCATGCACGGGCCTCTTGTGTGCAGTGACTGGCCCTCATCCTGGCTGCCTTGTCCATCACTGAGTCAGATGCTCTGAGGGAGAGAGGTGTCCATGCACGGGCCTCTTGTGTGCAGTGACTGGCCGTTGTCCCTGCTGCCTTGTCCATCACTGAGTCAAATGCTCTGAGGGGTGGGTGTCCATCCACAGGCCGCTTGTGTGCAGTGACTGGCCCTCATCCTGGCTGCCTTGTCCATCACTGAGTCAGATGCTCTGAGTAGGGGGGTGTTCATGCACAGGTCTCTTGTGTGCAGTGACTGACCCTAGCTCAGGCGACCTTGTTCATCACTGAGTGACATGCTCTGAGGAGAGGGGGGTGTCCATTCACTGGCCTCTTGTGTACAGTGACTGGCCCTAGTCCCGGCTGTCTTGTCCATCACTGACTGAGATGTTCTGAGGAGGGGGGTGTCCATGACCAGGCTTCTTGTGTGCAGTGACTGGCCCTAATCCCGGCTGCCTAGTCCATCACTGAGTTAGAGGCTCTGAGGAGGGGGTGTCCATCCACTGGCCTCTTGTGTGCAGTGGCTGGCCCTATTCCCGGCTGCCTAGTCCATTACTGAGTCAGATGCTCTGAGGAAGGGGGTGTGACCATGCACGGGCCTCTTGTGTGCGGTGACTGACCGTTGTCCCTGCTGCCTTGTCCATCACTGAGTGAGATGCTCTGAGTAGGGGGGTGTCCATGCACTGGCCTCTTGTGTACAGTGACTGACCCTAGCTCAGGCGACCTTGTTCATCACTGAGTGAGATGCTCTGAGGAGGAAGGGGGGTGTCCATTCACTGGCCTCTTGTGTACAGGGACTGACCCTAGTCCCGACTGTCTTGTCCATCACTGACTGAGATGTTCTGAGGAGGGGTGTGTCCATGACCAGGCTTTTGTGTGTAGTGACTGGCCCTAGATAGATGGATGCATGGGTGGATAGATAGATAGATAGATAGATAGATAGATAGATAGATAGATAGATAGATAGATAGATAGATAGATAGATAGACAGACAGACAGACAGACAGACAGACAGACAGACAGACAGACAGACAGACAGACAGACAGACAGACAGACAGACAGACAGACAGACAGACAGACAGACAGACAGACAGACAGATAGATAGATAGATAGATAGATAGATAGATAGATAGATAGATAGATAGATAGATAGAGAGATAGATAGAGAGATAGATAGATAGATTGATTTGCTACAGCAATTAAAATAAATGCAAAAATATATTGTGAGACATAAGTAAAAAATAATATTATACACATACGTATGTGTAAAACATTATCATTATATCCATATGTAAGTAGAGCAGTACATCAATGACACATATACTTTTGAGAGTATGCCTATAGATTTCTTTCCCTATAATAACATTTAACTGTCACAATGTGTAAATATGAGTAAAGCAATAAGCTTGTCTGTACATCAATATATAAGTACATCAATATGTCAATAATATATAGGATGTTGAGTTTATGCCTATGGACTTACCTTCCTATACTAACACATATCTGTCACAATTTGTAAATATGATTACAGTAATTATATATATAAATGCTTCACTATTGAAATATTGGGGGAGAAATATACAAAACAAATATTTTAAAAAAAAACAACAACAAAAAACCTTCATATACAGTAAAAATGGAACGCCTGAGTTTCTAAACATGTGTCCTTGCATGTACGTATAGGATTATATCCAGTAACATTGTGTGTATTTTCTCCCATATGTGTATCATTTTAAATTTCTATGTATATATACCTCTTGTGTGGTCATGCATCCACATATGCACATATTTTCCTTTCACTGTAAGAAGAAAAAAAACAAATCTCCCCAAACCTCATCAAATCAACACTATATGACTCATTCTGTTGGGGTTCCCAGATGTCCCCTACCACCACTCTCTAACTCCTCCCAAAACTCTTTTCTCTCTGCTAAAAACTCCCAAACAATCCTTTCTCAACTCTTGCCTCCTCTTTCTCCTCTATCCATCCTTTATCTGAGTCATCCAACCAATGGACTCGCTTGTCCACCACTTCCACCGCTCCCAATAATAATTTGTAATTCCCTCTCCTAACCTACAACTGATCCAACCGTGGGTGATGAGGTCACGTGCTACTCGGCGAAAAGAGCGCCAACACTTTGTCAGGGGTATTAAGCGCTACATAAACACAATTACAATGAGACCGTGAGAGAGGAGGTGTGTGAGTGTATGCGTGAGGCAGTGAGTGAGACAGTGTGCATCATGTGAATGAGACAGTGTGTGAGCATGTGAATGAGACAGTGTGTGAGCACATGGATGAGACTAGGGAAGCATGTATGACAGTGAGTGAGACAGCATGTGAGCGAGACTGTGTGTGAGCATGTCAGTGAGGCAGTGCTTGAGACAGTTTGTGAATATGTGAGTGAGACAATGACTGAGAGAGAGTGTTATGATTTATTTGTGGTGGGCTCCTGTACAGAAGCTCATTAGAATTGTAGGAAGACACAACCTCAGTGTTTGATTAGAGTGTGTGTGATCATGAGAGTGAAACAGTATGTGAGCATGTGAGTGAGACAGAGCAAGGCAGCAGGTGCGCATGTGGTTTAAATAGTGTTTCAACATGTGGGTGCATGTTTAAGCATTAGAGTGAGACAGTGTGTGAGCACATGAGAGAGTGTACGAGCATCTGATTGTGTGTGAGCACAAGAGACAGTGTACGAGCATGTGATTGTGAGTGTAAGCACATGAGACAGTGTGCGAGCATCTGATTGTGTGTGAGCACATGAGACAGTGTACGAGCATGTGATTGTGAGTGTGAGCACATGAGAGAGTGTACGAGCATCTGATTGTGTGTGAGCACAAGAGACAGTGTACGAGCATGTGATTGTGAGTGTGAGCACATGAGAGAGTGTACGAGCATCTGATTGTGTGTGAGCACAAGAGACAGTGTACGAGCATGTGATTGTGAGTGTAAGCACATGAGACAGTGTGCGAGCATGTGATTGTTAGTGTAAGCACATGAGACACTGTACGAGCATCTGATTGTGAGTGTGAGCATGAGACAAAGTACGAGCATGTGATTGTTAGTGTAAGCACATGAGACAGTGTACGAGCATGTGATTGTGAGCATGAGACAAAGTACGAGCATGTGATTGTGAGTGTAAGCACATGAGACAGTGTACGAGCATGTGATTGTGAGTGTGAGCACGTGAGACAGTGTACGAGCATGTGATTGTGAGTGTGAGCACATGAGACAGTGTACGAGCATGTGATTCTGAGTGTGAGCACATGAGACAGTGTACGAGCATGTGATTGTGAGTGTGAGCACGAGACAATGTACGAGCATGTGATTGTGAGTGTAAGCACATGAGACAGTGTACGAGCATGTGATTGTGAGTGTGAGCACATGAGACAGTGTACGAGCATCTGATTGTGAGTTTGAGCACATGAGACAGTGTACGAGCATGTGATTGTGAGTGTGAGCATGAGACAAAGTACGAGCATGTGATTGTGAGTGTAAGCACATGAGACAGTGTACGAGCATGTGATTGTGAGTGTGAGCACGTGAGACAGTGTACGAGCATGTGATTGTGAGTGTGAGCACGTGAGACAGTGTACGAGCATGTGATTGTGAGTGTAAGCACATGAGACAGTGTACGAGCATGTGATTGTGAGTGTGAGCACATGAGACAGTGTACGAGCATGTGATTGTGAGTGTGAGCACATGAGACAGTGTACGAGCATGTGATTGTGAGTGTAAGCACATGAGACAGGGTACGAGCATGTGATTGTGAGTGTGAGCACATGAGACAGTGTACGAGCATGTGATTGTGAGTGTGAGCACACGAGACAGTGTACGAGCATGTGATTGTAAGTGTAAGCACATGAGACAGTGTACGAGCATGTGAGTGTGAGTACATGAGACAGTGTACGAGCATGTGATTGTGTGTGAGCACATGAGACAGTGTACGAGCATGTGATTGTGAGTGTAAGCACATGAGACTGTGTACGAGCATGTGATTGTGAGTGTGAGCACATGAGACAGTGTACGAGCATGTGATTGTGAGTGTAAGCACATGAGACAGTGTGCAAGCATGTGATTGTGTGTGAGCACATGAGACAATGTACGAGCATGTGATTGTAAGTGTAAGCACATGAGACAGTGTACGAGCATGTGATTGTGAGTGTAAGCACATAAGACTGTGTACGAGCATGTGATTGTGAGTGTGAGCACATGAGACAGTGTACGAGCGTGTGATTGTGAGTGTGAGCACATGAGACAGTGTACGAGCATGTGATTGTGAGTGTGAGCACGTGAGACAGTGTACGAGCATGTGATTGTGAGTGTGAGCACGTGAGACAGTGTACGAGCATGTGATTGTGAGTGTAAGCAGAGACAGTGTACGAGCATGTGATTGTGAGTGTAAGCACATACGACTGTGTACGAGCATGTGATTGTGAGTGTGAGCACATACGACTGTGTACGAGCATGTGATTGTGAGTGTGAGCACATGAGACAGTGTACGAGCATGTGATTGTGAGTGTAAGCAGAGACAGTGTACGAGCATGTGATTGTGAGTGTAAGCACATGAGACAGTGTATGAGCATGTGATTGTGAGTGTAAGTATGTGAGTCAGAATGTGAGCGAGTGAAGTCGTGAGAGCGTGTGCATGTTAAGCGTGTGGGTCTGTCACTGGTCCTGTAGTACTGGGGCTAATTCTTGCTATGTGAGTACACATGGCAACATTCCGTCTCTGGCATGTTGTACGGAGTTCTTGGCGGAAGGGGACTTCCATGAGAAGATGCTGCCACTGACACATCGTAGGAAGCCCTGGGCAGAATTTCAACTAGACCCGAATAATTAGAGTAATTTTGGTAATTGTGCATTACTCTTTGACGCTGAATTACTGATAATAATGTGTTTAAGCCCACGTGTGTAATTAAGAGTAAGTTAAGGCAATCGCAGCCAAGTGCACAATTAACGAGTCGGTGCCCACATTCACTATTCATGTTATGTTGCGTTTTGCACTATTTCTTAGAGCACAATGCATCCTCACATCTATCTTAGATCCCGGGGGCATTTTTGCACCAAGAAAATAACACTAAATGCAGAATTACTCTTCTGGCATGATTCTGCGTAATCTCGCAGAATGTTTGGATAACTCCCCACGATTATTCTCAATGGAAATAAAAAGTGTTACTCCGATCCCTAATTGTAGGTAATTCCAGTGGCATCTGCTGTCATATAAAGTGTGGGGGGGGGGGAATAATAAAAATGAAATACAAATGACTTACCCGACCCTGGTGGCCATCTTAGTGTTCTCTGCCGGCTGCCTCGGGACTCCTCTGCCACGCAGCACACAGAACAGGCTCCCAGACTCCCCCACCCAATCCCGACGATGCGCTCATTCTATACAAAGCATGAGAGAAGTGCTGGGATTGGCTGAGCGGGCTGGTGTAACACTCGCCCAGCCAGAGGGAGCCTGTGCCATTTTTACACCGGCTGTGCAATACAGCTGGGTTGGAGAAACCTAAATACGAATGGCCTAAGTGCGCATGTCGGTTTGGCTGCCCTAAGACGGCCGGCCAAACCTACATGCGCACATACAGTGCCCACCGTTCTTCCATCCTGCCATGGCTCGACCCTGCCCCACTCGAGACTGGCATCAGCTCAGTCAGTAAAATAAAACGGCAATAAAAGTCTTTTATTATCATTTCATTTTTGCTGGCACGCAGTAGGGCGACGCTCCTCCGCCATTATTCAGGAGCCGCCGCTCTAATTCTTGGCACTGAGGGGACCAGCAGGTCATATAGCAAGGGTGTAAGTAGGACAGAGTGCCAGCATCAGAGGAACTTTATGATATATGGGTCACCTGATGTGTGTGGACACCATTCATGGCAACATTCTGACCCTGGCGCATTGCACAGAGGGCTTGGCATAAGGGACGCCCCTAGCAAAATGCTGGCCCTGGCATTCGGCTTATTTTCAGAAAATGGGGTGAACTCAAGGGCAGCATCCAGGCGCTGTATACCTGACATTGCAAGCGCTCTGAGACCGCAGTATGGGTTCAGTTTGACATGGCTGAAAAGGCGTCCCTCCAGGCGCTATATCCCTGACATTCCAAGCGCTGTGATAGCGCAGTATTGGTTTAGATTGCAATTGATGAAAGGACGCCCCTCCAGGCGCTATATACCTGACATTCCAAGCGCTCTGAGACCGCAGTATGGGTTCAGTTTGACATGGCTGAAAAGGCGCCCCTCCAAGCGCTATATACCTGACGTTCCAAGTGCTGTGAGAGAACGGTATGGGTTTAGATTGGCATTGATAAAGAGGTGCATGCATGGAAGGATTGCTTGATTGGCAGGTACTGAACGGTAAAAATCTGTCCGAACATCGAATATGGGTGCGATGAGGCGCTCCTCCAGGCGCTATATACCTGACTTTCCAGGAGCTGTGAGAGCTAGGCATGATGAAGAGATGCACAGGTGCACAAGGGAAGTAATGCTTGATGGGCAGACACTGAAGCGTAACACATCTTCCTGAACATCGAACATGGGTGCGTTGAGGCGCCCATCCAGGCGCTATGTTATGTTCATGCATGAGGAAGCGAGGAGCAGTGTTTGCATCTACGGTGACGAGCGCAGCAGCACAGAACAGGTGCTCTGACCGCACGATGGATGGCACGGTGGGTTCTTTTCAGGGGGTTCCGTGCAGTGCAGGGTGTTGCGCTCACATCACAATAACACGAGGGTCCAGCACAGGCTAAGGGTGCGCTGTTCCAAAGCGCCTAGAGACCGGAGACACGAGTGCTTGCTGTCAGCTACTGCACTATTTAACGGTATTTTTCTGGAAGAGAAGGATCAGAGAAACCCGCGTTAAGTGAGCCCATTTTACCGCATAAAAGGCCCCAGCACGGGGGCATTCAGTGCCCTGTGGGCGTCAGTATCAAGAGTTCCACAGTGGCAGTATACTCGACGAGGCATTGGAGAGGCCGATCTTTGCCGGTTTGTTTATAGGGAAAGGTGTCATCAAGCTAGTAACAGACACAGCACTGTCACACAGCGCGCATACTCAGTGGTGGAGCTGAGCCCCAACACAAAGAACAGGTCCCCAGGCGTGCAGCACTGGCAGTGCAAGCTTCGGCTTCCAGGCGCCCTGCTGGTGCCCTGCAAACCGCAGCAGTGTGCATTCACTCAGCCACAGGGGTGCAGCAACATGAACAAGTGCACTGCCATGAAGAGCGCACAGAAACTACAGGCGCGAGCAGCGCCCGCCTTCATACGCCCAAACAACTACAGCACTGCAGTGGCACTGCACACCTCCTCAAAACAGCTACAGCACTGCAGCGGCACTGCACACCTCCTCACATTCACAACTACAGCACAGCAGCTGTACTGCACACCTCCTCACATTCACAACAGCTACAGCACTGCAGCGGCACTGCACACCTTCCTCAAAACAGCTACAGCACTGCTTACCTCCTCACATTCACAACAACTACAGCACAGCAGCTGCACTGCACACCTCCTCACATTCACAACAGCTACAGCACTGCAGCGGCACTGCACACCTTTGTCTAAACAGCTACAGCACTGCAGTGGCACTGCACACCTCCTCAAAACAGCTAGAACACTGCAGCGGCACTGCATACCTTCCTCAAAACAGCTACAGCACTGCAGCGGCACTGCATACCTTCCTCAAAACAGCTACAGCACTGCAGTGGCACTGTATACCTTCCTCAAAACAGCTACAGCACTGCAGCGGCACTGCACACCTTCCTCAAAACAGCTACAGCACTGCAGTGGCACTGCACACCTCCTCAAAACAGCTTCAGCACTGCAGCGGCACTGCATACCTTCCTCAAAACAGCTACAGCACTGCAGCAGCACTGCATACCATCCTCAAAACAGCTACAGCACTGCAGTGGCACTGCACACCTCCTGCAAAAACAACAATTGATGGACAGAATGCAGAACAATGTCATACATTCACCCCAGAACAGAGATCTGGGCCTAAATCCATCGTTTTTTTGCTCACCATTCCAGTTTGAACCCAGCCATATGCAAATCAGTCTTGACCCTGTGCCTCATGGGAACAGTCCAGCCCGAACTGCCAACCTGGTCTTCCCTGGACTGGAAACAAAGCATCCTAGGACGGATTTCAGGGTTTCACCCCTCTTCAGCCAGGATAGCTTGATTCCAGTGGCATGGAGACCACGGGACTCATGTCTGAGCATACCCGTCCCACTCGGGGTGACAAATGCAAAAACAACAGTTGATGGACATAATGCAGAACAATGTCATACATTCACCCCAGTACAGAGATCTGGGCCTAAATCCATCGTTTTTTTGCTCACCATTCCAGTTTGAACCCAGCGATATGCAAATCAGTCTTGACCCTGTGCCTCATGGGAACAGTCCAGCCCGAACTGCCAACCTGGTCTTCCCTGGACTGGAAACAAGCATCCTAGGTCCGGTTTCGGGGTTTCACCCCTCTTCAGCCAGGATAGCTTGATTCCAGTGCCATGGAGAGCACGGGACTCATGTCTGGGCATCCCCTTCCAGCTTGAAGCCAGCCATATGCAAATCAGTCTTGACCCTGTACCTCATGGGAACAGTCCAGCCCGAACTGCCAACCAGGTCCTCCCTGGACTGGAAACAAGCATCCTAGGACCAGTTTCGGGGTTTCACCCCTCTTCAGCCAGGATAGCTTGATTCCAGTGCCATGGAGAGCACGGGACTCATGTCTGGGCATCCCCTTCCAGCTTGAAGCCAGCCATATGCAAATCAGTCTTGACCCTGTACCTCATGGGAACAGTCCAGCCCGAACTGCCAACCAGGTCCTCCCTGGACTGGAAACAAGCATCCTAGGACCAGTTTCGGGGTTTCACCCCTCTTCAGCCAGGATAGCTTGATTCCAGTGCCATGGAGAGCACGGGACTCATGTCTGGGCATCCCCTTCCAGCTTGAAGCCAGCCATATGCAAATCAGTCTTGACCCTGTGCCTCATGGGAACAGTCCAGCCCGAACTGCCAAGCCAGGTCCTCTCTGGACTGGAAACAAGCATCTGGGGACCGGTTTCGGGGTTTCACCCCTCTTCAGCCAGGATAGCTTGATTCCAGTGGCATGGAGAGCACGGGACCCACGTCTGGGCAGACCCGTCCCACTCTGGTGACAAATGCAAAAACAACAACTGCACACCTCCTCACATTCACAACAACTACAGCACAGCAGCTGCACTGCACAACTCCTCCATCATTCACAACATTTTGTCTGACTGGGAAACCCAGGGTGGCATCACTCCAACCCCCCTGCCCCACTCCACCCCACAGCTTCCCACTCTACCCCTTCCACCCCCAGACACCCACAGGTTTACTATCTCCTCTACTGAGGGGCTAGAGCCTTTTGCCAAATATTCAATAAAGCCGCAGAGTGATTTTAGGACTGCAGGTCAAGTACTGCTTTGCCAGGTTTTTTTTAGTTTAATGCAACACTGCACATCCACATAAACCATTAAAAAACAGTCTTTGTTACTCATTCGTTCATTCAGTCTTTCACCATTCCGTACATCCCCCATTCCATATTCAAACCTACGCATCCATCGTCATCCATCTATATATCCACCATTCCTTTCACTCATCATCTCTCCATCCACCCTCTCACTCATTCATTCTTTCAGTCATTCATCTGTCCATCCACCCTTTCACTCCATCCATCACGGCACTTCATCCAGCCATCACCCCTTTATCTCATCCATCTATCCGCTTGGGGCTCACTAGCTAGTGTTGAAAGAATGCAAGCTCTCTAACCATCAGAACAGAGCAGAGACACGGCACGCGCCCTTGACACGTGGCCCACCGTTTCTGCTGCCCATCCCAAGTGAGGCCCCCCAGGCGCACGTGGCGCCCAAGGCATTACAAGAGGATATTGGACAAGTCACCCCACTGTGGTGGAACAAGCCCTTCATCTCCCCTGATTACATGCTCCCATGTAATACTCCTGACCCACTCCCCAGTCCTGGTGACGTCACACAGAGCCCCTTCATTAATGCACTGGGGCAGGCTTGTTCTAATGAGGGCCGTGTCTTGTCACCGCGCTGACCTTTACAACAGCGGGGACACACGCCCCGATTCGGGTTATTTCAGGTCTGGGGCTTTCCATCGCCGTCCTCATTAAAAGAGACTTAATTATCTCCTTGTGGCTCGTGCGCAGCTCTCACCAAAGAGGCCATCGCAGCCCACAAGCCCCCCCCCTCCCCCACCCCTATTCTCAGCCCTTTGCTTTGTTCCACCGCTCTTGGGGCGCAAAGTTGTATTTTTGCCTGCGATGGTTTGCCATGTTCTCCGTTTTGCAGCTGCAATGTTTGAGTGGACTCCTTTTTTATAATTCGCCAGTTTTTTTTCACGTTGCGTGACATGTTTCACAGCTCACTGAGTTAATGTTCCCTATGCTTAGAAAATGAAGGTAAAATGTTTCTCTGCAACTTTACATTTTGAGAGGTTTTTTATGCACAATAGGAAATGGTATGGGAGACTCAGGGGCCCCGCATTGCATTCTGCAGAGGGGCCCCATCCGTTTTAGAGAGCAGCCTACCAGAAACCACAGATGTCTGGTTTCCTACAGACATCTCTTGAACGTTCAGAAAGCTGCCTTAGGAATGCAATGGAGTCCGCCCTTGATTCCCATTGGCTTTGTGGTTTGTTACTCATCATTTGCTGGCTTTCTATTTGTGGGCTTTATTTGCTTTGGGCTTTCCAGGTTCAGTTTGTCCCTCTCATAGCCTAAATCCTGTTTACTGTATTCTTCCACAAACTCTCTTTCTCTAACAGGCCTTTAAATCTTGCT
Source organism: Triturus cristatus (assembly GCF_964204655.1). Taxonomy (NCBI): domain Eukaryota; kingdom Metazoa; phylum Chordata; class Amphibia; order Caudata; family Salamandridae; genus Triturus; species Triturus cristatus. The sequence continues at coordinate 19,497,234 of NC_140594.1, read as the reverse complement.
CTTATTGGGCCACATTTGCTGCGCATTCAAAGACCAGGGTCAAAGGTCAGGCGCTGTCTTCCAAGGGGGCCTGTTTCATCTTCTTTCCCTGACTTCAGTGAGACAATTTATGTGAGTCTTGCTGGACAATGGAGGTAGGAATGAATTTTTTCCCAGCACATTTCAACATTGAAATGAACTGTGTGAGTAATTTCAGAATGGATCAGAATTAGAAAGGGACAAATGAAGCACATTTTGTATTATTTCACTACACTAGGTGATGCAATTTCCACACATTTTTGCTTGTGCACTGTATAGTGTGGTTAGTCAAACCTTATGTAATTTAATGGTCAGTCAATTGAAAATGTGTTGTCTGTAATGGCAGTATGCTACCACACCATCCATACTCTGCTCTGCACCACTGCGCTCTTCACCACTGCACTTTAGGAGACATCCATTACATCGCGGTCTTCACACCGCAATACGTTTACAACGCAGGCATTACAACGCAAGTCGTTACAATGACTTAAGTACAGCGCCCTCCAGCGCAAGTCGTTGTAACGACTTGCGTTGGAATGCCTGCGTTATAAACGTATCGCGTTGTGTAGACCGCGATGTAAAGTCATATATTCCTGCACTCTATACAACTCCAGTCTAGGCCACACCAATCTACTCTGCCCAACTCCACTCTACGCCACTGTACTCTATGCCACTCTGCAACACTGCACTCTATGCCAATATACTCTACCTCAATGCACTCTGTAACACTCAGCTCTATGCCCCTGTACTTTACACCAATCCACTGTATGCCAATCTAATCTACGCTGCACCACTGCACTGTCACTATACTCTACACCACTTTACTCTATACCATTACCCTCCATGCCACTGCACTCTACACCACTTCACTCTATGCCCCTGCACTCTGTCAATCCACTGTATGCCAATCTAATCTACTCTGCACCACTTAACTCTACGCCATTACCCTCCATGCCACTGCACTCTACACCACTTCACTTTATGCCCCTGTACTTTACACCAATCCACTGTATACCAATCTAATCTACGCTGCACCACTGCACTGTCACTATACTCTAAACCACTTTACTCTATACCATTACCCTCCATGCCACTGCACTCAACGCCACTGCACTCTATGCCACACTAGTCTGCACCACTACACTCTGCGGCACTCTGTTCTGAACCACTGCCCTCTATGCACCACTGTAATCTACACCCCCTCATTCTATGACACTGCATGTTTGCTGCTGAATTCAATGCCACTGCACTCTACGCCAGGCCACTCTACTCTATGCCACTCCACTGTACCCCACTCTTCGTGACTTCACACCATGCCACGCCAATAAACAACACTCTATGCCACTCCACTCTACAACAGTCTACTCCGCTCTTTGCCATTCCACTCTACGACACTTCACGTGACTCTCCTCTATGCCACTCACTTTTAGCCGTGCTGAACAGCAGCCACACTGGTGTATAACATGGATAAAACACATTGGCAAAGCCAATAGCTCTTGCATGGGCGCAGCATAGTGGATTTGCCAATGCTTGTTTTTTTAAGCCTACAGTTATCAACCACATTGGAATTCTACTATTTATGTAAATTGTACATGAACAACAACTGCACCCTCTGGGTTTTCCGAGGGCACGTATGTCAGGTATTATACGGAAGACTGAGGGTCCGATTCACAAAGAGTCTTACGCCTCGTAAAGTTACGAGCGCCGATTCCACACTTGGGCGAAATCTCTGCCCTGCTGGAAATCCGGATTTACCTGCAGAATCTGGTGGTAAAGTAACAATTTCTACAGTAATCCTCGTTCCATAGAACAAACTCTAGAAAGCTGGAGTAATCCCGCGTCCTGGAGTTACCGCGGCCCACGGACTGGGAATATCTGGGTACCACATCCCAGGATCAGGAGCTCCGCGACTCTCCGGGGAGAGCCTGTTCTCTGGGTGATATCAGACACAGACAGAACCCCTGTGTAAGTGGGAAACAGGGGCAACACATCATGATTGCCAAGCAGCTGGGAAAAATTGAAACACGTTTCTGCTTTCTTGAAGCCACAACGGTCGCAGTTGTTCATCACAAAGGTCGCACAAGTCCAGCTTCACAGCGGCCTGAGGTCTGAAACTCCACCCCCTGCTCTGGCTTTAGGAACGTGTCTCCCTCTGTGTGTCTTTCCCGTCATTCCTTCTTTCTCTATCCCCAGTGCATCATGGGGGAGGCCTGCAGTCTTTCTTGTGCCTTTTCACAACACTCGTGAGGGCGCCTGACTGGTGCCTTGAAGCCTCCACAGCAGTCACCCCATGCACGATAGTAAGACGAGGGCGTCTGAAGGGACCCCACGTGTCTTTGGCAGTTAATACCGTGAGTCCAACTTTAAGGGGAAGCCTCAGAAGACGCCCCTCCAGCGCTCACAGAATCTCGCTTTTCATGTTCCATTCACGTATTTCTACTCTTTACCCTCTAGGTTCTCTGAGATTGGTTTAGTCATAAAGTTAAAACTTGATTCGAGTGCAGGCCGGAGCTCTTGATAGGTCCCTACATATGCGTCCTGCCTTTACTTTCTGCTTCCCGCCTCTGAGCTGCTCAGCTGTCCTTGCTTGAGCGACGGACTAGAAGCCGCACTGCGGCCACAGACTGCTCTAAGGTCAGTCCTACCAGAGCGCAGTCAGAGGTACAGCAGGTGCAGTGGCACCGCGGTCACAGACTGCTCTAAAGTCAGCCCTACCAGAGCGCAGTCAGAGGTACAGCAGGTGCAGTGGCACCGTGTCTTGCTTGAGCGACGGACTAGAGGCAGCACTGCGGCCACAGACTGCTCTAAAGTCAGCCCTACCAGAGTGCAGTCAGAGGTACAGCAGGTGCAGTGGCACCGTGTTTTGCTTGAGCGACGGACTAGAGGCCGCACTGCGGCCACAGACTGCTCTAAGGTCAGTCCTACCAGAGCGCAGTCAGAGGTACAGCAGGTGCAGTGGCACCGCGGTCACAGACTGCTCTAAAGTCAGCCCTACCAGAGCGCAGTCAGAGGTACAGCAGGTGCAGTGGCACCGTGTCTTGCTTGAGCGACGGACTAGAGGCAGCACTGCGGCCACAGACTGCTCTAAAGTCAGCCCTACCAGAGTGCAGTCAGAGGTACAGCAGGTGCAGTGGCACCGTGTCTTGCTTGAGCGACGGACTAGAGGCCGCACTGCGGCCACAGACTGCTCTAAGGTCAGTCCTACCAGAGCGCAGTCAGAGGTACAGCAGGTGCAGTGGCACCGCGGTCACAGACTGCTCTAAAGTCAGCCCTACCAGAGCGCAGTCAGAGGTACAGCAGGTGCAGTGGCACCGTGTCTTGCTTGAGCGACGGACTAGAGGCAGCACTGCGGCCACAGACTGCTCTAAAGTCAGCCCTACCAGAGTGCAGTCAGAGGTACAGCAGGTGCAGTGGCACCGTGTTTTGCTTGAGCGACGGACTAGAGGCCGCACTGCGGCCACAGACTGCTCTAAGGTCAGTCCTACCAGAGCGCAGTCAGAGGTACAGCAGGTGCAGTGGCACCGCGGTCACAGACTGCTCTAAAGTCAGCCCTACCAGAGCGCAGTCAGAGGTACAGCAGGTGCAGTGGCACCGTGTCTTGCTTGAGCGACGGACTAGAGGCAGCACTGCGGCCACAGACTGCTCTAAAGTCAGCCCTACCAGAGTGCAGTCAGAGGTACAGCAGGTGCAGTGGCACCGTGTCTTGCTTGAGCGACGGACTAGAGGCCGCACTGCGGCCACAGACTGCTCTAAGGTCAGTCCTACCAGAGCGCAGTCAGAGGTACAGCAGGTGCAGTGGCACCGCGGTCACAGACTGCTCTAAAGTCAGCCCTACCAGAGCGCAGTCAGAGGTACAGCAGGTGCAGTGGCACCGTGTCTTGCTTGAGCGACGGACTAGAGGCAGCACTGCGGCCACAGACTGCTCTAAAGTCAGCCCTACCAGAGTGCAGTCAGAGGTACAGCAGGTGCAGTGGCACCGTGTTTTGCTTGAGCGACGGACTAGAGGCCGCACTGCGGCCACAGACTGCTCTAAGGTCAGTCCTACCAGAGCGCAGTCAGAGGTACAGCAGGTGCAGTGGCACCGCGGTCACAGACTGCTCTAAAGTCAGCCCTACCAGAGCGCAGTCAGAGGTACAGCAGGTGCAGTGGCACCGTGTCTTGCTTGAGCGACGGACTAGAGGCAGCACTGCGGCCACAGACTGCTCTAAAGTCAGCCCTACCAGAGTGCAGTCAGAGGTACAGCAGGTGCAGTGGCACCGTGTCTTGCTTGAGCGACGGACTAGAGGCCGCACTGCGGCCACAGACTGCTCTAAGGTCAGTCCTACCAGAGCGCAGTCAGAGGTACAGCAGGTGCAGTGGCACCGCGGTCACAGACTGCTCTAAAGTCAGCCCTACCAGAGCGCAGTCAGAGGTACAGCAGGTGCAGTGGCACCGTGTCTTGCTTGAGCGACGGACTAGAGGCAGCACTGCGGCCACAGACTGCTCTAAAGTCAGCCCTACCAGAGCGCAGTCAGAGGTACAGCAGGTGCAGTGGCACCATGTCTCGCTTGAGCGACGGACTAGAGGCAGCACTGCGGCCACAGACTGCTCTAAAGTCAGCCCTACTAGAGTGCAGTCAGAGGTACAGCAGGTGCAGTGGCACCGCGGTCACAGACTGCTCTAAAGTCAGTCCTACCAGAGCGCAGTCAGAGGTACAGCAGGTGCAGTGGCACCGTCTCTTGCTTGAGCGATGGACTAGAGGCAGCACTGCGGCCACAGACTGCTCTAAAGTCAGCCCTACTAGAGTGCAGTCAGAGGTACAGCAGGTGCAGTGGCACCGCGGTCACAGACTGCTCTAAAGTCAGTCCTACTAGAGCGCAGTCAGAGGTACAGCAGGTGCAGTGGCACCGTGTCTTGCTTGAGCGATGGACTAGAGGCAGCACTGCGGTCACAGACTGCTCTAAAGTCAGTCCTACCAGAGCGCAGTCAGAGGTACAGCAGGTGCAGTGGCACCGTGTCTCGCTTGAGCGACGGACTAGAGGCCGCACTGCGGCCACAGACTGCTCTAAAGTCAGCCCTACCAGAGTGCAGTCAGAGGTACAGCAGGTGCAGTGGCACCGTGTCTTGCTTGAGCGATGGACTAGAGGCAGCACTGCGGCCACAGACTGCTCTAAGGTCAGTCCTACCAGAGCGCAGTCAGAGGTACAGCAGGTGCAGTGGCACCGTGTCTTGCTTGAGCGATGGACTAGAGGCAGCACTGCGGTCACAGACTGCTCTAAAGTCAGTCCTACCAGAGCGCAGTCAGAGGTACAGCAGGTGCAGTGGCACCGTGTCTCGCTTGAGCGACGGACTAGAGGCCGCACTGCGGCCACAGACTGCTCTAAAGTCAGCCCTACCAGAGTGCAGTCAGAGGTACAGCAGGTGCAGTGGCACCGTGTCTTGCTTGAGCGATGGACTAGAGGCAGCACTGCGGCCACAGACTGCTCTAAAGTCAGTCCTACCAGAGCGCAGTCAGAGGTACAGCAGGTGCAGTGGCACCGTGTCTCGCTTGAGCGACGGACTAGAGGCCGCACTGCGGCCACAGACTGCTCTAAAGTCAGCCCTACCAGAGTGCAGTCAGAGGTACAGCAGGTGCAGTGGCACCGTGTCTTGCTTGAGCGATGGACTAGAGGCAGCACCGCGGCCACAGACTGCTCTAAGGTCAGTCCTACCAGAGCGCAGTCAGAGGTACAGCAGGTGCAGTGGCACCGTGTCTCGCTTGAGCGATGGACTAGAGGCAGCACAGCGGCCAAAGACTGCTCTAAAGTCAGCCCTACCAGAGTGCAGTCAGAGGTACAGCAGGTGCAGTGGCACCGCGGTCACAGACTGCTCTAAAGTCAGCCCTACCAGAGCGCAGTCAGAGGTACAGCAGGTGCAGTGGCACCGTGTCTTGCTTGAGCGATGGACTAGAGGCAGCACTGCGGCCACAGACTGCTCTATCGTCAGCCCTACCAGAGCGCAGTCAGAGGTACAGCAGGTGCAGTCGCGCTGGCTCTCAGAGGTGCAGCAGGTGCAGTCGTGCTGGCTCTCAGAGGTGCAGCAGGTGCAGTCGTGCTGGCTCTCAGAGGTGCAGCAGGTGCAGTTGCGCTGGCTCTCAGTGGTGCAACAGGCGCAGTCGCGCTGGCTCTCAGAGGTGCAGCAGGTGCAGTCGTGCTGGCTCTCAGAGGTGCAGCAGGTGCAGTCGTGCTGGCTCTCAGAGGTGCAGCAGGTGCAGTCGCGCTGGCTCTCAGTGGTGCAGCAGGCGCAGTCACGCTGGCTCTCAGAGGTGCAGCAGGCGCAGTCGCGCTGCTCTCAGAGGTGCAGCAGGTGCAGTCGCGCTGGCTCTCAGTGGGGCAGCAGGTACAGTCGTGCTGGCTCTCAGCGGTGCATTAGGCACAGTCGTGCTTGCTCTTACAGGTGCAGCAGGCGCAGTGGCACCAGTGCCCACAGGCCTGAGAGACTCTTTGAACCTGATTATTATTATGCTTTAATACCCTTACAGCAGTCTAGGGGCTCATTTTCCCATGGGCGCAGCCTCGGGATATGCGGGTATTTGGAGTATTACAACCCCCCTCCTTCTACCCCCCCCCCCATAAGTGCATTCTGTAGTAAATAGTCGGGTAAAGCATTGAGTTGTGCTCCTGAGGCGGAAGCCGGGAGCGAGCTACTTTAAAAAAAATGTATTGTCACCTAATAACTTGTGTATTTTTAAAGCACTCACCCTCTTGGAAACGAGTTGACCGAAGCAGCGGAGTTAGCGCTGACACGGCACTTCCATTTCCAACACTCCTTGGCGCCATCTCGCCAAGACCGGAGGCCACGCCCCTTTTCGAGGCCACGCCCCCCGCCGACTACTACTTAAAGACGCCGATTTAGGGCGCCGGGTAAAGCATTGAATTGTGCTCTTGAGGCGGAAGCCGGGAGCGAGCTACTTTTAAAAAAATTTATTGTCACCTAATAACTTGTGTGTTTTTAAAGCACTCACCCTCTTGGAAACGAGTTGACCGAAGCAGCGGAGTTAGCGCTGACACGGCACTTCCATTTCCAACACTCCTTGGCGCCATCTCGCCAAGACCGGAGGCCACGCCCCTTTTTCGAGGCCACGCCCCCACGGTCCTCAAACCTTGGAGCTGTATAAATCATGTGCATATTCCAGTCGCGCAGCGGACGAGCGCAGCGGGCGCGACGTTTGCGCGCCAAAGGTAAGCCCGTCTGCGCCCGTCTGCACCCGTCCGCGACCTACCGGGGCCAGGGGCCACCCCCCATGTTCAGCCAACATGCCAGACCATTACCTACCATTCGCATATTCTGCGTCAACTAAACCAGACAGTTGGGTCACCCTGCCTACACGCATGGGACCCCTCTATACAACACTCCGCCTGTAACCAGTGTGGATTTCATTTTCTACCCCAGGCTGCAAAAATTCCCACCTTATTCTCCATGCTTCTGCTCAACTGCCGCTCACTCCCCAAATACTCTATGGAAATCTCCCTAATGTTAGAGGAGATAAGCCCAGATATCCTCTTCGTCACAGAGACATGGTTACAGGAACACTATGAACCTGACTTGGTACAAGCACTCCCACCTGGTTACCAAATACTCCGCCTTGACCGTAAAAAAGGCATTGGCGGTGGCCTAGCAGTAATTCACAAATCAGAATATGTAGTCACCACTACCCCCGTGAATTTTCCAGCCAGCGAATGTCTTCTCTTTTTTATAAAATTCAGCGCTACAGAGACCTTTTCCGGTATGCTCATATAGCGCCCGCCAGGATCACAAGGGCTGTTTCTTTCTGATCTTGCCTCAATAGCTGCAAACCTTGCACTCAGCTCTGCCAATTTCACAATTTTGGGTGACCTTAACATCCATTTGGATGATTCGAACGACCCTATAGCCAGAGAACTATCCTCCAGCTTAAATGCCCTCGAACTACATCAACGTGTCCATGGGCCCACCCACTTAAAAGGACATCTCTTAGACCCCATTTTCAGTAATTGTCAAGACCTTCACGTTGGAAACCCTTCCCCCCTTCCATGGTCTGATCATTTCCTTATCCCATTCACCTGGACCCTGCCCCACCACCTCCTTCCCAAACCCCCGATGATTCAACGGTCCCGCAACTGGTCAAAAATCCCTTTAACTGAGTGGCAGGATCTCCTACAATGTACCAAACCCACTAATACATCTGTTCCCATCCAAGGCAACGAGAATTATAACAGATGGATCACCAGCTCCCTAGATCTAGTACTACCACTAAAAAGCACCCATCCCAAGCGGGGCAATCCAACAGCCCCATGGTATACGACTGATCTATGAGAGGCCAAACGTGTCTGTAAACAACTCGAGAGGAAATGGCGCCTCGATTACCTCCCAGCAGACAAAAAGAGCTATAGAACAGCTATTAAAAACTACAAAGCGGACATTCAACTAGCTCAGGCCAAATATTATGAACATAAGATTGAGAAGGCAGCGTCCAAACCTAAGGAGATCTATCGGATAGCCAAATCCCTCTTGCAACTTCCCGAGGCCCCAAAGGATCATAACAACACTCAGACCCACTGTGAGGAAATAGCTGAGTTTTTTCACCAGAAAATAGAAATCATCAATTCCTCTTTTTCCCATCCCGTCACTTCGCCCACAGATTCTGCCAACATAGGCTTCACAACAGTCCCTCCTCATGTTCTCAATAGCTTTCCTCCATTAGACCTTACTAACCTAGAAAAACTCACAGAACAGGTTAAATCTGGATCACCCATCGACCCAGCTCCCCCCAGGGTTCTCACCCAGATAATTCACCAGATCTCACCTACCATCCAAGACTTGCTCAATTCCTCCCTCCATACGGGTATTGTCCCACCCCCATGGAAAAGAGCAATGGTCAAAGCTTTATTGAAAAAACCCAGCCTTGATAAATCTAACCCTGCTAACTATCGACCCATCTCCCTCCTACCATGGCTCAGCAAACTCCTCGAGAAGCATGTTAACTTTGTTCTTACTGACTTCCTGGAAGCCAATAACATACTGGACCCCTCCCAGACCGGCTTTAGGCCCCGTCATGGAACAGAGACTGCACTGATTGCAGTGACGGAGGAGGCAAGAAGGATCCTGGACGGTGGCGGGTCCGCGGCCATCGTCCTACTCGACCTAAGTGCCGCCTTCGACACTGTTAATCATAATACTCTAGTCCATCGCCTCGATAAAATAGGAGTGTCAGGCACAGCACTCACTTGGATGAGGTCCTTTCTCACGGACAGATCCTTCCAAGTATTTGAGAAGGACTTCACCTCTTCCAGTAAACCTCTCAATTGCGGAGTGCCTCAGGGCTCCACCCTGAGCCCTACCCTTTTTAATATATACCTCAGTCCTCTAGCTGATGTCGTCCGCCCCTTCGGTGTGAAAATTGTCACCTATGCGGACGACACGCAGCTAGTGGTAGCACTGGACCCCCCCCCTCAACTCGCACCACTGCTTACACAAATGCTTGGAAGCTGTCGCCGCTTGGATGTCAGGCTCCTGTTTAAAACTTAATGGGGACAAAACAGAGGTAATTGTCCTTGGAAATAACATCACGAAATCCATTGACTCCATCTGGCCCCTCTGTTTAGGAAGTCCCCCGCAACCCAAGGAGCAAATCAAGAGTCTTGGTATCTGGCTTGACCAAACTCTCACCTTCAATCATCAAGCTACCAAGCTTGCTGCCACCTGCTTCGGGCTGATGAGACTACTTCGTAAGATTCTCCCTCTCCTCCCGTTCCATTCAAGACTGATTATGGTGCAAGGACTAATCCTCTCCCGCCTGGACTGTGGAAACGCCCTATATCTTGGGGCCCCACAGTCTACACTTAACAAACTCCAAGTTATTCAAAATTGTGCGGCAAGAATTCTTCTGGACATCCCTCGCCGAACCTCAGTCAAAGCCAGATTAAGGGACCTCCACTGGCTCCCGGTGAGATCCAGAATTGAATTCAAGAGCATGTGCATGGCACATCGCTCCTACTGGGGAACAGGCCCCGCCATCAACTCCCCCCTGGTGAAAGCCTATCAGCCTCCCCGCTCCCTCAGATCCGCGACCTCCCACCTCGCCTCAGTACAACGCATCAGAAAAGCCAGATGTGGAGGCCGCTCGCTTTCTTACAATCTAGCCAAGATTTGGAATTCTCTCCCCCTCCCAATTAGATCAGAATCCAATCTATCAACCTTCCGAAAACTTCTTAAAACTTGGCTTTTCAGCAAAACTTCGGCTAAATCTTCACTGAGCTCCACTCACTCCAGCCCCTCCGGCTCAACCCAATCTTTTCACAGCGCTGGGACGCCCCTGGGTAGCCATCGCGCTATACAAATCCTCTTTCCATTCCATTCCATTCCAGAGGAGCTTTAAGTGAGGTGTGGTGGGGCATTTGTCGTATTTCATTTGGGATTTTTACAAACACATACAAGCAAAAACGCGCCCACAGCCCCACCCTTGTCTGTGTTTTAAAGGTCTTAAAAATGGTTATTTTCCAAAGTAATGAGGTACAAACACCCCTCACATTAGCACCTCCACTCCCTTCCTGCTGCTTCTTCAGGGCCCTCCTGCCCCGCCTTTGTAACCGGCGGGTGGCAAATCTGAAGTTCTCCCCTCCACCGTCTACTGACCAGGCGACGCCCCTGCCTACCCCTGGCTAGCACTGGGGCCAGACCCCCGTGCTGCGCCCCTGAGCCCACTGTTCCCCTACTCGTTCCAAAGCTGGCCTTCCACCCTTTAAGGTCGACCCGTGCACATTAAAAGCACACATACACACAGCACGGAACAGCTTCCACAGAGCACGTGCGCTCAGAGGTGACCCGGTGTCTCTTCCGCAGTCACAGAGGAGGCTCGTTTGAGCTGCGCAAGACAAGCGTTCAGTGTGCGAATGGCGCAAACTGCGCAGCGTGCCTGTGCAGGTTTTGGTTCAACTTCACTGTTTCATCTTCGCTGCCTGGACTCGTGGAGGGCGGGGGAGGGGTGGACGCTGGATGTGATGACAGCCATATTAGCATTTAATACCCGGAGAGGGGTAGAGAAGGAGCCTTTAGTTTATATTTATTTGTATGTATTTATTTTATGTGTTTTTATATAGCGCGGACTTTACCCCAAGGTGTCAGAGCGCTTCACAATAGGAACAGTACTGATACATGAGGAGAAAATTACAAGTGAGCATGTTACAAAAGCAAACGTTACGTTACATGAGGCGATAGTGACAATTGTGCAAGTATCAAGGGCAAGCAAAATACAAGAGGTAGCAACCGATACGTTACAATAGGAAAAAGTGACGTGTGCAGGTTACAAAAGCGTACAAAGTACAAGTAGAGGTAAAAAACTGCAATAAATGGCAGGCACTCAGAACACTAAAACAAACGTTACGTTACATGAGGCAGTGGTGGCCGTTGTGCATGTATCAAAAGCAAACAAAATACAAGAGGTAGCAAACGATACGTTACAAGAGGAAAAGTGACGTGTGCATGTTACAAAAGCGTACAAAGTACAAGTGAAGGTATAATCCTGCAATTAATGGCAGACACTCGAACCACAAGAACACACTGGGAAGGCACTTCTATAGGCATGGAGAACAGAATTTCCTATAATGGAAGGACTTCCTTCAGAAAATAGAGGGCGTGAATTAAATTTGGAAGTGTCTTTGAAGGAGGAGAGCTTTGAGGTCAGTTTTGAAGGCCTGGGAAGAGGTGGTGGTCCGGAGCTGAGGCGGAAGTGAGTTCCAGATTCTCACCGCGTTGCCTGAAAAGGATTGGGCCATCGATCTTTCCTTCTTGAAAGTGGGAGGTTCAAGCAATACATTTTCTGCATTACGTGATGGTCTGGAGCCTCCAGAGAGTTTCAGTTTCTTCACCAGGTACCGAGGAGAGGTGGGTGATACAGGCAGTCTTGTAGATTGATCTTGCCTCGATGGGAAGCCAACGGAGGGTGGATAAAATGGGTGTGATGTGGTCGCTTCTTTTGGCTCCATATATGACACGAGCTGCTGAATGGAGAACAGACTTAAGGGGGGACAGGTGGGATTTGGGGAGGCCAGAAAGATGAGAATTGCAGTAGTCCAATCTGGAGAGAACCAGCGATTGGACCAGGGTTTTAAGGTCTTGCTCCTGGAAGAAGTGACGAATCCCCCAAAGAAGGCGCAGTTGGTATCGAGCACACTTTGCAATGGAATTGATTTGGGAGAGTAGATTGAGTTTTTTGTCGAGTATGACACCAAGGGATTTTGCGCTTTCGACAAAGATGGGTTTATTGTTAAGTAGATTCATCTGATCTGCGCAAAACGTGAAAGAAAAAATATATAAATGAAGGAGTCGTTTGTAAAGTACAGCTCCGCCTTCGGACAAGGCCTCGTCGCCACTGGCTTTGGAGGTCAGGATTACTAGACTAGAACGAACAGAGCTCATGCAACAGAAATGTAAGGAATTCCTAGAGAGTCCGTGAGACTGACCTGTAGGAGGGGAAGGAATATTATAGAGATGTTAGGAGGAGGGGGCGTGGGGGACTAGGGTGGAAGGGGCAGAGGGAGCGAAAGAAATGGGTAGAGAGGGTCTAGATGGGGAAAGAGTGCACGACAGAATGATGAGGCGGAGGAGCATTGTGAGGAAAGCTGCCCTCTCATCCTATACAATCCCCCACACACAGGTCACAGGAGATAAAAGCCCCTCCCCCGGATGTTTACCATGAAAGGACTGGGGTAGCGGAAGTGACATCACATGCCATTTGACGTTTACTTTCACTCACACATGCAATCTCACATATACACACACAATTACACATACACACTCTCTCTTACATAAACACACCTTAACCTGCATGCATGCACACAACATATGTTTAAATCATTTTTACTTAGCTCTGCTGTCAGGGAGCATCATGTTACAGCTGACTGTACTCCATTTTTTACTAAACTGATAGTGAATAATAGATTATTATTCACAATCAGTATAATTGAAAAAAGTGACAAAAACCAACGAGATTGGAGCCCCAACCGATGCGTGAGTGGCCCCTGTGTTCCTGACACTGATTTCCCCACCTCTGAGGCTAGAGGTCGCAAATGCAGTGCTAGGTGACCCTTAAATGACCTCCAGGATGTTCACCTCGCCAAAGGTCAAGGTTCAAATCACCCTGGATCCCAGGGCGCTGCAGACACAGGCCTGAGACTGTCACTAACCACAGATCATGAGCCCCTCCCGTATGCTCTGCCGATTGTTTGGGTGGTAGCCATTGGATGGGTGGGCACCTGTAAGGGGGTGTAGGGGGGCGTATTTTGGCATTTCAGTACATATCAGATAGTTCATCTTAGGAATGAACACGCCACTGTCGGTTGCTCTATTGCTGTGTTCTGAGCCCTATTGTAAATATGCAAATGTGCTCGGATTGGACGTCTGCATTTAAATGTTCTTAATATAATCCAAATTATCTCAAATTTTCAGTTCAAAAGAGCTTGTTGAACCAATGGATGCAGGAGGGACAAAAATATTCTCACATTTGTGAGGCTGGCTTGAGGAGCAGTGGGCGATGGTGTGTTCAGACCAGCTAGGAAGGCTTGGGAATCACCAACTTCCCGCCCCGTAAGTGGCCGCCTCTTTCACCACCACCACAACCACCACCGCCACAACCACCACCACCACAACCACCACCACCATCACAACTTCACTAGGTCTGGGTGGAGTTCCGTTGCGCAGAACTCTGCAAAGTGAGTAAAAAACTGTGACGCGCTACTTGGAGTTCTGCAAGCGGAGGAGTGTGTTCGGTGACGCCGTTCTCGTTGATTTTCAGCGCCGGGTGTTTGTTCCGCACTGTAAAATCAGCGTGAACGGCACCATGCACAGTGCAAGCGTGCATTACTCCTTTTCTGCTGCTCAAGCAGATTTCCTACTTGAGCTGCAGCTTTCTCAATGAGAACGGACGGTATCTCAACGCGAGCGCATTGAAAATCAGAGCGCAAGCATTGATAAATCTTGCTAGGACATGGATTTTCCACGCTTGCGCTCAACAACTTGACGTGTTGACAACTCTGCAAACTCCGCAAACGGAGCGGAGTTCACCGCCCAGGCCTGAGTGTCGCCTCACTGCTTTTTTGCCGTGAAAGACAGAGAAAATAATAATATTTAATTTCATTTTATTTTCTCCTACCTCCTCCCACAGCTTTGCATGAGGGGGCGGGGGCAGGGGAGGAGTGGTAGCACTCTCCTAAAATGTACAATGACCGATTGGATGGCCCTCTCTGGCCGCCAAAAACAGTCATGCGCATGTTCTGCAGGCAGGCTGCATCACAGCCTACGTGGAGGGCATGCCAAGGCCTCCAGTCAGCGTCTGAGCTACCAAAAATCGCGCTGAGACCTATCACAGTGCTGCTAAGGCAGCGTTGTGATTGGCTGACTGGGAACTTGGGTGTCCTCCCTGCGGCCGACTGCGAGGGAGAGAGGACTACGGAGGAGAGACGGGTGAGGAAGCAGCGAAAAGGTACGTTTTTAATTTAATTTTTTCTTAGCTGTTTTCCCCACATCCTCCCTTCTTCCGTATCTTCCCCCACCTCACGCGTCCTCTCCCCCTCTCACTCTCCTACCTCCGATCGGTGCCAGCCACACCTGGAGGCAACGGGCATGAAAAGTCAGTGAGTATACAAAGTCAAGTGCCCAGGTGCCAAACATAAGACAAGCATTTGCAATGCAATAGGTCTCGCATTGACGCGGGTTTAAGCTATTGGCATTGTAAATGACAACGCCTTTTATTTATGTTTTAAAAACAAAAATAATAGGCCTTGTCATTTACAATGCCAATAGCTTAAAGTCGTGTAAATGCGAGACCTATTGCATTGCAAATGCTTGTTTACATAAGCAACTGCGGATTCATACAAATGAAAGGGAAGTTGCTTTAGTGGATTGAGTCCTGCACTTTCCGCCATGCGATGGCCGCAGGTGAGCGGGGGGAGGTGGGGGGGCTATCACACATGTTTCTCACACCTGTACGCATATGGAGTATGTGGGGAGAGTTCATGGTTTACCGTAAAAGGGTGTGTGCCCCTGACAACCAAACTGAGGTAACACCACTAGTAATTCCCTGACGGCGTCACTGCCCAACCACAAACACACAACGTACCCCAAAAGAGTTTAAAAGCAGAAAGTTTCTGGCCTATTACCAGTGTTGGGGCACTCGAGTGAGGAGGCTTGTGGCAGGGGGTGCGCCGTGTGTCCACGAAGAAACCCTTTGTCCCTCTGCTATGGAGAGGCATGTGCTATGCCCCAAAACCCTTGGTACACGATGCCAAGTGCGCCACACTTCCAAGTGCAAAGCCCCGAGGGAACATCTGCACGCCCCCACCTGTGGGAGCGCGAGACTGGCGCTGGCCACTTGTAGTTACACCACGAGACACGCCCACTGCCCACAACCCCTCGTGTTTGCACAACGCAGGCGTGCAGCAGCGCGTTTACCTCTTTACTTACTCTACTGTGTTCTCATATCAGCCATAGTGTTTCTTGCACTCCCCTGCGTTTTCCAAATATAGGTTTTATCAGCCCCGCCATACAAATGAATTTATTTGTGCATACACTACGCTAACTTCTGTAGCAATGAATGCACGCAACGATAGTCATTTAGAGCTGCGCTGCACAGAAAGGCAATTCGCAAGGGCCTGTGTGTGTAAATGGTTTTTGGATCAAATGTGTAAAAAGTGCAACAAACAGCAATATGTTTAATTCTTTTTTGCGACGCTGAGGCGACAGCCGCCCTTTAGGGAGCCACGTGCACGGCTGGGTGGCACAGACACTGCAGGACATCTACACACTCGTACCACAGCTTGAATCTCAATAAGCACAGCAGGGTGTCACTCCGTACAGCTATTGTTGGGACAGGAGTGCTTATTACAGAAGGTTTCCTGAGGAGGCGATTACACAAAATGCTCTTAAGCAACCCGCAGAAATGGCACAGGGCAGACAGTAAGACAGAAAACAGCGAAGTAATCTTACGCTTTCTGGACAGGCTCCCGCCTCTTGCGGCTTGCATAAATGGCATTGGTGTTGATCGTGAGCCTCTCCAGCGACTACGGTGCCCACTCCGTGGTCAAGATGCACTGTCATGGCGCTTCCCTTCTTCTGTTTACACTTTTGGGTGCATCCCTTGCCACAGAAACACATTGCACGCTGTGTGGCCTCGACTGACACGCAATTCACATGCAACAGACAACAAAACTCGAAACGAAAGACCAACCGCACTAGTGGCCATGAACGATAGCACACCAACCTCAGCGTAAAAACAAACGCGCGATGAGCATGTAACAAAGTATGCTCTTATGCATTATAGGCTGCATTCCGATTCCCTTCTAAACCCGCGCACACATACTGCCCGGGCAGTGCCAACCTTATAACTGACCCCTTGCCTCAGTGGGTTGCACCATTCGCACATGCTGTCAGGCGGGTTACTCTTACTGGCTGCAGCCACTGGTGCGTGAGCTGTGCCCTGCTCCCGGCGCTCCCAGGAACCGCCGCGCGACCCATAGCAGGAAGTAACACAAGCAACTGGACGTGCGGCAGGAGCGCCTCTGTCTGTACAAACGCAACAAGCTGTCGCCATTGTGAAATAAATATAGTGCTTACAGACCGCGCAAATGCAGCTGCGTGTTTATTTGTGCATCGCGCTTTCCTTTTAACAATAGCAGTTAAAGTGAAAGCGCGATTCAAAAATAAACATGCGCCACCTTTGCCAAAGCCCCTAATGGAAAAAAAGTGCTTACAGACTAAACTGAAGGAGACCGTGTAACGCCGCAAGCAAACGATCCAGTCCGGATCGGAGGGCCCACAAGGAGACAGGGCGGTAACAAAGAAGCCTCATTTTGAAATGGAAGCCAGTTTTAGCATAAACGATGATGCCAGCCAATAGGAATGATGGGCAGGGCTTCAAGTCCCCTTCTGAAATCTACTTGATTTCAAGAATCCTCTCAGAGCAAGCAGCGCATGCGCGCTGCAACGCAGATCTGCGAGACCTAAAAAAAGGGGCTTTCACTCTGAGTTCCCTAAAAACTAAATTTGTAGTCATAATATCAGCCTCTGACGTAGAGGGCAGGTGACCATACATCTGAATATGTAAACATGTCAGGGAATCCAGGGTGCACCAGACAGGGTATATCCGAGGGATTTCCTGTTCTTTGAAATGCTCTTGGTGACAGGTCTAGAGCCAGGTATGGTCCACTGACGATGCTAACCAGATATCAGTGTTCGTGGGGGCTGGATATGCGAGAAAGTACATGCCGATAACATAAATCTAAAACATTCTGTCCTAAGAAATAGCAAAAGCGCTTTGTGGACCACATCTGAGTTGTACCTTCAAAAACATAAAACACCTCGATGTCTCCCTTGCACTCAGGTGCCCTTTCTGTCTAGGCCAGATTAGCACACACAAACAACACCTACACGTATACGCACCCCACCTCACCCCTTACACCGGCAGACCATTGCTTGTTGTATGTAAGTCTTCTTTGGTGTTGCTTAATCACAAAGTGCCGGAATAAATATTAGAATTCTGTCAGAAATCGGACCATTAATTGGGGTGGGTGACTCCTCACTTTAAGGAATGATCGCAGCCCCTGTCACGGTGAACCCCCAAAGTCACTTAAACATTCTGAGCTCAACTCCCTGGTAGCTGTGGCACAGAGCAGACAGGCTTAACCTAGAGGCAATGTGTAAAGTATTTATGCAGCATCAAAGTAGTAATAAAGTCTAAATGCAAAACAATAAAAATCCCAAACTGAATAAAAAAAACTAGAGTGAAATGTAATAAGAAGAATGATACCAAAATGGCAAAAATCCAACAAGGGGAACTGGGATATGAATTGTTAAAGTTTTAGGTAGGACTGGCGCCAAGAAGAATAAAGTGCCAATGATAGTCTATGGTCACCATCAATTGTGACCCAGCTGCAATGTGACTCTGACTGGGATGGAGCACAGGTCAGATACACCATCCTAGTCAATGGTTGTACCCTCTGACTGTAGTCCTTTAAGTCCCAAATCCACAACAGAAGTGCCCTTTGAAAGCCTCCCAGGGCCTGAGTGGAGGCACTTAGAGACTCAAAGCCAGAGGTTGAACAGCAGGGTGCAGATCCTACATTTGTGTCTGTATAAAGTTGTGCTCTGAGGAAGTGTACTATGGTAATCCTAGTGTCCTCCCACATCTAACACAAAATACCAGTTTGGGGCAGT
Source organism: Triturus cristatus (assembly GCF_964204655.1). Taxonomy (NCBI): domain Eukaryota; kingdom Metazoa; phylum Chordata; class Amphibia; order Caudata; family Salamandridae; genus Triturus; species Triturus cristatus. The sequence goes on along the minus strand of NC_140594.1, from coordinate 19,479,012 downwards.
CACTGTACCCGCAATAAACCCAGAGACAGAAGTCTGGTAGGGTTTCCAGCAACCAGACAGTGCATACACAAGACTTGTTTTGGCATCATGTTCCCTTTCTTTCAAGTGTACTTCCAGTGTCAAGTGTAAAAAGCCAGAGACAGACGTTTGGTGGGTCAAAGCAGGTTCTTTAGCAACCAGACAGTGGACTCTCAAGAAGTGAATTGGCATTCTGTTTATCTTCTTTTCAAGTGCTCCCAATGTTAAATGTAAACTCCAGCACATCTGTCAATCAGGATTTGACATTTATTCAGAATTTGACACTGAAAAAAAAAAAAATTCTGTCAGCCCTAACTTGCATATTATGTTAGGTTCAGAGGAATCACCTCAGTCAAATCAGGTTAGCCTATAGTTTGCTCTTGGGGGATGGTTGCAACTTGTCCATATCTATTTAAAATACCTGCTAATTACTGGCTGGCATAAGTTGGATAGGATATAAAAATTTGGCCTCCAGAAACTCCTGGCAGGAACAAGGTAACTTTCTAAAAGTTATTTTTCCTAAATATTTATTAAAAATCAGACGGCCACCGAATTAGATTTTAATCAGTATTAAAAATAGTTTATTCCTAAAATACAGCATTTGAATTTATAATCTGTGCTCTGGTCTTCTACATGGGACAGTTAGGCAAGCCACAGTAAAAATTGCTTTTGGGTGCTAGTAAGGACATTGTAACATTACATTTTTACATGTCTGATATTAAAAGACCATGAACCCTGCCTCGTAGGTGACAAAACCTTTGTGGGGTGACTTAATACTATTTAAAAGGGAGGTTTCAACATGTCAAAAGTGTTAATCTTGATAGTTTGAACTGAAGTGTATAAGCTGCCAATGTCAGACTACATTGGTGGGCTGAAACCACGTTTAAAATGTTTCTGTGGTGGATATACAAAGGCGCTGCAGTCCACTGGTGGCATTCAGCTAACAGGCCCAGGGTACACTTTATTACATATACTAGGAACTTATAGGTAAGTTAAATATGCAAGTTGGGATTATGAAACTTGACATGTTTAAAGGGAGTGCACGGCTACTACTGGCAGCAGGGAAAAAGTGTACAGACGTAGAAAACCAGAAAAAGTATAGGGTCAAGCAAGAGGCAAACATTTCGGAGTGACCACGCAGTAAAGGTGGATTTCCAACAGTTTAGTTATGGAGTAAGTGTCATAGTGCCCTGCAGTCCTTCTTCTATGTCTTCATGTTTAATAATCGGTCACTGTCAGTGAACCCTTTTGTGCTAATATTTGCACGTGTGCTTTGATTCTCCAGTCTCAGCGATCACTGAGAGATCTAAGTGCTGCACCTTATATATTGTGCTTTGCGATTATCTTTCATTTTCTGTAAACTTCAATAAAGATGTTTGAACTTCAGATGAAGAGGAGTCTGACAGCAGGTCCCTCCAGAGTCACCGGTGCTTCCTGGCAGACAGGAGTGCCTTTATGCGTCTGGATGTACAAGCCCTTAACATCTCGCCTCCAGCCCAGAATCACACTCTGATCATGTCTGTGGGGGTGGGGGCTGTTTCAGGCTCACAGCAGATCTGAGCACAGAGAGAGAGGGCTCTGTTCATGGCCTCTCTCCAGCACAAGCAGAAGATTCTCAGCTGAACTTGAAAAGAGATCTGACAGCAGCCAGGTCCAAGGGAGGCTTTGGTGCAGCTGTCAGACCAGACAATGCCTCCCCAGGGTCTTTAACAAGGCTCCACAGAGCGTAACCTCTGACCCCGGGCAAGAAGATGACAGAAGCTCTGATGAACACTCAGCGGGAGGCTGATGGCTCAACAAGAGCAGAGCGGAATAGGACTGTTGGTGAGAGAGAAGCGCAGAGACCGCAGAAGTCGCCGTCTTATGCAAGAGGTCTCCTGGTGCGACTGTTACTGAGAGAGAGGTGCACAGACCACAGCAGGCGCCATCTTATGCAAGAGGTCCCCTGGTGCAGCTGTTAGTGAGAGAGAGGTGCACAGACCACAGCAGGCGCCATCTTATGCAAGAGGTCTCCTGGTGAGACTGTTAGTGAAAGAGAGGCGCAGAGACCACAGCAGGCTCCGTCTTCTGCAAGAGGTCTTCTGGTGCGATTGTTAGTGAAAGAGATGAGCAGAGACCACAGCATGTGCCATCTTATGCAATAGGTCTCCTGGTGCGACTTTTAGTGAGAGAGAGGCGCAGAGACAAGAACATGTGCCATCTTATGCAAGAGGTCTCCTGGTTCGACTGTTAGTGAAAGAGAGGGCAGAGACCACAGCAGGCTCCGTCTTCTGCGAGATGTCCCCTGGTGCAACTGTTAGTGGGAGAGTGGCTCAGAGAACACAGCAGGTGCCGTCCTCTGAAAGAGGTCTCCTGGTGTGACTGTTAGTGAGAGAGAGGCACAGAGACAACAACATGCGCCATCTTATGCAAGAGGGCCCCTTGTGCGACTGTTAGTGGGAGAGAGGCACAGAGACCATAGCAGGTTCCTTCAAATGCAAGAGGGCCCCTGGTGCGACTGTTAGTGGGAGAGAGGCACAGAGACCACAGCAGGCACCGTCTTCTGCAAGAGGTATCCTAGTGTGACTGTTAGTGAGAGAGAGGCGTACAGACAACAGCAGGATCCATCTTATGCAAGAGGTCGCCTGGTGCAACTGTTAGTGGGAGAGTGGCTCAGAGAACACAGCATGCTCCGTCTTCTGCAAGAGGTCTCATGGTGCGACTGTTAGTGAAAGAGAGGCACAGAGACCACAGTATGCTCTGTCTTATGCAAGACGTCTCCTGGTGTGACTGTTAGTGAAAGAGATGAGCAGAGACCACAGCATGCTCTGTCTTCTGCAAGACGTCTCCTGGTGCGATTGTTAGTGAGAGAGAGGCACAGAGACCACAGCAGGCTCCGTCTAATGCAAGAGGTCTCATGGTGCGACTGTTAGTGAGAGAGAGGTACAGAGACCACAGCAGGCTCCGTCTAATGCAAGAGGTCTCCTGGTGCAGCGTCTACCCAGCCTGCCTGGATCGGCTCACTCGAGGCACCTCTCTCCGATTCTGCATCAGAGAGCTCACTCGGGGCACCTCAGCCAGAGACTGCCTGAGTCAGTTCACTCAATGCACATCTGTCTGACCCAACAGTAAACAGCTCACTCCATGCACCTCTGTCAGAGCCTGCATGAGTCAGTTCACTGGATCCACCTCTGCCGGAGCCCGCAAGAGTCAGTTCACTTGATGCACCTCTGTCTGACCCAACATTAAACAGCTCACTCGATGCACCTCTATCACAGCCTGCCTGAGTCAGTTCACTCGATGCACCTCTGTCTGACCCAACATTAAACAGCTCATTTGGTGCACCTCTGTCTGATCCAACAGTAAACAGCTCACTCCATGCACCTCTGCCAGAGCCTGCATGAATCAGCTCACTTGATGCACTTCTGCCGGAGCCTGCAAGAGTCAGTCCACTCAATGCACCTCTGTCTGACCCTACAACAAACAGCTCATTCGAAGCACCTCTGTCAAAGCCTGCCTGAGTCAGTTCACTCAATGCACCTCTGCCTGACCCAACATTTAACAGCTCACTCAATGCACCTCTGTCAGAGCCTGCATGAGTTGCAGAAAATGTGTAATATTTTACGTTAGCAAAAGCAACAGCCATTTTGGCTGTGGTGTCCATTACGTTTCCTTTGTAATTATTTCGTCCTCTGCTGTTCGCCTTTTCACTCTGCTTGTGCCATCTATATTAGTCGACCTCCTGGCATGGCTAAGCAATGTACGTGCTGGGTGTTTGTAGCTGCAGGTGCACCTGGTTTTAGATGTTATCTGTTAACTGTTTACTGCTGCCATAAGCATTCCTGCTCCCCCCTCCCTATTTGCTGACCACATAGTCATCCATCTGCCCCTGTTTGCTGATAGCTATTTCTAAACGCTGTATATAAGGATAATGGTTTGTGAGTTCAGAGTAACTCCTCCTACAACACTTGAGAGTGTTGTGTGGACGTGGTCCCACTCATGAGTGATTAATAAACTTGTTACTTTATTTCAACTCCAGTGCCGATCTCTTTTTATTAGTCTTCTGGCCAGTGGACGAGAGGGTGACCCTGCACCAGTGTGCTCACTTTTGGGTACATTTCCACAGAGTCAGCTCACTCGATGCACCTCTGCCAGACCCTACATCAAACAGCTCACTCGATGCACCTTTGTCAGAGCCTGCCTGAGTCAGTTCACTAGATGCACCTCTGTCAGACCCAACATTAAACAGCTCATTTGATGCACCTCTGTCTGACCTAACATTAAATAGCTCACTCGATGTGCCTCTGTCAGAGCTTGCATGAGTCTGTTCCCTCAATGCACCTCTGTCCGATCCTACATCAAACAGCTCATTTGATGCACCTCTGTCGGAGCCTGCAAGACTCAGTTCACTTGATGCACCTCTGTCTGACCCAACATTAAACCGATCATTCGATGCACCTCTGTCAGAGCCTGCAAGAGTCAGTTCACTGGACGCACCTCTGTCTGATCCTACATCAAACAGCTCCCATGAAGCACCTCTGCCAGAGACTGCATGAGTCGGTTCACTCGATGCACCTCTGCCAGATCTTGGGTCAAACGGCCACCTCGAAGCACCTTTGGCAGAACCTGCATGGATCAGCTCACTCGATGACCCTCTGTCTTACCCTACATCAAACAGCTCACTTGATGCACCTCCGTCTGATCCCACATCAAACAGCTCGCTCAATGCACCTCTGTCAGAGCTTGCCGGAGTCAGTACACTCGATGCACCTCTCTCTGACCCTACTTCAAACAGCTCACTCGCTGCACCTCTGCCAGAGCCTGCATGAGTCGGTTCACTCAATGCACCGCTGTCAGACCCAACATTAAACAGCTCACTCGATGCACCTCTGTCAGAGCCTGCATGAGTCAGCTCACTCCATACACCTCTGTCAGACCCACGTTAAAGCAGCTCACTCGATGCACCTCTGTCAGAGCCTGCATGAGTCAGGTCACTCGATGCACCTCTGTCTGACCCAACAATAAACAGCTCACTCGATGCACCTCTGTCAGAGCCTGCATGAGTCAGCTTACTCAATGCACCTCTGTCAGACCCAACATCAAACAGCTCACTTGATGCACCTCCGTCTGATCCCACATCAAACAGCTCGCTCAATGCACCTCTGTCAGAGCCTGCCGGAGTCAGTTCACTCGATGCACCTCTGTCTGACCCTACTTCAAACAGCTCACTCGCTGCACCTCTGCCAGAGCCTGCATGAGTCGGTTCACTCAATGCACCTCTGTCAGACCCAACATTAAACAGCTCACTCGATGCACCTCTGTCAGAGCCTGCATGAGTCAGCTCACTCCATACACCTCTGTCAGACCCACGTTAAAGCAGCTCACTCGATGCACCTCTGTCAGAGCCTGCATGAGTCAGCTCACTCGATGCACCTCTGTCTGACCCAACAATAAACAGCTCACTCGATGCACCTCTGTCAGAGCCTGCATGAGTCAGCTCACTCAATGCACCTCTGTCAGACCCAACATCAAACAGCTCGCTCAATGCGCCACTGTCTGATACTATATCAAAGAGCTCACTCAATGCACCTCTGCCAGAGTCTGTGTGAGTCAGCTCACTCAATGCACCTCTGTTAGACCCTACATCAAACAGCTCAGTCAATGCACCACTGTCTGATACCACATCAAAGAGCTCACTCGATGCACCTCTGCTAGAGTCTACATGAGTCACCTCACTCAATGCACTTCTAAACGAACCTACATCAAACAGCTCACTGGATGCACCTCTGTCGGAGCCTGACTGAGTCAGTTCACTGGATGCACCTCTGTCTGGTCCTACATCAAACAGCTCATTCAATGCACCTCTGCCAGAGTCTACATGAAAAAATTGACTCGAAGCACCACTCAAAGATCCTTTATAAAACAGCTCGCCCCATGCACTTTTGGCAGCATCTGCATGATTCTGCTCACTCGATGCCCCTCTGCCGCAGCCTGCATAAAGCAGCTCACTCATTGTGTCTCCACCAGATCCAACATAACACAGTTCACTCAATGCATCCCTGCCAGAGGGTGAATGAAACAACTCATTCATTGCACCACTGCAAGGGCCTGCATGGGCCTTCACCAGAGCCTGCATGAATGAGCTTACACAAAGCATCTCTCCCAGAGGGAGCCTCAAAGAGCTCATTCAATGCACCACTGCAAGAGCCTGCATGGGCCTTCACCAGAGCCTGCATGAATGAGCTTACACAAAGCATCTCTGCTAGAGGGATCATCAAAGACCTCATTCAATGCACCAATGCAAGAGCCTGCATGGGCCTTCACCAGAGCCTGCATGAATGAGATTACACAAAGCATCCCTCCCAGAGGGAGCATCAAAGAACTCATTCAATGCACCAATGCAAGAGCCTGCATGGGCCTTCACCAGAGCCTGCATGAATGAGCGTGCACAAAGCTTCTCTCTCAGAGGGAGCATCAAAGAGCTCATTCAATGCACCACTGCAAGAGCCTGCATGGGCCTTCACCAGAGCCTGCATGAATGAGATTACACAAAGCATCCCTCCCAGAGGGAGCATCAAAGAGCTCATTCAATGCACCAATGCAAGAGCCTGCATGGGCCTTCACCAGAGCCTGCATGAATGAGCTAACACAAAGCATCTCTCCCAGAGGGAGCATCAAAGAGCTCATTCAATGCACCACTGCAAGAGCCTGCATGGGCCTTCACCAGAGACTGCACGAATGAGCTTACACAAAGGATCTCTCCTAGAGGGAGCCTCAAAGAGCCCATTCAATGCGCCACTGCACGAGTCTGCATGGGCCTTCACCAGAGCCTGCATGAATGAGCTTACACAAAGCATCTCTCCCAGAGGGAGCATCAAAGAGCTCATTTAATGCACCACTGCAAGAGCCTGCATGGGCCTTCACCAGAGCCTGCATGAATGAGCTTACCCAAAGCATCTCTCCCAGAGGGAGCATCAAAGAGGTCATTCAATGCACCACTGCAAGAGCCTGCATGGGTCTTCACCAGAGCCTGCATGAATGAGCTTACACAAAGCATCTCTCCCAGAGGGAGCATCAAAGAGCTCATTCAATGCACCAATGCAAGAGCCTGCATGGGCCTTCACCAGAGCCTGCATGAATGAGCTTACACAAAGCATCTCTCCCAGAGGGATCATCAAAGAGCTCATTCAATGCACCACTGCAAGAGCCTGCATGGGCCTTCACCAGAGCCTGCATGAATGAGCTTACACAAAGCATCTCTCCCAGAGGGATCATCAAAGAGCTCATTCAATGCACCAATGCAAGAGCCTGCATGGGCCTTCACCTGAGCCTGCATGAATGAGCTTACACATAGCATCTCTCCCAGAGGGATCATCAAAGAGCTCATTCAGTTCACCAATGCAAGAGCCTGCATGGGCCTTCACCAGAGCCTGCATGAATGAGCTTACACAAAGCATCTCTCCCAGAGGGATCATCAAAGAGCTCATTCAATGCACCACTGCAAGAGCCTGCATGGGCCTTCACCAGAGCCTGCATGAATGAGCTTACACAAAGCATCTCTCCCAGAGGGATGATCAAAGAGCTCATTCAATGCACCACTTCAGGAGCCTGCAAGAGCCTTCACCAGAGCCTGCATGAATGAGCTTACACAAAGCATCTCTCCCAGAGGGAGCATCAAAGAGCTCATTCAATGCACCAATGCAAGAGCCTGCATGGGCCTTCACCAGAGCCTGCATGAATGAGCTTACCCAAAGCATCTCTCCCAGAGGGATCATCAAAGAGCTCATTCCATGCACCAATGCAAGAGCCTGCATGGGCCTTCACCAGAGCCTGCATGAATGAGCTTACACAAAGCATCTCCCCCAGAGGGAGCATCAAAGAGCTCATTCAATGCACCAATGCAAGAGCCTGCATGGGCCTTCACTAGAGCCTGCATGAATGAGCTTACACAAAGCATCTCCCCCAGAGGGAGCATCAAAGAGCTCATTCCATGCACCAATGCAAGAGCCTGCATGGGCCTTCACCAGAGCCTGCATGAATGAGCTTACACAAAGCATCTCTCCTTAAGGGACCATCAAAGAGCTCATTCAATGCACCACTGCAAGAGCCTGCATGGGCCTTCACCAGAGCCTGCACGAATGAGCTTACACAAAGCATCTCTCCCAGAAGGATCATCAAAGAGCTCATTCAATGCACCACTGCAAGAGTCTGCATGGGCCTTCACCAGCGCCTGCATGAATGAGCTTACACAAAGCATCTCTCCCACAGGGACCATCAAAGAGCGCATTCAATGCACCAATGCAAGAGCCTGCATGGGCCTTCACCAGAGCCTGCATGAATGAGCTTATACAAAGCATCTCTCCCAGAGGGATCATCAAAGAGCTCATTCAATGTACCAATGCAAGAGCCTGCATGGGCCTTCACCAGAGCCTGCATGAATGAGCTTACACAGATCATCTCTCCCAGAGGGACCATAAAAGAGCTCATTCAATGCACCAATGCAAGAGCCTGCATGGGCCTTCACCAGAGCCTGCATGAATGAGCTTACAGAAAGCATCTCTCTCAGAGAGAGCATCAAAGAGCTCATTCAATGCACCACTGCAAGAGTCTGCATGGGCCTTCACCAGAGCCTGCATGAATAAGCGTGCACAAAGCCTCCCTCCCAGAGGGAGCATCAAAGAACTCATTCAATGCACCACTGCAAGAGTCTGCATGGGCCTTCACCAGAGCCTGCATGAATGAGCTTACACAAAGCATCTCCCCCAGAGGGATCATCAAAGAGCTCATTCCATGCACCAATGCAAGAGCCTGCATGGGCCTTCACCAGAGCCTGCAAGAATGAGCTTACACAAAGCATCTCTCCCAGAGGGACCACCAAAGAGCTCATTCAATGCACCACTGCAAGAGCCTGCATGGGCCTTCACCAGAGCCTGCAAGAATGAGCTTACACAAAGCATCTCTCCCAGAGGGACCACCAAAGAGCTCATTCAATGCACCACTGCAAGAGCCTGCATGGGCCTTCACCAGAGCCTGCACGAATGAGCTTACACAAAGCATCTCTCCCAGAGGGACCATCAAAGAGCTCATTCAGTTCACCAATGTAAGAGCCTGCATGGGCCTTCACCAGAGCCTGCATGAATGAGCTTACACAAAGCATCTCTCTCAGAGAGAGCATCAAAGAGCTCATTCAATGCACCACTGCAAGAGTCTGCATGGGCCTTCACCAGAGCCTGCATGAATAAGCGTGCACAAAGCCTCCCTCCCAGAGGGAGCATCAAAGAACTCATTCAATGCACCACTGCAAGAGTCTGCATGGGCCTTCACCAGAGCCTGCATGAATGAGCTTACACAAAGCATCCCTCCCAGAGGGAGCATCAAAGAGCTTGCATGAATGAGCTTACAGAAAGCATCTCTCTCAGAGAGAGCATCAAAGAGCTCATTCAATGCACCACTGCAAGAGTCTGCATGGGCCTTCACCAGAGCCTGCATGAATAAGCGTGCACAAAGCCTCCCTCCCAGAGGGAGCATCAAAGAACTCATTCAATGCACCACTGCAAGAGTCTGCATGGGCCTTCACCAGAGCCTGCATGAATGAGCTTACACAAAGCATCCCTCCCAGAGGGAGCATCAAAGAGCTCATTCAATGCACCACTGCAAGAGCCTGCATGGGCCTTCACCAGAGCCTGCATGAATGAGCTTACACAAAGCATCTCTCCCAGAGGGACCACCAAAGAGCTCATTCAATGCACCACTGCAAGAGCCTGCATGGGCCTTCACCAGAGCCTGCACGAATGAGCTTACACAAAGCATCTCTCCCAGAGGGACCACCAAAGAGCTCATTCAATGCACCACTGCAAGAGCCTGCATGGGCCTTCACCAGAGCCTGCATGAATGAGCTTACACAAAGCATCTCTCCCAGAAGTTGCATCAAACACCTCTTTCTCCTGCTTTGCCGTTCGCCTGCTCTGGGAGACCCAAGTACCTTGAGGTCGGTGCAGCTTGGCTACCGTGGAGAGCAAAGTGAACAGAGACCTATTGGCTTTGCTAATGCTTGTTTTTCTCTTCCATTAAATGTAAGGTTGATCCACTCCCATTCCCACCTTAGAAGTTGTCTTACTCTAGCTCTTGGCAGGAGTAGCTTTCTGACCAGGTCCTGGTAGGAAAGAGCCAGATGGGAATTTTACAATGTCCCCATATTACAGGTGTGAGGGTGTTCCCAAACTTCCAAGGCAGATCATGCGTTGCGCGTGCGTTGCGCGCCACCTTCACACTCCCTGGGTGGAAGGAGCGACTGCTAGTGTCTCTGTACTGCTGCTAATGAAACCCGCAGCAGTGAATCCAGTTATACCTGCCAGGAATCCTTTTGTGAATCACTGACAGGCGTAAATGAGGCCTTTTCATCCATAAACTTATATTTGGAGCAGGCAGCAGCTTTGTGAATGGGGCCTCATGAGGCAGGAATCACACACAATACACGTCAATGTCCAGTCTGTGCAGATCTGATGAAAATGCAATGTGATGTGCGTTCATCTCCTGTGATGGTTTTAATGATGTTAATATGCATTTTCCACTTTTCAGTGCTTAACATTACCAGCTGCTGCAGGTAGGGGGTAAACCTTTCCCACTGAAAGCGCCCCCTTCCCAGCTTGATAGGCTGTTGGAGCCCCCCTACCAGCTTCACAGAGATGCTAAGAGAAAGGGTCTGAAATGTCCCCTAAAAGTGTTAAGGAAAGTAGAGCAGAGATGCTGGGCCCATTCCGTCTGGATATACACTGTAGTGAAGGGTTTCTGGTCTGGAGCAGGTGTGGGGTGGTACCAGGGACACAGCAACGAGCCAGCAAAGGGCCCTTCAAGGCAACTCCTGACCTCTGACCTGATGAATCAGGGATGTGGGATCAGTTATCACAGGGTGATGGGGTTTACTAATGGGACTGAGACTCCTTCCAGCAGAGTTACCGTTGTTATGCAGTTAATCCTAAAAATATAATATACATTTAAATTACACTTAATAAACAACAATTATTACAGTATCAAAGTCTGTCCATCTACTTCCTGGGGGGTTGATTACTCATTTATACACCACAAAGAACACCAAAGCCAGGTCTCGCGGATTCCAATCACCCCCTTACACCCATGAGTAGAGCCAGAAGGAGGGGTGGAAAGGACTGGTCCATTTCTGTTTTTTCTGGAGGGGTGAAGTCTATGTATATGCCTTTGGGGCCACTAGAAGGTCACAGCATCTTCTGAGGTCAGAGGAGGATCACAAAGAAATTTAAAAAAAATTAGAGGCAAAGTCCCTTTAAGTGTCTATCATTGCAGACTGTGGTCAATGTTATCACAGAAGACTTCCGGGATCAGAAGGATGCACAGGGGTTCTTTCTGAAAGAAAGACCCCAGTAGCGGAGCCAGTGTGCCCTGGGCTTAGTGCAAGGAAGGAAATGGGCCCTGTGGCCGCTGTTTCAATGATAAAATACAGCAATGATCAGGATGCAGTGATCCCTTCAGGCCTCTGGGCCCAGGTGCCACTGCACCTACTGCACCAATGGAATCTACATCCCTGGCAGGTGAATCAATGAAGGGGCCAATGAATCAAAGGGCTGATCAGAACCTGGAACAACTGTACATGCAGCTGTCTGGACATCTCATTGTTCCCACACCATCAGGGAAGCAAACAGGAAGCTCTGTGGGTTTGAGACCCTGCTGTGGTGTTGCCAAAAACTACAATCCCATAAGCCTTCAACCAAAACTGGAAATAGGATTTTATACAAGAAAACCAATAAATCAATCTGGCTGACTTCTTGAGGTGGGTGGCACCCCAGATTCTTGAGCAGTATGCTGGGGGCACCCCAAGCAGATCACCGTCACTGATCAGCAGGTCAGAAGTGCTGGGGATTGCTACTGTACTAACGGTTAGCGCCTTAAGATGATTGTACAACTTTGAGAACTGTAACTAAGACACACCTGATCATGGCCAATATATATAATATATATTAAACTCACCTTTTCCAGCTTGGTCACCCTGAATTTTTCACCTTTTGCTGACTCTAGACCTCTGCGCACTATCCCCTGCAAACCAGGAGTAAAGTGCCCGTGGTTCCCTTTTAAAGATGGTTAATTGGCATATTTCTAACTGAAATATTTAAATTACACATGAGTCCCTAGAATATTGGTACAAAATGTACCCGGGACTGTAAGTTGAATTTCACTCATGAACTGCAGCTCCTATTGTGCCTTCCACTAATGTAACAGTGTAAAACATGGCTACAAGTTGTCTCTGTGTAGCTTGACTGTAGCAGCGTAAAAACTACAATTTGACCAGTGCGACAAATCCTTTTGACAGGTAAAATCCTCCCTTTAAAATATTAAATATTAATAAGTCACCCTCATGTAGACTTTGTAGTCCACAAGGCAGGTGCATGGTATTTAAAAGTAGGACATGTAGAAATGTAGTGTTAACATGTCCTTACATTGACTAGCATTCAAAACCAGTTTTTCACAGTGGTAGGCCTTGCTACTCTATGTAGAAAACCAGAGTACAGTTAAAATATCCTAGAATGTATCTCAGGAATGGAAAAAGCTAGCAAAATAATTGAACAACTATTTCTAGTAGTTATTGAAAATCCAATTCAATGGTAATTATTTTGTAATAAATATTAAAGAAAAGTAACTTTTAGAAAGTTACCCTTTCTCTGGCTGAAATTTCTGGAGGGTAAATTTATATTTGCTCTCCCATATCTGTCAGCCAGTAGTTAGCATTTAATAGGTGTAAACAGATGTGAAGTGCGTCTTAGTCCAACACGGAACTGACCTGAATGACTCCTCTGAACCTGACAGAATATGTAGGGTGGGCTGTGAGCATCCTTTTTGATGTTACAATGTCAAATCCTGCTAGGCAGGTCTGTTGGGTTTACTTATAACACTGGGGGAACACTTGAAAGGAAGGGAAACAGGATGCCAAAACAATTCTTTTGTATCCACCGTCCGATTGCTAGAAACTCCTACATTTTTTCTACCAGACTTCAGTTTCTGGGTTTATTGTAGATACAGTGACTGTCCCAAAGTGGATTTTAGTGTTAGATGTGGGTGGACACTAGGCTTACCATGGTACACTCCCTACACACACTGCAACCCTCAGAACACAACTTCAGTGTCCCTGAAAACTTCGGCCATCTTGAACATGCCCAAAAAGCCAGGGCTAGCCCTGAGAACCTTTTCCCCATTGGTTTGCATGTGCCTGGGTGTCATTCTCACCCACTAGCTCATGCCAAGCGTACATGTGACACCTCCAGGGCACCCATTTCAGAACACCCCTGTGCCTGTGGAAGATCAGAGGAGGATTGAACCTGCTGTCTGCGATCTGAGGGGAGACCTAAAGGACTGAACCTGCTCCCTCTTGTTCCCGGGAAAAAGACGTGGACTCTAAGGGTCACAACCCTGCACTCCTGTGTAAGCTAAAGGGGCACAACAGGCTACAACACACCTTTTTATGCAACTTCCCGGCTGACCAGTGGCAACTGGACCTGGACTGAACTCTACTGGTTGGCTTATGCCTAACACCAGTGAGTCCCTAATGGCTCCCCCTAGGATCCTGGAGGGCTTTTGAGGTGTACTCCTGTGATGGATTTGGGCTTCAAGGAGTAAAAAATCAAAATGTAAAATCTTAACGGTCAATGTCAAATTGCCTCAGGTTTGTGACTAGTGCCTATCCTTGGCGCTTCATGCTTCTTGGCGCTATTCCTACTAAAGAAAAAGAAACTTTAAAATCTTTAAAATTCATATTTATGGTTCATTTTATTGGACTTTTCTGTGATTTTGGTGTCAAATTGTTGTTTAAAACGTTACTCTAGTTTTCTAATTTGGTTTAGACATTTGTTACCACGAGTGTTGACTTTACTGCTGTTTTGATATTGAATAAACACTTTACTCATTGCCCTAAGTTAATCCAGTCTGCTCCGTGCCACAGCAACAAGGGTGTTGAGCTCAAGTCAATTTAACGACTTTGAGGGTCAACCCCGAAAAGGGATGTGATTATTCCTTGTCTGGGTAGTCACCCACCCCAAAGAACAACCCGGTTCTTACCATCATGATTAACTGTAGAAATCCCACTTTACTAAATCACTGACCTGGAACCCCACAGAGTAGTTTGGTACCCAACCAAACACTGCATCATCCGGGGCACTGAGCACTTTATAACTATCACTAGCTGGCTTCAGAACTTTAATCCCTCATCTAATTCTCCAAATATTGTCATTTGAATGGTTAGATCACAGATAAACGAATCAAAACGTATAAAATGCACCTCGGCCTTTCATTAAAGCGTAACCACAGAAGCAGGCGGCAGAGATGAACTCTGGGCGTCCTGCAGTCGGACTTCCTGCGCAGACAAGGACTTCCGGGTCGAAACCTGACAAGTGCATTTCATGCTTCATCTTCCCACTGTCGATGGGGGGGTGGGGGGGGGAGGGGAGAGCAGGTAGCATAAATGTCCCACTCTCTCCCCCTCCACTTTTTTTTTATGGAGTATTTACGCGAAGAATGGGCACAAGTGCTCAGATTTTGGAAAACTCTGAATCTATTCTCGAGTCTCCCTGGCAACAGCTACCTGAGGCACAGTGCGTTCACGCCCGGCACGGCGCGTTCACGCCCGGCACGGCGCGTTCACGCCCGGCACGGCGCGTTCACGCCCGGCACGGCGCGTTCACGCCCGGCACTTAATAATTTACAGCAGCACAGATGGTATTTACGAAGCTTTCCCTAAAGTACATGTGAATTCAAAGCCCACGAGTGATTCATTGTTTGGAAAAACCTGTGCATCTCTTCATTGTAATTGTAATTGTAATTGCATTTATATAGCTTTACTACCCCTGATGAGGTGTCAAAGCAATGTTTCGGCAAGCAGCACGCTACTTCGGAACCCAAACAGGATTAGTGGGGAATTAGTTTAGGGAAATGTGAAATTAATTTGAGTGATGGTAATTTGAGTAGTGGACATGTTAGTCTGTTATTTGGTTTGAAAAGGAATTGTGGCGAGATAGAAGAGGGAATGGTCTAGAAAGTTGTTTTTCTTTTTAGAGTTCATAGCAGTAGGAGGGGGTTTGAGATGAGTAAAGGGGAGGTGGAGGGGGTAGAGTCAGAGGGAAGGGTTTAGGAAGGCTTGCTTGGGAGGTCTGAATAGTTAAAGAGGTATGAAATGATGCAAAGAGGGGTAAAGGAGGTAAGAGTCGAGACAGCGTTATCTTGGGGGTCATAGTAGTGGTATGGGGTTTGGGATGAATGAGAGATCGGAGGCAGAGGATATATTGATAGAGGTATAGGGTGAGATGTAGGGTAGTGCATTGGAGAGAGTAGTAGAAAGAGGTTTGGGATGAGTCCAAGAGTGGCGGTAGAGGATATATTGAGAGGTATATGGTGAGAAAAAGGGTAGTGCATTGGAGATGCTGAATTAGAAGTAAAGTAATATTTATAAAGATACATAAGTACATGGAAGGTATTTTTATTGTTTTTTAAATGTATTTATTCAAGTTTTCTGAAACGTATAACAGGTAGTGCGTGCTGGTCAAAGAGACTTAGATAACAAGTACATGCATTCCATTGTCGGGAGCAGCCTGAGCATCGAGAGGTGCCGCTGAATATTGTTTGTACGTAGCAACTCTACAGGAAGCATCAGGGGACAAATCTGTTGCAAAATATAAACATATCATACTGAGGCGTGCAATGGTCAAATATTGTGTTCAAATGCCAGCCAAGTGTGTAGTGTTTATGACATCAGCAGGGTGTTCTAGAGATACGCCTTTAGGGGGTCCCAGCTATCTCGAGGGCGTGAAGTGATAGGGAGCGGTTCTGGATATGTGTGCATTTGCTCCTGCCAACACAACATATCATGAATGCACTCCTTAAATATTGGTGCCCTATCGCGACCCCATCGACATGCTATCTCTTAGCTAGTAGGAGACCGAATGAAACTAATTTCTGATGTGCCACAACAAGGTTTTTGGTGTATCCTAGTAGGGTCAACATGGGAGACGGCTGGAGTTTTAGGGAGGTCATTTGTTCCAATGCTGTAAGCACTTGACGCCAATAGGCTTGGACAGCGTTACAATTTCAGGGAAGGTGCAGGAAGTCCGCCGGCTCTGTCCCACACCTGTCGCACTTGCTGTCTCATAGTTTATATTTGCGCATTTTGGCAGGGGTGTAATATGTGCAATGCAGAAATTTGTAGTGTGTGATGATGAGACTTGTTCTGTCTGTGGACAGCGATATGTCCATTGCTCGTCAGTGATACTATGACCCAGCTCAGTAATCCATTTTCCCTAGAAGCACAGGAGGTTGAGGTTATGGTGGTGTAAAGGCTGTGGTATAACGTGGAGACTAAATGTGAGGCAGTGTCAGTACGCAATATTGCGCGCAGTGGGGCCACCTCCTGAGGTTCTAGTGGGTATGAGGGGGTGTATTCTCGGACACCCTGTCTCACCCTGACATACAGGAAGATATGAATCCATAGGGGGGGGTGGTTGTTTTGAAAATAACTGCTGAAGAGTACGGAATTTACCATTTAAATAGAGATCTCCCCAGCTAGTGATGCTGTATTTAGCTTCAGTTTTTTTAAAGGCACCCTCCTGTAAAACTGGCATGTTGGGATGGTAAACGAGGGGAAGTAGTGGCGAGTACAGCATGGGTACTTGTAGCTCTCTGACGATGAGTTGCCATGCTTTCGCCGTGCAGGCAACAGAGGACGGGTCACTACCCGGGGCGCAACTGTGGTGAAAATAGCACCTTCCAGCGGGATGGGCCCCGCCAGCCAATGTTCCGTTGCCACATGAGGTGTGTATCTAGGGGGGTGAAACCAATAGTGGGCATAGTGCGCCTGAGCACAAAGATAGTAAAGTTCTAGATTAGGGACATGTAACCCTCCCTGGGAATAGGGTCTGGTAAGTGTCTCCCACTTCAGCCGGGGTTGTCTGCCCCCAGGTCAGTCGGATTGCCCGGGTCATACAGGATGTTTAATAAGAGATAAAGTAGTTTGGGGAGGATGACCATTTTTATGAGAGAGATGCGACCTGCAATGGAGAGCGGGAGAGCGATCCATCTTGTGATACTGCTAGTAATATTCTCCAAAGCTCTGCCGTAGTTGAGCCGCATTAGCTCTTCACGCTTGGCGGTGATTTGTACCCCTAAGTATTTCACCTCAGTAGCACACCATTCTATGGGAAAGTCAGGGGTAACTGGTGTCACCGAAGTGGTGAGTGGGAAAATCTGGGATTTTGCACAGTTAATGTGGATTCCGGAAAGTCGTCCGAGTCGTACGAACGCACGGAGTAGAGGGTTTAGGTTGTGGTGCGGGTCTCTAACATATAAGGTGATATCATCAGCACAGAGAGAGAGGAGTATTGGGCAGAGGAAGCAGCTTAGTGCCATATCTTGATGATGCTGTCTAATTTTGGATGCTAGGGGTTCTATTGCTAGGGCAAAAAGGAGTGGAGAAAGTGGGCATCCCTGGCGGGTACCCTGGGTAATCGCGAAAGGTGAGGATGTGTGTCTGTTGATTAGAACCCTCGCTACCAGAGCCATATACAAAAGGCGTATCCATGAAAGGAAGCCTTTAGGCAGTCCCATACATTGAAGAATGACAAATAGGTGGTCCCTGTGAGAAGTTGGCCTCGTATATGCTGTCTACTAATTAAAGTGGGCACCTTGTTCCAGTACAAACAACCCTTATTGATGATTAGGTTAAAGACAACCTTTTATTGAAAGCTATCCTAGTGGTAGCTATGGAGAGCAGCCTTCAGGCTAAGTCTCGAGGGAATGTAAAGCAGCTTGGTTTACCAGATTATAACCTCCTAAATGACCAAATGAAAGGATAACTACACAAGGTATATATAAAATATATGTATTTATTACTAAACACTCTCTACCAACCTCTTTATGAGATTAGAGAACAAGATACACAATATTAAAGCACTAGAATGACAGTAAATAGCACAATACATAGTGGGCCCGAGGGGGAGACCAAACCATATATTAAGAAAGTGGTATAACAACCACGACTTGACTAGACACAGTGCCTAGAGCACGTAGAATCGCTGGGACCCCAAGGAACCACCCAAAGTAGTGACACAGGGGACCCACGGGGGATGCGTGCAGGGTGAAAACACAGCCGCAAGCTCTGTACAATCCTATGGGAAAGTCGTGGTTGGAATTTTAAAGCTTAAGGACACTTAGGAGAGGACTTTGAGCAAACCCTTTTAAACTTGGAAGGTTCTATGGTCAGCACCCATGTGAGTACCGGAGTACTCGTGTTACCTAACCCAGGGAAGCCGGGTGCATAGGTGACAAATGGCGTTGAGAATCTTCTGCGTTTTCAAAGGTGTGATGCTGCAAAGTGCTGCTGCCGTGAAGATGAATAGTGTCCGGTGTGATCCAAGCCTGGATCGGAGCTGAAAAGAACCTGAAAGCAGAGGGGACAGAGTCTGGGTCACTTGCCAGAGACCAGGGGCACGATAGACGAATGCCCACCGATGTCGGGTGTTTCAGGTGCGAAGAGGTGAAGCTTGACTCTGCAGCCACGGGGACCAGGAGACTTCGATAAGAACCAAAGTCCTCATGCCCCTTTAATCCTCCTCAGATCCCCCCTGCCCCTTTATCTCACCCCTTTATTCCTCCTAATGCCGCTTTAAATCACCCCATCTATTCCCCGCCACTTTATCTCACCCCTGTAGGTACCCGCTCCCTCCACCCCTCATGTCTTTTCCATCTTTCTTTTCCTTGTTCTTTACTTTTGTGCGTTTCTTCACTCTCGTGCTCGGGGTCAAACTCTGCTGAGTTAAAATAACTACATGTGCCCAAAAATGAGTGCTGGTGGGCACACCTGCAACCACCGGCTCAAATTAAGCACTGGTAAAGAACACTGGAGAGGCTCTCCCTGGCACCTAATCTCACTGAAACGGTGCCCCCCCCTTCCTCATTAGACGTCTGCCAAAGACCTCCGCGTGCTGCTGTGAGGGAAAAGAGGCCTACGTGCTGCAGTGAGGGGAAAGAGGCCTACGTGCTGCAGTGAGGGAAAAGAGGCCTACGTGCAGCAGTGAGGGGAAAGAGGCCTACGTGCTGCAGTGAGGGAAAGAGGCCTAGCTCCCTTGATAAAACGACTGCATAAAAAACTGCACCAGGCCCCAAAGGAACTCCTCAACAGGCAGTGAAAACTACAGAACCAGGAGACGGTCTATTCAGGCACCAGAGATGAAACCATCGTGAGCTCCTCGGACTCCAGGCGAGGAGGAGAGTCCAAAGGCCTCGGGATGCAGCCCAGGGGTGCAGGGGGTTCACTGGGGTGAAGGACAAGGAGACACCGCACCACACGTGTTCTCGTGCAAGTGACAGGAAAAAGGAGGCAGGGCTTGGAGTCAGAGAGGACAGGTGGGGAAAGATGTGACTCCAACTCCAAGAGCAGCACCTGAGAGGACGTGGAAGGACTGAGGGCCATGACTGGGGCCACGACTGGGGCCCTGGGATGAACCTCGACCACGAGTAACAAGTCCAAGCCACGTTCAAAGCTATCGTTTCATCCCTCTGCACTAAACCCAGGGGCCAACCATATGCAAACAAACCAGTCTTGGCCACACCCCAAGAGAGGCAGTTCAGCCGAGGCTCCTGCCATGTACAGTAGGAACAGACACAACCACAGACTAGAGGTGTCACCCGAGAGGTGCGGCTCCAGGCCCTTGGCACAGTGAGGGGGCCAAGTCTGTGCACAGAACCAACCACAGACTGGAGGTGTCACCCAGTGGTGCGGCTCCAGGCCCTTGGCACAGTGAGGGGGCCAAGTCTGTGCACAGACGCAACCACAGACTAGAGGTGTCACCCGAGAGGTGCGGCTCCAGGCCCTTGGCACAGTGAGGGGGCCAAGTCTGTGCACAGACCCAACCACAGACTGGAGGTGTCACCCGAGAGGTGCGGCTCCAGGCCCTTGGCACAGTGAGGGGGCCAAGTCTGTGCGCAGAACCAACCACAGACTGGAGGTGTCACCCAAGTGGTGCGGCTCCAGGCCTTTGGCACAGTGAGGGGGCCAAGTCTGTGCGCAGACGCAACCACAGACTGGAGGTGTCACCAGGGAGGTGCGGCTCCAGACCCTTGGTACAGCGAGGGGGCCATGTCTGGGCACAGACGCAACCACAGACTAGAGGTGTCACCCGAGAGGTGCGGCTCCATGCCCTTGGCACAGTGAGGGGGCCAAGTCTGTGCACAGTCGCAACCACAGACTAGAGGTCTCACCAGAGAGGTGCAACTCCAGACCCTTGGCACAGCGAGGGGGCACAGACGCAAACTCAGACTAGAGGTCTCACCAGGGAGGTGCGGCCCCAGGCCCTTGGCACAGTGAGGGGGCCAAGTCTGTGTACAGACGCAACCATAGACTGGAGGTGTCACCCGAGAGGTGCGGCTCCAGGCCCTTGGCACAGTGAGGGGGCCAAGTCTGTGCGCAGAACCAACCACAGACTGGAGGTGTCATCCGAGTGGTGCGGCTCCAGGCCCTTGGCACAGTGAGGGGGCCAAGTCTGTGCGCAGAACCAACCACAGACTGGAGGTGTCATCCGAGTGGTGCGGCTCCAGGCCCTTGGCACAGTGTGGGGGCCAAGTCTGTGCGCAGACGCAACCACAGACTAGAGGTGTCACCCGAGAGGTGCGGCTCCAGGCCCTTGGCACAGCGAGGGGGCCAAGTCTGTGCGCAGACGCAACCACAGACTGGAGGTGTCATCCGAGTGGTGCGGCTCCAGGCCCTTGGCACAGCGAGGGGGCCAAGTCTGGGCACAGACGCAACCACAGACTAGAGGTGTCACCCGAGAGGTGCGGCTCCAAGCCCTTGGCACAGCGAGGGGGCCAAGTCTGGGCACAGACACAACCACAGACTAGAGGTGTCACCCGAGAGGTGCGGCTCCAGACCCTTGGCACAGTGAGGGGGCCAAGTCTGTGCACTGATGCAACCACAGACTAGAGGTGTCACCCGAGAGTTGCGGCTCCA
Organism: Triturus cristatus; assembly: GCF_964204655.1. Lineage (NCBI taxonomy): Eukaryota > Metazoa > Chordata > Amphibia > Caudata > Salamandridae > Triturus > Triturus cristatus. Next base: position 19,458,005 of record NC_140594.1, on the reverse strand, counting down.
GGCCCTTGGCACAGTGAGGGGGCCAAGTCTGTGCACAGACGCAACCACAGACCCGAGGTGCCACCCGAGAGGTGCGGCTCCAATCCCTTGGCACAGTGAGGGGGCCAAGTCTGTGCACAGACGCAGCCACAGACTAGAGGTGTCACCCGAGAGGTGCGGCTCCAGGCCCTTGGCACAGTGAGGGGGCCATGTCTGGGCACAGACGCAACCACAGACTAGAGGTGTCACCCGAGAGGTGCGGCTCCAGGCCCTTGGCACAGTGAGGGGGCCAAGTCTGTGCACAGTCGCAACCACAGACTAGAGGTTTCACCAGAGAGGTGAAACTCCAGACCCTTGGCACAGCGAGGGGGCACAGACGCAAACTCAGACTAGAGGTCTCACCAGGGAGGTGTGGCCCCAGGCCCTTGGCACAGTGAGGGGGCCAAGTCTGTGCACAGACGCAACCACAGACCCGAGGTCTCACCAGGGAGGTGCGGCTCCAGGCCCTTGGTACAGCGAGGGGGCCATATCTGGGCACAGACAAAATCACAGACTAGCGGTGCCATGCGCGAGGTGCAGCTCCAGGCCCTTGGCATGGCGAGGGGGCCATGTCTGGGCACAGACTAGAGAACTCACCAGGGAGGTGCTGCTCCAGGCCCTTGGTATAGCGAGGGGGCCATGTCTGGGCACAGACGCAACCACAGACTAGAGGTCTCACCAGGGAGGTGCGGCTCCAGACCCTTGGTACAGCGAGGGGGCCATGTCTGGGCACAGACGCAACCACAGACTAGAGGTGTCACCCGAGAGGTGCGGCTCCATGCCCTTGGCACAGTGAGGGGGCCAAGTCTGTGCACAGTCGCAACCACAGACTAGAGGTCTCACCAGAGAGGTGCAACTCCAGACCCTTGGCACAGCGAGGGGGCACAGACGCAAACTCAGACTAGAGGTCTCACCAGGGAGGTGCGGCCCCAGGCCCTTGGCACAGTGAGGGGGCCAAGTCTGTGCACAGACGCAACCACAGACCCGAGGTCTCACCAGGGAGGTGCAGCTCCAGGCCCTTGGTACAGCGAGGGGGCCATATCTGGGCACAGACACAATCACAGACTAGCGGTGCCATGCGCGAGGTGCAGCTCCAGGCCCTTGGCATGGCGAGGGGGCCATGTCTGGGCACAGACTAGAGAACTCACCAGGGAGGTGAGGCTCCAGGCCCTTGGTATAGCGAGGGGGCCATGTCTGGGCACAGACGCAACCACAGACTAGAGGTCTCACCAGGGAGGTGCGGCTCCAGACCCTTGGTACAGCGAGGGGGCCATGTCTGGGCACAGACGCAACCACAGACTAGAGGTCTGACCAGGGAGGTGCGGCTCCAGACCCTTGGCACAGCGAGGGGCCCATGTCTGGGCACAGACTAGAGAACTCACCAGGGAGGTGCGGCTCCAGGCCCTTGGTACAGCGAGTGGTCCATGTCTGGGCACAGACGCAACCACAGACTAGAGGTCTCCCCCACTAGGGTCGGCTCCGGGCCTTTGGCACAGTGAGGGGGCCATGTCACGAGCACAGATACCACCACAGACTAGAGGTCTCACCCGAGAGGTGCGGCTCGAAGCCCTTGGCACATGTCCCCCACATGTCTAGGCACATATACCACCACAGACTAGAGGTGTCACCCGAGAGGTGCGGCTTCAGTCACTTTGCAGAGCGAAAGGGCCATGTCTGGGCACAGACACAGCCACAAAATAGTTGTGTCACCCACAAGGGTCGTCTCAAGGCCTTTGGCATAGCGAGGGGGCCATATCTGGGCACAGGCGCAACCACATACTAGCGGTGCCACGCGCGAGGTGCAGCTCCAGGCCCTTGGCATGGCGAGGGGGCCATGTCTGGGCATAGACTAGAGAACTCACCAGGGAGGTGCGGCTCCAGGCCCTTGGTATAGCGAGGGGGCCATGTCTGGGCACAGACACAACCACAGACTAGCGGTGCCACGCGCGAGGTGCAGCTCCAGGCCCTTGGCATGGCGAGGGGGCCATGTCTGGGCACAGACACAACCACAGACTAGAGGTGTGGCCCCACGCACTTGGCAGATTCTGTCCACTTCTACAATATTCGTGTTTCTTTGTAGACTGAGTTCACTCCACACTACCAAAGAGATGAACAGGTAGGTACAGAGTGTACCGGTTTAGATGAAAGCGCCCAGAAGTGTCCAAGTAGGGCCTCTGGGCTCGTGCAGGCTGCCCCTCGCTGCGCGCTGAGCTCATTTGTATGGCTGCTTTGGAGCCCACGTTGCTGTGGTTTGAAGGAAGCGAAGGATTTGCGCCGCTCGGTTTTTCGTGTTTTTTAATCTTTGCTGGTATTATCTGAACGTATCCTCAAGGTGAAAGCAACGACCAGCCTCGTCGAAATTAATTGAATTGAGTGCGGAATTGTAAAAAGATTAAGAGAAACATCAAAGAGGACGGATTTTACAGCTCTCGAGCCTCGTGCTGCCAAGGTCTCCAACTGGCAACAAAGGCGGCATCGGGCGCTACAGCGATGACTTCAAAGGCCGCGCTGCGCCTAGAGGGGGGCGGCGCTTCACGAGGGGCTGTGGGAAGCAAAAACGGCAGGGACAGGGAGGTGGGGGTGAAGAATACTTCATCAGGAGAGTCTGGGAGAGAGAAACAAGGGGGGGGGGCAAAGCGACACGAGGGGCTTGGAGGGAGAAACACGGGGTGGAGGGGGATCGCTTCACGAGGGGCTGTGAGAAGGGAACACAGGAGGGAGGTGAGCGTGAGGAATAGTTCATCAGGAGAGTCTGTGAGAGAGAAACACGGGGGCACAGAGCGACAGGATGGGCTTGGAGGGAGAGAGGGGGGGGGTAGCGCTTCACGAGGGGCTTTGAGAAGGAAACACGGGAGGGACAGGGAGGTGGGCGTGAGGAATAGTTCATCAGGAGAGTCTGTGAGAGAGAAACACGGGGGCACAGAGCGACAGGATGGGCTTGGAGGGAGAGAGGGGGGGGGGGAGCGCTTCACGAGGGGCTATGAGAAGGAAACACGGGAGGGACAGGGAGGTGGGGGTGAGGAATACTTTATCAAGATAGTCTGGGGCATATCATCAAGCACGGCGAAAACTGCCGCTAAAACGGCGATAATGGGCTTGATAATATGCTCTGTGGAATTCCAATTGAAGCCCATGTTAGATGAGAAGTTGGCCTGGTATATGATGTTCACTAGTTAAAGTGACCACCCTGTACCATGCCAAGCAACCCTTATGGTGTGGTTGTAAGTCAACCTTTTCGGACTAGCTGCCCTAGTGGTAGCGTAGGCTAAGCAGTCTTTGAGGCTAAACTCGTGATGCGTGTTAAGCAAGCTGTTTTACCAAATGCAACCCCCTTTTATACCAATGAAAGGACACCACACAGATATATATTGAAAATATATATGTATTTATTTCTCAAAGTAACCCCTAGACTCTTTATGAGCACAGGAGCACAAATCGTTAAACAAGATTACAGTAGAATACACAGAAGTTGCACTTTATATGGATAGGCCCTGGTGGCCGCTCAAACCATATACTAAAATAGTGGTATAAGTACCACGAACAGAAAAGAGAAAAGGCCTAGGGCCTCTAGAATCGCTGGGCCTACAAGGAGCTAACTTCAGTTAGTGACCAGGAGGTCCACGGGTTGCGTGTGCAGAGCAAATAGTCACACGCGTGCTCCCATAGGTTTTCAATGGTGCGTAAAAGTTACAAAGTTACTGCAAAGAGGATCTTCCGGATGGACTATGAACTTAAGATTCGAAACACAGACACTAGAGATGATACTCTACACTTGGGCACCGGAGTGCCAGCTTTACCTCACCCACAGGAAGCGGGTGCATAGGGCTCGAAGTGCGTCGGGTTTCTTCTATCTGTTCAATGGAGCCTGTGGACAAAGATGCTGCAGGCGATCGGTCCGGAAGAGATGCAGTGGATCCCAGAGTGGATCGGAGTTGTCGAAGACCTGTAAGCAGAGGGGACAGTGTTCACAGTCACTAGCCAGTGACCGGCGTGGCACCAGGTGGGTACCAGGCGATGTCGGGTGCAAACAGGAAGGAAGGTGTAGCTTGTCTCTGCAGCCACGTGGTCCCTGAAGGTCGACGACATCCAGGAGTTGGTTCACGAGCTGTCCCACGCAGGCTCTCGCTGTCGGCGGTGTCGGCGACTTGATCAAAGCAAACAAGCCTTGGCAAAAGCAATTATTGTGGGAAACAAAATAAGCTGGTGGTTCTGACCAGCAAGGTCAGAGGGACTGCTCCTTTGGAGGGGAGCAAGGGCCAGTCTGGAGCAACCAGACCAGTGGTGTAGTTCTTGAAGTTCGTTGCCAAGATGGCCACTAGCCAGCGGGCCAGCAACCGGTTAGGCGCGTCAAGTGGCAAAATGCAGAAGGGCCCCACGCAGATCGTGGAGATGCTGGAGGGCTCACCTTTGGTGCAGATGCTGCTCGGATGTTGGGCTTCTCAGATCTCAAAGCACAACTTGGAGGGAGCCTCGGTTATTGCGCTGGCAGCTTGTCGTGGTCTTTTCAAGATGGCTGGCTCCACGTGTCTCGGTGCCTCCACGGGTCTCCTCTTTTCAGGGACTGTGGATCGGGCGGTGAGAGGTCTGGAGGTCCAGGTCTTGTCTGTCTCTGGGCTCAGGCTCCGGCGGGAGGCGGCGGCAAAGCAGACGTTGATTCGCTGGATGGTGCTTGCGTTAGCAAGGTGGTCACTCCCTGACCACAGGGGAGATTGGCTTCAGTCCTCTGTGCGGCAGAGCGTCGAAGTTCCCGTCTTCTTCTTAGTTTCAAGTTGATTCCAGGATGTCTGAAGTCTTAGGACACAGCTCCTACCTTTAAGCGGATTCTAGGGGCCGGACTACCTGCTAGGTCCCTCCCTAAGGGTGGGACCAGGAAGGGGGGTGGTTACACCCCCAATCCTTTGTCCAGCTCGCCCCAGGCCCGGGACTGGTGTGCCCCAGGACCGGATTGAACAGGCATATGCACCGAGGCTCCTTGTGAGCCTCAGGCATGTCTGGTTTCTTTCAAGCCCTACCTGACCAATACACAAAATCCTGTCTGGGGTGGTGCACGCACCTCCCCTGGCAGGAAACCCTTTGTCCACACCTCCCAAGCTGGAAGGACTCCCAGCAGCAGGAGGGCAGACTTGTGTCTGTGGTGGCAGCATCCATTTTGTGGAGCTGAGGCTATGTCTGATTTTACCCGGGTTTCAGGTACTGTACATGTCGTGTCCCTCTAGAAGGGTGGAATGCTAACCCCGTCGCCAGAATTGGCGAGGGGTTAGTATTCCAATTCGTATGACACCTTACTCGACATGTTTTGATAAAGTCAAACCAAAGTTAGCATTTAACCACGAGGTTCATAATGCACTTAAGAGTATATGGTATGACGATATCTGGAAACAGTAGAAGGAAGTTGTTCCGACCACTGCAGACAGGCTCAGCTCATGCCAGAGCACCATCTCACATGGAACCAAGCACTCTGCCTTAAGGATTGTTAAGGCCTGCCATAGGAGTGACTTATAGGTTAACATGTGTCCCATTTAAGGTTAGGTATAGGTATACTACACCTAAGTAAGAGGTGGTTACACCAACTTACCCCAGCTGAGTGATCAGCCAGTTGTGTCAAATTTGTTAGGCCAAGCCTGGGGTGGCATAATACATGCTTCAGCCCCTGGCAGGCTTTAGATACACCAATGCCCTGGGTACCTAGTGTACACTGGTACAGGGGCTCACAGGGTGATCCACTTCCAATTGGTTATGCACCTAGGGTGCATAGTGTAAATTTAGTAGAGAGAACAGCAGGCTGGGGGTCTGATTGGCAGGCCCACAGCCTCAATATGTCAAAAACCAGTGAAGCAAAAAGCAAACATTTGGGGTGACCATAGGATAGCAGACCCTACTCTCCTACAACGTCCTTCACATCTAACCTGGGCTTCAATTGGAATTCCATAGAGCATATTATCAAGCCCATTATCGCCGTTTTAGCGACAGTTTTCTGCCGCTAAAACGGCAATAATTTTATCGCCTGGCTTGATAATATGCCCCTCTGTGAGAGAGAAACACGGGGCGGGGGGCAGAGCGACTGCATCACGAGGGGTCAGTGCCGGCTTTAGAACTAGTGGCGCCCTGTGCGACAATTTTGGTTGCCCCCCCCCCTTACCCCAAATGACCACCTCCGCTACGGATTCCCTCACAACCACCATTTGACAGTGGCCCTCAAGTCTCCATAACCACTGTCTCTTAGATTTATTTAGTTATATCGCCACTCATAAAAGTTTAAGATGTCAGCATACACTTTACATCACACAGACATTGCACAGAGACAATCAATCATCGGTGTGTAAATCAGTGTATAGGAAATATTACATAAGACAGAGGCCTACAAAGAGTAAGCGTCACATTTCACCCATACTGGTAGGCAGGATAGTTTAAGAGTGATTGGACTGAAAAAGCACAAATTCAGAATTTAAAATGAAACACCATTATTAGGGGTTTTCTTTAATAATAGGAATTGATTTCTACCAAAATGAACCCCTTTTGAAATATTAGAACAATGAAAGACGGGGCAACACATATATAGCTCTATATTTCCTTGCTGTTTGCATGACGCTCTTTGGTGGCAGTCAATAGCTCACTATTAGGATTTTAACTTATAAACTGAAAATAACAAAAGGATCTCTGACAAAAGCGGTAACCCATTGATTTATTTATATTATCTGCACTTTGTGATGTGAATGGGACACGTTCTTTGCAGCAGGCACATTAACCCTCTGCGCTATAATGAGTCGAATCTCTCACTAGACAAAGCTCCGGTCTCTCCAGGAAGAACATTAATCACCGGAGTTGTCATTTTTATTGATGCTGGAAAACTGCTTATTATGTAGGCGGCATCAGCTGCTTTTAAAAAGATGAACATGACGACCTCACGCCAAGTCAGCGCCCGGTGCAGTGGCACCGATCGCACCGCCCTAGAGCTGGCCTTGCGAGGGGGTGTGGGAAGGAAACATGGCAGGGAGGTGGGGGTGAGGAATTCTTCATCAGTAGAGTGTGTGAGGGGAAACGGCCACTACAACGCGGCCGTTTCCACGCATAACAATAACCACGCATGCATTACAACGCATGCGGGGTTACAACGAATAGCCTTTACCACGCACACCTTTACTACGAGATACGTAGTAAAGGCATGTGTGCTAAAAGTAAAAAAAAAAAGGGAGGCTTGGGTGGTCACCCCACCCACCCCCAAAAAAAAAGTGGTTTAAAAAAAAAGGGGGGCTGGGGGTCTCCCGGCCAATAAAAAAAGAAACACACCTGAATTCCGTCGTTTTCAGAAACTGTAGAAAAAAGATGAGGAGGCAATCGGCGTCGTAAGAGGAAATGGAAAAACACTTCCGCTTCCTCTTTACGACGTGAAACGCAAATAGCAAGTGCTTGGAGTGAAGAGAACGTAGAGAGGTAAGGGGGAATGAGGGGGTGGTGTCGCACAGGGGAAAATTATAAGGGTTCATTTTAAAGGTTAATTAGTAGTGAAGGTAGATATCCTTTAAAATGAAAATGCCATTAACATTCATAGTTTAACAACGAAAATCGTTGTAAAAATGTGCGTGTTAAAGGCATTTTCATGGTAAAGGATATGCGTGAAGAAGGCATTTGCGTTGTAACGCATGCGTGGTAAAGTCATGCATTGCAACGGAATGCGTAGTAACGTCATGCAACCGTGTGAGAGAGAAACACGGGAGGCAGAGTGTCACAGGGGACTTGGAGGGAGAAACAGTGGGTGGGTGGGCAGCGCTTCACGAGGGGCTGTGGGAAGGGAACACGCCAGGGACAGGGAGGTGGGGGTGAGGAATTCTTCATCAGGAGAGTCTGTGAGGGAGAAACACAAGTGAGGGATAGATCTTCACGAGAGGCTGGAGGAAGAAACATTTGTGAGAGATAGATCTTCAGGAGACGCTGGAGGAAGAAACACTAGTGAGGGATAGATCTTCACGAGAGGCTCAATCAATCAATTAACCAATCATTTGTAGAGCTCACTACAAACTCGCAACGGTCTCAAGGCACTGGGAGGGGCGCTACTGGTCAAACAGCTGGAGGAAGAAACAGTAGTGAGAGATAGATCTGCACGAGAGGCTGGAGGAAGAAACACAAGTGAGGGTTAGATCTTCACAAGAGGCTGGAGGAAGAAACACTAGTGAGGGATAGATCTTCACGAGAGGCTGGAGGAAGAAACATTAGTGAGAGATAGATCTTCACGAGAGGCTGGAGGAAGAAACACTAGTGAGGGATAGATCTTCACGAGAGGCTGGAGGAAGAAACATTAGTGAGAGATAGATCTTCACGAGAGGCTGGAGGAAGAAATATTAGTGAGAGATAGATCTGCACGAGTGGCTGGAGGAAGAAACACTACTGAGGGATAGATCTTCACGAGAGGCTGGAGGAAGAAACATTAGTGAGAGATAGATCTTCACGAGAGGCTGGAGGAAGAAACATTAGTGAGAGATAGATCTTCACGAGAGGCTGGAGGAAGAAACATTAGTGAAAGATAGATCTTCAGGAGACGCTCGAGGAACACTAGTGAGATATAGTTCTTTACGAGAGGCTGGAGGAAGAAACACAAGTGAGGGTTAGATCTTCATGAGAGGCTGGAGGAAGAAACACTAGTGAGAGATAGATCTTCATGAGAGGCTGGAGGAAAAAACACAAGTAAGGGATAGATCTGCACGAGAGGCTGGAGGAAGAAACACTAGTGAGAGATAGATCGTCACGAGAGGCTGGAGGGAGAAACACAAGTGAGGGATAGATCTTCACGAGAGGCTGGAGGAAGAAACACTAGTGAGAGATAGATCTTCATGAGAGGCTTGGGAGGAAGAAACACTAGTGGGGGATAGATCTTCACGAGAGGCTGGAGGAAGAAACACTAGTGGGGGATAGATCTTCATGAGAGGCTGGAGGAAAAAACACAAGTGAGGGATAGATCTGCACGAGAGGCTGGAGGAAGAAACACTAGTGAGAGATAGATCGTCACGAGAGGCTGGAGGGAGAAACACAAGTGAGGGATAGATCTTCACGAGAGGCTGGAGGAAGAAACACTAGTGAGAGATAGATCTTCATGAGAGGCTGGAGGAAGAAACAATAGTGAGAGATTGTGAGAAAGTGCCATCTTTCTTGCATGGTATGCCCCCACTTTTTGCTGAATTGCTGAATGTACTTTGACTGAGTGTGGCCTGGACTCCTGCAAATCAGGTGCCCAGGGCCTATGTTCCTTCCCTAAACACACAAAACCCAAATTGGCAAACCCTGACCACATGTCAGCCCCTGGTAAATGGTACCCTAGGTACCCAGGGCCTTGTGACCAGGGAAGGCCTCTAAGGGCTGCAGCACTCATTGTGCCACCCTTAGGGGCCCTGTACCCTTACACACACACACTGCCCTTGCAGGCTGGGTGTCTGGGTGCAGGACAAAACAAAGAGTCGACATGGCACACATCCCTGTGTGCCATGCCCACCACCTACACTGCCATGGCATACATCAGCCACCCCTCTAGCTGGGGGCCCTATGCCAATGGTGTGGGCACAGGAGCAGGAGCCCCCTGCCCCTACAGTACTCAGGTCCATTCCTGGGCACTGTAAGTGCAGTGCTGCCATTTAAGAGTACATGGTGCTGAGAGCTCGTCAAACACAAACTCCACAGCACCATAATGGCAACACTGAAGACTGAGAAGTTTGGTATCAAACTTCTCAGCACATTAAACTCACAAAGACCACGAAGACGACCCCACGGCGACTGTGACCCCGAGTCCGGCACCCAAGGACCTCCCTCGACACTCCTGAAGTAGCCTGCAGCCTCAAAACAAGGTTCCCCCCAACCGCGACCAACAGAGGGTAAGATTTCCCGACACCAAAAGGCACCCCTGCACCCAGCGCCCCGCGGCCCCCTGTGCCCAATCCCGGGGTACCTATCTATCCTCCAACTACCCAACTTACCTCTCGAAGTGGTGGTGGTCCCTGAAGAATCCTCGTCCCCGAGCTTGCAGCCTTTTTCTAAACCCGAGATTTCCCATTGAAATCAATTGAGCGCCCGAAGGCTCAAAAGCACCCTGCACCCAGCCACCCGAGTGGCCCTGGCAGTGCATCCTCTACACCTATCTACTTCCACACTTGCCCTGAGTAAGTGACCTGGGGGCATATGTATCAAAACCCGATTTTGCGAATCTCAAATAGCGATTTTTTGAGAATCGCTATTTGAGAATCGCAAAATGGGATGTATTTAAAATATCGCTAATATTTAGCGATTTCTTAAAATTCCTTAACTGCGATTAGCAAATTGCGAAATCGCAATTAAGGAATACCTGCCCATTCATTTCTATGGGCCAGGAGACCCATAGGAATGAATGGGAAGTAATTCTCAAATTGCGATTCGCAATTTGCTAATCGCAATTTGAGATTCATTTCAAAGGTGCAAGGGTGTCAAGATGACACCCTGATGCACCCCTGAAATCAGCATGTGTGGACATATGGCGCACATACATGCCCTAAGGGCATGTATGTGCGCCACGTGGCACTTATTAAAATTTAAAATAGTGCATTTTTAAAAGAATTCGCAAATTACCACCAACTAGAAGTTGGTGGTAATTTGCGATTTCTTACGGATTTTTCGCAAAACTTTGTTGCCTGTTACATTTCATTTAAGAAATCGCAATTAGCGATTTCTTAAATGCTTCCGAAAAGTTAGGAAATCGCAAACTTAGCGATTCCCTAAATTTGCGCAGAAAAATGGCTCATACATACCGTTTAGCGATTTTTTATTCGCAAACGCTGTTTTTTGCGAATCGCAGCGTTTGCGAGTAAAAAATCGCTTGATACATATGCCCCCAGGAGCCTAGCTCCCACAGCCGCGTGGCCTGCTAGTCAGCAGTCACCAACCAAGGCCCCCCTACCTCTCATAGGATAACATTGGGCCTAACTCTCTCTGCACCCGGTCACCCTTGTGCCGCTGGGGGTGAACTAACTGTACCTACCTGACCCTGGGAGACCCCTGAGTCTATGCCCAGAACCTCATCTCTGCCAGTCGAGTACTTACCTTAAAAACCGATAACTCAATTTTCTCCATAGGGTAACATTGACTGGCTTTTTCTGAAATCTCTTCTAAGTGTGGACTTTTCAAAACCTAAAATATTCACCAAAAATCAGCCGAGTAACAAAAACGAAAATACTAGTGAGGGATAGATCTGCACGAGAGGCTGGAGAAAGAAACATTAGTGGGGGATAGTTCTTCACGAGAGGCTGGAGGAAGAAACACTAGTGAGAGATAGATCTTCATGAGAGGCTGGAGGAAGAAACACTAGTGAGAGATAGATCTTCTTGAGAGGCTTGGGAGGAAGAAACACTAGTGGGGGATAGATCTTCACGAGAGGCTGGAGGAAGAAACACTAGTGGGGGATAGGTCTTCACGAGAGGCTGGAGGAAACAATACTAGTGAGAGATAGGTCTTCACGAGAGACTTGGAGGAAGAAACACGAGTGAGAGATAGATCTTCAGGAGAGGCTGGAGGAAGAAATACTAGTGCAAGATTGATCTTCACGCGAGGCTGGAGGAAGAAACACTAGTGAGAGATAGATCTTCATGAGAGGCATGGAGGAAGAAACACAAGTGAGAGATAGATCTTCATGAGAGGCTTTGAGGAAGAAACGCTAGTGAGAGATAGATCTGCTTGAGAGGCTGGAGAAAGAAACACTAGTGGGGGATAATTCTTCACAAGAGGCTGGAGGAAGAAACACTAGTGAGAGATAAATCTTCCTGAGAGGCTGGAGGAAGAAACACTAGTGAGAGATAGATCTTCATGAGATGCTTGGGAGGAAGAAACACTAATGGGGGATAGATCTTCATGAAAGGCGAGAGGAGGAAACACTAGTGGGGGATAGATCTTCACAAGAGGCTGGAGGAAAAAACACTAGTGAGAGATAGATCTTCATGAGAGGCATGGAGGAAGAAACACAAGTGAGAGATAGATCTTCATGAGAGGCTTTGAGGAAGAAACGCTAGTGAGAGATAGATTTGCTTGAGAGGCTGGAGAAAGAAACACTAGTGGGGGATAATTCTTCACAAGAGGCTGGAGGAAGAAACACTAGTGAGAGATAAATCTTCCTGAGAGGCTGGAGGAAGAAACACTAGTGAGAGATAGATCTTCATGAGATGCTTGGGAGGAAGAAACACTAGTGGGGGATAGATCTTCATGAAAGGCGAGAGGAAGAAATACTAGTGGGGGATAGATCTTCACAAGAGGCTGGAGGAAAAAACACTAGTGAGAGATAGGTCTTCACGAGAGGCTGGAGGAAAAAACACTAGTGAGAGATAGATCTTCATGAGAGGCTGGAGGAAGAAACACAATGAGAGATAGATCGTCACGAGAGGCTGAAGGAAGATACACTAGTGGGGGCTGGAGCTTTACCAGAGGCTGGAAGAAGAAACACTAGTGGGGATAGATCTTCATGAGAGGCTGGAGGAAAAAACACCAGTGAGAGATAGATCTTCATGAGAGGCTTGGAGGAAGAAACACTAGTGAGAGATAGATCTTCATGAGAGGCTTGGAGGAAGAAACACTAGTGAGAGATAGATCTGCACGAGAGGCTGGAGAAAGAAACATTAGTGGGGGATAGTTCTTCACGAGAGGCTGGAGGAAGAAACACTAGTGAGAGATAGATCTTCTTGAGAGGCTTGGGAGGAAGGAACACTAGTGGGGGATAGATCTTCACGAGAGGCTGGAGGAAGAAACACTAGTGGGGGATAGGTCTTCACGAGAGGCTGGAGGAAACAATACTAGTGAGAGATAGGTCTTCACGAGAGACTTGGAGGAAGAAACACGAGTGAGAGATAGATCTTCAGGAGAGGCTGGAGGAAGAAATACTAGTGCAAGATTGATCTTCACGAGAGGCTGGAGGAAGAAACACTAGTGAGAGATAGATCTTCATGAGAGGCTTTGAGGAAGAAACGCTAGTGAGAGATAGATCTGCTTGAGAGGCTGGAGAAAGGAACACTAGTGGGGGATAATTCTTCACAAGAGGCTGGAGGAAGAAACACTAGTGAGAGATAAATCTTCCTGAGAGGCTGGAGGAAGAAACACTAGTGAGAGATAGATCTTCATGAGATGCTTGGGAGGAAGAAACACTAGTGGGGGATAGATCTTCATGAAAGGCGAGAGGAAGAAACACTTGTGGGGGATAGATTTTCACAAGAGGCTGGAGGAAAAAACACTAGTGAGAGATAGGTCTTCACGAGAGGCTGGAGGAAAAAACACTAGTGAGAGATAGGTCTTCATGAGAGGCTGGAGGAAGAAACACTAGTGAGAGATAGATCTTCATGAGAGGCTGGAGGAAGATACACTAGTGGGGGATAGATCTTCACAAGAGGCTGGAGGAAGAAACACTAACGAGAAATAGATCTTCACGAGAGGCTGGAGGAAGAAACACTAGTGAGAGATAGATCTTCAAGAGAAGATTGGTGGAAGAAACAGTAGTGGGGATAGATCTTCACAAGAGGCTGGAGGAAGAAACACTATTGAGAGATAGATCTTCACGAGAGGCTGGAGGAAGAAACATTAGTGAGAGATAGATCTTCACGAGAGGCTTGGAGGAAGAAACATGAGTGAGATATAGATCTTCAGGAGACGCTGGAGGAACACTAGTGAGAGATAGATCTTCACGAGAGGCTGGAGGAAGATACACTATTGAGAGATAGATCTTCCCGAGAGGCTGGAGGAAGAAACACTAGTGAAAGATAGATCTTCATGAGAAGCTTGGAGGAAGAAACACAAGTGAGAGATAGATCTGCACGAGGGGCTGGAGAAAGAAACACTAGTAAGAGATAGATCTTCACGAGAGGCTGGAGGAAGATACACTAGTGGGGGATAGATCTTCACAAGAAGCTGGAGGCAGATACACTAGTAAGAGGTAGATCTTCACAAGAGGCTGGAGGAAGAAACACTAGTGAGAGACAGATCTTCACGAGAGACTGGAGGAAGAAACACGAGTGAGAGCTAGATCTTCACGAGAGGCTGGAGGAAGAAACACTAGTGGGGAGAGATCTTCACGAGAGGCTGTAGGAAGTAACACTAGTGAGAGATAGATCTTCACGAGAGACTGGAGGTAGAAACACCAGTGAGAGATAGGTCTTCACGAGAGGCTGGAGGAAGAAACACTAGTGAGAGATATATCTTCATGAGAGGCTGGAGGAAGAAACACTAGTGAGAGATAGATCTTCACAAGAGGCTGGAGGAAAATACACTAGTGGTGGACAGATCTTCACGAGAGGCTGGAGGAAGAAACACTACTAAGAGGCAGACCTTCATGAGAGGCTGGAGGAAAAAACACTAGTGAGAGATAGATCTTCACGAGAGACTGGAGGAAAAAACACTAGTGAGATCTAGATGTTCATGAGAGGCTGGAAGAAGAAACACTAGTGGGGATAGATCTTCACGAGAGGCTGGAAGAGGAAACACTAGTGAGAGATAGATCTTCACAAGAGACTTTAAGAAGAAACACCAGTGAAAGATAGGTCTTTACGAGAGATTAAAGGAAGAAACACTAGTGAGAGATAGATCTTCACGAGAGACTGGAGGTAGAAACACCAGTGAGAGATAGGTCTTCACGAGAGGCTGGAGGAAGAAACACTAGTGAGAGATATATCTTCATGAGAGGCTGGAGGAAGAAACACTAGTGAGAGATAGATCTTCACAAGAGGCTGGAGGAAGATACACTAGTGGGGACAGATCTTCACGAGAGGCTGGAGGAAGAAACACTAGTAAAAGACGGACCTTCATGAGAGGCTGGAGGAAAAAACACTAGTGAGAGATAGATCGTCACGAGAGACTGGAGGAAGAAACACTAGTGAGATCTAGATGTTCATGAGAGGCTGGAAGAAGACACACTAGTGGGGATAGATCTTCATGAGAGGCTGGAAGAGGAAACACTAGTGAGAGATAGATCTTCACAAGAGACTTTAGGAAGAAACACCAGCAAAAGATAGGTCTTCACAAGAGACTAAAGGAAGAAACACTAGTGAGAGATCGATCTTCATGAGAGGCTTAAGGAACAAACACTAGTGAGAGATAGCTCTTCACCAGAGGCTGGAGTAAGAAACGAATATAACATTCTACAACGCGGTTGTTACATTGCGTTCCGTACCAACGCGGTCTTTACAACGACCTGTAGTTACAACGCAATGCCATTACATCGCAAGTCATTAGATCGACTTGCAATAGATGGTGCTTCAACATTAGGAATAGTATAATTTACTATTCCAACTCCACCATGCACAACATTAGGGAAGGTGTTGGAGCGCCATCTAGTGCAAGTCGATCTATTGACTTGCGATGTAATGTCATCGCGTTGTAACAACGGGTCGTTGTAATGACCAGGTTGTTACGGAACGCGATGGAACAACTGCGTTGTTAAGGTTGTTTCCCGGAAGAAACACTAGTAAGATATAGATCTTCATGAGAGGCTTGGAGGAAGAAACACTAGTGAGAGATTGCTTTTCACGAGTGGCTGGAGGGAAAAACACTAGTGAGATATAGATCTTCACAAGAGGCTCGGGAGGAAGAAACACTAGTGAGAGATAGATCTTCACGAGAGACAGGAGGAAAAAACACTAGTGAGAGATAGGTCTCAACGAGAGACCGGAGGAAGAAACACTAGTGAGAGATAGATCTTCATGAGAGACAAGAGGAAAAAACTCTAGTGAGATATAGGTCTTCCCGAGAGACGAGAGGAAGAAACACTAGTGAGAGATAGATCTTCATGAGAGACAAGAGGAAAAAACACTAGTGAGATATAGGTCTTCACGAAAGACCAGAGGAAGAAACACTAGTGAGAGAAAGATCTTCATGAGAGGCTGGAGGAAGAAACACTAGTGGGAGCTAAATCTTCACGAGAGGCTGGAGGAAGAAACACTAGTGAGAGATAGATCTCTATGAGAGGCTTGATGAAGAAACACTAGTGGGAGCTAGATCTTCACGAGAGACCAGAGGAAGAAACACTAGTGAGAGATAGATCTTCACGAGAGGCTGGAGGAAGATACACTAGTGGGGAATAGATCTTCACGAGAGGCTGGAGGAAGAAACACTAGTGAGAGATAGATCTTCACGAGAGGCTGGAGGAAGATACACTAGTGGGGAATAGATCTTCACGAGAGGCTGGAGGAAGAAACACTAGTGAGTGATAGATCTTCATGAGAGGCAGAAGGAAGAAACACTAGTGGGTGCTAGATCTTCACGAGAGACCAGAGGAAGAAACACTAGTGAGAGATAGATCTTTATGAGAGGCTGGAGCAAGAAACACTAGTGACGGATAGATAGGGTGTTTGAATGAAGCAAAACATAAAGGTTCAGATTTACCGATCATATGAGCGGGTGCTTGTGCAACGCAATGTAGTACAAAGTAGTACAAATGGAAGTGTAAATCAACTTCCTAGTGCCAAAGGACTATAGGGGTGCAAATTGACCACCACACAGATCCAAAACCTCTTCACACTGTGACTGGCCAGTGCTTTGGTAATGTATACAAAGGGGCGTGTCAGGTGTGGACGAGTTTAGTAACCTCCGGGGTAGATTTACGAGCCCCCTGCGCCACCAGTACGTCACTTTTTGTGACGTACTGGAGGAGCATTTCACTTCTCCATATTTACAAGCAGAGGACAAGCCACCCTGCGGGACTTTTTCTTTCCTTGTAAATACGGCCCCTTCACACGCAGCACTTTGCATGGAAGCGGCGTTCCATGGGTGTTGCTGTGTGTGTTCCCACATAACACCCATGGAAAGAGACGCATTTCCAGATTTATGAGTAATCGTAAATCTGGAAATGCGTGTCAATGCTACGCCTCCCCAGGCGAGGCGTAGTGAGGTGCAATGTTTTCATTTCTCCTTGTTTTTTTCTCTTTCAATGCGTGCTGCATCCTACAGCACGCATTGAAAGAGGAAAATGCCTGTAGTGATTGTTTTTGTGCAGGAAGGTGCCCCTTCCTGCACAAAAACAATCTCCCCATGACGCAGGCCTCCTTGCACCATGGTGCAAGGCTGCCTGCGCCAGCGCATGGCTGCAGTTTGTGCTCCAGCGCAGGGAGGAGCACAGGAATGCAACATATTATTGTAAATATGTCGCATTTCTGTGCTTCGGAAGTGCCACAGTGTGGCACAGCCAAAGGGCTTGCGTTGCCACGCTGCGGCACTTCCTTGTAAATCTGCCCCTTCCATTTTTAATGCAAAGACATGTAATATAATAGTCTGACCTGACTTTGCATTAAGACCTTACTAATTTATGTCCTCTGAATGAGGAATAACTGCATGGACCCAGAAATAACAGGTATGATTATGTTTAGTTTTCCCAACTCCAGTGAGAAAATCACTGGTTTTTTTTTACCTGTTCAGAGCGAGACATTGGGGCATATTATCAAGGTCCGGCGTTAAAATTATCGCCTCTTTATCGGCAGAAAACTGGCGCTAAAGCGGCGATAATGGGCTTGATGATATGCCCTTGAGAATTCCAATAGAAGCCCATGTTCTGGTGTCAACATGGGCTTCTATGGGAATTCACAGCGACATATTATCAAGCCCATTATCGCTGCTTTAGCGGCAGTTTTCTGTCGATAAAGCGGCGATAATTTTAACGCCGGACCTTGATAATATGCCCCTCTGTCTGTAGAATAAGGGTGGGCGTAGTTCGCGAAGTAGCACTTCACGAAGCTACGCAAAGTGAAGTTCGCACTACGCGAGCTACGCGTAGCACTTCGCGAACTGCGTAGTAACATGTTCGCACTTTGCAAGATGTTGTTTTCAATAATTGCACAGTGCGGACAAGCAACCGGCACTGTGCAATCATTGAAAATGGCATCTTACACAGTGCGAGCTGTAGTTTTCTGCTGCTAGAGTAGATTTTTACTTGAGCGGCAGCTTTCTCAACTCGAAGTGGTAGTTTCTCATTGCGAGCGGTCGCGAGCATACGCGACCCCTCGCAATGAGAAACCTGACCTCCTCGCATTGGGAATCTCACCGGGAGGTTTATTTTCCATGCTCGCAATCGCCAACTTGATGTTGCTGATCGCGAACAAGGAAAAAGTCTCGCCGGGATGTCATTTTGCTTGCTCGTGGTCGCCAACTTGACGTTGAGGACCGCGAGCACGCAAAAAATGACCGCAGCACTACGCAACACTACGCTACGTGTGTTCGCACTGAGCTACGTGCAGTTCGCATAGCGCGAACTTCGCAAACTACGCGAGCGTAGCGTAGTACTTCGCCCAGGCTTACTGTAGAATGACTAGTGTGGTCTTGGGGTGAGGGAGACAGCACGGGCGGTGAGGACAGGCCTCAAACTAAGTTTTCAATGAGAGGTTAAGTAAATTATACAACTAAAAACATTGGGGCATATTAACAAGGGCTTCATCTCGCCCTATCAACAACAGGGTGCTAACATGCAAAATCGCATGTTAGCACCCTTTTTCACTACGCTTTCCTTTGCATCTCTAATGAGATGCAAAGTGGGCGTTCCAGAGCAAAATATTTGGAGAAATGTCACTAAGCGACATTTCTCCTGTTATCAAGCTTCACGCTAACCCTGTTAGAGACAAAAAAAGCAGCGCTAACGGCAGTTAACGCTGCTTTTTACATCTGCTAATTTTCAGACTTAGCCATGTAATCCAATGGGAGGTGGATTACATGGCTAAATCCACCATGGGCTCTCAACAAGGATATCCCTATCCTTGTAGTTTTATCGCTGCATTACCAGCGATAACCTCCCAAAATGCCGCTATCACTGGATTTTTATCGCCTAGGCGGTTAGCGTTGTTAATAACACGCTAACCAGGCGATATTATCCAGCGATAGCGGGCGTTAAAAAAATTAACGCTAAGCGCCCTTAGCATTGATTTTCCCTGTTTCTTGTTAATATGCCCCATGGTCAGTAAACAAAGAAAAAGACGGAACAAAACTGGTTAGTAATAACTTCAAATTACAGAAAGAAGGAAACTAAAGCATTTGTGTGTAAATGAATGAAACATATCATATCTGACCTCCTTAAACAGGTGGACACCCCTGTTACACCGCCCATGAAGGACGCGCCCCAGCCGCATCCCTGCTGAATGACAGAGATGCAATCCACTCCACAAACCCTGAAAGCAGTATGTACCATTCAATGTACACATCCTGTGGTCTTTACTTATCTCTGACCCCTGCAGCAACGCTGGGCACAACCCTGGAAAAGTGATGCAAACTTCTTGCTCCTTCGTGTTCCGCCTGGGAGGCTGGGTTCGTGTTCACCCCCCGCCCCCCCCCGCATCTAGAAGACACTTTGACCCTGATTTAGAGTATGGCGGGCTGGTTCGATGTCTCGGCCCCTGTGTTTCAACTGCATTATATCCTATGGGGCTTGTAATATGTGGCCCGGACCATCGAAAGAAGACAGCTCAATGGCGCTTAGGTGACCTGCAAATTAGAACCTGCAAAAGCTATAATTCTTTTGGTCTCAGGCTTTCGGAAGGGGCCAAACCATCTGCACATTAGAAACATTTAAGAAGTAACGGGGCCGGTATTATCTGTAGCCTGAAAAGTGTCAACCGAAGACTACACAGCCCGACTGCTGAACTTATCTTGAAAGTCTTAAAAGCAAAAGTAGTGCCCTCCATTAACTACGGCCACCTAATCTTTCCTGGTGCCCTCACTAATTTCCTTATGGGCCACCAAATCTCGGTATACAAGAAAGTATTCGGCATCCCACGCCAGACCAGGAGAGCAAGAGTAAGGCTGGAGCTGGGACTTACTCGTCCGGACATTACCTGCTTAGGGGACATTTTAAAATACTACATTAGTATCTTGCGAGCTCCAGCAACATCTTTGAAAGCGCAAATTAAAACAATCTTTGAAGAAGCTGGATCCCCATGGCAGGTGCAGTTGACAGCAGCCACAAAATTGTTGGAAATTGATGTGCAAAACTTGGTCAACTCAAACATTCCAGTTTCTGCATGGAAAATATCAGTGAATAGACAGGCCAAGAAAATATCACATGAAAGAGATCTGGGAAGCTTACATCTTCATTCCAATCTCTCATCACTGGACGCCTCCTACATAGTGGGAAAACCACAGCCTTATTTCGAGCAAGCACTGACAGTCCCGGCCCGGAAAAAAATCACTTACATGAGACTTCTTGCATTGCCCATTGTGGACTTTAACCAAAGTTGGGCCCGGCAGGACAATTTAGCCGCATGTCGACTCTGTAATTACCATCAGGAATCCTGGCTCCATCTGCTGTGCTGTTGTCCCAAGTTAGCCAGCGAGAGGCACCGACTAGTTCTTCCTATCTGCAGAGCCCAGGGCCTTGTACAATGCAGAGAAGTCTCAGACTTGTGCTTCTCTGCTAAAACAGCTCAAACAGTTGTGCAGCTGGGGAAATTTAAAGAATCAATTCGAGCGGCACTGTCCCTGAAAATAGAGTTATAGAAAGAAACCAGTCGGCTAGCAAGCAAGAGAGACTCTGACAAATCTCCCTTCTAAGTCTAATGCATTTGCACTTGTACTTTATAACCAGATTTGATATTAGTTTTAAGGTTTAACGCCCTACCAGGTTGTAGTACATTTGTGGGATTTTAACTCTTTTACTTTTAATAATGATTGTATATTGTAACGATTTTAAGTAATTGAACAATAAAGCTTAATGTTGATGTGGCCGGGACGGGATATCTGCTATATTAGTGAAGGAGCAACCCCTCGGCAATCTCTAAACCACCTCCTTTTTTCCTCCTGTTGCATTCTTAATGTGCGATTTACATTTGCCGGTTTTCTCATCCCAGTGTGTTTTCTTGCAGGACTCTGGCCCTCATTCAGGGTTTGACCGGTAGCCCCTGCTCACCAGGGGTCCCCTGGCAGACATCCACCTGCCACATTTAGTGATCTCATCCTGCTGTCAAGGATTGCTATGTCTTCAAACGAACCGTTGTGGGCGCCTCCGAAGGCACTGTCCGTTTGCTGAGTCTCCGAAGGCACTGACCATTTGCTGAGCCTCTGAATGCACTGACGGTTTGCTGAGCATCCGAAGGCACTGTCCGTTTCCTGAGCCTCTGAAGGCACTGTCCGTTTGCTGAGCCTCTGAATGCACTGACCGTTTGCTCAGCCTCTGAAGGCATTTCCCATTTGTTGAGCCTCCGAAGGCATTGCCTGTTGGCAGAGCCTCTGAAGGCACTGCCCGTTGGCGGAGCCTCTGAAGGCATTGTCCGTTTGCTGAGCCTCTGAAGGCACTGTCTGTTTGCTGAGCCTCTGAAGTCACTGACCGTTTGCTGAGCCTCTGAAGGCACTGTTCGTTTGCTGAGCCTCTGAAGTCACTGACCGTTTGCTGAGCCTCTGAAGGAACGGTCCATTTGCTGAGCCTCCGAAGGCATTGTCCGTTTGCTGAGCCTCTGAAGTCACTGACCGTTTGCTGAGCCTCTGAAGGAACGGTCCGTTTGCTGAGCCTCCGAAGGCATTGTCCGTTTGCTGAGCCTTCGAAGGCATTGTCCGTTTGCTGAGCCTCCAAAGGCATTGTCCGTTTGCTGTGCCTCTGAAGGCATTGTCCGTTTGCTGAGCCTTCGAAGGCATTGTCCGTTTGCTGAGCCTCCGAAGGCATTGTCCGTTTGCTGAGCCTCCGAAAGCATTGCCCGTTTGCTGAGCCTCCGAAGGCATTTTCCGTTTGCTGAGCCTCTGAAGGCATTGTCCGTTTGCTGACCCTCCGAAGGCACTGTCCGTTTGCTGAGCCTCCGAAGGCACTGTCCGTTTGCTGACCCTCCGAAGGCACTGTCCGTTTACTGACCCTCTGAAGGCATTGCCGTTTGCTGAGCCTATGAAGGCATTGCTGTTTGCTGAGCCTCTGAAGGCACTGTCCGTTTGCTGAGCCTCTGAAGGCACTGTCCATTTGCTGAGCCTCCGAAGGCACTGTCCATTTGCTGAGCCTCCGAAGGCACTGTCCGTTTGCTGAGCCTCCGAAGGCACTGTCCGTTTGCTGAGCCTCCGAAGGCACTGACCATTTGCTGAGCCTCTGAATGCACTGACGGTTTGCTGAGCATCTGAAGGCACTGTCCGTTTGCTGAGCCTCTGAAGGCACTGTCCGTTTGCTGAGCCTCTGAAGGCACTGTCCATTTGATGAGCCTCCGAAGGCACTGTCCATTTGCTGAGCCTCCGAAGGCACTGTCCGTTTGCTGAGCCTCCGAAGGCATTGCCCGTTGGAAAAGCTGCCACCATGGTTCATTTCATTTAGCTGCTCAGCAAACATTTTTGATTTACAAAAACAAGCTCTAAAAATGAGAGATTGTTTTCCTAAAAAAAAAATTAATAATAAAGAATGACCCTGACACCCTGGGAGTTTCCTCCCAGGGTGTGGGTGTAATTTTAAAAACGTTCTGTTGTGTACCACCAGTCTTTCCCTGGCAGTCCTGAACCGAAAAAGAAGTGGCCGTCTGCATGCTCTAACTAGAGTGGACATTTGGAGGTACTTAGACCGATGACCCAAACTCCATCGTGTTATTGGTCTAAGGTTCTCTTTCTGAGGTGGCACCTTTGACAGACACGACAGGCATCCCTCCTCTCAACAGAGAAAGCAGACATTCAGTCTGGCGGAGAGGGTACATCACCATATTTGTTGCGAACCATTGCATCTGCTTCCCTTGGTCTCAAGAGAGATCGTGTTTACGGGTTGGTGAGCAGTCACGTAATGCTCCGCATATCCTACTTGATTCCTCCTAACAGGGACCCAGTTGAAGGGAGGGTGTAGTGTTAAGGACATCTTCAGCAAACTTCTCAAACTTTTAAACCTTCTATTTATAGCATTAAATGTCAATTGTTTTTGAAGCAGTCTTCTTTTGTTACATGCCCCCCCCCCCCTCGTGCTGCACTCATCTGTCAGCTGAAAAGCTCTCCTTGTTACATGTCAGATGTTTAGGACTGCAGAAAAACTCTCTGGTACACAGCAGCAAGGAGGGAGCCCCCCAGGTTTGTGCCACCCAACACAGACAAGTGAGTCCTGCCCATGGAAAAGGTGGAGTTTGGCGACTCTGCATCACTCTTGTAACGCAGAGTTACGGCCAAATTGTGCCATTTGCCGCTTAGTGAAATTTTTTACTCCAAGGCTCCAGAAATGCGAGCTGGCGAGTGTGAGTGAGATATGGCACCCCCTAGTGCGATTTTCTAGCGCAGGCGGTCGTAAGCCGACGTGGTCAGAGAGCTGCTTCTCGAGTATATTTGTTGCCAGTCGAGTAGGTTTTCTACTCAAGAGGCGTCAAAATCAACTCGAAAGGCTGCTCGCGCTACACGTGCTTCCTTGCGGCTCGAGCATCACACGCGCATATTTCCGCCCACTCCTGGCTGCTGCGGCTTCTTCCATGTTTGGGCTGAAAGAGCCCCAGGCCTAGGACCCGCGCCTCTCTGACGCTCCCATAGCAGGTCGCATCACCTGAGGGGTCACCTTCACTGGATGCACCTGGCGGACGTCCTGTACATTATCCAAGGATGGAGTTTCCCGACTGCTCCAGACTTAATGAGCCACATGAAAAGTCGCCCATCCCCCCTACTTGAATTGTTTCACGACCAAAACGGCCTCCAGACTCCTGTTTGTCCTGTTGAGATAGTAAACAAAGACAAGCGTGCTTCCAGTGCAGTGCTTTGGTTTACGGGGGGGGGGGGGCGGGGGGGGGCTGCTCGCAGACTGAAAATAGCCCCAGTCTTGGTAGCAGTGAAGGGAGGGGTTGGGGGGGAGCCACGTGCCCCCGGGGCTGCAGAGTCGCCGGCCTGCTTGGGCCCTCTCCAGAAAGTTCTGGTAAGCGACCCGTTTCCCGCTCCTCCTCCACGCACTTCAATTCACTTTAGAATTACAGATTCGGACGCGCCCCCTCGCCCCCCGCGCAGATAGAAGCCTGACAGGTCTGCGCCGGGAGGCGGCCGCTGCTCTCCAAGACATAAATTCAATTAAATGGAAAAGTCAAAGCTTTCAGTTTTTGTTTGAAATAATAGGATGCGCGAGCCAATAAAGTGCACGTCATACGGGAAATTTATGGGAAACTAATTTAACCATCGGGTGATGGAAGCGCCGAGGGTTGCGTGGACCCGCGCGCGCCTCAGAATTGGGAACACAGAGAAAAGTGCTTGGGTTTGTTCACCGAGGCAATTTAGAGAGAAACTCAGCCCTGCTCTGAGGAAAATAGCTTCTTAGTGAGGCTGCATTGGGTACTGACCTGCTGTTTGTAGAGTGACAGCAGCACCGTGGAAGGCCCCGGTGCACCTGGAACATAGCTTATTGATAACAAGACAGCTAGGCCCCGCCCACTTCTAATAGCATTAACCGGGATCCGCAGTCTGTGCTGGTCGGTATCTCTCAAGACCTGTCTGTGTGGTCTGTATCTCTAAAGACCTGTCTCTGTGCTCCGTACCTCTACAGACCTGTGTATGTGGTCTGTATCTCTAAAGACCTGTCTGTGTGGTCTGTATCTCTAAAGACCTGTCTCTATGGCCCATACCTCTACATACCTGTGTGTGTGGTCTGTATCTCTACATACCAGTCTGTGTGGTCTGTATCTCTAAAGACCAGTCTCTATGGTCGGTACCTCTCAAGACCTGTCTGTGTGGTCTGTATCTCTACATACCTGTCTGTGTGGTCTGTATCTCTAAAGAACTGCCTGTGTGGTCTGTATCTTTAAAGACCTGTCTCTATGGTCCGTACCTCTACAGACCTGTGTGTGTCGTCTGTATCTCTAAATACCTGTCTGTGTGGTCTGTATCTCTAAAGATCTGTCTTTATGGTCCATACCTCTACATACCTGAGTGTGTGGTCTGTATCTCTACATACCTGTCTGTGTGGTCTGTATCTCTAAAGACCTGTCTCTATGGTCGGTACCTCTCAAGACCTGTCTGTGTGGTCTGTATCTCTACATACCTGTCTGTGTGGTCTGTATCTCTAAAGACCTGCCTGTGTGGTCTGTATCTTTAAAGACCTGTCTCTATGGTCCGTACCTCTACAGACCTGTGTGTGTCGTCTGTATCTCTAAAAACCTGTCTCTATGGTCCCTACCTCTACAGACCTGTGCGTGTGATCTGTATCTCTAAAGACCTGTCTGTGTGGTCTGTATCTCTAAAGACCTGTCTCTATGTTCCGTACCTCCACAGACCCGTGTGTGTGGTCTGTATCTCTACAGACCACTCTGAGTGGTCTGTGTCTCTAAACACCTGTCTCTATGGTCCGTATCTCTACAGACCTGCCTGTGTGGTCTGTCTCTCTGAAGACCTGTCTCTATGGTTCGTATCTCTACAGGCAGTCTGTGCTGGTCTGTATCTCTACAGGCCTGTCTGTGCTGGTCTGTATCTCTACCGACCTGTCTGTGTGGTCTGTATCTCTGAAGACCTGTCTCTATGGTCCGTATCTCTACAGGCCTGTCTGTGTGGTCTGTATCTCTGAAGACCTGTCTCTATGGTCCGTATCTCTACAGGCAGTCTGTGCTGGTCTGTATCTCTACAGGCCTGTCTGTGTGGTCTGTATCTCTCCCGACCTATCTCTATGTCTATACCTCTACAGGCCTGTCTGCGTTGTGTGTTTCTCTACACACCTTTCTGTGCTGGTCTGTTTCTCTACAAGCCTGTCTGTGTAGTCTGTATCTCTACAGACCAATGTCTGTGGTCCGTACCACAGACCTCTGGATTATGGTCTCTGAAAAGATTATATAACTCTCATGGGCAATGCGAGGTTTCCAGACACTCTGATCTTTCTGGACTGAAATAGAGAGATTGAGTCAAAGCCAGGCATCGCTCCTCCTAGATAATTACACCCTAGACCGGCTGGCCTTTAAGAGAACGGTCAGACTAGCCAGTGTCCTGATCTCCACTGACCTGGTCATCCTCTCCGATACTGATGCCACTGGACTGTGTTCTGCCTTTGGGGCCTCAAGGGAGGATCTTAAGCATTTGTGCCGAGGAGTTACTGTTTTTTGGAATGAAGGCTATGTGCTCTGTGATAATTAGGCCTGGGCGGAGTTCGCAAAGTTCCGCTACCAAAAAAGTTCAGCAAGCGGCAGAGTGTGTTAGGTCGTGCCATTTGCGCTGATTTTTAGTGCTGGGTGTTTGACTCGTGCTGGAAAATCAGTGCGAACGGCACCATGCGTAGTGCAAAGGGTGCTGCTTCTTTCTGTCGCTCAAGTAGATTTTCTACTCGAGCAGCAGTTTCCTCAACGCGAACGGAAGGTTTCTCAACGTGAGCGGTAGCGACCAGCCGCGAACGCCCGCATTGAGAAATCTCACTGGGAGGTCACCAACTCAAAGCGCGCTTTGGAGTGCGGAAAACTCCGCAAATGGAGCGGAGTCACCGGCCAGGCCTAGTGATAATCTGTAGGGGTGGGCACAATGTTTCATTCCCCCTGCGGAATCAGCAGAATTTGGCGCCTCCGCATCACTCTTGAAACGTAGAGTTCTGGCCAAATGATGCCAATCACTGAGCAGTGGGGTGGGTGGAGCTGGCAGAGTTCCACTCCGCGGAATTCCAGAGAGTTACATAAAAACTCTGTAAGATTCTGCAGCGTTCTGCCGATGGGCAAAAATATAAACGCTGCAATGCTCGCTCTGCAATTCAGCAGCAGAAGCGCTCAAAATACAGCACAAGCGGCACAAATCTCCTCTAGACGCAGCCCTCTGACTTCATTCGCCATGATAGGGGGCGCCATATCTCACTTGCATTTCTGGTGTCTTGCACCAAACAATTCCGCCATATGGTGATTGGCGGGATTAGGTTGGAGCTCAGTAGCAAAACTTTGCTAATTCCTAAGGTGGAATGACATTTTCTGCCCACCCCTAGTTTTATTCCTAGCTGTTTGCATCTAGAATGTACTTGAGAGACCCAAAGGAAGCCGCTCTCCACTTCAGGACACAGAATGTGGAACTCCCTCTTACCTGGTTGGCTAGTGCCTGAAACCATCAATTGTGACAGCCTCCTGATTGGTTGTGAGCTCTGGCACACATGCCATGAGATGAAATGAAATTTTGTACTTGTATAGCACACTGCTGCCCCAGCGACGGGGCGTCCTGGTGCTTGTACTCATAGCACTGTGGAACCCTTCTTGGCTTTCCCTGTGAAATGCCCACTCCTGGGCACCCCCAAGGTGAAGCCAGGCATCCCCAGCGCTGTTGGGGTCATTGTGGAGATTAAGCAAGCTATTGCCCAGAGTTGCAGAGTTGGACCCATGATTAGAGTAGGCACCGAGGAGAGAATTGTCAGGTCCGAGGAAATAGGTCCCAAGACCCGCCGAGGCAGGAATTGAACCCTGGTCCCGGGCCAGATCTCTGCAACAGGGTCTGCAGCTCTAACCATTGAGCCACACTTCTCCACATGAGATATGACAACAAACTACATCTCAACTGAAGTGGTCTCAAGAGTTACCCCTTGGCCACGACCGGTAGATTCTGAGTAGAGGTAGGCATGATTTGTGTAGTTCAGTGTAGCATAATTACGTGGAATTACCTAAAAAATCTGAGACATTATGTTGAATTTTGCAATAAGAGTAATTTTGTATTTAGCCCAATTCCTTTGAGCAAAAATGCCCCTTCGCATTCAAAATGTACTATCACGTTAGGATTATTTCCCTCAAATTACTTTTAACTACGCGAGGAGGAATAATTGTGTAATTATTAGTAATTCCACATCAAAGAGTAACACAGAATTACCAAAAATTATTCCGATTACTCTGGTGTAATTCAAATTCTACCCATGCCTAATTCTGAGGTACTGCTCTACGTAGGCCTGGTTATCAAGGGGCACCCTAGAGACAAAACCTTGACCAGTGGAAGTGAGGCAAAATGAATGTCATTAAAAATAGGTTGACACTGATTTGACTTCATCTACGCTTGGGGTTGTTTTAAAAAATACCCATAGAAAGAGTTGATATTGGTAGCAAGAAATAAGAGCGACTCCATCAGGGAAATATTTAAACATAAGTTCTGTGTCTTCTCTTTAGAATTCCACAGGGGACTTTTCCTAAATGTCATCATTAAAGACATGCAGCACGTTGACCAGGTCCACAGCAATCCGTGGTGCTGAGTTCCTATATGATATCATTGGCTCGATGGTTTCTTATGAGCGGTGTCCTTGGTGCTGAGCTCCAATAAGATAACATTGCCACATTGTTTCCTATTAGAACTTTACGTGGTGCTGAGCTCCCACAGAATAACAGTTACCCGCTGTTTCATATGAGCCTTGCCCTTGGTGCTTAGCTCCTATACAATGCATTGGCTCATTCTTTCCTATGAGAGCTGTCGTTTGAGCTGACCTTCTCTAGGATAACATTGGCCAATTGTTTCCTATGAGAGCTGTCCTTGGTGCTGAACTCCCATAAGATAAGATTGGATCATTGTTACCTATAAGAACTTTCTGTGGTGCTAAACTCTCTCAGAACAACATTAGCCCACTGTATACTATGAGATCTGTCCTTCCTGCTGAGCTCCAGTGTAATAAATAAACTCATTCTTTTCTTTAATATGTTCCTGTGAAGCTGAAATTCTCTAGGCTAACATTGGCCTATTTTTTACCAGGAGAGCTGTCCTTGGTTCTGAACTTTCATAGAATAAAAATAGTCTATTGTTTCCCATGAGAAGTTTCTGTGGTATTGAGCTCCCATAGGATAACATTGGCTCATTGTTTCCTATGAGAGCTGTCCTTAGTGCCGAACTTCCGTAGAATAACATTGTCCTATTGTTTTCTATGGGATATGTCCTTGATGGTGAGTTGTGTATGATAACAATGTCACAATTTTTTCTACAAGAAATGTTTGTAGCACTACGATCCCATAGGGTATAATTGGCCCATTTTTTCCTATTGAAATGCCCTTGGTGCAGAGCTCCTATATGATAACATTTGCTCATTGTTCCCTATGAGACCTGTCCGTGGTGCTGAAATCCCAGAGGAGAACACGGACTCATTATTTCCTAGAGGAGATGTCCTTAAAGCTGAACTCCAATATAACAACATTGGCCCATTGTTTCATAAGAGAGATGACACTAAGCTGGACACCCTTAGAATAAGATGTGCTCACTGTTTCCTGAGGGAAAGGTTCTTGGTGTGAGCTCCTATGGGCTGACATTGGCTCATTGTTTCTTTTGAGAGGTGTCCTTGGTGTTGATCCACCATAGTAACAATTGCCTATTGTTTCTTTTGAGAACTGTCCGTTGTGCTGAACTCACATAGGAAAACATTAGCTCATTGCTTCAAATGAGAAATGTCCTTGGTTCCAAGCTTTTATATGAACTCATTAACCAACTGCGTCCTATGAGAACTGTGCTTGGTGGGGAGCTTCAACATGTTAGCACTGGCCCATTGTTTCCCATGAGAACTGTTGTTTGTTCTGCTCTTCTATATGGTAGCACTGGCCCATTGTGTCCTATGGGAACTCTCCTTGGTGCTGAGCTTCTATATGGTGGCACTGGCCCAATGTTTCCTATGGGATCTGCCCTTGGTGCCAAGCTTCTATATTGTAGCAAAGACCCATTGTTTCCTACGAGAACTGTTCTTTGGGCTAATCTGCCATAAAATAACATTGGCTCATTGTTTCCTATAAGAACTTTCCATAGTGCTGAACTCTCACAGAATAACTTTGGACCGTTGTTTCCTTTGAGACCTGTCATTGTGGCTGAGTTCCTATATAATAAATTGGCTCATTATTTCCTATGAGAGCTGTCCTTGGAGCTGAACTTATCTAGTATAGCATTGGCCCATTGTTTCCTATAAGCGCTTTCAATTATTCTGAATTATTCTAAACTTCAATTGAATAAAAATGGCCTAAGCCCAAGGGCAGCCATGCGCTTTACAAGTCCCAATAATATTAATAAAAATGGCCAATTGTTTCCCATGAGATCTTTCTGTGGTATTGAGCTACCATAGGATAACATTGGACCATTGTTTCCTATGAGAGCTCTCCTTAGTGGTGAACTCCCATAGGATAACATTGTTGCATTGTTTTCAATGGAGTTCTCCTTGGTGGCACATTATTTCCTATGAGAAATGGCTGTGGTGCTAAGGTCCCATAGGGTAATACTGGCCCATTATTTCCTATGGAACTTCCCTTGGTGCAGAGCTCCTTTATGATAACATTAGCTCCTTGTTTCCTATAAGAACTGTCAGTGGTGATGAAATCCCACAGGATAACACTGACATTAATTCCTATGGGAGATGTCCTCGGTGCTGAACTCCAATATAACAACATTGGCCATTGTTTCCCAAGAGAGCTGTCACTAAGCTACACCCCCTTAGAATAAGATTAGCTCAGTTTCCTGAGGGAGATGTTCTGTGAGTTCCTGTGGTATGGCATTGGCTCATTGTTTCTTTTGAGAGGTGTCCTCGGTGCTGATTCCCCATAGTATAACAATGGCCTATTGTTTCTTTTGAGAACTATCTGTGG
The DNA here is from genome assembly GCF_964204655.1 of Triturus cristatus. Taxonomy (NCBI): domain Eukaryota; kingdom Metazoa; phylum Chordata; class Amphibia; order Caudata; family Salamandridae; genus Triturus; species Triturus cristatus. The sequence continues at coordinate 19,427,583 of NC_140594.1, read as the reverse complement.
TACTGTACTCACATAGGAAAACATTAGCTCATTGCTTCCTATGAGAAATGTCCTTAGTGCCAAGCCTCTATATGATAACATTGATCCATTTTTTCCTATGAGAGCTGTCCTTGGTGCCGAGCTTCTATATGGTAGCACTGGTCCTTTGTTTCCTATGAGAACTGTTGTTGGTGCAGAGCTTCTATATGGTAACACTGGCCCATTGTTTCCTATGAGAAATGTCAATGGTGCCAAGCTTCTATATAATAACATTGACCCATTATTTGCTATGAAAGTTGTCTGTGATGCCGAGCTTCTATATGGTGACATGGGCCCATTGTTTCATATAAGAGCTGTTCTAGGTGCTGAGCTCCCATAGAATAACATTGGACCATTGTTTCCTATGGATATGCTCTTGGTGCACAGCTCTTTTATGATAACATTAGCTAATTCTTTCCTATGAGAATTGTCCATGGAGCTAAAGTCCGATGGGATCACACTGACTCATTATTTTCTATGGGACATGTCCTTGGTGCTCAACTACAATATAACAACATTGGCCCATTGTTTCCTATGCGAGCTGTCATTAAGCTGAACTCCCTTAGAATAATAGTAGTTTACTGTTTCCTGAGGGAGATGCCCTTGGTGTGGGCTCCTTTATGATAACATTAGCTCATTGTTTCCCATGAGAGCTGCCATAGGTGTTAATTCCGCATAGTTATAACAATTGCCTATTGTTTCCTTTGAGAACTGTCCATGGTGCTGAACTCTCATATGAAAACAGGTGGTTTTGATTGTGCTGAACTGTGATTGGAGAACCTTGATCTATTGTTTCTTATAGGAATTGTCTGTAGTGCTGAACACCCATAGCATAACATTGGCCTATCGTTTCCTATGAGAACTGTCCTTGGTGTTGTGATTCTCATATGGTTACATTGAACCATTGTTTCCTATGAAAACTGTCCTTGGTGCCGAGCTTCTATATGGTGACATGGGCCCATTTTTTCCTATAGGAGATGTCCGTGGTGCTGAACTCCCATAGGATAACATTGGCCCATTGTTTCCTGTGAGAACTCTTCTTGGTGCCGAGCTTCTATATGATAACATTGACCCGTTGTTTTGTATGAAAACTGTCTGTGGTGCCAAGCTTCTCTATGGTAACATGGGCCCACTGTTTCCTATATGAGTTGTCTGCGGTGCTGAAGTCCCATAGGATAACATTGGCCCATTGTTTCCTGTGAGAACTGTCATTTGTGCCCTGATTTCTTATGATAACATTGTTCCATTGTCTCCCAGAGAGCTGTCCGTGGTGCTGAATTCCCATAGGATAACATTGGCTTAGAGATTCATATGAGAACTTTCCTTGGTGCCGAGCTTCTATATAATAACATTGACCCATTGTTCCTCCGAGAACTGTCTGTGGTGCTGAGCTTCTCTATGGTAACATGGGCCCAATGTTTCCTATAAGAGCTGTCCATGGTGCCGAAGTTCCACAGGATGACATTGGCCCATTGTTTCCTATGAGAACTGACCTTGGTGCCCTGATTTTTGATGATAACATTGTTCCATTGTCTCCCAGAGAGCTGCCCGTGGTGCTGAATTCCCATAGGATAGCAGTGGCCTAATGTTTCCTATGAGAAAGGTTCTTGTTGCCGAGCTTCCATATGGTTGCCCTGGCCCATTCTTTCCTATGAGAAGTGTTGTTGGTGCAGAGCTTTTATATGGTAACACTGGCCCATTGTTTCATATGAGAAATGTCAATGGTGCCAAGCTTCTATATGATAACATTGACCCATTATTTACTATGAAAGCTGTCTGTGATGCTGAGCTGCTATATAGTAACATGGGCCCACTGTTTCCTATATGAGCTGTCTGCGGTGCTGAAGTTTCATAGGATAACATTGGCCCATTGTTTCCTATGGAGATGCTCTTGGTGCATAGCTCCCTTTATGATAACATTAGCTAATTCTTTCCTATGAGAATTGTCCATGGTGCTAAAGTCCCATGGGATAACACTGACTCATTATTTCCTATGGGACATGACCTTGATGCTCAACTACAATATAACAACATTGGCCCATTGTTTCCTATGAGAGCTGTCATTAAGCCAAACTCCCTTAGAATAATAGTAGCTTACTGTTTCCTGATGGAGATGCCCTTGGTGTGGGCTCCTTTATGATAGCATTAGCTCATTGTTTCCCATGAGAGCTGCCTTAGGTGTTTATCCCACATAGTTATAACAATCGACTATTGTTTCCTTTGAGAACTGTCCATGGTGCTGAACTCTCATATGAAAACAGGTGGTGTTGATTGTGCTGAAATGTGATTGGAGAACCTTGACCTATTGTTTCTTATAGGAATTGTCTGTAGTGCTGAACTCCCATAGCATAACATTGGCCTATCGTTTCCTATGAGAACTGTCCTTGGTGCTGTGATTCTATATGGTAACATTGACCCATTGTTTTCTATGAAAACTGTCCTTGGTGCCGAGCTTCTTTATGGTGACATGGGCCCATTGTTACCTATAGGAGATGTCCGTGGTGCTAAACTCCCATAGGATAACATTGGCCCATTGTTTCCTGTGAAAACTATCCTTGGTGCCGAGCTTCTATATGATAACATTGACCTGTTGTTTTGTATGAAAACTGTCTGTGGTGCAAAGCTTCTCTATGGTAACATGGGCCCACTGTTTCCTATATGAGCTGTCTGTGGTGCTGAAGTCCCATAGGATAACATTGGCCCATTGTTTCCTGTGAGAACTGTCCTTGGTGCCCTGATTCTTTATGATAATATTGCTCCATTGTCTCCCAGAGAGCTGTCCGTGGTGCTGAATTCCAATAGAATAACATTGGTTTAGAAATTCCTATGAGAACTTTCCTTGGTGCCGAGCTTCTATATAATAACATTGACCCATTGTTTCTCAGAGAACTGTCTGTGGTGCTGAGCTTCTCTATGGTAACATGGGCCCAATGTTTCCTATAAGAGCTGTCCATGGTGCCGAAGTTCCACAGGATGACATTGGCCCACTGTTTCCTATGAGAACTGTCCTTGGTGCCCTGATTTTTTATGATAACATTGTTCCATTGTCTCCCAGAGAGCTGTCCGTGGTGCTGAATTCCCATAGGATAGCATTGGCCTAATGTTTCCTATGAGAACTGTTCTTGTTGCCGAGATTCCATATGGTTGGCCTGGTCCATTGTTTCCTATGAGATTTGTCCTTAGTGCAGTGATTCTATATGATAACAGTGACCCATTGTTTCCTATGAGAACCGTTCTTGGTCCCGAGCTTCTATATGGTAACATGATCCAATTGTTTCTTATAAGAGCTGTCTGTGGTGCTGAAGTACCATAGGATAACATTGGCCCATTGTTTCCTGTGAGAACTGTCCTTGGTGCCCTGATTCTTCATGATAACATTGTTCCATTGTCTCCCAGAGAGCTGTCCGTGGTGCTGAATTCCCATAGGATAACTTTGGCTTAGAGTTTCCTATGAGAACCTTCCTTGGTGCCGAGCTTCTATATAATAACATTGATCTATTGTTCCTCCGAGAACTGTCTGTGGTGCTGAGCTTCTCTATGGTAACTTGGGCCCAATGTTTCCTGTAAGAGCTGTCTGTGGTGCCAAAGTTACACAGGATGACATTGGCACATTGTTTCCTGTGAGAACTGTCCTTGGTGCCCTGATTTTTTATGATAACATTGTTCCATTGTCTCCCAGAGAGCTGTCCGTGGTGCCGAATTCCCATAGGATAGTATTGACCTAATGTTTCCTATGAGAACTGTTCTTGTTGCCGAGCTTTCATATGGTTGCCCTGGCCTATTGTTTCCTAAGAGATGTGTCCTTTGTGCAGTGATTCTATATGATAACTAGGGGTGGGCGGAATTTGCGAAATTAACTTTCGCAAATTATCGCGAAAATGTTTAAAATTATCGCAAACAAGCGAAAATATCGCGAAGATGCGGAAGTTTTTTTCCGGCATGTTCGCGAGATTTTCTGCATGGTTGCGGGTCGCCAACTTACCCATGTGGTTGCTTGCGGGCGCGGCCATCTTGTTTTGAGTTGTCTCGCGGTGCATGATCGCGAGAAGAACGCGACCGGATCAAGAAAACTTGTCGGTGAACGCAGGGATTCAGGTAAGGCGATCGCGCGCGCGCGAGAATGTATTATTTCACAGCGCGAGCAAGAAACAAATTATCGCCAAGCTGCGGAAACCGGAATTTTTGACATTTTCGCACTCTCCGCGGAACGCGAAAATGTCAAATTATCGCAATTTCCGCGAACGGAACAAAATTTTCGCCCAGGCCTAATGATAACATTGACCCATTGTTTCTTATGAGAACCGTTCTTTGTCCCAAGCTTCTATATGGTAACATGATTCAATTGTTTCTTATAAGAGCTGTCTGTGGTGCTGAAGTCCCATAGGATAACATTGGCCCATTGTTTCCTATGAGAAATGTCCTTGGTGCTCTGATTCTATATCATAACATTGTTCCATTGTCTCCCAGAGAGCTGTCCGTGGTGCTGAATTCCCATATGATAGCATTCATTGGCCTAATATTTCCTATGAGAACTTTCCTTGGCGCAGCGGTGTTAGATGGAAGCATTGGCCCATTGTTTCCCATGAGAACGGTCTGTGGTGCCAATCTTCTATATGATAAGTTTGGCCCATTGTCTTCTAGAGAACTGTACTGATGCTGAGATCCCGTTAAGATAGCATTGGCCTGTTTCCTTTAAAAGCTATCCATGGTGCTGAGCTTCTATATAATAACATTGACCCATTGTTCCTCCGAGAACTGTCTGTGGTGCTGAGCTTCTCTATGATAACATGGGCCCAATGTTTCCTATAAGAGCTGTCCGTGGTGCCGAATTCCACAGGATGACATTGGCCCATTGTTTCCTAAGAGAACTCTTCTTGTTGCCGAGATTCCATATGGTTGCACTGGCCCATTGTTTCCTATGAGATTTGTCCTTAGTGCCGTGATTCTATATGATAACATTGACCCATTGTTTCCTATGAGAACCGTTCTTGGTCCCGATCTTCTATATGGTAACATGATCCAATTGTTTCTTATAAGAGCTGTCTGTGGTGTTGAAGTCCCATATGATAGCATTGGCCTATTGTTTCCTATGAGAACTTTCCTTGGCGCAGCGGTGTTAGGTGGTAGCATTGGCCCATTGTTTCCCATGGGAACGGTCTGTGGTGTCGATCTTCTATATGATAACTTTGGCCCATTGTCTCCTAGAAGAACTGTACTGATGCTGAGATCCCATTTAGATAACATTGGCCTGTTTCCTTTAAAAGCTGTCCAAGGTGCTGAGCTCCTATAGGATAACATTGGCACATAGTGGCCTATGAGAGCTGTCGTCAGTGCTGAAATACAGTAGGATAGGCCCGGACCATTGTTTTCTTTCGGAGCTGTTCGTGGTGCTGAACTCCCATAGGCTTAAGTTGACCCACTGTTTCCTATGAGAACTGTCTATAGCGCCGAACTTCTATATGATAACATTGGCCCATTGTCTCCTAGCGCCCATTAGCATTACATTGGCCTGTTTCCTACGAGAGCTGTCCGTGGCGCTGAACTCCCGTAGGATAACATTGGGCCATTATTTCCAAGAGCGGGTTCAGCTGGACCCTGGACAGCACATGAACAGGGTCCAGAGCTTTGAAAAACTGGCCCTGTGGTTATATACTTTAAGTAACCATTCCACTAGACGCCTTAGGGCTAGAGACAGCCTTCTTTTCAAATCCACAGTCCATAGAGTGAATGAGTTAGAATGGGGGTGACATACTGTATGAGTAAGTGGTCTACACAGTAACCAACACTGATATTTCAGATGACTCTGGATGCTGGAGAAAGTGTCAGAGGAAAGGGTTTCCAGATGCCACATGGCACACTGTTTATCAGGCTCACAGTGGAGGGTCACGTGGCATCCCTCCAGGATGACAGGTACACTCTGCAGTCATGTCAGAACCCGCTCTGCTTCCTTCCGCAGCTTCGGGAAAGGCCCAAAACACCTCGTCAAACATCATTCCCTTCAGACGTGACCTTTCGAAAGCTCTGTTTGTTTATTTGTGAAAATGTGATTGAATTTAAGATGCCATCTCGCGCCGGCTCCGCAGTGCTCAGCCCTTCATTCTAGAGCGTTATTTCTGAAATATGACATTGTAGGGACGACGCCGAATTGAAATTGGCTTCTATGAGGCAATTATAAAAAAAATGCAGGTCATTTTTGCCGAATTGTAGATATTTTTCCAAAAAGGAAGGAATACCTCTCCATATTCATGACGGGTAATCGGGTATAAACAGTAGCTTTCAGACAATAGGTGCGTCAGGGTTACGTAACACACCTTTCTTCCACCTCTGCGTGGGAACGGTGCCAGAGAAGTGAACTGCACACCATAGAACCCCCCTGACAAGCCACGCGCTTCCAATCCATGGTCGGATTCCAGAACACTATCGATCCAAGACCTGATCTGGTGAAAGAACTGTGGCCTTAGTGCAAGGGGTCACGTGGGCACACCAGGGCAGGGCTGTAGTCTGCACCCCCTCCCCCTCCCCAACTCTCATTTGAACCTCCATTCGTCAATGCTGGCTGAGGATGGAACCTTCACGCAAGACAGCAGTAAATACTGTACCCACAATGCACAGTGCGAGTGAGTGAAGTGAGTGACCCCAACGCTACTGCAGGATTGTCCGAGGGGGTTTATCACTTTTGAAAAATATGGACCCACACATTGCATTTTGTAGCACCCTTTCCCAGATAATTAGTCATTGACTTTAGCTGCAACCCTGAAAGGCAATCACACAATACTCAAATATTTGATGTTCCACATGTTCCTGGTGATGTGCCAATCCTTGCCACCGGGTACTCAGATGTCCCTGTCTGCATGCATTTGGTACATCATGTTGTCATGTTGTGTTACACAGTGCTAGGATACGTTGCCATAGATGTGCACGTGTGTTGCCATTGCTACATCCTCACACTGCGGTTGAGTTCAAGTCCTCGTCTCGAGGGTTCCTCTCCAGGTCTGTCTGTCTTCTGTGTGAGGAGGGTGATTGGCAGTGTATGTGTACTTGTTTTTTGTGTATATGTTGGAGAGGGAGGCTGCTGTGGTGCGCATGCTGTTTGGTGTGTTTGAGATCTGTACCAATCTAGACACGAGCCATGACAAGGACTGGTGAGCCCACTGCCTCACTTGAGGTATATGTATGAGGTACTGCAGACCCTGGCATCTTGCCATGTTCAGTTTGCCTTTGTATCAGGCCAGCTGTGGGATGGGGGCGGTGACTGTTTCAGGGTGCTATGTGTTATTTTGGGGAGATTACGTTTTATGATCAGTAGAGCGCTCTTTGTATGTATCGAGATCAAACCCCGCTGAAGACGAGTCCAGCGCAGCGCGAGAGGTTAAAAGGGAACGCGACTGAAGATCACGGAGCACCGGGCTAGTAGCCACGGCTAAGATGTGAGGACATTGATGCACCTATTATAGGAGCATGTGCTGCTTGTAGGAGGTACTACCTCCCGGCTTTACTGAACTGGAATAGCAATGCTGCAAGCCCAATACCTCACCATCATCTCCAAGGACTTCCTGCTTCTTGGCGATTTCAATTTCCACCTGAAAGACCCCTCTGACCTCTGCTCCACCGACCTTCTCAAGACCCTGCACAACATAGGACTTTTCCAGTCCATCACAAACCCCACACACAGTACAGGACACACTCTAGATGCAATATTCACCTCCGGCAACATCATCAGCTACCACTACGCCTCACCGCTCACATGGACCGACCACGCCATCATCCATTTCAAAACCTCCACGACAAAAACCAAAGTTCCTATCAACATCAACCTGCTCAGACAGAATAGAAACTGATCTACGCAGCGCACTTGAAATAGACCAACCCAGCACCATCAACAACCTAGTCGAGGACATCACCAACTTCAACCAGTGGCTCTCTAACTCTGCAGATGCTCTTGCACCCTTCAAAACCCATAAACACCACAGAATCAACAAACAGGCTTCCTGCTATATGGAAGAACTCTGGGACTCCAAAATATAAGGCAACCAGCTGGGACGGAAATGAAGAGCCAAGAACGATGCCCGATCGACCTACAAGTCAATACTCCAGCACTACCACCACCCTATAAGAGACACCAAGAGAAGATCCCTTATGAACTGGATCGAAGCTTGCTGGAACTGTCGTCAAGGAGTTCACTACCCCAGAAGCCTCAGCCAAATCCACCACCCCCTCCCAGGAACTCTGTGACAACCTCTCCAACTTCTTCCACAGCAAAGTTGAAAAGATCTACTATAACTTCGAAATACAGCCAAACCCCAAGGATATCATCAGTAACCTGTCCACCTCCCATCTGGACACACACCTAAGCTACTGAGGAACACTTACCGAGGAAGACACCTGTTCAATCATGTAAACCATACACTCTCAGGCCTCCACAGACTCCTTCCCGCATCATATCTGCAACTTAGGAGAACTTTTGATCAGTAAACTCCTCACTCACATCATCAACTCCTTCATCAATTGTGCAGCCTTCCCTGATGACTGGAAACATGCCGCAGACGTGGCTCTCATCAAGAAATCTTCAGCAGACCTCAACAAAATAAGCAACTTACACTCAATCTCCCTACTACAGTCAAAAAAGTTATAGAGAAGATAATCAACCATCAACTCACCAGCCACCTGGAACTCCACAATCTTCTTGACCACACCCAATCTGGCTTTCGAAGCAACCATAACATGGAGAGAGCAGTCATCGCCACCACAGATGAGATACACATCTTACTGGACCGAGGAGAAACAGCTGCCCTCATACTGCTTGACCTCTCTGCTGTGTTCGACACCATGTTACACTCATGTCTCATCAAAAGACTAAACGCAACAGGCATCCAAGGTCCAGCTCTCCAATGAATATGCACCTTGCTCACAGGGAGAACATAGAGAGTCAGACTCCCACCTACACATCAGAGCTCAAGAACATGATCTACGGAGGCCCTCAAGGATCATCTCTCAACCCCACCCTGTTTAACATTTACATGACACCACTCACCGACGTCATCATATCCCGAACATCTTCATTTCCTATGCCAGTGACACCAAGCTCATCCTCTAAATGTTCGACAAGTCGTCCACAACCAGATCCAACTTTACCAAATGCATGATCTGCATAGCAGAATGGATGATAAACAACTGCCTGAAACTCAACTCGGACAAGACAGAAAGGCTGATTTTCAGGAAGAGCACCCCTTGGGACTCCACCTGGTGGCCATCAGAGCTTGGTCCAACACCTATACCCACTAAACACGCAAGGCACCTGGGAATCATCTTAGATGACAAACTCAAGTTGGCCTCACATGTGAACGCAGTCAGCTCCTCCTGCTTCCACATTTTATACATACTCAGAAAAATCTTCAAATTGTCCCCCGTGAGCACCAGGCATACCGTCACGCAGGTCCTAGTTACTAGCTGACGAGACTACGACAACACACACTATGCCGGAATCTCCAACCACCTCCACCACTGACATCAGACCATCAAAAGCACTGCAGCCAGACTCATCCTGGACCTCCCACATCACACACACATCACGCCACACCCCAGAGAACACAACTGGGTGCCGATGCACAAACGCTGCCAAGTCATACTTCTCAAGCATGCCCACAGGGCACTGCACAATATAGGACCAGCAATGCATACCTACAGGGCACTGCACAACATAGAACCAGCAAAGCATGCATACAGGGCACTGCACAACATAGAACCAGCAATGCAAGCATACAATGCACTGCACAACATAGGATCAGCAACAAAGGCATACAGGGCACTGCACCACACAGGACCAGCAACACATGCATACGGGGCACTGCACAATATAGGACCAGCAGTGCATGCATACAGGGCACTGCAACACACAGGACCAGCAACACATGCATACAGGTCACTGCACAATATAGGACCAGCAGTGCATGCATACAGGGCACTGCGCAATATAGGACCAGCAATGCATGCATACAATGCACTGCACAACATAGGATCAGCAACAAAGGCATACAATGCACTGCACAACATAGGATCAGCAACAAAGGCATACAGGGCCCTGCACCACACAGGACCAGCAACACATGCATACGGGGCACTGCACAATATAGGACCAGCAGTGCATGCATACAGGGCACTGCAACACACAGGACCAGCAACACATGCATACAGGTCACTGCACAATATAGGACCAGCAGTGCATGCATACAGGGCACTGCAACACACAGGACCAGCAACACATGCATACAGGGCACTGCACAATACAGGACCAGCAATGCATTCACACAGGGCACTGCATAATATAGGACCAGCAATGCATACCTACAGGGCACTGCACAACATAGAACCAGCAAAGCATGCATACAGGGCACTGCACAACATAGAACCAGCAATGCATGCATACAATGCACTGCACAACATAGGATCAGCAACAAAGGCATGCAGGGCACTGCACCACACAGGACCAGCAACACATGCATACGGGGCACTGCACAATATAGGACCAGCAGTGCATGCATACAGGGCACTGCAACACACAGGACCAGCAACACATGCGCACAGGTCACTGCACAATATAGGACCAGCAGTGCATGCATACAGGGCACTGCGCAATATAGGACCAGCAATGCATGCCTACACCGAACTGCACATCATAGATCCAGCAATGCATGCATACAGGGCACTGCACAACATAGAGCCAGCAATGCATGCACACAGGGCACTGCACAACATAGAACCAGCAACTCATGCATACAGAGCACTGCACAATATAGGACCAGCAATCCATGCATACAGGGCACTGCACGACACAGGAACAGCAACACATGCATACAGGGCACTGCACAATATAGGACCAGCAGTGCATGCACACAGGGCAATGCACAATATAGGACCAGCAATGCATGCGTACAGTGCACTGCACAACATAGAACCAGCAAAGCATGCATACAGGGCACTGCACAACACAGGACCAGCAAAGCATGCATACAGGGCACTGCACAACATAGGATCAGCAACAAATGCATACAGGGCACTGCACCACACAGGACCACCAACACATGCATACGGGGCACTGCACAACATAGGACCAGCAAAGCATGCATACAGGGCACTGCACAACATAGAATCAGCAATGCATGCATACAGGGCACTGCACAACATAGGATCAGCAACAAATGCATACAGGGCACTGCACCACACAGGACCAGCAACACATGCATACATGGCACTGCACAATATAGGACTAGCAGTGCCTGCATACAGGACACTGCACAAAATAGGATCAGCAACGAATGCATACAGGGCACTGCACCACACAGGACCAGCAATGCATGCATAGAGGGCACTGCACAACGTAGGACCATCAACACATGCATACAGGGCACTGTACAATATAGGACCAGCAATGCATGTACACAGGGCACTGCACAATATAGGACCAGCAATGCATGCATACAGGGCACTGCACAACATAGAACCTGTAAGGCATGCATACAGGGCACTGCACAACATAGGAGCAGCAATACATGCATACAGGGCACTGCACCACACAGGATTAGTAATGCATGCACACAGGGCACTGCACAATATAGGACCAGCAATGCATGCATACAGGGCACTGCACAACATAGAACCAGCAATGCATGCATACAGGGCACTGCACAACATAGGATCAACAACTAATGCATACAGGGCACTGCACCACACAGGACCAGCAACACATGCATATAGGGGACTGCGCAACATAGGACCAGCAAAGCATGCATACAGGGCACTGCACAACATAGAACCAGCAATGCATGCATACAGGGCACTGCACAACATAGAATCAGCAACAAATGCATACAGGGCGCTGCACCACACAGGATGAGCAATGCATGTATACAGGGCTCTGCACAATATAGGACCAACAATGCATGCATACAGGGCACTGCACAACATAGAACCAGCAATGCATGCATACAGGGCACTGCACAACATAAGATCAGCAACAAATGCATACAGGGCACTGCACCACACAGGACCAGCAATGCATGTATACAGGGCACTGCACAACATAGGACCAGCAACACATGCATACAGGGCACTATACAACATAGGACCAGCAACTCATGCATACAGGGCACTGCACAATATAGGACCAGCAATGCATGCATACTGGGCACTGCACAACATAAGATCAGCAACAAATGCATACAGGGCACTGCACCACACGGGACCAGCAATGCATGTATACAGGGCACTACACAACATAGGACCAGCAACACATGCATACAGGGCACTATACAACATAGGACCATGTTAGAAAAGGTAGATGGACCGGGAGGGCCGGCCGGGGTCAGGAGGAGAGGTCTCCGGGGAGAGCCGTCTCCAGCGATCGTACAGACAAGTAACTTCCCCCCCACAGACAGATATCACACACGGATAAGGTTCAGTGGTCTTTATAAGCACTTATTTAAGGTACGGTTAAATGGTACAAGGAGGTCTGGACTCAGGGGTCCCCTCGATTAGAGTCTCGCAAGGTAGGGAAGGGGGTAGCGGGACAGTCTATTTACCACTCAGGTAGTTCGGATGAGATGATGATGGGCTCACAATCCTCGAGCTTGGTGGTTAGGTGGTATGGGCCGCGGCAGCGCCAGCAGGTCCCGGTGTGGATGGTCGATACAACGGGCCGCGGCAGCGCCAGCAGGTCCCCGGAAGATATACGGTCCGCGGCAGCGCCAGCAGGTCCCGGTGAGGGTGGTCGTTACAACGGGCCGCGGCAGCGCCAGCAGGTCCCAGGAAGATGACTGTTGCAGAAGGCCGCGGCAGCGCCAGCAGGTCCCGGTGAGGATGGTCGTTACAACGGGCCACGGCAGCGCCAGCAGGTCCCAGGAAGATGAAGGTTGCAGAAGGCCGCGGCAGCGCCAGCAGGCAGGACGATGGTTCACAAGAGCGGGCTACGGCAGCGCCAGTAGACCGTCAGGGTTGAGTTCACTCGGTGTCTCTCGACTCCAGGATACAACTGCCTTCCTGCTCCGGAGCTGCCTCAGTTATAGGGCTGGTGCCCTTTGATGTCCGGACCCTCGCACTTGGAGGTCGGAGGGTCCGGGATGAAGGTGTCCAGACACCCAGCAGGGGGTGGAGCCAGTGCCTGGGGGAGCTGGGGGCGATCGGCACCTGGCGGGGGAGAGCCCTTGACACGTCGTTCTCCCATTGACCTGCCAAGTGGTCCGCTCACCTCCTGGGTGGATGGTGGTGCCGGGATGTCGGGGCCGGCCAGGCCCGGGGTTAGGGTCGAGGGGAGGCCATGCGGCCGCGTGGTGCAGGGCCCAAGATGGCGGCTTGACCCGGCCGGGAAAGCCGGTGGGGCTGGGCCCCGTGATGAGTAGGGGTCCGAGGGCAGAGGGTCCGTCGGGAGACGGAGTACAGGTGCTTGTTGCGGGGATATGCCAGGTGGGCCGGAGTTCGGGCCCTGTCGAGCGGGGAGGGAGCAAGCCGTCTGTGAGGCCTGTCCAACAGACCAGCAACTCATGCATACAGGGCACTGCACAATACAGGACCAGCAATGCATGCATACAGGGCACTGCACAACACAGGACCAGCAATGCATGCATACAGGGCACTGCACAATACAGGACCAGCAATGCATGCATACAGGGCACTGCACAATACAGGACCAGCAATGCATGCATACAGGGCACTGCACAATACAGGACCAGCAATGCATGCATACAGGGCACTGCACAATACAGGACCAGCAATGCATGCATACAGAGCACTGCACAATACAGGACCAGCATACCTCAACAGCCACCTTCTCTTCCACCAGCACCTGCATTCAGCCTCACTCACTCTCGCGCATATCCCCCAGTTCTGAAAAAGCAGAACAGGTGCCCTAGCCTTCTCGTACGTTGCACCTAAAACATGGAACAACCTCCCCCACACACCTGCGCCTCCCCCTCCTCGCTTCTTGAATCCTTCAGGAGGCTGAAGATCCGGCTCTTTAACTAACCCCCAGCATACGACCCATGCATCTGCTTCAAAACCTAGATACCCTTTAAGTGATAAGTCACTCACTAAAAATCCAAGAAACATAACATAGCATAACATAAAGCATAGCATAATACAACATAACATAACAACATAACACGACACAAAATAACATACCATGCATAAAATAACAGAACTGAACATAACTTAGTCTAATATGACACAGCATAGCATTACATAAAACACTATACAACACAACACAACAAACATAACATAACACAACATGATATGATATAACATAAAACACAGCACAACATGACGTGAAATAATATAACATAACAAATCATAACATAACACAACATAACATAACCATGACATAACATAACATTTCATACCATAACACAACATAACATCAAATAACATAAACATAACGTAACATAACACAACATACCATAACATAACATGACATAACATAACACAATATAACATAACATGACATAACATAACACAAGATAACATAACACAACATAACATAACATACCACAACATAAAATAACATGACATAACATACCATGGCATGACATAACATACCATGGCAGAATATTCCCAGTTCTGGGCATGCAGATGGAGAATGCTTGCCAGTAAATGCCCGCTTATGCCCAGGCACCCCCCATCATGTGCCACTTACTGCCTGCTTATGCCCAGGTACCTCCCAGCATATGCCTGTTAATGCCAGCTTATGCCCATGTACCTCCCATTATATGCCACTTAATGCCCGCTTATGCCCAGGTACCTCCCATCATATGCCGAATAATGCCCGCTTATGCCCAGGTAACTCCCATCATATGCCACTTAATGCCTACTTATGCCCAGGCACCTCCCATCATATGCCACTTACTGCCAACTTATGCCCAGGTACCACCCATGAATATGCTGGTTAATGCCAACTCATGCCCAGGAACCTCCCATCCGATGCCAGTTAATGTTAACTTATGCCAAAGTACCTCCCATCACATGCCAGTAAATGCCTGATTATGCACAGGTACCTCCCATCATATGCCAGTTAACACCATCTGAGACCTCCCCCAATGCTACCATGTGCCAGGCTGGCACTCACCACGCACCAGTCAAAGCCCCCATGTTTTAGGTTGACTCGTCCTAGCAGTCGGAGTCATATGCATACAGATTCATGTCCTATGCCAGTCACTGCCACCCTGTGCCAGGAATGCCAGTTCAAAGGCCAGTGATAACAATCATGTGATCAGATATTTCGCATCAGAAGCCAGTCATCGGTCATGCACCAAGTTATCTCCACCCTGCACCCCTCAATGCAATCAGGTGCCATGATCCTCGCCCATCATTGCTAACATGTGGCCAGCTTAACCATCACAAGACAGTTAATGCCACCTTACGGCCACGTATCGTACACCAAAATCCTGTGAATGTCGTAAATTAATATGCGTAAAGGGCCTGGTGTATCTCAGACGCCACCCAATGCCCTCATGTGTCCAGGTGACACTATCAAACGTCAGTCAATAGCACAGTGCACACACTTATCTCCACCTTACCCTACTCTGTGCAGGCATGTGCAAACGCCTACTCATGTGCCCATCATGGTTAACACATGTCCAGATACCGCTTCTGGAATGGTTTCAGAATCAAGGGGCAGTCAGGGATTACTGGGGTCCAGTTCTGACACATAGAGACCTTAGAGCTCTGCTCTCGTGTGGACCCCGTACTCAGCACCAATGACACCCCCGTACTATCACACCCTCGAGGTAACTAGACAAAGCTGTCCAAGAGTTACTGAGGGCATGTTGTGGGCTATCGACTTAGAACTCACAAACTGTGCATTATTAGTTAATAAATTAAAGTCATACCGGTGCTAAGGCATTAAAAGAAAGTACTTTATTTTACACACCTCAATATAAATGCAAGATTTTAAAATAAATGGCACGGCCTGTTCAGTTTGGTACAGAAGTGCCTTAGGCAATACTTGTAAAACCCTCTTCTTTGTTGGGCCTCTGTTCCTCTCTCACTTCCACTTTTATTAAAAATGACTAGGCCTGGGCGGAATTTCAATGACGCCGGAGTAATCAGAGTTATGTCGGCAATTCCACGTTACTCTTTCATGCAGAATTACTGATAAGCATTCCAGCATACTGTTAGAAGCTGTCTGCCTTTTTAGGTCTCGGCTAGAGAAGGCTGCGCTTGCGCAGTCTCGCTCACGAGATTTAACGTTTTTTAGTACGGGGCTTGAACCCGCCCCTCTTCTCCATTGGCTGGCTTCCTAAACGGAGGCCAGCCATTTGAGGAGAGTGGCGTCTGTCCGTTTAAGCCCCGTCTTTTTCGGATTCGGGCGTGGTTTTTACTTTCTTTTTCTCCTCAGGAATGTAAACATTCCAGCCAATGGGAAGAAGAGAGAAAGAAAAACACGCCCCCCAATCCGAAAATGCCACTGCGTTTCTCCGGGGCATTTCTGCTTGACCTCAGAGAAAGGCGGTGGTGTTCATGGCGTCATCTCCGTCCACCACTCCCCCTGCTCTCGGCTCCCTCGGTGCTCCTCGGTCTAAACACCGTCCCTCCAACTTGGACGGTCCCGCCTTTCCGCGGATGGCTCGCCGTCTGGTGATGCCCATCCATGAGAGAGCCTTTCCGTCCCTCCGCCCCCTCGCTCATCATTTCACTGATGACTGCCCAGGCTTCACAACATCACTCACACAGACAACAGTCACTAGGAAAACTACATAAAGCACTAAAAACACCATTAGAGTTGCCGCTCCTGCTAGTCAAACAACTCATGCTTTAATTATGGGTCTATCTGCTGGCTAAATACCACTGGCACACACTGCTTGCCATCAAGCCCCCGATGTGCTACGTACTTCCTGGTAATCACCAACGTTGAAAAGCTTGCAGGATACTGTAAACTGGTTTATAGAGATTAGAAATGGCAGAAGCGCTGTGTGCAGGAAAGTCTGCTACGTGCAGCCCCCCTCCCCCCCCGTACTGTACAGGGCAGTAAAAAGGGGGCGTGGGTTACATAGCGACAGTGATTTGAACAGTGGCGACCCGGTCACATATCTGCAATGAAGCTCTCCAAAAGTCTTCCGAGTGAAAAACTGCCAAATGTTGTGCCGCTCAAGCACCCGAGCTGGCGTCACAAGGAGGTTTCTAGCCACACGGCTTGGCTGGCCTCGTGGTTTTAGATATTACACCCCATCCTTCAGTAAAACAAAATGGCGGGCGTTTCACTGTGTCATTTCAAAGAGCACGTGAAGGAGACTCCTGGCAAGGAATTGACATGGGAGTGCGGCGATCAGTTTATCGCTGGACAGACGCAGAAAAAGCCCCACAACACAGCTAATAGAAAATATGTCCACCTCTTTATATGCGAACTCTGAACCCACTGCAGCCTTTCATTCAGTTGCATAAGCAAATTCAACATCTCCCTTTGCAGACTTCATAAAGACGATGATGCGAATGCGCACGGAAGCAGCTTGCTATATAGTTACACAATAAGATGTCCATAGTATAGGGGCCAATGCGAGCATCCAGGCCCTGTTCCTAAGACTGACAGCTCAGATTGGCCTGATGTCTTACATACAATGAACAATTACCGCAAAGCTGTCATTAACGCGCGCAGCAAACCAAACAATGGGGACTCGCTTATCCTAGTGACGCCAGCACAAGCACATGGGACGTTACACTTACAAGCCGGCTGAGGGAGCGCAGATGGCTGTGTGTGTGTGGCTCTGTGTGTGTGTGGGTGGCTCTGTGTACGTGTGGGAGGCTCTGTGTGTGTGGCTCTGTGTGGGTGGCTTTTTTGTATGTGGCTTTGTCTGTGTGTGGGTAACTCTGTGTGTGTGTGTAGGTGGCTATGTGAGTGGCTGTGTGTGTGTGGGTGGCTTTGTGTGTGTGGCTCTGTGTGTGGGTGCAAATGCAATATGTCTCGCATTTGAGAGTGATTAAGCTATTGACATTGTAAATAACAATGCCGTTTCTTTAACCTCTTGCGTGCCCCGCCCTTTCCCCGCCCTGTGCCGGGCTTTCTATTAGCGGGCGGAGTTCATGACGAGATGGTCTCGTCATGGGCACAGCGCAACCGCGGCCCATGACGAGACCATCTCGTCATGGGCACTGAAGGGGTTAAATGTTTTAAAAACAAAAACAAAAATAATGTCATGAGCAATGCCAATAGCTCTAACTTTAACAATGCAGCGACCATTGCATTGTAAATGCTAGTTTGATATTTCCGTGGGAAGATATCTTATCTTGACAGTGGATGGGGCTAAAACAGTGTGAACAGCTTTAGTAGAAGTGTCATAATTGTGTGTAGCCAGGGGAAGTTAGCCCCCAAAAAAGTTCCACACAAAAGTAGTGAATGAACATAGTAATTTAGGTTTGGAAACTGATAAGAGCCCTTTTCTTAAGATATATTAAATACAAGAGATTCCACAAACACAGCGCAAGCTCTCTGCAGGAGAAACCTAACAAGCATTGGCATAGCCAATAGGTCTCGCATTTGGGACCTTATAAGTGTTTAGCCATGCAACAGTTGCATAACTAAATACTTATAAGGTCCCAAAAGCGAGACCTATAGGCTATGCCAATGCTTGTTTCTGCTTATTACTGCTCTGTAGTAATGGCGGAACCCGTGCTTTAGCTTAAACATCTTAAGCTAAAGTTGAGTGCCGAGATTGCTTTTAAAGTAAAGAATTGTCTATTTCTTTACTTTTGAAGCAATCTCAGCACCCGACTTTAGCCTAAGATGTTTAAGCTAAAGCACGGGTGCCACCATTACTACATAGAATTAATAAACAGAAAAAAAAAGCAAGCGCCAGCTTCGAGAAATGACTGCCGTGTGCCACCAACGTGAACCGCGGGGCCAAAGTGAAAGTGATCGCGGGGATGGTGTTTAAGGCTGGAGGTTTGCTCGTGCACGCTCGCGTGAACACAAGCTTGTCGCCAGCCAGCAGAACATTAAAAACTCACCTACTAAAGTCTCTCCGAGCAACGCATGCGCGCTTATTCAGCGAGACCTAAAAATGAGAACTGAAAGTATGTATAGAGAAAGCTGCGGCACTTCCGTGAGGAGTGAGCTCTTATTACACTGTAATTAAACCAGAAATACCCGGTCGGTTCCAGACTCGGCACGGAACAGTCAGGTACACATAAGATCAGTGAATTCGATGAAAGCTCCCGCACAGCGCCTTGACGCGTGCGCTACAACCCGGAACAAGGCCCTTGCTGAGATTAACTCTCCGCCCCAGCCCTGCTGCTACCGGTTTACAAGGCTTGTTTTCCATTACTGCTTTGTAAAGTTTTCCAAACTGTTCTAATGTTCAGAACTCTTCTCCGAAGCTTTGTCTTCCGTGCCCCTTCGCACTGCACAGACGTGCCCTACCGTGCCTGCGTCAGTCACCCTGCCCGTGCCATCTGTGCCCTGTTTACCATCACTCACATGAAGAGTGTGTTTCCAGTCCCTGCTCTTTCACGCACTGAGGCGTGAACAAGGGGCAGCGCTTCAAAGGCGAACACGAGGTGCCCTGTAATAACGCACATGTTGGCGAGCGCCTCCTTTCATCCGGGGAACACAGCATTTTTATTCAGCACCGAACCTCCGAGGAAGGTTCTCCTTTCAATCGGGGTATTTGTATTCAACACCGAACTTCCGTGGGCGCCTCCTTTCATCCAGGCAACACATTATTTTTATACAGCACCGAACCTCCCAGGGCGCCTCCTTTCATCCGGGGATTACGGTATTTTCATTCAACACCTAACCTCCGGGGGCGCCTCCTTTCATCCGGGGAACACGGTATTTTTATTCAACCCCTAACCTCCGAGGGCGCGTCCTTTCATCCGGAGAACTCTGTATTTTTATTCAGCACCGAACCTCCTAGGGCGCCTCCTTTCCTCCGGGGAACACGGTATATTTATTCAAAACCGAACACCCGAGGGCGCCTCCTTTCATCCGGGGAACACGGTATTTTTAATCAACACCGAACCTCCGAGGGCGCCTCCTTTCATCCGGGCAACACGGTATTTTTTTTCAACACCGAACCTCCGAGGGCGCCTCCTTTCAACCGGGGAACACGGTATTTTTAATCAACACCGAACCTCCGAAGGCGCCTCCTTTCATCCGGGTAACGCGTTATTTTAATTCAACACCGAACCTCCGAGGGCAGCCTCCTGCCCATAAGAAACCACTTCCCATGGGCTTTCCAAGGGGGAATGGGAAAAAACCCTTCTGTTTTTAACACTATTCATCACACGATGTCATTTCGGGTAAGGAGTGATGTAACAGCAGTTCCTGTTAAGTCATCAGACGGCCAAAAGTCATGTGACGTCACTTCCCCTCGGGTGAGGGCGTAGGAACCCTTACTGCCGACTCCTGTGGAGAGAACTTGTTCCGTCAACCACACACTTCATAAATAGTCAGGAGGTGCAGCCGTGGGCTTTGTGTGCCGAAGTCCCTTTCCAAAAGGTGAAATGTGTCCCTCACGGGTACCCGTGGGAGCAGGCTCCTACGGGGACAAAATGGGTAGGGGTATAGCTACCACTCGTGCAGCAGGTGCAGTGGCACCAGACAACCCTGACAAGGCAGCAATTCCCTACCCAACAGCAGTCAGCGGGGCCACTGCTTACACAAGGGCCTGTGGTGTCCTCGCCACGTTTCTGGTAGCATGGACCAGTTAACTGGCTGACATTGGAAGAAATGTACTCTGGGAACCCATATGTGGGGGGGGGGCAAGGTGGTGTGGCAGAGGAAAGGGGTGGAGTCATGAGGGGCAGAGCTTAAAAAGCAGAGTCTGACAGTCCATTTATATATATTATTTTTTAAAAATCAGCTGCAGAGAAATTGGCAATATGAGACACAGAACAGTAAAATATTCCAGCTTACTTAAGTGGCCTCAAAGCGGCTTCATTTTAAAATATCTTTCAGGGTTCACAACTGCTGCAGAGATCTTTCTGTACACAGCGATGTGAGAGGATTATCATAGCGGTGAGATAACTCTAGCGCTTAAAGCAGATCTGGGAGCGTTCTGTGTTAGTAAAGTAGCATGGAGGGTTAATGTGCCTGCTGCAGAGCACATCGTGTAAAGTACAGATCACAGATTTCAAGTTTATGAAGATAGGTGAGTCTGCTACTGCCTTTCACACTGAAAATGATTCTGTCACTTCCAGTTTAGAACATGTCATCCTTTCGGTATAGCGCCCCGATCTGTTTGCCAGCACAAAGGAGCTGCATGCAAACTGTGGGACATATTCACAAAGAAATGAAGCAGCTGCGGCACAGCAACAAATTTAGCAGCACCGCGCTGCATCATTTAAAAACTGCAGGAAAGCGTTGTATTCACAAGAATACAGCGCACCCTGTGTTTTCTCTTACACTGGCGCTAAAAAAGCTGCCTAGCGCCAGTGCAGGCACCCTTGTACCATGCTGCAAGGGTGTCAGTGTCGCAGGAATGATTGTTTTTGTGCAGGAAGGGACACCCTCCTGCACAAACACAATCATTAAGGGTGTTTTAATCTTTCTGCAGCGCACATAGAAAGAGCAAAAACAAGGAAAAAGAAACGTATTCCTCCACTTTGCGCCATCTCTAACATCTGCTTTTCAGTGGCATTAGTTTTTGGCACTGCCTCAGATTTACAGATCCGTGTAAACCTGGGCGGCATCAAAAAGCAATGGGTGTTGTGGTGGAACAACCACAGCAACACACGCAGATGCCTGCTGAAAGAGTACCATATTTACAAAGCGCCTTTAAGCCACGCAAAGTTGCTTAGCAGCACTTTGTAAATATGGAGCAGGGCATTCCGCCACCGGAGCGTCTTAAAAAGTGATGCTCCGGTGATGAAATGCGCTTGTGAATATGCCCCTGTAAATATTGGGATTCGATCTATATTTTTTTTGTTCTGAATCTGCTGGTATTCTAAGATTGCAGAGCAGGGTTTGTTTGGGAAGTAATAAAGTCTTTTAGCACAGAAAACCACAATCACTGTGTAGGTTTTATGTCCTGACTTTGTGTTCTCCTAACTGTTCACTGTTAATGTATAGCATACTTGTCTATAAGTATATATGATGTGTGATTCAAAGTCAGGACATGGTCTGGTATAAAATATGTGCTGGTTAATGGCACGCTCTGGTTAGCACATGCTCTGGTTAGCACATTCCCTGGTTAGCACATGGCCTGGATCAGGACATGCCTGGTTTAGCACACCCAGAAGACCTCCTAGGAGCTGTTCAGGTTTAGAAAATGTTCTCATTCAGGACATGTTCTGGTATAAGATATGTGCTGGTTAATGGCACGCTCTGGTTATCACATGCCCTGGTTAGCACATGGCCTGGTTCCGGTTTAGAACATGCTCTCATTCCGGGACATGTTCTGGTATAAGATATGTGCTGGTCAATGGCACGCTCTGGTTAGCACATGCCCTGGTTAGCACATGCTCTGGTTAGTACATGCTCTGGTTAGCATACGCTCTGGTTAGCACCTGCTCTGGTTAGCACACGCTCTGGTTAGCACACGCTCTGGTTAGCACATGGCCTGTTTAGCACATGCTCTGGTTAGCACATGCTCTGGTTAGCACACACTCTGGTTAGCACATGTTCTGGTTAGCACATGCTCTGGTTAGCACACACTCTGGTTAGCACATGTTCTGGTTAGCACATGCTCTGGTTAGCACATGCTCTGGTTAGCACATGCTCTGGTTAGCACACACTCTGGTTAGCACATGTTCTGGTTAGCACATGCTCTGGTTAGCACATGCTCTGGTTAGCATACGCTCTGGTTAGCACATGCTCTGGTTAGCACACGCTCTGGTTAGCACATGCTCTGGTTAGCACATGCTCTGGTTAGCACACGCTCTGGTTAGCACATGGCCTGGTTAGCACATGCTCTGGTTAGCACATGATTGCTAACAAAGTATCCCCACCGCTAAAGGCTCAGAGTTAGACTCACAAGCCGTCAAACGCTCAGGTGCGGAAAAGAAAGCAATTCCTTTTTGTTAGGTAATCCTCACACCCTATTGGTGTCATGCTTCATGATAGGGTTCGCCCGGCCTCCTAAAGGTCAGGGTGGGCTCGACCATATTCCAGGGAGCGCTTAGGAGAAGTAGGCCAGGGGGTCTAGAGATACAAATCCTACTGGCCTCTCCAGGTATCCCTTCATTAGTGGGGACGTAGTGGATATTTGAACAAATATATAGAAGGGAGTGGTAAGGAAGTGATGGTCCTACGACCCTAGTGTCATGCCCACATGTTTCAGCCCCTGTGTAAAGGCCTCTTAGGTCCAGGGCTTTCGTCAGGGCAAACAGAGATTCCCTCCCTGGTTCTTAAAGGGGATTTTCCTATATTTTCAAGTGGAAGGAGCGGAAAGCTGCACCCTCTGCAATGGAGTAGATATTATCTCCCCATCCAGTGACTTCACCAATTGAATCCGCCCTATTAGGGAGGGTTAACTGTTTCTCGAGGGGAGCGGTATTAAGGGTAGCCTTGTAGTCAAACGTTTGTCAGAGGTCCTGCCCCTATTCCTACCTCCCGGCATTAGCTCCCTTGAGAAACATTTCATCCTCCCCAATGGGGTGGATAGGATTGGTGAAGTCACTATCTTCTGATCAGGTCTGTGGGGACTGGGCAGAGGGGCACCATGTTTGAAACAAGGCCCTGTCAATGATATTTGAATACATTGGGTCGAAATTAAGGTCGCCTCCCCTGGCAGATGTCAAAGTAGACAAGTTGCATCCAGCCTGCACATGCTCGAATGACGTCATGACAGCAGGTAGGGCCAGGAGAGTCCTTCCTCGTAAACACAACATTCACCAGATCTGAGCTCCTCTCTGAAAGACCCTTGTGTCATCTCTTCACAGCCATCAATCTGTGCAAAGTCCAACTCTCCTCTCCCCACCTCTTGAACGGGGCCCCTCACCTCTGGACCTTGGATCCGTCCAAGGGTCTTCAGGGACTTTCCAAAGCTCTGCGGAGGTCCAGCCAGGGGCCCCAGGCAGGGGCCCCAGCTTGAGATCCATGGACTGAGCCGAGCCGAGCTCACTTTGGAGTTAATTACCACACAGGCCGGAATTACAAAGTTCAAACTTGCATGGGCTGGGACTGCTCGACCAGGGTACCAGCAAAGGTACAGAAAGACTCAGTACAGTGAGACCCGGAGCCTCGGTAAAGTGAGACCCGGAGCCTCGGTAAAGTGAGACCCGGAGCCTCGGTACAGTGAGACCCGGAGCCTCGGTACAGTGAGACCCGGAGCCTCGGTACAGTGAGACCCAGAGCCTCGGTACAGTGAGACCCGGAGCCTCGGTACAGTGAGACCTGGAGCCTCGGTACAGTGAGACCCGGAGCCTCGGTACAGTGAGACCCGGAGCCTCGGTACAGTGAGACCTGGAGCCTCGGTACAGTGAGACCCGGAGCCTCTGTACAGTGAGACCCGGAGCCTCAGTACAGTGAGACCTGGAGCCTCGGTAAAGTGAGACCCGAAGCCTCAGTACAGTGAGACCCGGAGCCTCGGTACAGTGAGACCCGGAGCCTCGGTACAGTGAGACCTGGAGCCTCAGTACAGTGAGACCAGGAGCCTCAGTACAGTGAGACCTGGAGCCTCAGTACAGTGAGACCCAGAGCCTCAGTACAGCGAGACCCGGAGCCTCAGTACAGTGAGACCTGGAGCCTCAGTACAGTGAGACCAGGAGCCTCAGTACAGTGAGACCTGGAGTCTCGGTACAGTGAGACACGGAGCTTCGGGTACAGTGAGACCCGGAGCCTCGGTACAGTGAGACCCGGAGCCTCGGTACAGTGAGACCTGGAGCCTCGGTACAGTGAGACCCCGAGCCTCAGTACAGTGAGACCCAGAGCCTCGGTACAGTGAGACCCGGAGCCGAAGTACAGTGAGACCCGGAGCCGAAGTACAGTGAGACCCGGAGCCTCAGTACAGTGAGACCCGGAGCATCGATACAGTGAGACCCGGAGCCTCAGTACAGTGAGACCCGGAGCATCGATACAGTGAGATCCGGAGCCTCAGTACAGTGAGACCCGGAGCCTCGGTACAGTGAGACTCGGAGCATCGATACAGTGAGACCCGGAGCCTCAGTACAGTGAGACCCGGAGCCTCGGTACAGTGAGACCCGAAGCCTCAGTACAGTAAGACCCAGAGCATCGATACAGTGAGACCCGGAGCCTCAGTACAGTGAGACCCGGAGCATCAGTACAGTGAGACCCGGAGCCTCGGTACAGTGAGACCCGGAGCTTCGATACAGTGAGACCTGGAGCCTCAGTACAGTGAGACCCGGAGCCTCGGTACAGTGAGACCCGGAGCCTCGGTACAGTGAGACCTGGAGCATCAGTGCAGAGAGACCTGGGGCCTCAGTACAGCGAGACCCAGAGCCACAGTACAGTGAGACCCGGAGCCTTGGTACAGTGAGACCCGGAGCCTCTGTACAGCGAGACCTGGAGACTCAGCACAGCGAGACCTGGAGACTCAGTACAGTGAGACCTGGAACCTCAGTACAGTGAGACCCGGAGCCTCGGTACAGTGAGACATGGAGCATCAGGACAGTGAGACCTGGAGCCTCAGGACAGTGAGACCCGGAGCTTCAGTACAGTCAGACCCGGAGCCTCGGTACAGTGAGACCCGGAGCCTAGGTACAGTGAGACCCGGAGCCTCAGTACAGTCAGACCTGGAGCCTCAGTACAGTGAGACCTGGAACCTCAGTACAGTGAGACCTGGAGCCTCAGTACAGTGAGACCCGGAACCTCAGTACAGTGAGACCTGGAGCCTCAGTACAGTGAGACCTGGAGAATTGAGTGTCGGGCTCAGCCTCAGTACAGTGAGACCCAGAGCCCCAGAGCCTCAGAACTGTAAGACCCCGAAGCCTCAGTACAGTGAGACCTGGAGCCTCAGTACAGTGAAACCTGGCATACCGCCTGTCAGCCTCAGTACAGTGTGACCTGGAGCCTTAGTACGGTGATACCCAGAACCTCATTACAGTGAGACCTGGAGCCTCAGCACAGTGAGACCCTGAGCCTCAGTACAGTGAGACCCTGAGACTCAGTGCAGTGAGACCTGGAGCCTCAGCACAGTGAGACCCTGAGCCTCAGTGCAGTGATACCCGGAGCCTCAGTAGAGTGAGACGCGGAGCCTCAGTATAGTGAGACCCGAAGCCTCAGTACAGCGAGACCCGGAGCCTCAGTACAGTGATACCCGGAGCCTCAGTACAGTAATATCCGGAGCCTCAGTACAGTGATACCTGTAGAACAGACTGTCAGGCTCAGCTTCAGTGCAGTGAGACCCAGAGCCTCAGTGCATTGAGACCCGGAGCCTTGGTACAGTGAGACCCGGAGCCTCGGTACAGTGAGACCCAGAGGCCCAGTATAGTGAGACCCGGAGCCTCGGTACAGTGAGACCCAGAGCCCCAGTATAGTGAGACCCGGAGCCTCGGTACAGTGAGACACGGAGCCTCAATACAGTGAGACCAAGAGCCTCAGTACAGTGAGACCTGGGGCTTCAGTGTGAGAAGTTGGCCTGGCATATGCTGTCCACTAGTTATAGTGGGCACCTTGCACCAGTCCAAACAACCCTCATTGATGATAGATTAAAGACAATGTTAGAAATGGGATTTCTGGTTGGCTAGGGTTTGCGCCAAAGCCAGGCAGAACTACCACTCTAGTCAGGGCTGGGGAGTTACACGCCAAAGATAACCCCTGCTCACCCCCTTGGTAGCTTGGCACGAGCAGTCAGGCTTATCCCGGAGGCAATGTGTAAAGCGTTTGCGCACGCACCCAGCAACAACACCCAAGGCCCACCAAAAAGGAAACTCCACACAAGGCATTATATAAAAATAGCCTTTGTATTATACCAAAACACATTAGATAAAAACACACACTTTACAATGTGCCAACAGGCACGGGCAGAATTTACAGGGGATATGTACAAGACAGGGCCACCTGGACCACTGTCAGGAATCAGCACTTTTAGAACTAGCACTTAGAATATCACTTAGAACATAGAATGTAAATCACTGTAGCGCACAACCAGTAACTACTGGTAAATGTTAAGTACCACCTACGCAACCCTAACCACCTTAGGAGAATATTGCGCAGGGAACCAGGACCTCACTAGCACCACCTGTACTAGGAGAAAAACAACCACGTAAGTATCACAATACCTGTAGGGGTATAAGCACATTACACATGACGCATCACAACACAATCAGAGGGGTAGGGAAGGAAAACACATGATGCATAACATACATTCCGCGGTGTAAAAACAAGGCACATGACGCATAAAACCACATTCAGAGGTGCAGGAAAACACAATTGCGCCAAACTCACATAAGTCACCACCTGTGACTGTCGATAGGCCAACTGGCCTGGTTGGGGCTAGGACGCCCTGTGTCCCAGTGTCAGGGGCCTAAACGGAGCAGCTGCCCACAAAGTGCTGGGCAGCTGTAGAACGATGATGGGGCCAACGCCGGAGCCTTGCAGGCTCTGGCCAACTGACTGTCCCCTGAGCCCCTCGGGGCTCTAAACAAAGGACTGGCCCCTTGGAGCCTCGCTGGGCTCAACAACAAGAAATGCCCCCTAGAGCCTCCGTGGCTCTGAACAACACTGTGGGGCAAGGTGGGAGTGGCTCGCTGCCTTCTGGGGCCGCTCTTAGCAAAAAAAGAACTGCCCCCGTATACGTTGGAGCCTCGTGGGCTCAAAGACAAAGATTGCCCTCCTCGTTGGAGTCCCGATCGGGGGGGGGGCGGAGGGGGGGAGCTCGTGACAAGCAATTTGCCCCGTCGTTGGAGCCTCTCTAGGCTCGAGAAGCCCTGCCCCCTTCGGTGGAGCGTCAGGCACTCTTACAACAATAGTGCGGGACCCGTTGGAGCGGCCTCGCGCTCTGGAACAAAGAATGTACAACAATAGTGCGGGACCCGTTGGAGCGGCCGCGCGCTCTGGAACAAAGAATGTCCCCCTACGTTGGAGCCTTCTCTGGGCTCTTTAACAAATAGGCCGCCCCCAACGAGGGAAGTGCTCACCTGTGAGAGCACACGGGCTCCGTAGATCGGCGGTGCCACTCGCGGGGCTCTCTGCGAGCCTGGGAGCCCCGCACTCGCACCTGGCTTCACCCGGTCCCCGTCCTCGGGACCGGGACTTCGTTGAGTGCTGGCCTTCCGTCTCCTCCTTCGTCCCCGGAGCGCGTGGTAGGCTCCCGTCTGCTTCCGGGTTGAGGGCCTGGCTATGTCCCGCTGCTGCCTGCCTGACTTCTGGTTCGAGGCAGCCAATGGGAGTGCGGCGATTTTTCTCTGGGGCCGCCAATGGCAGCGCGGCCCTGGAGGTGTGGAGGCAGGCACAGTGCCTCCCACGAGATCCCCGGGCCGGCCGCGGAAATTCTAGTGGGATATGAGGGGTGGGCACCCTCGATACACAGCGCTCCTTGCGCTCAATGAAAGTTAAAGCGCTCCCTGCGCTAAATACGGATAAAGCACTCCCAGCGCTAGAGCAAGGTCCAGCAACAAAGTTCTGGCAAAGTTCAGGAAGGTAGGCAGGGGGCAAGGCTGGGCCAGGGGCCAGCTCACTGGGCCCTCCAGGCAGGAAAGCAGTCCCAAGTGGCGGTCCTCCTGGCCTCCAGCAGCAGCAGCCCCCCCCTCAGATAGGATCCTGGAAGAGAACATTTTGTAAGGGGACACAGCCCCTTTTTATACACATAATACCTTTGTCTCAAGGTGCAGGGGGGGGGCGAACCAGTTACAACTGGTTCCTGAGCACTTTGTTTTGCTCAGCCCCTCTCCCTATTCAGTGAACAGGCCAGGGTCATCAGTCGCACCACAGGGGGCGGAGCCAGCATTGTGTGGGGAAAGCCCAGCCCTATTCAGGTCCTAGGTGTACTCCTCCCACCCCTCTGGCTACCGATCTCCCCATGCACCACTGGGTGACTCCTCCTGACTCTGGGGATTCCCTAGCCCGTCACATGACCTCAGCCAGCCAATCACGCAACGGGCAGTCACTGCACATTTATGCCAGAGTCTAGAAGTGGCACTTCCATACTAGCTACATAGACACAGCACACATCATCGCGCAGCATTTAATCACGCTAGTCTGCACATACCAAACTCGGCCCTGCACTCCCCACGCATCAGGAACCACCAGGGACACATACATTCCCCCATGCATTCCTATGGGAGGGCAGGCCAACCTCACTACACGCACGCACTTTACCCTGGGACACAGCGCTAAAGTGCGCAGAAGCCAAAAATCACTAACACTAGGTCACCAGTCAAAGCAAAAAGTTTTAGGGGTGAACCTGCCAGAAGGGCCAAGTCCAACAGACAACCTTTATTGAAAACTATCCTAGTGGTAGCTATGGAGAGCAGCCTTCAGGCTAAGTCTTGAAGGAGTATGAAGCAGCTTGGTTTACCAGATTATAACCTCGTAAATAACTTAATGAAAGGAGAACCACACAACGTATATATAAAATATATGTATTTATTTCTAAACACTCTCTACTAATCTCTTTATGAGATTAGAGTCCAAGATACACAATAATACAGTTCTAAAACAACCGTAAATAGCACAATATAAAATGGGCCCTAGGGGCGGACCAAACCATATATTAAGAAAGTGGTATAAGAACCGCGACTTTACTAGACACAGTGCCTAGAGCACGTAGAATCGCTGGGACCACAAGGAACCACCCAAGGTAGTGACACAGGAGACCCACGGGGGACATGTGCAGTGTGAGAACACAGCCGCCAGCCCCGTACTATTCTATGGGAAAGTCTTGGTTGGAATTTTAGAAGTTAAGGACACTTAGGAGAGGACTTTGAGCAAACCCCTTCAGACTTAGGGGGTTCTAGAGCCAGTACCCACGGGAGCACCGGAGCACTCGAGTTACCTCACCCAGGAAAGCCGGGTGCATAAGTGTCAAATGGTGTCAGGAATCGTCGTTGATTTCAATGGCGATCTCCTGCAAAGTGCTGCTGCCGGGAAAGGAGAAAAGTGTCCGGTGTGATCCAAGTCTGGATCGAAGATTATAAGAACCTGAAAGCAGAGAGGACAGAGTCTGGGTCACCTGCCAGTGGCCAGGGGCACGATAGACGAATGCCCACCGATGTCGGGTGTTTCAGGTTCGAAGAGGTGAAGCTTGACTCTGCAGCCACAAGGATCAGGAGGCGTTGACGATGACCAGGAGCTGTATTCGAGCTGTCCCAAAAGGATGTTGATTGCTGCGGTGTCGGTGCCCAGATTGGACCCAACAAGCCTTGGCAACAGCAACCCACGCAGGAAGAGAAAAGATGCTTTGGTGCGGACCAAAGGTCGGCGGGAACTTCAGAAATGCAAACCGGACAGATGCATAACAAACAACCCCTCAATGAGGGTTCTGAAGGCTGCAGAGGGGCTCTGCTCAAGCAGGGACACCCTCTCACATAAAACCCAGCACCCTGCCTTCAGGATTAGTAAGGCCTGCCATAGGGGTGACTGATAGGTTTATATGTGCAGTGATATGGAGAGATATAATGAACCTATATCTCAGTAAGGGGTGCATGCACCACCTTACCCAGGTTGCTGTAGCAGTCCTGTGGTGTCATTTTGGAGGGCTTCCCAGGGGTGGCATAATACATGCTGCAGCCCCTTGTAGGCCTCTGGGGTACCTATGCCCTGGGCACATAGTATACCATATACTAGGGACTTATAGGGGTACCCCAGAATCCAATCTGGAGTGTACCTAAAGTACTTGTAATCAATTTAAGGGAGAAAGCAGATAGGCTGGGGTCCTGAATAGCAGGATCCCAGCCAGACTAAGTCGAAAACCAGCAAAGCACCAGGAAAAAAGTGGGGACAACCATGCAGTCAGATTCCACCTTCCTACACTCAGTACAGCGAGACCTGGAGACTCAGTACAGTGAGACCCGGAGCCTCAGTACAGTGAGACCCGGAGCCTCGGTACAGTGAGACCAGGAGCCTCAGTACAGTGAGA
Source organism: Triturus cristatus (assembly GCF_964204655.1). NCBI lineage: Eukaryota > Metazoa > Chordata > Amphibia > Caudata > Salamandridae > Triturus > Triturus cristatus. The sequence continues at coordinate 19,396,609 of NC_140594.1, read as the reverse complement.
CCAGGAGCCTCAGTACAGTGAGACCTGGAGCCTCAGTACAGTGAGACCCGGAGCATCGATACAGTGAGACCTGAAGCCTCAGTACAGTGAGACCCGGAGCCTCAGTACAGTGAGACCCGGAGCCCCGGTACAGTGAGACCCGGAGCCTCGGTACAGTGAGACCCGGAGCCTCAGTACAGTGAGACCCGGAGCCCCGGTACAGTGAGACCCGGAGCCTCGGTACAGTGAGACCCGGAGCCTCGGTACAGCGAGGCCCGGAGCCTCAGTACAGTGAAACCCAGAACCCCGGTACAGTGAGACCCGGAGCCCTGGTACAGTGAGACCTGGAGACTCAGTACAGTGAGACCCGGAGCCACAGTACAGTGAGACCCGGAGCCTCAGTACAGCGAGGCCCGGAGCCTCAGTACAGTGAGGCCCGGAGCCCCGGTACAGTGAGACCCGGAGCCTCGGTGCAGTGAGACCCAGAGCCTCAGTACAGTGAGACCCGGAGCCCCGGTACAGTGAGACCTGCAGCCTCAGTACAGTGAGACCCGGAGCCCCGGTACAGTGAGACCTGCAGCCTCAGTACAGTGAGACCCGGAGCCTCAGTACAGTGAGACCCGGAACCCCGGTACAGTGAGACCCGGAGCCTCAGTACAGCGAGACCCGGAGCCTCGGTACAGTGAGACCCGAAGCCCCGGTACAGTGAGACCAGGAGCCTCGGTACAGTGAGACCCGGAGCCTCGGTACAGTGAGACCCGGAGCTTCAGTCAGTGAGACTTGGAGCCTCAGTACAGTGAGACCCGGAGCCTCAGTACAGTGAGACCTGGAGCCTCAGTACAGTGAGACACGGAGCCTCAGTACAGTGAGACCCGGAGCTTCAGTACAGTGAGACCCAGAGCCTCGGTACAGTGAGACCTGGAGCCTCAGTACAGTGAGACCCGGAGCTTCAGTCAGTGAGACTTGGAGCCTCAGTACAGTGAGACACGGAGCTTCGGTACAGTGAGACCTGGAGCCTCAGTACAGTGAGACCTGGAGCCTCGATACAGTGAGACCCGGAGCCTCGGTGCAGTGAGACCCAGAGCCTCAGTACAGTGAGACCCGGAGCCCCGGTACAGTGAGACCTGCAGCCTCAGTACAGTGAGACCCGGAGCCCCGGTACAGTGAGACCTGCAGCCTCAGTACAGTGAGACCCGGAGCCTCAGTACAGTGAGACCCGGAACCCCGGTACAGTGAGACCCGGAGCCTCAGTACAGCGAGACCCGGAGCCTCGGTACAGTGAGACCCGAAGCCCCGGTACAGTGAGACCAGGAGCCTCGGTACAGTGAGACCCGGAGCCTCGGTACAGTGAGATCCGCAGCTTCAGTCAGTGAGACTTGGAGCCTCAGTACAGTGAGACCCGGAGCCTCAGTACAGTGAGACCTGGAGCCTCAATACAGTGAGACACGGAGCCTCAGTACAGTGAGACCCGGAGCTTCAGTACAGTGAGACCCAGAGCCTCGGTACAGTGAGACCTGGAGCCTCAGTACAGTGAGACCCGGAGCTTCAGTCAGTGAGACTTGGAGCCTCAGTACAGTGAGACACGGAGATTCGGTACAGTGAGACCTGGAGCCTCAGTACAGTGAGACCTGGAGCCTCGATACAGTGAGACCCGGAGACTCAGTACAGCGAGACCTGGAGACTCAGTACAGCGAGACCCAGAGACTTAGTACAGTGAGACCTGCAGGCTCGGTACAGTGAGACTTGGAGCCTCAGTACAGTGAGATCTGGAGCTTCAGTACAGTGAGACCCGGAGTCTCAGTACAGTGATACCCGGAGCCTCAGTACAGTGAGACCCCGAGCATCAGTACAGTGAGACCCGGAGCCTCGGTACAGTGAGACCCGGAGCCTCAGTACAGTGAGACCCGGAGCTTCAGTACAGTGAGACCCGGAGCCTCAGTACAGTGATACCCAGAGCCTCAGTACAGCGAGACCCGGAGCCTCAGTACAGTGAGACCTGGAGCCTTGGTACAGTGAGACCTGGAGCCTCGGTACAGTGAGACCTGGAGCTTCAGTACAGCGAAACCCAGAGCCTCAGTACAGCGAGACCCGGAGCCTCAGTACAGTGAGACCCGCAGCCTCGGTAATGTGAGACCCGCAGCCTCGGTACAGTGAGACCTGGAGCCTCAGTACAGTGAGACCTGGAGCCTCAGTACAGTGAGACCCGGAGCCTCAGTACAGTGAGACCCGGAGCCTCGGTACAGTGAGACCTGGAGCCTCGGTACAGTGAGACCTGGAGCCTCGGTACAGTGAGACCTGGAGCTTCAGTACAGCGAGACCCGGAGCCTCAGTACAGACTGAGACCCGGAGCCTCTGTACAGTGAGACCCGGAGCCTCAATACAGTGAGACCCGCAGCCTCAGTACAGTGAGACCTGGAGCCTCAGTACAGTGAGACCCGGAGCCTCAGTACAGACTGAGACCCGGAGCCTCAGTACAGTGAGACCCGGAGCCTTGGTACAGCGAGACCCGGAGCCTCAGTACAGTGAGACCCGCAGCCTCAGTACAGTGAGACTTGGAGCCTCAGTACAGTGAGACCCAGAGCCTCAATACAGTGTGACCCGGAGCCTCGGTACAGTGAGACCCGCAGCCTCAGTACAGTGAGACCTGGAGCCTCAGTACAGTCAGACCTGGAGAATTGAGTGTCTGGCTCAGCCTCAGTACAGTGCGACCCAGAGCCTCAGTACAGTGAGACCCGGAGCCTCAGTACAGTGAAACACGTGGTCTTACCTCTGACATTCCCAGGTGAAGGCTGCATATTCAGGGATGTTGTAACAATGAGGCGTTTAACCCTTAAAAGTACAGTTGGCATCGAATATATGCCACAATATTGCTTACAATCCTAGGTCAAGTGAGGACACTGACATCCGACTTTAATTAGACAGAGCCCGACTTTATCTCCACTCTTCAGAGGAGACAATAGGATGCTGAATGTTCGGAGGAAGTCCCGCCCTCCGCCTGTGATTGGCGCAGACCCCGCCGAGTGCAGGCCTTGCCAAGGTGCCCTTCAGGGCTCTCTTCTAAGTTTCACACAGAGTGGAGGCGGAGAGAACAGTCTTATCGTGTTAACACACTCGGATGCAGCCTGCACGGCTGTGATTGACACATGCGCAGGTCTGCCCGCTGCCTGCGTCGGCGCATCACGGGGCTGCGCAGATGTTCCAAGCCTCACTTCTAGCGACGATTGAAATGCACCGAGGAGAGGCGCGGGGGCGGGGTGGGGGCATGTGTGCAGTCTTAGGCATGGTGCAAGTAAATGTCATGGTGATGCCCCTGTCAGTTCTACATGCTTCAAAAGATGCGCAGACTGCGCGCATCCCCGGGCACAGTTTTAGGGATCACCATGATATGCAATGCCCCTCCTGCCCGGGTGCTCACTTCTTTCACACACATGGTCGGAAGCAGCACTCACGTTCAGACACATTCAGATGCAGCCATGACTCTTACATAAGACGCCTTCTTCATCGTCATCAGTGGTATCAATTCTTCTGATCAACGTTCCTGGGAATAATGCTATCGGCATCATTACTACGAGCGTCACTGACATGCAGAGTACTGTGTGCTGAGGCCTTACGGCTGCTCGAAACATTATGTAAATAACCTTTAAGTTAGTGTAGCGCCTGGATCTGCTGTAAGTTATTGTAGCGCCTGTATCTACTGTAAGTTATTGTAGCGCCTGCATCTGCTGTAAGTTATTGTAGCGTCTGCCTCTGTTGCAAGTTACTGTAGCGCCTGCATCTGTTGTAAGTTATTGTAGCGGCTGCATCTGCTGTAAGTTATCGTAGCGCCTGCATCTGCTGTAAGTTATTGTAGCGCCTGTATCTGCTGTAAGTTATCGTAGCGTCTGCCTCTGTTGCAAGTTATTGTAGCGCCTGCATCTGTTGTGAGTTACTGTAGCGGCTGCATCTGCTGTAAGTTAGCGTAGCGCCTGCATCTGCTGTAAGTTATTGTAGCGCCTGTATCTGCTGAAAGTTATCGTAGCAGTACAAAAGGGGGTGGTGATGGACGGAGCATCTGAGCCAATCAAACACTCACACCCAGTCAACAGATCTGGGTTTGATCCATCACCATTCTTTAGCCCACTCTTTCCACCCCAGTTCCGACATGGCCATATGCAAATCAGTCTGACCCTGTGCCTCATGGGAACAGTCCAGCCCAAACTGCCAAGCCATGTCTTCCCTGGACCGGAAACAAGCTTCCTAGGACCGGTTTCTGGCATTTCAGCCGTCTTCAGCCAGGCTTGCTTGAATCCAGTGGCAAAGTGAGCAAGGGACTCACGTCTGAGCATACCCTGCCAACTTATGGCGAACAAAGCGATACAAAAGGGGGTGGTGATGGACGGAGTATCAGAACCAATCAAACACTCACACCCAGTCAACAGATCTGGGTGTGAGTGTTTGATTGGTTCTGATGCTCCGTCCATCACCACCCCCTTTTGTACCGTAAGTTATCGTAGCGCCTGTATCTGTTGTAAGTTATTGTAGCGCCTGCATCTGCTGTAAGTTATTGTAGCGCCTGTATCTGCTGTAAGTTATTGTAGCGCCTGTATCTGCTGTAAGTTATTGTAGCGCCAGTATCTCAGCTTTCATAATGACTGCCCGGGCTGCTTAACGTGAGCTGTCCTGCACGTTCGGTTCTGTCGGATCAAAATGTCAATTTATGCTTTTGCTTCCCATTGGCCACATTACACTTACAGCGCATTTTAATTGTTTGTGCCGGGCGCACCTTTAAAAAGGTGCGCCAGGCGATAGCAATGAAAGTGCGTCCTATTACGATGAATGCGCGGCCCCCAGGGCAGCCGCAAACTACTCAGGGCAGCGCAGTCAGGTGAAAAATGGAGCGGCTGCTTTAAAGCTCCTCTGTTTATTCACAGTGCAGGCGGCACCTGCCTGCACTTTTAAAGGGAATTAGAGATCCCCTTGCAGTCAGCGACTACACTCCCCTGAAAAGGAAGTCTGGGGGGTCCATGGGACCCTGTTCTACCCGCCAGAGGGCTGCCATCAGGGGGCACTGTCAATTTGCCTTCTGAAGGCTTCCTTGCCTCTGCGCCCACATCGGTAATACTGCAGGCCGCAGAGGCTAAGGGATTTCCTCATTTGCATGGGGCACGCCCCATGCCAATAAGGAAACGCCCCCTTGAAGGTAGCACTGGCTAGCGGTATTGGTACTACAGAAGAGGCCGCACAAACGTCTGCCGCCCCTTCTGTAATACCAAAGTGCCCAAGGGCATGCAGAACGGGCGCAAACATCGGCTGCACCCCCGGGGCACCTTATGTAATACGGCACCATATATGTACAGTTTGTGGTAACCTTCTCAGTCCTCCATTATGGGAGCCCCGGAGGTTTTCAGATTCAAGTGGAGTGCAGCCCTACACCTGAACTCTAATCACTGCCTAGGAGACAGCCAATTAAAGGTCTTGCCTGCTAGACAGCACATGTGCAGTCTGTTGCAAGATGGTGTGGGCTTAGAGGAACAAACCGGGGTTGGATCCCATCCTCTGCTACCATTGGTCGGCTTTCCACCCCTTTCATTTTCCTGCTTCTTATTCACGCCCCTCCTTGGCAATCTTTTGTTTTTCCCTCTCATGTTTCATGACCTCGTCAATATAGGAAAATACGATATTAATGCACTTCATATTATATGTACTTATAATAATGAACCCACTTCACCGTTGTTGAATCCACCCGATAGGATTGACCTCTCAACCCAGAGTCAGAAGTATGTGGTCAGGCAGGCCCTGCGACCTAGGACTGAAGCAACTGATGGACAGATCTCAGGCGGGGCGGCACCTAACCCGTAGACAAGCGGGTGAACAGGGAAACCCTGATCGATCCAACAGATAGGCAGCAACATCACAAGGGTCTTAGGAGATTGGCCGGATGGACGCGTGTTCCCAAAACACCCTAACGTCAGACGCCACACTAAATTAGTGACACTTGGCCAATCAGAACACAGCAAGCACACTACACACAGTAATCACGCGCTCCCCAAGCCGGACATCTGGAGACATACCCACTGCCCTGCATTATGTCCACGCCTCAGCACTTGTGCGCTTCTTATCAAATGACCAGATTTATGGGTCCGTGTCTAGGCCCAGATTTCTTTCTCCCAGGGAATGTACAAATTACTTTTTGATGATTTATATAATGTATAAAATGATGGGCAAAGCCAATGTGCTTTGAGACATACTTCAGATGCTGACCTTGTCGACGGGTCTCCCGGCTGCTGCGTTTAATTAAACCATCTGTTTCTGTTTTACCAAACGCCTCTTGACTTATTTTTTCAAGGTAAATTCACATTCAACCACCATCCTCTTTAGCATCTCTGTAGATTGGCTGGATCCCATGCTATCACTCCTTGCTTTACAAGCACTCCTTTTTTCTTTCCAGTAAAGCTCTCCACGAGGGTGCATGTTTTATTCCGCTGTCTCCATCATGCACTTCTGTTCCCTTGCATTCTGTATTGCCACTGGTGGTCCCAGACTTTGCCCAGTGGCCATTGGTAGTCCCAAACTTTTTACGGTGCTCCTGTTTTGGTACTGACCTCATAATTTCGCATGGTCCTTTCTACCCATATTTGCTAGCCGGGACGGAATTACAACCGGCGTAGAGAACTTTACTCTTTCTGACAATCTGCCCATTAGCCCTGAAGAAGTCGTGGGTTAACACCCAGACGAAACACGTGTTGGCTGGGCAATTGATCACCAATTAAAAACCACAAAAGAAAGAAAACGCCATCTGACCACTGTTATAATTGTGTTTTTGTTCACTGACAGTAATCTATACTGTTAATATTCTCATGTGTGCACGGGTCATCTGTTTTTGCTTTAATCGTAGACTTCGGTCTATATTGGGGGTTTAGGGTTATCCCCCAACCTGTAGCACCGTGCAAATTCGTATTGCAATATACTTACGTACATACGAGTAGGCGCCATCGCATACCGCATCACGTCAAACCCTCTATGAGATTTTATACTGGTTGTCCCAAACTTTGCCCGGTGGTCACTGGTGGTGCCAGACTTTGCCCAGTGGTCACTGGTTGTCCCAAACTTTACCTGGTGGTCACTGGTGGTGCCAGACTTTGCCCGGTGGTCACTGGTGGTCCTAAACTTTGCCTGTGGTCACTAGTGGTCCCAGACTTTGCCCGGTAGCCACTGGTGGTTCCTGACTTTGCCCGGTGGCCACTGGTGGTCCCAGGACCTGACGAAGGGTGCAATGGGCTCAGTAAGGAAGACCATGACCATGGATTTGAAGACTCATGGACACAGTAGAAAGATTTACCTATCCAGAGTTTTCTTAGAAATGCACCTTGAACGCACCCTACTCAGGTTTTTGTAAATATCCCGCTCCCCCCCATGAACCAGACCTGTGACCCTCGGCAGAGGTCTGAGCTGGTGAACACTTCCGGCTCCTGATGAAGGCCAGGGGTGCCCAGGAGGTAGCCGGGGCGCCCCTCCCCGGAAGATGCTCGCATTTAGGCTCGACTCTTCTGATAATTGATTTTAAAAAGAGCGGCGAGAGGATGCCGAGCGGGATCTTGGCGCCGTTCTCGCTAAACAATCAGCCTTTGATTAGCCTTCTCATTAAAATATAAGCAAAGCTAATCCAATCAGCGCGAGCGATAAACCCAACAGGACTGGCATTATCATTAGAGGCATTAAACCATCATCTCCTCGCGCCTGCTTTGTCATCGAATATGAATCCAGCGCTGAGCACATCCGCGGAATTATTCATGACAGGCGCTAGGCGGCACGCGGCGCTTCTTAATGCACCGGGGAATCCAGGAGCCCGGAAGATGGGATATCAGACAGCACCTGTCAGGGACGGAGGAGGAGGCGCCTCGTGATATGTCTCGACAGCTCCTGCCTGCGGCGAGGGAAGCTCTAATGGAAAATGTATAAGACTCCCAGATAATGCCCGGCTTCACAGCCTGTCTCGAGGACATGCAAGCTCCAGATACATGCAGCGCAGTGTTTGCAGCAGATTAGGCTTCAAAGCGCTATAAAGTGCATTACACTTTGGAGATTAGATGAATCTCCTATTGCCTATTAAACTGTTGCATTGACTGCCAGTGCTTCCGGGCGGGGCCACGTGCGCTGCCCACACCCCATCTACAGAGCTGTGTTTCCAGTTGGCGCTCTCAAGTGGGCCGCCTGGCAGCGGAGCAGGGGCTGTAGGGGTCACTAAAGTAAGTACCCTGTCAGGTGCCCTTCAACAGGAGCAACAGGGTCTCATGGCCGAGCTCTGACATACCGAACAGGAGATGGAACTCATATCTTAAGTTTCATTTGAGACAAAAACGTAAGTTTAACTGAGACAAATCCTTCCTTTACTACTCCTAAATGCCCTTTGTGAATACCAAAAGTGTAAAAGTTAGGACTTTGTCTCAGATCACTTTTGTAAATCGGGACCACTGTACATATGTATGTGTACACATGCATCCATGGTGCAAACTTCTCTCTTGAGGACACAACAGTAGTGTGTATATGTATGTACATGTGTGTCGATGGTGCACACCAGGACACAACAGTGGTGTGTACATGTGTATCCATGGTGCACACTTCTCATTTCAGGGCACAACAGCAGTGAGTGAAATATGCACAAACTGTGTACATGTGCCTCCATGGTACACACTTCTCATCTGAGGACACAACAGCGTTGTGTACACGTGTGTCCATTGTGCACACTTCTTGTCTGAGGAGGACACAACAACAGTGTGTGAATTATTCTTAAAGGGTGTACCAGCGGTGTGTACATGTGTGTACACGTATGTTCATAGTGCATACTTTTCATCTGAGGACACAACAGCAATGTGTACATGTGTGTACATGTATGTCCATAGTACACACTTCTCATCTGAGGACACAACAGCAATGTGTACATGTGTGTACACGTATGTCCATAGTGCACACTTCTCATCTGAGGACACAACAGCAATTTGTACATGTGTGTACACGTATGTCCATAGTGCACACTTCTCATCTGAGGACACAACAGCAATGTGTACATGTATGTACACGCACATCCATACTGCATACTTCTCGTCTGCGGAGGACACAGCTGCGGTGTGTGAAGTATTCATAAAGTGTGTACCTGTGAGCACACGTGTGTCCATGGTGCAGACTTTTCATCTGAGGACATAGCAGCGGTGTGTGAAGTATTCTCAAAGTGTGCACCTGTGTGCACACGTGTGTCCATGGTGCAGACTTCTCATCTGAGGACACAGCACCGGTGTGTGATATATTTACTAAAGTGTGCACCTGTGTGCACAGGCGCGCACGGCGCACCCCTCCCTTCGGCGGCCGCAGCATCCGCCTTCATCCGCCGTCTGGACCACAAAGTCTGAAAGGTCATCTCTGCTCTCTCTCCAATCGAAGACACGAATGAACCTTAATCAGCGGAACTGAGAGCAGCAGGAAAAACGAGATGCACCTGACAGTGAAAAATGCTTCTGTTTACAAGTTGCCCAAACTAGCGGACCCCGCGCTGGGGGGGGCGCACGGCGGAGGCGCGCGCTGAATGCAGAGCTCCGAGATGCACAAAATGAAATATACGCGTGACTCGGGCCACGGCGTGGACGGATGAGCACTTCCAGCCCTGGCAAGAGAGGCGAATTTTAATTTTCTCTGGCAATTAATAGCCACACAGTCACTTTCCTGGCCCATCACATTTCACTTTGCAGCAAATGTTAGACCCCGATCGATACCTCTTGGTGCAGGCCCGGAGAAAGGAGGGCTGTGCAGATTTCAGGCAATGCCCGATTGTGGCATCGTGTGCCTAACAAGTGTTACATGTGCTAAGTTGCTGCAGTGAAATCTGATGTTCATTACAATGTCGAGTGGGGGCGGGGCTCTGAAGATCCGACAAAGCCCTTTCTCCATAATGACGTCACTCTCTCTGCAACTGCAGGCGTGCTTCCGGAAACAGTTTTCACGTGCAAAGGTTCTTCGACACACCCAGCATGCAAGGGGTTATTTGTACAGTGAGATAACGTCACACAGAAGAGGCCGTCCCCGTCAGGAGAGGGGTTTTCATTCGAAGACGCTGGGATGTGCAATCCTGGAGCATCAGACAGTGTGTTCTTGTCTCAGTGTCACTGGGCCTTGCCTAAAATAAGGAACTCGACCTTCGCACTTAAGTCATACATGCATGGGTCGCCTCCTTCGGCACAGCGCCCTAAAGAACATGCCATTGCATTCACCTTCACACACATGACAAAACAAATCACACATAGATAGGTCGTGTTCTGAATTCCAAACATCGTTCTCAAAACTTCCGGTGTTGGGCAGTGACCATCCAAACTAGCAACCAACAAGCTGTATCAGGACTTCTTGGCACTGATTCTGGGAGGGTGAGTGGTCCCCAAGTGAAGACGTTCTGATACCTCTCAGACACGCCCCACCACCCTTAGAGACAGTGCATCTACTGGGCTCAGCAGCCGGGAGGACACTGCCCCCTGAGATAGCGCACGCCATGTTGAATCTTCACTGGAGTCTGGAGGGAATGTTCGTAGAATCAGATGTTCCTTCTATTTAAGAAGGTGGTGTTCAGACTTTTCAGGGGGTTCGAAAGTGGAGCTGGGTGAGTTCCGCTTACAGGGGGTGAAGAGAATGTACCCCTTTCCTGATTATTGAATGGCGCTCTGCAGAGCACATGGAAGAGGACGAGCTCCATTTAACCTTTCTTTGTCCCTTGCACAATCTTCAGCTCTGCAGTGTCAAGTTCACAATCGTCAGCCCTGCAGAGTCCAATGCACAATCTACAGCTCTGCAGTGTCCAGTGCACAATCTTCAGCTCTGCAGTGTCCAGTGCAAAGTCTGCAGCACTGCAGAGTCCAGTGCACAATCTTCAGCTCTGCAGTGTCCAATGCACAAACTACAGCTCTGCAGTGTCCAGTGCACAATCTTCAGCTCTGCAGTGTCAAGTTCACAATCGTCAGCCCTGCAGAGTCCAATGCACAATCTACAGCTCTGCAGTGTCTAGTGCACAATCTTCAGCTCTGCAGTGTCCAGTGCACAATCTTCAGCTCTGCAGTGTCAAGTTCACAATCGTCAGCCCTGCAGAGTCCAATGCACAATCTACAGCTCTGCAGTGTCTAGTGCACAATCTTCAGCTCTGCAGTGTCCAGTGCACAATCTTCAGCTCTGCAGTGTCCAGTGCAAAGTCTTCAGTTCTGCAGTGTCCAGTACACAGTCTGCAGCACTGCAGAGTCCAGTGCACAATCTTCAGCTCTGCAGTGGCCAGTGAAAAGTCTGCAGCACTGCAGAGTCCAGTGCACAATCTACAGCTCTGCAGCGTCCAGTGCACAAACTTCAGCTCTGCAGTGTCCAGTGCACAATCTTCAGATCTGTAGTGTCCAGTACACAGGCTGCAGCACTGCAGAGTCCAGTGCACAATCTTCAGCTCTGCAGTGTCCAGTGCACAATCTTCAGCTCTGCAGTGTCCAGTGCAAAGTCTGCAGCACTGCAGAGTCCAGTGCACAATCTTCAGCTCTGCAGTGTCCAGTGCATAATCTTCAGCTCTGCAGTGTCCAGTGCACAATCTTCAGCTCTGCAGTGTCCAGCGCAAAGTCTGCTGCACTGCAGAGTCCAGTACACAATCTTCAGCACTGTGGAGTCCAGTGCAAAATCTTCAGCTCTGCAGTGTCCAGTGCACAATCTTCAGCTCTGCAGTGTCCAGTACATAATCTTCAGCTCTGCAGTGTAACGTGCACAATCTTCAGCTCTGCAGTGTCCAGTGAAAAGTCTGCAGCACTGCAGAGTCCAGTGCACAATCTTCAGCACTGCAGTGTCCAATGCACAATCTACAGCTCTGCAGTGTCCAGTGCAAAGTCTGCAGCACTGCAGAGTCCAGTGCAAAATCTTCAGCTCTGCAATGTCCAGTGCACAATCTCCAGCTCTGCAGTGTCCAGTACACAGGCTGCAGCACTGCAGAGTCCAGTGCACAATCTTCAGCTCGGCAGTGTCCAGTGCACAATCTTCAGCTCTGCAGTGTCCAGTGCAAAGTCTGCAGCACTGCAGTGTCCAGTGCAAAGTCTGCAGCACTGCAGAGTCCAGTGCACAATCTTCAGCTCTGAAGTGTCCAGTGCACAATATTCAGCACTGCAGAGTCCAGTGCAACATCTTCAGCTCCGCAGTGTCCAGTGCACAATCTTCGGCACTCCAGAGTCCAATGCACAATCTACAGCACTGCAGTGTCCAGTGAAAAGTCTTCAGCTCTGCAGTGTCCAGTACAAAATCTTCAATACTGCAGAGTCCAGTGCACAGTCTGCAGCACTGCAGAGTCCTACGCACAATCTACAGCTCTGCAGTGTCTAGTGCAAAGTCTGCAGCTCTGCAGTGTCCAGTACATAATCTTCAGCTCTGCAGTGTCCAGTGCAAAGTCTGCAGCACTGCAGAGTCCAGTACATAATCTTCAGCTCTGCAGTGTCCAGTGCACAGAAGTGATACGGATTAATGAGTAACATCACAGAAGTAATACTGATCAAAGAGTAACACTGCAGAAGGGATGTTGATTATGAATAACACAACTGTGTGGCTATTGATCAACGAATAGCATCACAAAAGTAATATTGATCAATAAGTAACACCACAGAAGTAATAATGATCGATGAGCAACACTGATTAAGAGATATTGATGATCGTAAATATTACCATTGAGTGGACACTGATCAATGAGTAACATTGCAGAAGTACTACTGATCCGTACTGATACGGATGAATGAGTAACACTGCTGAAGGGATAATAATTGTAAATAATACCACTGTGTGGATACTGATCAATGGGTAACATCACAGAGGTAATACGGATGAATGAGTAACACCACAGAAGTAATACTGATCAAAGAGTAACATCACAGAAGTAATACTGATCAATGAGTAACATCATAGACTTAATATTGATGAATGAGAAACACTGCTGACGGGAAAATGATTAGTAAATAATACCACTGTGTGGATACTGATCAATGACTAACACCACAGAAGTAATAATGATCAATGAGCAACAATGATTAAGGGATATTGATGATCGTAAATATTACCATTGAGTGGACACTGATCAATGAGTAACACCACAGAAGTAATAATAATCAATGAGTAACATCACAGAAGTAATATCGCTCAATGAGAAACACCACAGAAGTAATAATGATCGATGAGCAACACTGATTAAGGGATATTGATGATCGTAAATATTACCATTGAGTGGACACTGATCAATGAGTAACATTGCAGAAGTAATACTGATCCGTACTGATACGGATGAATGAGTAACACTGCTGAAGGGATAATAATTGAAAATAATAATACCACTGTGTGGATACTGATCAATGATTAACATCACAGAAGTAATACTGATCAATGAGTAACACAACAGAAGTAAAATTGATCAATGAGTAACACTGCTGGTGGGACAATGATTGGTAAATAATACCACTGTGTAGATACTGATCAATGAGTAACACCACAGAATTTATAATGATCAATGAGCAACACTGATTAAGGGATATTGATGATCGTAAATATTACCATTGAGTGGACATTGAGTAACACCACAGAAGTAATAATAATCAATGAGTAACACTCACAGAAGTAATACTGATCAATGAGTAACACCACAGAAGTAATAATAACCAATGAGTAACACTCACAGAAGTAATACTGATCAATGAGTAACACCACAGAAGTAATAATGATCGATGAGCAATACTGATTATGGGATATTGATGATCGTAAATATTACCATTGATTGGACACTGATCAAGGAGTAACATTGCAGAAGAAATACTGATCAATGAGTAACATCGCAGACTTAATATTGATCAATGAGTAACACTGAATGATCAGTAAATAATACCACTGTGTGGATACTGATCAATGAGTAACACCACAGAAGTAATACTGATCAATGAGTAACATCACAGAAGTAATACTGATCAATGAGTAACACGGCTGAAGGGATAATATTTGTAAATAATACCACTGTGTGGATACTGATCAATGAGGAACATCACAGAAGTAATATTGATCAATGAGTAACACTGCTGGCGGGATAATAATTGTAAAGAATACCACAGTGTGGATACTGATCAATGAGTAACATCACAGAAGTAATACTGATCAGTGAGGAACATCACAGCAGTAATACTGATCAATGAGTAACCCTGCTGAAGGGATAATATTTGTAAATAATACCACGGTGAGGAGACTGATAAATGAGTAACATCACAGAAGTAATACAGATCAATGAGTAACATCACAGAAGTAATACGGATCAATGAGTAACATCACAGAAGTAATACTGATCAGTGAGTAACATCACAGAAGAAATACGGATCAATGAGTAACACTGCTGAAGGGATAATAATTGTAAATAATAACACTGTGTGGATACTGATCAATGAGTAACATCACAGAAGTAATATGGATCAATGAGTAACATCACAGAAGTAATACGGATCAATGAGCAACACTGCTGAAGGGATAATAATTGTAAATAATACCACACTGTGGATACTGATCAGTGAGTAACATCACAGAAGAAATACGGATCAATGAGTAACACTGCTGAAGGGATAATAATTGCAAATAATACCACGGTGTGGATACTGATCAATGAGTAACATCACAGAAGTAATACTGATAAATGATAACACTGCTGAAGGGATAATAATTGTAAATAATACCGCTGTGTGGATACTGATCAATGAGTAACATCACAGAAGTAATACTGATCAGTGAGTAACATCACAGACGTAATACGGATCAATGAGTAACATCACAGAAGTAATAATGATCAATGAGTAACATCACAGGAGTAATACTGATCAGTGAGTAACATCACAGAAGTAATACAGATCAATGAGTAACACTGCTGAAGGGATAATGATTGCAAATAATACCACGATGTGGATACTGATCAATGAATAACATCACAGAAGTAATACTGATAAATGAGTAACACTGCTGAAGGGATAATAATTGTAAATAATACCACTGTGTGGATACTGATCAATGAGTAACATCACAGAAGTAATACTGATCAATGAGTATCATCACAGACGTAATATTGATCAATGAGTAACACTGCTGACGGGACAATGATTAGTAAATAGTACCATTGTGTGGATACTGATCAATGAGTAACACCACCGAAGTAATACTGATCAATGAGTAACACTACAGAAATAATACTGATCAATGAGTAACACTGCTGAAGGGATAATAATTGTAAATAATGCCACGGTGTGGATACTGATCAATGAGTAACATAACAGAAGCAATATTGATCAATCAGTAACACTACAGAAGTAATACTGATCAATGAGTAACACTGCTGAAGGGATAATAATTGTAAATAATACCATGGTGTGGATACCGATCAATGAGTAACATCACAGAAGTAATACTGGTCAATTAGTAACACCACAGAAGTAATACTGATGAATGAGTATCACCACAGAAGTAATACTGATCAAAGAGTAACACTGCTGAAGGGATAATGATTATAAATAACGCCACAAGTGGAAACTGATCAATGAGTTGTACCAGAAAAGGAATACTGAATGATGATTAATACCAGAGAGGAGATACTGATCAAAGAGTAACATCACAGAAGTAATACTGATCAGTGAGTAACATCACAGAAGTAATACGGATCAATGAGTAACATCACAGAAGTAATAATGATCAATGAGTAACATCACAGGAGTAATACTGATCAGTGAGCAACATCACAGAAGTAATACGGATCAATGAGTAACACTGCTGAAGGGATAATGATTGCAAATAATACCACGATGTGGATACTGATCAATGAATAACATCACAGAAGTAATACTGATAAATGAGTAACACTGCTGAAGGGATAATAATTGTAAATAATACCACTGTGTGGATACTGATCAATGAGTAACATCACAGAAGTAATACTGATCAATGAGTATCATCACAGACGTAATATTGATCAATGAGTAACACTGCTGACGGGACAATGATTAGTAAATAATACCATTGTGTGGATACTGATCAATGAGTAACACCACAGAAGTAATACTGATCAATGAGTAACACTACAGAAATAATACTGATCAATGAGTAACACTGCTGAAGGGGTAATAATTGTAAACAATGCCACAGTGTGGATACTGATCAATGAGTAACATAACAGAAGTAATATTAATCAATGAGTAACACTACAGAAGTAATACTGATCAATGAGTAACACTGCTGAAGGGATAATAATTGTAAATAATACCACGGTGTGGATACCGATCAATGAGTAACATCACAGAAGTAATACTGATCAATGAGTATCATCACATACGTAATATTGATCAATGAGTAACACTGCTGACGGGATAATGATTATAAATAATGCCACGGGTGGAAACTGATCAATGAATTGTACCAGAAAAGGAATACTGAATGACGATTAATACCAGAGAGGAGATACTGATCAATGAGTAACATCACAGAAGTAATACTGATCAATGATTAACATCACAGGAGTAATACTGATCAGTGACTAACATCACAGAAGTAATACAGACCAATGAGTAACACTGCTGACGGGACAATGATTAGTAAATAATACCACTGTGTGGATACTGATCAATGAATAACACCACAGAAGTAATACTGATCAATGAGTAACACTCCAGAAATAATAGTGATCAATGAGTAACACTGCTGAAGGAATAATAATTGTAAATAATGCCACAGTGTGGATACTCATCAATGAGTAACATAACAGAAGTAATATTGATCAATGAGTAACACTACAGAAGTAATACTGATCAATGAGTAACACTGCTGAAGGGATAATAATTGTAAATAATACCACGGTGTGGATACCAATCAATGAGTGACATCACAGAAGTAATACTGATGAATGAGTATCACCACAGAAGTAATACTGATCAAAGAGTAACACTGCTGAAGGGATAATGATTATAAATAATGCCACGAGTGGAAACTGATCAATAAGTTGTACCAGAAAAGGAATACTGAATGACGATTAATACCAGAGAGGAGATACTGATCAGTGAGTAACATCACAGAAGTAATACTGATCAGTGAGTAACAACACAGAAGTAATAATGACCAATGAGTAACATCACAGGAGTAATACTGATCAGTGACTAACATCACAGAAGTAATACAGATCAATGAGTAACACTGCTGAAGGGATAATAATTGCAAATAATACCACGGTGTGGATACTGATCAATGAGTAACATCACAGAAGTAATACTGATAAATGAGTAACACTGCTGAAGGGATAATAATTGTAAATAATACCACTGTGTGGATACTGATCAATGATTAACATCACAGAAGTAATACTGATCAATGAGTATCATCACAGACGTAATATTGATCAATGAGTAACACTGCTGATGGGACAATGCTTAGTAAATAATACCACTGTGTGGATACTGATCAATGAGTAACACCACAGAAGTAATACTGATCAATGAGTAACACTGCTGAAGGGATAATAATTGCAAATAATACCACGGTGTGGATACTGATCAATGAGTAACATCACAGAAGTAATACTGATAAATGAGTAACACTGCTGAAGGGATAATAATTGTAAATAATACCACGATGTGGATACTGATCAATGAATAACATCACGGAAGTAATACTGATAAATGAGTAACACTGCTGAACGAATAATAATTGTAAATAATGCCACAGTGTGGATACTGATCAATGAGTAACATAACAGAAGTAATATTGATCAATGAGTAACACTGCTGAAGGGATAATAATTGCAAATAATACCACGGTGTGTGTGGATACTGATCAGTGACTAACATCACAGAAGTAATACAGATCAATGAGTAACACTGCTGACGGGACAATGATTAGTAAATAATACCACTGTGTGGATACTGATCAATGAGTAACACCACAGAAGTAATACTGATCAATGAGTAACACTACAGAAATAATACTGATCAATGAGTAACACTGCTGAAGGGATAATAATTGTAAATAATGCCACGGTGTGGATACTGATCAATGAGTAACATAAAAGAAGTCATATTGATCAATGAGTAACATCACAGAAGTAATACTGATCAATGAGTATCATCACAGACGTAATATTGATAAATGAGTAACACTGCTGACGGGACAATGATTAGTAAATAATACCACTGTGTGGATACTGATCAATGAGTAACACCACAGAAGTAATACTGATCAATGAGTAACACTACAGAAATAATACTGATCAATGAGTAACACTGCTGAAGGAATAATAATTGTAAATAATGCCACAGTGTGGATACTGATCAGTGAGTAACATAACAGAAGTAATATTGATCAATGAGTAACACTGCTGAAGGGATAATAATTGTAAATAATACCACGGTGTGGATACCGATCAATGAGTGACATCACAGAAGTAATACTGATGAATGAGTATCACCACAGAAGTAATACTGATCAAAGAGTAACACTGCTGAAGGGATAATGATTATAAATAATGCCATGAGTGGAAACTGATCAATGAGTTGTACCAGAAAAGGAATACTGAATGACGATTAATACCAGAGAGGAGATACTGATCAATGAGTAACATCACAGAAGTAATACTGATCAGTGAGTAACATCACAGAAGTAATACGGATCAATGAGTAACATCACAGAAGTAATAATGATCAATGAGTAACATCACAGGAGTAATACTGATCAGTGACTAACATCACAGAAGTAATACAGATCAATGACTAACACTGCTGACGGGACAATGATTAGTAAATAATACCACTGTGTGGATACTGATCAATGAGTAACACCACAGAAGTAATACTGATCAATGAGTGACACTACAGAAATAATACTGATCAATGAGTAACACTGCTGAAGGGATAATAATTGTAAATAATGCCACGGTGTGGATACTGATCAATGAGTAACATAAAAGAAGTCATATTGATCAATGAGTAACACTACAGAAGTAACACTGATCAATGAGTAACACTTCTGAAGGGATAATAATTGTAAATAATACCACGGTGTGGATACCGATCAATGAGTAACATCACAGAAGTAATACTGATCAATTAGTAACACCACAGAAGTAATACTGATGAATGAGTATCACCACAGAAGAAATACTGATCAAAGAGTAACACTGCTAAAGGGATAATGATGATAAATAATGCCACGAGTGGAAACTGATCAATGAGTTGTACCAGAAAAGGAATACTGAATAATGATTAATACCAGAGAGGAGATACTGATCAATGAGTAACATCGCAGAAGTAATGCTGATCAGTGAGTAACATCACAGAAGTAATACGGATCAATGAGTAACATCACAGAAGTAATAATGATCAATGAGTAACATCACAGGAGTAATACTGATCAGTGAGTAACATCACAGAAGTAATATGGATGAATGAGTAACACTCCTGGAGGGATAATAATTGTAAATAATACCACTGTGTGGATAGTGATCAATGAGTAACATCACAGAAGTAATACTGATCAATGAGTAACACTGCTGAAGGGATAATAATTGCAAATATTACCACGGTGTGGATACTGATCAATGAGTAACATCACAGAAGTAATACTGATAAATGAGTAACACTGCTGAAGGGATAATAATTGCAAATAATACCACGATGTGGATACTGATCAATGAATAACATCACGGAAGTAATACTGATAAATGAGTAACACTGCTGAAGGAATAATAATTGTAAATAATGCCACAGTGTGGATACTGATCAATGAGTAACATAACAGAAGTAATATTGATCAATGAGTAACACTGCTGAAGGGATAATAATTGCAAATAATACCACGGTGTGGATACTGATCAGTGACTAACATCACAGAAGTAATACAGATCAATGAGTAACACTGCTGACGGGACAATGATTAGTAAATAATACCACTGTGTGGATACTGATCAATGAGTAACACCACAGAAGTAATACTGATCAATGAGTAACACTACAGAAATAATACTGATCAATGAGTAACACTGCTGAAGGGATAATAATTGTAAATAATGCCATGGTGTGGATACTGATCAATGAGTAACATAAAAGAAGTCATATTGATCAATGAGTAACATCACAGAAGTAATACTGATCAGTGAGTATCATCACAGACGTAATATTGATCAATGAGTAACACTGCTGACGGGACAATGATTAGTAAATAATACCACTGTGTGGATACTGATCAATGAGTAACACCACAGAAGTAATACTGATCAATGAGTAACACTACAGAAATAATACTGATCAATGAGTAACACTGCTGAAGGAATAATAATTGTAAATAATGCCACAGTGTGGATACTGATCAGTGAGTAACATAACAAAAGTAATATTGATCAATGAGTAACACTGCTGAAGGGATAATAATTGTAAATAATACCACGGTGTGGATACCGATCAATGAGTGACATCACAGAAGTAATACTGATGAATGAGTATCACCACAGAAATAATACTGATCAAAGAGTAACACTGCTGAAGGGATAATGATTATAAATAATGCCATGAGTGGAAACTGATCAATGAGTTGTACCAGAAAAGGAATACTGAATGACGATTAATACCAGAGAGGAGATACTGATCAATGAGTAACATCACAGAAGTAATACTGATCAGTGAGTAACATCACAGAAGTAATACGGATCAATGAGTAACATCACAGGAGTAATAATGATCAATGAGTAACATCACAGGAGTAATACTGATCAGTGACTAACATCACAGAAGTAATACAGATCAATGAGTAACACTGCTGACGGGACAATGATTAGTAAATAATACCACTGTGTGGATACTGATCAATGAGTAACACCACAGAAGTAATACTGATCAATGAGTGACACTACAGAAATAATACTGATCAATGAGTAACACTGCTGAAGGGATAATAATTGTAAATAATGCCACGGTGTGGATACTGATCAATGAGTAACATAACAGAAGTAATATTGATCAATCAGTAACACTACAGAAGTAATACCGATCAATGAGTAACACTGCTGAAGGGATAATAATTGTAAATAATGCCACGGTGTGTATACTGATCAATGAGTAACATAAAAGAAGTCATATTGATCAATGAGTAACACTACAGAAGTAACACTGATCAATGAGTAACACTGCTGAAGGGATAATAATTGTAAATAATACCACGGTGTGGATACCGATCAATGAGTAACATCACAGAAGTAATACTGATCAATTAGTAACACCACAGAAGTAATACTGATAAATGAGTATCACCACAGAAGAAATACTGATCAAAGAGTAACACTGCTAAAGGGATAATGATTATAAATAATGCCACGAGTGGAAACTGATCAATGAGTTGTACCAGAAAAGGAATACTGAATAATGATTAATACCAGAGAGGAGATACTGATCAATGAGTAACATCGCAGAAGTAATGCTGATCAGTGAGTAACATCACAGAAGTAATACGGATCAATGAGTAACATCACAGAAGTAATAATGATCAATGAGTAACATCACAGGAGTAATACTGATCAGTGAGTAACATCACAGAAGTAATATGGATGAATGAGTAACACTCCTGAAGGGATAATAATTGTAAATAATACCACTGTGTGGATAGTGATCAATGAGTAACATCACAGAAGTAATACTGATCAATGAGTAACACTGCTGAAGGGATAATAATTGTAAATAATACCACGGTGTGGATACTGATCAATGAGTAACATCACAGAAGTAATACGGATGAATTAGTAACACTGCTGAAGAGATAATAATTGTAAATAATACCACTGTGTGGATACTGATCAATGAGTAACATCACCAAAGTAATACTGATTAATTAGTAACACCACAGAAGTAATACTGATGTATGAGTATCATCACAGAAGTAATACTCATCAAAGAGTAACACTCCTGAAAGTATAATAATTTTAAATAATACCACTGTGTGGATACTGATCAATGAGTAACATCACAGACATAATATTGATCAATGAGTAACACTGCTGACGGGACAATGATTAGTAAATAATACCACTGTGTGGATACTGATCAATGAGTAACACCACAGAAGTAATACTGATCAATGAGTAACACTACAGAAATAATACTGATCAATGAGTAACACTGCTGAAGGGATAATAATTGTAAATAATGCCACAGTGTGGATACTGATCAATGAGTAACATAACAGAAGTAATATTGATCAATGAGTAACACTACAGAAGTAATACTGATCAATGAGTAACACTGCTGAAGGGATCATAATTGTAAATAATACCACGGTGTGGATACCGATCAATGAGTAACATCTCAGAATTAATACTGATCAATGAATATCATCACAGACGTAATATTGATCAATGAGCAACACTGCTGACGGGACAATGATTAGTAAATAATACCATTATGTGGATACTGATCAATGAGTAACACCACAGAAGTAATACTGATCAATGAGTAACACTACAGAAATAATACTGATCAATGAGTAACACTGCTGAAGGAAAAATAATTGTAAATAATGCCACAGTGTGGATACTGATCAATGAGTAACATAACAGAAGTAATATTGATCAATGAGTAACACTACAGAAGTAATACTGATCAATGAGTAACACTGCTGAAGGGATAATAATTGTAAATAATACCACGGTGGGATACCGATCAATGAATGACATCACAGAAGTAATACTGATGAATGAGTATCACCACAGAAGTAATACTGATCAAAGAGTAATACTGCTGAAGGGATAATGATTATAAATAACGCCACGGGTGGAAACTGATCAATGAGTTGTACCAGAAAAGGAATACTGAATGACGATTAATACCAGAGAGGAGATACTGATCAATGAGTAACATCACAGAAGTAATACTGATCATTGAGTAACATCACAGAAGTAATACTGATCAGTGAGTAACATCACAGAAGTAATACGGATGAATTAGTAACACTGCTGAAGAGATAATAATTGTAAATAATACCACTGTGTGGATACTGATCAATGAGTAACATCACCAAAGTAATACTGATCAATTAGTAACACCACAGAAGTAATACTGATGAATGAGTATCATCACAGAAGTAATACTGATCAAAGAGTAACACTCCTGAAGGGATAATAATTGTAAATAATACCACTGTGTGGATACTGATCAAGAAGTAACATCACAGAAGTAATACTGATCAATGAGTAACACTGCTGAAGGGATAATAATTGTAAATAATACCATGGTGTGGATACTGATCAATGAGTAACATCACAGAAGTAATACTGATCAGTGAGGAACATCACAGCAGTAATACGGATGAATGAGTAACACAGCTGAAGAGATAATAATTGTAAATATTACCACTGTGTGGATACTGATCAATAAGTAACATCACCAAAGTAATACTGATCAATTAGTAACACCACAGAAGTAATACTGATGAATGAGTATCACCACAGAAGTAATACTGATAAAAGAGTAACACTGCTGAAGGGATAATGATTATAAATAACGCCACGATTGGACACTGATTAATGACCAAAATTACTGAAGTAATACTGTTCAATGAGTAACACTGCTGATGGGATATTGATCAGTAATTAACACCACCGTGTAGATACTGATGAATGAGTAACATCACAGAAGTAATACGGATGAATGAGTAACATCACAGAAGTAATACGGATGAATGAGTAACACCACAGAAGTTATACTGATCAAAGAGTCACACTGCTGAAGGGATATTGATTATAAATAACACAACTGTGTGGCTATTGATCAACGAATAACATCACAAAAGTAATAGTGATCAATAAGTAACACCACAGAAGTAATACTGATCAATGAGCAACACTGATTAAGGGATATTGATGATAGCAAATATTACCATTGAGTGGACACTGATTAATGACTAACATCACAGAAGTAATACTGATCAATGAGTAACACTGCTGACGGGACAATGATTGGTAAATAATACCACTGTGTGGATACCGATCCATGAGTAACATCACAGAAGTAATACTGATCAATGAGTAACATTGCAGAAGTAATACTGATCAATGAGTAACACTGCTGAAGTGATAATAATTGTAAATAATACCATGGTGTAGATACTGATCAATGAGTAACATCACATAAGTAATACTGATCAATGAGTAACACTGCTGAAGAGACATTGATCAGTAACTAACACCACCGTGGGGATACTGGTCAATGTGTAACACTAAAGAAGAGATAATGATCAGTAAATATTACCAACGAGTGGATATTGATCAATTGCTAACATCACAGAAAATACTCATCAATAATTACCATCAGACAAGGGAGATTGTTGCATGAACAATCACAAAAGAAGATATATTGATTATTGGAGTAACAAAGAGGGGACAGTAATCAATGGCTAAAAATGAAGAAAGGATGTTAATCAATAGACAGGCACCAGAGAAGAGATAATAATCAATGAACTAACTCTTCATTTAGATACTGATCAATACGCTAAAACAAGGAACCCTAATCAATGGACTATCTCCACAGAAGGGAAACCAATCAGTAGACGAACTGTTCAGCAGCAAGACTGATGAAGCGGCTGATATCATTTTGCAGAAGAGAGACTATCCAATGGAATAACACCCCTGAAGAAATATGAATCATTGAACTAATATTGAAGAAGGCCCAGATGCAAGCCTTTTGCAAGTGTCTCAGGCCAGCCTCATGGCCCTGGTGCACAGGGGGCACCTTTCTGGGTATGGGGCATGACCAGCACTTTATTGCAGAGACTGTAGACAGCTGCCTTAAGGTGCTCCCTCAAGAGGCCACAAGAGGGTGCTAGGCTTCAAACGCTTTTGTTGCTAAGGGTAAAGGAAGCACACCCAACAAAATGCCCCTTTGCCTGAGGCTGCAAAAACATTTTCACCACAGCGGTCTTGGCGAGTCAGGAATAAGGTTAGACTTGACAATAGACATGTAGGTCATCTCCCTCCTCTGTAAAGGCTGCTCCTGGTGGTGTACGCAGCACGCTACACCTACCTTAATGAAGGTAGAGACTTTTACACCACCGCCCTGTAAATTGCTTTTTATATATCTGTATTAGTGCTCATAGGCTCCTAAACACCCCTTTGCTCTGAATGATGTTCTTGCAGGTGTTACAGATTTCAAAGCACTGAAGCATTGAGTCATGATGCCTAGAAGGATAGGTTGAAGTAACTCATTCGTTGTCGAAGCACAGATTACAGGATGGAGTGACAGGAGGATGAGGCTCACAAGTTTGGACCCGCCCTCTGACCCCACCACTGGCCCATCTCTCCACCTTGACAACACTCAGTCCTGAGTGGCAGACCCTAGTGGATGAGGGAGTGTTTTGAGGGATACCAAAGTAGGCGATGAGCAGGAAAGGGGAGTGAGCCGGAGAGGATGACAGGCACAAGTGAGTACGCTGAGAGATACAGAGAAGACCTGTGGGGTGGGAAGAGACACTCGGTCAGGGTTCCAGGTGGACAAGCTGACCTGTCGTTCATTGCAAGTGATATGAAATCAGGATGATGAATGCTACAAACAAGCCATGGAAGAGCAATTGGTGGGTGGGTCTGGTCTTCCTGACACATCCCCATGTGACACAACAAGTGTGAATCTGTGTGCTATAGTCGCTGTGCCTGATGTATCAGTTTAATGCACCCCAGATGGATAGACACCCGCCAAATTCACAGAAAGTCACATGACAGTTGTATGTGTGGCAATAGGCTGTTGCTTCCCCCCACTGTTAACCTCCCCTTGGTACCTTGACACCCAGAAAGTCTCTGCTCCATGCACCAGGAGGTTATGACAGGAGACATAAGGAGGGGTAGTGAGGGGTAACCCCTATTCTGCATTTGGAGCTTCCTGTGGCCAGATGCATTTCTATAAAAACCTGTGTATGTGACAGAAAGGGGTTCAGAGTACTGGACCAATGAAAATCCAGGGGCAAGAAACCTTTGAGCAATCCTGCAGACTAATTAGGGTTCAGTGCTTAAGATGAGCCGGTGGTTTCCGGTGCTCTGCGACGGCATTACAATAATAATATTTGTCAACATCAGCACT
This sequence comes from Triturus cristatus, assembly GCF_964204655.1. NCBI lineage: Eukaryota > Metazoa > Chordata > Amphibia > Caudata > Salamandridae > Triturus > Triturus cristatus. The sequence goes on along the minus strand of NC_140594.1, from coordinate 19,370,507 downwards.
AATGACAGTCTGCCACATGGTGGCACTGTTTGTCTTCTTTCAAGATGGTCGCAATAACAGTTATTTATTCATTCAATATACGTTAAAAGTGAATAATACCAGCACTGCCGACTTTGGAGTTGAGGAAACAGGGGAGCCAGGTTTGTGTCTCGGTGTCGGCTTAATATCCTGTGATTCTAGGCAAATGATTTAATCCCCCTGCTCATGTTGTTTCCTGGTGTGATGTAACCAGTGCTTACTTTGAAAAAAAATAATTGCCAGGGCCCTTGTCACCGCCAACCATTGCACTCCTAAAAGTGTGAAAATTCAGGGTGATCTAGACTCCCAAAGCCATGAGAATGTCATGGGCAGCAGGCATTAGTCATTTTTAATGTAAATTGAATTAATAAATAGCTATTGTTGTGCTGGGATGGGGCAGAGAAGGGACACAGTGCATTGTACAGCTGATTGTAAGAGCAGCACAGAGGATGGGGCAGTGAGTGGGAGAGGTGATCAGAGGGTGGGATAGGAGTAGGGGCTCAGAGGATGGCGCTTGGACAGAGGAGTGGCACAGAGGATGGGTGGCAGAGCGAGAGAGTGGCAAGGAGGAAGGGACAGTGGAGTGAAGGAGCAGGATGGGGCAGTGAGTGTGTGAGGTGATCAGAGGGTGGGGTGGGAGTAGGGACTCAGAGTATAGGGTGGGACAGAGGATTGGCACAGGGGATGGGTGGTGGAGCGAGAGAGTGGCACAGAGGATGGGGCAGTGGAGTGGGGGAGAAGAGGCGCACAGAGGATGGGTGGTGCAGCTAGATAGGGGCTCAGAGGATGGGTTATGGAGCTAGAGAGGGGCTCAGAGGATGGGGTGGGGCAGAGGATGGGTTATGGAGCTAGATAGGGGCTCAGAGGACGGGTTATGGAGCTAGAGAGGTGCTCAGAGGATGGGTTATGGAGCTAGATAGGGGCTCAGAGGATGGGTTATGGAGCTAGAGAGGGGCTCAGAGGATGGGTTATGGAGCTAGAGAGGGGCTAAGAGGATGGGTTATGGAGCTAGATAGGGGCTCAGAGGATGGGTTATGGAGCTAGATAGGGGCTCAGATGATGGGTTATGGAGCTAGAGAGGGACTCGGATGATGGGGTGATGCAGAGGATGGGTTATGGAGCTAGAGAGGGGGTCAGAGGATGGGGTGGGGCAGAGGATGGGTTATGGAGCTACAGAGGGGCTCAGAGGATGTGGTGGGGCAGAGGATGGGTTATGGAGCTAGAGAAGGGCTCAGAGGATGGGGTGGGCAGAGGATGAGTTATGGAGCTAGAGAGGGGCTCAGAGGATGGGTTATGGAGCTAGAGAGGGGCTCAGAGGATGGGTTATGGAGCTAGAGAGGGGCTCAGAGGATGGGGTGGGGCAGAGGATGGGTTATGGAGCTAGAGAGGGGCTCAGAGGATGGGTTATGGAGCTAGAGAGGGGCTCAGAGGATGGGGTGGGGCAGAGGATGGGTTATGGAGCTAGAGAGGGGCTCAGAGGATGGGTTATGGAGCTAGAGAGGGGCTCAGAGGATGGGGTGGGGCAGAGGATGAATTATGGAGCTAGAGAGGGGCTCAGATTATGGGTTATGGAGCTAGAGAGGGGCTCAGAGGATGGGGTGGGGGCAGAGGATGGGTTATGGAGCTAGATAGGGGCTCAGAGGATGGGTTATGGAGCTAGAGAGGGGCTCAGAGGATGGGGTGGGGCAGAGGATGGGTTATGGAGCTAGATAGGGGCTCAGAGGATGGGTTATGGAGCTAGAGAAGGGCTCAACGGATGTGGTGGGGCAGAGGATGGGTTATGGAGCTAGAGAGGGGCTCAGAAGATGGGGTGGGGCAGAGGATGGGTTATGGAGCTAGAGAGGGGCTCAGAGGATGGGGTGGAGCAGAGGATGGGTTATGGAGCTAGAGAGGGGCTCAGAGGGTGGGTTATGGAGCTAGAGAGGGGCTCAGAGGATGGGGTGGGGCAGAGGATGGGTTATGGAGCTAGATATGGGCTCAGGGGATGGGTTATGGAGCTAGATAGGGGCTCAGAGGATGGGTTATGGAGCTAGAGAGGGGCTCAGAGGATGTGGTGGGGCAGAGGATGGGTTATGGAGCTAGAGAGGGGCTCAGATGATGGGTTATGGAGCTAGAGAGGGGCTCAGAGGATGGGGTGGGGCAGAGGATGGGTTATGGAGCTAGATAGGGGCTCAGAGGATGGGTTATGGAGCTAGAGAGGGGCTCAGAGGATGTGGTGTGGCAGAGGATGGGTTATGGAGCTAGAGAGGGGCTCAGAGGATGGGGTGGGGCAGAGGATGAGTTATGGAGCTAGAGAGGGGCTCAGAGGATGGGGTGGGGCAGAGGATGGGTTATGGAGCTAGAGAGGGGCTCAGAGGATGGGGTAGGGCAGAGGATGGGCTATGGAGCTAGAGAGGGGCTCAGAGGATGGGGTAGGGCAGAGGATGGGTTATGGAGCTAGAGAGGGGCTCAGAGGATGGGGTGGGGCAGAGGATGGGATATGGAGCTAGAGAGGGGCTCAGAGGATGGGGTGGGGCAGAGGATGAGTTATGGAGATAGAGAGGGGCTCAGAGGATGGGTTGGAGAAGACAAGAGGCACAAAGGATAGGTGGCAGGGTCCAGTGAGTGTCTCAGGGGATGAGGTGGGGCTAGAGAGCGGCCCAGAAGATTGGTGATGGAGTGAGAGAGTGGTTCAAAGGATGGGATGGGACAGAGAAAGGGCACAGAGAATGAGGCAGTGGAGTGGAGGAGTAGTACAAAGAATGGGGCAGTGGAGTGGAGGAGAAGAGGAGCACAGAGGATTGGGTGGTAGGGCTAGAGAAGTGCTCAGGGGATGGGGAGATGCGGAGGATGGGTGGTGGAGCTAGAAAGGGGCTCAGAGGATGGGGCGGGACAGAGAAGGGGCACAGAGGATTAGTGGTGGAGTGAGAGAGGGGTTCTAAGAAGGGGGTGGGACAGTGAAAGGGCACAGAGAATGAGACAGTAAAGTGGAGGAGCGGTACAAAGATTGGGGGCAGTAAGTGGGAGAGGTAATCAGAGGGGGTGGGTGTAGGGGCTCAGAGAATGGTGCAGAATGGGCAGAGGAGAGGCAGAGGATAGGTGGTGGGCTAGAAAGGGGTCCAGAGGAGGTGGGTGCCAAGACCAGGGTGGGGTGGGGCATGCAGAGCAGGGGATGCGGGCAACCACCAAGAGGCAGTAAGACCCTTTTGCCCTGAGCAATCGATTACAACAGGTTCCTGCTACTGCTATGAGTTGCTGAAGCTATGGAGTGATGGCAGTTCCTGTCAATGTAAAAAGTGGTCCAAGGGGATGGTGGACAATTCTATGTGTGATGGCTGGCAGTCATCTGGGGTGATGGGCAATGTCATACACCATCCCGAAGATGTACCCTTCATCCACGTACTCTAAATCTGCCCTTATATTCTATATTCCTGCAACCACTGCCAGTCTCTTACAGCCTGGCACGCCTAGGGTAGCCTCGCTCCTCAAGGAGAGCACAACTGGAGTGGCCCTCTAGACCCGAGATCCCCCGCTCTGGGTCCACATGTGTGTACATGGAGACCTCTAGCCTACACACATGATGATCGCATGCTAATAAGGTGGATCAGAAACCTACAGCTTGCTAAGATTTACTTGAGGTAAGCACATACATACTGAGCCAGGGAGTGGGCCTTTCAAAGTGACAACAGATGGTGAAAGTCTGATGCCCTCAGACACACTGGTCTCTGCCCCATAAAGAGAGCAGGGAATAAAATAATGTCCCTCTATTATTTTTCAGTGTTCCCTAGAGACAAAAACATCATGATAAAAACACATACACGTATATATTCGGGGCTTTCAGTTATCCCTCGTCAGACATTGGTCTGTTCAGTGTCATTCACATTTTACTTCTATTCACCACACCATGTGGCAAACAGCAGTGCTTCAGCCCTCCTCATTCATTGTCCTGCCCATGCGTCATTCACATTTTACTTCCACCCACCACAGCATGCAGAATATAGCAGTGGTTCAGCCCTCTTCATTGATTGGTCTGTTCAAGTGTCATTCACATTTTACTTCCATTCACCACAGTGTGCCGCTTGGGGCAGTGGTTTAGCCCTCTTCATCCACTGGTCTGTTCAAGTGTCATTCATATTTTACTTCCATTCACACAGGGCACGACTCAGGGCAGTGGTTCAGCCATCTTCAGCCATTGGTCTGTTCAAGCGTCATTCACATTTTACTTCCATTCACACAGCGTGCAGCTCAGGGCAGTGGTTCAGCCATCTTCAGCCATTGGTCTGTTCAAGCGTCATTCACATTTTACTTCCATTCACACAGCGTGCAGCTCAGGGCAGTGGTTCTGCCCTCTTCAGCATTGACTCCATTCACAGTGAGGCTCCGCATTTTCTTTTATAACGTAAACCGTTATCTACTTCACTGTCCGGGCTTGTAGGTTATCTCTGCCTTCATTTCTCATTTTATGTTTTGATATTTTTATGTCTTTTTTACTGCTCAGACAGCCTCTGCCCTGACCCCACCTGAAGGACCCCATGCGACGCTCAGACAGACAGGCTCTGCCCTGGCCCCACCGGAAGGACCCAGCTCTGCCCTGGCCCCACCGGAAGGACCCAGCTCTGCCCTGGCTCCACCGGAAGGACCCAGCTCTGCCCTGGCCCCACCGGAAGGACCCAGCTCTGCCCTGGCTCCACCGGAAGGACCCGGCTCTGCCCTGGCCCCACCGGAAGGACCCCATGCGACGCTCAGACAGACAGCCTCTGCCCTGGCCCCACCTGAAGGGCCCCATGCGAGGCTCAGACGGACCGCCTCTGCCCTGGCCCCAGGAGAAGGGCCCCATGCTAGGCTCAGACAGACAGGCTCTGCCCTGGCCCCACGAGAGGGGCCCCATGCTAGGCTCAGACGGACAGGCTCTGCCCTGGCCCCACGAGAAGGGCCCCATGCGAGGCTCAGACGGACCGCCTTTGCCCTGGCCCCACAAGAGGGGGCCCCATGCGAGGCTCAGACAGACAGGTGCTGCCCTGGCCCCACGAGAAGGGCCCCATGCGAGTCTCAGACAGACAGCCTCTGCCCTGGCCCCACCGGAAGGACCCATCTCTCACAAATATTCGGCTGAAAGAAGTTCAACGAACAAACACAGCACTGCCCAAGTTCGCAGGGCTGTGGGCACTTGTGGTTTATTGTTGAACTGTAAATATTCCAGGGTTCATGTCAAATATTCCGTTGCTATAGGAACATGTGATTTTTGGGGAATCGGCTGTCACCTGCCACCCACTACCACCCCCCCTGCTTCCTGTAAAGGATCACTCACCTGCAGTACCACCTCTCCACAGTCCAGTGCAGCGTCACCAGCCACCTACTACCATCCCTACCCTGTCCTGTAAAGCATCGCCCTCCTCTCCTCAGTCCTGTACAGCGTCACCTGGCATTCACTACCATCTTTCCACAGTCCCGTACATATTCACCTTCTGTGCAACACAACATAAGCACAGCCCTGTACGCCATCACCGGCCCTGCACTACCACCTGACCACTGTCCTGTACGTCATCGCCTGCCCTGCACTACCACCTAATGACAGCCCTGTATGCCATCACCTGCCTTGCACTAACAGCTCTCCACTGTCCTGTACATAATCACCATCCCTGCACTACCACATAACGACAGCCCTGTACGCCGTCACCTGCCCTGCACTACCACCTAATTACAGTCTTGTACGCCATCCCTTTCCATACACTACCTGCTCTCGACTGTATTGTACATATTCACCCTCAGTGCACTACCACATAACCACAGCCCTGTACGCCATCACCTGCCCTGCACTACCAGCTCTCCACAGCCCTGTACATAATCACCCTCCATGCATTACCTCGTCTACAAACATCATGCAGACTGCACTACCACCTATCCAGAATCGTTTACAGCATCACATGCCCTAAAATCTCCCTAGACCCTGCTTACTATCATCCAGCCTGCACTACCGACTATGCTACGGTAAAACGCATGGGTTTAGAACGCATGCCATAAGAAAGTGGTCATTACAACGACAGCGTTGTTACATCGCATGCCATGACAACGCAAGTCATTACAACGACGCGCTGTAGGGGGCGCTGGATGTTGGACTAGTAACATACTGTTCCAACTCCAGTCTGTGCAACAGTAGGAAAGGTATTGGATTTTAAATCCACCACCTTCTGCCCCCTACAGCAAGCAGTTGTAGCAGCTTGCGTCGTAATGGCATGAGAAGTAAAAGGTGGCACAACTCTGGCACGCCGCCATTATGGCGGTCGCGCCAGGCCCCCGCACCCAGGGGAAGCCAGGAAGCGTCGCGCACAGTAGTGACGCGGCGTCCTGCCTCCCCTGGACCAGCCTCACCTGATTGGCTGTCTGGCCGTGAACCGGAAGCACTTACAAGTGCTTCCGGTTCACACATCGGATCAACATCAGGCAAGCCGGTAAGAACCAGCTTGCCTGACGACAAGGGGTTTAAAAGGCTGGGGAGCGGAGGAGACGGTCTCTGTTCACCGCTCCCCAGCCATCAAGACACATTGGGACAGGGCCTCGGTCTGATGCCCCAACAAACCTTTTTTTCCCACCCACCGTCCCTTAAGGCAGATGTATTTTGTGATCAGTGTGTTTTTTCCTTTTACAGGAGGAGTAAAGTAAATGTATATACTTGGTTTTGATGGTGTTTTTTAAATGTCTGTATTAAAAATATTTGCTTTGGAACTGAACGGTTTATTTTCAGGGTAACTAATTTTGTCGTATTTTACATGCATTTTTCTTGGTTAGGCGGTAAGGTCATGATTGGTGAGATTAGTTTTCGGTCCCTAGCGGGCATCACCATTGTAAAATGGGGACGCTCGAGGGGGAACTCTCATGGAACTCCAGGGGCAGTTACAGCCGGTAGGCTGGAGGGGTGCAGGGGGAAGGGAAGTCTGCCATCAGTGGAGAGGGGGGTTTCTCCAGAGGTGATGCATTATAGGGCAGTGGAGAGGGTGGTTTCCGGCGAGGTGATGCTTTATAGGGCAGTGGAGAAGGGGGTTTCTGGAGAGGTGATGCTTTATAGGGCAGTGGAGAGGGTAAATTTCCGGAGAGGTGATGCTTTATAGGGCGGTGGAGAGGGTGGTTTCCGGGGAGGTGATGTTTTATAGGACAGTGGAGAGGGGGGTTTCTGGAGAGGTGATGCTTTATAGGGCAGTGGAGAGGGGGGTTTCCGCAGAGGTGATGCTTTTATATGACAGTGGAGAGGGTGTTTCCGCAGAGGTGATGCTTTATAGGGCAGTGGAGAGGGGGGTTCCAGAGAGCTGATGCTTCATAAGACAGTGGAGAGGGGCTTTTCTGCGGAGGTTATGCTATGCTTTATAGGACAGTGGAGCGGGGGGTTTCCACAGAGGTGGTGCTTTATAGGACAGTGGAGAGGGGGTTTCTGCAGAGGTGATGCTTTCTAGGACAGTGGAGTGGGGGTTTTCTGCAGCGGTGATGCTTCATAGGGCAGTAGAGTGGGGGGTTTCTGCAGAGGTCATGCTTCATAGGGCAGTGGAGAGGGGGGTTTCCGGAGAGGTGAGGCTCCACAGCACACACTCCATAAGGTAATAAAGCTCTACAACACCCTGTCCACAGGCTAACCGAGCCTATGAGGCTCCAAAGCACACACTCCATAGGGTAATACAGCTCCACAACACCCCGTCCACAGGCTGACCGAGCCTCTGAGGCTCCACAGCACACACTCCATAGGGTAATACAGCTCCAAAGCACCCTCTCCACAGGCTGACCAAGCCTCTGAGGCTCCAAAGCACACACTCCATAGGGTAATAAAGCTCCACAGCACCCTCTTCACAGGCTGACTGTGTCTATGAGGCTCCACAGCAGACACTCCATAGGGTAATACAGCTCCACAGCACCCTGTTCACAGGCTGACTGTGTCTATGAGGCTCCACAGCAGACACTCCATAGGGTAATACAGCTCCACAGCACCCTCTTCTCAGGCTGACTGTGTCTATGAGGCTCCACAGCACACACTCCATAGGGTAATACAGCTCAACAGCATCCTCTCCACAGACTGACCGAGCCTCTGAGGCTCCAAAGCACACACTCCATAGGGTAATACAGCTCCACAGCACCCACTTTACAGGCTGACTGCGCATATGAGGCTCCACAGCAGACACTCCATAGGGTAATACAGCTCCACTGCACCCTCTCCACAGGCTGACTGAGCCTATGAGGCTCCAAAGCACACACTCCATAGGGTAATACAGCTCCACAACACCCTGTCCACAGGCTAACCGAGCCTATGAGGCTCCAAAGCACACACTCCATAGGGTAATACAGCTCCAAAGCACCCTCTCCACAGGCTGACCGAGCCTCTGAGGCTCCAAAGCACACACTCCATAGGGTAATACAGCTCCAAAGCACCCTCTCCACAGGCTGACCGAGCCTCTGAGGCTCCAAAGCACACACTCCATAGGGTAATAAAGCTCCACAGCACCCTCTTCACAGGCTGACTGTGTCTATGAGGCTCCACAGCAGACACTCCATAGGGTAATCCAGCTCCACAGCACCCTCTTCATAGGCTGACTGTGTCTATGAGGCTCCACAGCAGACACACCATAGGGTAATACAGCTCCACAGCACCCTCTCCACAGGCTGACTGAGCCTATGAAGCTCCAAAGCACACACTCCATAGGGTATTACAGCTCCACAGCACCCTCTTCACAGGCTGACTGCGCATATGAGGCTCCACAGCAGACACTCCATAGGGTAATACAGCTCCACTGCACCCTCTCCACAGGCTGACTGTGCATATGAGGCTCCACAGCAGACACTCCATAGGGTAATACAGCTCCACAGCACCCTCTCCACAGGCTGACTGAGCCTATGAGGCTCCAAAGCACACACTCCATAGGGTAATACAGCTCCACAACACCCTGTCCACAGGCTGACTGAGCCTATGAGGCTCCAAAGCACACACTCCATAGGGTAATACAGCTCCACAACACCCTCTCCACAGGCTGACGGAGCCTATGAGGATCCAAAGCACACACTCCATAGGGTAATACAGCTCCACAGCACCCTCTCTACAGGCTGACTGAGCCTATGAAGCTCCAAAGCACACACTCCATAGGGTATTACAGCTCCACAGCACCCTCTTCACAGGCTGACTGCGCCTATGAGGCTCCACAGCAGACACTCCATAGGGTAATACAGCTCCACAGCACCCTTTCCACAGGCTGACCGAGCCTCTGAGGCTCCAAAGCACACACTCCATAGGGTAATACAGCTCCACAGCACCCTCTTCACAGGCTGACCGAGCCTCTGAGGCTCCAAAGCACACACTCCATAGGGTAATACAGCTCCACAGCACCCTCTTCACAGGCTGACTGCGCCTATGAGGCTCCCCAGCAGAAACTCCATAGGGTAATACAGCTCCACAACACCCTCTCCACAGGCTGACCGAGCCTCTGAGGCTCCAAAGCACACACGCCATAGGGTAAGACAGCTCCACAGCACCCTCTTCACAGGCTGACGGCGCCTATGAAGCTCCACAGCAGACACTCCATAGGGTAATACAGCTCCACAGCACCCTCTTCACAGGCTGACTGCGCCTATGAGGCTCCACAGCAGACACTCCATAGGGTAATACATCTCCACAACACCCTTTCCACAGGCTGACCGAGCCTCTGAGGCTCCAAAGCACACACTCCATAGGGTAATACAGCTCCACAGCACCCTCTTCACAGGCTGACTGCGCCTATGAGGCTCCACAGCACACACTCCATAGGGTAATACAGCTCCACAGCACCCTTTCCACAGGCTGACCGAGCCTCTGAGGCTCCAAAGCACACACTCCATAGGGTAATACAGCTCCACAACACCCTTTCCACAGGCTGACCGAGCCTCTGAGGCTCCAAAGCACACACTCCATAGGGTAATACAGCTCCACAGCACCCTCTTCACAGGCTGACTGCGCCTATGAGGCTCCACAGCAGACACTCCATAGGGTAATACAGCTCCACAACACCCTTTCCACAGGCTGACCGAGCCTCTGAGGCTCCAAAGCACACACTCCATAAGGTAATACAACTCCAAAGCACCCTCTCCACAGGCTGACCGAGCCTGTAGGCTGTCCTGCGTGACAAACCACATTCCGTATACCGCAATCGCAGGTTTCAAGACAATACATTCCTTTTTACCATTTTCGGGAATAGTGAAACTTGCCTGCAAACGGCTGCATGCCATGTGTCTGTGAGCCTCAAGAACTTTGCATGCTGGCCTTTTGAGACTCTACTTCAAGTCTTAAAAGTAAAACTGGAAGTCCCATAATGCAGCAGGCTCTGCATTAACGAAAAGGTGCGGACGGCTGCAGGTGTGGCCCAGGGCATAGGACCACTTAGCAGCTATGGCACAAACATCACTGTGTCTCAAACGGTGGCATTTATTAAGGGTAAGGGGGAGAGAAGTCTAGGTACTGCAGCGCCAATGTGCAGCCTGCTTGTAGTAGAGCGCTATGTGATACCCATAGGCATTGGTTCGTCCGTTTACGTGCTGTAAGAGGCGCACGTGTGTGCTGTAGGGAAGCCCCCGTCCAGCCCCCGCTCCAGGTCGGGTGCTAAGCCTGCAGATGGTTCTGATTTGTCCATGACATCTTCTGGATCCTTCTCGCGTGTCTGATCCTTTTCATCGCCGGCCCTGCCTGCCCCACACATCTGGAGAGCATTAGCAGCCGAGGAACAATGGGCTAGGCGACGGATGATGTCAGCGCCGTGAGTGCACTGGGCCCCACGCGTGCCGAGCGCGCTTCATGTGCGGCCAGGCAGCCACACCCGAGCCACAGAAACAGAGGGGAGCGGGGCTGAACCTCGAGATCACCAACCACAGCGGCCAAGGGCAGCGCTCACATCCAGAGCGCCCTGAGGCCCGAAGAGGCCAGCAGGAGGTACTAGGGGGCAGTACTCACATCCAGCGCTTCCTGAGGCCTTGAGAGACCAGCAAGAGGCGCTATGGAGGGTAGCGCTCACATCCAGAGCGCCCTGGGGCCTGAAGAGGCCAGGAGGGGGGGGGGGGGGCCGGGGGAGGGGGTAGTGCTCACATCCAGAGCGCCCTGAGGCCTGAAGAGGCCAGCAAGAGGTGCTTTGGGAGTGGGCAGCACTCACATCCAGAGCGCCCTGAGGCCTGAAGAGGCTAGGAGGAGGTACTGGGGGGGGGGGGGGGAGGGGGGGCAGTGCGTGCTCACATCCAGCGCTATGGAGGGCAGCGCTCACATCCAGAGCGTCCTGAGGCCTCGAGTGGCCAACAGGAGGAGCTTTGGGAGGGGGCAGCGCTGTAGTATGCTCTCTTCACCTTCGGAGCATATAATGAAGTCACAGGAACTGTTTATTCAGTAAAAGTAGAATTTATTTTCAGAGGAAAGAACCCACGACATATCCCAACAAGATCCAGTCTTCATCTGCCTTTCCACAGAGATTCTAGATCCCCAGTAACATTCTACCTACAGCTTACCTAGATACATTCCATAAAGATACACATCACATTTACTAATACAATATAATCTACTTACTACACACCCTCCCCTTTATACATAAACAGAAATTTAAATAATTCACAAACATTACAGATGATACATAAAAGAAATAAAAACAACAAAAATAAAATAACTCAAGTCATGACATAATCACGAAAGCGAAAAGGTGCAGAACGTAATCTTGAACCACCAATATTTCTTCCACTACCCTCACCTTCTCCCCTTTCAGATATTACACGAGGAGAAACTGGACATGGAACAATCTCCCTAGAATCACCCTGACACAAATCAGAATGAGAATGAAGGGAGAGACCTGAACGTGTACCAATATTGTCACAAACACCAAACCAATCCTGATTTGAAATATCTGTGACAACAGGAGTATTCTTACTTTCCAAAATGATAGCTGCTTGTTTATCAGTGATTTTTATAAGTGCATTCTTATTCCACCAACCTCTATCTTGCAGCATAGCAGACCCCCGAGAAACAGCAACCACTTGAACAGGAGATGAAAACTTTGAGTGACCTTTAGAAACTTTAATGGGTTTCCGAATCAAAACCCAATCACCAACCAACAAAGGTTTCTCAACAACATGAAACCTTTTGTCATAGTTTCGTTTGTAACTACTTTGTTTTTTCATCACACAATCTCTAATTTTACTCAAATCAAGAGGAACTTGAGATTGTTTTTCAAGCAACCATGAAGGATTAAGTTTGGAAGTTGGTATTCTGCCCCTTAATAATGTGAAAGGTGAAACACCAGTGGTAGTGTGTGGAGTAGTATTGTAATTCCAAATTCTCTGAAATAAAAAAGAAGGAATATTTAACCCATTGCTGACTGCAGTTTGTACTGCATCTTTCAACACTCTGTTGGCACGCTCAACCAACCCATTTGTAGAGGGACTATATAAAGGAGCAAGAGTGTGTTTGACATCTAACTTTTTTAGAAACAATTCAAAATCATGACTAATAAAATGAGATCCATTGTCAGTTACAATATCATCAGGTGTACCTTCAGTGTAAAACAAATGTTGCAAAAATAAAATAGCAGTGTCAGAATCTGCATTTTTGACAATAGAAAAATAAATCCACTTAGAAAAGTAATCAACGGCTACAATAAGATATTTCTTTTCTGAATTGAAAACCGAAAACGGACCAGAATAATCCAAGCCAATTTTCTTCCATGCTGCAGAGGGCCATTCAACAGGACATAACGGAGAATTAGATGACTTCCAATGTTTGTCAGAGCACAAACACTGAGCACACTGATTCACATGAGTTTTTACTTGATTGTCAATGCCAGGCCACCAATATGACATTTTAATTTTGTTAACTGTAGCCGTAGAACCAGGATGTCCCTCATGAGCAAGCAAAATAATTTTATCCCTGATACCTCTAGGAGGAACAAATTTATCTTGTCGCATTAAAATATCATTACAACAAGATAACTCTGAGGCAACTTGTGCAAAATTCTTCTCCTCTAATGATAAACTCCGATCCAGTGGCCAACCCTTAACAAGAAACTTTTTGACATTTTGTAAACAATCATCTTGTTGGAAACGTTGCACCCAGTCATCATGCGTGATCTTGTGAGTTTGTATGACATCCTCTACCGAGAACACACACTCAAACTCATCATCCGCATGAAAAGTTTCTTGAGTATGAGGAAGCGGAATACGCGAAAGGCAATCCGCACGAACATTTTTGCCACCAGGAAGATATTTAATGTCAAAGTTAAACTCTTGGAGTCTAGCTAACAACCTGACTAGACGAGAAGATGCCTTATTGGAAGAACTATCCGCAAGCATATACATCAAAGGTTTATGATCAGTGTAGAGCTGAAATCGAGTCCCCCAAATATATGTGCGAAATTTTTCTACAGACCAAGAACACGCTAAAGCTTCTCGCTCTATGGTACTATAATTGATCTCAGCACTAGTTAGAGTACGAGAAGCAAAGGCTATTGTACACTCTTGACCATTGATTATCTGACTCAACACAGCACCTAAACCTTTCGCACTGGCATCAACCGTAATTATGCTTTGAACACCATAAGTAAATGGCTTAATTGCAGGAGCAGAGACTATTAATTGCTTAACTGATTTAAATGCCTCCTCAACCTCCACAGACCACTCAAACCTAGCATGTTTTTTTAACAAGTTGCGAAGAGGTTGTACCACCAGAGCATACCCCTGAACAAAGCGAGCATAGTACTCACTCAACCCAAGGAATGCCCTTAGTGAGTCCTTATCTAGTGGGGCTGGTGCATTTTTGATAGCATCTAGTAAAGAATTCTTTGGTTTAATACCTTCCTTAGATAAATTGTGACCTAAATAGTCTACATCTTGTGTCAAGAATTTACATTTGTCGATATTCACTGTCATACCATTATCTTGTAATTTACATAAAACTTCTTCAAGACGAGTGTAATGCTGTTCCAACGTTTCAGAATGTACCAAGATATCATCCTGAAAGGCTTGAATGCCATCACAATTATCAAACATTTTATCCATTAACCTCTGGAATATACTGGCAGCAGACGCTAAACCAAAAGGAAGTCGCTTGTACATAAAAACACCAAATGGTGTAACAAACGTAGTCAAAGGTTGAGACTTAACAGAAAGTGGAATTTGATGATACGCCAAGCGTAAGTCGATGGTGGAAAAGAATTTGCTGCGACCTAATTTGGCAAGCATATCATGAATCTTAGGTAACGGGTGGGCATCTACAACAATATTGCGGTTCAGCATCCTCAAATCCGCACATAGACGAATATCGCCAGAGGGTTTACGAGCTACCACTGCAGCAGAAACCCACTCTGATGATTCTACGGGACAAATGATATTTTGTGCACACAATTGATTTAAGTGTTTTTTTAGATCATCCCTTACAGAGAGTGGAACGGGACGAACTTTCTGAACAACAGGGAAAACTTTCTCTTTAAGTTTGATGGTATGTTCAAAATTCTTAACCAACCCAATATCATTGCTGAACACCAATTTATATTTGTTAAACAATTTGTCTAGAACAGGGTCATGTGAATTATCACCATTGACTAATAGAACTGGAAAGTCACCCAGAACCACAGGTTCCGGATGACCCGGTTTCAAGAAAATGCCCAAACTGGCCTGGTCACGCCAGCCCAAAATGTCTCTGCCATCCAAAGCCACGTAAATTTTAGTATTGATCACCCTACCTTTAAAATTAATAGTGTCATTGAAATACCCTCTCATTACTATGTCATACTCCCCGAAGGCTTTTGGATTAACATCAGTAGGTAACAGTTCTATGTTTGTCCATAGCCTGTAAAATGTTTTTTCATCTAAAATCGTAATGGGCGAACCCGAATCAGCCATTACTTCCATTTCAACTTGACCAATTAACACAGCACAATTAGGCCCTTTAATCTTATTCCCTTCAAGAGAATTAATATGAATTGATAATGAAGACACATTTAACGCATCACATATTTCGTCCTCATTGTAAATATAGTTCACCTTACTTTTGTCTTTTGGCAACCTACACATAGTAAAGAAATGACCAATTCTTTTACAATTATTGCACCTTTTTCCTTGAGCCGGACATTTTGGATTGTTACCAACATGAAACTTGGAACCACACCTGTAACAAAAAATGTTATTTTTACGTTCAAAAACTTTTGTGTTCTTTAAACGATTTGCAACCACATTGACTTCTATTTGGTTACTCTGATCCATATCAACATTCATGACCTTAGGATTACAAGAAGCGTTAGAAGTCTCTGCTAAAATCTTGGATGATGTGACAGAACATTCAATACTCTTAGCAATAGTAATCACTTCATCTAAAGTAGGATTTTTGCAAGTTAATATGCGTTCCTGTATTTTTTTGTTGTAACAATTAAAAACAAGTTGGTCTCGAAGCGCTGTCTCTAAATAGGACCCAAATTCACACTTTGTAGCCAACACCCTCAAAGTAGCTAAATAATCTTCAATGGATTCTTCCGCAGACTGTTTTTGTTTAAAAAAAACATGTCTTTCAATCATTATTGAGGGCTCATCTTTATATTGTTTACCCAAACGAGCTAAAGCTTCTGAGTAAACATTCCAAGAATCGTCAGCTGAAGGATTCGTGACAGTAGGAAGACTATCAAACACTTGTTGACCAGCATCTCCAAGATGATTAAATAATATGGCTCTTTTCCTAGATGGAGAATATTCAAGTGCATCAATGGCTTCCAAATAGTTAGTAAAAACTCTTAACCACTTTGGCCAAGGAATGGGTGGCTTACCCACAATCTTTAAAAAACACGGAGGAGCCACAATACTTTTATTAGATCTTGCCATAGTGCAGAATTCAAAACACAGAAAGAAGAAAACAAAACTTGAAGACAAAAACACACCTGAGAGTTAATCCGTTTTGTGGCCAATGCTGATAGTGATGACGAGAAAAATAATTAATTTAAAAAAAAAAACGAGAAAAAAAGATGTTTTGATGAAATACACGAACCGAATAACGTGGCCGTAATGATTTGCAAGGCAAGCGATCCCAACCTTACAAAATGGCCGCCGAAACGTGATGATGCAATCGCGCATAGACGTCACTTCTTTGTTGCCGCTTCCGATTGAGCTGTCAGCAGTTGAAACCCGAGCGCGGACCTCCAAGAGAATCAACGCGCTGTTTGAATGATGCTGAGGCGTAACGGGTAAGACATCCAGCAAAACCAACCAAAATAGATATTGTCGATGTACTCACAGCCTCGCATGCGAATTTTAAGCAGGATATCAGCGTCGGTGGGTTTTTCCTTTCCAGCTGTGACCAACTGCCACTTTTCCAAAGTTCAAAACAGATCAAAATCTTACGAAGTTACACAGATCCCATCCAGTGCGTCGCCAAAATATGTAGTATGCTCTCTTCACCTTCGGAGCATATAATGAAGTCACAGGAACTGTTTATTCAGTAAAAGTAGAATTTATTTTCAGAGGAAAGAACCCACGACATATCCCAACAAGATCCAGTCTTCATCTGCCTTTCCACAGAGATTCTAGATCCCCAGTAACATTCTACCTACAGCTTACCTAGATACATTCCATAAAGATACACATCACATTTACTAATACAATATAATCTACTTACTACAAGCGCTCACATCCAGAGCGCCCTGAGGCCTGAAGAGGCCAGCAGGAGGTAGGGGGGGGGGTGTAGTGCTCACATCCAGCGCTTCCTGAGGCCTTGAGAGGCCAGCAGAAGGCGCTATGGAGGGTAGCGCTCACATCCAGAGCGCCCTGAGGCCTCGAGAGGTCAACAGGAAGAGCTTTGGAGGCAGTGCTCACATCCAGGGCGCCCTGAGGCCTTGAGAGGACAACAGGAGGAGCTTTGGAGGTGCAGCGCTCACATCCAGAGCGCCCTGAGGCCTCGTGAGGCCATCGGGATGTGCTTTATTTATTTATTTTTATTTATTTGTGTTAGAAGGTGGTTCTGACACTATGGGCCGCCCGGATTTTTCACTTTTTGAGCACCTATTTGTTGAGCTTTTACTGTGGGGGAGCCTCATAAGTTGGGACTCACCCACAGTGAACTCAGGATGTAAGAGACTGCATGGGGATTTTACTAGTGTTCCACTGGCCTGACCAGGCCACTGCGCAGCAGCTGGAGTAAGGGACATGCAGACACAAGTGTACACGCGTGTGCACACATGTGCGGACTGCGCTGGGGAGATTCCTTTTTTTTTTTTTTTTTTTAAATATATTTATTAGTTTCACCATTACACAGTTAGCACAATATATCACATAATCTCCAATAGTAGATTAGATTCTCATACAAAAAAGATTTTTCATACAATAAGATAACATCAATACAGAATTCCAATGCCACATACAAACAGAATTATCCTGACTTTTCCGGCTTAACCCTTTTAACCAATACCTTCCTTCCATTTTATTATAGGGTCCCATATCCTTAGCCCCAATTTCCTTCCTGTTTTACCTTTCCGTGCATATATATTTTTCTCCATATTATAAGTGGACAATAAATTAGAAAGCCAAACTTGCATTGTAGGAGGGTTTTTATCCAGCCAGGCCCTGGCTATGCAGAGTCTAAACACTGCCATTGCAACAAAAATAAAATCCCTCTGGATAATGTTAGTATCCGTTGCAATTCCTAGCAGTATTTCCGGGGGGTTTAAGATAACTTGAATATCCAGGGAGGCATCAAGAAATTTTTCTATATCTTTTAACACCGTTTGTAATTGTGGACAAACCGCAAAAATATGGATTTGATCTGCCTCAGGGGAACTACACCTTGGGCATGTAGTGCCGGCGGTGCCCCCCCACTTTGCTATTTTTGCCGGAGTAAAATATAACGAATAAAGAGTTTTATAATGCTGCGATTGCAGCGGCGCTGAACAGAGGAGAGTACGCCCTCGATCCAGTGAATCGTTAAACCAACTGGGCTCCCCTGTCAGCTTATCTGCCCACTTCATCATCTGCTTATCCAAGTCGTCTGGTTTACCTGCTAGGAGATTCGCATAAAAGCTCCTAATGGAGCAATCCCCCCCTAACCTTATTTCCTCCAGTATATCTACCTTTTCAAACCCATTCTTTCCACCCTGTTTATCACCCAAAAAACTTCTTAACTGCAGAAATTTGAAAAAATCCCTTCTGTCTAACCCAAAAGTATTTGCTAAATCCTTAAATTGAATCATCACCTCCGAGTTCCTCAGGTCTCCAAGCTGGACCACCCCCTTCTCCGTCCAAACCGCCATTGTACTGTCCCAAAATATCTGCTTTGGGAGGGAGACATTTTTATACAGTCTGGTATATCTATTATATCTGCCCAAGCCAAATTTTTTCCGCACTGCATTCCAAATCTTAATTGCTGCTTGTACCGTCTTGAACCTGGTTCTTTTATAGTATGCAAAATCAATACATTTAAGAAAGGAATTCTCCACCTCAGGTCCCAACACTATAGCGTATATTCTAGATGAATCATTACGTGTTCTGTCATCGAGGTCGCCCCCGCCTACTAACCCACGCATATATTGTAATGCAGCTGCCCAATAATACAATCTGAAATCAGGGGCTCCCCAGCCTCCTCTCTCTCTAGGCAGAGACATGAAGCGGTATGCCCTGCGAGTCTTTCCCTGGGCCCAGATAAATCTGTTTAACATATTTTCAAGCTCATTAAACCATTTCAATTCAAGCCATAGCGGAATTGTCCTAAAAAAATATAAAAATTTTGGCAGTATTAACATTTTTATGACATTGATACAGCCCATTAAAGTCAGATGCAAATTATTCATTCGACCCAAATCCGCCTTAACTTTTAACATTAGGGGTGCCAAGTTCTTCTGTACTAGTGACCCCAAATCTGCTGTAATTGCAACCCCCAGATATACCGCTGAGTCAGTGACTCTTTGATCGTTGAAGACGATATACTGGTTACATATTATTTGTGTTTTAGAGCTATTTAGGCTAAACCCCGATACCTGCCCAAACCTTTGTGCTTCAGCCTCAATTTCTCCTATGGCCATGCTAGGGTTGGGGGTCAAGATGGCCACATCATCAGCATAGGCAAGGGTCTTCATTATACTTCCATTCAATCTTATTGGAGGGATCCTTACGTTATTATCTAAATTCCTTATCAAAGGGTCCAGATAAAGTGCAAATAATAATGGGGAAGATGGACACCCCTGTCTGGTCCCTCTTCCAATACTAACTGCTGTTGATTTACCCCTGTTGACTCTTATCCTTCCTGACGGGTTTTTGTACAAGGTCTGCATTGCGGTCGTAAAGCTATTCCCGAAACCATTCCACTTAAGTATTTGCCATAGATATTCCCAGGAGACCCTATCGAACGCCTTCTCAGCATCTAAGAAGAGCGCCGCCATAGGGTCCCCGAGGCCAGCCGCCGCATCAAAAGCTGTAATTACCTGTCTAATATGTTGTGTGGTCCCTTTACCGGGAATAAACCCGTGCTGAGTATGGCTTACTAAACCCTCTATTACTTCTGCCAATCTTATTGCTAATATCTTAGAATAGACTTTCGTGTCAGCGTTCATCAATGTGATAGGCCTATATGATCCTGGGAGCAGCAAGTTCTTTCCTTTTTTTAAAATAACGATAATGTCTGCTTCCCCCCATGATTCGGGGATCATATCCCCTGTCTGTGCTTCCAACATAACCTGAAACATGTCTATTCCAAGAATTTCGTAAAATACTTTATAAAACTCGACCGGGAGCTGGTCAGGACCGGCTGCTTTGCCTGATGGCAATGTATTTAGTGCCGTATAGAATTCCTCCCAGCTAAAGGGAGAATCCAGTCTGTCCTTTTCTTCCATAGATAAGACCGGAGGAATAATCTTACTAAGATAATTTTGAATCTCCCTTATAGACGCTCCCCTGCCTCTCGTGTATAGCTCTTCGTAGAATTCTCTAAACACTTCCCTCACCCCGATTGATGCAGTGACGCTAGTTCCATTCCTATCCCTAATCTCCTGAATATCTGATGCTGCTAATTTCTGTCTCGTGCGTACTGCTAATAGATGGCCTACCTTATCACTTAACTCGTAAGCAGCTTCCCTTTTAGTTAGATAGTTCTCTACTGCTTTTTTTGAAGTACATTCTGTCGCCTCTGCTCTGAGAACGGCTAGTTTTAATAAGTGTGCTTCTATTGATACCTTATCTCTTATATCCCTAACCAATTCCTCCTCTACTCTTAGTATCTTTTGGTAAACCTCCCTAATTTCCAGCCGTGTCTTTTTTTGTGATGAAAACACATAGCTCATCGTCTCGCCCCTTACTCCGGCCTTAAAGGCATCCCATACTATTCGTGATGGAGCCGTGCCTTTATTGATTTCCCAATACTCCTTAATCCAATTAGACATGTAAACCCTATATCCCTCATCCCTCAGCAGGGCTCTGTCAAATGTCCATTGCGTATCCTTTCGCATTGCCTGGCCTACTCTAATCGTCAGTATCAATGGATTATGATCCGAGATAATACGTGGCTGCTTTTCTATCTGTGCCTCTGACATCAGGGAAGATGAAATCAAGAAATAATCTAATCTGACCAGAACCTTGTGAGGGGCTGAGTAATAAGTACTACCATCACTACCTAAGTTTAGCTTAATCCATGGATCCCTTAATGAGTTGTTTGACACCATATCCATGAGTGCCTTATGAGTTCTCTTTTTTCTCCCTGCGTATGTCCCTCCTGGATATAAAAATGAACTACTGGGATCATGGATATTAAAATCACCACAGCATATAATTGGTTCGGGCCATAAAGCCAACTCAATGTCCAGAAATTGAAAGAGTTCGGGATCATCCTCTGTTGAGCCATACACAGAGACTATAGTGCATTTTTCCCCTTTAAATTTTATTTCAACAATTACCCACCTCCCCCATTGATCTTCCTTTTTCTTTATCACCTCCACATCAGTGGATCTTCCTAGTATCGCCACCCCCCTATGCTTAGTCCCTTGTTTTGTGTTTGCTAATACCGCAAAACCTAGGTGATCCAATAGATAACTCTTGGATGCTTCGACATGAGTTTCTTGAAGACAAACCAAGTCCAGCTTAAGTGTCCTAAGTAATGCCGCCGCCCTAATCCTCTTCCCTGAATCATTGAGACCACAGATATTAATGGTAGCAATCCTACAACTCATTAGGACCCATCATAGGTTCGACCCAGCATTGCATACCTTATTCTATCTAATGTTCTGTTGTGACTTGTAAAGCATATCTTATGATTTTGCTGATTTTGATTATCATTTAAACTCCACCTTATAACTAATCTATGTTGTGCTCTATGAGTTCCGTGCGTGAAACATTGTGCTCTCCTGTGTTGCTTCTTAACCACTACCTCCCCTTTTTTTTCATTTTTTCCCCTCTTTTTACCTCCGTCCTCCACCCTCCCCCCCCTCCCCACCCTCTGTCCTCTGTCCACCACCCCCCTCCTAGATTCCTAGCGTGCGCAGTCCAGGAGCAGCTACAAAGTGAATGGTGTGGCAGGACGTATGCAGTATAGGGTGGTGACATGGAATAGGCTTTATACACTGGGATGAAACATGCCAGGGAAAGTCAGTGTGTTTTACTGTGTTTTCACTTTATTATTCCCCTATGGGGATGTGGGGCCCATGGCTAGATTAACTTCCGTTAGGCCTACAGATTCCAGACACGCACTTAAGTCCAATGTAGCGAATGTGAAAATAAGTATTCTGCAGATTCCAAAGTCATATTTGTACTGCTTTTGGGTCATCCAGAACTGTCATATTTCTCTGAGCCAGCCATGACCAGACCCAGGCTGAGGGCTGACCTCAGCTGGATGGATTGATAACCTTTCTTCCACAAGCGAGGGCCTCCTCTCCATGAAGAGATGATGGGTGGGGCTACAGGCTCATCCAGGCTGCACCAAGGAGGGAAGGAGTTGGGTTTCAGAGGCCATGTGGCCAGAGACACTGGACAACGCCATTTTTAACAAACTCAGAGGCTGGACAAGGAGGGAGCAGGGGCCGGAAAGTGATGTGTCGCTGTTTGATAGGACCAACAGGGACTTCCTGCCAGCCCCTTACTCTACTTTTAAAAAGTGCTTGCACAGGAAGAGAAGCTCTCTCTGGGGTGTGGTCTGCTGAGGCTGAAGGTGCTGGAGCCTGGCGCAATGGGCAGTTGGAAGTAGAGACCCCCTGACTGCCCCCAGGACCCTAACAGCACCAGAAGAAGAGCCCAGGACCGGTGCGCAGGAGCAGTGGCCTCTGCGCAGGGAGAAGAGAGGCCACGGAGGAGAGCCAGGCGAAAGGCTGGCACAGGGAGCCAGTGAAGACAGATCCCTGCTGAATCCACCCTCTCAGAGACCCCGAGGGAGGAGGAGAGTGTTTCCAGTGGCTGGGGCTGGTAAAGAGGAGCATGAAGCGCCCCATAATGCCTCGCTAAGCATTTGGAAATCTGCCGTTTTGGTGCTTTGTGGCCCCCAGAGGAGGGGGGTCACCCTCACTTGTGAAAAGGTGCTGGGGAAGCTGCTGGAGAAGCGCAGTCTTTCCCCCCCCCCCCCCCCCAGCACGAAGAAATCTGCCGTTTTGGTGCCTGGTGTCCCCCAGAGTAGGGGTTCACCTTCATGTGTGAAAAGGGGTGCAGGGGGGCTGCAGGAGCACCGCAGTCTCCCCAGCATAAAGAAGAACAGTCCACCCATAAGTTTCACCAGGCATCTGAAAGAATAACCCCTCAAGGGCTCAGCCAGTCTTTAACACCTTCTAGGCTGGAACTTATGTTCTACAGCTAAGGGTGTACTATGAAGTGCATCACGGAGTGAAGGGCTGAGTTGGGGATGTCTGGCGAAGAGCATCCCCTGGAGGTGAAGTGGTGTAATTGCACCGAAATGCATTTACTATTGGTTATTTCTTTTTAGGTGGACTGAAAGTCACATGTGTAAAGTGCAGTACCTGTGTAAGGTGATGTAAAGCTAAATGGAGTTATGTTGCTGGACCTTCCTGCTAGGGGGTCTGGCTGTATTTACGTAATCCCATGCTTTTACCAGTGATTCCTTTTAAAGTGAAGAGGCGCACTGCAGGAGAAGTGTAGTTGCCAGGAGTACTTCTTTTGAAGGGACTGTAAGTCACATGTGTAAGGAGATGTCATAAGCCAAGTGGGGCTATGTTGCCAGACAGTCCTGCTAGGGTGTCTGGCTGTATATGCGCAATCCTGTGATTTCATCTGTGATGCCTTAGGGGCTGTAATTGCAATGCATTCAAATGATCAACCAAGGTGATGAGTACTGTCATTCTAAAGTCTGCGTAAACATGGATTCTTGCTGCTGCGCTTAGGTGAAGACCCCAGACTGCTAGCCCTTAAGATATAGAGGTGCATACTTTATGGTCAGTAGGAGATGCTCAGTCAGGGTCATGTGTCACCAAGGCAGGTTTACCCCTTTTTAATGCTTGTTGAGGTAATGGGGTGGGTCGCCACTGGGATGGTGCCAGTGCGCGGTGCCCTCGCTCCAGGTTATGTTCAACTAACTGCATTGGGGGCAAGTTGATGTGCATACATGGGAGTGGTGGTATTAGACCCCACCCCCTCCTTTGCGGGAGGGGTGGAGATGTTATGCAATGTCACAAAGTAATTCCAACAGCCTATGTATATTTGTAAATTGGTGCATAGTATTGAGTGGTGTGTGTGTTTAATAAATGTACTCTTACTTTTATAAAGCAAAGTACAGACTGGACAATCGATTATTGAGTGTTATTTTTGTGCACCTGCAAATGGCGATTACTAGCCCACACCAGCTCCCTTGAGTAAGCCTCAGACTGCTCTGCAACGCTACCCTCTGAGAGTCAGGCGCTACAATTGGGTGTTTGGTTCCCAGTGAAGGACAAATGTAGTCATGTTATTTGTGCAGGCCTCACAGATGCTGCCTCGTTTTCCAAATATTTGTTTATATAGCGCTAGAATCGACCCCCGAAGGGGTATCTCTGCGCTTAGAGCGGACTGTGAGGGTGTGAAGCAACTCCAGCTGTCTAACAGGCGCAGAAATGGGTGGTCTTAGGCAACTTCCTGAATTGCAAGTGATCTAGACACTGTCTCAAGGACAAGGGGAGTTTGTTCCAGTAACGAGGGCCAAGATCGGAAAGAGCTCTTCATCCTAGTCTTGCCTTACTTACTCGAGGCACCACCAGAAGGTGTTTAGCACTCGAGCGGAGGGATCTTGCTGGTACATAGGGCATGAATTTCTGGGAAAGATAGGATGGGCCCAAGTTAAGCAGTGCCTTATGAATGTTGCAGCAGATTGTAAATTTGACCCGTTGGCGGATGGGGAGCCAATGCAGCTTCATGAGAAGAGGGCGATAGGGGGTCCTAGAGGGGGCATTAAGGACCAACCGCGCCGCAGTGTTCTGAACTACCTGCAGTCTGCTGAGTGAGGCATCATTAGCAGATACTAGCAGGCCGGCAGAACTCATACCCAGAGCGCCCTGAGGCCTCGAGAGGCCAGCTGGAGGCGCTTTGGGGGGCAGCTTGTACTTCAGCCCTTGCCCCCCTTCTCTGTCCTGTCGGCACTCTAAGTAAAGGTATCTTCCAATGAGTGCCCTGTCTCCGTTCATGTTTCTTCCCAGGTTCCAGTGGGGGCACCGAATGAGTGCCCGGCCCCAGTTCATGTTACTTCCCAGGTTCCAGTGGGGGCACCGAATGAGTGCCCGGCCCCAGTTCATGTTACTTCCCAGGTTTCAGTGGGGGCAGGGGGCGAATGAGTGCCCTGTCTCCGTTCATGTTCCTTACAAAGTTTCAGTGGGGGCACCGAATGAGTGCCCGGCCCCAGTGCATGTTACTTCCCAGGTTTCAGTAGGGGGCGCCGTTCTGTTTACATTACTCCTACGATGAAGTTATTTTCTTCACGCTTTAATCAGCATACTGTCGTGCACAACTGTTTTGCCCTCATTTTCACCTCATTGTGAGATGATTTTAACTCTAATTAAAACCGGCCAGAATGAAAAAGGTAGATGTTTTCTCTGCAAGTTAACTATTTGCAACTTTAATTGTTCAGAAGGCACAATTTCCACTACTTTGTGAAACTGAAAAGATTTTCCGAGACCTTCTAGAAGGTTTCAATGAAGAGCCTCGCAGCTTCGAACATCCCTGGGTTTGAAGTTAAATGGAAAAGACTGAAGTGTACACAGCGGAGGTTCTGGAGGTAAAAACATGTTGGGCTCCGCACACTTCTGAAGCGCCTAGACTCCGTGGCAAGCCAGTGAGAGACAGTCAGAGCGTCGCGAGAGGGATCAGACAGAAGTGCACCAACATCACCCTTGACTCTGAGGGTGGTGGGTCCACTCGAAGCACAACTGAGGTCCTCTCTCGATTGGACACTATGAAGTCCTAACATCCAAGAGTGGAAACCCCCCATGGTGAGAACAGCTGCTGGTCACTCTCCTGAGCCTGACCATGGAGGCCCTGAGGGAGTGAGCACTCACCGCACTCACTCCCACTGCCCAAGATCCCTCAGGGTCCAAAGCTGTACCAGGTACCACACGTGAAGGCATGTTGGTAGGGGTGTACATCCCCGGGGTACCTTATCCCACCTGACCTTGTGTGGGCACCCATGGTTTGTCCAGATCTGAGACTGGCCTCTGTGCCTTGGGAGGTCTAGAAGGGCACCTGCATCTTTCTAATGTTGGCACTGGTGGTCCATCGTCACCGCACTCTAACGCCAAGACTTTGACACTATCACAGTTACAGAACCTGAGACTTGAACTGGTCCAATCACCAATCTTGTGATCTAATTAGCACCAGATCACTTCTGCGTCACCCATCACCCGCATCAGTAAGGATCCTATTGGGGACTCTGAAACACCTCACCACAGTAGGAGGAAGCGCAGTCCGTGTTCACTTCTACTCCTAAGGACCAGCTGCCAGTCTTCATATCAACAGGCGAGCTCGGAAACGAAATACCACGAGGGGGAGGCTCTCAAACCCTTGGTAGACATTTTACCCGAGTCCACACCACGTATTCGCTCACGGCCTTGACCCGATAGCAATGGAGTAAGAAACCAGAACCAAGGACAGATGAGGCCTGCGGCGAGGTTGATTCATCACCGCTGGAAAAGAAATTGTCACTGATTTGTATAGTCCTTTGTAGAAGAACAGTGCACCACTGCCTTAACGCTGACATTCGTAGGGTAGGGAAACCCCCGGAGTTTAACCCATAAACCCAACTGAGATCTGGGTAGGTACAGTATAAATGCAACAATATCTCAGCAGGATATATTGTATGTATGGATACTTGTATAGCGCACGACTACCCGGAGGTCTCTCAGCGCTTGTACGAATACCGCTGTGGAACCCATCCTGGCTTTTCCCTGTGAGGCGTCCACTCCTGGGCACCCCCAAGGTGAAGGCCAGGCATCCTTAGCGTTGTGGGGGCCGTTAATTACTTAAACTTGTATGTACAAGACATTACAGTCGGCGAACAAAAAGAGAGGAGGCTTCAAATAATTCAATCCATGCGCCCATAGGCGTCATATATTATAAGAAGATCAGTAAATGTACAAGACAGTTGTTAAAGCACTGTAGGGTATGAATACCCAGGCGACCCTAGTAGAATGTGTACAAAGTGCTCGTGACAGTGAAGTGACGGCGCAAGTGACAACGTGAAAAACACCACAGCATACGGCGCAGGAGAGTTTACAATATATACAGATTAAAAGGTTCAAACATCAACTTGTTCGATTATACAATTAGTAATTTCCGTTATGTTAATGAACCAAGGGTCAAAGTGCGCCTAAGGTGTTCGAGCTGGTGGGTAATGGTCGACGGCGTTTCGATCCTCTTAGATTAGGATCATCTTCAGGGTAACATTGCGCCATTGACTTAACGTTGACTTCATAGGATGACCTTGCGCCACTGACAACGTTAAGGGGGAGATTTACTAACATTTTGCACCGTATTTGCATCGCAAAAGTGACGAAAACCGGCGCAAAATCTATTTTTCTCAATTTACTTTCCAGCGCTAAACTTGTGTAGTGCTGGAAATAAGGGGTGTACCTGAGCTCCCACAAGCGGGGAAGAGCATGACGCCCCTCCCACCTCGAATGTTCTAGAAGGAGCCCTGGGGCCGCCATCTTGAAACCCAAGAACCGGAAGAGAGCTCCTGACTCTGGGCCAGGCGCAGACTCAGGGATTCCCAGAACACAATAAAAAGCCCCGAAGTGACAAGATAAACGGCGGCAGTGTGTACCTCTATCTGCCGTTCAATAGGCCTCTCGCCAGCCCGCGCTCGTGACAAATGAAAGGCTTCACATCCATTTTAGGTTTCAATAAAAATCTTGTTTAACAGCCTCATGAATATTCATGCGTCTGGAGAGAGTCCAAGCGACACAGAAGGGAGCCAAGTCAAACAGAAGAATAAGAGAGAGCTCGTCCCACAGAGGATGAGAGATGGGTCTTTTCATGGCATGTAATGTGCATAAAAATGAGTCAAAGTCTATGCGGGGGCGTGGGCCCGGCACTGTGCATTGAGCCATGGGGTCCACTCTAAAGGGGTCACTCTGTGCAAAGAGTGGCCTCTCTGAGAGAGTCACTCTGTGCACCACCGCCTGGCACAGTCCAGCCACTCTGAGGGGATCACTCTGTGCACCACCGCCTGGCACAGTCCGGCCTCTCTGAGAGAGTCACTCTGTGCACCACCGCCTGGCACAGTCCAGCCTCTCTGAGGGGATCACTCTGTGCACCACTGCCTGGCACAGTCCAGCCTCTCTGAGGGGATCACTCTGTGCACCACCGCCTGGCACAGTCCGGCCTCTCTGAGAGAGTCACTCTGTCCACCACCGCCTGGCACAGTCCAGCCTCTCTGAGGGGATCACTCTGTGCACCACTGCCTGGCACAGTCCAGCCTCTCTGAGGGGATCACTCTGTGCACCACCGCCTGGCACAGTCCAGCCTCTCTGAGAGTCACTGTGTGCACCACCGTCTCGCACGGTCCGGCCTCTCTAAGGGGATCACTCTGTGCACCACCGCCTACCACAGTCCGGCCTCTCTGAGGGGATCACTCTGTGCCCCACCGCCTGGCACAGTCCAGCCTCTCTGAGAGTCACTGTGTGCACCACCGTCTGGCACGGTCCGGCCTCTCTAAGGGGATCACTCTGTGCACCACCGCCTACCACAGTCCGGCCTCTCTGAGGGGATCACTCTGTGCCCCACCGCCTGGCACAGTCCAGCCTCTCTGAGAGTCACTGTGTGCACCACCGCCTGGCACGGTCCGGCATCTCTGAGGGGCCACTCTGTGCACCACCGCCTGGCACAATCCGGCCTCTCTGAGACAGTCACTCTGTGCACCCCCGCCTGGCACAGTCCAGCCTCTCTAAGGGGATCACTGTGCACCACCGCCTGGCACAGTCCAGCCTCTCTAAGGGGATCACTTTGTGCACCTCCGCCTGGCACAGGCTGACCTCTCTTAGGGAGTCGTCTGTGCACCACTGCCTGGCACAGTCCGGCCTCTCTGAGGGGATCACTCTATACAACACCCAGCTGACACAGGCCAGCCTCTCTGTGAGAGTCACTCTGTGCACCCCTGCCTGGAACAGTTTAGCCTCTCTGAGAGAGTCACTCTGTGCACCCCCGCCTGGAACAGTCCGGCCTCTCTGAGACAGTCACTCTGTGCACCACCCCCTGGCGCAGTCCGGCCTCTCTGAGAAAGTCACTCTGTGTACCACCCGCCTGGCACAGTCCGGCCTCTCTGAGGGGGTCACTCTGTGCACCACCCGCCCGGGACTGGCCAGCCTCTCTGAAGGGGTCACTCTGTGCACCACCGCCTGGCACAGTCCGGCCTCTCTGAGGGGGTCACTCTGTGCACCACCTGCCTGGGACTGGCCGGACTCTCTGAGGGGGTCACTCTGTGTACCTCCCGCCCGGGACTTGCCGGCCTCTCTGAGGGGTCACCCTGTGCACCACCTGCCTTGGACAGGCTGGACTCCTTGAGGGGTCACTCTTTGCATCACCCGCCCGGGACTGGCCGGCCTCTCTGAGGAGGTCACTCTGTGCAAAGAGTGGCCTCTCTGAGCGGGTCACCCTGTGAACCACCCGCCCAGGACAGGCCGGCCTCTCTGAGGGGGTCACCCTGTACACCACCCGCCCAGGACAGGCCGGCCTCTCTGAGGGGGTCACTGTGCACCACCCCCCCGGGACAGGATGGTCTCTCGGAGGGGGGTCACTGTGCACCACCCACCCGGAACATGCCGGCTTATCTGAGGGGCCACTTTTTGAACCACCCGCCCGGAACAGGTCGGCCTCTCTGAGGGGGTCACTCCGTGCCCCTCCCGCCTGGGACAGTGGCCTGGTTATAGCACACAAGGGTGTCTGGGGAACAATAAGAGCATCCCTTGAAACATCCTGAAGAAGGATCTGCTCCCTCGAGTGAGCTCATTCCAGAGGCTGTGGGGGCAAGGATCGAATGATTACCCTTCTGACTCGAGATTGGGGGTCACAAAATGAGAGTACCCCTTGTGCGAGGGTTGTCTTTTAAGCAGAGCAGCATCTCTGAGGCACAGTTAGAGTTTGGATGCCACACTCCTCTCTTCGAGGCCCTCCAAATGGCCCTTGGTCCCTCCAGCTGTTGCCCGCGTGTATGAATCTCCCCCTGACATCATTTCATACTGACACTTGCCCGTGGTGCCCTGTGGGGCATTCATCAGGGTGTGCACAGTATCTGGGGCAACAGTTCTTGAGAAGTTGTGCTATTTGCAAAGCCTTCTTCAGAGTGTGTGTAAACCTCTGGGCAGGTCCATGTGTTTCAGGCTCAGGAGATGGCCTCTTTTACTGATGGAGGACACAGATCCGACAAAGGGGCCAGTTACGTGTCTGGCGGTCCAGGGACCCCTAGACTAATGGGGGCGTGGCAGTGGCGGTCTCCTGACTGCCCTTTACAATAAGGGCGGTCGGACCTCCATTGCCCCACCATAGCCACCAGGGAAGGCGAATCCCTGGCCGTGTTGCGGCGGTCAGGAGGCAGTAATATGCTTGGCAGGCTCCTCAAGAAAACTGTGGCAGAGAGGAAACAAAGAGGGCCCTATAGGGCCGCCTGGTGCCTCACGCCCTGTGTACATGCACACCAATTCCGGCATGGCATAGAATTGACAGTCCATGCTGTGCAGGAACTGTTTTAGGATTTCCCATTGCAGTGCCCATTTTTAGAGGCACCACTGTGGGAATGCCCCAAAAAAGCCCATCAGACGGGAGGAACCTCCTAATCTGGTGTGGGCCCGTCCACGGCTTTAGCTGGGTGAGGGCGGGGGCGGACCCCACAGCGCCACAAAACTCATGATCAGGCACAAAGTGTTCAAATGGTCTCCACTGGAGGCTTGGAGCGTTCTTTCATGCCCACGCCAACAGAAATACCTGAAATTTCTTCATGCATCAGTTACCTAATTGCTGTGGCTCTGGTTTTGATATGTCACATACTAAGCACTAAGGGGCATATTTAGAAGCCCTCATCGCCAAAGGAACGTCACTTTTTGTGATGTTTCTGTGGAGATAGGGGCATTGCCTTATTTACAAGGCAGTGTTAAAAATGAGTCAAAGTCTATGCAGGGGCGTACGCCCGGAACTGTGTGTTGAGCCATGGGGTCCACTCTAAAGGGGTCACTCTGTGCAAAGAGTGGCCTCTCTGAGAGAGTCACTCTGTGCACCACCGCCTGGCACAGTCCAGCCGCTCTGAGGGGATCACTCTGTGCACCACCGCCTGGCACAGTCCAGCCTCTCTGAGGGGTCACTCTGTGCACCACCGCCTGGCACAATCCGGCCTCTCTGAGACAGTCACTCTGTGCACCCCCGCCTGGCACAGTCAAGCCTCTCTAAGGGGATCACTCTGTGCACCACCGCCTGGCACAGTCCGGCCTCTCTGAGGGGATCACTCTGTGCACCACCGTCTGGCACGGTCCAGCCTCTCTAAGGGGATCACTCTGTGCACCACCGCCTGGCACAGTCGGCCTTTCTGAGGGGATCACACTGTGCACCACCGCCTGGCACAGTCCAGCCTCTCTGAGAGTCACTGTGTGCACCACCGCCTGGCACGGTCCGGCCTCTCTGAGGGGTCACTCTGTGCACCACCGCCTGGCACAATCCGGCCTCTCTGAGACAGTCACTCTGTGCACCCCCGCCTGGCACAGTCCAGCCTCTCTAAGGGGATCACTCTGTGCACCACCGCCTGGCACAGTCCAGCCTCTCTAAGGGGTTCACTCTGTGCACCACCGCCTGGCACAGTCCAGCCTCTCTAAGAGAATCACTCTGTGCACCCCCGCCTGGCACAGGCTGACCTCTCTTAGGGAGTCATCTGTGCACCACTGCCTGGCTCAGTCCGGCCTCTCTGAGGGGATCACTCTATACACCACCCAGCTGACACAGGCCAGCCTCTCTGTGAGAGTCACTCTGTGCACCCCCGCCTGGAACAGTCCAGCCTCTCTGAGAGAGTCACTCTGTGCACCCCCGCCTGGAACAGTCCGGCCTCTCTGAGAGAGTCACTCTGTGCACCACCGCCTGGCACAGTCCGGCCTCTCTGAGAGAGTCACTCTGTGTACCACCCGCCTGGCACAGTCCGGCCTCTCTGATAGAGAGTCCGGCCTTCTGAGAGAGTCACTCTGTGTACCACCCGCCTGGCACAGTCCGGCCTCTCTGAGGGGGTCACTCTGTGCACCACCCGCCCAGGACTGGCTGGCCTCTCTGAGGGGTTCACTCTGTGCACCACCGCCTGGCACAGTCCGGCCTCTCTGAGGGTGTCACTCTGTGCACCACCTGCCTGGGACTGGCCGGACTCTCTGAGGGGGTCACTCTGTTCACCTCCCGCCCGGGACTGGCCGGCCTCTCTGAGGGGTCACCCTGTGCACCACCTGCCTTGGACAGGCTGGACTCCCTGAGGGGGTCACTCTTTGCATCACCCGACCCGGACTGGCCGGCCTCTCTGAGGAGGTCACTCTGTGCAAAGAGTGGCCTCTCTGAGCGGGTCACCCTGTGAACCACCCGCCCAGGACAGGCCGGCCTCTCTGAGGGGGTCACCCTGTACACCACCCGCCCAGGACAGGCCGGCCTCTCTGAGGGGGTCACTCTGCACCACCCCCCCGGGACAGGATGGTCTCTCGGAGGGGGGTCACTGTGCACCACCCTCCCGGGACATGCCGGCTTATCTGAGGGGCCACTTTTTGAACCACCCGCCAGGCCCGACAGGCCGGCCTCTCTGAGGGGGTCACTCCGTGCCCCTCCCGCCTGGGACAGTGGCCTGATTATAGCACACAAGGGTGTCTGGGGAACAATAAGAGCATCCCTTGAAACATCCTGAAGAAGGATCTGCTCCCTCGAGTGAGCTCATTCCAGAGGCTGTGGGGCCAAGGATCGAATGATTACCCTTCTGACTCGAGATTGGGGGTCACAAAATGAGAGTACCCCTTGTGCGAGGCTTGTCTTTTCAGCAGAGCAGCATCTCTGAGGCACAGTTAGAGTTTGGATGCCACACTCCTCTCTTCGAGGCCCTCCAAATGGCCCTTGGACCCTCCAGCTGTTGCCCGCGTGTCTGAATCTCCTCCTGACATCATTTCATACTGACACTTGCCCGTGGTGCCCTGTGGGGCATTCATCAGGGTGTGCACAGTATCTGGGGCAACAGTTCTTGAGAAGTTGTGCTATTTGCGAAGCCTTCATCAGAGTGTGCGTAAACCTCTGGGCAGGTCCATGTGTTTCAGGCTCAGGAGATGGCCTCTTTTACTGATGGAGGACACAGATCCGACAAAGGGGCCAGTTACGTGTCTGGCGGTCCAGGGACCACTAGACTAATGGGGGCGTGGCAGTGGCGGTCTCCTGACTGCCCTATTACAATAAGGGCGGTTGGACCTCCATTGCCCCGCCACAGCCACCAGGGAAGGCGGTTCCCTGGCGGTGTTGCGGCGGTCAGGAGGCAGTAATATGCTTGGCAGGCTCCTCAAGAAAACTGTGGCAGAGAGGAAACAAAGAGGGCCCTATAGGGCCGCCTGGGGCCTCACGCCCTGTGTGCATGCACACCAGTTCCTTCACGGCATGGAATTGACAGTCCATGCTGTGCAGGAACTGTTTTAGGTGTTCCCATTGCAGCGCCCATTTTTAGAGACACCACTGTGGGAACGCCCTAAAAAAGCCCATCAGACGGGAGGAACCTCCTAATCTGGTGGGGGCCCGTCCACGGCTTTAGCTGGGTGAGGGCAGGCGGACCCCACAGCGCCACGAAACTCATGATCAGGCACAAAGTGTTCAAATGGTCTCCACTGGAGTCTTGGAGCGTTCTTCCACGCCCACGCCAACAGAAATATCTGAAATGTCTTCATGCATCAGTTACCTAATTGCTGTGGCTCTGGTTTTGATATGTCACATACTAAGCACTAAGGGGCATATTTAGAAGCCCTCATCGCCAAAGGAACGTCACTTTTTGAGATATTCCTGTGAAGATAGGGGCTTTGCCTTATTTACAAGGCAGTGTGACGCTGCCTTGTAAATAAGGCCCCCTTTGATGCTATGCTTAGCGTGAAAAAGGAGGGCACTGGGTGTGGCTTTGGGCGTTCCAGCACAACACCCATTGATTCTGGCACTGCCCCCTGTTTACAAGGGTGGCGTAAAGATGGGGCAGCGCCAAAATTAAGACCTGGTCTTAACAGGGCGCAATGAGGAGAAATGCTTTATTTCTCCTCGCGTTTGTTGTTTCTAGTGAGCTTCATTGTGCAGCAGACATAGAAGCAGCAAAAGGGCATTGATTGTTTGTGTGCAGGAAGGTGTCCCTCCTGCACATAAACAATCATTATTTTTTTTTTTTTCAAATGAAGAGTTGCAACTCTTTTGTGTGCTGTATTCTGCAGCACACATAGAAGTTACAAAACACCATTCCTGATTGGTTATAAACCAACTTTCCCCTCAACGCAGGCTCTCATGCACAAAGGTGCAAAAGTGCCCGTATTGGCGCTATGCAAGTAAATTTAGCACCAGCGCAGGGGGAAATGCAGGACTGAGCTGGATTGTTGTACAGAAGGCGCAGACCTGTGTTTCAACAGCGGCAGATCGCGGCGTTAGGCCAAGAAGGCTAACGCAGCGCTCCATAACTTTTATTGTGAATATGCCCCTAAGATTGATAGTTATACGTAGGATTGTGAGAAATTCCATACTTTTTTCATGACTTTTGTTGAATTTCATGAATATTGTGCAGGATTAGCTCACAGTCTGGTTTATCTGTTTTATACGTGAATTGTCACGCAAGAGCATCGAGCCATAAATTAAATACACATGTGGTAATGGCGGAGCAGACCGTGTTTCTCAGTGGGGCCTTTTCACCACAAACCAGTCTGCTGCAGGCAAAAGTTATGTGAAAAATATATCAGGTGAAATTTTGAGGACTTTTGCTGGAATAAGCTGGAATAATCTAAGGTATTCCTTTGCCAAGTTGCAGGATGAGGGAGTTGAGTTGCCTGCTCCTCTGTTTGTGGGGTCTGGGCAGCCTCCTTCCTCTTCAGAGGATGCCTGTATGGGTGTTTCGGATGAAAACGCTTCCTACCCCCTGGGAGCAGGTTTGCGGGGTCACTTGAGTTTCAGACGTTTGCGGATAGGACCGTGAGGGTCTCCTAGTGGCTGACCAGGCGGGGCCATGGAAGGCATAGATGTGCCTTGTGGTCCCCTGTGGTGAGGTCATGCCTGTCTATGATGCTGGTGCCCACTTCCACAGTGCAGTACTAAGAAGGTGATGCAAGTCCTACTGCCTGACAGAGGTGCTGGTACAACTTTAAGAGCGGGGGTGCTTCCCTCAATACCCTCTCAGTAAAGTCATAGATGCCGGTGGAAGCCCAAGCTTTGCACACAGAACAAGGACAGCAAACGTGCCTCGCCTGTCAGGCAGGAGAGTGGTGAGGGGATGGGGAGAGCGTGTGTCCCCCAATGTTCCAAATATAGGAACAAATCACAGAAGGCACATCTTCCATGGAAATGGCACCTTAAACGGCCACTAGATTATCAACAGACATGCACCTTTACTGCTAAACACTATGGGGCCGATTACGATGGCAGTGAGACCAGCCACTGACAGCCTGTCGGTGGCAGTCTCTCCGCCTTCATTTGCATGTTTTCCGTCTGCCATATTATAATGGCGGGGGAAGGATGGTGGTCAGAAAGCCTGACAGCCACGCATACGACGGGCTCCTTGAGCCCCCCGATGCGGTGGAGGGCCTCGTATTCCCTACAATGGCGGTGGTGCCTACCAGGCACCACCGTAGGGATTACGATGTCCCTTCCCCCCCGCCTGTTCATGGTGCCTGCCACATAGTACAGGGATATGCATGGTGTCCCATTTTTGCACAGCGGCGGGTGCTGCAGCCAGCAGCACCCGCCGCAATACAAAATTTAGGCCTTGCGACCGCCGTGGTGGCGGTCGCATCCTAATGCGAGACCACCAACACCCTGTCGGGCGGTCCCGTCTGCACATCCGCCAACAATCCTAATCGGGTCCAAAATGTTGCCTAACCCACAACATGGAGAAATCTGATTTCTGTCCACATTTATAATTTGTGCATCACAAAAGTAATGTGTCTTGGTTTGTTTTCATCCTATTCAAATATTTATTTCCATGACACTTCAGAATTACAAAATAACAGTGTACCTCGTGTACTCTTTTTTGTGCCTTTTGTATTTCAATATATATTTAGTTCATATACAAGTCTTTAGATGATGCTGTGTGTTGGAAAACACGTGAGACCCGCAGCCTGTCCTTACACACTTCCAGCACCGCAGCAAGATTGTCATTTGCTTCACTTAAACAATCCTGTCATTTGGCGATTGGGGAAAGGAAAAGAAAGAAGCAGCAATCTCCATGTGAAACAAGCAGCAGCTTGTCAGAAGACCTTGCCTGACACTTGACCTCTGGTTTGAACTCTGGTCACATTTAAAACTAACTTAAAGGCGTCTCTGTTGGTCATTTGCCTTCTGAACGTCTACAGGTGGTTTATCTTGGGGGTGCTGCAACACCCCAGCACCCATACTTTCTGTCCCCAAACTGCCTAAGTGAGCCACACACGTCCTCGTCGCCAATGTTGTGAGTCTGATGTGGACCGTCCCACCAGGAGCAGTCCCCACCCTGCTCAGTGAGCCCCTCCTGGGGACCTGTGAGGTACCCTGCTGTTCACAAGAGCTCACCACACAGACACAGCAAGGACCACCCGGCTATTGTACCAGTCACTCCACACTCGACCGTCAGAATCTGCTGGTGCTGTGCAAAATCTAGGGGTGGGCATAATTAGCATAATTACTTGTAGCATAAGCATGTGGAATTATCATAAGATTATGCAAGATTAAGCTTGAATAATTTGAGAAGACTAATTCTCTTTAGGGCTATTTCTTAGAGCAAAAAATCCCCCTTTATCCAAATGTGAAGAAATTATGCATTTTGTTCTAAGAAATAGTGCTAAAGGCAACAGAACGCAAACAGCAAGCAAGAGAAGCCACTCCGGCTCACTAGATGGCAAATGTGCTCTTGGAGTAGGATCACGCAGCACAGCGCAGCAGAGCGCAGCGCAGCACAGCGCAGCCAGTCACCTGGCTGCTCTGTGTGATAGGGAAAGGGCAGGTACACACCATACTTAACAATATACCGTGCATTCTTGTCATTTCCCTGCACTGGCGCACAATGTGCTGCCGAGCGCCAACGCGGTCACCCTTGAACCATGGTGCACGGACGCCTGAGTTTTAAGCAGGATTGTTTTTGTGCAGGAGAAGAACACCTTCCTGCACAAACACAATCTCCTGATGCATTTTCCTCTTTCTATGTGCACTACGGGATGCAGCGCACATAGAAAGAGGAAGTAACAAGGACACACAGATATTTCTTCCCATTACACTTCCCCAGGGGGGGCGTAGCATTTACACCCATTCCCAGGTCTACCACTAATGATAAATCCGGGAACGCGCCAAAATCCACGGGTGGCTGCGTGGGAATGCCCACGCAACGCCCATGAGCACGTCCCTGGGGCGGAGTAATGCAACACTGTGATTTGCGCTGCGTACTCTAGATTATTAAGTCACACAAGGTGGCCTTGCGTGGCCTGATAAATCGAATTTAAGAGGTGCGCTGCTCTCGCGGCCTGTTGTGTGACGCAAAGGTGACACAACTCTTTTGTAAATATGCCCCGCATTCTTAGCACAAATAGCACCCTCGTGTGCACAATGACTCTTAACTACTGTTAATTACGCGAGCAGGAGTCATTGCGTAATTATCAGTAATTCCGTGTCAAATAGTAACATGGATTTGCTGAAATTACTCTGATTAGTCCGGCGTAATCGTGCCCAGGCCCTGTAAAATCTATTGACAAGGGACCCACCGCCCTGTGCTCCATTGAGGAGGGTGGAGCCAGACGGCGGAGCCTTTTAAACAACCAATACCAAAGCAGAGTTTGCAATTCCCAGAAAGAATCTATCTTGCAGAGACTTTGCTATTGTGCTGAAATCACAAAAGAAGTATTAACCTTACAGCATTGTGGTACAAAATGCGATTATGAATTCCGTGGGGGCCCTCAAATTCTGAAAACTGAAGCAGAACAGAGGCCCCTCTCTCCCCAGAACTCTTAACCACGGCGTTTAAAGGAGTGAATTCCTCTCTGAGGTATTTCATTCGAGGGAGGGGGGCTCGGTAATAAGACGTCGCTGGGGGCCGCTGGGCCAAGGAACAGCGGAAGGTTACAGATGAGAAGTGATGAAAACCAGGCCACAGCGGCACAGCGCTTGGAGGAGCCCACGAGGCGCTGGGAGACACAGCGACGACACAGACACCCCCCCCCCCCCACCCCCCTCACCCTCAGAGGATCCGATGTCGGTGGCTTCAGTACCAAAAGATGTGCCACAGAGCGTCGCTTGTGAACTCGAGGTCGTGACCCTGGCGGGGTCACCAGAGCACTCGAATGGGGTCACCTGGCAGTGTTGGATCAATTAATTTGAGCCCAAATCACAGAGCTTTGATTGAAATGGAGGCAGAGGGGTCGAGACACCGTTAATCCGGGGCTTCTGAAGGGAAATGGGGTCAAGTTAATAAATACAAAAAGAGTGAATTGCGAACAGTCAGCGAGGTGCTGACGCCAAACGTGGGTTTGGGGTTTTCAGAATGTCCCTTTCGAGCGGGGCGGACATGAGCGGGGCTGAGCTGGTCGGCGGTGCTAGAGCTCCACCCCCCCCCACCCCCCCCCCCCCACCAAAATGCGTACTAAAGTTCACTGACTCTACACTCAACTCGTTGCGAACATGTGATACCAGCTGGGAGGGGGGTGGGGGGGGGGGGGGGGGGTTGAGGGCACGTCTTGTGGAAAACCCATGACGCTTACACGTGAGACTGTTGCTCCCGCTCCTAACATGACTGAGGTGAACTCCATCGCCCATCTGCCGCCATGATCCAGTGTCGGGTTGTGCCAATATAGCGCTTGCTGTTGCACGCTTCTGCTTCATGGCGCTCTGAGTAACAGATGATACGTTATCTGAGCCAATGATACTCACTTTACTGGCCATGAAAGGCTAAAAGGCTGGGCAAGTACTTGCCGGACTTGGCTAGTAAGTGCAGCTATCACACGGTTCTTCACAGCAGGCGCAGGCAGGGGCTGTGATGCTGCTTGGCACCTCACGGTGTGTGTGGAGACACCACTGAAGGTCCAGGGATGCGCACACTGGGAGCCCCATGATTGACGTGTTGTGGTGCAAGGAATTCCGGACCAAAGGTCAGTTGCACTGGACTCAAACACGACCCCCGCCTCGTTACTGTTCGTACCGGGGTGTAACTAGCAGGGTTTGATTGGGATTAAAGATCGTACCGGGCTCGCTAGAAAAAGTGCCCACATTTGCATATGTGTTTTACAGGGGGGGGGGGGTTTAAAAAAAATGCACGGATTAGTTTACACTGGTAAAACACACCTGAAAACAAGTGGGGCCACTTCTGTTCAGGCCCCCTGCCCCCGCTCAGTATGAATATATTAATGAGCGAGAGAACGGGAGGGACACCTCTGCTGTTGATAAGAGGGAGGTAATGGAAGCCCATCTGCCTACAGAAAGGACACTCAGGCACCCACTGGGCCGCTGGCAGCATTGAACAACGCAGAAACCACCCAAATCGGCCCCCTAGACTGCTAAAAAAAAGCAGCCAACAGCTGGAACTGGACACGGCCCCTCGGGCATTGCCCGAGTGCCCGCGTTACCAATCCGACGCTGGTACCTAGCTCTGGGACTTACTGCAAACAGCTGCAAGCGCTGGAACAGAGGCCTGCGAGGCCCACAGACCTCCATGTCAGCGTTCACATCTGCAGGGTCTTGTCACTGTGACTCTAGCATTCAAGGAATGGATCCAGCGTGGTTTCGTTCTCTTAGTCTGGTCTCTATTGAAGTGGTTATGCTGTATGTGTTAGCACGTTAAACCCAGTCCTATTGGCTTTGTCAATGCTTATTACAACTCCTCCCAGCTTGAAATATAATGGGCCATATGTATCGTGCATTTTATCGGTCGCAAACAGCCCGATTTGGAGAATGTTATGTTAACTGATTTTATAAAGCGCAATCAATTGACCGGAGGCGTCAAGGCGCTGCTAAATTACGGCGCAAATAAAGGTAGGTTCATAGGTAAATGCCAGGTCTGCAATGACTGGCGAAAGGAGAGTACGTTTGTCTGGGGTTTAATGTGCAGTGGCAGAGAGTTCCAACGTTTTGAAGCCCCTATCACAAAACTACTACAGCCCCAAGAGGCGCGCGTGCACCTGGAGATCATAGTGTTGTTTGCCGCACTTGAACGGAGGGGCCTCTCCTGAAAAAACCATCTCAGCTTGTCCTTGAGGTAGTTTGGGCCAAGGTCGTGCAAAGCCCTAAAGGTGATACAGAGGGCTTTGAAATGTACTCTTTGTTTGACTGGGAGCCAGTGAAGAATCGGACCATTTGGGAGCGGTAAAATGCACTTTGGTATGTATGAATTCCAATTTGCGATTCAGTAACATGTTACTGAATCACAATTTGGAATTGCGAGTACATACCGATTCAGTATTAGGAAGGAGCTTGTTTAGGGCGGCCTTTCCTAATACCGAATCTCAGCGGAAAGTTTTAAGGAAAACTGGCTGCATTAAAAAAAAAAAAATGATTGCTTTATTGAAAAGCAATCACGGACATGGTGGTCTGCTGACCCTTGCAGTCCACCATCAATGTGATTTTAGCGAATCCTAATGGGTTGCTACCTGCCTGATTATTATTCATGAGGTAGGTCGATTTGCGACCCATCGGGTAACGCGAAATAAA
Organism: Triturus cristatus; assembly: GCF_964204655.1. Taxonomy (NCBI): domain Eukaryota; kingdom Metazoa; phylum Chordata; class Amphibia; order Caudata; family Salamandridae; genus Triturus; species Triturus cristatus. Next base: position 19,330,235 of record NC_140594.1, on the reverse strand, counting down.
ACGCTACGAGTTTGATACATAAGAAATAGTGAGTACCTAATTGCAATTCGCAGAAAATCGCAATTTAATAATCGGTATTTGAAATAAAGACACATGTGGCTCATTGTGTCACAGCACATGCAGCTGCGTTGTGTTACATTTCTTTACAAAGTCATGCACGGTGGCACAAGTCACCTCTCGTGTGACCTTTATAAGTGTGAATTAAGGAATAGTGCCACCTGTCGGCACCTTGCATGACACAAGGACAATGCATCCCCTTCATAAGTCAGGCCCATAGCGATTTGCCCAAGATCACAGCATCGCCACTAGAGGGAAGCCGACATCATACCATCCGTCGCGGCTGTCCAAAAGCACACACTTTCTCCCCACGTGGTTGTGTGTGCGGTGAGGCCGGTGCTCATGAGAGATCACGGTGCAGCCGACTAGCGCGCCATCTCCCTGCATGCACAGCAGGGGGCTGATAAGATTTCATCTTTTCACAATGAGAAAACATTATTACTTCAGTATCCACGATCCGGCCAGTATCCGATCGGGCTGGATTTATATCAGATTTAATCAGCTTGGAGACAGACCTTCTGCTTCACTAATACATTACAAGAGGAACAAACATCTCCGCCGAGTCGCGGATTTGCCATGTTCAGATGAACACGAAGGGAAGTCGGCCCATCTTATCTCAGCACAGACAACAGAAAGCTTTCTTGGACCGACGCATCGTGCTCACAAGACAGGACGGAGTAATGAGGACTATGATGGAGTCCAGGCAATTGTTGCGGGTCAAAATACCAGGAACAGCAATATCTTCACACCAGAATATGGTGTCGAAAATATGGTCTACAAAATATTGGGTTTACATACTTTAAATGTAAACTGCCGAAATGCTGTGTCAAAAATATAGTGGAACAGAATATCACAAAAAAGTATGTATATCTACATTTTAATATGTAGAGTATTATAAGCAATTTATTTAAATTATTAAAGTTCAAAATAATAATATAATTAAAAATACATTATTTTCATAATTCAAACCAATAATACAACATTGGACAATACATTCAATTAAATATATTAACAATTATTGACATCACAAATAAAAATATATGGACATAGAAATATATGTAACCTAAATATTTAACAAAATAAAAATAATTTTGAGTAATACTACAAACGGAATATATCTTAAGATATATATATATATATATTTAAAATAAAAACAACTTCAGAAAATTAAAAAAAAATATACGCTAACAGCATTATGAATAGATAAAATTAAAATTAACAAACATATTAACAATAATATAAATCGCATTTAGTTAAAAATATGAAATGTAAAAAAAAAAAAAATTACAATTCTTTTAAAAATAAATGCTATTGACATTAACTATAAAAATTAAAATAGTAACTACAATTGAAAATAAGCAACTCTAGCAAAGGAGTTGGATTTACTAATCTATGTTCAATATAGGTGAACACAGAAAAAGTGTTGGACTTCGGAGGGGTCGGATTAACTATTCCCGCTCCAACGTAAGCAAAGGAAGGGAAAGAGCTGAACTTTGAAATGATCACATTTACTAGTCCCTTTCCAACATAAATGAACACATGTAAAGTATTGGAGTTACAAAGGGTTATATATACCATACCAGCTCTCAACTATTTTTAAGAAAACATTAAAAAAAACAATAACATAAAATTATTACAATCTATTCCAAATAAATAGATATAGTACATAAATAAAATTAAGTTCCAAAAAATAAAAATGTAACAAATGAAAAACAATTTAAATAACTTTAAAATAAATGCAATTATGTCACTACTACTCACAGAAATCCACAAAAATTATAATAATCTATAAATAGATCAATAATAAAAGTTAAACAATTATTTAAATACAAAACTATTAAAACCAACAAATGTAAAATAACATTTTCAAATTTTACTATTAAATACGCTCATCAATAAATTAACCATTGATTAAAATACAATAAATAATGTAAATGGCAAATACCTCAATAAACAATTTGCATTATTAATTTAAAATTTAATGTTGGATCACCATAACACATGGCTTGATAAAAATATTTATTAAAATGTCAGCAACTTCCCAGCCTATTCCCTATATACCCAACATCATGCAACTCAATTATTAATAAATAAAATTTACAAAATAAAATATACTTTCAAAATGACATAACACGTCTATATAATTAAAATAACAATAATCTATTTCTATAAATGATCACCAATTAAATATTTAATTAATGTACAAACGTAATTCAAATAAAAAAATTATGTTTTAACTTTAAATAACTTCCTCCACAAATCCAACAACCTGCTATAAATTACTAAAGTGCTAATTAAATATAAAATAATTTTAATCACACATTGAATATTAGGAAGTATATTAAAAATTAACACCTAATATTATTATAATGCATAATGTATTTTAATGTATTAAAGAACCAATAATAAATACAATTGTTTTAAAGTAAATTCTATCATATATAACAATATTTGAAAAACTATATTGTATTCACTAAAAATAGTATTCTTACCTTCTATATTCTTTTCATCAATATAACACTATTTTTGACACAATATTAAGTTAAAAGAATATTTTTGATTCAATATTTGTTTCATACACCCCAAACAATGTGTCAACCTAAACAAACCTAAAAAAAATATTGTCATAAGTAGTAGGTCTGGCCAAGGCAAATTAGAGCAATGCCTATCATTATTTTTAATGTATTTCTAAGTTAAGTCACACAAAAAAAAATATGCCACTACATAAACATGACCTATGCATGGCAGCAGTAAAAAATAAACCGTTAAAAACTTTCACTGATGTGGCTGTTTTACTAGTTATGTTTTTAGTGTTTTTATTGTTGCTGGTGAAGGAGACAAGAAGAAATCATTACCTCAGATAGCTGTAATCTTACAATGCAATTTAAACATTTTACAAGAGCACTTTTAAAGAAAAAGAGACACAAAAATTAATCAGCTGATGACTGGGCTCCGGAGGTGAAGGCAAACTAAATAAACAGTGTTTAAAGTTAAAGTAAAAAATATATGATATAAAAAGGAAGCACATTTTGAGCCTGCTTTCTCACTGAAGAGAACAGAACTATTTTTAGGTGGATGTAAACAATGTGCACAGGCTTTGTGCAGCCACTCAAAGTCAAGGGAGTCAATGAGTAAAGTGGGTTGACCCGTTGACCCATGCTGTATGCTGTGGTGGGCGGAAGCAAAATCTGAGTAATATTTTATGAGACCAGTGGTGAAGGCCACTGACCAAAGGCCCCTCTATGTATGTATTTTATATATGATTTTTTGGGAAAATAATAGCTCAGGAAGAAAGTTAAAGCTGTAAAAAAAAAAGGTGCCATCGGTGGCTGAACATCAGACTTTCAGAAACATATCAGACCATAAATGACATCACAGCACGGGCCGCCTGGTTGTTGTCTAGAAGGTCAATGCCAGCCAGACTGGTTCTATTTCCAGGATCTGGGTAACAAACACAGATCTCTGAGTCCTGATGGATCACCCTTCTCTCCTGAGGTACAGGTTGAAAGCTCAGAAAAAAGAGAGCAAAAAGAGAGTACCTGGCAGGATGATGCATGAAGCTGCTGGTGCACCACTACAGCAGATGTGGAGCACTGTGTGGGAAGATGGCCACTGATCATGGGGTATAGAGGACAGCTGGGGCATTGACAAAGGACGATGGCCAACGGTCCTGGGGTATAGAGGACTACTGGAGCACCATCTAAGGAAGATGGCCACAAGGCATGTAGGGAGTGTGGAAGCTGCAACACTGCCACAAGAAGATGGCCACTGGTCATGGGGTATAGAGGAATGCTGGAGCACCGTCTAAAGAAGATGGCCACAAGCCATGTAGGGAGTGTGGTAGCTGGAGCACAGTGCAAGGAAGATGGCCACTGGTTATGGGGTATAGAGGACAGCTGGAGCACCAAGGAAGATGGCCACAAGCCATGTAGGGAGCATGGTGGCTGGAGCACCATGTAAGGAAGATGGCCACTGGTCATGGGGTATAGAGGCCAGCTGGAGCACCGTCTAAGGACGATGGCCACTGGTCATGGGGTATAGAGGACAGATGGTGCACCATCTAAGGAAGATGGTCACAAGGCATCTAGGGACTGTGGTAGCTGGAGCACTGCCACAGGAAGATGGCCACTGGTCATGGGGTATAGAGGACAGCTGGAGCACCGTCTAAGGAAGATGGACACTGGTTATGGGGTATAGAGGACAGCTGGAGCACCAAGGAAGATGGCCACAAGCCATGTAGGGAGCATGGTGGCTGGAGCACCATGTAAGGAAGATGGCCACTGGTCACGGGGTATAGAGGACAGCTGGTGCACCATCTAAGGAAGATGGTCACAAGGCATCTAAGGACTGTGGTAGCTGGAGCACGGCCACAGGAAGATGGCCACTGGTCATGGGGTATAGAGGACAGCTGGAGCACCGTCTAAGGAAGATGGACACTGGTCATGCAATATAGAGGACAGCTGGAGCACCGACTAAGGAAGATGGCCACTGGTCATGGGGTATAGAGGACAGCTGGAGCACCGTCTAAGGAAGATGGCCACTGGTCATGGGGTATAGAGGACAGCTGGGGCGCCGTCTGAGGAAGGTGGCTACAAGCCATGTAGGGAGTGTGGCAGCTGGAGCACCATCTAAGGAAGATGGTCACTGATCATGGGTTATATTGGACAGCTGGATCACAGTGTAAGAAAGATGGCCACTTGTCATGGGGTATGGAGGACAGCTGGACCACAGTGTAAGGAAGATGGACACTGGTCATGCAGTATAAAGGACAGCTGGAGCACCGTCTAAGGAAGATGGCAACTGGTCATGGGGTACAGAGGACAGCTGGAGCATTGTCAAAGGAAGATGGCCACTGGTTATGGGGTATAGAGGACAGTTGGATCACAGTGTTAGGAATATGGCCACAAGCCATGTAGGCAGTGTGGTGGCTGGAGCACTGCCACAGGAAGATGGCCACTGGTTATGCGGTATAGAGGTCAGGTGGAGCACCGTCTAAGGAAGATGGCCACTGGTCTTGGGGTATAGAGGACAGCTGGAGCACCGTCTGAGTAAGATGGCAACAAGCCATGTAGGGAGCATGGCAGCTGGAGCACTGCAGCAGGAAGATGGCCACTGGTCATGGGGTATAGAGGACAGCTGGAGCACCGTCTAAGGAAGATTGCTACTGGTCATGTAGGGAGTGTGGCAGCTGGATCACAGTGTAAGGAAGATGGCCACTGGCCATGTGGTATAAAGGACAGCTGGAGCACCGTCTAAGGAAGATGGCCACTGGTCATGGGGTATAGAGGACAGCTGGAGCACCGTCTAAGGAAGATGGCCACTGGTCAATGGGGATTAGAGGACAGCTACAGCACCATCTAAGTAAGAGGGCCACAAGCCATGTAGGGAGCATGGCAGCTGAAGCACTGCCGCAGGAAGATGGCCACTAGTTATGTGGTATAGAGGACAGCTGGAGCACCATCTAAGAAAGATGGCCACTGGTCTTGGGGTATAGAGGACAGTTGGATCACAGTGTTAGGAAGATGGCCACAAGCCATGCAGGGAGCATGGCAGCTAGAGCACTGCCACAGGAAGATGGCCACTGGTTATGCGGTATAGAGGACAGCTGGAGCACCGTCTAAGGAAGATGGCCACAAGCCATGTAGGAAGCGTGGTAGATGGAGCACAGAGTACGGAATATGGCCACAAGCCATGTAGGGAGTGTGGTGGCTGGAGCACTGCCACAGGAAGATGGCCACTGGTTATGCGGTATAAAGGTCAGGTGGAGCACCGTCTAAGGAATATGGCCACTGGTCATGCGGTATAGAGGATAGCTGGAGGACCGAGCATCGGGTTTGGAATTCCCGCTTGTGAGTGAGGGGGCTTTGTTGAGGCCCTTCGCTTTCTTCAGGTTTCGAGTTTTTAGGTGAAGCGCACCTGTGCTCCGCAGTGCCAGGCACCCATAGGAGATGAACAGTTTATTGGCCATATATCTGGAGAGCATTCATGTACAATCTGATGGACATTGTGGGCTAGTTTTCAGTAGACTTCTCAGTTCGAGGGAAACAGCGCTTACTGAGTACTGAGCTAGAATGATGTTTCCTCGTGGACTGGCTCCAGAGAGCTGGCGAGCAGCAGCTCTAAGGGCGGCCTTCACTGGAGCCGGGTGACTGTTCATGATCCCCACATGAGAGAAATACCATAGTAATTCCCAGAGAGCCTTAGGGTTTGCACCACTGCCTTTGAGTCAAGTAATGGGCTGGCGGAGTCACCCTTCACAAGAGTCTGATGTTGTAGTGTAAACCTTTAGCCAGTGTTACCAAGGCCTGGGCATTGAGGTTGTTGCAGAGGATGGAAGCGCGGGATCTAGGGCTGTTAACAATTGTAAGTCTTCAGCCCATCAAGGTTGATGTACCTTACCTAGCCGTGCTGGAACTGGGACGCCATATTTTGGGGGAGAGATGAGGAGAAACTATTTCAGAGGGTTCAACTTGAGATGGTCGTGAGACATTCAGAGTTTAGCGTTTTTATGGCGAGGATAGTTCAAAAGTATCTTCTGGAGGAAAAACGTTGAAGTGGGACTGAGTGTCAATGGCATGGAGGAGGAGTGAGATGTTTTATTGATTCAGGAGCGAACAGAGTGAATCCAGGTGCGGATTAAAGAACGTTGGGGATCGTATTGGGCTTTAGGGAGCTCCTTGTTGAAGGGACGGTGGGCTTGACATCAAGCGGGCTAGTTTTATCTATTGGGAGCGGCTATCCGGAATGGATTGTCCCACTTCAGGAGGGTGCAGTGTGTTCCCATGTGTAGCTCCAAGATGTTCAAGGAAGAGGTGTGGTTGCAGCATGTTAAATGCAGCAGACAGGTCGAGGAGGACAGGGAGACATGAGTCATACTTGCCTAGGGGTTCAGAGCCTTCATCAACAATCGAGGAGCACGAAACACGCGTGCGCCTATCCATTCGAACAACAAATTACAAAGTAAAATACGACTTTAGAGTGCTTTGTGTTCTTTGCAGCTTGAACCTTGCTTTGTTTCTTTCAGTTTGAGATGGACACCTAGTTGGACAAAGGAGGGTGCAGGTCGCCCATGCGCCCATGTGGGACCTCTGCATCTGCTCCCTGAGAGGAGAGTGACTTGTCAGCTCATCCAAGTGTTTGCAGCAATGCTGAGCTCTAGGAAGGAGCTGGCCAGATCTGGTAGGAAGGGAATGAGCTAGACGCTGAGCTGGACTGGAACCGAGCCTCAGAGATGGGGAGAAGGTCTTGGATCTGTTAGTCTGTCCCAGCAGATCTCGTGGGGGATCTTCGAGTGAGGGTCACTCTTTAGTAGTTTCCGACGGGAAACATCGTTTACATCGCATTCAGTACAACGCGATGCTGTTACAGCTGGGTCGTTACAACGAACGCATGTAACCACGCGATGCCATTACAACGCAAGTCTTTACATCGACTTGCGCTAGATGGCGTGCTAACATTACAAATAGTGTAGTTTACTATCCCAACACCTTCCCTACTGTTAAGTGGACTGGAGTTGGAATAGTAAATTACGCTTTTCTAATGTTAGCACACCATCTAGCGCAAGTCGATGTAAAGACTTGCGTTGTAATGGCATAGCGTAGTAACATCGTAGTCGTTGTAACGACCGCGATGTAACTGCACGCGTTGTAATGACTCGCGTTGTTACGTTATACATCCGTTTCCGACTTAGGGTGCTGGCTGCAGTGTTGTTTGTCGGCTTTGGCATTGAGCTCTACTTCTCTCATTTTGTCCTGGAAGAAGGCCAGGAATGCTTCACAATTTTCCTGCGATTAGATTCTTGAGGTGTTTTTACTTCTAATGATCTCAAATGTTACCAATGATGCTTTAGCCTTAAATATGTGTTTTTGTAGATGTTCTTTGGCTCTGAGGCTTCAACGGTTTGGGATGGGAGGGTTTTTTGTCATTCTCTCTCTGTCGCTCTCTCTCTGTGATTCTCTGCTTCGTTCCACTGAGGTTTCTTCTGCTCACAGGAGATGGCTTCAAACCATGTGAGGTGCAGACCAGCGGGGGCATCGCAGAAGGAAGGGAGACCCCGGCGATGCCTCAGCCGAGCACCACGACAGGAGGACAGGAGGCTGCAACACCGAAGCCCGAAGCAGGCCACTACCACTGTAGGGTATGGGCTGGTGGATCCGGACCACAGGAAGACGGTGTCCTGTACTGCAAGAGGGATACATGGCACAATGACGTTTTCAAACTCTTTAAATGTATGTCCTCTACATCTCCCTACCCAGTGCTTTGAATGGGAAAAAATAGTGTAGGTACTCATTTAAATGCGGTGAATGGGCGGGGCTAGGGGCGGAGCTACGAGCGAGACATGGTGATACCTATTGACTTCAATACTAGTAGCAGCACATACAAAACGCGTGAGAAATGCGTTACCATAAACAAAACAGGTTCATTCGTTACATAAAACGAAAGCCAAATGAGGTGACGTTTTAACATTTCCTTGTTTTATATTTGCAGCTTCCATACTGTTACTTCCTGTTGTTTGGCGCAACACTATATATTCTCGAGCGTGCACACACACAGAAAAAATCAAGCAGACATGCACGCAAAAAGCATTCCACACATTTCCCTTAATATACCTCCCAAGGGGCAGATTTCTAAGCCCTGTGCGTCAGTTTTGCGCCGCCCTTGCGTCACTTTTGTGACGCAGCGGCGGCGCAAAGCCAGCGCCATGCTGCGGCAGATTTACAACGTGACGCATCTAGGGAGATGCGTCACGTTGTAAAGCTTGCGCCACATGTGGGCGTATCTTCACATGGGGGGGGGGGCGTTCCGGCGCAGGAACGCCTCTGAAAAGTGGCTGAGTGAAATCTACAAGATTTCACTCAGTCACTTTTCCGGCCATGCTGCGTCAAATCCCTGCGCCTGCTTGAAGCAGGCGTAAGGATTGACGCAGCATTGTACCGATAGGGCACCCCCCGAGCCCTGCTGGAGCTGCGTCGCGCTTGCGACGCAACTCCAGCAATGCGCCGCCCTTCCGCCATCAGTTGCGTCACGCATCTGTTTTTCCTTGCGCCACGATGAGCTGCATTGTAAATGTGGCGCATCTATTGTGGTGCAAGGGTAAACTTGCGTGACGCATCTTCCCTGGCACATCCATGCTGATTTGCAGGGATGCGCCAGGGAACATAAACCTGCTCCTAAGAGTGTATCGATTCTGACTCTCTTTCTCTCGCTTTTTTCCTCTAACAAAAACAGGCACAGACAAACAGACAAACAGAAGCAGACACTCATTGTAACCTCGTTACCTTCCTTTGCTTTCTTAATTGTGCTGTTACCTGGCTGCCTCGATCCTGTGTTTGCAACACAGCATGATGGTGAACACCAGGACGCTATACAAGTGAGCCCCCGCTGAATAGCTCAGTGTGGGCTCAGCTCACCAGTCACGGCTACAGATGTGCCTTGGCTGTCAGAGACAGGTCACCAGCACTAGCAGTCAATGGGCCTACCGTTTCATGAGTACCGGTACTCTCCTTGGCAGGAGAAAAGTGTGGTACTCAGAGTGCTAAAAATAAGAAGTGCCAGTACTCAGTACCTGTGAGTACCGGCCCATTTAAAGCACTGTCCCTACCTCAGCACTCTGAAGGGCCCATTGGTAGCACGTGCAAAAGATAAGTCTTAAGATGACAAAAGCTGAGCTATGTCTCGGACATTGGGCAATACCCTCTTCATTCCCTTGTACAGTGGCGCAGCTAAACCTACTGCCACCTGGTGCGGGTAAGAGCAAAAAAATCCCTTGATTTCTGCACCAGACACATGAGCTACCGTAGATAGATATCGAGGGACCTACCCCCAGATAGTTCCTACTGCATCCTCCTCTTCCCACACCCCCCACAGCCCCCTCCTGAGGGTAATGCAAAGGCTGCTCCGCCCGAGCCACAGGGTGGAGGTCGTCGAGACCTCTCCTCCCTCTTAGATGGAATGAAAGATGGTGCCCACCCCTGATAGATGTCACTGAAGGTTCCAGACGTTGGTTCTGCTGCCCTGCCATCCTGCACCTCTCCGATCTCTTGATCTGTTCATCAGCAGAAGGTGACAAATCAGACAGGTAGCGGCTGCACGTGATTGGACTGACTCTCATTCTGAGTCTGGGAAGATTGATGATGAGAAAAGAGGTTTTTTCAATGCTTGTTTTCCCCTAACATTTATTTATTTGTTAATATCTGTATTTTTTATTTATTTATTGACTGATTGATTGATTTATCAGCTTTTGTATAGTACTGTCATAGCTGGTAGCATCTGCTGGGCCCGGCTTCTTCCTCATCACCAAGTCCTGTAAATATGAACTGAGTTCCACCGAATGGCACCAGTAAAGGTCCCACCAGCCCACGAGCTCTTGGGTAGGATTTTATCCCAAATAACTCCCAACAGCTAGTGCTATTTCCTTAGCAGAATATGCCTCCACATATCCAAAATGGATTATAAGAAGGAATTTTGCACTAAGAATTATTCTAAATGTCCTCTCGAGGTAGGATATTCCCTCAATGTAGTCCTGGCATTTAGCTCTATTTTCTTCAAATGTCCCCTCGCATCCAAAAGCTATGAAATAGCGCTAAACGCAGCAGAAAACGAATAGCGAGCGGCCGTTTACGCTTGCTGAATGTTCTCTCACAGTAGGATATTTCCACCCAAATTACTCGTATTATTATCGTTTTTTCTGCATCACAGAGTAACATGGAATTACCATAATTACTCTGATTACTCTGGTGTAATAGAAACTCTGAAAACTGAACCAGCTATAAAAATAATGAGGGCAGAGTAAGAACCACTCAAACTCCCCACTCAATCTACAGAGTGAACGGGTAGTGAATTTAGAGCTGTTTCTTCTTGTTATGTTTTTTATAAATGGTTTTTCTTTTTCTGAAAATATTTTGCTACGTTTATGACTACCTTTACGTCCAAGTCATTACTTCATTACTTCAATCCCTCCTCCAGAGACGTAATATGACTGGCATTCCCAGCATCCTCCAGTGTTTTCCTCCCTATCTTGGGCCTCCTTGATCCCTCTGTGTACCCCCTCCCTGTAGGGCTTGGGGAGAGACTGAGGTCCGCAACACCTACATGTCACCTCTGGCCGATATCGTCCAAACCCATGGACTCAACATCATCTCCCATGCAGACGACACCCAACTCACCCTCTCTCTCACAGAAGAGCCCCCGCCACCAGATCAAACTTCTGAAACGCCATTAAGAGCGTCGCCAACTGGATGAGGACCAACTGCCTGAAGCTGAACACGGAAAAGACCTCCCTGTGGGACAACGCCTGGTGGCCCACCTGAGCCCAGACCCACACCTGTCCCCACTGACAACGCCTGCAGCCTCAAAATCAACCTGGACAGCAATCTCACCATGACACACCACGTCAACGCAGTTTCCTCCTCCCGCTTCCATATCCTCCACATGCTTCAAAAGACCTTCAGATGAATCCTCATCAACACCAAGAAAACGGCCACGAAAGCCCTCGTCACCAGCTGGATAGACAACGAAAATGTACTTCATGGCAAGAGACTCTAGACCATACAGAATGCAGCGGCCAGACTTATCCTGGGCCTCCCCAAATGGACCAAAATCCCCCCCACCCCATGAACCTCCATTGGCTCCTCGTACAGAAGAGAGATGCCAGTTCAAGACGCTGACCCACGCCTACAGAACCCTCCACACCCACGGCGCAGCCTACATCAACCACTGCCTTAACTTCCACCAGAGAACTCATCTCCGCCTCCCTCACCCTCATGCAAAATCCCACATTTGCCAAAGCCCCATCCGAGGTCGTTTCTTCTCCTACCTCGCTGGCAAATCCTGGAACAACCTCGCCCTTCACCTCCATACCTCACCCTCACTCACCAACTTCAGAAAGGCACTCAACACCTGCCTCTCTGACTAGGTTCCTGATGAGACCTCAGTGCTTGGATACCCCAATGGGTGAATAGTCATGCTCTATAAAGACTGCCTGATTGATTGATTGATTGACTGATTGAATGATTGATTGATTGATTGAGGTCCTCGCAGGAATCACAGATTTCAAGGTAATGGAAGAGGCCTCTTTCTGCTGAGACCGCCTCCTGGACTGGCGGGATGTCTCACCTCTATTTGTTGTGCCCACGTGTGTCTCTGCTAGCTCCTCTGTGGTTCAGGTGATGCCGCAGCGGCTCTCCCCTGCTGGGACTTTGAGGTAGATAAAGGCTTGCCTTAATGCACATGTCCCAAACTCAAGATGTGGTGCCCAATGGACTGACTTCTGATGTTCCTTCGGATCTAGAGAGAAACACACTTGCAAGAAGTGCTCTTTTGGAGACCTCCTAGTTGTATTTGTCATTGATGGTAGAATTCTTACTTTGGAGATGAAGGCAGCAGATGACGGGACAGCCAAAGGCGCCGTTATTGACCCATCACCCTGGAGGGAGTGAGGCTGAGTGAATCATGCACGGCATCTGTTATTCAGACAGCCCATGCGCAGACTTTCACTTCTGCTCTGTAGCATTGTAGGGTTTGCTGTGGGTGTTTTGCAGCTCTTCATTAGCAGTGGTTTTGTGGAGTTCTAAGCCCAGTAGTGCTGCTTTCGGTCTTGAATTCCTTTTGATGGGCAAGTGAGAGAGAAAAAGGACACACATCCTCTTTCCTTTCCCTGATTCAAGATCTACCTTCTCCTAAGAGCTCCAAACCTAGGGGAAGGAAGAAAGAGGAGAAGAGTCGGTAGCGGCCGATTCATTTGTGGCAAGCGTGGTGGGCCAACCACTCATCGTGGAAGAAAACATTCAGAAGCGCCAGTGGTAGGAGGATCAATGCTGCATTGGAAAGGTTTCTTCTGGATCGGACCCGGCATTGAGGGCTGGTACTGATGGTGCGTATACCTCCCAGTCACTAATATCAGATTTTACGACACTCTTCAAGACAGTCAAAGAGGAACAGAAGATCCGGCCTTGTTGGTAGTAATGGAGAGTAAAATTGAACCCTTCCTGGAAATCTCGTTTCGTGTAGTAAGAGCTTCGGCATTGGCCGCTGGAGTGTCTGTTACTACTCGACACCATGTGCCCTTTAAAGATGGAAAACAGAGGCCTCCCAGAAATCACCTTAATTCCCAAAGGCTTTAGGGGAGACCTGACTCTTTGCTCCTGAGCTTGAGGGACAAATCCTCATTAGACGTCCTTACTTGGACGACTGGCGGATTCATGTCCTACATTATGCATGAAATGACAAAGAATAGAAACAGCAGAGAAACTGTCTATTCGTCGCTGGACCATCCTCAATACTCCGAAGTGTCACCTTCCCCAACTCAAGATGTGGCCCTACATGGACTCATTTATGGTCCTCCTTCTGGTGAAGAGAGAAACACATTTGGAAAATGTGCTCTACTCCCTCTGGGAGCATCAGGAGGCACCAGCAAGGAAGAGGCGGGCGATTCAGGGGTGCGGGCATCATGTGTCCTTACAGTCCTGTGGGATGCTTTAATGATTGTCCACATGTATCACAACTTCACAGTCACTGGCAGTCGGCAGTGCCGCCATTACAGGCTAAGAATAATACCTCGGCAGGTGGCTGGTTTCTGCACCTGGGTGACGTAGTAATTTACCCAGTCGCCCTGGCAGGGATGCCACCTGTTGAATTTGGAAATGGCCTCCAAGCTGGTAGTCATTTCTATACCATTGGCAGGATCCGCCGTCACAGTGGTTCCCGTCAATGCTTCGCGCAGTTGGGTGCAGCGCTCTATCAACATGACGGAGCCTTGCACCAAACTGGTTTCTTTTTAATTTTGAAAAAGAAAATCCTGATAAAGCATTTTATCTTTCAAAATATAAAAGATAAGGCCCCCCTTGCAAATGGAATCATCTGCCATGGTAAGGGGGCATTTTTTATTTTTTATTGTACCTTACCAGCAGGGTTTGCCTGGCAGTGACGCATAGTAAAAAGAATTATATATGTCCGCCAATCCTAACTGAGAGGTCAGACCAGCCGCGGTCCGCGCAGGTAACAGCGGTGGGGAGGTGGGGGTGCGTGAGGGGGGATTTCAAGGGACGATGCTGAGGCAAAATGAATTATTTATTTAATTTTCCCTCTGCATCATCCCTCGAAATCTCCCCTCATGCGGCCCCACTGCCCCACTGCCCCACCGCTGTTACCTGCACGGACCGTGGCTGGGTCAGACATAGAGCTGATTCTCCAATGACCTTTACTACAGCGGGCTATCTGAGAAGTTTGGCTACAGTGGTGATGGAGCAGTCAACGCAGTAACCAAATTCTACTCATGTAAATCAGACGGGCGGACCAATGTGTTGGCGGGGAGGGAACTCCGTCGCCGTTGCCACAGAGTTCCCTCTCCGCCAACATCTAAATCAGTCTCTACGGTTCCAGTAGCGACACAGATGATGCCATCTTTGCCCCAGACGTGGGGTCCAGCACCTCTTTCCACGGGTCTCCCGCTACACTCAAGCACTCACTCAACGGGCAGCAATGCAAGCTTCCATGAACCCTCTAGAGACAGCAGCAAGGAGAACTGTTGGCAGGAAGACTGTTTACAAGTTTTTCTCTCTCCAGGCTCAAGGTACAGCCTTCTAACCCTCTTCAGGACTTACTTTTGGTGCTTGAAGCTCTGCCCTCTCACGCTTGAACCCTGGCAATGAGTGGAGCGGACATTCCTGAGATACGAAGCAGCTTTTAGTGTTGCTGTTACATGGGCTCAATGGGTTGTCAAACTGTCTGATTTATTGACTGGACTCTTCGTTTGACAAGTGATGAAGATGGTTTTGTTTCCAAGTCTGAGCCTCCTTTCTTTCCCTAGATCTCAAGAATTCATATTTGCAGGTGTGTTTCCATCTGCAGTTTCTGAGGAGGTGAGATTACTTCACACACAGGATGTTGAGAAAGATGTGTCAACCTTCCTTGACAGTTCCAAATCCTTTAGGAGGTCAGACGACTTATTCATCCCTTTAGGACTTCCAGGAGACAAGAAACTGTTGTTTAGACCCTTAGTATGGATAAAATGCCCCACCTTGTTGTGCTCTGCGCCCCAAGATGTTCCTGCCCTGGAGGGGTTCAGGCTCTTCACCAAGAGCCTCTTCGGTGGATTCCGCCAGCTTCTCTGTGTGGTACTGTAAATTTCGGAACCATGCTGGATGCATGGTCCTACCATGCCGATTTTAGCATCAGCAAACCGCAAATGTCAAATGCGGTATGTATGAGTGTTTTCGTCATGTTTCTCTGATGAATTCACCGTGCATACGATACCACATATTGAACCCTTTGGGTTCCATTTTAGAACAGTAGCCATTTTCTGGTTGCCCTCACATAGGCTGGGCTCTAAGGCCATGCTTAGGCCTAAAGGACACGTACACCTTCTGTGACTTCTCTCTGACCTGTGTAAACTGACTCCGCTGCCCGAGGTCAATCCTGTCCGGCCGGTTCCTTTCCTCGTGGCCTAATGTGATTAGCATCAGGGCTCGACCCATCATAAAGTCCTTGGAGCATGGCGGTCAGACCAACACCAGTCTGATGCAGTACCGCCGCCACCACCAGGATCAAGGATCAGGCGGCAGTGGGGAATCGGTCGTGAATGGAGGCGGTGCTGAATCATGCACCGCTGTCCAGATTACAACCTGCATTTCTGACATCCTCTACATCGCAGACACGCCACCATGTAAAGGATTTTAGAAACGTAAAGAGGGGTCCCCAAACAGGCACTGTCGGGCAATTCCCACCAAGGGGTCAGTGCATGGGGGCAAATGTTGTGCTCCCTTTGCATGCACTATTGTACGTGCACTGTGTGCCGTGCATGACATGGTGCATGGTAACAATGCTCGCACAACAGTGCAGGCGCTGCACCGCGGCAGCATCGCCTTTAGGTGAGCATGAGCATGCCTATGTCGGACAGCCGCGGTCGCGGCAGTCATGTCTTAAGACAGCGGGTCGGAATGCCACCGGCTTCACCGCCATGATCATAATTGGGCCCTTTGCCTCCCTGTGCCTACCAAAAATGAATGTGTCCTTGTGTAATGTAGGCGGGTGTCATACAAAGCGCTCCACTACCTAGGGTCAATTTTGCGCTATAAACAGCTAGAAAAAAAATTACAAAAGCGGTGGAACCTTTTTTACAGCACTCACCTGGCCCAAAGGCAATAAAGCGCTTCACATATCCTGTAGTACTGGGGGCAGGAAGATTAAGTGAGTTACAGAGAATCACACAATGTTGAGCGAGGTCAGGAATTGAAGGTTATTCCCCATCTTGCTGCTGAGTCAGCAGCTCTCACAACTATGTCACGTTCTAATTACTTAATAGTAATCCTCGTTACTATTACTGCTACCCGTCCTCTTCCCAGTCCTCGCTGGCTATCTGGGCCGTCAACCAGCGCTTGGCAGTGACTGGGGGATGCTGGGAATGCCCAGGTGAGGGTGGCCAGGGACCCACTGGCAGCTTTTCCTGAAGTTTCCTGTCTCCGGAGGTGGGTTCACCTTCTGAAGCGATGAACCATGAACATTGGGCTGGAACAGAACATCTCAGGGGAATCTCATGTAGAACATTGTAAGTTTGATGTGTTACAAAAGCCACGGTTTTCAGGTGGACGTGGCAAAATGAAAAAAATAAGCATGTTTAACTTTTGTGAATGTTGCACAAAAAAAAGGTTGCACGTTTCTCATCGCCTACCAATTGAAAACGACATAAGAATGAAGGGGCAAATTAACAACGGCCAGCGATAATTATCGCTGGTCGTGCTTAGCGATAATTATATTATCGCAGGCTATCTCTGGTATTTATCACCCTGGTAGCGCGTTATTAACAATGCGTTACTCCAGGGTGATAAAAATTCCAGAGATAGCGAGGTTATCGCCCTTTTGCAGGGAACATCGCTGGTTTTCCAGCGATGTTCCCTGCAAAAGGGCGATAACCTTGCTGATACGACCCACAGGGTCGTATCAGCATAATCCACCCCCGATGTTAGGGATGGCTAAGCCAGGATTTTAGCAGACGTTAGGTTTTGACAAAAACGGCCGTTTTCGCCAAAATCTAATGTGTGCTAAAATCATGTGGGCTGCCTTGTAAATATCGCGATGTAAACATCAGCGATATTTGCAAGGTAGTCCATCTGGGTACGCCCAGTAACAACCACTTTGCATCTCACTGGAAATGCAAACTGAGGCGATGGGAAAAAGGGAGCTAACATGGATTGTGCATGCTAGCACCCTCTTGTAAATAGGGCGCTGGTTTTATCTCTGCTTGTTTGGCTTTGTAAGCCCAACAAGCGGAGATAAAGCCAGGGCCGGACTGGGAACAGAAACCTGCCCTGGCAAACTGCTCAGCCGGCCCCACCTGGGGCCGAGGGGGAGCGCAGCCGAGCAGTTTCCGAAGGCCGGTTCTGGCCGATTTTGTTACAGGGGCCGATATTGACTACCCCCAGTAACAAAAACGGCCCCCTAGGGGCCCAAAACCGGCCCCCACCCTAGTGGCCTACCAGGGAAACACCCGGTGCCCGCTATGGCCAGTCCGGCCCTGGATAAAGCCCTTGTAAATATGCCTCGAAATCCGGCGTTTGTGCAGAAACCAGAGGAACGCAGGCCATAGGGAGGTCTGCGACAGGTCCGGATGGGCTGGGGCGACTGACGCACCTCTCCTGTGCCAGGTCCCCTGCATAGGGTCTGCTCACGGGCCTCCCATGATAGCGCCCTTGTGCCAAGCTGCGCCCACGGGTCACTGGTCGGTGACTGCGGGGCCCACGAGCCGCCCTAGCTCACCAGGGGCCTCTAGGACGGAGCTGCAGCCCACGCGTCGCTCACACAGACCCAGATACTTACCATATGTGGGCCATCGCCCAGCAGGCGCGCCCACGTCTGGAGCAAAAGTTTGCCAGTAAACTGCCGGAAGCTGCGTAAATACCGCGCGCCCGTCTCCTGCGGAGTGTTGGATGGATTCTATTTTTTACTCACAGCTCGAGTCACTTAAACTTCCCAACCCACTTCTGTCAGTCAATGAATCAAGGGAGGCGCAGAACACACGACAGGCGCAGGGCAGAACGGACACGAATGTAAGCAGGAGAAATGAGGCGCCATGTTTGGTAGCAGGTAGGGGGTGTCCCCTCGTGGTTAGCACCGACGTTAGACATGGGGAAGCAGCGTCGAATCCGACCACAGCTCAATATTCTGTGATTCTGGGAAAATCGCTTAATCTCCCTGAACCTAGAACAATAGAAACGTGTAAACGTCTGGTTTTGTTTTAAAGCGCTCTCATGCTACAAGGCGGACGAGCCAACACATTAAACGGGGATCCGAGCCAAGAGTCTGGATGGAATCTAAGAGACTGTGCCCGAACCGCAGAGGGGAAATCACTTCGGAATAAATAATGGGTATTTTTAAATCATGCAACAGCATTTCATTTTAGCGCATCAGATGTCGTCGCTCCATTGGGAGGCATCTTATTAAAAGTGGTTGTTTTCTAACATGAACTTAGACACCTTCACATCCCTCGCTCGCCCTGACACCAGTGTCTTGTGCTGTGCCCCTACGGTGGGCCTAGAATCTCATTGTACATGGGGCATCATTACAGATAATTGAATCAAACACAAGAAATGTTTGTGCAGCGCACACCCTGAGCTCATGTATTCGAGGCTGTGCTCGTATGAGAAAACGGAGGCTTGATTAAATAAAATATGTGTCGAGGATCACACAAAGTGGTCAAAGGAGGAAGTCCTGGTTGCTGTCAGGTACTCTGGTTTCCCACGCTGCAGTTCGTCCAAGAGGTGTGTATCTTTCTATATCAAACGTCACTGTTGTCTTTAATATACGGTGCAGGCCAGGGCGTGGGTAGCAGGCATGAGCCACACAAAAGCTCGGCTCATTTTGGGCACACAAATTATTTAAAAGCTCAAACATAACTGCACATTCCTTTCTGCCTCTAGCCTTGCCTACTCTCAAACAACCTGAACATCTGCACCCCCAGAAGGCCCCAGTCACCCCTCTACACTCTGGTATGGAGCAGCTAATAGTGGTAGTAGGCGTCCCCCAGAAGGCCCCAGTCACCCCTCTACACTCTGGTATGGAGCAGCTAATAGTAGTAGTAGGCGTCCCCCAGAAGGCCCCAGTCACCCCTCTACACTCTGGTATGGAGCAGGTAATAGTAGTAGTAGGCGTCCCCCAGAAGGCCCCAGTCACCCCTCTACACTCTGGTATGGAGCAGCTAATAGTGGTAGTAGGCGTCCCCCAGAAGGCCCCAGTCACCCCTCTACACTCTGGTATGGAGCAGGTAATAGTGGTAGTAGGCGTCCCCCAAAAGGCCCCAGTCACCCCTCTACACTCTGGTATGGAGCAGCTAATAGTGGTAGTAGGCGTCCCCCAGAAGGCCCCAGTCACCCCTCTACACTCTGGTATGGAGCAGCTAATAGTAGTAGTAGGCGTCCCCCAGAAGGCCCCAGTCCCCCCCCTCTACACTCTGGTATGGAGCAGGTGATAGTGGTAGTAGGCGTCCCCCAGAAGGCCCCAGTCACCCCTCTACACTCTGGTATGGAGCAGGTAATAGTGGTAGTAGGCGTCCCCCAGAAGGCCCCAGTCACCCCTCTACACTCTGGTATGGAGCAGGTAATAGTAGTAGTAGGCGTCCCCCAGAAGGCCCCAGTCCCCCCCTCTACACTCTGGTATGGAGCAGGTAATAGTGGTAGTAGGCGTCCCCCAGAAGGCCCCAGTCACCCCTCTACACTCTGGTATGGAGCAGCTAATAGTGGTAGTAGGCGTCCCCCAGAAGGCCCCAGTCACCCCTCTACACTCTGGTATGGAGCAGCTAATAGTAGTAGTAGGCGTCCCCCAGAAGGCCCCAGTCCACCCCTCTACACTCTGGTATGGAGCAGGTGATAGTGGTAGTAGGCGTCCCCCAGAAGGCCCCAGTCACCCCTCTACACTCTGGTATGGAGCAGGTAATAGTGGTAGTAGGCGTCCCCCAGAAGGCCCCAGTCACCCCTCTACACTCTGGTATGGAGCAGGTAATAGTAGTAGTAGGCGTCCCCCAGAAGGCCCCAGTCAACCCCTCTACACTCTGGTATGGAGCAGGTAATAGTGGTAGTAGGCGTCCCCCAGAAGGCCCCAGTCCCCCCCTCTACACTCTGGTATGGAGCAGGTAATAGTAGTAGTAGGCGTCCCCCAGAAGGCCCCAGTCACCCCCTCTACACTCTGGTATGGAGCAGGTAATAGTAGTAGTAGGCGTCCCCCAGAAGGCCCCAGTCACCCCTCTACACTCTGGTATGGAGCAGCTAATAGTGGTAGTAGGCGTCCCCCAGAAGGCCCCAGTCACCCCTCTACACTCTGGTATGGAGCAGGTAATAGTGGTAGTAGGCGTCCCCCAGAAGGCCCCAGTCCCCCCCCCCTCTACACTCTGGTATGGAGCAGGTAATATTGGTAGTAGGCGTCCCCCAGAAGGCCCCAGTCCCCCCCCTCTACACTCTGGTATGGAGCAGGTAATAGTAGTAGTAGGCGTCCCCCAGAAGGCCCCAGTCACCCCTCTACACTCTGGTATGGAGCAGGTAATAGTAGTAGTAGGTGTCCCCCAGAAGTCCCCAGTCACCCCTCTACACTCTGGTATGGAGCAGGTAATAGTGGTAGTAGGCGTCCCCCAGAAGGCCCCAGTCACCCCTCTACACTCTGGTATGGAGCAGGTAATAGTGGTAGTAGGCGTCCCCCAGAAGGCCCCAGTCCCCCCCTCTACACTCTGGTATGGAGCAGCTAATAGTAGTAGTAGGCGTCCCCCAGAAGTCCCCAGTCACCCCTCTACACTCTGGTATGGAGCAGGTAATAGTGGTAGTAGGCGTCCCCCAGAAGGCCCCAGTCACCCCTCTACACTCTGGTATGGAGCAGGTAATAGTGGTAGTAGGCGTCCCCCAGAAGTCCCCAGTGCCCCCCTCTACACTCTGGTATGGAGCAGGTAATAGTAGTAGTAGGCGTCCCCCAGAAGGCCCCAGTCACCCCTCTACACTCTGGTATGGAGCAGCTAATAGTAGTAGTAGGCGCCCCCCAGAAGCCCCCAGTCACCCCTCTACACTCTGGTATGGAGCAGCTAATAGTAGTAGTAGGCGTCCCCCAGAAGGCCCCTCTTGCAATGGGACATCTCAAGCGCACAACTTCACAGCCTCACCAGCTGCAATCCCAAAAGAAGACACCAGTGACCCGCCGAGTCTGGTGGCTCAGTGGACTATGCATCCACTGCATGGGCTTGTGTTCAACCTCATGGTCACAGGTTCAAATCCTGCCGGGTCCACTCAGCCTTTCATCCACCTGAGGTCTATAAAATGAGTACCATTGAGTTGGTAACATTAAATATCTGTTATTCAGCACCAAGACACCTTCGGGTGAACATGTGCTTTACACATACACTATGTTACTGTCCTGAAAATACCTAAAGCCCTCCCCATCTACACCCCCAGAAGACCACCTCTGATGTCCTGGCCTCTTGTAAGAGACCACCAAAGACCCTCACCACATTCACACTCAGAAGATGACCTAAGGTCCTCGGCACCTTGACAGAGTGACTATATGAACATCACCATCTACACTCCCAGAAGACCCTGTAGGAGAGCAGGATCTGCCTTTTATGGTCACCCCCACTTTTTGCTGATGCTTCACTGGTTTTCGAGTTTAGTCTGGCTGGGGCCCTGCTATCCAGGACCCCAGCCTAGCTGCTTCCTCTCTAAATTGATTACATGCACTTTAGGTACACCACAGATTGGATTCAGGGGTACACTTATAAGTCCCTAGTATATGGTATACTATGTACCTAGGGCATAGGTACCCCAGAGGCCTACCAGCAGCTGCAGCATGTATTATACCACTCCTGGGAGACCATTCAAAATGACACAACAGGTCTGCTACAGCAGCCTGTGTAAGGTGGTGCATGCACCCCTTACTTAGATATAGGTTACCTATATCTATCCATATCACTGCACATATAAACCTATCAGTCACCCCTATGGCAGGCCTTATCAATCCTGAAGGCAGGGAGCTGGGATTTATGTGATAGGGTGCCCATGCATGAGCAGAGCCCCTCTGCAGCCTTCGGAACCTTTATTTCGGGGTTGTTTGTGATGCAGCCGAACCATATACTCTTAAGTGCATTATAACCTTGCGGTAAATGCTAACTTTGGAATGGTTTGACGGAAACATGTTGTTTTTGGTGTCGAACACCTTGGAATCATACCTCCACACCAGTAACTGGTGTGGGAAATATGATTCCACCCTACTAGAGGGAGAAATAGGACTTCACCAGTACACCCGGTACCAGCTTTATAGAACCCTGGCATCACAAAATGGATGCTGCCAGCCACAGACACGAGTCTGCCCTCCTGCTGCTGAACGAAACTCCGGCAGGGGAGGCCTGGACAATAGGTTTCCTGTCAAAGGGAGGTGTGACCACCTCCCAGACAGGCTTTAGTGTATCGGGACTGGGTGGGTGCACTCCAAGAGTGCTTTGATGTCTGCACTGGGGGCACATTTGGTGTTCCTGTGCATAGTCCAGCTCAAACTGGTTGCAGGGGCTACCAGCCCCTGCTCTGGTGCGAAACTGGACAAAGGACATGGGTGTAGCCACCCCTCTGTCCTGACTCTCCCATAGGAGTGTCCCCAGAGTTTGTCCCACCCCTTCCTTGGATATAAAGTAGGAACCCCTGACTATAGGACTTTAGATTTACCTGGACGAAACTCTTCTAAAGAATCCCAGAACTTCAACTATCTACACAACGTTTGTTGACCGAAGAATCTCCCTTGGAGTAAAGGAGTTACTCCCCTGCAAGGCAGGCACCAAAGACGCATCTGTCCGGTTTGCAACTACGCAGCTCCTTAAGGACTCAGAAGACTTTGCAACACAGGAGGTGGGTTTCCAAGCTTCCCCGAGGCTGATCCGTGCTCTCGGCAAACCTGAGATCCAAAGCCCTTGTGGGGAGTGTGCAACCCGAACACCTGGACACCGTGCACATTTGCAGCAGCATATGCTTCTTGGTGATCCCTGAGGCTGTGCTTTGGGCTACTTGTAGTCCAGACTCCGAGCAGTGATTCCACTGAAGATTACTGGCCCACACTCCTCGAGTGACCCGTGGGCTGGTATTTAGTGATTCCTCTCGAGGTGCCGTCGTGATCCCTTGTCCGTCGACTTGTGGATCCCTGAGAAGGGTACTGTGAGAAGTTGGCCTGATGTATGATGTCACTAGTTCTAGTATACACCTTATATCAGTCCAAACAACCCTTATGGTGATTGGTTGTAAAGTCAACCTTATAGACCAGCTATCCTAGTGGTAGCATGGACAAGAGCAGTCTTAGGGTAAACTCTGAATGGCATGTGAAGCCAGCTGTTATACCATTTGTAACCCCTTGAATACCAAATGAAAGGACACCACAACAGATATATATATAAAATAAAGTGTATTTATTCTAGTCAAACCCTCAGCACTCTTTATGAGATTCGAGGTAAGTACAACACAGTCTTATTCAAGCATACATTAAGTCACACAGGTAAGTAATACAGTTAGGCCCTAGGGGCCACGCAAACCATACACTAAGTAAGTGGTATAAAGACCACTGTCACGGAAATAGGATAGGCCTAGGCCTAGGGAATCGCTGGGGCTACACTACACTACCAAAGGTTAGGAAGTGGGAGGCCCACGGGATTCAGGTGCAGAGTGGAAACACTCACGCGTAATGCGTATAATCGATAGAAATAGTACAGTTTAGAATTATTAAGATTTAGGACACTTCTGGAGTAGCTAGGAAGTCGAGACTGGAAAACTAGACACTAGGATAGTCAATACCCTGATGAGCACCGGAGTACCCAAGTTACCTAGCCCATGGGCTGCGGGTGCATAGGTGTGAAGTTGCGTCGGGATACGTCGTCGACTCCTATGGATGCCTGAAGGAAAGATGCTGACAGGCAGTCAGTGAAGAGTGTCCGGTGGATCCCAAGGCTGGGATCAAGAAGGAAGGGTACCTGCAAGCAGAAGGGACAGAGTCTGGGTCACTAGCCAGTGACCACGTGGAACCAGGAAGGAACCAGGCGATGTCGTGAAGATTGCAGGTGAGAGGTGAAGCTTGTTGCAGCAGCCACGGGTACCAGGAGACGTCGAGGACAACCAGGACCAGGAGGCGAGCTGTCCCACGAAGGCTCTTGCTGTCGGCGGCGTCGAAGTCGAACTAGGACTCACCAAGCCTTGGCAAGCGGAACCCACGAAGAATGGAGGACTTGCTTCTGGTGCAGACCAGGAATGTCTGGGGTGCTTCTCTTTTGCAGAGGAGCAGGAGCCAGTCTGGAGGAGCCAAACCAGCAGTGGAAAATCAAAGGTGTGTCGTCGCAAAGGTGGCTAGCCAACGGGCAAGCAACCGGACAGACGCTGCAAGCAGGAAAATGCAGAAGGGCCTCACGCAGGACTCGTGGAGTGTGGGGGGCTGATCTTCGGTGCAGATGGTGCTTGGGGTTGGGGCTTCTCAATACCCGGTGCACAACTTCGAGGGTGCCTCAGAAGCTGCGCTGGAAGATACGCGCCACTTTTCCCAGGTAGCCGGTCCCACGTCTCTCGTCACCTCCACGGATCTCAGCTCGGCTGTGGATGTGGATCAGGGTCGGAGAAGTCTGGAAGTCAAGGCTCTGGTCAGGCTCTGCAGTCGGTCCCTCGTAGAACTTCAGCAAAGCAAAGGGTAAGTCTCTTGATGGTGCCTGTTTGCACAGGGTGGCCACTCCTTGGCCACAAGGGAGATTCTTCAGTCTTCTTCTTTCATCGAATGTCGAAGGTCCAGAGTTTCTGTTCAAGTTGCAGGTTCAGGATAATATAATTTAGCAGGGCCGAACTAGCTACTAATATACTGGGCTAGTGGGCTGGGCTACCTGCAAGGTCCCTCCTATAGGTGGGACCAGGAAGGGGAGTGGCTACACCCCCTTTCCTTTGTCCAGGTTCGCGCCAGAGCTGGGGCTGGAGTGCCCCAGCACCGGTTTGAACTGGACTATGCATGGAGCACCTTGTGTGCCCCAGGCATGTCTCATTCCTTTCAGCCCACCCTGCCCCAATACACTAAAGGCTGTCTAGGGAGGTGCTAGCACCTCCCCAAGCAGGAAACCTATTGTCCAGGCCTCCCTGGCTGGGATCACTCCCAGCTGCAGGAGGTCAGACTTGTGTCTGTGGCAGCAGCATCCATTTTGTGATGCTGAGGCTTTGGTCAGAGTTAAACAGCAAAGTAGGATTTTAACATGTCTCTCCCTCTAGAAGGGAGGAATAATATCCTCATCACCAGAAATGGTATGGGGGTATTATTCCAAAGTGTTAGACACCTTACACGACATGTTTTGATAAAGCCAAACCATAGTTACCATAACCGTTTAAGATTATAAGGCACTTTAAGAGTATATGGTAGGCTATATCATAGAACAGCTATAAGGACATGGTTCCGAAAGCTGCAGACAGGCTCAGCTCATGCTAGAGCACCATCTCACATGTTACCAAGCACTCTGCCTCCAGGATTGTTAAGGCCTGCCATAGGAGTGGCTGATAGGTACACATGTGTCTATTTTAAGGTAGATATAGGTATACTATATCTAAGCAAGGGGTGATTACACGACCTTGCCCCAGCTGAGTGATCAGCCAGTTGTGTCTGATTGGAAGGCCAGGCCAGGGGTGGCATAATACATGCTGCAGCCCCTGGGAGGCCTAGGGTACACCTATGCCCTGGGTACATAGGGTACACTGTACAGGGTCCAATAAGGTGACCCTTACCAATTGGGTATGTACCTAGGGTACATGGAGTCCATTTTAAAGAGAGAGCAGACAGCCTGAGACCCTGAATGGCAGGATCTCAGGCCAACTAAGTCGAAAAACCAGCTAGACACTAGGCAAAAAGTTGGGGGTAACCATAGTCAGATATCCACCTTCCTACAGGTACTTTGACTTTCAATGGGCTTTCCTGGTTGCTCCAGATGTGCCCTGACTCTCCATTGCTTGGGGAGTCCACAGGACGTTGCTGATCCACACCAAAGCCGTTTGACTCTCACTGTGTGGGTTGCTGTTGCCAAGGCTTCTTGGTCTCCAATCCGGACACCAGTCCTTTGTGGGACAGCTCGCCTGTGGAATGTGGTCGTCGTCGTCGACGTCTCCTGGTCCCTGTGGCAGTGGAGTCAAGCTTCACCTCATCACACCTGAAACACCCGACATCGGTGGGCATTTGTCTATCGTGCCCTTGGTCACTGGCAAGTGACCCAGACTCTGTCCCCTCTGCGATCCAGGCTTGGATCACACCGGACACTTTTCCTTTCCACGGCAGCAGAACTTTGCAGCAACTCACGATTGAAGACAGCGAAGCTTCCGGACACACCATTTGACACCTATGCACCCGGCTACCCTGGGTTAGGTAACACGAGTACTCTGGTGCTCACATGGTTGCTAGCCTTAGAACCTTCTAAGTCTAAAAGGGTTTGCTCCAAGTCCTCTTCTAAGTGTCCTTAATCTTTAAAATTCCAACCTCGACTTTCCCATAGGATTATACGGAGCTCGCGGCTGTGTACTCACACTTAACGCTTCCCCCGTGGGTCCCCTGTGTCACTACCTTGGGTGGTTCCTTGGGGTCCCAGCAATTCTACGTGCACTAGGCCTTCTGTCTAGTTAAGTTGTGGTTCTTATACCACTTTCTTAATATATGGTTTGGTCTCCCCCTGGGACCCATTGTATATTGTGCTATTTACTGTCGTTTTAGAACTGTAATATTGTGTGCCTTGTTCTCTAATCTCATAAAGAGGTTAGTAGAGAGTGTTTAGTAATAAATACATATATTTTATATATTCTTTGTGTGTGTCTCCTACCATTTGGTCATTCAAGAGGTTATAATCTGGTAAACCAAGCTGCTTTACACTCCTTCAAGACTTAGCCTGAAGGCTGCTCTCCATAGCTACCACTAGGATAGCTTTCAATAAAGGTTGTCTTTAACCTAATCATCAATTAGGGTTGTTTGGACTGGTACTAGGTGCCCACTAGAACTAGTGGACAGCATATACCAGGCCAACTTCTCTCAGACCCTCCTCGGATCTCCTGCATTCTTGAAACAGACACCGAAGATCCTCACCACATACACACTCATAAGACCCCCTCGGACCTCGTGGCCTCTTGAGATTACCTAAGACCCTCATCACATACACACTCAGTTGACTCCCTCGGACCTCGGGGCCTCTTGAAACAGACCACCTCAGAAATTCATTACCTGCGCACTCAGAAGAACCCTCCAACCCGTCGGTCTCTTGAAACAACACATGACAATGGCCGACACCTCTGATCTTTGACCTGCTGAAAAGGACCGCTCCACGATCCAGATACAGACGCAGTGGAGACAGGAGGTCCTTCGTAGAAGTGCGTAACCTGTGAAAGAATCTCACGGTGCTGAGGTCCCTTCCCACACACCTCGCCATCAGGAAATAACTCAAATTCCTGCAGGCCTCATCCGTAACGGAGAAGAGAGACCCCAATGGTGGCGCGGATCACATATGAGATGAGAGTGTGGACACCATGGATCCTGAAAACAGGAATTGGAGGTGCATATCCTGTGCCATGTCCATTTGTCTCATCCTCTGAAGAACCCCTCATGCCGGAGGGGGTACCCTGCTACAAACATGACAGACACCCCATCCGCTGTATTACAAGTGCTTTAGGATATAATACCCTTGAAACAAGGTGAACAGGAGCTCCGTCTCATTTCTGATGGAGTGACAGGTGTACCAAACCCTAAACCAGTCTCAAAGAGAGATTCAGCCCAAGAATTGGGAAAGGTCGATCAAAAAACTCTGTCCTCAGCATGGGCTCATCAATGACCACTTCAATGCACGAGACAAACATTAAACACTGGTAAACACGAGAACAGCCACAAATTACCGGTAAGGAGGGAAGCATCTACAGGGAGTAGTTTATGGTTTGACCACCTCGGTTCTTCACCACCCTATAGAAAGTTTTCAAGACAGGATGCCTCATATCCGGGGTGCACAAGGGAGAGCCACAAGGGTGGAAACATCCCCTGTGAAGGGAATAAAAGGTGAAAATGGGATGTAGAGTAAACAGCCTACATGTGTAAGCACTCACTTGGTAGGGAATGTTTTGATTCTGCCTAATGTATGAATGGAGTGAGAAGGAAGCGTTGGGTAGGGCTGGTAAGTGGAACGCTGCACATGAATATGCCGAGACGGCAGTCGCGGAAACTGAATAAATAGGGTTTTCTGATTGTATTTCCACTATAATGAACACATAACCCTATTGTGTGTTGGTGCAAGCGAAGCAGTAATTCTGCGCCCACCCCTTGGGGGTTGTCGTGTTAGCCGCCGTGATAGATGGTCCCATCAGGTCTATAATGACCCCTGGCCCCTCCAGGCTGCCCATTAACATGACTTTCATGATATTTGCATAGCTGTCAAGCTCCCCCCATCCCTAGAGAGGGCGACTTGAAAGCGCAGGAGGTGAGGCCACGAACATTGAAATAATAATGGAATAATTGGAATCTTAAGGGGGGTGGCACCCCTAAAAGACGATGATGCCCGTCAGAAGCGGAGCGGGCGGGCTGCCTCATTAGTGGAACATGACATGAGTATATTGAAAGGCGACAAGGTATAAAAGCTATACATGAGGGAGCGCTGGGGGAGGGGCACCTGGGAAGACATGCCAAATACGAGCACGTCAGCACTGATGAAGGACATGTGTCTACGGAAGGAGAGAAGGCGCTTCCCTCCCTACCTCGATCTTCTCTCCGCCAGTGGGGTGCAGCGATACATCAATATTAACCAAGTAAAGATACTCTGGCGGAGGGTTCAAACCATGGACATCAGCAGCGGGTTTAGGGACCGCGAACCTTCAACCCCATTCTCTTTAATGAAGTGGTAGCTGCCCGGCCAGGGCCTATGCGGAAATGAAGAGTGTGAAAAGAAAGAGATGTGACAGCCCCAGTGAAGACGCAGTCGCAGCCACACTGAGCGGAAGAACCAGAGCCCGTAGGTCAACCAGAACTTCCTACCTTTGGTCGGGTCCACTGTCTAATGAAGAAACAAGGGGTCCTCCTCCAATCAGCCCAATCAACATTGGACTCGATACCTTCATCCTTCCAGAGATTAGCAATTACGAACAGAAATACATCTCCAACTCGGCCTCCTATAGGGCACGGCTGAGGGACGCAGTCTCACCCTTAGATCCTTTCTCTGTAACCAAGGACCTTCAGGTCAACAGACTCGGGCCTGATCGAGAGCTGGACGAATGGGTTACTCTGTCACAAATGCACAGTAATCTTGTCCACATATTACAAGTACAATATATTCTCAGGAGCTGCTGGTGCAGCGGACGGGTTATCCGCCATGTTTGTGATGGATCCTGTCCACCAAACTCTAGATCAGACTAGGCTAACGCAAGACGCCCATCAGTTGAGCCCTCTCCACCTCTGGTTCAAAACCACCAGCAGATCTCAGCAGAGCCCTCGGCCGCAGCACTGGGCGTCCTTTGAACCCAGAGCAGAATGGGACAGATCCGACCCTGTAGAGATCAACCCTCTAGGAATCTGATGGAGAGATCGGCGGGAAGAAAAAACCCGTATCAGTTGAGTATTGATCCAGCTGCCGGAGACTTGTCCTCCATGGAAGAACCCTCCAGGTGAATCAGGTGTGCGTGGAGACCAAGGCAAAGGCAGACAGGAGAGGGTGAGACAGACACGGGGAGAGCATAAAAGTGTATGAGACAGATGAAGGGAGAAGAAGAGAAAGAGAAGGTGAAAGACCCAAGAAAAAAGAGGGATAGGAAGAACCAGCAAAGAGATGAATCAGAAAATGGAGAGAGCAAGAGGGGAGGGAGTGAGAGAGGGGGATAGAGGAGTGTGTTTGCAAATACACATAACATGAACTCAGGGTTTCACACAATGCTGCAGCGGGCCTAGCGTTTCAGGAGTGCTCCCATAATGTTTTGCATGGATGAAAGGGTGGATATGCCTTAAAATATATATTATTACCAAACGGGAAACTGTTTATTGAAAACACTAACCACTTATCTCCAGTTGTGTGCCAAACTGGATGTAAAACCACCCAGGATGATTTCCGGTTTTGATAGGTAGAAGCATAATTTATTTCAACATCCTGTTTGTGGTGAAAACTGGGCATCATTCGTTCAAAGGGGTTTTAGTGCCTATCACAAGTAGCGCCTTGTTTTATCACCAGGCAACTGAGCCCACGCAGCACTCAGCGCGTGATCAGCAATTGTGTGAAAATAGGCGCTTCCACCAATGGTGTCATTAGATGTCACTTCTAACTGAAGTCCTGTTTCAGATCCAGTGTTTACCATTCGGCTGTTGTTAGTCTGCAGTGAAAAGTGTAGAAAACATGTCCAGCGGCGTGTGGTCAATGGACAGCGCTCTACTTAAGATGCTTTTGTTATTCCGCGGAAGTGAGGAGTTTTACAGCCGCTGTTTGCAGTGCTCGGCTAACAATGAGCCCTGATTGCAATCGGGCTGTTCGATGTTGTTTGTCTGGATAGAATGATGATTGAACAAAGCCCACTGATGAAAGGAGACGCTGTCTTTTTATGTTTTATTTGCTTAAGCACACTGGCAAGCCCGGGATTTTAATTAGCTCATGTGAAAGAAATTAGACAGAAAAACTTCAATTCTAAATGGCCCCTTGGATGAAATTAACTAATGAAAATAGTGCCATTTCTGCGAATTACGGCGCATGAATCCTGGGGGATACGGCGTCGTCTCGAAGTCTGGACTTTGAAGTCCGTGCTTTTGTTCACTAACAATGGCCTTACAGGGAATATTAAAATATAGATTTTAAAACTGCATTATACGCTTACAATTTGTTTTCGCAATGTGAGACACTCGTAATCAACGTCTTCCTAAAATAGAGCACAACACCGGAGACATGATTTCTGTTGAAGAATAAACAGTGGCACTAAATTATTCGCCTGTGTAGCGCAGATTAGACGGTGCGCTTGAATGCGCGCTGTGACGGCGGAGCCTTATCGTGGAAGGACGGCTGTATCATGGCTCCGCAGGCCTCGCCGGCTTAATTACTGCCCCTCTCAGGCGCTCACTCACCTGCGATAAGTGCCACTGGCGCAGATAACTGAGCGCCCGCACGGTGTTTGCGGCCCCGAAGTACCCCCGCCCCCCGCCCCCCTCCCCACCACACTGACTGCAGCCTTTTATTGTCAGCAATCAGAAGAGAGCGCAGCGGAAGTGTCAGGGTGAGGAGACAGACAGTTCACAGAAGAGGGGACCCGGGGGAGGCGGGCGAGTGTGGGCGGAAAGGGAGCAGGGGGCCCTTGGGGCCCACCGAGGAGACAGCGTAAACCAGGACACAAGGGTCGGAGTACCATGGGCCCCCTGAGAAGACAGAGTAAACCAGGACACAAGGGTCGGGTACCAGGGCCCACTGAGGAGACAGAGTAAACCAGGACACAAGGGTCGAGGCCCCGGGGACCACCCAGGAGACAGAGTAAACCAGGACACAAGGGTCAGGGTACCAGCGGCCACCGAGGAGACAGAGTAAACCAGGACACAACGGTCGGGGTACCAGGGCTCACTGATGAGGCAGAGTAAACTAGGACACATGGGTCAGGGTACAGGGGGCCCACTGAGAAGACAGAGTAAACCAGGACACAAGGGTCGGGGTGCCAGGGCCCACTGAGGGCAGTGAGTAAACCAGGGCACAAGTGTCGGGTGCCAGGACCCACTGAGGAGAGAGAGTAAACCAGGACACAAGGGTCAGGGTACCAGGGCCCCCGAGGAGATAGAATAATCCAGGACACAAGGGTCGGGGTACCCAGGGCCCACTGAGGAGAGAGAGTAAACCAGGACACAAGGGTCGGGGTACCAGAGCCCACTGAGGGCAGAGAGTAAACCAGGACACAAGGGTCAGGGCACCAGGCTGGAGAAACATGCCACTGTAGTGTCCTGCTGGACACGTTCTAGTGTCTCAGCAGGCAAGGGCTGGACACACATGCACCCCACACCCGCCCATCACAGGCGTCACGAGTGACGTGACCCTGTTAATAAAAGGGCCCGAGTGCACGTGCTCGTGGCCAGTTCCAGACCGCCCACAACACCATAGCCCTCTCAGCCGTCGGGTGCCGGGGCCCAGGGATGAGGACGCGGGACTGTGACGTCACTGATATCCCCCATCCCATTCAGCATCTCTAGCCCCGACCCTGTGGAGTCCCGCCGAGGAGGCGCGTACACAGCCTGTGGACGTCTGTCTGGTGACAGCGGGACTGACACCAGGAGCGGGGCTGATGTCCGGGCCACCTGGAGACAGGAGAGGAGCGAGCCCGGCCGTGATGCTGTTATCACTTACGGTGTCACGTGGCTGAACATCGGCACTTTCTCTGCAGCATTAATAGTGTTTTTCGTCCTATGTAGAAACAATGATTATAAAATTCAATACATCTCCGTCTGCTGACCTGCGCGCTGCTCCGAGCCCAGCAGCCCTCAATCCATATCTGATGCCAGTTTACTTTGCTGTGTTAATCGCAGCCCAGTGTCCTGGCCTGAGATTTACAAGCAAGAGATCGATGCAGCTGTTAAATGCTCCCAGATAGCAGCGGAGCGTCTCTCTATCACCCCAGGCCCGCTCAGGAGCCGGGGCCATTAATGAACCAGGCGCCGTGTGAACATGTAGTCAGGCAAAGAGGCATTCACAGCCAGACACACACTAAGGCACATGCAGAAGCACACAGCGCACACAGACAAAAACAAACAAACGCAACAACACACACAGACACACAAAAAATCCTCCACGAAACACACACATGCGCGCACACACAGAAACATACACGAAACACAGACACACAAACACAGACACACAAACATGCACAAAACACACACCCACAGAAACATACACGAAACACACACATGCACACATGCCCACACACTTACACACACAACACATAGAAACATACACGAAACACACAGACGCGCACACACACATGTGCGCACACACACAGAAAGATACAAGAAACACACACACACACACATAGAAACAAACACAAAACACACACATAAACATACAGGAAAGATACACACACACACACACAGAAACATACATGAAACACAGACACACACACTCACAGAAATATATACAAAACACACACACACAGAAACATACACGAAACACAGACACAAAAACACACAGACACACACACAAACATACACAAAACACACACACACAGAAACATACACAGAACACACACATGCACACATGCCCACACACTCACACACAACACATAGAAACATACATGAAACACACAGACGCGCACACACAGAAACATACATGAAACACATACATGCAGACACACATGCGCGCACACACAAAAACATACACAAAACACACACACACATAGAAACAAACACAAAATACACACACATAAACATACATGAAAGACTCACACACACATGCACAAACAGAAACATACATGAAACACAGACACACACAAACACACTGTTGGAAAACGAGGCAGCATCTGTGAGGCCTGCACAAATAACATGACTACATTTGTCCTTCACTGGGAACCAAACACCTAATTGTAGCGCCTGACTCTCAGAGGGTGGCGTTGCAGAGCAGTCTGAGGCTTACTCAAGGGAGGTGGTGTAGGCTAGTAATCGCCATTTGCAGGTGCACAAAAATAACACTCAATAATTGATTGTCCAGTCTGTACTTTGCTTTATAAAAGTAAGAGTACATTTATTAAACACACACACCACTCAATACTATGCACCAATTTACAAATATACATAAGCTGTTGGAATTACTTTGTGACATTGCATAACATCTCCACCTCTCCCGCAGGGAGGGTGGGGTCTAGTACCACCACTCCCATGTATGCACATCAACTTGCCCCCAATGCAGTTAGTTGAACATAACCTGGAGCGAGGGCCCTGCGCACTGGCACCATCCCAGTGGCGACCCACCCCATTACCTCAACAAGCACTAAAAAGTGGTAAACCTGCCTTGGTGACACATGACACTGACTGAGCATCTCCTACTGACCATAAAGTATGCACCTCTATATCTTAAGGGCTAGCAGTCTGGGGTCTTCACCTAAGCGCAGCAGCAAGAATCCATGTTTACGCACACTTTAGAATGAGAGTACTCATCACCTTGGTTGATCATCTGAATGCATTGCAATTACAGCCCCTAAGGGCATCAAAGATGAAATCACAGGATTGCGCATATACAGCTAGACACCCTAGCAGGACTGTCTGGCAACATAGCCCCACTTGGCTAATGACATCTCCTTACACATGTGACTTACAGTCCCTTCAAAAGAAGTACTCCTGGCAACAACACTTCTCCTGCAGTGCGCCTCTTCACTTTAAAAGGAATCACAGGTAAAAGCATGGGATTACTTAAATACAGCCAGACCCCTAGCAGGAAGATCCAGCAACATAACTCCATTTATCTTAACATCACCTTACACAGGTACTTCACTTTACACATGTGACTTTCAGTCCACCTAAAAAGAAATAACCAATAGTAAATGCATTTCGGTGCAATTACACCACTTCACCTCCAGGGGATGCCCTTCTCCAGACATCCCCAACTCAGCCCTTCACTCCATGATGCACTTCATAGTACACCCTTAGCTGTAGAACATAAGTTCCAGCCTAGAAGGTGTTAAAGGCTGGCTGAGCCCTTGAGGGGTTATTCTTTCAGATGCCCCGTGAACCTTGGGGGTGGACTGTTCTTCTTTATGCTGGGGGAGACTGTGGGGCTCCTGCAGCCCCCCTGCACCCCTTTTCACACATGAGGGTGACCCCCTCCTCTGGGGGCCACCAGGCACCAAAATGGCAGATTTCTTCATGCTGGGGGGGGGGGGGGGAGAAAGACTGCGCTTCTCCAGCAGCTCCCCCAGCACCTTTTCACAAGAGAGGGTGACCCCCCTCCTCTGGGGGCCACAAAGCACCAAAACGGCAGATTTCCAAATGCCTGGCGAGGCATTATGGGGCGCTTCATGATCCTCTTTACCAGCCCCAGCCACTGAGAACACTCTCCTCCGCCCTCAGGGTCTCTGATTCAGCAGGGTGCTGTCTTCACTGGCTCCCTGCGCCAGCCTTTCGCCAGGCTCTCCTTCTGGGCCTCTCTTCTCCCTGCGCAGAGGCCCCTGCTTCTGTGCACCAGTCCTGGGCTCTTCTTCTGGTGCTGATAGGGTCCTGGGGGCAGTCAGGGGGTCTCTCCTTCCAACTGCCCATTGCGCCAGGCTCCAGCACCTTCACCCTTAGCAGACCACACCCCAGAGAGACCTTCTCTTCCTGTGCACGCACTTTTTAAAAGTTGAGTAGGGGGCTGGCAGGAAGTCTCTGTTGGTCCTATCAAATAGCGACACATCACGTCCCTGCCCCTGCTCTCTCGTTCTTGACCAGCCTCTGAGCTTGTTCAAAATGGAGTTTTCCAGGGTTTCTGGCCACATGTCTCGGAAGTCCCTTTCGCCCACGCTGCCTTCCCTCCTTGGTGCAGCCTGGTGCCTGGCACCCAGTGACAGCTGCTAATTGATGAGCCTGTAGCCCCTCCCATCTTCTCTTTGTGGAGAGGAGGCCCTAGCTTGTGGAAGAAGGGTTATCAATCCATCCAGCTGAGGTCAGCCCTCAGCCTGGGTCTGGTCCTGGCTGGCTCAGAGAAATATGACAGTTCTGGATGACCCAAAAGCAGTACAAATATGACTTTGGACTCTGCAGAATACTTATTTTCACATTCGCTACATTGGACTTAAGTGCATGTCTGGAATCTGTAGGCCTAATGGAAGTTAATCTAGCCATGAGCCCCACATTCCCATAGGGGAATAATGAAGTGAAAACACAGTAAAACACACTGACTTTCCCTGGCATGTTTCTTTCCAGGGTATAAAGCCTATTCCACGTCACCACCCAATACTGCATAAGTCGTGCCACACCATTCACTTTGTAGCTGCTCCTGGACTGCGCACGCTAGGAATCTCCCCTGCGCAGCCCGTACACGTGTGCACACGCATGTACATATGTGTCGGCATGTTACCAGCCCGGTGTCCCTCACTCCAGCTGCTGCGCAGTGGCCTGGTCAAGCCAGGGGAACACCAGTAAAATCCCCATGCAGTCTCTTACTTACTGAGTTCACTGTGGGTGAGTCCCAACTTATGAGGCTCCCCCACAGTAAAAGCTCAACAATTAGGTGCTCAAAAAGCGAAAAATCCGGGTGGCCCATAGTGTCAGAACCACCTTCTAACACACACACACAGAAATATACACAAAACACACACACACAGAACCATACACATAACACACATGCACACACACACATGCACATGCACACACACTCACACACACAACACAGAAAGATACATGAAACACACAGACATGCACAAACAGAAACATACATGAAACGCACACATGCACACACACACTTGCACGCATACATAGAAACATACACAAAACACACACACACACATAGAAACATACACAAAACATGCACACACACTAGCAGAAACGTAGACGAAAGACACACACATGGAAACATATACACCAAATATGACCATACCTGCCAACGAAGACAGAAATTGCATGGTGTGAGGATGGTAAGGCGCTTTGAAGGGGCGTGGCCTTGTGCCCCCAAAGCACCTGAGAGGCACTTTTCCCCCCTCCGCCCCGATCACCCTCCGCCAAAACCAGAGAAAAAGCTTCCTGAGGCCGGTGCCCTTGTTTTCACGGCCCTTAATAGACGTCGGAAGTTCGAGGCCTCGGAAAATGAGATGGAAATCCAATGTTTACTGTGGTTTTCTGCTCCTTTACCCTGCCACCGTGTGACATCGGCTCCTCACCTGGAGACCATGTGATGGGAGCCAATATCGTGTGTCAAACTGTCGTAAATAAATTATTACGAGTTTCAGAATTTCTAGATATCAATATAATTATGCATGAAGCAAGAGGCTGAGTCCGTGGTATCAGGTTCAAAAGGGCTTTATTCAAATAACTCGAGTTATAGGGAGAATAGTTCCATCACCACAAGGGATCAGGACCAGGATTCTCAAAAAGGTATTCTCAAACTTTATTCACAGAGTACAGTATATATATGTTTGTAATAATATACGTAAGCAAGAGTGCTTCAGGCGGAGCAAGAGAGAATGAGATAAGAGCATGTGGGTGTGTAAGTAGGCGTGAAGGTGGGCGTCCACTCGATGATAATAGGTAAGTGTCATAGGTGGGTGGATGCCTAGAGGGGGTTGCGTGATCAGCTGGAACTTTACTGGAACTTTGCCTTACTTGTGCTCAACTCGACCATGACGTGTAACTGACGTGTGAAAGGGTTGCTATGCAACCGGGGCGTCTGGAGTCTGAGAATGAGGCCTTCAGTGTCAGGGCGACCAGCACATCTTGTATTATCGGGTATCTAAGTCTGGAGCAGGGACTGATTCGTGACATAGGTTGCCCATCACCAAGGGCCAATGTGGCATTTATTTCTTCGTTTACTGCTGAAGTCTTGCACGGGGGCTATGGGCTTTTCACTGACGTGAGCTTTGTAATCACACAAAAAGAGACAGAAAGGCTAGGCTTTCTCCTTTGCAGATGGGTCATGTTTATCCCTCCTTCTCCAGGCAGGAATGTGGTTTCGGTAGGAGTAAGCAGATAACCGTGCTCAATACTGTCTCGGACAGGGCCCCTTTGGCTGAGGCCCAAGTGTGCAAGGCCAAGGATACGCAGCTACAGCTTTCAGAGCGTTCTGAGGCCTGAAGCCTCTTTTCGGCTCTGGCTGGGCCACAATAATGGAAATGCGGGAAAACATGATGCAAAACGTGTAGGCCTCAGAGCAGATTTGTCGTTTCTCTCATGGGAGACTGGATTATGGCAGGCCACGTTATAGCATAAGCATCATGATAGACAGGCCATGGAGGGGAAATACATAGGTGACATGTATGTGCACATGAGTGTGGGGGAACACACGGGGACACATAGGCCTCATGATATTTTATTTTCCTCATTCCCTCCTTGTCCCCTAGTGGACCCTTATGTCATATCTATTCTCATTAGACAGTCAATCTGTTCTTGCAGCATTATTTTTCCATTTTCAATGCTTTGTAAATGGGGATGTGGTACACATGCAGTAGCACACAGGCCGCAAATGGCCGGGCCACACTGCAGACATAGGCAACAACTGAATATCATCAGTAGTATTAGTCCACAGACCGTCAACACTTTCCATCCCCATGCTGATATCATTTCCCAGAGCCAACTGGACCAAGTCCACGTGCCTGGGTCTTGGTGTATGCTTTGGGCAATCTTGTGGAGTCTTGTTATTGCTTTGTATACAGACGGTGCATTATTAGGTATGAAAACGCAACAGCTGGAACCGATGACCCTACAGGCCCCGCCCCTATCCGCTAGGATGACGTCAAGAACAAGACGATTCTGAAGTACGACCATTCTCATAGCAGACTGTTCCTGGGTCAAGTTCCCCAGGGCTGATGCAGTCTCATTAGCAACTGTTTCTAGAATCCTTGTTAGTCTGCGGATAAGTTTACTATTCTGGACGGGACCTATGAAGAAAAAGAATCCTTTGTTGAAATCTGTATATTGCTCCCAAGCTGTTTCAGTCTGGTCAATGCCAGAGGCATCGAGCCCTCGTCTGTGTCTGATAAGTGCTAGTTGGAGATTTTGATGATAGTTCGATGGGGCCAAGAAAACGGGTGGTAGGAGAAATGATATATAGCACGTCCCACCCCAGTCTAAGGGCAGTTGTACATAGGCTGTCTGTCCACAAATAAAGTAGGTGTGTCGTGATGCTCTGAAGTAAGACTTTCCTTTGTCTTTGAACACTAGTATAGTGTTACACTCGCTGTGCCCCAAATGTACAGAGCCTTCTTTTCTGACACACAAGTTCCCCTTTACTGGCAGGACTGTGATTGAGGATGGACCTAAATTGTGTATGGGCTTGACATTCAACACTATAAAGTCAAGGGTCGCATTTCCTTGCAGATACTCTTCATTCTCTAGATCGGTACCTTTCCTTTGGGGAAGACCTTCTTCATCTGGGAAACATGCTTTATTCATGACTTTGTTCAAGTTACCCCATACCCAGTCGCCCCTACACTCCTTATCTTGACATTCTTTGGCATCACCGTTGATGGATGTCATTAAGGCAAACCATGCTCCGCAAGAACCATTATGGGAGAATGGAAAAGGGAAAAGAGGCAACACTCCCTTCACCTTCTGATACGGGGGAAGTCGGCCACAGACCAGTCTGTAGCATTGCTAGTCTGATATGAATGGTGCAGCATCTGAATGAAAGTATTGTTGCGTAAGGCAAGTCGATATGATAGCTCATGGGATGGCAGATCACTAAATGTGTGCTTTATGGTATCATTAGTGGAGGAGTATAAGAGTGAGGCAATAGGAGGAAAAATAGCATGTAGTATTAAGCTGATACATATCATCATGATGCACAGAAGAAATACAACTATCAGAGTCACTATACATCTACCACGTAATATTTTACAGTATTTGCTTTTCATCTTGCTCTTTTTCTCATCCGCAGTATCCAAGATCTTATGCAAGCCAGAATACATGTTCAACCGCTTCACCACCTAGTGGACTTAATTGATCAAACGGGTTCTGACTTGTTAGATCTAAGTTTGGTTTTGTAAGTCTGCTGGGGAGTCTCCTCTAGTAAAGGGGGCTCAAAGTCTGAAGTCTTTATGTCTTTTTTAAACGAATCGTTATTCCCAAAGTAGCGTTTACAATGATGAAGATGAACCCATCCTTTCCGTCCTTCGACTTTAACAGCGGTCCTCATAGTTAATAATACCAGTTTAGGCGTCTTCCACCTTGGCTCAAGAGGGCTCGTTCTGTCAAAGTTCCTTATGAGAACATAGTCCCCAGGAGCGAGGGAATGTTCCTTGACCTGGGTGTTGTCAGGGAAGGCGGCAGCAACCTGCGAACGACAAGAGAGTAGTGCAGACATCAAGGAAGCCAGGTAATCTGTCAGCATGTTACTATCAACATCAGTGATCTTTTTAGGCATTGGAGTGCCCCACATATTCGGTGGTCTACCAAAGACCACTTCATAGGGAGATAAGCCTGTTCTAGAATG
This sequence comes from Triturus cristatus, assembly GCF_964204655.1. Taxonomy (NCBI): domain Eukaryota; kingdom Metazoa; phylum Chordata; class Amphibia; order Caudata; family Salamandridae; genus Triturus; species Triturus cristatus. The sequence goes on along the minus strand of NC_140594.1, from coordinate 19,290,094 downwards.
GGCTACCATTCGCATGTAAAAGAGGGCAACTGGCAGGGCTACCATCCAATCCACACCTTTGTCTGCGCACATTTTTGCTATTTTTATCTTTAAGGTCTGATTATGTCTTTCTACCAGGCCTGCTGCCTCAGGATGTCGTACACAATGGAACTTCCAGGTATACCCTAACAGAAGGGACACCTGTTTCATGAGTTCAGAGGAGAAAGGCTGACCGTTGTCGGAATATACGACACGCGGTAATCCATAACGTGGGAAAAACTCTCGCACCAGTTGTCTGGCGGTAGTTACAGCAGTATAATCAGGGATTGGATAGGCCTCTGTCCATCTTGATAGGGAACATACTACTACTAGGACATATTTGTAACCTCTGCATCTGTCCATTTGGATATAATCCATTTGAAGGACTTCAAAAGGATGGTCAGGTGGATGGAATCCACCTTGTTCCATCGGAATGCCTTTACCTGGATTGAATTGGCAACAGATCATACATGTTCTGACCTTTTGTTTCGCTGCTGCACACAGGTGCTTGTTGAACCATATATTCTGTAAGCTGTCTAGCATTGCTTTCTCTCCTAAGTGTGCAGGACTATGTGCGGTATTTATGATCACTTGTACCATCGAATCAGGAAGAAACCATGTTTCTTTGCCCTTAGTCATCCAACCCTGATCAGTCAGTACCCCTCCTTGTTCCGACCATTTCTTTAATTCGTCTAGAGTAGCATGTGTCTGTATGTCTTGTACATCCTTGGAAGGATCCCTAACTGTCATGGCTTTGGACCTTAATGGTACCTGTGATTTTGTCATGTCTAGTGATGTCTGAGCTGTCTGTTTAGCTGTCCGGTCTGCCAGATCATTGCCTTGGGAAATGGTATCTGTGGCTCTAGTATGTGCTTTACATTTTAGGATAGCTATGGCTGTTGGTAAATGTATCGCTTCCAGAAGGGCATGAATAAGGGGGCCATGCTGTATCTTGGCCCCGTGAGAAGTCAAGAAACCTCTTTCCCTCCATAGGACGCCGAAGTCATGAACTACCCCATATGCGTATTGTGAATCAGTGTAAATGTTTACTCTCAGGTGCTTAGCTCTTATGCACGCTTGGGTCAGAGCAATGAGCTCTGCTGCTTGTGCTGACAGTATGTCTATTCTTTTAGTCTCTATGATTTCAATAGCAGTGGTCACTGCATATGCTGCCACTAATTCTCCCGCCCCGTCCTCATACATGAACCGTCAACATATAGTGTTAGGTCAGGGTCTGGGAGTGCAACATCTGTCAAGTCTTGTCTTGGTTTAGTCACGGTATGTATTACTTCAACACAGTCATGTGGGGAAACGTTTTCTGTACTGGAGGGCAAAAGAGTAGCAGGATTCAGTATGTTGCATCGTCTGATCTCTATGTGTGGTTGAAATAACGTCAGCTCATAACCTGTCAGTCTCGCTACAGTCAGGTGTTGTGTTTGTGTTCGGTTCAAGAGAACCTCTACTGCGTGTGGTACTTGTACTGTCAGGGGGTGGCCCAGCACTATCGAGTCACTTTGTCTTATGGCTAAGGCCGTTGCTGCAACAGATTTTAGGCACGCAGGCAAAGCCTGTGCTACTGGGTCCAATGTACTAGAGAAATAAGCGCAGGGCTTGTGTTTTCCTGCATGATCTTGTGTTAGGACAGATAGTGCTGTTCCATCTCACTCTGTCACAAAAAGCATAAAAGATTTGTTGTAATCAGGGATCGCTAAAACTGGTGCTTGACATAAAGCTCTTTTTAATTCTTCAAATGCCACAGTGTGTTCTTGTGTCCAAGGGAGGACTTTAGTAGAAGCTACCTCCTGTGTCGTCAACTGTATTAGGGGCTTGGCTATGTGCGCATACTGGGGAATCCACTGCCTGCAATATGAAGTGAGGCCAATGAATGCACGTACCTCCTTTTGTGTCTTGGGCTGTGAAAGGCCAGAAATCAATTGAATACGTTCTGGTGTCAGTCGCCTACCCTCCTTGGATAGCAAGTGCCCAAGGTACGCCACTTGCTGTTCACAGAATTGTAACTTCGAAGGGGACACCTTGTGCCCCTTGTCAGCCAGGAAATGTAAAACAGTGAGTGATGCATTTTCACAGTCAGTTTCCGATCGTGCGGTAATGAGAATGTCATCTACATACTGTATCAGTGCTGTAGTGGTAGGCATATGAATACTGTCTAGTTGTCTTTTGAGCGCCTGACTGTAGATGCTAGGACTTTCCGTGAAGCCCTGTGGTGCTATTGTGAATCTGAAGCTGCGGCCTTTTAAACTGAAACCGAAAAGATATTGGCTGTCCGGATGTATTGGGATACTGAAAAAGGCGTTCTTCAGATCGATAACTGTAAAGAACGTAGCCTTCGCATCAATGGCAGTCAACAATGAAGAAATGTCCGGGACCACAGGGTACTGCGGCACCACACATTTGTTTAATTCTCGCAGGTCCACAACTAATCTATAGACAGGTGATGCATTGGGATCAGTTCTTTTAAGAATAGGAAGAACAGGTGAATTGCATATGTTTGACTCTGTCTCTATCACCACCCCTTGTGCGATGAGTTCATCGATAATTTTCAGCAACCCTACTTCAGCTTCAGGCGGAATTTTATATTGTCGAATCCGTGGCAGCACCACTCCTTCCTTGAGGGTGACCTTGTATGGTGTAATGTTCATGAAACCTACGTCAGTCGGGCCTTGTGCCCATAGGTGCTGTGGTACATTTTGAAGCCTGATGTCAATATCTTTCATAACAAAATGTCCCTTGAAATCACGTAAATACAGTCGCACTCCTTCTGGCGAGCAACAGATAACTGCTCCCAGTTCTTTTAATGTTTTTATGCCAAGTAAGTTTTCTGGACATGATTTAGTAAGCAGTAAGTCTGTTGTATGTATTAGTGGTCCAACCCCTAAAGAGACTGGTTCTGAAACCTCATTGATAATAGGCTTTCCTGAAAAGCCCAGGGATATACTCTTTGAGCCCGAGATGGGTGCCCCTGGAACCTCAGAATGACTGATGGTAGTTCTACTTGCCCCGGTGTCAATCAAAAACTTTTTATTCTTTCCTAGTAAACGTGCATGCACATAGGGACCCGCTTGGTCCACAGGAACTGGAATAAGGGGCAAGTCGAATTCCCTCTCTGGGCTTTTTCACGAATATGCTTGGTATTCTGGATAGTTAGTCTGAGCGTGCTCATACATTTGTGCTGTGGCGTGGGCTGGTGCAGGTGCATGGACAGGCGGCGGCGGTGGTGGAAATGTATCTGATGTCTGATGTGTGTTATTTTCTTTGGGAGGATAAGATCGTGGCTTTGTTTTACCTATCGCTATATTGTGTTTCAGGACCGCACATTCATTTACGAAGTGGCCTGGCTTCTTGCAATAATTACAGGTCCCAGTATTTTGTTTCGTGCTATTCTTGTTCGTGTTTGTGTTTGCCGGTGTCGATTGGGCCACCAGCATCTTCATCTTTGTGTCTCTCATGCGTCTCTTATCCTGTTCGTGCTCCTCTCTAATTCTGTTCTGGTGGTATTGTAACATCTGTAACATTTGTGAAGGGCTGTTTGCTTGCCAAGTACTCTCAACCTTTAGTACCCTATACTTTACTTCTGGTAGGGAATTTTCTACTAGTTTGCTCACGAAAAGATGGGGATATGAATCACTACCGGGCTTAAGACCACTATTGATAGTGAAACATTTCTCGAACCTAGAGTAAAAATCGCTAGTGTCTTCGTCTGGTTTCTGTTTACAGGCCGAAATAGCATCCCAGTCTTCCTTCTTGGTGATTAGTAATCTGGGCAAAACTTGTACAAGGAGTTCAGGTAGGTCTTTAGCTCGGGGACCCAGACCAACCCCCGGGCCTCTTCCCACCTCCTCTCTTTCCAGCAGATCCCAACTGAGCCTTTTGTCTCCCACCTCCCAGTCCTGTCCTTTCAATTTCTCGTAAATACCAGCGGGCAATAGTACTTTTAATAACTTTAGAATGTCAGCATATGTATATTCTCCTAAGCGAAGAATGTCCTTTAGTTCTCGGTGAAAACCCCCCGGGTCTTTATCATGGGATGGTAACATTTTCTTCATTTCCAGTAACTCTAATTTCGACAAGGGGGTGTAGACATACACCCGTTGCAGGTCATTGTTTGCATCCTTTACAGGATGAACCTCTCGTAGGGGGTTCAGCTTGTCGTACGACTGTTCCTTAACCTGGGGTGGAGCGGGAAGCCGGGATCTAGTCACGTATACTATATACTTGTGTCGCTGATCCAGAATGACATTAATCAGTTCAGTACCCATGTTCATCCACCTGTCTAGTACGATGTCGTCCAGCAACTTATACAATAGACCAGGACCAGAATATTGACTCTCATATAACGTGATCAAATGTTGGACCATGTAAACACCAGCTATGCGCTGTTCGTTTGGTGGGAGGCTCAAGAACGTTTGGGCTACGATATCATTATTATATATATCATATTGGGATATCCACAGGGTGGCTGATCGTGCTAATTCATTTTCGGTCGGGGTGAGGGGCTGATCGTTACCCAGCAATTTATTCACCACTTTTTCGGTGATCTGGAACAAACTTTCAAGGGAATACCTTTCCTTTATGGCAGTTCCCTGTTTACGGTGATTGAGGCCCTTGGGCCTTTCAAATCGCCGGGCACGGCCCACATAATGTATTCTGTCTTTGTCCCCTGCTTCGTCATCAGATGATAACTCAGCTGTTTCGTTCGGGCTTCCTTCGTGTGATGCTATTATTGCCTTCCGGATTTTGGTCAACATGTTGTCTGTTTGGCCTGATTTATCATGCTGACCGGCATCTATGCGATCACTCCAACCAGTATAACAACGGTCTACATCACCATCACCTTCGTCTTTTTCCCTGATCAGACAATTAATTAGGAAGCGAAGGATATAGTTCTTAATAATTACCTTTCTATTTTGTACGGCTTCTGCTATACACTCAGGACCTTCCCCTGTTCTTATGAATGTGTAAATTTTCTTTAGATGTTTATCCATATCTGGTAATTTTTCCAAATCTGCGACTGCTCGTCTAAGCCGTAATGAAAACACGAGCATTCTGCCCTTTCCTGGATCTGGGTCATATATACATTCGGAGATTGCTACTTTTACCGTCGGCCCCCCTCCTGATGTTACCCCGGATCCTCCCTCCCCGCCGTCCTCGAGCTCCTGGAGCTGTTCTTGCGTTGGGGGTGCAGGGAATATTCCGTCCACGTATGATGGTGGGGGTTCCTCTAGGTAGTTGTTAATGAACGTGTCGGATGCTGTTTGTTTTATTTTTCGGGGTACTGGCGGTGGCACTCTAACTAGTTTTTCTACTGGGGCCACTTTTGCTAGTTCCTCTGAAAGGACGGGATAAATACCAGCAACGGCAGTATTTCTTTCTCTTTCAGCCTGCTCTCTTTTTATCCGCTCCCCTTCTTCCTGTAATTTTTCTTCTTTGGCTTTTTCGGACTCCTGTCTACTTCTCTCTGCTTTGTGGAACTCTTTCTCTGTTCTTCTATGTGATTCCTTGCGCCATAACTCAATGGCATCCTTCTGAGCAGGTCTAGATTTTCTCTTCCATATCTCTTCCTCTACCTTCATGATGCATTCCGCATCCCACGTTCCCGTAATGGGCCATTTATACTTTGTCTCTAAATCCTTCGTGTAATCCACCCAAAGTTCTAAAAACAACACGGCATCTAAACCATGCTTACAGTACATGAAATGTCCAGGTGTGTCTCTAGGCGGAATGTTAACTGGTTCCTCTAGTACACCTTTCCTGGTACCTATCTTATGCAGTTTCGAAAATAACGGCATGTTGGAATGTAACCGAAAACAAAAAATCACAATGAACAAAAAACCCAAAAATCACAATGCAGCAAACTTACACACAAACCTGACACATTCAAACCTAACTGAACCTAACTTAAGACGATAACATTCATACAGTTATATCGGTGCACCTGAAAACTTGGCCTCTAAATCTTGAAACATTAATTCTTGAATGCATGCTCTTGAACATACCAGTCTCACAAGTGAGACACGTCTTTACCGTGTTCATTAAATGAACCCGTCATGATTGCAACCCCCATGAGAAACTCACCGGGAAGCAGAACTTGAACTTGAACTTGAAGGCCTCGGACACTTGACGCTGCGCAAGGAATGGCGTATCTTAGGTGGATCTCTAGAAACCTCGGACACAGCTCTCTCGCAGGTGGGCTCTGGGTCGGGACGATCCGCAATCCTCACCGCCTCGTATGGATGCCTGGTCGCAGTCCGTCTCCTTCGTCGGCCTGAGGGAGTTGGCGGGAAAACCCGCGTCGTGTACACTCGAAGTCCGTCACGGCTGTGGAAGGGGGCAAAACTGGACCTTCATCTCCGGCGCATGGGGAAGGAGATTTGTCCCTGTTCGGGCGCCATTATGTCGTAAATAAATTATTACGAGTTTCAGAATTTCTAGATATCAATATAATTATGCATGAAGCAAGAGGCTGAGTCCGTGGTATCAGGTTCAAAAGGGCTTTATTCAAATAACTCGAGTTATAGGGAGAATAGTTCCATCACTACAAGGGATCAGGACCAGGATTCTCAAAAAGGTATTCTCAAACTTTATTCACAGAGTACAATATATATGTTTGTAATAATATACGTAAGCAAGAGTGCTTCAGGCGGAGCAAGAGAGAATGAGATAAGAGCATGTGGGTGTGTAAGTAGGCGTGAAGGTGGGCGTCCACTCGATGATAATAGGTAAGTGTCATAGGTGGGTGGATGCCTAGAGGGGGTTGCGTGATCAGCTGGAACTTTACTGGAACTTTGCCTTACTTGTGCTCAACTCGACCATGACGTGTAACTGACGTGTGAAAGGGTTGCTATGCAACCGGGGAGTCTGGAGTCTGAGAATGAGGCCTTCAGTGTCAGGGCGATCAGCACATCTTGTATTATCGGGTATCTAAGTCTGGAGCAGGGACTGATTCGTGACATAGGTTGCCCATCACCAAGGGCCAATGTGGCATTTATTTCTTCGTTTACTGCTGAAGTCTTGCACGGGGGCTATGGGCTTTTCACAGACGTGAGCTTTGTAATCACACAAAAAGAGACAGAAAGGCTAGGCTTTCTCCTTTGCAGATGGGTCATGTTTATCCCTCCTTCTCCAGGCAGGAATGTGGTTTCGGTAGGAGTAAGCAGATAACCGTGCTCAATACTGTCTCGGACAGGGCCCCTTTGGCTGAGGCCCAAGTGTGCAAGGCCAAGGATACGCAGCTACAGCTTTCAAAGCGTTCTGAGGCCTGAAGCCTCTTTTCGGCTCTGGCTGGGCCACAATAATGGAAATGCGGGAAAACATGATGCAAAACGTGTAGGCCTCAGAGCAGATTTGTCGTTTCTCTCATGGGAGACTGGATTATGGCAGGCCACGTTATAGCATAAGCATCATGATAGACAGGCCATGGAGGGGAAATACATAGGTGACATGTATGTGCACATGAGTGTGGGGGAACACACGGGGACACATAGGCCTCATGATATTTTATTTTCCTCAAAACGGTGGCACTGTGTGAGTTGGCAGGTATGTTTCACCTGCATCCTCGCCAAGTGCCTTTCATCGATGGGTACCAGTGAGGGGTGGTAGGTGGGCAATGCCAAGGGCGACCAGCTCTCTCCACATCGCCAGCAGCACTGCCGCCGGTCCAGAACTTTTCACCTACAAAGCATTAATTTCAATAGATTCATGAGTGCATACCGAAGCTACAGAACCCAGAATGCACTCGGCGATCACACAAACTGCACAAGGGGAATCAGACCCCACACAGACCTGGAGGGAGGTGGTCATCCCCCAGGAGACTTGAAAATGTTATGCGGAGATGGAACCCTGTGGAGTCCTTGGCCATTGGGAGACCACCCCCTTCACCCCCAACATAAGGTGCGCCCCTGATTGTGTTTTCACGAAGACGGGGCACTAGTTGTGATCAAAATACTGAACCATATTCGGTGGCACATCTTCTCCTGGGTGGTCTGGGTGGCTGAGTCACCTGTCAGAGCATGGGGGTGAGAGTTCAAGGGGGCCCAGTCGGCTGCTCTCACACCCAGCCTATGACATCATCCACCTCACACACGTCAGTGGAGGGACAAACATTTAAATGAAGTGACAAACTTTCTCAATATCTCTGACAGGTCAAGGCATCATTTCAAACCACAGAGAAACAAATGTGAGTAGAAGAGACAACCACAGACAGCTGGAGTGACCGACAGCTGTGCTCAGATCTGTCTTTGCTAAGACAAGGCTGATTACATGTTCACTAAGTGCACATTGTGTAAATCTTTTGTCCGTCCGTCTAGGCGTTTAGTTAGACTAGTAGTGCTCGAGTTTCCTGGTGAGGCGCTAGCTACGGCTCTGACGCGCAGCGGATGCGCTTTCCTGGTGAGGCGCTAGCTACGCTCGTCAGTACCTTTGCTTTTAAATTCGCCGATCAGAACAATTGCTTTTAAACTTTCACAGCATATTGTTTGAATTTTTCACTGTCCCATTTTAACTTCGCTACGCTCCCTGATCTACCTAGTTACTTGCAGCATCTATCTTCAGCGCTGCCACGCCGTATTTCTCCTGGTCATTTCCCCGGTCCACCACGACTTGTGCCGATTGAGTGGAGGGCGTTTCCTGACCAATAGCTCGGCACCCCCTGCGAGTGACGCACTTCCAGGGGACGGCAGAGGCGGGCCCTTCTCCCACTAAACAGTACTTAATTGTATGCCGGCTCTGATGCGCAGCTGGCGCGCCGAAGGCCAGCCCGTCTGCGTCCGTACGCAACCATCCCGCGACCAGCGCGATCCACGCTGCCCGTTTCCAGCCAAATTCACGTATTATGCTATCTAGGGCACAAACCTTTGAGCTTAACTCAACCGCCTGCCCCAGGCCTGACATGTCTTGACCCCTGCACATTGGAATATGAGCCACACGACCTGGAACAAAGCTGTAAGTCCAGCTCTTTTAAGTTTAACAAAGAGGTCCTGGGAAGAACGTGTAAAGCCTTTGTAGAAGCCACACCCTCAGAGCTATGGACCCCCAGTAATAGGTCAACCATTAAAATCAAAGCCTGTCTAATCAACGGTAGATCTCTTCCTAAGCACGCAGATCACATTTGGCTACTACTTGATTCAAACGGAAACATGGCTGAGAGAGAGCTCTTGCCCCGACATTTCGATGGCGATCCCAAAAGGATACAAAATAGTTTAAGAAAACCGTGAGTGTAATAGAGTGGGGGGTGGTCTTGCGGTAATTATTAGAAATGATTGGGAGATCTCACATAGAAGGGTCGAACATACTGACCTGATAGAAGCTCCGCCCTTTAACATCACAATCTCCCCTACCCTCACCATTGCGGGATGGCTGATCTACAGACCACCAACATCCAAGCCCGCTGAGCTTTGGGAAATATGCGGCCGGATCTCTGACCTCTCGCTAAAATATACCAACTTCACAGTCTTAGGGGACTACAGTGTCCACATGGACAATGATACATGTCCCATCGCCACCCAACTAGCGGAGACACTGACACGATTGACCCTTAATCAGCTGGTTCACAAGCCCACACACGTGGCTGGCCGCACCTTGGATGTCATTGTTACTAATATCCCCACCCTAACAACTGAAGACCCTACCCCCCTCTTATGGTCAGACCACATGCATTCCTTTCTATCTAACTATCTCCACTAACCACAACGCTATAAAATCCGAACACGAAGTTAGAAGAAATTGGAGGAACGTTACCCCCGAAGTGCAGTATTAGCAAACACCCCTTTGTTACCTACCAGAGACCCGAACAGCGACACCGTAACCTTCAACCACTGGGTCACTTCGGCCCTTGATCAAATAACTCCCATGAAAATAATGAAACAGGCCAGGAACACACCTTCTGCTCCCTGGTTTACACCTGAACTTCGAGCAGAAAAAAGCCGCTGTAAGAAACTTGAGCGTGTCTGGCCTATGACCCTGATGCACAAAATACATAGAGAAATGCAATAAAACACTTTCACAAATTAAAACCCAATATTATTAAGGATCATATCACCAATCAAATAAAATCAGCTGACAATTCCACTAAGGAAATGTTTTTAATTGTTCAGGGGTTCCTGAAACCAGAAACAATGAAAAGTAAGATAGTCCCTCTGCCACACTCTGTGAGGGTCTCTCGGTCTTCTTCCAGGAGAAGATCAAAGACCTCTGCAGCTTTTCCTGAGACGGAACCATCGAACACGACACTGCTCCGCCCCTTCCCGACAAAAACATGGTCTGAATTCAGCCCTTTGGATTTGACTACATCCCTCAAGCAGTTGGAAAAAACTAAATCCGGGTCCCCACTTGATCCTTGCCCGGCCAGGTTTATTAAAATATTAGCAGCACTGCTCAACCCTGCATTAAACCAGCTCTGGGACACCTCGTTGGAAACTGGCATTTACCCATCTAGTTGGAAAATCGCTGTTGTTCAACTGATCCTCAAAAAAGAGAATGCAGACCCTACAATACTGCAACATTTTAGACCTATTTCCCTTCCGCCAGCACCAGCTAAGATTCTCGAAAAAGAAGTGCAAAAGCAATTATCCATGTTCCTTGAATCCAATAAGCTACTCCACGACACTCAGTCGGGATTCAGAGCAGGATACAGCACCCAGACAGCACTACTCGAAGTAGCAGAAACTGTCCGGGAGACAATGGATAAGGGGGACTGTGCAATGCTGGTGCTACTGGACCTGTCGGCGGCATTTGACACGGTGTCTCATAAGATCTTCTTAGACAGTCTGAAACAGTTGGGAGTGACGGGGACTACTTTAGCTTGGTTCAGCTCCTTCCTAGAGGGCCGCTCCCAGAGAATCCGGATGCATCCTTACACTTCCAACTCTCGCCCTTTGATCTGTGGAGTGCCTCACGGCTCAGCCTTTAGCCCCACACTTTTTAATGTCTACCTCGCCCCCCCTTGCCCCTCTGGTAACGAAACAAGGTGTCGATGCTCGTGTTTTCCTTCCAAGATCGCTCTGAGGCCGCATTTTCAAACTTTAGGCAGTGACTCATGGACATCTCAGCATGGATGACAGCTACGTGCCTAAAGCTGAACACAGATAAAACGGAGGTGCTATTCTTCAACCAGCCCTCACCCCCACTATCAGATCTCCGGTGACCCGCAGAACTCAACCCCCCTCTCCTTTCAGTCTCGTCTGCTAGGAATCTGGGGTTCAAACTAGATACTTCCTTATCATGCAAGACCCAGATTGGCCAGGGTTCCTCGTCCTGCTTTTGGAAAATGAAGGCCCTTCGGAGATTCCTTCACTTCCTACCAACGGACTGTAGGAAACAATAGTCCCTGCGGGGATTACGTCACAGCTTGACTATGCAAACAGTCTGTATTTGGGCTGCCAGAATACCTGTTCAGGAAACTGCAGCCTGTGCAGAACGCGGCAGCCACGCTTATTAGGAACATCCCACTAAGACAGCACATATCCCCTCATTTGCGTAGTCTCTACTGGCCACCAGTCAAGAGAAGAACTGAATTTAAGGCACTGACTCTGCCCTGCAGAGCACTCAATGATACTGGCCCGCAATACCTAAAGAAGAGAGTTTGCGAATACCATCAGTCTAGGACCCTAAGATCTAATCATCTTGAGCGCGTTGTCATCTCCCGCTTTTCTAAGTACAGAATAGGAGGACGGTCCTTTTCCGTAAAAAACGCGACATTGTGGCACTCCATGCCTGATCACATCAAAAAAGCCAAATCGGCGCTCATCTTCCGGAAGGCTTTGAAGACTTGACTCTTCAGCCTCCCTTAGCAAACTAGGGCTCGACAACTCTAACTTGCCCTCACCTTCCACTGTATCCGCAAGCGCCGGGACACCCCCGTTGGGGGTAGCTGAACGCTATATAGGCTTAAATACATACATACATACATACATACATACATACATACATACATACATACATACAAATTGTTTCTTGGCGCTACGCAAATGGTGTTACCTACATCTCTGTAGTACTCATTTTATCCACCTCAAAACATGAAACCCTGAGCAGCCCTGCTGAGACTGAATGTCTACCCTGCTCATGACGTGAAACTCGAGACCTGCTTGAGATGTTCACGAGCAGCTGATTGGCGACCAGACACAGGTGCACAGCAGATCGAGGCGCTAGGAGAGCCCAACGTGCTGAGGAGCCCTCTGTGGACGTCAGGGTAGCTTGAAGGTTTCAGTTTGACTTTCGCTGTGTTCAGCTCGGCTTTTCATCCTTCTAGGATTGTCAAACTACATCTCGCATATTTGAGTGCTATAAGAGTAAATGGTACAGAACCGCAGACCGTGGTAACGAGCATCATCTAAACCGGCCTCATTAGGTCGACTTACCCTCACAACCACTAGCTCCTCTGCGTCTGCCAATCAGAAGGGACCGAAAGTGACAGATAACGCTTCATAACTTTCATTGATAAATAAAAAAAAGAGGTACAGTGCGTATATGCACCAGTCTATCTTTGTATTGTGTCCTACTTGACCCGGGCGGTGCCTGGCCCAGACTGTACTTCAACCATGAGTAACCCAACAGATAGGCCATAGCAGGCCTCCAGCCCACACCTCTGCCAGAGGTAATCTCTCCTCCTTCATAGCAGGCCATAGCAGGCCTCCAGCCCACACCTCTGCCAGAGGTCATCTCTCTTCCATCATAGCAGGCCTCCAGTCCACACCTCTGCCAGAGGTCATCTCTCCTCCTTCATAGCAGGCCATAGCAGGCCTTCAGTCCACATCTCTGTCAGGGGTCATCTCTTCTCCTTTATAGCAGGTCATTGCAGGCCTCCAGTCCACACCTCTGCCAGAGGTCGTCTTGCCTCCCTCATAGCAGGCCATAGCAGGCTTCCAGCCCACACCTCTGCCAGAGGTCATCTCTCTCTTCCCTCATAGCAGGCCTCCAGCCTACACCTCTGCCAAAGGTAATCTCTCCTCCCTCATAGCAGGTCATTGCAGGCCTCCAGTCTACACCTCTGCAAGAGGTCATCTCCGCTCCCTCATTGCAGGCCATAGCAGGCCTCCAGCCCACACCTCTGCCAGAGGTCATCTCTCTCTTCCCTCATAGCAGGCCTCCAGCCTACACCTCTGCCAAAGGTAATCTCTCCTCCCTCATAGCAGGCCATAGCAGGCCTCCAGCCCACACCTCTGCCAGAGGTTATCTCTCTTCCTTCATAGCAGGTCATAGCAAGCCTCCAGTCCACACCTCTGCCATAGGTCATCTCCTCTCGTTCATAGCAGGCCATAGCAGGCCTCCAGTCCACATTTCTGTCAGGGGTCATCTCTCCTCTTTCATAGCAGGTCATTGCAGGCCTCCAGTCCGCACCTCTGCAAAATGTCATCTCTCCTCCTTCATAGCAGGTCATAGCAAGCCTCCACTCCACACCTCTGCCATAGGTCATCTCCTCTCCCTCATTGCAGGCCATAGCAAGCCCCCAATCCTCACCTCTGCCAGAGGTCATCTCTCCTCCCTCACAGCAGGTCACAGAAGGACTCCAGCCCACACCTCTGCCAGAGGTCATCTCTCCTCCCTCACAGCAGGTCACAGAAGGACTCCAGCCCACACCTCTGCCAGAGGTAATCTCTTCTCCATCATAGCAGGTCATAGCAGGCCTCCAGCCCACACCTCTGCCAGAGGTCATCTCTCTTCCCTCATAGTAGGCCATAGCAGGCCTCCAGCTGGCACCTCTGCCAGAGGTCATCTCTCTTGCCTCATAGTAGGCCATAGCAGGCCTCCAGCCCGCACCTTTGCCAGAGGTCATCTCTCCTCCATCATAGCAGGCCATAGCAGGCCTCCAGCCCACACCTCTGCCAGAGGTCATCTCTCTTGCCTCATAGTAGGCCATAGCAGGCCTCCAGCTGGCACCTCTGCCAGAGGTCATCTCTCTTGCCTCATAGTAGGCCATAGCAGGCCTCCAGCCCACACCTTTGCCAGAGGTCATCTCTCCTCCATCATAGTAGGCCATAGCAGGCCTCCAGCTGGCACCTCTGCCAGAGGTCATCTCTCTTGCCTCATAGTAGGCCATAGCAGGCCTCCAGCTGGCACCTCTGCCAGAGGTCACCTCTCTTGCCTCATAGTAGGCCATAGCAGGCCTCCAGCCCACACCTCTGCCAGAGGTCATCTCTCTTGCCTCATAGTAGCCCATAGCAGGCCTCCAGCTGGCACCTCTGCCAGAGGTCATCTCTCTTGCCTCATAGTAGGCCATAGCAGGCCTCCAGCCCACACCTTTGCCAGAGGTCATCTCTCTTCCCTCATAGTAGGCCATAGCAGGCCTCCAGCTGGCACCTCTGCCAGAGGTCATCTCTCTTGCCTCATAGTAGGCCATAGCAGGCCTCCAGCTGGCACCTCTGCTAGAGGTCATCTCTCTTGCCTCATAGTAGGCCATAGCAGGCCTCCAGCCCACACCTCTGCCAGAGGTCATCTCTCTTGCCTCATAGTAGGCCATAGCAGGCCTCCAGCTGGCACCTCTGCCAGAGGTCATCTCTCTTGCCTCATAGTAGGCCATAGCAGGCCTCCAGCCCACACCTTTGCCAGAGGTCATCTCTCCTCCATCATAGTAGGCCATAGCAGGCCTCCAGCTGGCACCTCTGCCAGAGGTCATCTCTCTTGCCTCATAGTAGGCCATAGCAGGCCTCCAGCTGGCACCTCTGCCAGAGGTCATCTCTCTTGCCTCATAGTAGGCCATAGCAGGCCTCCAGCCCACACCTCTGCCAGAGGTCATCTCTCTTGCCTCATAGTAGCCCATAGCAGGCCTCCAGCTGGCACCTCTGCCAGAGGTCATCTCTCTTGCCTCATAGTAGGCCATAGCAGGCCTCCAGCCCACACCTTTGCCAGAGGTCATCTCTCTTCCCTCATAGTAGGCCATAGCAGGCCTCCAGCTGGCACCTCTGCCAGAGGTCATCTCTCTTGCCTCATAGTAGGCCATAGCAGGCCTCCAGCTGGCACCTCTGCCAGAGGTCATCTCTCTTGCCTCATAGTAGGCCATAGCAGGCCTCCAGCCCACACCTTTGCCAGAGGTCATCTCTCTTCCCTCATAGTAGGCCATAGCAGGCCTCCAGCTGGCACCTCTGCCAGAGGTCATCTCTCTTGCCTCATAGTAGGCCATAGCAGGTCTCCAGCTGGCACCTCTGCTAGAGGTCATCTCTCTTGCATCATAGTAGGCCATAGCAGGCCTCCAGCCCACACCTTTGCCAGAGGTCATCTCTCTTCCCTCATAGTAGGCCATAGCAGGCCTCCAGCTGGCACCTCTGCCAGAGGTCATCTCTCTTCCCTCATAGTAGGCCATAGCAGGCCTCCAGCCCACACCTTTGCCAGAGGTCATCTCTCCTCCATCATAGTAGGCCATAGCAGGCCTCCAGCCCGCACCTCTGCCAGAGGTCATCTCTCCTCCCTGATGAAGCAGTTGGGTGTTCGAGGAAGATGAAAAATTGGCACAAAGGTGACCAAGACGTGAGTGGGTAGATGATTATGTATCTGCACTCAGAACCCTATCCCTAGATTGCACATTTGGTGTGTTACAGGAGGATCTGACCAGGGATCAAGTGGTCCTGCATGTGAGGGATCGGGCAGTCCAGGAAAGGTTGTGGGTGAACGGTGGCGCAAATCGTGAGCGCATTTTAGCAATAGTAAGAAAAGCTGAGCTGTCAAGTAGAAGCGCAAGGGAAGTGAGAGCTGAAACTCCAACTAAAGGCGATGAGATTGCTGCTAAAGTGAGCAGCAGGCCCAACGCAGAGAGCCAAGAGTATGAAAAGGAGTCAGGGAGTGTCAAGGAGAGACCGGCTGGACTCAATAGAGACAATTTGAGGTGTTAGAGGTGCGACAGCAAATCACATTTTGCAACCAGCAAACCGCACCCAGTAATGAAGCAAACGTGTTTTAATTGTGGCGTTAGAGGGCATTTCGCCAAGGTGGGCAAAAGGGGCAAGAATGACAGCATCGAGCACACAGAGGGTGGTGACAGCAGCGAAGATGAGCATTTGCGGCGTGACGCTAAGGATGGGCGTTCATTCGTTTTGGATATAAGGGACACTACTCAGGGCTGGACTGGGAACCAAAACCGGCCCCCACCCGTGCGGCGCACCGGGGGATTGCCCGGTGCCCGCTACGGCCAGTCCGGCCCTGACACTACTCCAGTAATACTCAATATCGACAATGTAATGATAAAAAGAAACCAGTCTGTGGAATGATTATCGGAGGAGTGGAGGTTCCGATGTACGCTGGCTCTCCCTAGTCCATCGTCAATGAGAGTGTATGGAAGTCCAAAGCGGCGGAAACATTGGGCACCACCTCAGAGGAGGCGGGCATCAAGCCTGAAGGGTATTCAGGTGAAAGGATAGAAACGATTGGATATCGTTCTTTGGGTTTTAGATTTAAAATCCATGAATGTGCCGCTAAACTTAATGTATCAAACAAGGTCCCTCTGTTGGGTTGGTTTGAAGAAGGGAAACTTCATATTATTCTTAACCCTAAGAGTCCTGATCCCGTTATGATGCTGGGGGATCACAATGGTACCGGAGACGTAATCTGAAAAAAGTGTCCGAATGTTTAATAAAAATGAAATTGGCGAATTGATCAACTTTAAATATGCGATCATATTGAAAGAGAATGCATGCCCAAGAACCTATTAAAGCAAGGAACATTCCCATGATGGCGAGTGAAGAGGAAGAAAAAGAGCTTAAAAAGTTAGAGGATCTAATTGAAAAATTCGACTCATCTGAGCGGGTTTCCCCCGTTGTAGTCGCTGGACGGTCTGATGGCAACTCTACACTTGGCAGTGATTGGCACCACCCAGACAACAACATTTTAAATGACCAATTAACATTACAGCTTATTTCAGAAAACGTAGGTATGGTGGGCAAAGCACAATTCTTTTCTAGCATTGACTTGTCCGGCGCCTATTACCAAATTGTTTACGTGAAAGTTGCAAAGGTTATACTGCTTTTAATACACCCTTCGACTGCTATCAATATAAGAGGATCCATTTGGGCTCGCTTCAGCCGCTGCGGCATTCCAGCGCATCATTCATGACTTATTTAAGGATCATAAAAACGCTGTTTGTTTCCAGGATGATATCTACATTTTTGGGAAAGACACATTTGACCATAATTGTCTTTTAGAAAAAGTTCATCTTACTGGTCTCCAGTCTCCACTTCTGAATCATGTTTCATCCAGTTTCTTTGTTCAAAGATGTGGCTGAATAAGCGCGATCTCTTCCCCCCAGACACCAGTGGCCTGATTGGCAGTTGCAGGGTACTGGAGGGCAGAGGAGAGTGGCATGAAGGTGACTCAGAACTGAGCCTGGTGGAGACACTGGAGAGTAGCAGAATGGACCCCAACGACAGAGGGCCGTGCCTGAATGACATCTCAGCGGACAGGTCACTATCCCGTCCGATAAAATATAAACTCCATAGGATATAATGGGATTTACATTTCGGTGGACGAGATATCCCAAGATCTAAACCAGGCCCAGAGATGAGCACTACTGAGCCAGACAGGAGAAGACCCCGCTGACGCCAAGCAAGACGGGGTGCAGCTCTTGGAGGCGAGATACAGCCTGGACCGGTGTCTCGAGAACTGAAGGAGAATGGATGAATGCGGATTGGGGGGGAGCCAAGGGGAGCAAAGGTGACTGGTGATGTAAAATATAGATAACACGTCTTGCACACTGGGAGCTAGACTCCGGTCTAGGTCCCTTGGGCACGAACCGAGTCCCTGCATCTAATAAATACTTTGCAGAGATGGTCTTTTAGAAAGTTGAGTCCATCGTAGAGGTTTGGGTGGAAATTACCAACTCTTGTGCTTCAGGGGCAACCATGGGACATCATTTGGAGTCTTGACTAGAAGTGCCTGACTAATTGAAGTGCTTGTGGGCATAACTAAGGCAACAGTAAGAAGACCTCTATATCAGCTGTGTACGAACATCCCAGCAGTTGTGAGGCTGAGGGACTCACGGGCATTGAACATAATTTACAATCATGGAAGACTTACCAGGTTGATCCCAATTCTACAGACTTCAGGATCTGGAGAAAGAAGTCCTACTGTACTGCCGAAAGCCTTACGTGATGGAGACACACATTCAGGTCTTGGCCTGATATCTACACCCCAGGACCAGACTGTGAGCCTGCTCCCAGGGGCTACACCCAAGGGCCTGAGGTTGGGAATTACACCAGAGACCTTGAAATCAGGACCACACAAAACATCCTGCTGCCAGCAGTCATACCCAAGGGCCTGAAGCTGGGAACCACACCAGAGACCTTGAGATCAGGACCGCACAGGACGGCACGCTCCCAGGAGGTACATTTAGGGGCCTGAAGCTGGGAACCACACCAGAGACCTTGAGATCAGGACCGCACAGGACGGCACGCTCCCAGGAGGTACATTTAGGGGCCTGAAGCTGGGAACCACACCAGAGACCTTGAGATCAGGACCGCACAGGACGGCACGCTCCCAGGAGGTACATTTAGGGGCCTGAAGCTGGGAACCACACCAGAGACCTTGAGATCAGGACCGCACAGGACGGCACGCTCACAGGAGGTACATTTAGGGGCCTGAAGCTGGGAATTACACCAGAGACCTTGAGATCAGGACCACACAGGACGGCACGCTCACAGGAGGTACATTTAGGGGCCTGAAGCTGGGACCCACACCAGTGAACATGCCATCCAGGTCACACTGGGCAGCCTGCTCTCAACAGCTACACTTAGGGGCCTGAAGCTGGGGACCACACCAGAGACCTTCCAATCTGATCACACTGGACAGACTTGTGGCAGGATCAACTCATGACACCCTGGAGCCAAGGACTGGACTTTTCCACCCCAGTGAGTGACACTTTGGCAAGTGGCCCATTTACCAAGTCCGTTTCCCTGTCAATTCTGAATCTGAGTTCCCTGCATATTCCTTCCTTCATTATCAGTCTCTTGTGTCGAGAGAAGTCCCTGCATCAGCCATTTTGGAGACATTTCTTGATGTGAACTTCACTCCACACTGCACTCAGAAATTCCAATTTACATGGTTTGTGAAGCATATAGAGCAACTGAAGAACAGCTTTTTATGAACAATAAAGACACGTCATTGCTCAATACACAGTATTGGCAAACAGTGAATGTCACAGCAAATGCGTCAACACACAGGTGCACAGTTTACATTGATGAGAAGGACTGTGGCAGCAGTGATTGTGCAGGCTCTGGGTGGACTGTGGCAGCAGTGATTGTGATTGTGAAGGCTCTGGGTGGACAGTGGCAGCAGTGATTGTGCAGGCTCAGGAAGGACTGTGGCAGCAGTGATTGTGCAGGCTCTGGGTGGACAGTGGCAGCAGTGATTGTGCAGGCTCAGGGTGGACAGTGGCAGCAGTGATTGTGCAGGCTCTGGGTGGACCGTGGCAGCAGTGATTGTGCAGGCTCTGGGTGGACAGTGGCAGCAGTGATTGTGAAGGCTCTGGGTGGACAGTGGCAGCAGTGATTGTGCAGGCTCAGGAAGGACTGTGGCAGCAGTGATTGTGCAGGCTCTGGGTGGACAGTGGCAGCAGTGATTGTGCAGGCTCAGGAAGGAATGCGGCAGCAGTGATTGTGCAGGCGCAGGAAGGGCTGTGGTAGCAGTGATTGTTCAGGCTCTGGGTGGACAGTGGCAGCAGTGATTGTTCAGGCTCTGGGTGGACAGTGGCAGCAGTAATTGTGCAGGGTGTAGGAGGACTATGGTAGCAGTGATTATGCGGGCTCAGGAAGGACTGTGGCAGCAGTGATTGTGCAGGCTCTGGGTGGACTGTGGCAGCAGTGATTGTTCAGGCTCTGGGTGGACAGTGGCAGCAGTGATTGTGAAGGCGCAGGAAGGACTGTGGCAGCAGTGATTGTGCAGGGTGTAGGAGGACTGTGGTAGCAGTGATTGTGCAGGCTCAGGAAAGACTGTGGCAGCAGTGATTGTGCAGGCTCTGGGTGGACAGTGGTAGCAGTGATTGTGCAGGCTCAGGCAGGACTGTGGCAGCAGTGATTGTGCAGGCTCAGGCAGGACTGTGGCAGCAGTGATTGTGCACGCTCTGGGTGGACAGTGGCAGCAGTGATTGTGCAAGCTCTGGGTGGACTGTGGTAGCAGTGATTGTGCAGGCTCTGGGTGGACTGTGGCAGCAGTGATTGTGCAGGCTCTGGGTGGACAGTGGCAGCAGTGATTGTGAAGGCTCTGGGTGGACTGTGGTAGCAGTGATTGTGCAGGCTCTGGGTGGACTGTGGTAGCAGTGATTGTGCAGGCTCAGGCAGGACTGTGGCAGCAGTGATTGTGAAGGCTCAGGCAGGACTGTGGCAGCAGTGATTGTGCACGCTCTGGGTGGACAGTGGCAGCAGTGATTGTGAAGGCTCTGGGTGGACTGTGGCAGCAGTGATTGTGCAGGCTTTGGAAGGAGTGTGGCAGCAGTGATTGTGCAGGCTCAGGAAGGACTGTGGTAGCAGTGATTATGCAGGCTCAGGAAGGAATGCGGCAGCATTGATTGTTCAGGCTCTGGGTGGACTGTGGCAGCAGTGATTGTGCAGGCTCAGGCAGGACTGTGGCAGCAGTGATTGTGCAGGCTCTGGGTGGACAGTGGTAGCAGTGATTGTGCAGGCTCAGGCAGGACTGTGGCAGCAGTGATTGTGCAGGCTCAGGCAGGACTGTGGCAGCAGTGATTGTGCACGCTCTGGGTGGACAGTGGCAGCAGTGATTGTGAAGGCTCTGGGTGGACTGTGGTAGCAGTGATTGTGCAGGCTCTGGGTGGACTGTGGCAGCAGTGATTGTGCAGGCTCTGGGTGGACAGTGGCAGCAGTGATTGTGAAGGCTCTGGGTGGACTGTGGTAGCAGTGATTGTGCAGGCTCAGGCAGGACTGTGGCAGCAGTGATTGTGCAGGCTCAGGCAGGACTGTGGCAGCAGTGATTGTGCACGCTCTGGGTGGACAGTGGCAGCAGTGATTGTGAAGGCTCTGGGTGGACTGTGGTAGCAGTGATTGTGCACACACTGGGTGGACTGTGGCAGCAGTGATTGTGCAGGCTCTGGGTGGACAGTGGCAGCAGTGATTGTGCAGTCTCTGGGTGGACAGTGGCAGCAGTGATTGTGCAGGCTCTGGGTGGACCGTGGCAGCAGTGATTGTGCAGGCTCTGGGTGGACCGTGGCAGCAGTGATTGTGCAGGCTCTGGGTGGACCGTGGCAGCAGTGAATGTGCAGGCTCTGGGTGGACAGTGGCAGCAGTGATTGTGCAGGCTCTGGGTGGACAGTGGCAGCAGTGATTGTGCAGGCTCAGGCAGGACTGTGGCAGCAGTGATTGTGCAGGCTCAGGCAGGACTGTGGCAGCAGTGATTGTGCAGGCTCTGGGTGGACTGTGAAATTAAACCAGATTGGTCGCACACTGCTACACCTACCAGGCGTGTTCCACCAATGAAAATGGTCCCTGAAGGTCAGCGTCGGCGGATACACCTATGCTCGAGTGTGAATGCAAGTATGCGTGGCGTGTGCCATCCCTGGACACGTGTTTCGAGGTAGTTGCCTCTCGTCAGCAGGGTGGGGTGGACTGTGGCAGGAGTGATTGTGCAGTCTCTGGGTGGACAGTGCCAGCAGTGATTGTGATTGTGCAGGCTCTGGAAGGACTGTGGCAGCACTGATTTTGGAGGCTCAGGAAGGGCTGTAGTAGCAGTGAATGTGCAGGCTCAGGAAGGACTGTGGCAGCAGTGATTGTGCAGGCGCAGGAAGGGCTGTGGTAGCAGTGATTGTTCAGGCTCTGGGTGGACAGTGGCAGCAGTGATTGTTCAGGCTCTGGGTGGACAGTGGCAGCAGTAATTGTGCAGGGTGTAGGAGGACTGTGGTAGCAGTGATTATGCGGGCTCAGGAAGGACTGTGGTAGCAGTGATTGTGCAGGCTCTGGGTGGACTGTGGCAGCAGTGATTGTGCAGGCTCTGGGTGGACTGTGGCAGCAGTGATTGTTCAGGCTCTGGGTGGACAGTGGCAGCAGTGATTGTGAAGGCGCAGGAAGGGCTGTGGTAGCAGTGATTATGCAGGGTGTAGGAGGACTGTGGTAGCAGTGATTGTGCAGGCTCTGGGTGGACTGTGGCAGCAGTGATTGTGCAGGGTGTAGGAGGACTGTGGTAGCAGTGATTGTGCAGGCTTTGGAAGGACTGTGGTAGCAGTGATTGTGCAGGCTCAGGAAGGACTGTGGTAGCAGTGATTATGCAGGCTCAGGAAGGAATGCGGCAGCATTGATTGTTCAGGCTCTGGGTGGACTGTGGCAGCAGTGATTGTGCAGGCTCAGGAAGGACTGTGGCAGCAGTGATTGTGCAGGGTGTAGGAGGACTGTGGTAGCAGTGATTGTGCAGGCTCAGGA
Source organism: Triturus cristatus (assembly GCF_964204655.1). Classification (NCBI taxonomy): domain Eukaryota; kingdom Metazoa; phylum Chordata; class Amphibia; order Caudata; family Salamandridae; genus Triturus; species Triturus cristatus. Next base: position 19,267,721 of record NC_140594.1, on the reverse strand, counting down.
AGGAATGCGGCAGCAGTGATTGTGCAGGCTCTGGGTGGACAGTGGTAGCAGTGATTGTGCAGGCTCAGGCAGGACTGTGGCAGCAGTGATTGTGCAGGCTCTGGGTGGACAGTGGTAGCAGTGATTGTGCAGGCTCAGGCAGGACTGTGGCAGCAGTGATTATGCAGGCTCAGGAAGGAATGCGGCAGCATTGATTGTTCAGGCTCTGGGTGGACTGTGGCAGCAGTGATTGTGCAGGCTCAGGCAGGACTGTGGCAGCAGTGATTGTGCAGGCTCTGGGTGGACAGTGGTAGCAGTGATTGTGCAGGCTCAGGCAGGACTGTGGCAGCAGTGATTGTGCAGGCTCAGGCAGGACTGTGGCAGCAGTGATTGTGCACGCTCTGGGTGGACAGTGGCAGCAGTGATTGTGAAGGCTCTGGGTGGACTGTGGTAGCAGTGATTGTGCAGGCTCTGGGTGGACTGTGGCAGCAGTGATTGTGCAGGCTCTGGGTGGACAGTGGCAGCAGTGATTGTGAAGGCTCTGGGTGGACTGTGGTAGCAGTGATTGTGCAGGCTCTGGGTGGACCGTGGCAGCAGTGATTGTGCAGGCTCTGGGTGGACAGTGGCAGCAGTGATTGTGAAGGCTCTGGGTGGACTGTGGTAGCAGTGATTGTGCAGGCTCAGGCAGGACTGTGGCAGCAGTGATTGTGCAGGCTCAGGCAGGACTGTGGCAGCAGTGATTGTGCACGGTCTGGGTGGACAGTGGCAGCAGTGATTGTGAAGGCTCTGGGTGGACTGTGGTAGCAGTGATTGTGCACACACTGGGTGGACTGTGGCAGCAGTGATTGTGAAGGCTCTGGGTGGACAGTGGCAGCAGTGATTGTGCAGGCTCTGGGTGGGCAGTGGTAGCAGTGATTGTGAAGGCTCTGGGTGGACTGTGGCAGCAGTGATTGTGCAGGCTCTGGGTGGACAGTGGCAGCAGTGATTGTGAAGGCTCTGGGTGGGCAGTGACAGCAGTGATTTTGCAGGCTCTGGGTGGACAGTGGCAGCAGTGATTGTGCAGGCTCTGGGTGGACTGTGGCAGTGATTGTGAATGCTCTGGGTGGACTGTGGCAGTGATTGTGCAGGCTCTGGGTGGGCAGTGATTGTGAAGGCTCTGGGTGGACTGTGGCAGTGATTGTGCAGGCTCTGGGTGGACTCTGGCAGTGATTGTACAGACGCATCCTGCTCGAGACGGTGGCCCAAGCCCTCCTTCCAGGCTTCTCCGATGAATATTGGGCCCTGACTGATTGTTAGTCTGACTGAGTCCAAGTGGATCTTATGGCAAACGCAGTGCAAGAGCAGAGTCAAGAAGGACATTAAAATGTCAGTGTCCTAAAATATTCCTGAGGTAACAAAAAAAATAAGCACAAATGTGACAAGTTCTCATCTTAGTATCGATGGCATTCAAAGTCTTTTATTTACCTGCTATCTGCTGCTGACTCTAGGAAACCCAAGTCCATTTTAAAACCTCTTTCCAAACCGGTCTGAGATGTAAATATGGTTATCTTCAATTTAGGCGGGAAGCAAAGAGACAATTGTGGGATTAGCAGCAAAGACAATAAGTCCCAATCCAGAACAAGCTTCAAGGTGTAACACAAAACATCAAGTGTAGCCATGGTCCACGCCACACCCGTGGACTTGAATACACGCGATACACATGAACACTCTGACACACGCATTACACTAGATCCAGGAAACAACTCTTGGAATAATTATGAAACCTGCACATCTCCTCAAAACCTTGCATCTACTTTACAGCAAACAACACTACAATGAGTATCGATGGAGAACATAAATTACAAAGGAAATGTTGGGGCATATTATCAAGCACGGCGTTAAAATTATCGCCGCTTTAGCGGCAGAAAACTGCAGCTAAAGCGGCGATAATGGGCTTGATAATACGCTCTATGGAATTCCCATAGAAGCCCATGTTCACACCAGAACCTGGGCTTCTATGGGAATTCTCAAGGGCATATAATCAAGCCCATTATCGCCGCTTTAGCGGCAGTTCCCTGCCGCTAAAGCGGCAATAATTTTAACGCCGTTTCTTGATAATATGCCCCTTAGTTTTTCCAAAACTCATCTTTTTCTGTATTTCCTGAGACTGCACCTTCACTGGTTCCTATAGAAACAGAAAGGGTTAGAAGAAGTGCGTTGTCGCTCACATGTGAAATACTAAACTCAGTGAACTCAAAAAGACACTACACTTTTCACTACATCACGGTTTCGCCGTCTGACAGACAACAAGTAGTCTCCGTACTGAGATATTAGATTTGTATTATAAGTTATAGCCCACGGACTCAACCTGGAGCACAATCCTATCCAGACATGGGCTCAGCCAGCCATCTACAGGTCACCAGCCACAGCGTATGATACTCTAACCAGCACCACATTCACAACCCAATAAAACTAGGAAGAAAAACAATTGCCTCAGAGACATGGCAAATCACAACATATTTTGGGCCTCCTTTACAAACAAAAGATGCTGCGCCGCTTTGCAAGCCTTTTAGATGCGCTGAGCTGCGTCATTTTTAATGCACAGGGATACGTCATATTAACAACAATACTATGCATCTCTGTGCTTTCCCCTGTGCTGCGTACAATTGGCTTCTATGCACCAGTGCAGACACCCTTGCGTTATGTTGCAAGGGTGCCTGTGTTGCAGGGATGATTGTTTTTGTGCAGGAAGGTGTACACCTTCCTGCACACAATCAATCATTGACGGCATTTTTCTCCTTCTATGCGTGCTGCAGAATGCAGAAAGAGGAAACTTCTCCTCATTGCGCCACTCCTACCTCTCCCTTGGGGAGGCGCAGGATTCTGAAACATTCCCAGCATTGCAAAACTTTGTAAATCTGGGAATGTGTCAGGAGCCGTGGATTCTGCGTGGGAATGCCACTTTCCCGCAAAGTAATGCGTGAAAGGGGCCCATATTTACAAGAGCAAGAAAAGTCACGCAGGGTGATTACATGAGGCCTTGTAAATATGGGCAAGCCCATTGTGCCTCCAGTGCGTCAAAAAAGTGATGCACCGTTGGTTCAAGGGGCTTGTACATGAGGCCCTTGGGTCCTGAAAAGCATGGAAAGCTCAAGAGATTTATTGCTAAATAAATCATATTCTACAGGATTACTATCCAGTTTGTCAAGCAAATTAGCCTTCAGCTGCTGTGATTTACAGCTTCATAATGAATTACAATCTTCAGCGGCTGGAGCAGCTCTCAGGGCTGGGTAAAGGATGTGAAACAGGCCAGACTTGCCAACACTTGGAGGAAGCACCTGATGTGAAGTGGGAAGCCAGCATCACTAGGCAAACTGTTTATATTCAAGAGTGCATTTAGACGAGAGTCTATAAATGACCCCATCCAACTCTCGTGCGAAAAGAGATTGTTGAGGGTACAGACGCCTGGTGCCGATGCTTGTGGACGAAAGGAAAGTGTCTTTATGGTGGATTAAAATATCTGAAAGAATTAACTTAAACCTCTCTTGAGATCTGCCTATTAATTTCACAATTTTTTTAGAGGACAATTCAACATGGCCGTCGCACGACAAGCCTCAAACAGTTTCGGTACAGAGGTGCCTTATGTTTGCTAAGAGAGTATAACTCAAAAACTCATTGAAAACATCCTGAGCTGTGGTAATGCAGAAACTAGCACTCAAAAACACTCTGGGGTCGATAACGATCTCATTAGGAAGGGATCCGGATTGGATTCAGTATTGTCAAATCTGATTCAGGACCCTTGTATCCGACTGATTCGGTCAACCTTCCTGACCATCGAGTAGGATGCAAGGAAACCGTGCAGGCTGTCCGAATCGGTTCCAAATGAGAATCAGGCAGTCCGAATCGTTCGGAGCTGAATCGTACAGCCCAATGGAGACAGTCTACGCACGAGCCAGTTCGATGACCAATTCGGACAGCTGTTCCAAATCGGTTTGCCCGACACGAAATGGATTTGGGAATCAGTCTTTGTGGGCCTGTTGTGTGTCCCCCTTCATCCAGTGCCGTACGAATGTGACCCGTGGAGGTACCCAGGGCACCCTTCTTCCCAAGCGTGCACAATGTGGCAGGCACCATGGGGTGCCCCCCACAGGGTGCAAGGTTTTCCCAAACCACCCCTTTTTGCAAATGAGAAACCATGTTTACGTGCAATACACTGGCTCCCATTGAAGTCAATGGGAATCCGAGAGAACCGAGTCCGTAAGCATCCGGACACATCGTAATCGGTCGACAAATACGAATTCACAAATACGAATCATTGGCATAGCATTCCGAACCCTAGTCATTGGGAATGCTTTCCTAACAACAGTATAATCGGACCCTCTCTCTTAACGTTAATGACAACCAGGCAATGCTTCATTATGTGGATGAATAAAACAGTTTCTTTCCCCCCAGACTTGAACGGCCTGATTGGGAGTTGCACAGCACTGGCAGGGTGACATGTCTGTATGAAAGTGTACCTTCCTATACGGTAACAGCACATCAGGGCCATTCAATTATTAGTTAAAGCCTTTAGATTGGGAATTACATTGCACAACTGGATTTGCCTTAAGTAAAACAATATGGAATTCCCAGGTATGTGAGGATTAACAGAATAATTTAGCAAATGCTTGGAGGAGGTGCAGCAGGTGGTACATGCTTGCTGTGGCCTCTCTGTGCAGTGGGGTGCAGGGAAGAGCCTGTGGAGAGTATGGGAGGGTAGGGGAAGCTAAGGTCTGGCAGGGGGAGCATTGTATACTCCCCCGCCACAAACAAATGGTGAAAGTGACTTAGCCTAATGTGATATCTCCAGGTAGAATTACTGCCCGGAAAAATCGACGTCTGGTGTTTATATCCAGGAAAACTAAGTGTGGGAAGAGCTTTTCACGCTGTGTCAGGCAGAGTGGAGCTCTGTGTGGTTCTTTCATTGCACCCAACTCATACCTAGGGTCTAAGTGGCAAAAAAACATAAGACAATTACTTTTAACAGCACGAGCTGTAGCGCCATCGCACTGCGTGAGCTGTGGTGCGCTTGTGATATGCTTACAACTCAGGTCTGAGCTGTCCTTCTGAAGCATGAGCTGTAGCACCATCGCACTGCGTGAGCTGTGGTGCACTTGTGGTATGCTTACAACACAGGTCTGAGCTGTCCTTATGAAGCATGAGCTGTAGCGCCATCGCACTGCGTGAGCTGTGGTGCGCTTGTGATATGCTTACAACTCAGGTCCGAGCTGTCCTTCTGAAGCATGAGCTGTAGCACCATCACACTGCGTGAGTTGTGGTGCGCTTGTGGAATGCTTACAACTCACGCACTAGCTGTCCTTCTGAAGCACGAGCTGTAGCACCATCGCACTGCGTGAGCTGTGTTGCACTTGTGCTATGCTTACAACTCAGGTCTGGAGCTGTCCTTCTGAAGCATGAGCTGTAGCACCATCACACTGCGTGAGTTGTGGTGCGCTTGTGGAATGCTTACAACACAGGTCCGAGCTGTCCTTCTGAAGCACGAGCTGTAGCACCATCAGTCTGTGGGAGTTGTGGTTCACTTGTGGAATGCTTACAACTCACGCACTAGCTGTCCTTCTGAAGCACGAGCTGTAGCACCATCGCACTGCGTGAGCTGTGGTGCGCTTGTGCTATGCTTACAACTCAGGACCTCGTTGCCCTTCTGAAGCATGAGCTGTAGCACCATCGCACTGCGTGAGCTGTGTTGCGCTTGTGCTATGCTTACAACACAGGTCCGAGCTGTCCTTCTGAAGCATGAGCTGTAGCACCATCACACTGCGTGAGCTGTGGTGCGCTTGTGGAATGCTTACAACACAGGTCCGAGCTGTCCTTCTGAAGCACGAGCTGTAGCACCATCAGTCTGTGGGAGTTGTGGTTCACTTGTGGAATGCTTACAACTCACGCACTAGCTGTCCTTCTGAAGCAGGAGCTGTAGCACTGTCACACGGCGGGAGCTGTGGTGTGCTTGTGGTAAGGTCACAGCACAGGACCTACTTACAATTCTAAAAGCTGAGCTGTGGTACTGTTACACTCCTCTTTTGGAAGTGTGCCAGCGCAGTTTAAATTGAATAAGGTGTGTGAACACTGCTCCTTGTCCCAGCTGCATGGCCACCATTCTACCAGTGCAATGGCAGCTTGAGCGCTTGCACGTGGGAGCAAACACTTAGCACTATCGAGGTGAGATTACTCAAGGCAGCGATGTTAGAGCAACAACAGTCTGAATTGACTTCTTTTTCCAGAATTCTGCAGGCAGAGGAGCTTGTTTGGGGTGTCTTTTTTCAAGTACCTCTCTATGCAGATGCAGACACAGCCTTCTTGTGGGGTGATGCTCCTCACAGCAGGGTGGTCCCAACCCTTTAGAACCCCCAACAAAGGCCCACAGAGGTGTGAGCTATCTACACCTGGCGACGAACAGCTGCAAAGAGGGTTCAGGAAAGAGACAAAAGGGTGGGTTAACCTAAAAGACACTCCTCACTCTGAACAATAGACTGCTGCCCCCTTAAATCCACCATCTACCAAGTGGCAGTGCCACAGGAAATACATAGTTAACTTTCTATAGGATCCTTGTCTCTTTTGTCCTCTCTTACTTTCGAGGTCTCCTGCATCACTGGTGGGAAACCAGCACCACCCCATCATGTGCACAAGAACAGCCTCAAGACTTCCAAAATGGAACCCACAGTCCCTGTCCCTCTGCGTCACTTATAAGCACTAAGGGGCAGATTTACAAGCCCCTTGCGACACATTTACGCCACCATTGTGTCACTTCTGTGACGCAGCGGCGGCGTAAGCCATGTGCCATGTTGCGCCTTGTTGGACTTGGCCCTTTTTGCAGGGTCATCCCTGAAATGTTTGCCTTCCTCCTGTATTTTTTCTGACCTGTTGTTGGCTGTTTTATGACTCTGGGCACTTTACCACTGCTGATCAGTGCTAAAGTGCATATGCTCTCCCTATTGTAAAATGTATATGTTGGTTGGATTCCATGATTGGCTTATTTGGTTTACTGTCAGACCCCAGTAAAGTGCACCAGGAGTGCCCAGGGCTTGTAAATACAAATGCCGCTGGTGGGCTTGCAGCACTGGTTGTGCCACCCACAGAAGCGGCCCAGTAAAATGTGTCTAAGGTCTGCCATTGCAGAACCTGCGTGCAGTCTGGTACTGTCATGCTGACTGGGCAAGTGCACCCACTTCCCAGTCCCTAAACCTTCCCCTAACTTCATATTAGTCACCCCTATGGTAGGCCCAAGGGCAGGGTGCATTGTAAGCATAAGGTAGGACAAGCCCTGATGTGTGTGGCATGTCCTAATAGTGAATTACAGCCATTTTCGTTGTTCACTATTGTAAGGCTACCTGTTCTCCATAGGCCAGAATGGGCTGTTAGAATTGTTACATCCTATGATCCTAACAGACCCAGGGAACATGGTAGAAAACCGAGTTTAGTATGCCTGAACTCAGAATAATAAAATACATCTTTTAGTAAAGTTTATTTTAGTATTCTGTGTTTGCAAATACCACTTTTAGAAAGCTGGTATTTGCTTGCCTAACCATTTTAGCCCGCCTCTGCTATGATGTGTATCTGCTGTCTGGTTTCTGTGAGTGACAGGGCTGGGGAATTCCAGAGGGCAGGGCTAGGTAGCCTGGTGGTGAATAGAGAGATTGACATCCAGATGGGTGTGAGGAGTGCACCTGGACTCTGAATAGGGCTGTGCTCTGCCACCGCAATGCTGGCTCCACCTCCTGTGGAGCGGCTGATGTCTCTGCCCTGCACCTTGAATGGAAAGTCAGAGTCATGTCAACAAAGTGCTCAGGAACTGGTTCTGGCTGGGCAAAGGCCCCTCTACCCCAGAGGAACAAAGGATTTAGGGGTATAAGTATTGGGCCCCTGCTCCCAAGAAATTAGATCCTGCTTGACAAGAAGAACCTCTGCCTGAGAAGAAGGAACTGGGAAAGCTGTAAAGAGGAGTACTGTCCCTGACCTGGGGGATTGGCCTGCAGTGGTTGCCTTGCTGCTGAAGGAGAGGAGAAAGACTACAAAGACTTTATTTCAACTTGTGCTTAAACAGATCTCCAAGGGCCTGAGTAGAGCTGGCCTCCTGTTAAGAAGTCCCAGGAACAAAAGGACTTCACCCCCAGCTTCCCCCTGAACTCTGCTGTGTGAGTTCTGCCCTTCCTAGAGTGCTGGAACCAGTTGTGGGGCCTCTGGAAGATGTGCCTGCTGTTGGGAAGCTGGCCAAGAAGAAAGAAACCAAAGATCTCCACTTTTTCACGCACAGCCGGCTTAGCGATAAAATTTCAGTCGCACCGCTCGTTAGCGTGCAGAATTTTATCGCTGAGGAAATCGTCGCAGAGCCTGCTGCCACTGAGCCCGATCAGCGCTGGGAAAATCATCGTCCCGCTCGTTAGCGGGCCGAATTTGATCGCTACCAGCCCCGATACCCGCTCCGCCTGTTAGCGGGCAGAATTCTATCGCTGCGAACATCGTCACAGAGCCTGCTGCCGGTGAGCCAGATCAGCGCTGGAAAAATCGACGCCCCGCTTGTTAGCTGGACGAATTTGACCGCTGCGGACATCGCCGCACATGCAGCCAAGATCCCCGCTCCGCCTGTTAGCGGGAAGAATTCTATCGCTGCAAACTTTGTTGCAGAGCCTGCCGCTGCTGTGTGGAATCGTCGCAGAACAGCCAAAATCGTCGCACCGCTCGTAAGCGTGAGGAGTTGGATCGCTGCGAAAATCGTCGCAGGCCAAACCAAGATAACCGCTGGTGAAATTGTCGCCTCGCTCGTAAGCTGGCCGAATTTTGTCGCATCGTGCCTTAGCGCGGAAATTTCTACCGGATAAGCTACGCCTTGATTTTCAACGCCGGAGCGCTTCTAAGAACTTTTGTCGCATCCCCAGGTACTGTGGGTTAAAACTGATGCTAAGGTGAATGATTTTGTCGCTAACCTAAGAACTCTTTCTGAAATCATATTCTTGAACTGTGTATGTCATTTTTGTCGTTATTTGGTCTTGTGCTAAGCCTTTATATAAAAGATCACTATTTTTTATATAAATCTAGTGTGGTGTCCATTTGTGGTGTTGTCACTGGGTTACTGTATGTGGTCACAAATGCTTAACCTATAACGCTCTGAGATAAGCCTTGTCTGCTCGCGCCAAGCTACCAAGAGGGTGAGCAGGGGTTATTTTAGGAGTGTAACCCCTTACCCTGACTAGAGGAGAGGGTCCCTGCTTGTCACAAGTACCTACCTGTGCCAACCAGAGATCCCCAATTCTAACACGCCTTATTTACAACGTGGCGCATCTAGGGAGATGCGTCACGTTGTAAAGCCCTGCGCTAAATTAAACCTGCGTCAGGTGTAATGTATGCAGGGTGGGCGTTCCATCGGAAAAAGCCTTGGAAAAGTCACTTTTCCGACGCCGCTGCGTCAAGACCCTGCGCCTGCTTGAAGCAGGCGTAAGGCGTGACGCAGCATGTTAGGTATGGGCAGCCCCGGAGTATTGCTGGAGTTGCGTTGTGCTTGCGACACGACTCCAGCAATGCGCCGCCCTTACGCCATCAGATGCGTCACGCATCTGTTTATCCTTGCGCTACGATGCGCCGCATTGTTAATTCGGCATTTCTGTGGTGGCACAAGGGTAAACTTGTGTGACGCATCTTACCTGGCACATCCCTGCTGATATGCAGGGATGCGCCAATCCTTGTAAATCTGCCCCCGATTAGTTTCTACAATAGCCCGTACACAAACACGAATAACATGCAGATGAGACATTACCCCCAGAGTATGACAATGGTACCTCAGTGAGATATTACCTCGTGTTTATCACAATGTTACTTCGGTGAGATATTACCCCCAGAGTATGACAATGGTACCTCAGTAAGATATTACCTCTTGTTTATCACAATGTTACTTCGGTGAGATATTACCCCCAGAGTAAGACAATGGTACCTCGGTGAGATATTACCCCCAGAGTATCACAATGGTACCTCAGTGAGATATTACCTCTTGTTTATCACAATGTTACTTCAGTGAGGTATTACCCCCAGAGTATGACAATGGTACCTCGGTGAGATATTACCCCCAGAGTATCACAATGGTACCTCAGTGAGATATTAACCCCAGAATATCACAATGGTACCTCAGTGAGATATTAACTCTTGTTTATCACTATGTTACTTCGGTGAGATATTACCCCCAGAGTATGACAATAGTACCTCGGTGAAATATTACCCCCAGAGTATCACAATGGTACCTCAGTGGGATATTACCTCTTATTTATCACAATGTTACTTCGGTGAGATATTCCCCCCCGAGTATGACAATGGTACCTCAGTGAGATATTACCTCTTGTTTATCACAATGTTACTTCGGTGAGATATTACCCCCAGAGTATGACAATGGTACCTCAGTGAGATATTACCTCGTGTTTATCACAATGTTACTTCGGTGAGATATTACCCCCAGAGTATGACAATGGTACCTCAGTAAGATATTACCTCTTGTTTATCACAATGTTACTTCGGTGAGATATTACTCCCAGAGTATGACAATGGTACCTCGGTGAGATATTACCCCCAGAGTATCACAATGGTACCTCAGTGAGATATTACCTCTTGTTTATCACAATGTAACTTCGGTGAGATATTACCCCCAGAGTATGACAATGGTACAGTGGTGAGATAGTGCCCCCAGAGTATCACAATGGTACCTCGGTGGGATATTCCCTCCAGTGTATCACCACGGTACCTCTGTGAGATATTACCCGCAGTGTATCACAATGGTACCTCGGTGAGATACTACCCCAAGAGTATGACAATGGTACCTCAGTGAGATATTACCCCCAGAATATCACAATGGTACCTCGGTGGGATATTCCCTCCAGTGTATCACCACGGTACCTCTGTGAGATATTACCCCCAGTGTATCACAATTGTACCTCGGTGAGATATTACCCCCAGAGTGTCACAATGGTACCTCGGTGAGATATTACCCCCAGTGTATCACAATGGTAACTTGGTGAGATATTACCCCCAGAATATCATAATGTTACCTCGGATAGATATTACCCCCAGTGTATCACAGTGGTACCTTGGTGAGATATTACCCCTGGTGTATCACAATGGTATCTTGTTGAGATATTACCCCCAGTGTATCACAACGGTGCCTTGGTGAGATATTATCTACTGTGTGTCACAATGCTACCTTGGCAAGATATTACCTGCATTACATCACATTGCTACCCTGACTAGATATTACCTAGGGTGTGTCACAATGGTACCTCGGTGAGATATTACCTCGTGTGTCACAATGGTACCTCGGTGAGATATCATCTACTGTGTGTCACAATGCTACCTCGGCAAGATATTACCTCCAGTGCATCACATTGGTACCCCTGACTAGATATTACCTACGGTGTGTCACAATGGTACCTCGGTGAGATATTACCTGCATTGCATCACATGGGTACCTCGGTGAGATATTACCTACGGTGTGTCACAATTAGGGGTGGGCGGAATTTGCGGAATTAACCTTCGCAAATTATCGCGAGAATGTTTAAAATTATCGCAAACAAGCAGAAATATCGCAAAGATGCGGAAGTTTTTTTCCGGCATGTTCGTGAGATTTTCTGCATGGTTGCGGGTCGCCAACTTACCCATGTGGTTGCTTGCGGGCGCGGCCATCTTGTTTTGAGTTGTTCTCGCGGTGCATGATCGCGAGAAGAAAGACGTGATCGCGCGACGCATGACGTCACTGCGGGCGCGAACTGTCGCGAGACAGCGCAAATGGCTAAAAACAATACAACATCTCATGGAGAACGCGACCGGATCAAGAAAACTTGTCGGCGAACGCAGGGATTCAGGTAAGGCGATCGCGCGCGCGCGAGAATGTATCATTTTACAGCGCGAGCAAGAAACAAATTATCGCCAAGCTGCGGAAACCGGAATTTTTGACATTTTCGCGCTCTCCGCGGAACGCAAAAATGTCAAATTATCGCAATTTCCGCGAACGGAACGAAATTTTTGCCCAGGCCTAGTCACAATGGTACCGTGGTGAGATATTACTTGCATTGCATCACATTGGTACCTCAGTGAGATATTACCTCCAGTATATCACAATGGAATCCTGTGGGCCTATAAGACAACGCAAGGTAAGTAAAAGTGGCTGGTGTAAAGCATTCACTTTCCTCTCTGTCCCACAGGATTACACAGGAGCTAAGGCTGAAAGTCCATTTTAGCAGACGGCCTTGGCTGTCTCTGGTTGAGGGATGAGCCCCTGCTGCTGAGTACAGACCAGGAGACCACTCATGTCCCCCAGCACCAGCACCGCCCCAACACGCAAGGACGTGGAGTGAGAACGTGTTACGCTGGGAGGAAGCTTCAGTCTTGCGGGGTCTTGGCCACTCTGGATCCTGGCAGTTCTTGGAACCCCCCCCCCCCCCCCAAATGCAACTGGCTGCGCCAGGACAGGGAGGTAAAGGAAGGCTTTTAAAAACAAGAGCCTAGCTCACAATAGCGCCTCCTTCGCCTCTGAGCACGCCCAGCACTCAGTCTAAAATGAAAGACTGACACTGCATGTGAAGCAAACTTCAACTCCCCCCCCCCCCCCCCCTTTCACTCCCCGAGGCTCAGGCAGCCGCTCTTGCACAATTATCCTCTAAATGTAGCTGGATGCGGGGGTGATCGTGATGTGACGTGAGTCACTGCAGAGTGAGTGCCTGTGAGTGACATGAGTGACTGCTTGGAAGGGGCCTCGCCCTCGGGAAACCATGCGGCAGCGCTGCGGGCTGACCCCGCGTCCCACAGGAGACTCCTGTAACAGCACGTGCTGCTGGGGTCCACCAGGGCACTCCTTTTTTTGTTTCTTAAATCTATCGTTGTTTTTAAATATAAAAAGGCCCGAGACGTAGCTCCTACTATCTTGGTGCTATTCTTGCTGGATCATAGGCAGCGCCATCTTAGATTGTGACAGGAGCAGGGTGAGGGTGAAGATCTGAGATTGAGTTTTCATGCAGAACTATCTCTCACAGAGATCTTGGGGTGTCCATTCACCAGCTGTTGCTTGTGATTCTGAGGACAGGGAAGCCGGGCCATGACAGGCTTCCCGCCATCAGCCCGAACAAGGAAGGTCCTTTCCAAAGCAGGGCCCAGGTGCTGTTCACAGCAGAGAGCAGCGGCGAGAGCAGAAGGATGACCCGGATGATGACTATGAGGAGACAGCTTTGAGTGCTGCCCCCTGCTGGAGGGAAGCTGAAGAAACAGGAAGACGAAAGGAGGGCATCCACAGGGAAGAGGGTGAGACTCAAACTCAGAGCACTTCAAATCTGAGACCGATGTCAACATCCGAGAGAAGACAACCTTTGCAGGTAAGGGTAAGATAAGTCAACACTTCCCAAATACAGTAATCCATGTACATGTCCATAAACATCACATCATAACCAGTGGTCTTTTACCACCGCAGCAGCCGCACTGGAGCATCGAGCATGTAGCTGACTCCAACAAAAGAAACGGGCACAGCGAGATACAGGTAGCAGTTTTATTTTGTCAAAAACTGTGCACAGAACACAAGTAGGATTCCAACACGTTTCGGCTCACGCCTTCAACTGGGCAACCCGCTTCCCTCCACTATTGTGATTACTGAACAGTCCTTCTAGCATTGCCCTGCTCTCTCTCATACGAGCTAGACCGCTACCTTGATAAGACCTTGGGCCACATTCTTGTACCATGTTGAATACGCCACATTAATGTTAATGTGCATGACGCGGTACACATAGAGAGGGACTGTGTATTACGAAATAATTAATCCACATGTGCTTGCATCAGATGCTGCGTACTCTACAGTCCAATCAAGTAGATGAAACAGTAGGCGCTATACAGTCCTTAGAGCAATCCTTGCATCGAGCAACGTCTCAGATAGTGATGGTAAGTCGAATATCAGAATTGAAAAAACAGTGCATCGAAAGTACAAGGATGGATCGATAAATAGAGGATTCCATATCCACCCAGCCAATGGGTGGTGCACTCAGATAGCACGACTGTTGGTAGATCTAAATTTAAATAGAAGGGGCATGACATGATTCAAGTGTGCAAACGTGCAAATCAATACCAGCAAACACAGTCAAAGAAGTGTTCTGGTCCAAATCACTAGCGCTATTGGCATTCAGCGGTAGCTCAATCAATCAATCAAGGGCTTATAGAGCGCAGCTACTCACCGGCGAGGGCCTCGCGGCGCTGCGATGTATTGATAAGTTGGATCATATTGGCCGACTGCAAGAAGAGTGAAATGTCATTTCTTATTTACAATAAGGATTCAGGACAGGTAAGGGAACATAGACCAGTGCCTTCACTTACGGATGGGGTGTTATATACAGATCGAAAGAAGCAAAATCATGATATAAAGTGCTTGTGTGCAAGTCCCTGGCAAGTCAAGAGCAACAAAGGTTCACATTCTAAGGTACACGTGGAGAGATTGCCAGCAGAAATGAAAGTACAACACAAATACAGGTCATTCGGACCGATGGTCCATAATGAGACGCTTATCATAAGGCGCTGATGTAGATCGCAGGTCGGCAGCAGCCAAGCTATACAAACAAGTGTTCAATCGTAATCCGCTGGCAATAATCACATCCAATATACAACTCAATAGCAGCAGAACCAGGATATAAAGTGCTCATGTGCAAGTCCCTGACAAGTTAATAGCAGCAAAACGTCATATTTATAGCGTACTTGTACAGATAACTAGCAGCAATAAACGTGCTCTACACATGTAGCTCATTCGACTTGATAGTTCAAAGATGAGACACATCTCGAAATGCTCCGGTGCCAAAAGCAAGTCGATAGCAGCCAAACCGTATAAAGTGTTAAATCGCAACCCGCTGGCACCTTTAACAACCACACATGATGTGCAAGTGCCAGTCGCAGATGCCATATTCAACATCAAACAACCATGTGCACGTCATATGCCACATCATCAATTTACCATTTTTTTTTCAGAGTTTTATATAGCGCGAACTTGACCCGAATCCAATCAGGTATCAGAGCGCTTTACGTAGCACCAGTTACGTTACATGAGGACACACATTCATTTTTTGTTAGGCACAGGGAGATTAAGTGATTTGTCCAGAATCACAGGAAGTTCAGCGTCATTACCGAGACTCCAAACCAGTTCCCCAGGTCCGAGGTCGAGCGCCCTAGCCGTTAGACCAACTCCTCTCCCTTCATGTCTATTCAACGTATGCAGAGCATAGTCACAGATTGACAGGCGTGATGAAACTAAAACAGCAGCAATACCTTTTTTTAGCCACATGGCAAAGATATCCTATAAAAATTCTAAATATGGACAAGTAAAGTACAAGGTTCAAAGTGAAATCGGCAACGGGCTACACTAGAGGAAGTTAAAGTCACAGTGCGATGCAATATAAAGGTTTCTCTATAAATATACAGCGGACACAGGGATAAGTGAAACACATTTCATGATACACTAATCAGCATTGAATAAGCCTGTCTCTATCCATAAATACAACAATTTTATTCATAATAAAATCCAAAAACACATATGGGGAAGACATCGTGGTGCATTAAGGCTGAAGCACTACATTAGCCCAGTGAGTTATACATGGAAGAGAGACTCACTCAGTCATCGGTATTTAACATGATCAGTTGCCCACAGATTGCGTAGTTGGAAACCGTTCCCCTCAAATGTGGACATGTAGCTCAGCATCACGGTTATAGCCCCGGGGTTTCTCCGTTCCCAACAAAATGATAATTTTAGACTCACATCTGAGTAATTCAAGTTCCCGATCACCCTTGCTTTGCTTTGATATGTTTAATTCCATTGTAGCACAGACACTTGGGATCTCTTTGATGTATCTCCCAAAAATGTTTGGCCATGGGCTCATTCCTGCCCTGATTTTTTATGGCCCTCGCGCGTTGTAAAATACAGACTTCCACCTTGATTACACTTCCAATAGATCTCATTTGCAATCACATTCCAGAACGTACACAACAAGATCAGTGTTGCACGTTATCCTGTGCATTATTCTGCGAGTTTGATCCTCAAACGTCTCTAATGCGTTCCTATACACACCTTGTGTACAGGCATTGCAGTGATCACATTTCCTCAACCCCAGATGCTTCTTGGTTAGTCAGTTCTGCTTATCATTGCTGATGAATATACTTCTTGTTAGTATATCCCCTAGTCACTTGGATTTTCAATAAGTTATCTGTGGTCTTTGGCCTATTTTAGAGTTGATGCGCTCATCATTTTTGAGAATGTGCCGGTTCCTTGTGAGCAATGATCTTAAACGATTATGCTCATCATTGTATTCCACGAAGAATCGAATCTGGGATAGGTCTTGGCCGGTGTCATCTGTGGAAGTGGAATTGTGAACTTCATTTCGTCTACTTCCAAATAATAATTGGTCTCTATTCTTGGATCGCACTCTCTGATAGGCCTTCTTCAAGATCTTACGGGTGTATCTCCTCTCCGGGGATCTTTTCACCATGGTCTTGGCTCCAGTTTCAAAGTCATTGCCTGAAGAGCAAACTCTACGGGCTCTGAGGAGTTGACTGTATGGAATGCACCATTTCAGTGCTTTAGGGCGTCCATCGTTGCCATGTAGAATAGAACTGCAGCCGCAGCTTTACGATACCTATGCGCATTAATGGTGCGATCCTTAACTTCCAAAAGCACATCCAGAAATGTACTGTGTGTTGCACCCCCTTTGGCCATGAGTTGAATGTCATACGCATTGTGACTGAGTTCCTGGATATTTTTCTGCAGCTGCGTCACTTCTCCTTCCCAAATGAGAAACACATCATCACTAAAGCACACTCAAAGTACGACTCTGTTCATATGATGTGCAAATGTATCTGACCATGCCACCTCCTTCTCTCACCATCCCATATACAGATTGGCGTATGTGGGAGCAAAGGAAGCGCCCATGGGGGTGCCTTGTCTCTAGAGTTAGACCTTGTTGTTGAATAGGAAGACATTGGGAGTGACACAATATTTCAGCATCACAATAATCATCTGAGCATGCTGAACAAAGTTTCGCTGAATGAACTCTCAGAAAGTACTTAGAAGACTCTATTCCAAAGTGTTTGATGGATGTATATAGGCAAGTGACATCATGGTGGCCACGATGTATGTGTTATGCCACGGAATATTATGGATTTTGCACAAGAAATCATTGGTGTCCTGACTATAGGAAGCCAACCCAGTGGTGTATTAACATAAAACCAGGTCTAAAAACCTTGATGTATTTTCCAGGAGATTCCACCATGCTCACAATTGGTCTCCCTGGAGGATTGTGTCTGTCCTTGTGAATTTTCGGTAGAAAATATATCCCAGGGTTTTGTGGAGCGTTCACCTTCAGATAAGCATATTTTTTTCAAACTGAATGGGGCCCGGGTCAAGGCAATCCTTCAACATACCGTGATATTCCAATCGATGTTCAGTTATTGGATTGAATTTGAGAATCTCATTATGGTCTTTAGTATTGAGTTGTCTGTTCGCTTCCCCAGGTAATGATCGTAATTCATGATGGTGATGTCTCCCCCTTTGTTTGAGGGCTTGATGATGATGGACTGACGGTCTGTCCTTCAGTTGGTTCACCTCTTGCTATTCCTTCGATGTGAAATTCTTTATTCCTTTGTGTCCGGATGATCTCATGTGTTTCTTTCGTTCTATGTTTTCATGAACGATGTGTAAGCAGTTTCTGTTTTCACATGCTACCGCCAAATTCCAGTGACCACCTAAAACATTTAAAATGACCGCGCCTTGATGTTTTCTCCCAGATGATCAAGATTTTCAACCGACCCGGAAAACTATTGTGTCCAAAACATCGACCACAACAAAACCTTAGACATAAGTTATTGTAGGTGATGCACACATTAAGTATTCTAAACTCCACATATATGTACCTTGATAGTTTGTGTCCACGTTATTCTGAGTAGACCCGGTGGAAGTTTGTTTCTCTTGTGTAGTGTTGTAATTTCTGGGATTTCATTTTACGCTTTTTTGTGAAATGGCTGAAATGACGCCATTATGTCACATCACGTAATTTTGCATCCATTTGGCGAAAACTCCTATCACAGAGCATGAGAAAAACACAAACTAACAGAACCTAGGCAGCTACTGTTCCCGATCAATGCGATTTAGCACTATGTTTTTGGCGCAAAATGCGTCCTCACATCGAAAATGGACACAAGGTTGAATTTCATGCTAAAAATTAGCACCGAATGCCGGGTTTGCCGTTCACATAATTTTACCCATATTGTGCATAATTACGCCAAGGGAAATGATGCAGATTTTGCAAACTCCAAATTCTAACATACATGATCTATGTCACATCATCGATCACTTACAGTAGACTCTAACAGACTTAAGTTTAGGATTAAGAATACCACCATGGACACGCCACCGTGTACCTTGTTTGCTGATTTTACTTAATTGTAATTTCAGATGCTGCAGAAGACAATAAATAGAGAGAAACAGGTCAGTTTGGAAACGTCTCTCTTTGGTACAGAAGCGCAACCAACACACATCATAATGGCAGAGCGGCATCACCAGCCCCCCTTGGAGAAGTCTTTCATCTACAAAGCTACATTTCCGGCCCCAAAGGCCTCCCTTGTCAGCTCCACATTAATCTAATCCTCACACGCCTTAAACACAAACACTTTCATTAGAGACGCATCCTTTGGGAGACTTCTTTGCTCGTGGCTTGAAAAGACCTTGTTCTGTTTTATTGCCAAGGAAGTTTCCTTGGATTTAGGGCTGGCAGCGGATGAGAGAGTCCCAGCTGGCCATTTACAAATGGTTCCCTTAGAACTTGCATCTGCTGCCTACAAGGCGTCTTAATCCAGGACGTGCCCCTCTTACCTTCATATTTAAAAGAGCACCTCTTTATCGGAAGCCGACGGATGGTGTGCCATAGGGAACCAGGACAAAGGCAAGAGGCCGTGACGTGCCTCTGACGTCATGGTGGGACATTCCAGCAACAAATGAACACAACTGGGAGACATTATCCCTGCACCCAAACTATAAACTCACTCATTTCTTGGCAGCTACAGTGGTAAGGACTTAAATGCGTGAAGGAAGTGACGCAAGTGAGCACAGCCCCCTTCCCCCAAACCACCAGGGGTGCTCAAGAATTCTCCCACTGAGAAAACCTTTCATGCAATGGGGCCAAGCCACGGTGTTTACACTTCAAACAGACTGGCAACAAACGCATGTGTTTCACAGCCAGTAGGAAGGAGCACGCCTAGCCACAGCACCCCCGCCAACGCTCCCCGCGGGTGTGGATGGGTCGCCGCTTGTAGGAAGCCGGAATGGTGACCCTGTATGTTGGAGGCTTTGCTCTCATTATGAGCTGTGGTCGAGCTCCCACAAAATCAATATAAGCAGATTTATGTGACCTTACCCACTCAATCCTGTGGCAGGTGGCAAAGACTTATGCACAGAATATTACATATGTTGTACGTCAGTAACACCAAAAAACAGTTACAAAGAAAAAAGATACACTCCCCAAACCAAGTTTAGTTACAAAGACCACAATGCAGTGATTATATGGTATTTAACATCTAATGTAAGAGTCGGGAGTCATGATAGTCAACCAAGGGCACTCTTGCTAGTAACAACGTTAGACATTCCAGGGAGCTGGTTGTGATTCTCCACCACGACCACTAGGGGGCCAGCAGGGCATTTGTTTTTGGTGCTGAAACACAACACTTTTTCCATGCAAAAGCTGTGAAAGAAAATCATTTTTGGGAAAATGTTGTCATTCAAAACATAGTTTTACTCATTTGCAGCAAATGTCCTGTCAGCGAAAAGAATCTATTGAAAGAAATGTTCAGCTCATGGAATGTCTTCCCTGGTACTCAGAGGTGCCCACACTTCTAAGGCAGGGTTCTTGGCACCGAGCCATGTACCCACATGTAGGACTTGGCCTTTTTGGATAAAGTTCCCTAAACGTTTTGCTTTCCGCCTAGACCTTTTTCCTGACATAGAGTTGCCAATTTTGATGTTTTGGGTGGTTTGCCACTGCGGATCAGTGTAAAAGTACAAGAGTTCCCTATGTAAAATGTAATGGTAATTGGTTGGCCATGATTGGTATGTTTGCCTTACTAATAAAGTCCCTAGTGATGTGCACTGTGTGTGTCATTGGTTGTAATGCAAAGGTGCGTGGAGAAGGGAACTCAGGCATGCAGTGTAGGGCCTGCGCGCAGTTTGCTAAGTTAGCATGTTATCCTGACAAGTGCAACCACTTGTCAGGCCTTACTTTCCCTTTTACGTACACAGTGGACACCCCTGTGGTAAGTCCCGGGTAACCCCTGGGCAAGGTGCAGTGTAAGTAAAAGGCAGAACATATACTGAGGTGTGTGCTATGTCCTGACAGTGAAAAAATTCCATTTAGTTTTTCACTGGTGAAAGGCCATCCTGCCCATAGGACAGAATGGGGGAGGCTGGGTATTGTGTTTGTTAGCCTAGTTTCCCATAGGTTTAAAATGGAGAGGTGAAGTTTAGCATGTATGAACTCACTGTATCATAACACATCTTTCCATGAAAGTGGTTTTGCCACTGTGTGTTTAGAAACCACTCTTTTAGAAAGTGACTGAGTTTTGTGCTTTAAGCATTTCTGTGTGTCTCTGCTGAATGTGGATTGACTGTTGGATCTGAGAGGTGAGAGGAGCTGGGAGAGGTCTTGACCCAGAGAGGGGTTGAGATGGCACCAGGCTGCCCTGCATCTGGAGAGTAGGGGGAGGAAAAGCCCAGGAGGTGAAGAGGCCTGGGCTGGTGCTATAAACCAATTGACCCATCTCCTGCTGAGTGATTAAGGATCCAGACCCCCAGTATCAAAGGGAGAAAGGTGACACTGGGGGGAAGACACCCAGACCTGATTTAGGCAGGGGTCAGGGACCCCTGAGCACAACGAGCTTCAAAGACATTTAGGGGTATAACTATGAGCGCTGACACCCCTGAACGTTGGAATAAAAATGGATTGAGACTGAAAAGGCTTGGACCCATTTTGTGGTCAAGAGGAACCTCTGCTAAAGGGAGGAACAACTGAAGAGACTGCTGGGAAGGACCGACCCTTCCTTCGTGATCTGGGGCTGGTCCGCAGTTTGCTGTTTTAACCAAGGAAGAGGCTGTTGGGATTGTGCTTTGTGCGCTGGGTCCCCCTGCTTGAAGAAGACTCTGCTTTGTGCTGTGTCTCCTTATCCCAAGGACCCTAGGTGAGCTGGCTTCTTGTTTGGAAACACAGGAACATAAAAGTTTCCGGAGAAGTTTCAAACGATGCGGTGGGTGCGTGTTGTGGCAGCTTGAGACCCTCGGAAGGTGTGCCCTGTGATCTTTGACACATCGGAGAAGTGAGACTCGGACGTGCTGGGTGCGTGTCGTGGTGCACAGGAGGCGTTGGTGAAGAGCGCCTGGTCAACGTGTGCATCGAAGGTGAAGTGAGTCTCGGATGTGCAGGGTGCGTGTTGTGGTGCATCGCAGGCGTTGGTGAAGAGCGCCTGGTCAGCATGTGCATCGGAAGTGAAGGGAGTCTCGGACATGCAGGGTGCGTGTCGTGGTGCACAGGAGGCATTGGTGAGGAGCACCTGGTCAACATGTGCATCGGAAGTGGAGTGAGTCTCGGACGTGCAGGGTGCGTGTCAGGGTGCACCGGAGACGTTGGTGAAGAGCACCTGGTCATCGAGTGCACCGGAGGAGAAGTAAGGCTCGGACACGGTAAGCGTGTCATGGTGCGGCCCAAGGCATTGGTGAAGAGTGCCTGGATATCGGGGCACTGGAGTTGGAGTAAGTCTCAGTGAAGCAGTGTGCGTGCTTTGGTGCAACCTGGGACTGTAGAGGTGATCGGCTGATCATCGTGTGCACCGGAAGAAAGTGAGTCTCTGCAGTGCGGTGTGCGTGTCTTGGTGCCAATTGAGACCGCAGGAAGCAGTGCCTGGTGAACGTGCACTCGGAGTCGACGTGAAGTCCCATCAGCGCTGTGTGTGTAGCTTTGTGCCTGAGAAGACCCGGAGGGTGCAGTGGTGAGCGTGCACCCAGAGTGACGTAATCTCAGAGGCGTTTGGTGTGCCCTACGACCGCCTGAGACCTTTTTAACAGTCGCGTACCGGTAGCCCCGGAGGAGCTGAGTTGCCAGGCTGAGCCGCTGAGGCCCATTGAGAAAGTTCTGCACGGAAGGCCCAGTTCGCTGAAGGAGGAGAGGAGAGTGGGGTCGTGCCCCCAGGTAACGTGGATCACTACCTGGGCGGGGTGTGGGCTCGGAGAGACACTCTCTCGGCCTCTCTCATTGCTTCTGACGACGTGAGCCTTTGCTTCGGCTCAGATTGGGGCCCGTACTGACCAAAGGAGCGGCCGTGCTGGGGCCAGAGTGAAAAGCTGTACTTTATGTCATCGCTGATACGTGTGGGGGGGCAACTGTTATCGAAGAGGCTTATTGTCGTAATACACATTGCCAATATTGCTGCTAACGAACTGCCGGACTGTCTTATGACGCCTGACATTATTTCTGCATAACGAAGTACACGATTGTAGCGCTAAGCATTGCAGTATTTCTCTATTGCAAAGTACAGGATTGTAGCGGTACGCATTGCATTATTCCTTCATTGCAAAGTACATGATTGTAGCTACGCACTGCATTATTCCTTAATTGCAAAGTACGTGATTGTAGCGGTGCGCATTGCATTATTTCTTCATTGCAAAGTACGTGATTGGGGTGTGACGCATTGCCTTATTCCTTGATTGCGCAGTACATAATTGTAGCGGTGCGCATTGTATTATTTCTCCCATTGCAAGGTACCAGGGTGTATCGTTATGCATTGTATTATTTCTCCTTTGCCAAGCACAGGATTGTATCGTTACGAAGTGCACTATTGTTTGTCCATTGCAATGTGTGTGACTCTAGCATTGCGACCAGCATAGCATTTGGAAAGCGGTGGTTGGGATTTGAACCTACCAGCCAGCCGGAACTAATATTACCCTTTATTATATGTTGGCTTTTGTATTGTGTGGTCTGATCGTATATCTTTTTAAATAAAGTTTATACTCGTTTTATAAATCTCATGTGGAGTCCATTTGTGGTGTCACCAGTGGGCTGCTGGGAGTGTGGTTGCACATACTGTACACTCGTGCCTTGGAGATAGGCCTGGCTGCTCGTGCCAAGCTACTAAGGGGGTGAGCAGGGCTATCTCAAACGTTGTCCTTACTTGGCCTAACGTTGAGTGAGGAGTCCCGGGTCTTGCATTTGGTGACAGCGATGTGGGACTTGGACTCTGGCTTCCAACACCACACTTCTAAGGCAGGGGTCTTGGCACCGAGCCATGTACCCACAATTCTAAGGCAGGGTTTATGGCACCGAGCTATGTACCCACACTTCTAAGGCAGGAGTCTTGGCACCGAGCCATGTACCCACACTTCTAAGGCAGGGTTCTTGGCACCAAGCCATGCACCCACACTTCTAAGGCAGGGGTCATGGCGCCGAGCCATGTACCCACACTTCTAAGGCAGGGTTCTTGGCACCTAGCCATGTACCCACACTTCTAAGGCAGGGGTCTTGGCACAGAGTCATGTACCCACACCTCTAAAGCAGGGGTCTTGGCACCGAGCCATGTACCCACACTTCTAAGGCAGGGTTCTTGGCACCGAGCCATGTACCCACACTTCTAAGGCAGGGGTCTTGGCACCGAGCCATGTACCCACACTACTAAAGCAGGGGTCTTGGCACTGAGCCATGTACCCACACTTCTAAGGCAGGGGTCTTGGCACCGAGCCATGTACCCACACTACTAAAGCAGGGGTCTTGGCACCAAGCCATGTACCCACACTTCTACAGCAGGGTTCTTGGCACCGAGCCATGTACCCACACTTCTAAGGCAGGGTTCTTGGCACCGAGCCATGTACCCACACTTCTAAGGCAGGGGTCTTGGCACCGAGCCATGTACCCACACTACTAAAGCAGGGGTCTTGGCACTGAGCCATGTACCCACACTTCTAAGGCAGGGGTCATGGCACCAAGCCATGCACCCACACTTCTAAGGCAGGGGTCTTGGCACCGAGCCATGTACCCACACTTCTAAGGCAGGGTTCTTGGCACCAAGCCATGTACCCACACTTCTAAGGCAGGGGTCTTGGCACAGAGTCATGTACCCACACCTCTAAAGCAGGGGTCTTGGCACCGAGCCATGTACCCACACTTCTAAGGCAGGGTTCTTGGCACTGAGCCATGTACCCACACTTCTAAGGCAGGGTTCTTGGCACCGAGCCATGTACCCACACTTCTAAGGCAGGGGTCTTGGCACCGAGCCATGTACCCACACTTTTAAAGCAGGGGTCTTGGCACTGAGCCATGTACCCACACTTCTAAGGCAGGGGTCATGGCACCAAGCCATGCACCCACACTTCTAAGGCAGGGGTCTTGGCACCGAGCCATGTACCCACACTTTAAGGCAGGGGTCTTGGTACCGAGCCAAGCATCCACACTTCTAAGGCAGGGGTCTTGGCATGGAGCCATGGACCAACACTTCTAAGGCAGGGGTCTTGGCACCGAGCCATATACCCACACTTCTAAGGCAGGGGTCTTGGCACCGAGTCATGTACCCACACTTCTACGGCAGGGTTCTTGGCACCGAGTCATGGGTTCACCTTTGAAGAACTCTCTTCCTTGCTTCCAAACAACTTACACTTCAGATTCAAACCCTAAGCTCTCGTTACAAAATAAGGGCTAAATTCCAATCCCTGCGCAAATCTGTGTGGAATTACCAGCTGTGTGATCATTGTCACACCCTCACAGTTTCCCCTGAAAAGATCCAGCAAGGGAACGACGCTAACGTTTATCAGGGGAAACGACTGAGACGAAATGGCAAAACATGCAGAATTTGGTGTTAAAAACATGTTCAGCTGTCCGTCCACATGTTCCTGCTTCAAACTGAGGATAAGATTTTTTTTCACCAAAAGTGGTAAACTCCTCACCCTGGGGTGATCGTATTTACCATGTGGTGAATTCCCTGCCTTATTCTGACATTCAATCCTTCATTGGGCACTATAATTTAATGTGAAATGCATTCTCCCATTTATTTCTGATGTGAAGAGGAATTTTACACTCAAGAAGAGCAGCCTTTCCGCAGCTGTTTGCACCAGATTCTCAATTCATCAAAAAAGGTACCCCCAGGGGTCATGGGAATTATGATACAATTGCACAGAATATGGTCTACAGGGGTGGGTCACCCCGGGTGGGAATGCAGCTCCTCGTGACTTGTGTGGGGAAGGTAAAGATTCCTTTTTTATATATCACCCTCACACACTCTAGTAGTGTCATGCTTCATCATCGGTTTCACCCTGACTCCTAAAGGTCAGGGTGGGCTCAACCCTCTCGATGGGCCGGGAGCTACGAAGGGTAGTTTAGGTGAATAGCTGGGGCCACCCTTGACAAATGTGTGACTAAAGGGAGCCCCACCCCCGCTCCTGAGGCATTTGATCCCCATAAAGTGTGGGTGTTTTGCAACAAAGACCATTGAAGGGCAAGTTTTAGCACTGCCCCTGTATTAATGCATGACATTACCCTGCTGGTTATTAATTTTGACCTAATCACCGGGGAGGTATTGATCTGATACCCTGATGAAAGCCCCGGACCTTGTTAGGCCTTAGAGTAGGGCTGAAAGATGTCGGTTTAAAAATTTAAGGTCATAGGACCATAATAGTCCACATTACCCACGAGCCTTATTTTAGTTTCCCCACCATCTCCTCGAACACAGGGACACCTAGGAGAAGGTGAGGGATTTTTAATCTCTAGTTAAGCCCCCTGATCACCTTTTCTTCAAGTGCTCCCCGAAACATGGTTGAGTCATGGTTGAGTCAGGGTGAACTCGATGATGAAGCATGACACTACTAGAGTGTGTGAGGGTGATATATAAAAAAGGAATTCTTTCCTTCCCCGCACAAGTCATGTGGAGGTAGCATTCCCACCCCTCGAGAACGTATTCCGTGCATTTGTGTCATAATTCCCATGACCCCTGGCGGGACACCTTTTTGTTGAATTTAGTCACATTGGGAGGACATATCTCTCCGCACCCTCCGTATTCGAAGGGCCCTCTCAACACACCAGATCCACCAAGCTTTCCTTCTCCGGATCTTTTTGTTTATTATGTTCCAGATTCTCACCACAAATTGTGCATCTGCTGTAAATTGTTACGATGCACGGCTCATAATTACGTGACAGGGCATCATTTAAAAAATAAAAAAAATTAACAAGTGTAACGCAAAATACTGAAATGCTGTGAATTACGCAGGCATGATTTACATTTTGTCCAGGCCTTATTTTAAATTGGATGGGGCAGATTTACAAGCCCCTTGCGACACTTTTGGGCCGCCATTGCGTCAATTTTGTGATGCAGCTTAGGCTTAAACAATGCGTCACGTTGTGGCACATTTACAATGTGCTGCATCTAGATAGATGCAGCACGTTGTAAAGCCCTGCGTGGCATTATACCTGCGCCAGGTATAATGTGTGCAGGCTTGGCGTTCCCAAGCAGGAAAGCCTCGTAGAAGTGATGCAGTGAAATCTACAAGATCTCACTGCGTCACTTCTAGGACGCCACTTGTAGGAGAGTAGGGTCTGCTATCCTATGGTCACCCCAAATTTTTGCTTTTTGCTTCACTGGTTTTTGACATATTGAGGCTGTGGGCCTGCCAATCAGACCCCAGCCTGCTGTTCTCTCTACTAAATGTACACTATGCACCCTAGGTGCATAACCAATTGGAAGTGGATCACCCTGTGAGCCCCTGTACCAGTGTACACTAGGTACCCAGGGCATTGGTGTATCTAAGGCCTGCCAGGGGCTGAAGCATGTATTATGCCACCCCAGGCTTGGCCTAACAAATTTGACACAACTGGCTGATCACTCAGCTGGGGTAAGTTGGTGTAACCACCTCTTACTTAGGTGTAGTATACCTATACCTAACCTTAAATGAGACACATGTTAACCTATAAGTCACTCCTATGGCAGGCCTTAACAATCCTGAAGGCAGAGTGCGTGGTTCCATGTGAGATGGTGCTCTGGCATGAGCTGAGCCTGTCTGCAGTGGTCGGAACAACTTCCTTCTACTGTTTCCAAATATCGTCATACCATATACTCTTAAGTGCATTATGAACCTCGCGGTTAAATGCTAACTTTGGTTTGGCTTTATCAAAACATGTCGAGTAAGGTGTCATATGAATTGGAATACTAACCCCTCGCCAATTCTGGCGACGGGGTTAGCATTCCACCCTTCTAGAGGGACACGACATGTACAGTACCTGAAACCCGGGTAAAATCAGACATAGCCTCAGCTCCACAAAATGGATGCTGCCACCACAGACACAAGTCTGCCCTCCTGCTGCTGGGAGTCCTTCCAGCTTGGGAGGTGTGGACAAAGGGTTTCCTGCCAGGGGAGGTGCGTGCACCACCCCAGACAGGATTTTGTGTATTGGTCAGGTAGGGCTTGAAAGAAACCAGACATGCCTGAGGCTCACAAGGAGCCTCGGTGCATATGCCAGTTCAATCCGGTCCTGGGGCACACCAGTCCCGGGCCTGGGGCGAGCTGGACAAAGGATTGGGGGTGTAACCACCCCCCTTCCTGGTCCCACCCTTAGGGAGGGACCTAGCAGGTAGTCCGGCCCCTAGAATCCGCTTAAAGGTAGGAGCTGTGTCCTAAGACTTCAGACATCCTGGAATCAACTTGAAACTAAGAAGAAGACGGGAACTTCGACACTCTGCCGCACAGAGGACTGAAGCCAATCTCCCCTGTGGTCAGGGAGTGACCACCTTGCTAACGCAAGCACCATCCAGTGAATCAACGTCTGCTTTGCCGCCGCCTCCCGCCGGAGCCCGAGCCCAGAGACCGACAAGACCTGGACCTCCAGACCTCTCACCGCCCGATCCACAGTCCCTGAGAAGAGGAGACCCGTGGAGGCACCGAGACACGTGGAGCCAGCCATCTTGAAAAGACCACGACAAGCTGCAAGCGCAACAACCGAGGCTCCCTCCAAGTTGTGCTTTGGGATCTGAGAAGCCCAACACCCGAGCAGCATCTGCCTCAAAGGTGAGCCCTCCAGCATCTCCACGATCTGCGTGGGGCCCTTCTGCATTTTGCCACTCGACGCGCCTAACCGGTTGCTGGCCCGCTGGCTAGTGGCCATCTTGGCGACGAACTTCAAGAAATACACCACTGGTCTGGTTGCTCCAGACTGGCCCTTGCTCCCCTCCAAAGGAGCAGTCCCTCTGACCTTGCTGGTCAGAACCATCAGCTTATTTCGTCTTCCACAACAATTGCTTTTGCCAAGGTTTGTTTGCTTCGACCAAGTCGCCGACACCGCCGACAGCGAGAGCCTGCGTGGGACAGCTCGTGAACCGACTCCTGGACGTCGCCGACCTTCAGGGACCACGTGGCTGCAGAGACAAGCTACACCTTTCTTCCTGTTTGCACCCGACATCGCCTGGTACCCACCTGGTGCCACGCTGGTCACTGGCTAGTGACTGTGAATACTGTCCTCTCTGCTTACAGGTCTTCTACAACTCCGATCCACTCTTGGATCCACCGCATCTCTTCCGGACCGATCGCCTGCAGCATCTTTGTCCACAGGCTCCATTGAACAGATAGAAGAAACCCGACGCACTTCGACACCTACGCACCCGCTTCCTGTGGGTGAGGTAAAGCTGGCACTCCGGTGCCCCAGTGTAGAGTATCATCTCTAGTGTCTGTGTTTCCAATCTTAAGTTCATAGTCCATCCGGAAGATCCTTTTTGCAGTAACTTTGTACTTTTTACGCACCCATTGAAAACCTATGGGAGCACGCGTGTGACTATTTGCTCTGCACACGCAACCCGTGGACCTCCTGGTCACTAACTGAAGTTAGCTCCTTGTAGGCCCAGCGATTCTAGAGGCCCTAGGCCTTTTCCCTTTTCTGTTTGTGGTACTTATACGGTATATGGTTTGAGCGGCCACCAGGGCCTATCCATATAAAGTGCAACTTCTGTGTATTCTACTGTAATCTTGTTTGACGATTTGTGCTCCTGTGCTCATAAAGAGACTAGGGGTTACTTTGAGAAATAAATACATATATATTTTGAATATATATCTGTGTGGTGTCCTTTCATTGGTATAAAAGGGGGTTGCATTTGGTAAAACAGCTGGCTTAACACGCTTCACGAGTTTAGCCTCAAAGACTGCTTAGCCTACGCTACCACTAGGGCAGCTAGTCCGAAAAGGTTGACTTACAACCACACCATAAGGGTTGCTTGGCATGGTACAAGGTGGTCACTTTAACTAGTGAACATCATATACCAGGCCAACTTCTCACACCACTGCATCAAAACCTTACGCCTGCTTGAAGCACGTGTAAGGAGCGACGCAGCACAACGAGGATAGGCCTCCCCATGCATTGCTGAAGTTGTGTTGTGCTTGCTACACGACTCCAGCAATGCGTGACGCATCTGCCAATCCTTGCGCCATGGTGCACCGCATTGTAAAAGCGACACATCCATGGTGGCGCAAGGGTTTTTTGGCACGTCGCAAGGAAACTGACGCTTCTCTGCTATAGCGCAGAGACGCATCAGTTTCTTGTAAATCTGCCCCGATGTTTCCTCGGCACGTTAGTGGTTTTCGTTCTGAACGTGAGTGGGGGAGCCTTTCTGCAGGCTCACCTTTTGGAATTTGGATTTTCACATTGATGGAGCTTGTTCCTTTTGTCTTCATCTTATGACTGATTATTTACGTCAACTATTAAATAATCAAATTATTTTCATGCTTTAGGAAACGACAGGTGCACCTAGGACTTTGTGGTTGAATCAAATTATTTAAAAAGGGTAAAAAACAGCAGCTATCCAGGCCATAAGTAAAAACTTCTAGAAGAATACCGTCAATGTGCCTTAGGTCCCATAATGCATTTCTCAGCACCATTGAACTCAAAGAAACCAGCTTAATTTCCAAATGTAATTCAAACAATCTGGATAATCAATTGAATGTGATCGCATATCATTTTTTCCAAATCTATATAAAAAAATTTTTTTTACTTGAAGCTTCCAGGCGCTTTTACTTTCTCGTCCGCCGTCTGAAGTCGATGATGAACCCAGAACTCAAATCTACTCAGGGACAGCACGAGAAAGCAAGCAGTTAGGGAGAGCCACACTCTAGGAGACATCTCACCGCCTCTGACAGCAGTCACATATATGACGTCACAATGTAGGAGACATCTCATCGCGTCTGACAGCAGCGGTCCTCGCAGGAGACAGCAGACCTCTACTGTCGGTTTCATGGGGCTTCAAGGCACCGGCCTCGTGCAACTACGGCGATGATCAGGCCACTGAAATCCATCAATGTGTGGAGGAAACGCCTCAGTGTGAGTCAGGAAAGAACAGCAGCAGGACAACCCTCCTAGCACAGCGAGCTGACTGCAGCCCCCGAGCACAGGTTATACCGATTACAGGGCCATTATGAGCCTCAAATAGATCATGGAAAACACACATTGTGCCCAACCCATCACCTGGCCGCTTTGTCAAAAAGTCCATCACAAATGCCAGTTTTTATTTTCTGTTACATTTTTTAACAAAAATCAGCTTTCAGTTCTCAGCAAATGTGTAAACTTTGCTTTCAAATATCTGCAAATAAGTCATTCTTGAAGCTTCGGTTCATCAGTTCGGAAAATACACACTTACCCCAACGAGAAGAGTTTCTTTTATTGTACATAAACTATCCCTTCCATCCCAGAGTATGTGAGGTCCTCAAAACACCCTCAGTTTACCCTCATGCACCAGTTTATATTCATAGCACATGCCCTCTCTTGACCCTCGAGCACCTGCTCCCACTTTCATCAAATACTCACAGGTAGAGGTGCTCTCGCGGCTGAAGGTGCCTCACGTGGTACTACCACATCCCAGGGACACCCACCAGATGCCCACCAGATGCCAGTGGGGGATGCCAGATACCAGCCATGTTCACCTTGTGACTGGCGTGTGGTACCATGTCTCAGGGATGCCCACCTGAGCTTGCCCCCCCTCCTCTCACACCCTCGCCTCATTGCCTGAGCATGCGCAGGCTCGGCTATATGTTAGGGTTCTTCTACCTGTGGGGGCCTGTGCAGTCTGCCTGTAGCTTCAGCCTGTGTCTTTAGCTGGTGAAGCAGCACCTTCCTGCTTCCTTTACCTGCACGTTGGAGCGAAGTCCCTGCTTAGTTGTACCCACTCAGTCGCACCCACTTAGTCGCCCCCGCTCAGTCATACCCAATCAGTCGTACCCGCTCAGTTGTTCCCGCTTAGTTACACCCACTCAGTCGTACCCGCTCAGTCGTACTTGCTCAATCGTACCCACTCAGTCGTACCCGCTCAGTCATACCCACTCAGTCATACCTGCTCAGTCGTACCTGCTCAATCGTACCCGCTCAGTCGTGCCCGCTCAGTCATACTCACTCAGTTGTACCTGCTAGGTCGTATCCCCTCATTCGTACCTGCTCAGTCGTTCCCACTCAGTCGTACCTGCTAAGCAGTACCCACTCAGTCTTACCCTCCATACACCCACAACATGCATGTGCAAGATACCCACCATCCATGATCGTAGCTAGGGTGGAAGCTCTTCCATCACGCCCTCATGCCCAATCATCACTTCCAGTCCAGCAGCGAAGACAAAAAAGAACTTCCCAGATAATACTGGAAGCCACTCTTCTTTTTAAAAAACCTACCTCCGAACCCCAGTACAGAGAAACGCCCCCACCCAGGTTTAATTCCAACGTTCCTTAAGATGCTCTTCCCAAATGTTAAGCATAGGAGTACCTCAACCCATTGCGGAGGGCAGGGGAACCTCAACCCATTGCGCAGGGTAGGGGTACCTCAGCCCATTGAGCAGGGTAGGGGTACCTCAACCCATTGCGCAGGGTAGGGGTACCTCAGCCCATTGAGCAGGGTAGGGGTACCTCAGCCCATTGAGCAGGGTAGGGGTACCTCAACCCATTGCGCAGGGTAGGGGTGCCTCAACCCATTGCTCAGGGTAGGGGTACCTCAACCCATTGCGGAGGGTAGGGGTACCTCAACCCATTGCGCAGGGTAGGGGTACCTCAACCCATTGCGGAGGGTTGGGGTACCTCAACCCATTGCGGAGGGTAGGGGTACCTTAACCCATTGTGCAGGGTAGGGGTACCTCAGCCCATTGCGCAGGGTAGGGGTACCTCAGCCCATTGCGCAGGGTAGGGGTGCCTCAACCCATTGCTCAGGGTAGGGGTACCTCAACCCATTGCGGAGGGTAGGGGTACCTCAACCCATTGCGCAGGGTAGGGGTACCTCAACCCATTGCGCAGGGTAGGGGTATCTCAACCCATTGCGCAGGGTAGTAGTACCTCAACCCATTGCTCAGTGTAGGGGTACCTCAGCCCATTGCGCAGGGTTCCGTGCAGCTCGACACTGAATCTGGCTCAGCCTGAGGGAATAATAATAATAATGACAGGTGATTTGTAAAGCGCTTGGTTACACCGGACGGTGTGTCCCCTCACTGAGACCAAGACCTGCGTAGACTACTTTAGACATTCAGGGCCGGACTGGGAACCCAAAGCAGCCCGGGCAAATGTTGTCAGACCAGCCCCCAAAGGATGCTTAAATATATCATAAGTGCACACATTCACCGTTAAGCACAGGTAAGAAACTGAGAACATAATGACTGACCATTTTGAGGATGTTAGCTTTCTCCACCCTCGAAAGCGGCAAACCAGGGCCGACTTTAGCGCTGGTGGCGACTGGTGCAACAATATTTTTGGGCACCTCACCCAATGACCTCCTCTTCCATAGATTCCCTCACTGTCACCCTCCAAGAGTGCCCCTCATCTCTCCTTAGCCCTCTCTCATGTGTTTTTCATTTGCTTTATAGCGCCTCTCCTACCAGTGTAGGGTGGTGGAGCACTTTCCATCACATCTATAAAGACATTCAATCATACGTGTGTAAACCAGTGTATAGAAAATGTCCCATAATAAAGGTGACTATAAGGTGTAGGAAAATCCATACTGGTGGTCATTTTTCTAGAGTGCTTGGTCTAGAGAGCACAAACTCAGGGTTCAAAACATAACACAGTGGTTAGGCCTGGCTTTACCAATAATAATTAATTTTTACCCAAACAAACCATTTTTAGCAACATTGGGATAAACAAAGACAGGGCAAAAACATAACTTTTTAACCTGTAACTTGCAGTTTGGTTACAGCTCTTTGAT
This sequence comes from Triturus cristatus, assembly GCF_964204655.1. Classification (NCBI taxonomy): domain Eukaryota; kingdom Metazoa; phylum Chordata; class Amphibia; order Caudata; family Salamandridae; genus Triturus; species Triturus cristatus. The sequence continues at coordinate 19,234,502 of NC_140594.1, read as the reverse complement.
GGCATTTCATTGCTCACTGTGCTATATTACGATTGTATCTTATGAACCTCAAGTCACAAAAGGATCTCTGTAACAAAAGCAGTAACCCACTGAGCTATCCATATGAAATACAGTTCTGTGATCTGCAGGTACACGTGCCTTGCAGCAGGCATGTTAACCCTCTGTGCCCCTTTATGCTGAGTCAAAACTACCACTGGACCAACCTCCAATGTCTCTCCAGCAGGAACATTAATCACCAGAGTTATCATGATACGTTAATTGTTGCCTGGAAACTTCTGGATGTAAAAAGAACCCTGCAGCAAGTGCTTCTAAACCCTAACAATTTGCAAAACACAGTACCAGTCTGTGACCTCTGTCCTTCATGCGATAAGGGATGCACGTGGCAGTCTGCAATCCATGTGCAGATGTCCTTCTTGTGATAATGGATGCACGTGGCAGTCTGCGACCCCTGTGCGGGTGTCCTTCATGTGATAATGGAAGCACGTGGCAGTCTGCGACCCCTGTGCGGATGTCCTTCATGTGATAATGGATGTACATGTCAGTCTGCTACCCGTGTGCAGGTTTCCTTCATGTGATAATGGATCCATGTGGCAGTCTGCGACCCCTGTGCGGGTGTCCTTCATGTGATAATGGATGCACGTGGCAGTTTGCGACCCCCGTGCAGATGTCCTTCATTGGATAATGGATGTACCAGGCAGCCTGAGACCCCTGTGTGGATGTCCTTCCTGTGATAATGGATGCAAGTGGCAGCCTGTGAGCCCTGTGCAGGTGCCCTTCCTTGTGAGAATGGATGCGCATGGCAGCCTGCGACCTGTGTGAAGGCGTCTTTTTTGTGATAATGAAAGCATGTGGCAGCCTGCGACGCCTGCGCAGCTGTCCTTCCTGTGATAATGGATGAATGTGGCAGTCTGTGACCTCTGTGCAGGTGTCCCTCATGTGATAATGGATGCACATTGGCAGTCTGCGACACATGCGCAGGTGTCCTTCCTGTGATAATGTATGTATGTGGCAGCCTGCAACCTCTGTGCAGGTGTCTTTCATGTGATAATGGATGCACCTGGCAGCCTGCAAACTGCACAGGTGTCACCATGGATGCACTTGGCAGCCTGCGACCCCTGCGCAGGTTATTATTATTATTATTATTTAAAATCTTATATAGCGCGCAGCTACCCTTGGGCATCCCGGCGCTTCCCGACAAACATCCAATCCAAGATGGAGAGCAGCAGTGACACGTTATCCGGGAAATAAAAAGGTTTTAAGACCTTTGCGGAAGCGCAATGTACAGGTCTCAGCGCGTAGTTTAAGCGGGAGCGAGTTCCAAAGCTTTGCTGTATTAAAGGAGAATCTTCTTCCACCAGTGCGGGCCTTTTTTACTCTAGGGACAAGTAAGAGGTGTTGCCTCTCTGAGCGCAACGTTCTGCTTGCTTTGTATGCCGTAACAAGATTCTTTAGGATGAGGGGGCCTTTCCCTAAGAGGATTTTATGAGCCGTACAAAGTGCCTTAAAAGTCACTCTCTCCCGCACAGGGAGCCAATGCAATGCCTTTAGTGCCGGCTTCGCAGATTGCATCCTCGGGATGTCCATGAGCAGCCTTGCCGCCGCGTTTTGGACCTGTTGCAGGATCTTGAAGGTAGATTCAGGGGCGCCCAAGAAAATAGCATTGCTATAGTCAAGTCTAGATGTTATAAGACCCTGAATCAGCAACTTCCTTGATGTTAACGGAAGAAGAGGGAAGATTTTCCGAGCCGACCTAAGTAAGGCATAACACACTCCTGCTGTTTTCTTGGCGTGGGTACGGAGTGACAGGTCCGGTTCTAACCAGACACCAAGGCTCTTAATTGCTTCCTTGGGGGCTGGAGGTTCACCCATACAGCCAGGCCAGCTGAGTGGGGGGAGGAGGGTAGCTTTACTCCCCAGCAGCAGTAGTTCCGTCTTTGAGCCATTTAGCTTGAGGGAGGACTCTCCCATCCAAGTATGGACATCCACCAGACAGGACTTCAAGATGTCCGGGTTGTCGGCCAGATGGGACAGAGAAACGACTAGCTGCGTATCGTCAGCATAACTGACGATTTTGATGTTATAGGGGGAGACTACATCCTCCAGCGGGGCCATATAAACATTGAATAATGTAGGGCTCAACGAGGAGCCCTGTGGCACTCCACACTGGAGGGGGATTGATTTAGATCTCTCCAATCCATCCCAGACCTGGTACGTTCGATCCGATAGGAAAGAACTCAGCCACTGCAGAGCCATCCCAGACACCCCGACCTCAGCCAGCCGCTGTATCAGCAACTGATGGCTCACGGTGTCAAATGCTGCGCTGAGGTCCAGGAGGATCACTGCCACTGATCCTCCTGAGTCTAGGATCTGTCTGGCCTCGTCCACGACCGCCACTAGAGCTGTGTCGGTGCCCTGACCCGGGCGAAATCCAGTTTGAGATGGCCGGAGAAGACCATTCAGCTCCAAAAAGGCAGACAGTTGCTTGTTGGCCAGTCGCTCAGCGACTTTGCCAAGGCCCGGCAGCAATGAAATGGGTCTAAAATTCGAAAGGACCGTATGATCCAAATTGGATTTTTTTAATAGAGCCCTAACAACTGCCATTTTCCAAGTGGGTGGGACCAGGCCCTGGGTGAAAGAGGCGTTCATTAGATCAGTCACGGGGGCTGCAATGGCCGCTGTTACCTGTTTAAGGAACTTCATAGGGACCGGGTCCATGGGGGAGCCACTTTTAATCAGCGATAGAGTTTTGGTGACGTCGCTCACTAACACTGGGCCGAAGGTGTCCAGGCCAGGAGCGCTATCTCTATCCTGAGTTCCCCCAGTTCGCTTGCCGTGGTCCTGCGATAACCTGGGCTGGGGAAGAGAGATTAGAATCTTCTCGATTTTCGTGTGAAAGAACTCCGCTAGTTCCGTGCTCTTTTGTTTATCATGCATGGCAACCGGCTCCGGAACTTTGAGCAGTTCTCTGAGCACTCTAAAACTTTCCCTGGAGGAGCTAGAGGCGGATTTAATCCGATCTTCAAAGAAAAGGGCTTTCGCAAGTCGTACAGCTGACTTGTAGCCCCTCATTGCAGCACGATATTCTTCTCTCCTATGATCGTCCCAGTTCTTCCTCCATAGCCTCTCCATCCTTTTACATCCTTTCCTGAGGGTGCGTAGTTCTTCCGAATACCACGGAGCCGAGCCAACCCGTTTCTCCCTCTTTTGGACTCTCTTTTTCGGAATCAGAGTATCAAGGGAGGCGGATAGCCAGTTGTTAATGTTGGAATCGGCAGTGACTGGGTCCGACGCACAAGGAGGGATCGTATCTTCCAATTTCGAGGTCCACTTCTCCACCGACAGTCTGGACCAGGCTCGGTCCACCAAGAAGGCCTGTTTGGTACGTACCGGTAATGGATCAATTAGCCAGCAGGCTGGGACCAAGAAATGGTCTGACCAAGGGAGAGAGAGGGCGGGCTTTGCCGTAAGGCGAGGGATGTTCGAGAACATCGGATCGAGTAAGTGTCCTTTTTCGTGGGTGGGCCCAGAATTAATTAGGTTCAAGTCACACTCTTTTAAAACGCTCTGGAGATCCAGAGCTGTTTGGTCAGTGGGCTCGTTGAAGTGGAAATTCAGGTCGCCCAGCACCATAAAATTAGCCGTTGATGTGGCCAGAGTCGTAACTGATTCAGCTAGGGAGCTCACGAAATTGCCCACGACACCTGGGGGGCGGTAGATCAGCAGGCCCGATATGGACACAGTCGGGGATATCCTGAGGGAGAAATGGCAGCTCTCACAGTCTGAGAGTTGGCCATTCTGTGCCCTACAAACAAACAGACTCCTGTAAATAATGGCGAGGCCACCTCCTCGCCCTTCTGGTCTATCTACATGACAAATCAGGTAGCCTGGTGGAAGGGCCTCCACGATGTCTGCATCGGAACTAGGGGTCAACCACGTTTCCGTTAGCAGCAGAACGTCTAGGGCAGAGTCTTGGATAAGCAGATTGACTTCTGTCGCATGACGCGGGAGGGATCTGCAGTTCAAAAGACCTATCGCCAGGTCATTTTTACCTGTAGGGGCCAAGGGATTTCTCCTTACCTCACTAACGAACGGGGGGGAAGAGCGTCGGGAAAGAAGGTCCTCGCTGTTAGGCAATGCATGCCGAAGAGCCATAAGTTCTGTGCGATCGTAAGAACGAATCGCATCCTTAGGTTTCGCCATAGTAACCTGCCCTATGCCCGTCTGGGCCCGGACGGGCACAGACGGGCTGGACTCTGGCGTGACTCCGGCGCTGAGACGGCGCTTCCGCTGCACGTCACCGCTGCGTGTTGTCATAGCAGCTTTAAGTAGGGGCCCCGCCTCCTGTGTCTCCAACTAGAGCACACACGGAAGTGGCGCCTCTCCAGAGTCCTCTACACTACCCCCAAGATGGCGGTGCTGCAGTGCCCCGGACTGACGGCTAACGGCCTGCGAAAAGCGCAGTGAAGGTCACAGTTTAGAGTGCAAGTAAGTGCTACTCTGACGATCGTTAACGCGAGTAAATGCTAAAATAAACAATGAAATTACACGAAGAAACGCGCGCTCTGTTTAAAAAACGCGCTGCCAATTCCGCGCGCTGCTCTGACTTAAAAAAGCACCCACACTCAATTTGCGCAGGCAATCCGTGCTATCCGCTGCGAGGTTGATGAGACGATGTCAAGGAACGAACTGCTTGTTCCCCTCATCTTAAGTAGGGGCCCCGCCTCCTGTGTCTCCAACTAGAGCACACACGGAAGTGGCGCCTCTCCAGAGTCCTCTACACTACCCCCAAGATGGCGGTGCTGCAGTGCCCCGGACTGACGGCTAACGGCCTGCGAAAAGCGCAGTGAAGGTCACAGTTTAGAGTGCAAGTAAGTGCTACTCTGACGATCGTTAACGCGAGTAAATGCTAAAATAAACAATGAAATTACACGAAGAAACGCGCGCTCTGTTTAAAAAACGCGCTGCCAATTCCGCGCGCTGCTCTGACTTAAAAAAGCACCCACACTCAATTTGCGCAGGCAATCCGTGCTATCCGCTGCGAGGTTGATGAGACGATGTCAAGGCCTTCCTGTGATAATGGATGCATGCAGCAGTCTGTAACCCCTGCGTAGGTGTCTTTCCTGTGATAATGTATGCATGTGGCAGTCTGTGGCCCCTGCATAAGTGTCCTTCCTGTGATAATGGATGCACGTGGCAGTCTGTAAACCTTGTGCAGATGTCCTTCCTGTGTTAATGGATGCACGTGGCAGTCTGCGACCCCTGTGAAGGTGTCCTTCCTGTGATAATGGATGCATGCAGCAGTCTGTAACCCCTGCGTAGGTGTCTTTCCTGAGATAATGGATGCATGTGGCAGTCTTTGACCCCTGCATAAGTGTCCTTCCTGTGATAATGGATGCACGTGGCAGTCTGCGACCCCTGTGTAGGTGTAACAATGGATGCATGTGGCAGTCTGTAAACCTTGTGCAGATGTCCTTTCTGTGTTAATGGATGCCCGTGGCAGTCTGCGACCCCTGTGAGGTGTCCTCCCTGTGATAATGGATGCATGCAGCAGTCTGTAACCCCTGCGTAGGTGTCTTTCCTGAGATAATGGATGCATGTGGCAGTCTTTGACCCCTGCATAAGTGTCCTTCCTGTGATAATGGATGCACGTGGCAGTCTGCGACCCCTGTGTAGGTGTAACAATGGATGCATGTGGCAGTCTGTAAACCTTGTGCAGATGTCCTTTCTGTGTTAATGGATGCCCGTGGCAGTCTGCGACCCCTGTGAGGTGTCCTCCCTGTGATAATGGATGCATGTGGCAGTCTGTAAACCTTGTGCAGATGTAGTTCCTGTGTTAATGGATGCATGTGGCAGTCTGCGACCCCTGTGAAGGTGTCCTCCCTGTGATAATGGATGCACGTGGCAGTCTGTAAACCTTGTGCAGATGTAGTTCCTGTGTTAATGGATGCATGTGGCAGTCTGCGACCCCTGTGAAGGTGTCCTTCCTTTAATGATGCTCTCGCTGGATAAGTAGAATCATGAAAAACCAATAATCAGAAACCAAAAAACAGAGAGGAACTGGTCCACGGGCAAAGAACTGCACAGAAAACGTGACCCTCGGCATCCTGGATGGGGCATCAAACACATTGCGATGAAGATAGATCACGTGGCTGACCCGCATCCCATCACACTGAGAGGACTGCGCATGTAGGGGAGAGAAGGGAGAGCGTGAACAGCCCTGAGTTTAGGAACTCTTGGGGTCAGCAGTGGATACAGCCTCACATGCTGGATTCCTTCCTTTGAATCTGCCACCTGAGATCTGAAGCGGGGATTCATGGTGCTTCTTAAAGCTCTGGGTAGGAGGTCGCGCCAGTGCTTGAGCCAGACTTATCTAATCACAGCAGCACCAAAGCAGAATTCCAGCCGTGAGAATGAGTGGCAACAAGGCTTGTGCCTGACAGCATGAACCACGAATGTCACCCTGATAAACGTCTCCATCACTGTCATTGGGGTCGTCTACATCTTACAGCCTGGCAGCTGCCACCAAAACAATGGGCACTGGGGCATTCTTATCTGAGGTGGCATGATTTGGAACAAGGTTCATCTCCAGGGGACAGAGACACAACCACTCCCCGGGGCATCTTTCCACGACTGGTGAGCCTGTGCACCTGAGTTGTCCACCTCGCCTACAAGCATAGCCACAGGATTCCACGCTACTGGTGAAAACTGGGCTTTACAAGAGCAGAATTACCTGCATGACATCACATGGCATCACATGGCATAACATTACAAATTTACACACCTATCACCCCCATTAACTCCCCATTTCTCCTGAATCTCACCCAGAAGCAACATCAGCAATGTCCCTGCACGCAAGCGTCTCAGCGGCACTGAACTCAGCGCTTCACGTCCAATGGTTGGACCTTAAAGAGTCTGACAACATGGACCCCATGACTAAGTGCAGAGACTGGAGCACACAAGAAAAGCCACTGAGTGAGTATGGTGTCTGCATCATCCAACCTGAGCGTGGTCTGCTGTGTTTGACACACACTGCATGGGGACACAATGTGCCTCCATCACTCTTTGCTCACAACCGGGAACATTCCAGGAGCACAACATGTCATCCTCAACATTTGAAACACCCCACACAGGTCCAGGATTGCAGCTTGAGGTACATTACAAATTCACTCATAAACTAAGGGAAGTAAAATAGAGGCAAAGACTGGTTTTCAAAGACTTCTTCCACCAAGTTGTAAGTGTAGAAACTATAGTACCATACCTCAAAGTGAACTGATCCACCGTTGAATTGTTGGCAATTTTCACATACACGTTGATGGTTTCCCCTTGTTTGACTGGCTTCGATGGTAACCAAATCACCACGTTAGGGTCCAGCCTCAGCTCGGCGAGCTGAGAGGTTTCTGGGGTCTGGTAGAGACTGACCGCGCCAATGTGAAGCAGATGAGACATTCTGTCATCCACGCCATCCTTCCCGGCTCTGATGGCGTTGCCTTTTCGCACCTCCTCAAAGGTACACTCCCCATTCTGATCTTCTGGCTGGACGGTGTAGTACAACTCCACAAAGCTTCCTTCGGATGAGTCGGAAGACTTTTTCCTACCTGTCCCTGGGGCTGAGGGGCTAAACCAAGTGGGGAGCAGTTCCAGCTCTACCACACACAATCCCAGGGCCCCCTTCAACCTGCAGCTTCCTTTCAGTTCCCTTGTTTCCCGAAAGGCGAATACTCTGAGGCACGGCAGCTTCTCATTGGCTGTGTGGTCATCCCAGTCTCTTCCCACCACATGGAACAAGACCTCGATTTTTGGCCGGCTGGGATAAATCTTGTCATTGATGATGTGTGCTTTGATTTTCCAGTTAAATGTAAATTTATTGGTAGACTCAAATAGTGGTGAGATGGACAGCAGGTCTTGTGGCACCCCTTTTTCCGCCGAGTAGGGTCCGTAGCTCGCGTTCAGAAGAGGCAGTCGCTTCGCTTTGTAGATGAAGAAGCTCTCGACTCTGGACTGTAAGCTGGAGTTCCTCAGGAAATCCTGGTTTGCATCTTTGAGGAAGAAGGATGACTCAGCTCCGAGCACTTGGTAGGTTGCAGGTAGATATGCAGGAGATGCAGAGAACCTTTGAGCGCTGTCTGGGATCCCTCGACTCTCGATCCCTGAAACAGACCCAGAAAGAGAAGAGTGAGAATGAGCCGACACTAGTAGATACACTTAACATAGCAGTAGAATATTTCCATCAGTTTCAGTTTAACACATTTTACAATAAATGAGTATCCCATCTGAAGAGTGAACACAAAAAGTATTTTCAGCATCACACAACAATTAACAATCCAATTCTTCACTTAAAAGAAATCTATCTATGTGGCTCCATCAGCCGGACATTTGTACACTCCTTTGCCAGTAGTGGATCACAGAACTCAGGATTCATGAGAATCAGCAAAGATTCTCCAGCTCTAGGACTGAGATGTGTGAGACAGGAATTTTTCAGATGATTTATGAGAAAAGCGGGCTATTGGTTAGGGTAGTTTTGAGACCTCATCACGCAATAATGTCACTAATTCGTATCAGGTCCAGTTAGGTTTCTTTAAACCCAACCGTAGCTCAGTGTTGATAGCTGTAGAACAGAGCAGTCTGGCTGAACTCAAAGGAAAACAAACGTAAAACACTTATCAGAACCAAAACAGTCACTAAGTAAAAAACACGACACAACAAAAACCCCACTCTAATGTATATAAAAGGAGTGCATTTGTATCTTCAAATAGACTCCAAAATGACAAAAAGCAGATGCATGGAACCCGCGTTATGATTTGTTCAAGGTCTTCATAAATCACTGCTTTCCTTTTAAAAAGTGTGTAAATTAGTGCATTTCACTCTCTCATAAATTCCTACTAGAACTTAAGGGCAAGAAAGTGGTGACTTTAAGGGCACCTTTGCACTAAAAGTTACTTTAAATCTGACTTCAGCAATAAGACAGGTTTAATCGTAACAATTAATTTGAAACCTTTAAGTATTATATTGGGTGGTCCCAAATGGAAGTTAGCACTCAGCTCAGGGGCTTGTGACACTCCATGCTAGCCAATGGGGCTACCGCATTTACTGCAAGTGAAAACAATCATTTTGAGTTTCCGCTGTCAGGATGTGTAAAGTTTACATTACACATGTCCTTCTTTTTAATACCTGGCACCCTGCCTTACAGGCGACGAAGGACTGCAATAGGGGTGACTTACAAATATTAAAAAGGTCGATTTGGACATGGCTCAGGGGTCATCTTTGACGAGCTGACAGTTTAAAAGCTGCCTGACCAGGCTGCAATAATAGACCGAGATACATATGTTCGGTTTCTCACAGCCATGTTGGCGCAATATTTGCTGCAGTCGACCGATGACATTTAACTTACGAGCACTGGGTACAATTTGACCATGTGCAATGGGCGTATAAATACATTGCATATGCCAAACTGGGATTAGCCAATTGCACACACACTTTGAGGGGTCAGAACACAAGCCCTGGGGCCCCTTCCGCAGGGCCCCGTGAACTTCAGGGTAAAAAATCAGCAACATCAGTCCAATGTGGGGGGTGATCATGCGAAAAAGACCCTTTCAATATAATTCTGCTTCTCTAGTTGTGATTCTATTTCCTATGTTGCAAATCTGTTTCTTTTTATTAATTTGAGTTTTTTATAGTGAGAACTAGAACCAATGAGTGAGCAGAGCGTGTCAAAAAAAGGCAAGTTGCCACTTTTGGTCACAAGAGAGAGGTTTGGTTCAGGATGAGGGCATAAAAGGCACATATATTGATTCATTCGTTTTTTTTTTTAAACAAACTATTCTTTGGACAGCTCTGTTTATAAAACCTGTGGTATTCTTCCAAGTGGGGTTCACACAACCGCTATGACAAGTATAATACGGTCAATCCTTAGCGGTTTCTACCACAGGTTTCGTCTGTTTGTGGCATTTCGCGAGGTCAGTGTTTCCAGAAACTGGGGGTCGCGACCCACTAGGGGGCAGCGAGCTGATTTCTGGTGGGTCACAAAAGTCCAAGGAATGAATAAAGATGCCTTTAAATTGTTTGTTTATCTTGTCACACTTGCTGTGCTTCAAAGACAGGGGTCCAATGTCACGCTTTGTCTTTGGACAAATTACTGCTTATTCTTTAACATGGGGATTGGTGTTTACAAACTCCTCGCACTTTGCAGTCAGAGAAAGAAAAATGAAGTGAATTATATGACAATCTTAAATCCTAAAGAAGTACATTAAAGGCTACAGGGTGACATTTTTTAATAACCCACATCAAAATGTAAATACCTGTAAATGAATTGTACACATTCAGCAATTAGGAAAGCAAATACAAAGCCCTTTTTGTAATTCTGAGGTGTGGGCTGGAAACAAAGGTTCCAACAGGATCAGGGCAAATAAAGACACTTTAATTGGTGATGCAGGAATGGTGAATATTCACAGAAACCCAATGTCCATAGGTTATCTTTGTGTGCTGTGTATTTTTATCAGTAAAACTGTCTGTGCAAATTCAGTGGCCACTTCAATGGAAAATGTGCTGTCTGTAAATGACACTGTGGTATCGCATGATGCTTTTGTTACATTCATAGCCCCCGCCTTGAGTCCATTAAAGCTGGGTGCGTCATGAAAATTTGTCGTTGTAGAAAGTGGGTCATGGTTCTAGAAGGTTTGGGAAGCCCCACTGTAGGCCATCAATTGGACCAACAATAAGAACTTCCAGCTGCATTTCCATCCCACGTCAGTGCCGCGTCCACCATTTGTCAGTCCCTCGCCACGTCCATCATTCACTCATTTCCTGCATTTTCATCACGAATGACCCTCTTGTTATTGTAATACCTGTTGAGTTATTAGTAATATTTGACTGGCGGCACATCCCAGGCTGAGGAGGCTTCCTCTGATCACCCTGCTGTTGAGCTAACAAACCACGCGTGACTCTGGGCCGCGTCTGGGCAATAACACTAATTGTTGTGTGTGGATAACAATCTCTTACTAATGAAACGCAGAGGTCGCATCCCTACGGCACGTAAATAAGGCGCTAACCGACCGAGGTAGCATTAAAAATTAGATTCCATTAAGCATGAAATTGGCGGTGTCGCGGGACAAATTGATGATAAAGTCTGTGCTGGGTGGGCGCCTTATGAGAGTAAGTGTTGTTTATCTGAGTAATGCACGCTAATATCTTTATATAGCTCCAGTTCAAGATAACCAATAGGGTCTTGGTGGGCTGAGTACATCTGCTTCGTGTGTTGAGTTGCTGTAGAAATTGCTCAGCTAAGAGATCCATCTCCGCCCAGTCATATCCCGAGATGAGCACCCGCCTCATATTAAGCAGATTCATAGATTCACACCTGTACGAAGAGAGCACCATAGATTCACAAAATTGAGTGGCCTCTGGACCGAAGACAGGAATGAAGGGATAATGGTTACTCAAGAGCCTTGACGGACAAGGGTGATCCCGCCGGAGGGATTCCTTTGAATCCTCTAGCTCTTTTTTACATGTTGAACCACTACATTTTAGTCGACCATCTGGAAGAAGAGGTAGCCACTGTCCCCTAGTGCCCTGCGTTATTTTTGGAAGACCATATTCACAAGCCCCCTTGTGCTGCTGGAACATTGCTTTTTCTGACGTTCCAGTGGTGCACTGGGCTTACCCATATTTACAAGGCCTCGTAAATATGGTATGAGTTGTGGCAGCACAAGTCTCTGCGTTGCCTCACACTGCGATGTGGAGGTGTGTAATGGGCATTGATGTGGGTGTTCCAACATAACACCCGTGGCATTCGACACATTCCCAGATTTACAACATGCTGTCAACCTGGGATTGTGTCAAAAGCCTACGTTCCCCTGGGGTGGCGGAAGGGTTGTTGTTGTGAAGGAAGGTGATTTCAACCTGATTTCAATGCAGGCACCCTTGCGCCCTGGTGCAAGGGTGCCTGCTTTAGTGCATGGCAGCCATTTGTGTGCCGGCGTAGTGGAAGAGGACAGGAATGCACCGTATCTCATGCCCCTTTCCTTTTCTTTTGATGTAGGGCAGTGCAGCAGGGAGGCTTGTGGCTCTTGCCTGATGCCAAATATAAGTAAATGAGGCCCTCAGTCTCGAGAACGTGGTTGCTGTTCATCTCAAAGCAGGTCCCTTAGGGGTCTCCCCGGCCCTGTCACCCATCGATGTTAATATCCTTGTCAGCCTCTCCTCTCTTAGGTCATCAAGTTGTTTAAATGACACAGATGACACCCAAGGCATCTTCCACTGGGACATTAGAGCCCCTAATCTGATGGTTCATTTTAGCATCTGCCTGGTGGTGGTTCAGAAGTGGAGGAGACATAACTTTTTTCAATTAAATGCCAACAAGACTGACAAGTGACAAGAATAAAGAATGTTCTGTTGGGTCGGTACGGGCTCCTGTCGTAAGAGTGGCGCCACTTCCATTATTGAAGACTAAGGGCCCGATTTAGAGTCTGGAGGGAGAGTTACTCCGTCACAACATTGCAAGTGCCGTTCGATATCATGCGCTTGTATGGCCGTGGGCGGGATACTCGTCATGTTTGTGATGGAGTAACCAGACCGCTGAGCTCTAAGTCAGGCCCTACGTGCTTGGAAGTTGTGCAATCAAAGTGATGGTGTCGCCGGCTCAGAGTCGTGTAGGGTCTAGGGCCTTCTTCAGGACACGCTCTTCTGCTACTCTCTATGATGCAACAGGAGCTGCCTATATCCTGTCAAGGCTTGACTCCTGTCATAGCCTGTACCTGGGCTAGTTTGTGTACGCAGTGATTAAAGTGCCGCAGGTGCAAAGTGCACCAATGAGATTGATGCACCGTCTGATAACGTTTGATCACGTTCCAGGCGTGTACAGTCTTACGCCGGACAGCGGTTGAACAGCGGATACATTTCAGTTGCATCTGCATGATTCATAAAACATTCCACACCCTATGATGTCTATTCTGTCCTACCTTCTCCAGCCCTAGGCTCAGATGCGTCCTCTCTACCCTGAGAACCAGATGTTGCAAACTTTGGTGCATTCTTCCATTGCAGCTGAAACAAACCATCCCCACCCGGCCCTCAGACAGCCCTTGAGGACCTCGCTGCTCTGCTAAAGCTTGGAAGTGCTTCTTCCACTTTTTGTTGGTTTTGTTCTCTTAGTGCCAAGAAGTCAGTTTACCAGCTGTCTGTGCTCTACAGGAAATGAAATTAAATCTGTGCCTTCTTCCGACCTGGAGCCCACACACCAGCTATATTAATTTACCTCTCCCCAACTTTTACTTAGTAATGTGTATGGAAAATAATAGTTCTGTGCCGCAGATTAAATGACCCTTGAATTCTGGCCCTTCCTCTTCCGGGTGACAACGATGTCACCCTGACTTCACATCCATCAAACCTGGGCTAGAGAGTGCATCTATTTTTGTATCTAGGTGACTATAATCGGGGCCAGTGGGAATAGGAGACATTGCAGGGTCAAATTATGCAATAGAGTTCACTAAACTTTATGTCACAGGAAGTGGATTGCCCATCATCTATATGCACAGGAAGTGACATAATTGGTTTTCCACCCATGGTAGACTGTGATCCTCTTTCCTCCCAGGACCTTTAAAATGGTGGCTGCAGCACGTACATGCCACTGATGGAGCAATAAGCCAGACTGTGCCCATCCACGCCTGGACCATGCCCTGCACCAGGAACCATACACCCCCACCAATCAATACCTTGCAATGTTCCCCCATGCTCTAAACCCCGGCAGTCTCTTGCCTCACCTCTGCCACACTGCAGCACACAACACAGAAGGAGCATTCACATGTCTCCTGCAAGTTCACATTCACTCTCCTGCTCTCTACACCCAACACTCCCGCACAAAAAGCATCTGATCACACATACAAACAAGCCATCCACTCACGCTCACACAGTCCAAACACCACCCAAGGAACACAAAACACTCACATGCATGCTTGTCAACACCTGCTCACTCACCAAACACGCCACTGAGATATGGGACCAACTGCACATGCATGCTCCAGACCTGCTATTTCTCACGGAAACATGGTTAAACGCAGCCTCAACACTGGACATCACTAGAGCCATCACTACCAGGTACAACATAATTAGGTAAGACCATCGGCACAATCCTACTAGTGGAGTTGCCATCACATTCAAAGATATCATCAGCTGCACCACTTACACACACACCCCCCCACCAGGTACATGGAACACCTCAAATTCTTGATATGAATCACGGACAACTTCTCCCTGGGCGGAACCATGGTATACAGATCACCCGGGCCCGCACCAATTTTGCCAAGAACACCTCACCATGGGAACCTAACTAGTGTCCGGCCGAACTTGGACCCCTACTGAGAACCTACACCAGGTACCTCAGAATACTCATTAACAGCAAGCTAGACATGACAGCACAAGTCAACGCCGTCACTGCATCCTGCTTGCACACACTCGAAAAACTGTCATTCACACCCTAGTCATCAGCAAGTTGGACTGCGGCAACACCCTCTACGCTGGGATCACTAAGCAACTCACTAGAGGATTACAAACCATTCAGAACTCAGCAGCCAGACTCATCCTCATCCTCCGACACAGAACACACATCACACCACACCTCAGGAACTTCACTGGCTTCTAATACACAAACCTGCTCAATTCAAACTCATCACATACATATTCAGGGCACTGAACAACTCAGGCCCCACCTACCTGATCAGTCCATCTCCTTTCACCTACCACCCAGACACCTCTGCTCCGCAGGACTCCTACTTGCACACGTCCCACACATACACAGAACCAGATCAGGAGGACGGGTGTTCTCTTACATTGCTCCTAAAGTATGGCTCAACTCCCAACTCCACGTCCAAGCCCCCTCCTCTCTTCTTGAATTCTGCAAGAGGCTGAAGACCAGGCTTTTCAATTAACCAACTTACCATAGGCAGGGCTTGGCATGAATGCCTACTCAGGGCCAGGCTTGCAGGTGATTAACCAACCTACCATTGGCAGGGCTTGGCATGCACGCCTACTCAGGGCCAGGCTTGCAGGTGATTAACCAACCTACCACAGGCAGGGCTTGGCATGCACACGTGCTCGGTGCCAGGATACCCTCACAGGTGATTGACCAACCTACCACAGGCAGGGCTTGGCATGCACACGTGCTCGGTGCCAGGATACCCTCACAGGTGATTGACCAACCTACCACAGGCAGGGCTTGGCATGCACACGTGCTCGGTGCCAGGATACCCTCACAGGTGATTGACCAACCTACCACAGGCAGGGCTTGGCATGCACACGTGCTCGGTGCCAGGATACCCTTGCATTGATTAACCAACCTACCCTAGGCAGGGCTTGGAAACACACCTGCTCAGTGCCAGGACACCCTCACAGGTGATTAACCAACCTACCCTAGGCAGCGCTTGGAAACACACCTGCTCAGTGCCAGGATACCCTCACAGGTGATTAACCAACCTACCATAGCCAGAGCTAGGCACACACCTGCTCAGTGCCAGGATTCCCTTGCGGGTGACTAACCAACTTACCAAAGGCAGGGCTAGGCACACACACCTGCTCAGTTCCAGGACACCCTCACAGGTGATTGACAAACCTAACACAGGCAGGGCTTGGTATGCACACCTGCTCAGCATCAGAATACCCTTGTGACTGATTAACCAACCTATCATAGGCAGGGCTAGGCACAAGCACATGCTCTGCGCCAGAATACCCTTGCGGGTGATTAACCAACCTACCATAGGCAAGGCTAGGCACGCACACCTGCTCAGTGCCAGGATAGCCTCGCGGGTGATAGTGCGCTCTACAAATGCACCTAACAAAAGGGCAAATTATGCAGTCAAGGCTGACATATTATTTGGTGTCGGCGTCCTCTCTGCACACCCCTGTTGGTCTCACCTTCCTCTCTACCCACCCCTGGTGGTCCCAGCGTCCTCTCTGCACGCCTGTGGTGGTCTCAGCATCCTCTCTGCACACCCCTGATGGTCCCAGCATCCTCTCTGAGCACCCCCGGTGGTCTCACCGTCCTCTCTGCGCACCCCTGGTAGTCTCACCGTCCTCTCTGCGCACCCCTGGTGGTCTCACGGTCCTCTTTTGCGCACCTCTGGTGGTCCCACCATCCTCTCTGCGCACCCCTGGTGGTACCACCCTCCTCTCTGCGTACCCCAACAAAAATCCAAAAAGTGGATCTTGAGATATTGAATTTTAAAGTGCTTAAATAAAATAGTGCCAATAGTGCACTGGGAGCATGTGTAAAGAAAGGTTCAGCGACTCTGGGCACACTGGGAGCATATGTAAACAAAGGTCCAGCGATTCAGTGCACACTGGGAGCATATGGAAACAAAGGGTGCGGGATTCTGGGCGCACTGGGAGTATGTGCAAACAAATGACCATCGATTCTGGGCACACTAGGAGCATGTGTAAACAAAGGTCCAGTGACTCTGGGCACACTGGGAGCATGGGTAAACAAAGCTCCAGCGAATGTGGGCACACTGGGAGCATGCGTAAACAAAGGGCCATCGATTCTGGGACCACTGAGGGCATATGTAAACAAAGGTCCAGCGATTCTGTGCACACTGGGAGTATATGTAAATAAAGAACCCGCGATTCTGGGTGCACTGATACCGCTTAGCTGCTTTCGGAGGAACTCTTCACTCTTCCTTGATTAATTCTGCGTCTACCACCTTTTAACAATTGCTCGTTGGCTCGCGCTGTTTTAAACAAATGTTATTTTTTTATAATTAAACCTGTAATATTTTGTTGTTTTAAATTGGCTGCACAATTCCTGGTTGCACTCACCCTCTTGTTCTTGTATCGAGCTGTGTTCAATGCTCGTGGGGGGATTTTAGAGCTTAGTCGGCTCCGCTTTTGGCATCCATTTTCGGGTTAGCGTTCTAGTCGCTTAAACCCGACTTAAGGGATCGTTTTTATCCTCCTTACCTGAAGAAATCACCAATTTAGCTACTACAGCCTCTAATTTCATTATTCTAGGGGATTTGAATATTCACTTTGATGATCTGACAACTAAAAGTGCTGTAGAATTCTCCGCCAATCTTGCAGCTCTCCAACTCTTACAAAGAGTACCTTATGCCACTCACGTGAAAGGACATCGTCGTGACCCTGTCTTCTCAAATCAGCAGGAGCTGCACTGTCGGAATCCCATACCCATCCCCTGGTCTGATCATTACCTGATCTCCCTCGATTGGTCCCCCAAGGTGTCTATCCCTTCCGCTCAGCCTGTAACTGCACCTAGAAGAATTTAGATGGCAGCGTACCCTCAATGAACCCAAATCCGGAAGTGGCCAATTCCCAATTCAATCATTGGATGGAAGACACTTTAGATCTAGTTCTCCCTAAAAAGACCTATAAAGTGAAGGTAGGCCACAATAAATCGGCCTGGTACACCCCTCTGTTACGGAAATTAAAACAGATCTGTAAAAACGGCGGAGAGAGCATGGAGGAAAGACTTCTCCCCCTCCAGGAAAAAAGGATATAGGGACACTGTCAAAGCTTATAAGATGGAAATTAAAAAAGCCCAAGCTGGCTATTATAGTGAAAAAATCTCTTGTGAAGCAAACTCATCCCGTGAAACCTTCCGTATTGTCAAGGAACTCACACAAGGTACAGCTGCCCCTGACGCGCTTGAGCCCATTGATGAATGCAGTAACGAGCTTGCGGATTACTTTCACAACAAAATTCAATCAATTCGAATTTCGTTTACTGAACCTGACTTAAACTTCCTTTCCGAAGCAACTACTGCTAGGAAGGAGACTCACCTACTGGAAGCATTTCCTCCCTTGAATAAAGAAACATTCCTCACCATTTCTGCCTTGGTCAAGAGTGGATCACCTCGAGATCCTGTTCCCCCTAAATTTCTCAGATCCGTAGCCGGTTCGGTCGGTCCATTCCTCATAGATATGATTAACTCCTCTTTCTCTTCCGGAGTGGTCCCTCCCTCATGGAAGATGGCGTTGGTAAAACCATTGTTGAAGAAGTTTAGCTTAGATCCAGACTGTCTATCGTCCCATTTCGCTTTTACCTTGGGTTAGTAAAATCGCTGAGAAGTTTGTCAACATGGTTCTCTCCAAGCACCTGGAAGTGGGTAAGCTCCTACATCCAACTCAAACTGAATTCCGCCCCTCGCAAGGGACCGAGACTGCCTTATTGGCCGTCGTAGAAGACTCAAGAAGAATCCTTGATGCAGGGGGATCCTTAGCCGTAATACTGTTAGACCTCAGCGCAGCATTTGATACGGTGAATCACCGTATCTTAATCCATCGACTTATGGAGTTGGGTGTAACAGGAACAGCGCTCGACTGGTTGTGTTCCTTCCTGGAGGATAGATCCTACCAGGTTTTTGGGGGTGAGGCCATTTCAAGTCCCAGACCTTTGTATTGTGGAGTGCCTCAGGGGTCATCCCTGAGCCCCACTCTTTTTAATGCCTATATGGCCCCCCTTGCAGAGATTGTTTTGCATTTTGGGGTGCATATAATTACGTATGCCGATGATACCCAATTAGTGGTGGCATTCAATCATAAAAGCGGCCCTTCAACCAGTCTGGGCCCCTGCCTCGAGGAGGTGATGAAATGGATGTGCCATTCCCATCTTAAATTGAACGGTGACAAGACTGAGCTTATGTTGCTCGGTAATCCCTCCCCCATCGAGGTTGCCTCCATCTGGCCAGCATGTATGGGCCCTTTGCCGGCTCCCAAATCAAAAATAAAGAGCTTGGGTTTCTGGCTTGACTCTGAACTTAACCTTAAAACTCAAGCCAGGAAGGCAGTTGCCGCCTGTTTTGGCATCTTAAAATTGTTGCGTAAAATGCTGCCTTTGCTTCCCCCTTAGCAAGGAAGCTCGTAGTCCAGGTGCTTATTTTATCTCGCCTGGACTATGGTAATGCTCTTTATCTTGGTGCCTCCGGAGCGGTTTTTAAAAAACTCCAAACTATGCAAAATGATGCCGCCCGGACTCTTGAGGGTGTCCCTAGCCATCAATCAGCTAAACTCGCCCTCAGATCCTTACATTGGCTCCCTATCCAGGAAAGGGTTCATTTGAAAGCTCTGTGCACCACTCACAATTATTTCATCTTTTGTCCGACCTTATAAAGCTCATAGACAGTTACGCTCTAATGATCTTCATCTGGCGTCTGTTCCCAGAATTAGGAAGTCTAGAAGCGGCGGACGACTTTTTTCTTATAATGCCTCCAAACTCTGGAATACCTTGCCGCTGCATTTGCGTAAAGAATCAGACCACTCCATCTTTCGTAAGAGGCTTAAGACCTGGCTCTTTCCACACTGATTGTCTTAGTCCATTGCGGTTCGACCCTAGCGCTGGGATGCCTTCGGGTAACCATGCGCTTTATAAATGCTACTTCATTTCATTTCATTTCACTGGGAGCATGTGTAAACAAATGACCATCGATTCTGGGCACACTAGGAGCATGTGTAAACAAAGGTCCAGTGACTCTGGGCACACTGGGAGCATGGGTAAAAAAAGCTCCAGCGAATGTAGGCACACTCGGAGCATGTGTAAACAAATGACCAGTGATTCTGGGTTTTACACAGCTGGAGTTTTGTGGTCTTCAAGGTGGGATGAGTCTTAATGCCCCTATTAAAGGCCCTCATGATGTGTCGGACACTAGTTGGACAGGGAGGTGTAAGTCCGGGTTCTAGATGCAGGTTTCATCCGGTATTTCCACAACAATTACCGGCCTCTCAGAGTCAGTGCCCTCGGGCATCCCACGCTGGGCCTGGACTGCCCTGTCCCACCTCTGCATGAGTGGGGCGTATTTATGCACACACATGCTTGATTTACAGGGTACATCCCCTCACTCTGTAAAACTTGAAGATATCTGGGAGATATTTTCACCCAGAAACACCACTCCGTCAGACTCGAAATGAGGGCTTTAACGTT
Source organism: Triturus cristatus (assembly GCF_964204655.1). Lineage (NCBI taxonomy): Eukaryota > Metazoa > Chordata > Amphibia > Caudata > Salamandridae > Triturus > Triturus cristatus. The sequence goes on along the minus strand of NC_140594.1, from coordinate 19,214,591 downwards.
AATTAATTTGACATGATTCGATTCTCAGCCCACCCACCGAACCCTCCGACAACGCTGCCCACAGCTTCAGACGCTGGATCGATGACTGCGCCAACATCCTCGCCCCGCTGAAGAGCCCCTCCCACAGAGACACCAGCAAGAGGGCCAGCTGGTTCACCCCAGAACTCCTAGCCTCCAAGTGAGCCTGCCGGAAACTAAAGAAGAAATGGCACAGTGAACAGACTCCGGACAGCCACGCAGCCCACAAGGACTCCATCCGCAACCACCATCACCTCATCAGGACTGCCAAAAGGACCTCTTTCAAAGACCACCTCGACAATAATGCACACAATAGCAAGGAGCTCTTCAACATCGTGAAGGAACTCTCCAACCCCAGCTCCAACACCAACACCAACGACATCCCGCCGTCGCAAGCCCTGTGCGATTCCCTCGCCACTTTTTTCCAACGCAAGATAGCAGACATCCACGACAGCTTCAACACCCAGACAGCCCTGACAGACATCAACACAACAGACTCTCCACACACCATCGACCACGACCCCCTGCTAGCCTGGGCTAACGTGAGCATCAATGACACCATCAAAACCATGAGCACAATCTACTCTGGCTCCTCGTCAGACCCATTCCCGCACCACATTTTCAACAAAGCGAGCCGCTGCATCGCACCCCATCTGCGCAACGTCATCAATCTCTCTCTCGAGACCGCGACCTTCCCAGAGAGCTGGAAACACGTCAAAATCAATGCCCTACTCAAAAACCCAAGGCGGACCCGAGAGACCTCAAGAACTTCCGGCCCTTCTCTCTGCTTCTGTTCCTGGCCAAGGTCATTGAGAAGATCGTCAACAGACAGTTAACCCAATACCTCGAAGAAAACAGAATCCTGGACCCTTCCCAGTCAGGGTTCCGCAGCAACCACAGCACCGAGACTGCCCTCATCGCCGCCACCGACGACATCAGGACCCTGCTGGACAACGGTGAGACCGTGGCCCTCATCCTCCTGGACCTCTCTGCCGCCTTCGACACCGTCTGCCACCGCACACTACGCGCACTCCTCCATTCCATAGGGATCCGAGACAAGGCTCCTTCCTCTCCGGCAGAACCCAGAGCGTCCGCCTCCCCCCATTCTGATCCGAAGCCTCTGAGATCATCTGCGGCGTACCCCAGGGATCTTCCCTCAGCCCGACACTGTTCAACATCTAAATGGCCCCGCTCGCACACGTCGCCCAACAGCACAACCTCAACATAATCTCCTACGCCGACGACACTCAACTGATCCTCTCCCTCACCAAGGACCCCATCACCGCCAAATCCAACGTCCACGAAGGAAGGAAGGCTGTTGCCGACTGGATGAAGATCAGCCGACTGAAGTTGAACACGGACAAGACGGAGGTCCTCATCCTCGGCTCCAACCCTTCAGCCTGGGACGACTCCTGGTGGCCAACGGCACTGGGGGCAGCCCCGAAACCCACCGACCACGCACACAACCTGGGAATCATCCTCGACTCAATGCTCTCCATGAACAAGCAAGTCAACGCCGTCTCCTCCTCCTGCTTCAACACCCTCCGCATGCTCTGCGAGATCTACAGGTGGATCCCGACAGATACAAGAAGAACAGTCACCCAAGCCCTCGTCAGCAGCAGACTCGACTACGGAAACGCCCTCTACGCAGGAGCCCCGACCAAGCTCATCAAACATCTGCAACGCATCCAAAACGCCTCTGCACGACTGATCCTCGACGTACCACGCCACAGCCACATCACCCCCCACCTGAGAAACGTACAATGGCTCCCCGTCAACAAGAGGATCACCTTCAACGTCCTCATCCACGCACACAAGGCACTCTACAAGACCGGCCCAGCCTTCCTCAACAGACGGCTCTCCTTCTACATCCCCAACCGCCAGCTCTGCTCCGCCGACCTCGCACTCGCCACGTCCCTCGCATTCGAAGAACAACTACTGCGGGAGATCCTTCTCCCACCTCGCCACCAAGATCTTGAACACCCTCCCACTGAGCCTATGGCAGACCCAAGACCTGCTGACCTTCAGGAGGCTACTCAAGACCTGGCTGTTTGACCAGTAGCGCCCCCCCGCCCCCTCACCCAAGCGCCTTGAGACCCTCGCGGGTATGTAGTGCGCTCTACAAATGACTGATTGATTGATTGATTAAATGCAAGCAGTCGATATAAAGCAAGATAACATGTGAACATGGGTGGAGGTTCAGCACTGGGGTGTCAGGCTGCCGTGGGGGTGGGGTGGTCTCTGTGGGGTCGAGCAGGTGGCTTGCACACACTGAACATCTATGGCTGAAACTACAGAGTCTAAACACAAAATACAGCGAAATGGGCATCGGTGGCATGAGAGCCAATGCGGCAGTGATCGACCGGCCGCGCGCTGGTTCCTCCCTGACAGGCCGCGGCAGTGATTAATGCCCGTCTCTGAGCGCCTGTCCTTTAGGTGTGAGAAGCAGTTAGTGTCTGAGCGCCCCCCTCCTGCTGCAGGTGTCCCCAGCAGGTGAGCGACTGTCGGGGGGGCAGGAGCCAAATCTATACCTGTTTATTGACCACCTGGGACCTGACGACAGAAGCATAAGTGTGAAAGGTCACTGAAGGGCAAGCGCATCCTTCTCCAATCAGAAGTGACATCAGGGTGAGTCCCATTAAACTGAGCCAATCAGACAGGGAGGATAGCGGAATACTAGGGGGGGTGGGGTGGGGGGGAGGAGGCGGATACGGAGGAGACGGGGAACGTACTGGAAAGAGATTAAAACAGAAAGACACGATGGGCAGTTGTGGAACCCCCCACCTCCCCAAACTGCAGGACCTTTCCTTCCCTACTCAACTTCCACAAGAAACGGAAGCCTTTCTTCTCCGCAGAGCCCCCGCTGAGCTCCTAATCGGCCAGCCCATCTGCTCTAGCGCCTGGATACTCTCATGGGTGATGTGGGCGCTCTACAAATCTACATTACATAACACGAGGCACAGTTATTTAAAAGAGGGGCAGATCCCGCTGTCGGTCTAGAGAGATTCATTTTCAGGTTCGAGTCAGATTTCTTCTGAATAGTTTAGGCACTGCTTTAAATGGGCCGGTACTGTCCAGTATGGAGTATCAACACTTTTTTTATATTCAGGAGGAGAGTACCGGCACTTCTCAAGAGAAATGCAATACCTTTAATTGGAGAGTACAGGCACTTCTCAAGCAGGTACTCTGTTACAGAGTACCTGCACTTTTATTTTTCCATTCCAAGCATTGAATTTAGGCTTTTAATTAGTGATCGAAGTCCATGATGAACTGTGATGGTGTGCATAATGGGGGAAGGGTGAGGAGGCATGGGAGCGAGGTCAAAGGCAGGGCTTAAAAAGAAAGGGGCAGATTTATAACGGACTTGCGCCACTTTTACGCCGCCGTTGCGTCACTTTTGTGACGCAGCGGCGGCATAAACCCTGCGCCATGTTGCGCCCCATTTACAACGTGACGCATCTAGGGAGATGCGTCACGTTGTAAAGCTTGCGCCACATGTGGGCGTACCTGCACGGGGGGGGCGTTCCGGTGCAGCAACGCCTCCGAAAAGTGGCTGAGTGAAATCTACAAGATTTCACTCAGTCACTTTTCCGGCCATGCTGCGTCAAAACCCTGCGCCTGCTTTAAGCAGGCGTAAGGATTGACGCAGCATTGTAACGATAGGGCACCCCCGAGCCTTGCTGGAGCTGCGTCGCGCTTGCGACGCAACTCCAGCAATGCGCCAACCTTCCGCCATCAGATGCGTCACGCATCTGTTTATCCTTGCGCCACGATGCGCTGCATTGTAAATGCAACGCATCTATTGTGGCGCAAGGGTAAACTTGTGTGACGCATCTTCCCTGGCGCATCCATGCTGATTTGCAGGGATGCGCCAGGGAACATAAATCTGCCCCAAACCATTCTGTAACTTCTTTCGGTCTTTCACCATCAGGTATGTACATATGAAATAACACACATCTCAAATGTAAAATAAATGCAAGTTAAGTTAATCAGTGGGAAATGCACTATCGTTCCTGCACTACAGAGGTCTGTGTCTGCAAACAGAGACCCCCGGGTTGAATCAAGGTCGGAGCAGTGGAGAATAGATAGGTGCGTGATACGGACCCCTGCAGCAGAGAGGCCTGTGTTACACCCCTTTAAAAAGAACCCACTTCACCGCTCCGCGGGAAACTCCTTTCCAAGAACACTCAAAAAGAATAAATCTGTGTCATCAGGAAGTGTCAAGTGATTTCATCAATCCAAGCCAATACCGACTTCTGAGCTCCATTTACATTTGCAGATGGACCCGTTTTGCAAATTTAAACTTCTTTAACAGAAGCAGGTGCCCTAGGAAGAAGGCTTGTTTAGCTGGCTGCCCACCTTCGGTTTCACAGCACAGGAGACCAGGGCCGGACTGGGAAACAAAATTAGCCCTGGCAAACAGCTTGGCCGGCCCCCCTGGGGGTGAGACGGGGGGGTGCGGTCAAGCTGTTTGATACAGGGGGCCGATATTGCCGGCCTCTGTTAACAAAAACGGCCCCCTCCATGGCGGCCTACCGGGGAAAATCCCAGTGCCTGCAGCAGCCAGTCTGGCCCTGCAGGAGACTCCCTGCCTAACAATACAGCTGAAGTATTTCAGCTCTCATAATTAACCGTCCCAGGATGGTTGTCTTTTCACAGGAAGTAAGGGAACTGTTCCATTAAATTAAAATCATATGGGCACCACCAGTGCTTAATTTGAGCCGGTGCTATCCGGTGCTCAGCATCGGCGCCTAATCCTCAGCACCATTGCGGACACACTTATTGAGAGACTCGAGCCGCATTCTACAGCTCCGAAATCAGCAGCTTTACCCAGGTTAATAAGAGCCGGGGCTCTAGTCAGAAGGCAGTTTGCACCAGCACATTTTTCCTGTTAGCGCTGCCTACTTAGGAGAGCCCCGGCACTTTTTATTTTACAAATTAACCACTGGATCCCACCCACTTCAACCACTGCTTTTAATACTGAAGTCGGAGGACTGTTGCCCTATGAAGTAGCGCCGTTTGTGTTCTTAGGGCCACAAGTGCCCTATGACATCTCTACACAAGGTGCTCCTGACACAGTCATGAGTCTGGAGACAAGCCAACATCCCACAACTTCAATCATGAAGCCCCTCGCTACATGGTGTGAAAATTGAAATATAGTGAATCTGCTCTAGTGACAGGGGATCACCGACGGACCCCAAAACCTCAGGCTCACAATCAAATCTAACAAGAACCAGTCTCCAGAAGGCCTCTGAACTGAAGGCACATCAAAGCACATGGAAACCATGGACCCAACTGGAGACCTCTGAAGCACAGGACCACTCTGGCCATCATTTGGTTGTTGTGTCCAAAAAATTACATTTGAACTTTTGGCTCAACAGAATGTCTTTGGGTAGTGAGCTCAACATAATAACTCGAAACAGTAGGCCCATTAGAATACATAAACCCAACTCATCAGATGACTACAGAACATCTGACCCAAAGGAAGATTTAGAAACATTAGACCCATTGAAATACCTAAACCGCACGCCCACGGGAAGACTTCGGAACAAAAAGTCCTACACAAGGTTTCAGAACATGAAGCCCATCAGAATACCTGAGAACATTGCCCCTTTAGAAGGCATAGGAGCAATAGGCAAAACAGCATACTTAGACCATCAGGCCCACCAGAGGGCCTGAGAACATCACATCCATCAGCAGACCTCTGAACAGCAGGTGAACTAGAAGGCACTGGAACATCAGGTGTAACTGAGACCCCAGAACACAAAGTGCATCAGAAGACTGTATAACATAAGGCCCAACAGAAGGTCTCAGACCATCATCAGAAAACCTCAGATCATCAGGACACCAGAAGATGTTCGGAGGTCACACCCATCAAAGGACCTAGAAACATGATTCCCACAAGAAGATCTCAGATGTTTAGGCTTAACAGTAGATGTTTGATCATCAGGCCATTCCGAAGGACTCAGAAAATGAGACCCTTCAGAACCCCCAGGCCTAACAGAAGACCTTGGAATCTTGGAACCACCAGAAGACACTGGAACTTTAGACCTACTAGAAGGCCTCCAGAGCTCGGTGCACCAGCGGGCCTCTCAATGCTTGGTCCATCAGAAGAGACTGAAACAGTGTTATATGCAGACATTAGAATGTCATGTCCATCAGAAGGCTTCTCAAACTGTGGCCCTACATGAGAAAGCCTAACCAAAATATACCCAGAAGGTCTCTAACAAGAGCTCAAAGTATAGCCCATGAGAGCACCTCTAGCCCAGCAGAAGACCTCGAACTTGCAGTATATTCATGACAAGCACCACGACAATATCTCTGAAACTTGGACCCACAAAAATACCTCTCTTGCTTGGACCCACAACAGGATCTCCAAACTCTAAACCCACCAGAAGTCGTGTGAACCTCCTGTCCATCAGTAGACCTCTGAGACTCAGGATCATCAGTAACCACCAAAGCTTAGTCCACTTATTCCTGTGTCTGGACGTTGACATCAAGTGGTGTATCTACAGGGCCACCTACATTCTGCACACATACATTCCTGTATCTGGATGTTGACAGCAAGTGGTGTATCTACAGGGCCATCTATGTTCCCCTCACATACATTCCTGTGTCGGGACCTTGACAACAAGTGGTGTATCTGCAGGTCCATTGACGTTCTGCACACATACATTCCTGTGTCGGGACTGTTAGAAATGGGATTTTTGGTAGGCTAGGGCATGTGCCAAAGCCAGGCAGAAACCACCACTATAGTCAGGATAAGGGAGTTACACTCCTAAAATAACCCCTGCTCACCCGCTTGGTAGCTTGTGTAAAGGCAGTGTGTAAAGCATTTGCACATAATCAACAATAATACAGTGTAGCACTACAAAAGAACACCACACCAGTTAAAAAAAATATCCAATATTTTTACATACTTAAGACAAGACCAAAAATGATAAAAATCCACAATACAGTACTTAAAAATCTTCGGTTATCAAAACATGCTTGAAAAACAGTTCCTTGAGGGTGATAGCTCCGTCAGGGGCTATCATGTCGTTGTGAGCAAACAAATCCAAAGAGTTCTGGCTGACCGCGGCATCGTGGACCAGCTACGGTGTCGGAAAGACCCGCAAACAGTGACTTTTCAAAACGCAGGGCGTCGGCGACCTCTCGTTGAGCTTCCGAAAGCACAGCGTCCACAGGCGTCGGTTCCGGAGGTCAGTGCAGGAGTCGTCGGGGCTCTCGGAGTCAAACGTGCTGTAGATCGATCTCCTCTCTGTTGGAGTCAGGAGCTCTGGCGTCGGCAGGCTACCGGGGCTGTGATGCAAAGTGCAGCGGTGCGGCGTGCGGTGCCCTCAGGTCGCAGTGTGAGCATCGGCTTGGTGGCGGCGTCAGATGGCGTTGTCGGTGAGACCAGGGTCGTGGTGCGAAGTGAATGCGGTGCTCGTTGCGGTGCTGGCAGGTCGCGGTGCAAGCAGCGGCGTTGTCGTTGCTGAAGCGCTGTCGTCGGCTAACAAACTGGAGTCGAGGACACTGGCATCAGTAGGCCAAGCCTGCAGGGCAGTGCGGGATGTGGGCGGTGTGTCATGTAACTTGACGAGCAGTGCCATTGAACCACGGTGCAAGCAGAGGCGTAGATTTTGTCATGGAGCGGCAGCGTCGGGAACACCAAGGCGGCGTCGTGTAACGAGGTGGTGCGGAGTACGGTGACCACAGGTCGCGGTGCGAGCAGTGGCTCGGTGGCAGCGTCAGCAGACGTCGTCGGTGGGACCAGGGTCGCGTTGCGGCGTTGCGGTGGTGCCCTCTACAGTGCCTTCAGGACACGGAGTCGGCAGCGTCGTCATTGACGTCGTTGGGTTATTTCTTCTGTTGCAGCACAAAACACACAGTCCCAAGTGCTGAGGGCAGAAGAGCTTGAAGTCTTTGCTGTTCCTGAGACTTCTTGAACAGGGGGCAAGCTCTACCTCAAGCCCTTGGAGAAACTCACAAAAGTAGATTGCCGAAAGTCCAGTCCAGTCTAGGGGTGGGCGGAATTTGCAAAATTAACTTTCGCAAATTATCGCGAAAATGTTTAAAATTATCGCAAACAAGCGGAAATATCGCGAAGATGCAGAAGTTTTTTTCCCGCATGTTCGCGAGATTTTCTGCATGGTTGCGGGTCGCCAACTTATCCATGTGGTTGCTTGCGGGCGCGTCCATCTTGTTTTGAGTTGTCTCGCGGTGCATGATCGCGAGAAGAAAGACATGATCGCGCGACGCATGACGTCACTGCGGGCGCGAACTGTCGCGAGACAGCGCAAATGGCTAAAAACAATACAACATCTCATGGAGAACGCGACCGGATCAAGAAAACTTGTCGGCGAACGCAGGGATTCAGGTAAGGCGATTGCGCGCGCGCGAGAATGTATTATTTTACAGTGCGAGCAAGAAACAAATTATCGCCAAGCTGCGGAAACCGGAAATTTTGACATTTTCGAGCTCTCCGCGGAACGTGAAAATGTCAAATTATCACAATTTCCGCGAACGGAACGAAATTTTCGCCCAGGCCTAGTCCAGTCCCGTCATTGCCCAAGACAGAAGCAGCCACTGTAAGCCAACACAGCAAAGCACTGAGCGAAGTGGTCGTTCCTCCTCACAGCTTCTCCAGCTCTTCTTCTTGGCAGTCTTCTTGGTCCCAAATATGGATTATTATAAGTTTGCAGCTAACCACAGCCTGATGACTGTGTTAATGTCCCCTTACTGTCAAAAGCAGGCCCACTTTGGAATGCCCGCTCCACACCTGGAAGACGGTTTAGTATTCATAATATTACACCCTCCTGGGGTATGAGTTAATCCCTTTACCTCATTGAGCAGGCCACTTGCATGTGCGAGGGCAGTTTACACAAGCAGGTGACTTGTAGGCATTGTGCCGCAGGTGTTTGGAGTGGGGGAGGGGGCTCTGAAAAGAGCCTCTCATTTGACATTTAAGATAAGAAGGGCCCCACTGTCCCTGTAGGGCTGCATCTGTCACATTCCCAAGGGCCCCACTGTCCTTGTAGAGCTGCATCTGTCACATTCCCAAGGGCCCCACTGTCCTTATCGGGCTGCACCTGTCACACTCCCAAGCGTCCCACTGTCCTTGTAGGGCTGCATCTGTCACATTCCCAAGGGCCCCACTATTCTTGTGGGGCTGCACCTGTTGCATTCATAAAGTCCCCACTGTGCGTGTAGGACTGCATTTGCCACAAGTCCAAGGGCCACAGTGTCCTTGTAGGGCTGCACCTGTCACATTCCCAAGGGCCCCACTGTCCTTGTAGGGCTACATCTGTCGCAAGCCCAAGGGCCCCACTGTTCTTGTAGGGCTGCACCTGTCACACTTCCAAGGGCCCCACTATCCTTGTAGGGCTGCATCTGTCACACTCCCAAGGTCCCCACTGTCCTTGTAGAACTGTATCTGCCACACTCCCAAGGTCCCCACTGTCTATGTAGGACTGCAGCTGTCATAAGTTCAAGGGCCCCACTGTCCTTGTAGGGCTGCATCTGTGACATTCCCAAGGGCCCCACTGTCCTTGTAGGGCTACATCTGTCGCAAGCCCAAGGGCCCCACTGTTCTTGTAGGGCTGCACCTGTCACACTTCCAAGGGCCCCACTATCCTTGTGGGGCTGCACCTGTCACACTCCCAAGGGCCCCACTATCCTTGTAGGACTACATCTGCCACAAGTCCAAGGGCTACACTGTCCCCTTAGGGCTGCACCTGTCACATTCCCAAGGTCCCCACTATCCTTGTAGGGCTGCACCTGTCACACTCCGAAGGGCCCCACTTTCCTTGTAGGGCTGCATCTGTCACATTCCCAAGGTCCCCACTGTCCTTGTAAAACTGCATCTTCCAGCAGCCCAAGGGCCACACTGTCCTTGTAGGGCTGCACCTGTCACATTCTCAAGGGCCCCACTGTCCTTGTAGGGTGCATCTGCCACTCGTCCAAGGGCCACACTGTCCTTGTAGGACTGCATCTGCCACAAGTCCAAGGGCCACACTGACCTTGTTGGACTGCCTCTGCTACACGCCCAAGGGCCACACTGTCCTTGTAGGGATGCATCTGCCACAAGTCCATGGGCCATACTGTCCTTGTAGGGATGCATCTGTCACACTCCCAAGGCCCCCATTGTCTTTGTAGAACTGTATCTGTCACACTCCCGAAGGCCCCACTGTCCATGTAGGACTGCATCTGCCACAAGTCAAAGGGCCTCACTGTCCTTGTAGGGCTGCATCTGTCACACTCCCAAGGGCCCCATCATTCTTGTTGGACTGCCTCTGCCGCATGAACAAGGGCCACACTGTCCTTGTAGGACTGCATCTGCCACCAGTTCAAGGGCCACACTGTCCTTCTTGGACTGCATCTGCCACTAGCCCAAGGGCCCCACTGTCCTTGTAGGACTACATCTGCCACACGTCCAAGGGCCTTACTGTCCTTGTTGGACTGCATCTGCCACTCACCAAAGGTCCCCACTGTCCTTGAAGGAGTGCATCTGCCACAAGTCGAAAGGCCTCACTGTCCTTGTTGGACAGCATCTCTCACACTCCCAAGGGCCACAATGTCCTTGTTGGACTGCATCTGCCACTCACCAAAGGTCCCCAATGTCCTTGTAGGACTGCATCTGCCACACGTCCAAGGGCCTTACTGTCCTTGTTGGACTGCATCTGCCACTCACCAAAGGGCCCCACTGTCCTTGAAGGGCTGCATCTGCCACACGGCCAAGGGCCACAATGTCCTTGTAGAACTACATCTGCCACAAGTCCAAGGGCCCACTGTTTTGTAGGGCTGCATCTGCCACTCACCAAAGGGCCCCACTGTCCTTGAAGGGCTGCATCTGCCACACGGCCAAGGGCCACAATGTCCTTGTAGAACTACATCTGCCACAAGTCCAAGGGCCACACTGTCCTTAGGACTGCATCTGCCACAAGTCCAAGGACCCACTGTCCTTGTAGGGCTGAATCTTCCACTCGCCCTCCTACGCGGAGCTCTGTGGCTGTGCAGAGCTCACCAAAGCCATCATCTCTTACAGCAGAAAAGTTGAGTAAGTGCTTCCGGTCCCTTCTCACACTCCTGGTTGGTTCTTGGCTATGAGCAGTATTTGTAGACATGAGGAGCACAGAGCCATCGGCAGATTCACCCCAAGGGTGGCCAGAGTCGACTGGCCACTCTCACCCTGACACTGTCCACGTGGGCTGCAGGCGAGGGGGCCACTTTCACAGAGGGCTGGGCTCCCATTACCCAGTCATGCCTGAATGGCAGTGGCGGCTCCACCATAGGGTCGTTTGGGCGTTGCCCCACTGCTTTCTCGCAGTGCGAGAAGCAGAAACATAAAATGGTAAAAAAAACTACAATTTTATGTTTCTGCCTCTCGCACTGCGAGAAAGCAGAAGTGCCTGGTTGGGGGCGGGAGGGTGGGCGGTCCTGCTCAAGGGGAGGGGGGAGTGGCTTACCCACTGTTGTGGGTACTAACTGTTTGGTCTGCCCCTGGAGCCGACCAAAAGGTCAGTACTCACAACAGTGGGTAAGCCACACCCCCCCTGCTCTCGAGCAGACCGCCCATTCTCCCTTATTCTCTATCTAGGAGAAAATGGCGCGGCTGGGGCGCTCTCCCCTGCGCCGCACTCACCAATGATTGGCTCCCATGATAAGTCACGGCCGGCGTCTTCATCATGACTCTTGAAACAAGTCTGCCCTCGGTGGTCGTCTGTTCTGTAACCCACTCGGAGGCCCGGAATGAAATACACCGTAAACAGGAGATATGTAAGCCAGGCCACGAACATTGCGTCATCAGCTCAATAGCGCCGTGAACCGGGCCTTTGATGTGTCTTGAACCGGTGCCACCGCCCGAGGATGTGGTCCGTTGGCTGCGCTGCCGCCTCTGGTGCAGGAAACCAGGGGGCAGATTTATGAGCCCCTTGCGCCACTTTTGCGTCACTTTTCCCATGTTAAAAGTGACGCAAAAGTGGCGCAAGGGGCTCATAAATCTGCCCCCAGGGTTTGAGCCTCGAGGTTGCGTCCACATCCTGTGATTCTGGGCAAATCACTTAATCTCCCCGTGCCTGAATGTGTCATGTAAATACGGTGCTATGGAAAGCGCTCCAATACCTTCGGGTCGAGTTCGCGCTATAGAAATATGCAAAAAATAGAAATGAAAGTGAGAGCGTGGGAATGAACTTTGGAATTGTCATCATACTTCTCTTTTTCAAACATTTCGTTAAACAATGGCGACTGTGAAATAAATATTGTCTCTATTCGTGTGTGACTCTAAGTCCCGGTAACCAGGGGGGAGTAGTTTATAATTGTGTTATTAACATTGTATTCTTTTGAAAGCTTTCCAACGTGATAAGGACGTCGAGCGTGATTGACTTCAATTTACACTGTTGAAAAGGCTGTTTCCAACACTGATAGGCACCGGATTATGCTGCGCGCTGCCACGTGCTTTAAAGACATTTTCTGTCTCCAAACAATTCTGATACTAATTTCTCACTTCGTTTCTTATTTTCGCTGGAATTGACATGTTGTTTGTTCCAAAATAAAATGTGTTTGCTGATACCGTGCACTAATTTGATAAGCATTTTTGGGTTTACTTAATTTGGAAGAATGTGGGCGCTGCAACATAATTTGTGTAGATTAGTAGGTAATTTGTTGTTTGAACAGAAACGTTTTCCAAAATGTTAACATATCTGAAGTTTTATTTTCGACTTCGGTTCAATTGTTGCATTGCTATTCTGGGGCCTGTCATGACGGACTTCACCCCATCGGTGGACCGCCCAGTGCCCCTTGTTCTGCATCTGCGGTCAGTCGCGGCTCTTTTCTCTGATTTTAAAATACCAACCGCCTGAGTCCTCAATTCCCACCTTTCATGAGAAATCCAAGAGCTGCAACGTTAACACATTCGTGGAACCAAACTGTCCCAGGACAGGCCTCTTTAAACACGCAATAGTAATTTGCAGATGGTCAGCAAAGGGGCTATTTACCGGGAGCAATGCGTTCGAATTAAAATATGCAGAAATCTTCTCTCAGTACGCTCAATACCGCCAAAGCACCGGACTTTTCATATGTTTGCTAAAAAAATGTTAATTTGAACCGTAACTGACAACCATGCTGTAAATGTACATTACATTACACAGAGCTTGAAAGTGTTCTTATAGACCTGCATCAAAGGTGTAGCACAATTTACTGCGCTTCAGCTAGAGAACCAGTTTAATTATTTTTTTTTATCTGAGGCGCAGGTGTGCGGCTTAATCATTTTCTTGTATGGACCGCAGCACGATCTGAACAGCCCCAGCCAACCCATGAACTTTAAAGAAACGAGGGCACTGGAAATAAAAAATGATTTGCCCAGGATCACGGATTTTAGTCTAGTGGGGAAACTGGGATTAAAGCACGGTCTCCTGGTGAAGAAGCCTGTAACTTCTCCACCAAACCACACCCCTCCTCTTCTCCTCAGGATACTTTTCCCAGTGAAGACAAAAGGATGCATGCATTACAATGTATATACCGAAGAGAGAAAGTGGCCAGCTCCAGTCTGTGCACATCGTCCTTCATGCACAATATTCTGTGGTGCGCTTCCTCTCTGATCACAATGTCTGTTTTTCCCGACCCCTGTTTCTTGTTTTCCGATTGAAATCTCGAATAATATCCCTCTTGAGACTTAAGCCCAGTTTATCTCATTTAGAAACACTGATACATTGAAAACACATCTTGCACTCCCACCTTAGACCTTTTTAAAATCTCTCTTTTTATTTACTGATATGGTTTTAAAATCTGCTTTGGGGTGGAGGAGACCACCATGCCCCCTTGATAGGGCGGCACCTGCTCAGTGACTAAGAAACTGGAGGTTGCGGTATTATAGCGCTTGCACTAAAGAGACCTGCGAGGGTGGAACTGCGGAGAGTGTTGTGTGTTGTGCTCCGAAGTTTGGCAGTGAGATTGCACATTTTAGAACTGTTGGTGTATCAGACCTTTCCTGCTGGAGGGGCAGGAGTCCAGTTACGTTACCCTTGGTGTCTCATTTTATTGTCTATCGCTATATTGCCATTAATGAACCTCATGGTGTGTTTAGAGTTCAGCTACCTTCCCGCACTGGTCTTGGGGACTGCAACATAGATCAGAATCTAGTGGTTGTTAGATTGGGGTCATTAGTGGTGTGCATGTGGTTAATATGCTTCATTGGCATGTATGTTTGCTTGTATGTGTGAGTGAGCATTAATGTTCTTTTGTGTTTTCAGAGGTCGGTACCAGTAGGGGTGTGCCATGTTGTAGGGGTGAAAGACACGGAGCCACCACACATTCACAGCATTTGCAAATGTGTTGGCGGCTGTTCAATCCACATCTGCCATCTTCCCCTTCCAGTCCCATCTCTGGGTTTATGTGCAGCGACTTATGATGTGCAGGTCCCCTTTACTTTAATTCCCTTCGCTCTTCTTCTTTCTTATTTTTTGGCCCCTGGGCATTGCCCGTCACCGGCCTGCATTGCCACGTGATGAGTGGTTTAAGGATTGGCAGAGAGTGCTAAATTGGGTTGGCGGAAGCACAACAGCACTGTTGAGGGCACAATGAAAAAGAGCTTCTTACACTGTGCACTGATTGCTCAGCCTCACTCCAACACATGGAGATCACATTTGCTTACAGTACATGACATGACATGCTTGATGTCTTAGATGTGTGGCGCATGGTAGCACAAGAGGTTGTGTCAATAACCAGGGAGGTGAACTGTGGTTATACTCAATAAGCAGCAACCTATGTCACTATCATATAAAATCTCTTTATTGAAGACATACCTATACTTTCGCAACTGCATTATTAACCTTGCTTTCTCAAATTAGCTTGAAAGTGCACCATTTGACCTCTCTTTTTTCAAAATTTTCGTTACAGGGAGAACTCCCCAAAACCCCCCTACGACGGTTGGGCTTGATCGCTACGCTTGCACGCCATAGGGCCATCATCAGGAAATTTTACGCCCCTACCACTTTCAAATGTCACCAGCCGCCACTGCTGAATGGCCATACTCTGGCCATGGGGGGCTACTTCAGGCTGGCCTTGGTTTCATGTCCGGCCTCCCCAAGGAGAGCTCTGCACGGCTGCACAGACCAGGAGCCCAACCTGCTGAGAGGCGGGACTTCTCGCCTGGAAAGACCCGGGCGACTGCACGTTTTTAAAAACACGAGCAACGTAATATAACGAAATGCGCGGTGCTTTGTTTACAAAGAGTCGCAGCCGAATGTGCCCTAAAAATGCTGTTTAGGGACACCTCCTGAGCATGATGCAACAACAGGGCATATGTGAGCGGCGGTCACTCCGTTCACCGCCCCCCCAGCACAAATTATTATGTGGAGACAACTGGTCAAAGGTAAGCCCCGTACAATGTGTAATGATGCGGACTACCCTCACATTAGGCGTGGCCATATCTCGAATTCGTGCTTGCGCCTCATATCCGGCGGCAGTAGGGTCTCACGTCGAGGCAGGTCACGTGGCTTTAGTAGAGCCGACTCTGTGTAGAACCCGAGACGTGCGCGCTCTGCTCCAGGCCTTCATGGCCTTGGCACAGTTTGCATGGGTTTGCACAGCTTGCACGGGTGTGCACAGCTTGCACGGGTTTGCACAGCTTGCACGGGTTTGCATAGCGTGCACGGGTTTGCATAGCGTGCACGGGTTTGCATAGCGTGCACGGGTTTGCATGGATTTGGCACCAGATGATGCAAAGGCGTTTACGCTGCCCTCAGATCAGCTTTTGGTGTAGAAATAGGTTTATTCGCTGCAATGTGCTGCATCGCGCAAGCGCCCGCACTAAGGAATACTACATCTGGGCACTAGCGGCTCGACTGTGGCGGAGTAGCTTCGCCCCCCCAAAAACGCAGAGAAAGGAAAAATAAAATAATAAACACCCCCCCCTCCCCTTTCCTGCTGAGTCTTGAGGGCAAGACTGGGGGTGACAGGCACTGAGGGGAGCACTAGGTACACTCCCTTCACTGCGCATGACTGACCGCTTGGCTGGCCGTCTCAGGCCGGCCAAACCGACACGAGCAGTGAAAGCCCTCTCCAACCCAGCAACCCAGCTGCAGGCACAGACTCCCAGGCCCAGCTGCAGGCACAGACCCCCAGGCCCAGCTGCAGGCACAGACCCCCAGGCCCAGCTGCAGGCACAGATTCCCAGGCCGTCCTGGAGCACAAATCGAGGGAACTCATGCCAATCCTAAAGCTACTCTCTTCAGGTGCAGTGCATTCTGGGAGCCTGTTCCACCTGGAGAAGAGGAGCAGAAGAGTGCGGCACAGCTGGCTGCAGGTAATTTTTTTAAAATAAATATTTTTTCCCACCTGCAACCCTTATGCCGTCCCACCCTCCCGCACACCCTGCCGCTCGTCTAGCACACTGGCCGCTACTGGGTGCAGCAGGTGCACTGGCACCGGGGCCCAGACGTGTGAGGGACCCACTGAACCCTGAACATTGCTGTATGTCACAGTTCAGTTTCCTTCCGTGCGGTGGGGCCCACTAGACTGCGGTGGTGCCACTCTGCAGAAGGCGCACGGTCCTTGCATGTTATCTTTTGCTGCATCCTTTAAGTGGCTTTCTTTACAAACCAGTAAAATACATTTTATTCTAGAATCAACAGACTAGACATTGGGCTCCAAATTTATCAAGGTTTTGCATCATCCTTTAACTGCGCAAGAGGGCACAAGGACAACGCAAAACCTACATGAGATTCATCAAGACACGCAGTCCACCTTGCATGGCCCTGCATGGCTTGATAAATCTAGGGCTACGCAAGGCAGCACAAGCTGAGGGAGGCCTTCCATGGGTGGAGCGTGGGTGTTCCCACACATCCCTCAATGGATTTTGGCATATTCCCAGATTTTCCATTAGTGGTAGATCTGGGAATGTGTCAAAATGCTACGCCTCCCCAGGTGGGGCATAACGAGGAGACATATGTTTATTTCTACTCATTTTTACCTCTTTCTACGTGTGCTGAATTCTGCAGCCGAAGCTGAAAGAAGAAAATGAATCTAAGAGTTGTAATTGTGCAGGAAGGTGCCCCGTTCTGCACAAAAACAATCCTTTCAACAACATAGGCACCCGTGCAATATGATGCAAGGGCGCCTGCATTGGCACTAAGAGCCAAAAGTGCGCCAGCGCCTGAGAAGGAAAGGACTGTGCCAAATAACATTCCTGCTCTTTCCCTTTTGTGCAGAGCAGCACGGTGGCTTGCTGCACGGGGGCTTGCTGCATGTTGGCTTTCTGCATGGTGGCTTGCTGCATGGTGGCTTGCTGCATGGTGGCTTGCTGCACAGTGGCTTGCTGCACAGTGGCTTGCTGCACGGTGGCTTGCTGCACGTTGGCTTGCTGCACGGCGGCTTGCTGCACGGTAGCTTGCTGCATGTTGGCTTGCTGCACGGTGGCTTGCTGCATGGTGGCTTGCTGCATGTTGGCTTGCTGCACGGTGGCTTGCTGCATGTTGGCTTGCTGCACGGTGGCTTGCTGCACGGTGGCTTGCTGCACGGTGGCTTGCTGCACGGTGGCTTACTGCATGTTGGCTTGCTGCATGGTGGCTTGCTGTACGGTGGCTTGCACGTTGGCTTGCTGCATGGTGGCTTGCTGCACCGTGGCTTGCTGCATGGTGGCTTGCTGCACGGTGGCTTGCTGCATGTTGGCTTGCTGCATGGTGGCTTGCTGTGCGGTGGCTTGCATGTTGGCTTGCTGCACGTTGGCTTGCTGCATGGCGGCTTGCTGCACGGTAGCTTGCTGCACATTGGCTTGCTGCACAGTGGCTTGCTGCATGTTGGCTTGCTGCATGGTGGCTTGCTGCACAGTGGCTTGCTGCATGGTGGCTTGCTGCATGTTGGCTTGCTGCACGGTGGCTTGCTGCATGTTGGCTTGCTGCACGGTGGCTTGCTGCACGGTGGCTTGCTGCACGGTGGCTTGCTGCATGTTGGCTTGCTGCATGTTGGCTTGCTGCATGGTGGCTTGCTGTACGGTGGCCTGCATGTTGGCTTACTGCATGGTGGCTTGCTGCACGGTGGCTTGCTGCACGGTGGCTTGCAGCACGGTGGATTGCTGCACGGTGGATTGCTGCACATTGGCTTGCTGCACGTTGGCTTGCTGCATAGTGGCTTGCTGCACGTTGGCTTGCTGCACGTTGGCTTGCTGCACGGTGGCTTGCTGCACGGTGGCTTGCTGCATGTTGGCTTGCTGCATGGTGGCTTGCTGTACGGTGGCTTGCATGTTGGCTTGCTTCATGGTGGTTTGCTGCACGGTGGCTTGCTGCACGGTGGCTTGCTGCATGTTGGCTTCCTGCATGGTGGCTTGCTGTACGGTGGCTTGCATGTTGGCTTGCTGCACGTTGGCTTGCTGCACGGCGGCTTGCTGCACGGTAGCTTGCTGCACATTGGCTTGCTGCACAGTGGCTTGCTGCATGTTGGCTTGCTGCACGGTGGCTTGCTGCACGGTGGCTTGCTGCATGGTGGCTTGCTGCATGTTGGCTTGCTGCACGGTGGCTTGCTGCATGTTGGCTTGCTGCACGGTGGCTTGCTGCACGGTGGCTTGCTGCATGGTGGCTTGCAGCACGGTGGCTTGCTGCACATTGGCTTGCTGCACATTGGCTTGCTGCACGTTGGCTTGCTGCATAGTGGCTTGCTGCACATTGGCTTGCTGCACGGTGGCTTGCTGCACGTTGGCTGGCTGCACGGTGGCTTGCTGCACGGTGGCTTGCAGCACTGTGGCTTGCTGCACGGTGGCTTGCTGCACGTTGGCTTGCTGCACGGTGGCTTGCTGCACGTTGGCTGGCTGCACGGTGGCTTGCTGCACGTCGGCTTGCTGCATGGTGGCATGCTGCACGGTGGCTTGCTGCACGGTGGCTTGCTGCACGGTGGCTTGCTCCGTTGCGCTGTGTGAAAGAATGCTATATCTGCCCCATGGTTTCCTGTGTGCAATTAGAGTGTTGTACCTCACAAGGTCATTCCACAGGATAATAATTATGCAAGTGTAATTGATTTTCAGTTTCTGTGACTCACAAGTCAGTTTCCATATTTTTCATAGAAAACACCATTTATTTGCAGATTTATATAAAACTCGCATCAAAGGTATTGGTGCGCTTTCCATCAGCTCCAGTTACATTACACATTCAGGGGCATATGTACCATGGTTTTGCATCGTCCTTGTGCCAGGCACGGTAATGCAAGGGTGACGCAAAAACTGAAATGAGATTTACCACATGTGGAGCGATGCAAGGCCGGGCAAGTCGCTCCATGTGGTTACTCTGCGTGGGGAATGAGTTCCGTGGGTGGAGCGTGGGTGTTCCCCCAGATCCACCCATGGATTCTGATGCATTGCAGATGTACCGTTACTGGTAGACCTGGGAATGCATCAAAATGCTGCACCTTCTTAACAGGAGGTGAAACGAGGAGAAATATCTTTATTTCTCCTCTTTGTTTCCTCTTTCTAAGCACGCTTCATTCTGTAGCGTACACAGAAAGAGAAAAAAGCTCTAAGGTTTGTTTTTGTGCAGGAAGGTGCACCTTCCGTCACAAAAACAATCCTGTCTGCAACGCAGACACCCTTGCACCATGGTGTAAAGGTGCCTGTGTTTGGTGCCAGGCAGCACAAAGGGCAGCAGTGCAAGGAGAGGAGAGGAATGTGTCATAGAATACAAATTATGGAACATTTCTGCCCTCTCTGCGTGACTTTGATAAATCTGCCCCTCATCTTTATAGACACAGGGTGTATTTTGCTCAGACTCACGAGATGCAGACGCTGAGACTCAAACTTGGTTCTCTAGTTCCAAAGTAGGCAGCTCTGGCTGTTAGGCCACATCCTCTCCCTTCCACTACCCTTGACTCGCTGCCCCATGCGGCCAGCTCTAATGTCTTGGCACTTGATGCCGAGTGATTGCTATCTCTTCAAAGTCTCCTCATACATCTGGGGCACGTCATGAATTGTGGGACAGCTGCACTGACCGTGACCCCACACTTCAAGAGACAGGGATCTCTGGGGAGGCGCAGGCCAGGCCTGGCCTCTGTTTACATCACAAGAAGGAGGCCGTCTGCTGCAGCCTGACTCATCTCACTAACACCTACTCTTGAGCCCGGGGCTTCTCAGAGCCGGCCCCAGGGATCCGGGCACGGTGATGGGTGACCCAGTGGAGGGAGGGGTGTGGGCATGCATGGCCCAGGGCACGGTGATGGGTGACCCGCAGGAGTGAGGGTGACAAGGAGCAGGCCACGGTGGTGGGTGACCCGGAGGAGTCAGGGCATGCAAGGACCCCTGCACGGTGATGGGTGAACCGGAGGAGTGAGGGAGGCAAGGACCAGGGCACGGGGATGGGTGAACCGGATGAGTGAGGGAGGCAAGGATCCCTGCACGGTGATGGGTGACCCAGAGGAGGGAGGAGTGAGGGCATGCATGGCCCAGGGCACGGTGATGGGTGACCCGCAGGAGTGAGGGTGATAATGAGCAGGGCACGGTGATGGGTGACCCGGAGGAGTGAAGGAGGCAAGGAGACTGACACGTTTGTGAGTGACATGGAGCAGTGAGGGAGGCAAGGAGCCAGCCACAGTGATGGGTGACATGCAGGAGTGAGGGAGGTAAGGAGCCTGGCACAGTGATGGGTGACATGCAGGAGTGAGGGAGGCAAGGAGACTAGCACAGTGATGGGTGACATGGAGCAGTGAGGGAGGCAAGGATCCTGGCACAGTGATGGGTGACCCGGGGAGAGCGGCAGGCAGGGCACCCAGCATGGTGGTGGGTCCGGCACAGTGATAGATGACTGCAGGGGTGAGGGCAGGCAGGCCAGAGTGAGGGAAAGCCTTTAATGCCAGGAACCCTCAATCAGCGTCCACCCCCAAGACTGAATTGCAGTCAACTAAACCCAACACAGCCTCTGGGCTAAGCTAAACTAAAGAGACTTGACAATCCTGGCATGTAACTGACTCTGTCCCAGCCCCACCAGCCTTTTAAAAATGAGTCGAGCATATGACTGTATCTGGCACAGCCCTTTCTGCCTTCCAGTGGGGAGCGTGACCTGTTGATGCCGATTCAGCAGCTCTCAGGCACTGCTGAATGTAGCACAGTATTTCATTCCTCCTGCCGGGGCATCTGACTGACTGGCTCAGCTTTAGCAGAACTTCAGACTCTATGACGTGTGTGTGTGTATATGTGGAAGGTATAAAGCGCGGAGCATGCAAATCTGTTGTTTAGAACTATATTTTAGAGTGAAATGCATTCTCAAGTCAATTTTTGACACAAGGACCCCTTCACACTAAAATATTGCATGGAAGTAAAATCGCCAGGACCCCCCGCTGCTCGCGGTCTGGCTCGACGCGCGCTCTCGTGCTTCAAGTATGAGGCGAAGAGCAGCATGGTTCAGCGATGTGGCATCATTTCTGAAGTTTGCATAACCAAGTATAATGTGAAATTACCAGAATTATGCAAATTAAACCAGTGTAATTGACGTTTCGCCTGGGCCTAGTCATGAAGTGAGTGCCAGAGTTATCTGATGCTAAAGGAGCTGAGACATGTGTCATTGTATTTAAGACTCTCCTTTGGGGGTGGGGGACAGGAGATCCGAAGGTGGGTGCCTCTGCCCCAACTCTTCCTGCAGTGACAAAGCTCCAGGCTTGGCAGAGGGTACAGGCCCAGCACCAGCTTCACTTTAGTTTTCTGTTCCCTGCTCTCTTCCACTGCAGCTGATGACCAGGTGCACCTAAGGTCTGGACTTAGACTCTTGAGTCGCTCCTCAGGAACCAGTCTCCATGAACATCTGTCCCTAGTCGCACTGTTCCTGCTGGTTTTATTCTGGGACCTTGTCCTCGAGTGAGTGAAACGAGGTGATACAACTGTGACTGTTAAGGGTCTCAGAAATGAGGTTGTCGCCATCCAACGCTGAGCATGCGACAAAATGAATGAAGCAAATCTGGACGAGTGTGCAGGCATCAGAGGCGTGGCAGGGTATGCAGTCACTTGCCGCGCGACCGATGGTGATGTTCTTCAGAGGGCTGGTCGACTAGCCCTCGGCTACACACCTGTGGGATGTTCAACCACCATTTACCACACTGGGTAGAATACCGCTAATAACCGATAATGCCTTTATTCTCTGGCCCTGCCTACTTCAATATCACCATCATCAAAGTTTACTACCTCTACAATGCTCAAAATCAATAACAAACCAGATGCCCGTCTGTTTCTGTTTGTTATCACTACTCCCCCTCCACCTGTGAACTTCTTCAATACCCTGACGGTAAACCTGGCATCCTCGGCGTGGTTCTCCCATAGCTTTTTGCCTTCAACCCTCCTGTTTTGCTGACTTTGTTTTGCTGGCTTTAGGACTCTGTGTACTTTACCACTGCTAACCAGTGCGAAGCTGCATGTCCTCTCTCCTTTATTTAAATTACTTGTAAGTCACTAGTAAAGTGGTACTACACGTACACATTGCTTGTAAATGAAATGCTACTAGTATGCCTGCAACCCTGACCGTGCCACCCATGTATCCCTTTAAACATGTCCCAGGCCTGCCATTGCAGCCTCTGTCTGCAGTTTTAAACCACCATTTTGACCTGACAAAGTAAACCATTTGTCAGGCCAAATATTTTTTTAATACAAAATGTCCCCCCTAGGGTAAGACGTAAGCAGCATAGGGCAGGCTGCAGTGTAATTAAAAAGAAGGACGTGTACTTTTACATTTTAAATGCCCTGTTAGAAAAAAACTCTTAAATTTGTTATTCTCTACTACAAGGTCTTCTCTTCTATAGCATAACATTGGAGATACTTTATTACATTTCATAAGCTGCAACTTCCAGTTGCGAGCTGGTAGACAGGTTGAGTTTAGTGTCTAAAGAATTGTATTCAAAATCCCTCTTTAATGGTAAACTCTGATTTTTTGTCACAATTCTGAAAATCCAACATCTAGAAAATTGGCTAGGTGTAGCTAGCAGTTGGTCTTTGTATATTGCTCCCAGACAGTGAGACAAAAGGAAGCTAGGTGTTGGTGGGATGGGACAACCACTCTGAGTCAATGAGAGGGAGGAGCTGTCATCTACCACACTTTCACATCACAATGGTTCTGCCTGAGCACTCTCACAAAGGGTTTGTCACTAATATTTTGTAACCCCAGACAAGCTGGGAGAAAGGGGATACCTGACAGCCGGCCCACGCTCCATCACCATCGGCATGAACTTGTGACTTTGTCCCGGTCTAACGTGACCAGATACCCACAACTGACACTTGTGTGCATTTTGTCGCTATATCCACAGAAAAATGTTAAACTGCATATCTCCGGTTCCACTAATTGAACTTTTGTCATTTTGGTCTTGTTTTATTCAACATCTACTCTATTTTTCAAATGTGGTACACATTTATTCTTGTGTTGAGTTTTCACGTTATCACTGTTTGAAGTGCTGAATAACTTCTCCACAAATTGCCTCTATGTTAAGCCTGATGGCTCTGTGCCAAGCTACCAGAGGACTGAGCAGAGGATAATTTGGAGTTTGTTTCTGACTTCACCCTGAGAAGGATTGTGGTAGCTGCTTGAGCAGGGTTTCACCCCACCACAACCAGTAACCAAATGTCTTACACCTGATGATAGAGTGTTATCACTAAATTCTGTTCTAGACGGCATCTGATGAAACTACCCTAGAGAATTTTGAAGGACACTAAGGCTGGGCATCAATAGGGCAGCCTGGAAGGGGCAGGACAAGCCGTGAGACACTTCAAGGCCCTATCGTGATAGGTCAATGTATTGATGTGTGAATGTAGCTGTGTCACCCAGAGGCCTGCCAGAGACACCACATACAATTTGAAGAGTTAAGGAGACTGAAATAATCCTTACACCCTCCCTGATGCATGAGAGAAGGTTGCTTCTAGAGCATTTCATCTAAAGGAATGTATGTGTCCCCTGGCACTGATATCAAGAGCTGCTCAAGGACGTCACCTTCGAGGCGGGAGTATACAGCAGACATCAGTATCTCAGATTAACAGTTGTCAGTATTGAACTCAAACAAGCACTGAAAAGTCACCGAGAACAAGGAGATGGAAGTCTCTTGACGGTGCCTCCGACTGCAGAGTATCTGGTGACGCAACAAACGGGCAAGAAAGGATGGCTCAAATCTGGTTCTGGGCTAATCTGATATGAACCTTCTGCAACGCTGAGCTCAGGCTCACAAGCCGCTTTCCTCAGCGTTTTACAGATAAAATGGCGACCCAGCCAGGAGCTCTGACACTTTCAGGTCATCTGTCCCATTAGACAATGGCCAGGCTTATGCAAATCAATCTAACTGTATGCAAATCAATGTAACTTTATGCAAATTAATCCAACAATCCAATGTAAAGAGCAATCAGGCAAAAAACTGTCGGTTCACATGCCATCTGCACAAGATAACCCGCGGCCCTTGATGTATGTCCAACCTCCACTTCCGTCTCAAGTCATCGCGTTTGCTTAAATTGCACAACATCTCCAAGGTGGCACCTTCATCATCCTCACTCTGAAGTGAGCTCCATTTGTTAATGTTCTTGCAAGTGCCTTTGTTGCAAGATTCTCCCTGAGTACCACATGCTTTCCACACAACATGTCCTCCTTACTGGCGTCACAGGTCAAGAACTCCAATGATGATGGATGAGGAACATATGGGAGAGAATTGTGTGTGAACAACATTCAGTTGTCTTTACTGGCTTCTAGTTATAAAAATAATTTTTATAAGATATAATAATTACATTGTTTATTTTAAATGGTTTTACACTTAATAATATTTATACAAGCTAATATTGTTTTACTATTTGATATACATTATAGGTAAGGGCAGTTTTATTCAAAACATGGTTTCTTAGTACATGTTTTAACCTATATTTTAATTTTAAACTGTTTGTGCTTTATTTGTAGAATTATTTTCAAGTGGCATGCATTGTACGAATTTAAATGTTTCAAAAGCTATTAAATAAAAGTTCATATTTTTTAGATTATAAATATTTTTTGAGAAATGTATTACTTATTACTTAAATAAAAATAAGATAACTTTTTAAAATTTCGTTAAAGTCAATACTTTGGAACAATATTTTTATAGACAGAAAAAAGACATCACACCGTCCACCCTAAGTAGGGTGGGTGGTGTAATGTCTTCCTCCGACAGCCAGTATCCCGTTGGAAGGACGGCGGAAGATGACATTGACAGAGCGCCTGGAAACCCTTAGGTCCGCCCATCTCTGAATGACACCATGGTCTTGGCGGACGGGATGCTCCGTCGCCTTTACGTCCGAACACCTTGTCCGCCAAACTCTAAAACGGGCCCTTACTCCTCAATACATTTACTGCAATATTTTTGGATCACAATGTTTTTGAGATTAATATTCTGTAACACAACTATTCACAAGTATCTCAGTGCATTAATCAGTGGTTCACCAAGAAGCTGTGACTCCCTCTCGCTGCTTCCTGGCAAAGTACCCGTTTTGTGGCCAGAGTAACACAACTGTGCAACTTGCCCGAAGGCCTGCAGTGCAGGTGTGACCCCACCAGGAGCCACGGTATGCAAAACAGAAAGGGCCCTAGCATTGTGTGGTGTTTTGCTGAATCTAGAATCTGGAACACCGTGTGTGTGCCAGATTCTAGAGGAGACGGTTAGACCCAGGTTTACCGATAAGGCTGATTTCTATGAAGCTCAATGTTAATAAAGCTTCCTACTTCAAATAAGGCGTGCTGTGAGACATCATTATTGCACATTGCTTTGGAAATATGGACTGTGGCCCCAACATTTTAGGAGGCCCGCCGTCACATGAACAGGCCTGGTCCATTCAAACATAGCTGGAGGGGAGTGAGCTGCTGGTACTGAAACCCCTGCATAGTCCTGTACTCCTCTGGCAAAAAGTGCTGGCTGGCACATTTCAAAGTACGTGTCCACAAGGCTTACTTTTGGGTGGACTCAGAGTTTCTCAGGGACCCCCTGGAAAGGCCCTCTCTTTGAGGTGGTGACATGGTAACCTGCATGCCGTACTCAGAGCCGGTAAGAGGGTGCCCTGGGTGGCAGAAGAGGCATCTGGCGCCCTTGCTGATGGCAGTGAATTCAATCAGGCAGCAGGGGCCCCTTTAAAGTTCACTCGGCAGTGAAAACGAAGGAAAGTAAAATGCTAATAACTGGTTGATATTTTCATTTTATCTGTCCCTGCTGGGGCGAGGCGGGCGAGGCGGGTCTGCTCTGCTCTCGGAGCAGAGGAGGAGGAGTGGCGCCTCCTAAGTGCGCAAAGACTGTTTTGCCGGCCCTCTTGCGCACTTTGCATGTTCTCCATGCAGGCTGCATTACAGCCTGTGTGGAGAAGATGCCCAGGCTGTAATGCCGCCTGTCTGAGCACCGACCCACGGAGCTGCATTGCAGCGTTGTGAGTAGTTTAGGGGAGCCTGGGTGCTTACTAATCACAATGCTGCAAGGTAAGTTTTTTTTTTTCTTTACCCACTTCCCGCTTCTTACCACCTACCCTTTGCCCTGCCACCCCCGATTCGTGCCAGCTGCCACTGAGGGACTGACCCTGAACACAAGCATCCCCTCCCCCCCCCCCCCCCCCCAGCTCACATACATCACAGATAGCTTAGTGGCCTCACGCAGATGATGGTTTTGTTGATGTGTGCCAGCTGGTGTCTGGGGTCTGAGGGTGATGGGAGGGCACGGAAGGGGTCGGAAGGGGTGTTAAAAACATCTCCAGCATATGATAATGAAGGACTACAACCACCTTAAACTGGCAAATAGACAAAAAGGAACAGGCAGGGACAACACACGGGGGCAAGGCGGGAGGCGCGCTGCTGTTGGCAGAACCTTAACGCACACAGCTCCGTGCGCCCCTCAGAAAACTGGCGCAGTGGTACAGTGGCCAGTCCGTTCCTGCTGCGACACCCTTTATGCCCACAGCCACTGCATGCCTGCATGTACTACACACTCCCGGGCACACTAACTCTGAACGCGCGGTGCCAGGAAATTGGCATTATTTTAATTAAATGTAGCACAGGTATCGGTGGGCGCTACGTGCTTCCGGTTCCGGCACTCGTTCTCAGCCTGCGCCTCGCCTCCTGCCTCAGGTGCGCACAGGGACACTTTTTTTCGTGCAATAGCGTTACGGACGTGCGTCGTACACAGGAGAATGGCTACATTGCAATATTGACTTTGGGGGAGAATTTTGAATCCGCATGAAATAGAGTGGAATCTACACTGATAAAAAATTCCAAATCATAGTACGGAACTAATAAGATACGAAGTGCGTTTGGCTTTACTAATACACAGGGGACTGTCCACAATACAATTAGAGGTTCGCCTTTTGAGTTATATTTTCACAATTACAGAAACGAAACGTTAATAAGCCCTGAAGAAGTCCCAAGAGGGATGAAACGCGTTGGCGGCAGAGCAAATGTAAAATGTTTTTAAGGAATTAATGGTTATATAATAAAGGACTAACAAAAAATAAGCTACCATCAAGTCTCTCATCATTAAATGCTATATGTACTATGGGAAGCTGAATTAATAATAATAATAATAATAATATTAATACTGCATTTTATAAAGCGCGAACAGCTACCTCGCTAGGAGGTGTCCCGGCGCTAGGAGAACACAGTTGACCTGGAGGCCAGAGAAGGAGAGCTAGCAGGGTTGGGTGAAGAGCCACGTTTTCAGCAGTTTCTTAAAGCAAGGTTCAGAAGGGGCCTGCTGGATTTCTTGTGGTAAAGTGTTCCATAGAGAAGTAACGTTTGCCGAAAACGTCCGTCCGCCTAGTCGAGCCTTTTTCGTACGCGGGACGGCCAGTTGAACGTGGCAATTGGACCGCAGTGCGCGGGTTTGGGAGTATCTCGGGAGGCGGTTTTTCAAGTACTCTGGGCAGGAGCCATGCAGAGATCTGAACGCCAGCGTAAGTGCTTTAAATTTTATTCTGCAGGCAACTGGCAGCCAGTGCAGTGATCGAAGATGCGGAGAGACTGACTGCTTGAGAGGGATTCGCAGTAGCAGTCTCGCAGCCGCATTTTGAACTACCTGAAGTTTTTGCGTCAGGTATTTTGGTAGGCCTAGGTAGAGTCCGTTGGCGTAATCCAGCCGTGATGTAACAGTGGCATGGATAACCGTTTTCCGGCAGCTCTCCGGGAGGAGTCTCAGGATTTTACGGAGATTTCTCAGTTTGCTCAAGCAGCAGCCGGCGACTTGTTGGATGTGGGAGGTGAAGGACATGCTATCGTCCCACCTCACTCCAAGATTTTTTGCCGTGCGGCTGGGTGAGGGGGCTAGGCCCATCTCCGTCGGCCACCAAAGTTCTGAGGCAGGGGTGGGGCCTCTGCCAAAGAAGATTACTTCGGTCTTATTGGCGTTTAACTTTAATTTATTCGTGTTCATCCAATGGGCTATATCTTGGAGACAGCCTTTGAAGTTCGAAAAGTACTCCTGCGTCATCTCTGAGTACCGAAATACCAACTGGGTGTCGTCGGCATAGGAAATTGCCTTGACACCCCAGTTGGCAATCAGCGTAAAAAGAGGAGCGAGGAAGATGTTGAACAAAAGGGGGCTGAGAGCCGACCCTTGTGGGACTCCGCAGCTGAGGACCTTGGGTGCTGAAGAGACCGTCCCTAGTGCCACCTTTTGAGTTCTCTGGGACAGATAGGAGTGTATCCATCCCAGTGCCTTATCCTGGATACCTATCTCGGCCAGGCGGCTGAGTAGTCTGGCATGGTCCACCGTGTCGAAGGCGGCCGACAGATCCAGGAGTACCAGCATTGCTGAGTTACCTGCATCCATCGACCACCTTACTGACTCGGCTACCTCAATTAGCGCTGTTTCCGTACTAAAGCCGGGTCGGAAGCCTGACTGTGTCTCATGTAGTACCTTATTTACTTCTATAAATTTGCTCAGTTGTCGCTGTATGACTTTCTCCAACATTTTCCCCGGGGCGGCTAACAGTGATATTGGGCGGAGATTACTAAGGTCTTCTGGATCCCCATTAGGTTTTTTCTTTAGTGGGAGGAGAGTAGCATGTTTCCAGACGTCCGGGAATATACCCGAAGCGATGGATGAGTTCCAAATGTGTTGTAGTATGGGGGCTACAAACTCAGCTAGAGAGCTCCATAATTTAGCTGGGCACGGGTCGTCTGGGGAGCCGGATTTGCATCGGATAAGTTCTTGTCTTACCTCACTCAGGGAAATATTCATGAACTGGGTGAAGGTCTCACCTGGCTCGACTTTAATCGCGAGGTCCTGTTTCAACGTTTTTATTTCTGGTCTAAAAGATTCATACACCTTT
The DNA here is from genome assembly GCF_964204655.1 of Triturus cristatus. NCBI lineage: Eukaryota > Metazoa > Chordata > Amphibia > Caudata > Salamandridae > Triturus > Triturus cristatus. The sequence continues at coordinate 19,185,334 of NC_140594.1, read as the reverse complement.
TTGATCTTTTGGTCAAAGAACTCAGAGATGTGCTCGCATAGAATAGATGTTTGCGAAACCTCCCTCTCAATGCACTTGGGTTTAAAAAACGACTGTACCACCTTGAAAATCTGTTTGCTTGATTGTTCTGCCTGTAGAATTGTGTCCGCATAAAATTGTTTTTTACTTTTTCTAATTGCTTTCCGTAGTTTTTTGGAAGCTTAAAAAAACCTTGTTGTGTTCAAGTATAACAAGTAACACTATGTTGTTTATAAAAAATAATCTCATTTCTCGGGTGCAGGGTTATTTTCTAGTATGTTGATGATGGTTTTGTAACTGTCTTTGGGATGGATATGGGTCACATCCCAGACCTGTTGGACCCAGGGTTATTTTGAACATAAGAGGCAAAATAATTAGTGAAGTTTGGTGCTATTCCGATTAGAAGCTCTGACCCTTTTTGTTATCTTGCGCACAGGGACACCCCGGGGGCACGTGCCCCTGGATCTGAAGCGACCCCGTGCAGCGCCAACAAAAGAGCGCCTCGACAGTCAGTCTTGTGTCAGGGTCTCTAGTATCCCAGCACGCACTGGGCGGGCACCTCCGTCCTCTGAGGCTAGAGGGCATGCCATCTCGGATGAGTGGGATTGACCTCTCATGGATAGCCTTTTTGCGGTGACGGGTGAAGAGCAAGTTACGGGGGAGGCCGGGCTGGGCAAGGGTCACGCCCTGGTCCCCCGAGCACAAAGCTGCCATCCTGTGACTCTGAGGCTGGCGAGGCAAGTCCAAGGAGGACTATTGTAAGGTTTACTGGGGTCTGTGCCAGGGGCACCAGTCGCTCTAGAGAGTGCTTCTGCTCCTGTACTTTACCGGTACTGTGCCAGGGGCATCGGTCGCTCTAGAGAGGGCTCTCTGCTCTTATACTTTACCAGACTGTGCCAGGGGCACCGGTCGCTCTAGAGAGGGCTCTCTGCTCTTATACTTAACCGGTACTCTGTCAGGGGCACCGGTCGCTCTAGAGAGGGCTCTCTGCTCTTATACTTTACCAGATTGTGCCAGGGGCACCGGTCACTCTAGAGAGGGCTCTGCTCTTATACTTTACCGGTACTCTGTCAGGGGCACCGGTCGCTCAAGAGAGGGCTCTGCTCTTATACTTTACCGGTACTGTGCCAGGGGCACTGGTCGCTCTAGAGAGGGCTCTCTGCTCCTGTACTTTACCGGTACTGTGCCAGGGGCACAGGTCGCTCTAGAGAGGGCTCTCTGCTCTTATACTTTACCGGTACTGTGCCAGGGGCACAGGTCGCTCTAGAGAGGGCTCTCTGCTCTTATACTTTACCAGACTGTGCCAGGGGCACAGGTCGCTCTAGAGAGGTCTCTCTGCTCTTATACTTTACCAGACTGTGCCAGGGGCACAGGTCGTTCTAGAGAGGGCTCTCTGCTCTTATACTTTACCAGACTGTGCCAGGGGCACCGGTCGCTCTAGAGAGGGCTCTCTGCTCTTATACTTTACCAGACTGTGCCAGGGGCGCCATTCGCTCTAGAGAGGGCTCTCTGCTCTTATACTTTACCAGACTGTGCCAGGGGCACAGGTCGCTCGAGAGAGGGCTCTCTGCTCTTATACTTTACCAGACTGTGCCAGGGGCACAGGTCGTTCTAGAGAGGGCTCTCTGCTCTTATACTTTACCAGACTGTGCCAGGGGCACCGGTCGCTCTAGAGAGGGCTCTCTGCTCTTATACTTTACCAGACTGTGCCAGGGGCACCGTTCACTCTAGAGAGGGCTCTGTGCTCTTATACTTTACTGGTACTGCGCCAGGGGCACCGGTCGCTCTAGAGAGCTCTCTGCTCTTATACTGTACCAGACTGTGCAGGGCCACCGGTCGCTCTAGAGAGGGCTCTCTGCTCTTACACTTTACCAGACTGTGCCAGGGGCGCCGTTCGCTCTAGAGAGGGCTCTGTGCTCTTATACTTTACCGGTACTGTGTCAGGGACACCGGTCGCTCTAGAGAGGGCTCTGCTCTTATACTTTACCCATACTGTGCCAGGGGCACCGGTCTCTGTAGAGAGGGCTCTGCTCTTATACTTTACCGGTACTGCGTCAGGGGCACCGGTCGCTCTAGAGAGGGCTCTCTGCTCTTTTACTTTACCAGACTGTGCCAGGGGCACAGGTCGCTCTAGAGAGGGCTCTCTGCTCTTATACTTTACCAGACTGTGCCAGGGGCACAGGTCGTTCTAGAGAGGGCTCTCTGCTCTTATACTTTACCAGACTGTGCCAGGGTCACCGGTCGCTCTAGAGAGGGCTCTCTGCTCTTATACTTTACCAGACTGTGCCAGGGGCACAGGTCGTTCTAGAGAGGGCTCTCTGCTCTTATACTTTACCAGACTTTGCCAGGGGCGCCGTTCGCTCTAGAGAGGGCTCTCTGCTCTTATACTTTACTGGTACTGTGCCAGGGGCACCGGTCGCTCTAGAGAGGGCTCTCTGCTCTTATACTTTACTGGTACTGTGCCAGGGGCACCGGTCGCTCTAGAGAGGGCTCTCTGCTCTTATACTGTACCAGACTGTGCAGGGCCACCGGTCGCTCTAGAGAGGGCTCTCTGCTCTTATACTTTACCAGACTGTGCCAGGGGCACCGGTCACTCTAGAGAGGACTCTTCTCTTATACTTTACCGGTACTGCGTCAGGGGCACCGGTCGCTCTAGAGAGGGCTCTCTGCTCTTATACTTTACCAGACTGTGCCAGGGGCACAGGTCGCTCTAGAGAGGGCTCTCTGCTCTTATACTTTACCAGACTGTGCCAGGGGCACAGGTCGCTCTAGAGAGGGCTCTCTGCTCTTATACTTTACCAGACTGTGCCAGGGGCACCGGTCTCTCTAGAGAGGGCTCTCTGCTCTTATACTTTACCAGACTGTGCCAGGGGCACCGGTCACTCTAGAGAGGACTCTGCTCTTATACTTTACCGGTACTGCGTCAGGGGCACCGGTCGCTCTAGAGAGGGCTCTCTGCTCCTATACTTTACCGGTACTGTGTCAGGGGCACAGGTCGCTCTAGAGAGGGCTCTCTGCTCTTATACTTTACCAGGCTGTGCCAGGGGCACAGGTCTCTCTAGAGAGGGCTCTCTGCTCTTATACTTTGCCAGACTGTGCCAGGGGCACCGGTCGCTCTAGAGAGGGCTCTCTGCTCTTATACTTTACCAGTACTGCATCAGGGGCACCGGAGCTCTAGAGAGGGCTCTCTGCTCCTGTACTTTACCGGTACTGTGCCAGGGGCACAGGTCGCTCTAGAGAGGGCTCTCTGCTCTTATACTTTACCAGACTGTGCCAGGGGCACCGGTCGCTCTAGAGAGGGCTCTCTGCTCTTATACTTTACCAGTGCTGCGCCAGGGGCACCGGTCGCTCTAGAGAGCTCTCTGCTCCTTTACTGTACCAGACTGTGCCAGGGCCACCGGTCGCTCTAGAGAGGGCTCTCTGCTCCTCTACTTAACCGGTACTGCGCCAGGGGCAACGGTCGCTCTAGAGAGGGCTCTCTGCTCCTATACTTTACCAGACTGCGCCAGGGGCACCGGTCACTCTAGAGAGGACTCTCTGCTCCTATTCTTTACCGGTACTGTGCCAGGGGCACCGGTCGCTCTAGAGAGGGCTCTCTGCTCTTATGCTCTTATACTTTACCAGACTGTGCCAGGGCCACTGGTCGCTCTAGAGAGGGCTCTATGCTCTTATACTTTACCAGACTGTGCCAGGGGCACCGGTCGCTCTAGAGAGCTCTCTGCTCCTTTACTGTACCAGACTGTGTCAGGGCCACCGGTCGCTCTAGAGAGGGCTCTCTGCTCTTATACTTTACTGGTACTGCGCCAGGGGCACCGGTCGCTCTAGAGAGCTCTCTGCTCTTATACTTCACCAGACTGTGCCAGGGGCACCGGTCACTCTAGAGAGGGCTCTGCTCTTATACTTTACCAGACTGCGTCAGGGGCACCGGTCGCTCTAGAGAGGGCTCTCTGCTCCTATACTTTACCAGACTGTGCCAGGGGCGCCGTTCGCTCTAGAGAGGGCTCTCGGCTCCTGTACTTTACCGGTACAGTGCCAGGGGCACAGGTCTCTCTAGAGAGGGCTCTCTGCTCTTATACGTTACCAGACTGTGCCAGGGGCACAGGTCACTCTAGAGAGGGCTCTCTGCTGTTATACTTTACCAGACTGCGTCAGGGGCACCGGTCGCTCTAGAGAGGGCTCTCTGCTCCTATACTTTACCAGACTGTGCCAGGGGCGCCGTTCGCTCTAGAGAGGGCTCTCGGCTCCTGTACTTTACCGGTACTGTGCCAGGGGCACAGGTCTCTCTAGAGAGGGCTATCTGCTCTTATACTTTACCAGACTGTGCCAGGGGCACTGGTCACTCTAGAGAGGGCTCTCTGCTCTTATACTTTACCAGTGCTGCGCCTGGGGCACCGGTCGCTCTAGAGAGGGCTCTCTGCTCCTGTAGTTTACCGGTACTGTGCCAGGGGCACAGGTTGCTCTAGAGAGGGCTCTCTGCTCTTATACTTTACCAGACTGTGCCAGGGGCACCGGTCGCTCTAGAGAGGGCTCTCTGCTCCTGTACTTTACTGGTACTGTGCCAGGGGCACAGGTCGCTCTAGAGAGGGCTCTCTGCTCTTATACTTTACCAGACTGTGCCAGGGGCACCGGTCGCTCTAGAGAGGGCTCTCTGCTCTTATACTTTACTGATACTGTGCCAGGGGCACAGGTCGCTCTAGAGAGGGCTCTCTGCACTAATACTTTACCAGTACTGCGCCAGGGGCCAGGGACGTAACACAGGCCCCCGCAGCCCCCGCGGTGATTGTGGGCCCGGAGCTGCAGGGGGCCCTCTCAGCACAATACTGAGGCCCCAGAGCTCCGGAAGAAATGCGGAGCAGGGTGCCCTCTGTGTACCTTGCAGGGGTCCCTTCAACTGTAGTTAGGCCACTGGCTAGAGAGTGGGCGACCCTTGGGCCAAGCACTGCCTAAAGCTCTTACAGGATAACAATATAAGAGAGTTTATTGAGAAGAGAAAGAATAGATCTGTTGTTCATTTTAGTGGTAAAAGAGAGAGGAAATCTTGAGCTCTAAATGGGAAATAAATCTAAGCTTCAGGAAGTGGAGGAAGAAGGAGAGGATTCATTGATGAGAACAATCGATGCGGATTACTAGCCTGGTTGGAAATGAGTGACTGAAAAAGGGGCTTTTAGCAGCGTTTCGTTTAGTAGCAGAGCAGCTTTGCTTAGTTTAGAACCTGGGAAGGTAGCAGGGTGGGTTGTGCTTGCACCAAAGACGGCCAAGAAGAGCCCTCAAGGATGATGTAGAGAGAAGTGGAGCTGGGAGGAGAGGAGTATCCAACAGTAAAGGAGCAGAGGCCTTAAAGAACGAAGCAAAATGCAAAGTGAAAGGAACTGATGGAAGGAGGCCTGGGGTTCACAAGATGCGAAGGAATAAAGGTTCAGTCCCTCCTGAGGTCAGAGGTTAAGATTCCCAGGATTGCAGGACTGGCCCAGAGTCCACTTGATACAAAGCTGAGGCCAGAAAGTCGAGGGGCGCTTTCAGGACCTGGCAGGAGAGTGCGGGTTACTCTAGAGAGGGACGGGGGTTCCATTTTCAATGCTTCCATTTGCACCCATCGCAGCTGTACTATGGCTCTGTTGGGCCTCTGTGGGCGGCACCCATGTCCAATATGGCAGGGTTGATCGATGAAGGGGTTCAGGTAAAACTGGGAGGGGCAGAGCAGTGTCATTTCCGGTCTGTGCATGAGCAAAGGGTGGTGGGAGGGGCTTCACGTCCAACAATCCACCACCCAAGTTCTGCCCATCACCTACTTGGGATAATACTGCTAACCGTACACGCGTGTGGTTTGCTCTCAAGAAAGCAGGAAGCTCGCCTGTCTACAGACATCGTCCTTCGAGAACCAGCTGTTTTCAGAGTGCTGGGGTGAGGAGGTCCTTCCTGTCTCCACACCCGTGGTGTCCATGACGATGACGTCACTTCCCCAAAGGATAAACTCTCATTCACTTACACCCCAAGCAGTGAGCCGCCACCTTTTGACAAAGAGAGGGTTTCTCTCCCTGAAGACTTGAGAGCATCAGGGTGTAAGTCATGCACTCTCTGAGCGCCGCAGCAGGGAGGGGCCCCAGCCCCCCAGCCCCTCAGAACCCATAAGCCTGCAATGAAAGCCTGGCTAATGCTCTCTGGAATTCCAGGCGGATTTAACAGTTCAAAGACATGAGATGCTGCTGACCCCGAGCCGCAAATGTCGTCCGGCATCGGCGCACCTGTCAATCACCTTCACGCCGAATTACCAGCGACCAATGGGAGGCCGAGCCTGCACCTCTGACGTCTGGGAGACTGTTCACCTCCCGCCAGAAAGGGAAAATATGTTTCATGAACCTGACCCGACTGACTCATGCCTCTGTTATTCTGCTCTCAGAGGCGCGCTCTTACCTTGAATGATAATACGTCTTATTCAAACAAGCCTTGGCGCAGACAATAGGCCCGTCTTTCTTACAACAGCTGAAACCGTGCGCTGAGCCGGACAGAAGGGTAGCATTTTCATTTCTTGCTATAATTGTGTGAGGTGAGAATGCGAAAAGAACCGACTTTTAAATACACTGTGGCCATAGGAGGAAGGGTCACTTCCATCACGAATGCAGCTGTTTCTTTCCCACTTGGGCGGTGCTGATTGGTCCTGGATAGGGTGACCAGATTCTCAAAACAAACAAGCATTTACAATGCAACGGTCTCGGCAATATTATAGGTAGAGCTATTGGTATTGCTCATTATTTTTTTAATCATTTTTGTATCCCTAAATAAATGGCATTGTCATTTCTATTGGCATTAGCTTTTTTTTTTTGCATATGTGATACCTATTGCATTAGCAGAGAGAGAGTGAGGTAGTGAGATAGAGAGAGAGAGTGAGGTATTGAAATAGAGAGTGAGGTAGTGAGAGAGAGTGAGGTAGATAGAGAGTGAGGTAGTGAGATAGAGAGTGAGGTAGTGAGATAGAGAGCCGCCAGTGCTGTACCTGTTATTTAGGTTAAGGAAGCTTGCACTGATGCTGTGGGTGTGTGTGTGTGTGTGTGTCTGTGTCCCGCCTGCGCCCCCCCCCCCCCCGCACCCCCTTCCCTGGTCTGGTAGAGCTGCTGTACTATTCTCTATGTGAGGGAAGCTTGCACTGCTGCTGACTATAGTGTCTGTTCTGTCTGAGAGGGAAGCTTGCGGTGCTGTGCCTGCGCTGTATATATAACGTGGCGATGGAAGCTTGCACTGCCTACTCTCCACCTCTTTGTACTCACATCGAAGCACTGTTCTTGTTCTTTCTGCTTCTGCCAGGTCTAAAGTACAGAGTTCTTTGCCATCAGTTCACAGCATGTGCTGTACTCTGAATAAAGACCTCATATTCTCCCGCCCAGCAAAAAAGTCTGTTTCCTCTTCTTCAGCATCTAGCACCAGTACCTTGTCTTTCCCGTCCGCCACCCCAGTCGGGCCCCCACCACTTCAAGCTCCTCCTCCATGCTCCCCAAGATGTGAGGTGTCAGAGCTCCTGGCCTCATTACTGGCGACTTCAAAGCTCTCCCCAAGAAAATAGAAAACAAGCAGGAGATACCAACCCTGTTAATTAGACGAGATAGAAAATGCCGACATTTTGCTAAATATTGTTTTCTGCGCGTTTGAAGTACATATGTCCAGACTTGATGTCTGGATAGACAGACTTGGGGGAGGGGGACATGCCCCCCTCTCAGGCGCCTTACATCCTTCACCCTTTAACAGAGAGAGGGCTTTTGCATATGTACCCTGATTCCAAAGGAGTGTGTGTGGGGGGGGGGGGGGGTGCTCTGGCTCATGACCGGGGTCTCTGTTCATCTCATTCCCAACACACGTTTAACAGACAGCCCTCTGTCGTTTGCTGGGGGATACGCCCCCTGTGCAGAGCATTCTATGGGGGGTATGGGGCTATGCTCCAAGTGAACAAAGATACATAACAAGTTATCAAGCACCATTTTAAATAAAACCTTGTTTACATGTATGTAGCAATAAGGATGAAAATGCCCCCGTTGCTGTTATTTTAACGTTTGTAAATAAAAAAGAATTCTCTCAACCATTTCAAATGGAATTTTGCGCCGCACGTCTGCATTACCTCTTCAGCTGGGGCATGGGTAGGTGTTACTTTTTGCAGGTCGTTTCCCTGCAAGAACTGTTTGTTTCCCGGCTGCTGTGAGTATGCAGATCGGCTGCTTTCCCTCAAGTAGGGAGAGTGAAAAAAGCTGCTTTTCTTCTCAGAGCCAGGCCGGGCAATGTCAGTGAGAGCCGTTGAGCATGAGATGGCATGACCCAGCCCACCCGTTCACTATCTCAACTTTTCTGCTCCAGAGACTTAAGCAGGGCAGGCTGGGAAGGAGCTGGACAGGACGGGTCCCAGAGGCATCACGGCGATGCTGCTCCTTTGTCTTTAGTCGGGTCTGTTCTGGGGAGCAGAATGGGGGGCCATGCCAGTGGCAAGGGTTGGAATGCAGGGAGCTGATCACGTGTGACGGAAGCAGTTCAGTCCCACGTAAGACAAGCGCAGGCACGATGATTAACAAGTAAAGTTGTAAAGAAAGAGAGAACGGAGTCAAGGTGAGAAAGACGGCAAGAGTAGGAGATGAATTAGGTCAGCTATTGGAAAGAAGAAAATAATGAAGAGGGGAGTTTGAGAGAGATTCGTTTAAGAGAGTGAGGGCGAGAAAGAAACAACCGGACGTGGGTAGATACCGAAGAAACGAAGAGGGGAGAGACAGAGTCCTGCGCACTCCTCCCCTGCCGCTAGGAGGGAGGGAGGAAGGAACACCCACAGCCCGTTGCCAGCAGCCGCACGGCTAAACCGGGAGAGCCCGGGGCGAAATAGGGAGGACTATTCAATGCTGCACCTTGTACGAGATGCATGCGGGGGGGAGGGGGTCTTTGGTGCCCAAAAGAAACTACACTCACCGCAAACAAAAGGCACGGCGTGAAAACCCGGTGTGCAGGGCAGCGAGGAGGACGCAGCGCTGGGGCGACACACGAGTAGTAGATGGAAATGTGAAACATGGTTACTAATTAAGATACAGGGCCTAACTAGGCGGGCAGCGCGAGAGAGCAACAGCAAGAAGATCCTCACGGCCAGACGATCCGTGAAAAAATGGCAGATGGGAGCTTCCAAACTTTTTCGGATTCGGGGGCGTGTTCCTGCTGTTCGAAAAAGGGCGTGGCTAAAAAGTGGAAAGAACAGCAAGGAACACGCCCCCGAATCTGAAAAAGACGGTGCCTATTTGGAGGGAAGGCTCTCTCCTCCAATGGCGGGCCTCCGTTTAGGAAGCCAGCCAATGGAGGAGAAGCAAAAAGAGAGGCGGGCTAAATAGCCACTCTAGAAAACATAAAATCTCCGACTTCCGGTTCTGCCTTCGGCAGACCGGTAGTCCTCGACCTAAAAACGGGGACAGGTCATAGACATAGAAGTAGGACTAAGGTTTGCAGTAACCATCGACATAAAAGTAGGACTATTTGACAGCTGTCATAGACATAGAAAAAGGACTACAATGACAGCTCCCTTCACAGACCGAGATGAAGCATTACAGACGACAAATCAGAGGTCTTTTATCGGCAGTAACCATTAATTCCATTTAAACAGACTTTTCCTCAACATTTGCTACAGTTGGTGACCACCCTGTGTTACAATATATCTTTCACCCAGGTCTCCTCTAGCAGAGCTAGTCAGACTTTATTACGATCACTTTCTCAAAGGTGCATGCAGGGTGTTTTTAGGTCCACAATAAACATGTAAAGTTCTACAGCAGTAATAGTTGTCTAGAGACAGTCTAACCGAAGAGCACTGCACCCCTGGCCAGTCGTCCCACTGGCACCAGCCTAACTCTTGTCCAACACCATTACATAAATATGAGGCATGCAATAAGTGTGTAAGAGGGGATATATTGCCTTTAATGACTTATAAACTCTAATTGACAAATAATACTTTACACTAATAAAACAGTTTCAGACGTCTAAAATGGTAGAATGAATAATATTAAACTGTAATAATAAAGCACATGTGTATGAAAAGTTGCAAGGATTCTTTAGGTTAAGAGATTGTGAAGAGACAGTGTTTAATCAAAGCTCTCCAAGTAAGAACACCACGTTTTGTTATATAGTTCTTCTCTGTCTGTTATGTGAAGGGTTGTCCTATTGAAGAGAGCAAGTGTTGGCATATCCACTGTCCTTATATCAATTGACACCTTGGATGAGGCTTTGCAGCTTTTAAGGGGTAGGGACCTGGTCAACATATGAGCTTTAACAAGGCTCATCTCTGAAATGAGGTCAGGAAGATAAATGAGGAAAACAATCATTGGCAGAGTCCATTGGATCTCCTAACACCATGGAGGCAAGTTACAAGACAATTTTTAAGGTACATCAGACACTTGACATTCAAAAATGATGTGGAAAAGATTATCTAGGGGAGCTTTACACCTTTAGCAAGAGGAATACTATTTTAGTAACTTTAGCAGAGTTCAATATTATTTCAAATTTTTTGTTGTTGAATTTACATTGTTTCAAGATTCATATTAGTTTTTGTCATTCCTCATGTGGGCTACATAATGACAGAGATTGTCATCAGAAATGCAATTATATATCTTAGAAGATCGTTAGGGGCCTAATTCAGAGTCCTGCGGTTGAGGTACTTAATCAGAAACGTGACTACCTTGTCTGCAAACCCCTCTGCTTGCCCACTCTATTTTGATTAGGGCAGGCTGCCTGCGTTCCAACAGCATTGCCCCTTCAGGCTCTGCTCCCGGAAATCTCACTTCGACTGCCCAGCAGAGTCTGGGCAGTTAGAGTAAACAGGGCCGGCTTTAGCGCTGGTGGCACCCAGTGCGACAATGTTCGTGGGCGCCCCCAATGGCCACCTCCACCACGGATTCTCCCACTATCATCCTTTTACAGTGACCAAGTCTCCATAACCACTCTCTCTCAGATTCTAGGAAATCGCAAATTACCACCAACTTGAAGTTGGTGGTAATTTGCGATTCCTTAAAGCAATATCGCAATTTGCGATGGCTACAAGACTAGTATTTAGGGAATCGTAAATTGCGATTCCCTAACTGCACTTGCAATTTAGTAATTGCAAATAATTGCGATTACCCATATTGTAAATTCTTAAAACTTGATACATTGCTAAACGCTTTTTGGATATTTCAAACAGGCCGATTCTGCGAATCTGCCCTTTTGCGATCGCAAAATGCGTTGATTCATCTGGCCCTAAAATTGTAGGAGTCACATGTCATCCATACTGGTAGGCAGTATAGTTTAGGAGTGCTTGGTGTGGAGAAGAACAAGCTCTGAGTCGAAAAAGAAACAGCATTGTTGGGAGTTTTCTTTAATATTAAGAATCCATTTCTACCCAAAGTAACCCTTTTTGCAACATTATTCAATGTTCTATACTTTGCAAAGTGTATGCAGTTCTGTGATGAAAGTTAATACCTCACTATCTTATATTAGGACTTTAAGTTATAAATTGCAAGTAACAAAAGAATGGCTCTTTTAAAAGCGGTAACCTGCTGATCTCGTCACATCATACGCACTCTGTAAACTACTTGCTGTTCTTTGCAGTGGGCATATTAACCGTCTGTGCTACCTTCACATAAGTCAAAATCCTCAACTACACAAAACTCTGATCTCTGGCCAGGAAGAACATTAATCACAGGAGTTATCTTGACATTTTTGTGAGGCCCCGAAAAGAAACGCGGCATCAGGTGCTTTAAAAGCAGAATAAAGTTGCAAACAGGGGCCCCCAGGAAGCCAGCACCCGGTGCGATGGCACCTGTCGCACCGTCCTAAAGCTGGCCCTGAGAGTAAAGGCATCAGACGGTCTCAATTATTTAGAGTCAACAATATGATGTGCCCTTCTTTCCATCACTGCCCAACAGAATCTGGGGGTCACAAACAGTAAAACAAATAATCATACCCAACACCGAGAGATAAAACTCTCAGGGTGTGGGGGCATTTTTGTATTGTTTAGAATAATCTTCCACTTTAGAAGTTTGTTTCGAATAAACAAATACGTTTGGAGCGCGGTCAACAGAAACATGGCGGGCATGCACCAAACGTTTTGAGCAACAAAGATCACTGCAGGGCTGAAGGTGTTCTCTTGATAAGGTGTCAGGCCAGACTGATGGAGGCAATGACCGATGGCTGCCACGTCACGATGACGTAGGTGGCGCTGCGTGGACAAAGAGAAGGGAAATCCCGAGAGAAAATGTCTCTCTTCAAAGGATTTCCCTTCCTGTTACAGTGCTCACCTCAGTGAAGTCACACGCAGTGCAAACAGAGCATGCGCGCAACCGGAAAGGTGAAAAACCGGGACATTTCTGTGTTTAACCCGGACACTTTTCTAAAACAGGGACATTTGACTCATTTGGAGAAAAGTTTTGGGACACGGGGACACTTCTCTAAAAACGGGGACCGTCCGGGGAAAACCGGGACGTCTGGTCACCCTATCCTGGAGTGAACACTTCTCTCTCTCGTTTTACTGATGGGAAAGCGAATGTGGACTTTTTACGGGTGTCCCCTATGGTCACGCTCCAGGCGTGAGTACATGGACCCCAAGATAGCAATACTCAAATACTTGGGCAGAGGTCACTGTGGGGTCCACAGGCCCTTCCCAGAGGTAACTCCACTCTAGAACCTTCTCAAGGAAGGCTGATTCTAGCTTCTACACCAATCAGCTTACATATCTGTGACGTACCTGGTGCCCTTCCAACCAGACCGTCGTGCCACCCCCCAACGGCAATGAAACATGTCCAGGGTCCCTGCTCCGCCCGCCTGCAAAGGGCACGTCATGCCCTGCTGTGTTACACTGCAGCTGGCAAACTAACAACCAATTGATACATAAGGCAGATGTTCGGTGGTGAACTGGTCAATTTCGTCCAGTTATTGACAACCATCAAATTGAATAATTACTACCCCTGCCCAACCTTGACTTCTTCAGCTGAAATATGAACTTTAAATCATTAGCTGCTACGAAGGGCTGCTGAACCGTTAAAGATTGCATGGGGGGCTTAAATTAAGTGCCTCACGGGTCCCAGAGGCATCTGCAGTCTCCTGGTGGTGATATCAGTGAACGTCTCGTCCTCTTCTGGGCATCAAGGTGTCTGCCCATCTGAAGCCCAGAAACATGCTCCATGGAGGCCTCCCAGCCATAGATTGTACATTCGCTTTCTGGTAACCCTGACCTGCAGGTGAGGGGCCCCCCTCTTGGTGTTACCGACCTGGACTAGCCTTTTAGGGCTTCTGCATGGTGGCTCCGAGGCCTTCACCCGCTGAAGACCACCCCCCGTAAAGGTCACTGCAGGTTTTCATTCCTTCACGTATCAGTCTGCACAGCGTTCCCAAAAATGCCACGGCTTTTGTTTACAGTGTTAATTCCTCGCAGAAACACTCCACAGTGCCATACAGGAGTTCCTGGAATTAATATAAATTTCGAATTCCTTGAGCAAAACATTCAAAGAGTTTTTCTGGCTGATTTTCTGCACGAAAAAGGTTCGAATTCAGCAGATATTTGCGTCTGATAAACTATTACCCGCGCAAATAGCCAGTATTATTACAATTTTGGACGCAGCGTTGCATTTTTTTCTCTAACCAGGCAAATTGGGTTAAATGCTCAGAAAATTGCTTTCTGCAAATTTACCGAGGGATTTCACACTTCCCGACTCTCTAACTCTTCCAAATAAACGTGCGAAACTTTTGTCTTCGGCAAACAAATTATCGCGCTGCTTTACTCACAAATTTTCTCTCGAGCACTTCTTTCCCCTGGACTCAAAGGAAATATCATGAAGCCAATTTACAAAACCACCACTGGGTGCAAAAAAGAGGATTATTGTGCCCGAGAAGAAAATGCTGTTTCGAATAAAGAGCCCCGCCAGGACCCGGCGGTTTTCCACTCAGTCGAGCGGAAAAGCCTCCCGCTTGGTTGACTTTTCCGCGTGACTATATCAGAGTTGGGGGTGGGTCGGAATGTTCCAGAATGCAGTAAGGGGTGAGCTTGCCGTGCAAAATGGCGCACACAACTACGCATCTAAGGGCTTATTTACAAGCCCCTTGCGCCACTCGTGCGTCACTTTTCCCATATTAACATGACGGAAAAGTGGCGCAAGAGGCTTGTAAATAAGCCCCCTAGAATTTTTAGGTATTCACCCAACTTTACAGTGTAGGACACGTCCTGCCCTGGAAACAAAAAGGAAAGCTCTGAACATTGAACATGTTCAGAGACGTTTTAAGGCGGGGCAGAGTGGGCAGTGGCCCAGGGCTCCCACCTTCCACGGGCCTCTCTCAGGGGAAGTGAACTTTCTCTGTCTCGACTCTATGGGGCCGATTTACAAGCCCCTTCCGCCACTTTTGCGTCACTTTTCCCATGTTAAAAGTGACGCAAAAGTTGCGCAAGGGGCTTTTAAATCTGCCCCTATGTGTCTCTATCTGAAACTCTCTCATTCTCTCTGCCTAACCCTACCTCTAACTCTGTATCTGTTTGCCCAGGACCATTTTAGGGATTTTGGGGGCCTCGGGCAAGGTATATTTCATTTTTTTAAACACATTTGTATTTGTACTTTTTTACATATATATTGGCAATTCAAACAGTGACCTTTGCCATCATTACAGGAGCCAGGCACATGTTTACCTTTGTTGATTGACCCCACTTCAGAATCTCTGGAATCATGAGGGCTTCTATTTTGCAGAAACTGGGTATGAAAATTCAAAGTTGTTCTGAAAAAGGGCCCCAAACTATGGGGCAGATTTATGAAGTCTGGCGCATCTCTGCTAATCAGCAGAGATGCGCCAGAAGAGTTGCGACACATCTGCCCACCCGTTCGCCACCATTGAGGCGCCGCATTTACAATGCGGCGCACCGCGGCACTCGGATGGGCAGATGCGTGACGCATCTCCTGTCGGAAAGGCGGCGCATTGCTGGAGTTGCGTCGCAAGCGCGATGCAGCTCCAGCAAGGCTCGGGGGTGCCCTATCCTTTACATGCTGCGTCAATCCTTACGCCTGCTTCAGGCAGGCGCAGGGTTTTGACGCAGCATGACCTTAAAAGTGACTGAGTGAAATCTTGTAGATTTCACTCAGCCACTTTTAGGAGGCGTTCCTGCGCCGGAACGCCCCCCCCCCCCCCGCTCCAGAACGCCTACATGTGGCGCAGGGCTTTACAACGTGACGCATCTGCCAGATGCAACACGTTGTAAACACCCCGCAGCATGGCGCAGGATTTGCGCCACCGCTGCGTCACAAAAGTGACGCAACGGCGTCGTAAATGAGGCGCGAGGGGCTCATAAATCTACCCCTATGTCTTGTCAAGGTCCCCTGCCTATCAATGATACATTCACTCCATCTTGTGTATGCAGAATGTGACATCTTAGTTGAGTGTTGGACCCTTTCACACCCCCTGACTGTCAAGTCCAGCTCTAACCACGCGATGTAAGTCTAGGGTGGGCACAAGATGACTGAATGCACAAGACAGTCCGACACTGTGTCAGAAAGGTGAAAAGCAAGGTGTGCCTGTCACTGTGACAGCTCAGTGGTAGGAGGGAAGTAGCCACAGGGCTGCTACAACACTCTCTCTCTCTCTCCTCTCTCTCTCTCTCTCTCTCTCTCTCTCTCTCTCTCTCTCTCTCTCTCTCTCTCCCTCCCTCTCTCTCTCTCTCTCTCTCTCTCTCTCTCCTCTCTCTCTCTCTCTCTCTCTCTCTCTCTCTCCTCTCTCTCTCTCTCCTCTCTCTCTCTCTCCTCTCTCTCTCTCTCTCCTCTCTCTCTCTCTCTCTCTCTCTCTCTCTCCTCTCTCTCTCTCTCTCTCTCTCTCTCTCTCTCTCTCTCTCTCTCTCTCTCTCTCTCTCTCTCTCTCTCTCTCTCTCCTCTCTCTCTCTCTCTCTCTCTCTCTCTCCTCTCTCTCTCTCTCTCCTCTCTCTCTCTCTCCTCTCTCTCTCTCTCTCTCTCTCTCTCCTCTCTCTCTCTCTCTCCCTCACTCTCTCTAGGAGTAATAACCACAAGCCCCTACATGCGTAGCAGCATGTAGCATCAACACAGACGCTGCTGGCACATAGATTTGCGCCTGGCCATTCAGGTGATCTCCTGGCAAACACCTGCGCTGCTGTGAAGCAACGGTAAGGTACGAAGACACGCATGCACAGAGAAAACCCCATCAAAATGATTGTACCGCACACATGTCATGTTGCATAGCGTGCGAGAATTCAACTAATCCTTTCACCTAGATGTATCTAGTTACTCCAAGAAGACAAGACTCATAAGGGTCCCAACTAACTCCATACACAGCTGGCAGGCTCTACATTACAACAGCACAAGGCAGTCGCCTTTGGTGCCACCGTCAAAAGGGCACCCAATTGACTCAACACTCACCCAATATGGCCCAATTAAAAGTGGAGGGGTCAGCAATGCATAACAAATTCATGCACAACCCGCATTAAGAGGATCTACTTATGCACATGAGGAACAAAGGAGGGACCCTCGTGGCAAAGGGACCGATGCCCCCGAAAAACCTTGATGTTCCCTTGACGCCTCAATGGAGCCAAAATATGTTAAGGAAAGATCTCAAAGGGGCCTGTTTAGAGAATCCTTTGGTGGTTAGCAGATCACAGAGGGGTATCGCCTCTTCTTCTGAAGGGACCGTGCTCTGGCCTCAACAAGCTTTATGCTCAGGCTAACTCTGCCATCTCCTAGGCACAGCCAGAAGCTCTCCTACCCAAGAAGCCCGTGAGCTGAGCATCCAGAGGGACTCCTGGTTGGACATTCCCACAGGACCATCTTGTACCAGTGAGTACATCTGGCATCCTCTGCGATTGTCCATGTCCATCAGTCAGATGGAAGAGCCCACAGAACTACCAGGATGCACTCCAGAAAACTCCATGTAAAATAAACTCAGCTGCGAGGATAACAAAGCAGCTCAACTCAGGGCCTACACCCAGTACAAGACCAGTCAATGCAAACATGAAATCATATGCGACGTGACCGCGGTGATCCCTGCAAGACAAAACCCCTCTTAATAGCAACAATTCCCCTCCTCTGAGCAGCAGTTCCCTGCATGATACCACTGATGTAATCCATACCATAATCTACAGCATAGGAGCTGCCAAGAAACAGAAAAGCACTTCACAAATTACTATTGGTCTCCCTAATGTTGACAGTGATCTGCCATGTGATATCAAACCCTGCTACATGGCGTCTATACCCAGCCACATGACAGCCGTACACTGCCATATGATGGTTGTACCCTTCCACCAGTTGTACCCTGCCAGATGACAGCTGTACTCTGCCACATGACAGTGGTACCCTTCCATGAGCTGTACCGTGCCAGGCGAAAGATGTGCCCTGCCTCATGACAGCTGTACCCTGCTAGATGACAGCTGTGCCCTGCCACATGACAGCTGTGCCATGCCACATGACAGCTGTACCCTACCAGATGGAAGCTAACCCCTGCCCCATGACAGCTGTACCCTGCCACATAATGGTTGTACCCTTCCACCAGCTGCACCCTTCCACCATCTGTAGCCAACCAGATGACAGCTGTACTCTGCCACATGACAGCTGTACCCTTCCACCATCTTTACCCTACCAGATGACAGCTGTACTCTGCCACATGACAGCTGTACCCTTCCATGAGCTGTACCGTGCCAGACAACATGTTTGCCCTGCCCCATGACAGCTGCACCGTGCCACTTGACAGCTGTACCCTGCCAGATAACATCTGTGCCCTGCCCAATGACAACTGTACCCTGCCACATAATGGTTGTACCCTTCCACCATCTGTACCCTACCAGATGACAGTTGTGCATTGCCCCATAACAGCTGTACCCTGCCACATGACAGCTGTACCCTGCCATAAGCTATACCATGCCACAGGATAATTGTGCCCAGCCACATGACGGCTGTACCCTGCCACATGACACCAACTGCACCATGCCAGATGACAGCTGTAATCCATATTTTGTAAAGGGCAAACATATCACCCCTTAATGTTTCAAGGTGCTGAGGGCCATCGGGGAGAATAAGTGAACATTTTCCCAGAGTTACCTGGTGCTGAGCTGAGCTGCCACCAGGGATCCCACTGTGAGCCCCACGCTCCAGAGTCAGCTGCTCTGGCAATGGTGCCACACCTCTCTCCTGCCCCATGACAGATGTACCATGCCAGATGACAGCAATGCCCTGCCCATGACAGCTGTACCCTGACACTTGACTGCTATTCCCTGTCATAAGCTGAACCCTGCCACAGGATAGCGGTAGCCAGCCACATGAAAGCTGTGCCTTGCCACATTACAGCTGTACCCTGACACATGACAGCTGTACCCTGACACATGTCAGCTGTACCCTGACACATGACCGCTGTACCTTGCCACCAGCTGTACCCTGCCATTTGACAGCTCTACCCTACCACAACCTACCCTGCCACAGGATAGCTGTGTCCAGCCACATGACAGTTATACCCTGCCAGATGTCAGCTGTGCCCTGCCACATGACAGCTGTACCCTGCCACATGACAGCTGTACCCTTCCACCAGCTGTACCCTTGCCATGTGACAGTTGTACCCTTCCTCCAGCTTTTCCCTGCCAGATGACAGCTATGCCCTGCCCCATGACAACTGTACCCTGCCAATTGACAGCGGTACCCTGCCACATGACAGATGTATCCTCACAGATGACAGATGTACCCTGCCACATGACAGCTATACCCTGCCACATGACAGGTGTGCCCTGCCACATGACAGCTATACCCTACCACATGGCAGCTGTACCCTGCCACATGACAGGTGTGCCCTGCCACATGACAGCTATACCCTGCCACATGACAAGTGTGCCCTGCCACATGACAGCTATACCCTGCCACATGGAAGCTGTACCCTGCAACCGCTGTACTCTGCCACATTACAGCTGTGCCCTGCCACATGACTCCTGTACCCTGCCAAAGCTGTACCCTGCCCCATGACAGCTTCGCCCTGCCACATGGCCGATGTATCCTGGCAGATAACAGCTGTACCCTGCCACATGACAGCTGTGCCCTGCCACTCGACAGCTGTACCCTGCCCCTTAACAGATGTACCCTGTCACAAGCTGTACCCCATCACAGGATAGCTGTGCAAGCCACATGACAGCTGCACCCTTCCACAAGATGTAGCCCGCCACAGGATAGCTGTGCCAGCCACATGACAGCTGCACCCAGCTACATGATTGCCTTGTCCTTCTGCATGACTTTACTGCTCTAGTACATGATTCCCCCCACCTACAAGTTAAAGGTGCCATAACATATGGCACACAGAATCTTCAAAGTACATTTAGGCCCTGCCACATGACATGAACACGATCCCATATGTTCTAAATGCTCTTTTCAATTCTAATAGTTCCCTCCCATGTGACATCAGTGCCCTTCACGTGACACCTGTGGCCTTCCACGCATTACGAGTGACTTTCCAAGTGACACTAGTGTCTATGACACGATTCCAATGCTGTCCCGCATGGATCCAGTTCCCAAGGGTTGTATTCACTTCAACAACATGTATGTTGTATAAGGGACATATAGCATTTGCTAAAGTCATCACGGGTGTGCTAGAGTCAAAGGGTCACTGCATTGCCACCTGATAATATGTTTTCATTGGTCACAGGTGAAATTAAAATCCTGCTGGTGCTTTCTGCGTAGTTTTGGGAACTTCACATTACATCAATTACCTGAAATTACGCCGTTAGACCACATTGCGTGATTACACCTCAGTTTGTGACATACATTTTAGCACAGGAGCTTGAGAATAATTTGAACAAGAATTTCGAGTGGCTGCGTTTCAGCAGCATTTGTGTTTTAAGCACATTTTTAAGCATGAAATGTGTCCTCTCGTAAACGATTGATGCATGGACACATTTCTTGCTAAAGTGAGCACTAAATGTTGGATTTGTGTTTTGCATAAATACATGAAATGTTGCATAATTTCCCCAATATTTAGTGTAATTGCATGAAATCAAATTATACCGGTTCACACGCTGCTAATTAACAGTTTAATGGGATTGGCTTGTCCCTTTTTTATGTCCGTTCTCAGCCTGGAAGAACTGATTTGTATTGCATCACTTACCTCTGGTGTGGAAGGTCCATTCAGCCCTCTTTTGGGAGTTTTGCACAATCATCGTCTTTGGAAAAGCAGAGTCCAGAAGGGCATGAGTGAAATCACAGTGTGAAGGGAATCTGAGAACACCATGTGTGATCGGCAAGTGCCAGTACACAAGAGCAGCAAAGACTGAGACACGCACTTTACTGACATGGCAGTTGAGGGTGTCTTATACAACCACAAGCACGGAGGTGCACAGGAAGTGCACATGGCATCACAGAGTACCAGAAGGCCAATATACACAACCAAACATCATTGTGGGGCAGCAACACCACAAACAGGTGGGTAAACTGTGACCAGAAATGATGGAGGGGTGGAACCATTGCTATCAGCATTAGGGGTGGGCGGAATTTGCGAAATTCACTTGCGCAAACTATCGCGAAAATGTTAAAAATCTCCGCAAACACGCCGGAAATATCGCGAAGACGCGGAAGTTTTTTTCCTGCCTGTTCGCGGTATTTTTTGCGTGATCGCGGCTCGCCAACTTATCTGTGCGGTTGCTCGCGGGCGTGGCCATCTTTTTTTCACTTGTCCCGCCCGCTCGCGTTCGATATGACGTGCCCGCGTCCTCACGCTCTCGCTCGCGGTGGAGAATGACGTGTTCGAGATCTCAATTTTCTCATACTCTCGCGGTGCATGATCGCGAGAAGAACGACGTGATCGCGCGACAAATGACGTTAATGCGGGCGCGAACTGTCGCGAGACAGCGCAAATGGCTACCAACAATCCAACATCTCGTGGAGAACGCGACCGGATCGGGAAAACTTGTCGGCGAACGCGGGGATTCAGGTAAGGCGATCGTGCGCACGCTAGAATGTATTTTTTTACAGCGCGAGAAAGAAAAAAATTACCGGTAAAATGCGGATTGTGGAAATTTTGACATTTTCGCGCTTTCCGCGGAACGTGAAAATACCAAATTATCGTAATTTCTCGAGCGGAACGGAATTTTGGCCCAGGCCTAATCAGCATGACAAACCCATGATTTTCATATGGGTGAGTAGCACAGAGGGTCTGGAGGGGGAGGGTTGTGTAATCTAGTACCAAGCTGGGAAGAATAGCCCCAGTGCAACGGCGAGACACATAGCTCACCACATGTGCGTGGGGCACCCGGCGCTAAATCAGTTGTAGAGGACCTAATGCTGGGTCAGGGTTTTGTACGTCAGAGAGCAGCAGACCTACTGCGATCTATTGAAAGTCATCCTATGAGCTCAGCTGATAGGAAGGAAAGATCATGTATGTACCAACCCATGAAACAAGTCCCAACACGGCCATGTACCACAACGTCAAGAGTGCTCCTACCGCCCAGTAAATTTCCGCTTGCTCCTCCACTATAACCCACACAAAATCACTACTACTAGTAATACTACTACCACTACTACTACCGCTAACCACTACTAATACCACTACTGCTACTACCAGTACCACTTCTACTAGTAGTAGTAATACTACTAATAATAATAATAACCTTAATAGTTATAATTGCCCTTGGAGCGCTCCAGGAAAGGAAGCCGCTGGGGCATTAGTATGGGGGGGGCATTAGTATGGGGGGGCATTAGTATTGGGTGTTCATGTTCCCAGCTCAATGGTGCACATTTTATCTAAATCACTAGGGCTTCTGACCTATCTGAACCTATGATCTCTTCTGCCAATGAGCTCTCTTCGCATGATTCCTTTGGCAATGATGACGTCATCGGGCGACCCCTGTCCTGCCCCTGGCCGCTCGTGTTGAATCTGCGCACGAGACGCTGCCAGGGCGGAGCTCCGGGGTGTTCAGGTACCTGGAGCGTCATGGAGCCCACCTGCTTATCCCACCATGCCCACTGAGGCTCCGGGGCTTCTCTCCGGGCATCATGAGTGCCAGGAGGACTCTGCCAACTCTGACAGCTGGGCCAGACCCAGAGCACCCCTGGCACCTGGATCGTGGCGAGTATAATCTGGCACAGACACCCTGTGATCCCGTAACGGGAATACGGGAATAGGGGGGGGGGTGGAGAGCACAAAGGGGGGGGGGGGGGAGGTGTAATCTAGTGGCCACAGCTCTTTAAAGATGAACTCGGACAGCAGCTTCACCTGCCGCAGGTGTGACTTTAGCTGATATAACTGCTGTCAGCTGGTGACACCGCCAAGAGGCTTGTCGTCAAGGCACTACTAGCGATAGTAAATCTGGTTACCAACCTGTTTCAGCCCTCGATGTTTATGCCGCATAGCGGTCTTGCAGCTGATAGTGTCACATACAACCTATACACGGCCGATGACTAAATATTCTTTGTGCCGATTGTTTGCACCTGGCTTCATTGCGCTATATGAGTTAGCGCTAAACCAGGCATGCTACTTCGTGCATGTGACTGAGCATGAATTCCTGGGGTCTTGTGCTGCTTCAGTCCATTATACCCCCTTTGCACTATGCAATGTAAAGCTGTTTGGTGTTGTATTTGCGTCAACGTTTGAGCGTAAAAGGTAGTTATAGCAGTAAACGAGGGTCCTAGCGCCGGCGCGTTGCGCAAATCACTTCCTTTGCTCACGGATTCCGTCCGCAGCGCATTTGTGGATTCAGAAAACAACTGAGAGGGGCTCTAGGGCCGGGGGGCTAATCTTCACCGTAGGGTGCCTCTGTGACGCAGACCAGCAGCAACAACGTCACCGGGACACAAGCAGACCACAGCCCAAGCCAAAGCGTCCCTCGTAGAACATGCTACATATGTGCAGTCTGCAACTAAACATACATGAATATCTATGATCACTCTGGAGCGTTGGGGTGCTACGCTGTCCCTTGCGTGCTGCACGGTACAAACTCTGGGTAGCATCAAGGGGAGGGAGCTAGTGCCCCCCAAAATCTATGCTTTGCTGCCTGTATCGTAACTCACACGCTGCGAGGACGTACTGAGCAAACACCAGTGTGGCCGAACTTACGTCTGTATCCGATTTACGTCAGTATTGTGAGGCTGCCTTCCTTCATCCATGCACTGGGCTCTCCAGACCAGATGCACCCGTGCAAAACGCGAACCGAATTAGTACCAAGGGGCAGAATTATCAACATGTGGCATCTCTTGCGCCACAAATACGAAGTCAGTTTTATCAAGCCGCGCAAAGCCACCTTGTGTAGCTCTGCATGTCTTGATAAATGCACAGTAATGCAGTGCGGTGCAAATCGCAGCTTTGCTTTATTCTGCTCCAGGGCGGCATTCCATGGGTGGCGCGGTGCTAATCGCAGCTTTGCTTTATTCTGCTCCAGGGCGGCATTCCATGGGTGGCGTGGTGCTAATCACAGCTTTGCTTTATTCTGCTCCAGGGTGGCATTCCATGGGTGGTACGGTGCTAATCGCAGCTTTGCTTTATTCTGCTCCAGGGTGGCATTCCATGGGTGGCGCGGTGCTAATCGCAGCTTTGCTTTATTCTGCTCCAGGGCGGCATTCCATGGGTGGCGCGGTGCTAATCGCAGCTTTGCTTTATTGTGCTCCAGGGCGGCATTCCATGGGTGGCGCGGTGCAAATCGCAGCTTTGCTTTATTCTTGTGGGACACCCCCGCGCCGCACGGCCACCTGCTGCTGCGTGTGCCCCTTGCTTCCTTGTGCCTCGCTGCTGCCTCGTTCCGGACTGCCGCCGCTGCGGTTGTTTTGTCCTTTGTTTAACGCGAATTTGTGCCTGATTGTCTTTAACCCGTTTTTTCCCTTGTTTTGACCATTCTTTGTGCCTGTTTCGCTGTATTCCGTTTCCCCGTGTTTTGCCTCCTTCCCTGGTTGCCCGCCGCCCTCCGCCCTCCCTTCCCGCCAAACGCCGCTTTTCCCCGCCCTTTCTTGTATTCTGTACCCTCCCCGCTCCCGCCTCCCAGCTGCTCCGCCCACCCGCGCACTTGGCCTCAAAAGGCGACCGTGCGACGCAGGTGAGTGTGACCCACTTGTGGGACACCCCCGCGCCGCACGGCCACCTGCTGCTGCGTGTGCCCCTTGCTTCCTTGTGCCTCGCTGCTGCCTCGTTCCGGACTGCCGCCGCTGCGGTTGTTTTGTCCTTTGTTTAACGCGAATTTGTGCCTGATTGTCTTTAACCCGTTTTCCCTTGTTTTGACCATTCTTTGTGCCTGTTTCGCTGTATTCCGTTTCCCCGTGTTTTGCCTCCTTCCCTGGTTGCCCGCCGCCCTCCGCCCTCCCTTCCCGCCAAACGCCGCTTTTCCCCGCCCTTTCTTGTATTCTGTACCCTCCCCGCTCCCGCCTCCCAGCTGCTCCGCCCACCCGCGCACTTGGCCTCAAAAGGCGACCGTGCGACGCAGGTGAGTGTGACCCACTTGTGGGACACCCCCGCGCCGCACGGCCACCTGCTGCTGCGTGTGCCCCTTGCTTCCTTGTGCCTCGCTGCTGCCTCGTTCCGGACTGCCGCCGCTGCGGTTGTTTTGTCCTTTGTTTAACGCGAATTTGTGCCTGATTGTCTTTAACCCGTTTTTTCCCTTGTTTTGACCATTCTTTGTGCCTGTTTCGCTGTATTCCGTTTCCCCGTGTTTTGCCTCCTTCCCTGGTTGCCCGCCGCCCTCCGCCCTCCCTTCCCGCCAAACGCCGCTTTTCCCCGCCCTTTCTTGTATTCTGTACCCTCCCCGCTCCCGCCTCCCAGCTGCTCCGCCCACCCGCGCACTTCGCCTCAAATGGCGACCGTGCGAACGCGCAGCGGTCACGCGCAGCGGGCGCGCCGATTGTGCGCCGAAGGCGCGCCAAAGGTAAGCCCGTCTGCGCCCGTCCGCGACCGGATCGCGACCAGCGCCAGGACCCCTGGCCCACGAGGACCCCGACCGACCCGCCTGACGTACTCCGCCGCCACCCTCACCGCACTCAACACCGGCCGACTCCCTGATTGTCACCAAGCCACTCCAAAACGCACCCACGGACCCTTCAGCTGCCACGCCTGCAAGTTCTCCAGCATCCGGACCAGCCCCGTTCCAGCACCCGCCAAGTCGAATACCAGCAGCACCCACCTCAAGTGCATCCTGCTCAACACCCGCTCCGTCCACAGACACGCCATCGAACTCTGGAACCTCCTAGACGCCACAGCCCCTGACGTTGCCTTCCTCACGGAGACCTGGATGAACGCCTCTTCAGCTCCCGACATCGCCATCGCTATCCCAGAGGGCTACAAGATCGTCCGGAGGGACCGAAACGCCAACCAGATGGGAGGAGGCATCGCCATCATCCACAGGAACACCATCCGTCTCACGACCAGCACCGACAACACCCTGACCACCGCCGAACACCTGCATTTCCAGATCCACACCGACCCGAAGACCACCCTCAGAGGCACCCTGATCTACCGACCCCCTGGACCACGCACGCAATTCAGCGAGGACATCGCCGACTTCGTCAGCCCGCATGCCCTCCCCTCCGCTGACTACATCCTCCTGGGAGACCTCAACTTCCATCTGGAGAACAACAACGACCACAACACCAGCGCCCTGCTCGACAACCTCGCCAACCTGGGACTCAAGCAACTGGTGTCCACCCCCACCCACCTCGCCGGACACACACTCGACGCCGTCTTCTCATCCAGCACAGACATCGACTTCAGCCACGCCACAGAGCTTCATTGGACGGACCACAGCTGCGTCCACTTCACCTTCAAGAGAACGACGACCCACCAACACCAGCAACACACCGCCCGCAGAAGCTGGAACAAGATCACAGCAGACCAGCTCGCAACCTCCCTGAGCCAACACCCTCCGGCCAGCTCAGCGAACCCCAGCCAGGCCGCCGATAACATCACGAAGTGGATCAGCAACTGCGCGGACGAGCTCGCCCCGCTGAGGACCCCGCCCAACAGACCCGGCAGCAAGAAGGCCCCATGGTTCACCGACGAACTCAAGAGCTCCAAGAAGAACTGCCGAGCCCTCGAGAAAGTCTGGAAAAGGGACCCGACACCGGACAACAGGACCTCCTACAAACTGGCCACCCGGAAACACCACCAGCTGATCCGCGCCGCCAAAAGAACAGCATTCAAGGACCGGCTGGACAACAACGCACACAACAGCAAGGAACTCTTCAACATCGTGAAAGAGCTCTCCAACCCCAACGCAGGAAACAACGACATCACCCCATCACAAGACCTCTGCAACTCCCTCGCCTCATACTTCCACAACAAGATCACGGACATACACAGCAGTTTCAACAACCAACCAACGCACACCACGGCCGACCAGCCACCCCCCCCCACCACCACCCTCCACGCCTGGACCCCGATCAGCACAGAAGACACCATCCGCACGATGAACTCCATCCACTCCGGATCACCAACCGACCCCTGCCCTCACCACGTCTTCAACAAGGCCGACGCTGTCATCGCACCCCACCTGAGAGACATCATCAACACATCCTTCGACACCGCCATCTTCCCTGAAAGCTGGAAACACGCCGAACTCAGCGCTCTACTCAAGAAACCAACAGCGGACCCCACCGACCTCAAGAACTACCGCCCCATCTCGCTTCTCCCGTTTCCAGCCAAAGTCATCGAGAAAACCGTCAACAAGCAGATGGCCGCCTTCCTCGAGACGAACGGATCCCTCGACCCCTCACAGTCCGGCTTCCGAGCCAAACACAGCACCGAGACCGCCCTCATCGCCGCCACAGATGACATCCGAGCCCTGATGGACAACGGAGAAACAGCGGCCCTCATCCTCCTAGACCTCTCCGCGGCATTCGACACGGTCTGCCACCGCACCCTAATACGGCGCCTCAGCAACATCGGAATCCAGGACAAGGCGCTGGAATGGATCATCTCCTTCCTCAACGGAAGAACACAGCGAGTCCGCCTACCACCATACAAGTCAGAGGCCTCCGAAGTCATCTGCGGCGTCCCCCAAGGATCATCCCTGAGCCCCACCCTCTTCAACGTCTACATGAGCCCCCTCGCGGCCATCGTACGCAAACACCACCTCAGCATCATCTCCTACGCCGACGACACACAGCTGATCCTCTCCCTGACCAACGACCCCGCCGCCGCCAGAGCCAACCTGCACGAAGGGATGAAAGAGGTAGCCGAGTGGATGACGACCAGCCGCCTGAAACTGAACTCGGACAAGACGGAAGTCCTCATCCTGGGCCCTTCACCCTCCGCCTGGGACGACTCCTGGTGGCCCCCCGCCCTGGGCACCGCACCCAAACCAACTGACCATGCACGAAACCTGGGCTTCATCCTGGACTCCTCCCTCTCCATGACCAGACAAGTCAACAGCGTCTCCTCGGCGTGCTTCAACATCCTACGCATGCTACGGAAGATCTTCTGGTGGATCCCCACAGAGACCAGGAAGACCGTCACCCAGGCCCTCGTCACCAGCCGACTGGACTACGGCAACGCCCTCTACGCCGGGACCACCGCCAAGCTCCAGAAGAGACTCCAGCGGATCCAAAACGCCTCAGCCAGACTCATCCTCGACATCCCACGATCCAGCCACATCTCCGGACATCTGAGAGGCCTTCACTGGCTCCCCGTCAACAAGAGAATCACATTCCGCCTCCTCACCCACGCACACAAAGCCCTACACGACCAAGGCCCGAGCTACCTCAACAGCCGAGTCAACTTCTACGCTCCCAAACGCCACCTCCGATCAGCTAACCACGCCCTCGCCGCTGTCCCCCGCATCCGAAGAGCGACTACAGGAGGAAGATCCTTCTCCTACCTGGCCGCCAAGACCTGGAACTCCCTCCCGTCCGACCTGCGCCTGACCCAAGACCACCTCTCCTTCAGGAAGAAGCTGAAGACCTGGCTGTTCGAGCAGTAGCGGCACCACCCCTCCCCAGCGCCTTGAGACCCTACGGGTATGTAGCGCGCTCTATAAGTGTCACTGATTGATTGATTGATTGATTGATTGATTCTGCTCCAGGGTGGCATTCCATGGGTGGCGCGGTGCAAATCGCAGCTTTGCTTTATTCTGCTCCAGGGCGGCATTCCATGGGTGGCGCGGTGCTAATTGCAGCTTTGCTTTATTCTGCTCCAGGGCGGCATTCCATGGGTGGCGTGGTGCAAATCGCAGCTTTGCTTTATTGTGCTCCAGGGCGGCATTCCATGGGTGGCGCGGTGCAAATCGCAGCTTTGCTTTATTCTGCTCCAGGGCGGCATTCCATGGGTGGCGCGGTGCTAATTGCAGCTTTGCTTTATTCTGCTCCAGGGTGGCATTCCATGGGTGGCGCGGTGCAAATCGCAGCTTTGCTTTATTCTGCTCCAGGGCGGCATTCCATGGGTGGCGCGGTGCTAATCACAGCTTTGCTTTATTCTGCTCCAGGGCGGCATTCCATGGGTGGCGCGGTGCAAATCGCAGCTTTGCTTTATTCTGCTCCAGGGCGGCATTCCATGGGTGGCGCGGTGCAAATCGCAGCTTTGCTTTATTCTGCTCCAGGGCGGCATTCCATGGGTGGCGTGTGGGCGTTCCCACCCATCCACCAATGGGTTTTGGCGCATTCCCAGATTCACCATTACTGGCAGACCTGGGAATGCATCAGCATTCTCTGCCTCCCCAGGTGAGCCATAACAAGGAGAAATATCTTTATTTCGTCCCACTTTTTCCCTTTTGTGCAGGAAGGTGTACCTTCTGCACAAAAACAATCCTGCCTGCAATTCAGGCATCCTGGCACCATGCCCCAAGGGTGCCTGTGTTGGCGTTGGAAAGCCAAGAGTGCGCCAGCGCAAGTAAAGAATGGGAATGCGCAGTATAATCAGGGCCGGACTGGCCGTAGCGGGCACCGGGCAATCCCCCGGGGCGCCGCACGGGTGGGGGCCGGTTTTGGACCCCTGGGGGCCGTTTTTTTGTTACAGGGACGTTTTTGCAGCATAGCTGCAAAATCGGCCCTGTAACAAAATCGGCCGAAATCGGCCCTGGCGAAGAGCTCGGCGGCCCCCCTAAGCAGCGAGATCGCGTTGATAAATCGCCCCCAAGTTAACTCAGGTCAGGTAAAGCGTGTGGCAGCGGGGTGGCACGGGCTGCTGTGCTCCCGGTGTGGGGGGTCCTCTACGGCGGGGTCAGGTGTGTATGGAAATGTTTGTAGACACGTGTATGAGCTCGTGTTTTTGTACTCCCATGTTTGAGTAGCTGTCCCTGCAGCGCCTGTTTTCACCCCCCCCCCCCTCCATACACCATCCAGCCGTATGCCCCGCCCGTGCCCTCCGCCCCACTGGCCTGGAAGGGAGTCATCAGATATGCATTTCAATGGGAGCTCTGCTCATCAGCGCGCAGCTGCGGGCAGATCTGTCTTGCTGTAATGTAACCAATACTTCCGCCTAAATTGGTGAACAGGGACTCTTAGCCCAGCTCAGTTAAACGCGCCATCATTAGCCGGCTCTGCAGGGACCACTTCACGCCGTCGACGCACATCCATCCGCGCGAGGCGCGCGGGCCTTGATTTAAGGCAGCCAGTGTTTGTTTTCGGATCTAGTCAGCGTCTCCTCTCATTATCTCAGAAAGATGGACGTGCAGCGATGGGGCCCGGAGCCAAGAGTCCGTGCACGCAGGGCCCCGTTCACCACACTCACCCTCAGACGCGGGTGAACACCAGATGCAAAGACTTGAACGCACACAAATGTACTTTACAACAGTAGCTTTGGAAGGAGCTGTTGTTCCCTTATTTTTTCACTGGAAGGCCACACACCTCCTTTCCGCCCCTTCCTTCCCTTCCTCATATTGTTTCCTCTCCCAGTACAGCGGGCTTTGCCACTCTCTGCCCATTTCAGTGGAAGAGCAGGTGCCAGTCTAGAGGGCTCAACCCAAGCCACAAGTTTAGGATGTCGGACTCACATAAATGTACATACAAGGAACGTAATGGGTCACATTTACTAGGTAAGGAGGAATCCTCAAAATCCACATTGGACCCAGCCCTCCTGAGCGTAGGTTGGGCACCCCTGCATTGCGCATGCGTATTTATACTTTACTTTGACTCTGTACAGCACTCCGCTGCGTTGTGGCTAGGCATGACTATAGAAATGCTACATACATGCATGCCTACATTACCCACTGGCAGCTTTTCCATACTCAAGGCATTTTTAGGTCACGCCTACGGAGGGCGCATGCGCTGCATAGGAAAGACACCTTTAGGAATCGGCACAGCTTTGCTGGCACAAACGTGCACGCGTTGCATTGCTTCCAGTGACAACGAGTGCACGTCTGGCGATTCCCTTGCGGGAGCAAGCTTTTCACCATGTGTTCTCAATTATCGCTCCTGGTGCCGCTCACTCTCGCAAGGGAAACGCTTTTACTTTTGTCAACAGTTTTTTTTTACTTGAGGCGCGCACGCTTGTTTTAATTCCCCGGGTGCTTGTGTTGAGAGGAGGTTTCCTGAGGCGCAGAGTTTCAGCCTTCCCGTCAGGTGCCCGCGCTGCCCCATCAGTGAGTATAGGGGTTCCATAAATGAGTACAACCGCTTGAAAGTCTTGTTTTGAGCTCTGGTGTCTTTTGTGACCACACAGCTACAGGACTGCAGAGTCAGGTCCCCCCACTAGCAGCCTCCCCTTCCCCCACCCCCTTGGTAACTGGCAGACCCCTGTGCCGGAGTTCAGAGACAGATTAAAAACAAAGGGGAACCGGACATGCCCAACAATGGGGCGCAGCTTGGGAGAAACTTTTGTTAGCACAGACTACTAGAAAGTGTAAACCCAGCAAGGCGGGAAGAATCTTTCAAAATGGTCTGCTTGTTTGTGCTGTGAGACAGTAAATACCCGCTCATATAAGGCCTAAAAATCAGTGAAGTGTTCAACAATCTATGCTAGTTAGATTGGCACAAAATAACGGATTTGTATATAGCGCTTTATAACGCACGTCTGGTGTTTTGAAGCGCTATAGTCAGGTGTTATCAGTTTCGGACCTTAGCCTGCAGTGCTGGAACACAGCTTCAGTGAGCTAGGCTGTCTAGTGCACCTTTCACCCATGCCCTGGAGAGCGCCTTCTGCACGTCCCGTCCCGTTGAACGCTCGATGCATCGTCATCTCTTCCAGTCCGCGGTCTCCGGGGATCCAGGCCACGGTTTACCGCCCTCTCAAGTGGGACGAGCACTTTCGGAGTGGACAGTGACTGTCCACAGCCCGGGTGCTGCTTGCGAGTCCACAATGAGTGCAGCGCCTTGGAGCCCCTTTTCCTCCCACTTCCAAGCAACTTTCTGAAAGGTGGGCCACAGAAACCGGATTTTCCGCACCCAGACTCGGAATCTTATTGGAAACCTCAAGGACTGTTTGACCCCGACTGCACCATGGATCGCCCGGGAGTTTCTACCTGCAGACACCGGACCGTTCTCTTCATCCCACTTTCACTGCTTGTTTAGGACAAGTTTTCGTCTCTGCTGTTCTTGCTTATAATGCGCATATTATGTACACAAAATGTCTCGCGCATTAGGTTCACACGGTGTAGTGGTTGGAAAGATTTAATAATTAAGCGTTGAACTCTCCTAGATGTGACTGAGGTCCATGTGATATTACACCATCTACCATCCAGGGACGTTTATAAGGCATGACCAAAGTGGGCAATTGCCCAGGGCCCCACCTTCCAAGGGCGCCCCTGTGAAAGTGAACTTTCCCTCTGTTTGACCTACGCGCTCTCTCTCTCTCTCTCTCTCTCTGTCTCTCTCTCTCTCTCTCTCTCTCGCTCGCCCTCCTTCTCCCCCTCCCCCTCCCTCTCTCTCCCTCTCTCTCTCTCTCTCTCTCTCTCTCTCTCTCCCCCTCATCAGAGGGTATACATTTTTATGATTGCAATTATATAGCGCTTACTACCCCTGGTGAGGCGTCGATTTGGCAATTTGCAGGGAATGGTTTATAAAATTCAAATTTGTTCTGTACAGGTGCCCCCAAAATGTCTTTCCCAAGGCCCCAAAGACCCTAAGATGACACTACTACCACATTTTACTCCTGAGCGCCAAAGCTCGTAGCGCCACGCACAACCACCTACCTGATTTCGGGACTGCAGGGCTGGGCAGACTCTCTCGGATCCCTCTGCCTCCTTGCTGTTGTTCTCCCCTGCCGCCTCCTGTTACACCGAGGCCGCAGTTGGGGGGGGACTACAGCCCCCAGCATACACCCAGCGAACCGCCCACTTCCGGCGGACACCGCGCCCGGAGGCGCTATTTGAACAGAGGCTCCACCGGGGGAGCGGGGGGACCGCATTTTACTCCTGAGCGCCAAAGCTCGTAGCGCCACGCACAACCACCTACCTGATTTCGGGACTGCAGGGCTGGGCAGACTCTCTCGGATCCCTCTGCCTCCTTGCTGTTGTTCTCCCTTGCCGCCTCCTGTTACACCGAGGCCGCAGTTGGGGGGGGACTACAGCCCCCAGCATACACCCAGCGAACCGCCCACTTCCGGCGGACACCGCGCCGGAGGCGCTATTTGAACAGAGGCTCCACCGGGTGAGCGGGGGGACCGCATTTTACTCCTGAGCGCCAAAGCTCGTAGCGCCACGCACAACCACCTACCTGATTTCGGGACTGCAGGGCTGGGCAGACTCTCTCAGATCCCTCTGCCTCCTAGCTGTTGTTCTCCCCTGCCGCCTCCTGTTACACCGAGGCCGCAGTTGGGGTGGGACTACAGCCCCCAGCATACACCCAGCAAACCGCCCACTTCCGGCGGACACCGCGCCCGGAGGCGCTATTTGAACAGAGGCTCCACCGGGGGAGCGGGGGGACCGCATTTTACTCCTGAGCGCCAAAGCTCGTAGCGCCACGCACAACCACCTACCTGATTTCGGGACTGCAGGGCTGGGCAGACTCTCTCGAATCCCTCTGCCTCCTTGCTGTTGTTCTCCCCTGCCGCCTCCTGTTACACCGAGGCCGCAGTTGGGGGGGGACTACAGCCCCCAGCATACACCCAGCGAACCGCCCACTTCCGGCGGACACCGCGCCCGGAGGCGCTATTTGAACAGAGGCTCCACCCGCGTCGCGGGACGCGCGCGGGCGTCGCCGGGCTGAGCCCGGGCACAGGGCGGGCCGTCTGTGGCCGTCCGGGGCCAGAGGAGGCCGGGTCGGCCATACTTCTTACATCCAGCTTTTAACCGTCCCATACGAAGGTTACAAGGTACTGTGGGGAATTATTATTGTGTTGTCCAAGTGATTGGGGGGCTTGGGTGCTATACGATACATAATGCCACCTAAACCTACACTACAAAAGCGTGTTCAAGGGGCACGTGCATGTGCTCCTAAACAACAAGTCACTCCAAGAGATTCTGGGGCTAAACTTCCAACTGCAATTGATTTAATGCTCCAGAAAGCAATTGACGTTGTTACCTCGGAAATTGAATTAACTGAGCGTCGCCTTTCACTAACACCTGACCTTTCAGTTCTGGGGTCGCCTGTTCACCATACTGCTCAAGATTTGACTGATACATATATTGCCCAGGCTTGTTCCCCATTGATTGTAACTGCACAAGACCCAATAATTTCACCTATGGTTAATGAGAGCTCTATATCTATACCTCCGAAGACCAAAGGAAAAAGGAAAGCTATTAATACTGGAAAAAAGCCTAGGAAGACCAAGGGAAGCTCCTGTAAGGAAACAACATGTTCCACCACCCAAATTCCTGCCACTACCACTACATCACCACTCTCTCAGGATATACTATACCCTGCTTGGGTGCATCTAGCGGTGACTAACATCATTGATCAATGTAGGACTATTATAAAGGAAGAGATGACCCCTATCCTAAAACTAGTACAAAGCCTTTCGAAAGTACATATCGACCCTCTCTGTAATCCCAAGCCAAGTACATCCACTGTACAAAACACTGGTCTACTTACTCCCCAGCCTCTATCACTAGTCCCAGTGGCTGATCAACGCAAGATTGGGCAATTAACGGTAACCCAACTCCGCTCATCAACAGAAGGACCCCCCACATTTACTGGTACTAGAAAATCTCCTTCCCTTTCCAATAACCAAAATCTTTTAATTCAGACTACTAATATCAATGAGCCTCTAGCCACTCCTACTATAATTCGCAAAAAACTCGAGGTAAACAAGACTGGAACTATTGCTATTAACCCCCTAACGATCAATCTTCCTCCAGCCGCATCCCCTTATGTGACCGTATTGACTGGTGTCCCCGAATTAAGAGAAGGTACCAAAGAAAACCATCTTGATTTGCGTAATAAAGTCCTTTTCTGGCTGGCAAGATACAAACAGTTTCCTTACAAAATGGCTAATGAGATCTTGATGGTGAGAAGGGTTGCATGGATAGGACCAACGGAAAAAAATCTTAGGGGGGATTGCGTTGTCATTAATTTTAGATGCCCGCAGACCAATCAAAAGATCCTTGACCACCCAACACTATCATTTGGACACCACACTTCAATTAATGCATCCCCCCTCGAATCTTTCTATCCTCAGGCTCCCAGGAATCTAGCCTCCTATCGAATTGACTCTACTTTTCCAGATATTGGGTTTCGCCAAAATGTACCATATAGCAGTAACCTGAATAATCAACAATTTGGAGTCCCTGTATACAATCGATTTGCTCCGTTAGAGGACGTCGATTGACTGGAAGATTCAACCGATACTGATATAATTAACAGGGGTTCCTCCAGCCCTTCTATAAGTGACATTAACGCTCATCCCACCCTTCTAAATAGTATTGCTTCTATTGAATATATCCCCTCTAGACCCACATTAAGTGAGGAGACAACCCACTCCTCTCTTTCCTCGCCTATTGTCTCACGACCTGAAAGAAATAATCCCCATTTAAATAACCAATTAAAAGTACTATCTTGGAACGTCGCGGGCACTGTAAATAAACTTCTCTGCCCCGACTGGAATTCTTTCATTAACCAGCATGACGTTTGTCTGCTGCAGGAGACCTGGGCAAAAGAAGAACTTAGAATAAAGGGCTTTTTTACAACTAATATTCTAGCACTTTCGTGTCCGAGAGGAAGACCATCTGGTGGGTTGTCCATTCTTATAGGGTCGCATTTGGGTTGTGTAACCTTTGAAATTGCCACGCAATCACTTGATCTCCAATGTCTCCAGCTTACGTTTCCCTCAGGGTCGGTCATTATCTTGGTTAATGTTTATTCCCGTCCTACTAAGTCTGGCAGTGAATCGCCTACATTAGATTTATTGGACAAATTTATCCAATCAGTAAAAGATAAGGGCACTTTGATTGTTGCGGGCGATTTCAATTGCCAATTTGAGCCCCTACCGGGGCTCATTGACCCAATTACTAGGGAGGAAGATGAACAATGGTCCATACCGGCCCTCTAAATCCCACCTGTCAAGGCTTGGACATCACTAGCCCTGCAAATTAACTCCCTAACATTATCTAACTCACTTAGAGCCTGCAATGGGCGCTCTTTGTCGGATCTTGAGGGTAAACATACTTTTAATCGTCCAGGCCAGACTTCGCGTATTGATTATATTATGGTTGAGGCCAAAATGTGGACGAGGGTTATGGATTTTATGATCCACCCTCGCCATGATAGTGACCACAATGCGCTGACCCTTGATCTGACTGTAGTGAGGGAAAATAGTCCCACGCAAAATAGCGGTACGCCCCGACCCTTACTTCTTTCTGGCGACAGAAGACGCCTTAAGTGGACGCTGATTCTTAAATCCCCTGATAAAATCAGCCTTATCTACTCGGCCACATGTAATGCCCTTGCACAAATGTGCCAAATCTTAGACCAGGACAGTGATACCAGGAAAAATCATGTGTCCGAAATCCATACTGGGCTAGTTAACATGTTGGGAAATTACTTAAATCCCTTTATTTCCAGGAAAAAGAGAACCGCAATGGCACTCTCCTGGTTTAACCATGAATGCAGAAAGGCAAAATTAGCCCTATTGGCCACATTAAAATCTGGCGATAGGAAAGCGGTCGCTATGAGTAGAATTAAATATAAGCAGACCATAAAAGTGGCAAAGCAGAATTGGGAATACGATAAATGGGAGGACATTAAAAGAGCTCTTATTAAAAAAGACATGAGAGAATTCTGGGCAATTGTGAGATCAGAATCAAAGGAAGGCTGTATAGCCGATGATCCCAATATTGCATCGAGTCAATGGGTTGATCACTTTCAGAGTTTGTATGCTCCGTTGGCCCCCACTACTGAGGCTCCATCCCCCCCTGATGCGATTAACGAAGTCTCTGATAGTATAACTCCCAGGGAGGTAGAAAAGGCCGTAAACAGACTTCCAGTAGGAAAGGCTCCAGGCCTTGACAAGATTCCTGGGGACCTTTACAAGCATAAACCCGAGGTGTGGATACCATACCTTTGCTTACTTTACAACGCCATTCTTCACGGTGCCCCCATTCCGAATACCTGGGCAGGCGCAGAGATAGTCCCGGTTTTCAAGAAGGGCTCCCCCCTCTTGCCTAGCAATTACCGCCCGATCAGCCTAATTGACGTCAGCCAGAAGCTCTTTGCACGTATTATTCTAGATCGAGTGCAAGCCTGGATGGACGAAAAACGAATACTAAACCCTTACCAGGCTGGCTTTAGAGAGAAGACATCCACGGTGGACCAACTTTTACGACTACAACTTCTTTATTGGAAAACCGTGAGGGTAGAGGGTGGCAGCCTCTACCTTATCTTCGTCGATCTCAAAGCAGCTTTTGACCTAGTCCCTCGGCAAACTTTGTGGGCGGTCCTGGCTGAGATGGGGATGCCTGCATGCCTTTTGGGGATTATAAAACGGCTCCATAATGACAATTTCGCCCAAGTCAGGTGTGGTAAGGGGGGTAACTTGACCCCAAAGTTTCCAGTTAATCGTGGAGTAAGACAGGGATGCGTCCTGGCCCCAACCCTATTTTCTCTCTATACTAATGCATTAGTGCCTCACCTGAGGGGAGTTAAGGACATCGATGCCCCCAAACTTAACAACGAGCAGGTGGTCGCACTAATGTTTGCTGATGATACCCTCCTGGTGTCTAAATCCCCTATGGGGATTCAACGTGCCCTTGATAGTTTCTCTGATTTTTGTTCCCAGAGAGGCCTTGAGGTTAATTCCTCAAAAACAAAATTTATGATATGCAACCCGCCCAAAAACAATGGTCCAAACCCTTCTCTCAATGGTGTTACACTGGATAGGGTCTCAGTCTTTGAATATCTTGGTGTCATACTTTCGGATAGGATGGAATGGGGTCCCCAGCTAGCAAAAGCTAAATTACGACTCACGCAGACTTGCGGTGGGATCCTTAAAATATATAGAGCTTCCATCTTAAAACCGATAGCACCCACCATTGAGATATACAAAGTACAAGCACGGGCTGCATCTCTCTATGGGGTTGAACTATGGGGGCACTGCCTAACTGGAGACATTGGGAGATCAGAGAACTCGTTTCTAAGGTCGTTACTGTCCTTACCAACCAGCACCCCCCTTATTCCACTTAGAATGGACCTGGGAGTAAGGTCTATCCAAGATGAAATTGGTTTAAGGCCACTACTGTATTGGCGCAGGCTGTGGGCAACTCCAGAGCTAGTGGATTATCAAAACGATTTAAAATCGTTAATGACCCCCCGTGGTATAGATAATATACCGTGGCTTCTTTATATTAAAAGGGAGCTTATTAGATTAGGCTTTCCCGCACTATGGCACCATCCTGAAACCCACGCTCCTACACTCTCTAGAGCTGAATTGGTAAATGCATTTTGGTTAAATAAAAGAAATATGATGCTAACCAATAATAAATTAGGCTCTTTGACCACGGACTTCTTTAATATCAAAGAAGATTTCAAAATAGAGCCAGTTCTTGACCTGATGGAGCCTAATGCCTCTAGAAAACTATATATGCAATTCAGGTATGGAACATTGCCTTTGAGAGCCTTCACAGGGAAGTGGTCGATAAATAATCTCCCTGACTGTCCAACCTGCGGAGCCCCTAGCGAAACTGAACTACAAGTTCTCTTTTTTTGCCCAACATACAAATCCATCAGAAAACGTTGGCTTTGTCATCTCTGTAGGAATTTGGGGACCATACATTGTAAAGTTGCCTACAGAATCTTGAAGACAGACACATCATTACCTATAGTCTTTTCGCTATCACGCTTCTGGTATGCTGTGTGGCGAAGGAGAAGTTCCCTTTTAGTCTCAAACTTGTCGGTATAATCTACTGTTTTTATGACATTTTAATCTTTTAAACTTTTACCTACTGTTTTAATGAATTAATTGGCAACCAATCTAATCTTTATTGTACTTACTCTCTATGTACTGTAACAATTTGTTTTTTTTTGTATGATTGTATGTCTTTGTGGATTGCTTATCTTTTATGGTCTATGACCGAAATAAAGATTATTTTGATAACTACTACCACAACCTTTCATGCTTGATCCAGCAGGTCTGACAATATGTGCCATCTTAGCTCTGATTAAGACCCCTTTTGGGGTGAACCATCTGCATGAAAGTGTGTCGGGGCCTTGGTGTAGGAGTGTGGTGGGCGCATTTTAGTGTTTTGGGGAGAACGGGAACTGTTTTACACGTCACAGTATTGAAAGTCTTTTAATACTGTGACGTGCAAAACATGCATTTAACTCTTTTAATGAAAGTTAAATGAAGGGACTGATTAGAATTATTGGGGCGTCACTCCCCATGGGTTCGGTTGCGGGGGACACTATTTCAAGGATCTTCAAAAACTGTTTTGTGTTTCAGAGTTTAAGAAAAGCAGGTGCTGTAAATGTTATCATTACATTGTTATCGATGTTCTACAAACCCCACGTGGCGTGCTACAGACGGCACTGCCTCATGGTGGTTGAATAATAGCTGGAGTTAATATCTAAGTTAGTGGTACTCATTTTATCTGCTCACATAGATGAAAGTAGGAGGGGCTCATTCGAACATGTGTTGCCATGGTAACACTGAAAGCTCTGGAGCAGTCGCTCAGCCCGAAGAGCTCTCTTACCCTCGCGAGACAAAGCCCATCGCCAGAAACAATGTTACACCTTTTATGGTAACTTGCTGAGCAGATAGCGCTGTATGCCATAGTGTGTGGCGTCCGAGCGCTGTGGCTAAAGCGACATACTTATTTGTAGGGATGATGGCCGAAGATTATTTTTCTGAATGTGCAGTAGAAAAGGCTCCTATGTGACTGAAAAGTGGGACTCGTTTGCAGAAATAGCATCGGCAGGCCAAGGTGCAGGGATACCCTGCCCCCCAGGACCTGTGGGGGGGCCCAGAGGGACCACTCTTCAGGCCCAAAAATAAATATAAAATTTGCAATTTTGGTGCAATCCAGCGGAACTCCTACAGGATCACAGCAAGAAAAAAAAAACTAACAATGGCAGCTGTAAATTCTTTAAAACATATATGGTAAGGGGTCGTGAGTAGGGCCCCCTCCCTGAGCTAATTTGGGGCCCTAGGGACCTCATCCCCAGGGGCTGGGTATGTCAATTAAGGGCAAGAGTCAAGCCCCCCCCCCCAAGTCTGGATAGGCCCCAGGGATCCCATCCTTTTGGGACAAAATCAATTTTAAAAAATGGGAAGGGTCCACGTGGCCCTCTCCCCAAGCCATAAAAGGCCCCTGGGACCCCATTCCCCAGGGCGGTAACAAAACTTAAAAAGGGGGTGGGAGCCATGCATCCCCCTTCCCAGAGCCTTTGAAGGTCCAGGGGACCCCAGACCCTGGGGTCGCCTCCTTTACTGTGCCCTGGGGACCCCAGGACACAATAGTTTCCCTGCCCGCACCAGCGTGGACAAGGAAACATTTGTTTGCTCCTGCCTAGCGGGAGCATTTTTTAACCACCCGCCAAACGGGAGCAAGCATGCCTTCTTGGCCTGCAGAAGTGCAGGCAAGAAAGGCAGGTCACTGGGCTCCGAGCCCAGTGGGACATGCTGCCCCCTGGGAAGCAGACCTCTTGTTTTGTTGCAGGGAAACCGAACGCATACTGCTCCACCCCAAAGGGAGCAAGCAACGTTAGCATCTCTCGCCGCGCGGGTGCAATACCGGCTCTCGCATCGCACAGTGAGCTGGCTGGGTCTACTGGGGCCCTCAGACTCCCCCCGCGGGCCCCATTGTGTGGGTTGGTGGGTGCCCCTGATGTGCACCTGGACACCCACCTATGATATAGAAAGTCCCCATGAGATGGGGTTCCCGGGGCGACAAAAGGCCTGAAGCGGGGGCTGCCCTGCCCCTCTCTCTTTAAACTTAATATCGGCCCCAAGGGATGGGTGTTCCTGGGGCCTCATAACGCTCAGAGAGGTGGATGCCACCCCCTCTCCTTTATGATGTACTTTGGCCCTGGGGATAGGGTCCCTGGGGCCAAATAAGGCTTGGGGAGTGGGGGCTCATAGCCCCCTTCCCTTTTTCATTGGTTTTGGCTCCAAGGGGATGTAGTCCTGAGGCCACAATAGGCTCATGGAGGGGCACTGCGCAGCCCCCCCCCCCTTTAAATGTAATATCAGACTCAGGGGATGGTGTCCATGGGGTCTAATAAGTTCTAGAGAAGGGGAAGCATGACCCCTCTCCTTAATCATGTACTTTGACCTCGGGATGGGGTCCCTGGGGCCTAATAAGGTGTGGGAATGGAGGTTGCGTGGCCTTTTTGGCCCGGGGGATGTGATCCCTGGGCTTAATAAGGCTTGGGGAGGGGGGCCGCAGGTCCCCTTCCCTTAATAATAAACTTCAGCTCCAGGGGAAGGGGGCCAGGTGTGCCCCTCCCCTTTTTAATTACATTTGACCTCAGGGGTTAGGGTCCCAGGGGCCTAACGTGGCTCGGGGGGCAATACATGGGATCTGATGCCTGTCTTCCACATCACCCCTATATAAGAGCATATGGGAGACGATGCTCAGCCTCTCACATCACCCATGTATAACACAACATGGGACAGGATGCCATACATGGATTAAGATGCCCAGTCTCACACATCACACATATATAACACAACATGGGACAGGATGCCATACATGGGTTAAGATGCCCAGTCTCACACATCACTCATTTATATCAGACTTTCGAATAAAATTCCCAGCCTCCCACATCACCCATGTATAACAGAACATGGGACAGGATACATGGGTTAAGATTCCTAGCCTCCAACATCACCCATGTATAACAGTTAACAGGATACGATGCCCAGCCTCTCACATCACCCACGTAAAACAATACATGGGATATGATGCCTGTCTTCCACATCACCCATGTATAAGAGCAAATGGGATATGATGCCCAGCCTCCCACATCACCCATGTATAACAGAACATGGGTCAGGATGCCATACATGGGTTAAGATGCCCAGTCTCCCACATCACTCATAAATGTCGGACTGTCGAATAAGATTCCCAGCTCCCACATCACCCTTGTAAAACAATACATGGGATGATATACCCAGCCTCCCACATCACCCATGTAAAACAATACATGGGATGATATACCCAGCCTCCCACATCAACCATGTAAAACAATACATGTGATGAGATTCCCAGCTCTCACATCACCCACGTAAAACCATACATGAGATGAGATCCCCAGCCTCCCAAATCACCCATGTAAAACAATACATGGGATGATATACCCAGCCTCCCACATCACCCATGTAAAACAATACATGGCATGATATACCAAGCCTCCCACATCACCCATGTAAAACAATACACGGGATGATATACCCAGCCTCTCAGATCTCCCATGTAAAACAATACATGGGATGAGAGTCCCAGCTTCCCACATCACCCATGAAAACAATACATGGGATGATATTCCCAGCCTCCCTCATCACCCATGTAAAACAATACATGTGATGAGATAACCAGCCTCCCACATCTCCCATGTAAAACAATACATGAGATGAGAGTCCCAGCTTCCCACATCACCCATGTAAAACAATACATGGGATGATCTACCCAACCTCCCACATGACCATTGTAAAACAATACATAGGATGAGATTCCCAGCCTCCCACATCACCCATGTAAAACAATACATGGGATGATCTACCCAGCCTCCCACATCACCCATGTAAAACAATGCACAAGCTAAGATTTCCATCCTCCCACATCACCCATGTAAAACAATGCACAAGCTAAGATGTCCATCCTCCCACATCACTCATGTATAACAGTACATGGGATATAATGCCCAGCTTCCACATCACCCATGTATAACAGTACATGAGCTAAGATGTCCATCCTCCCACATCACCCATGTATAACAATACATGAGCTAAGATGTCCATCCTCCCACATCACTCATGTATAACAATACATGAGCTAAGATGTCCATCCTCCCACATCACCCATGGATAACAGTACATGAGCTAAGATGTCCATCCTCCCACATCACCCATGTATAACAGTACATGAGCTAAGATGTCCATCCTCCCACATCACCCATGTATAACAGTACATGAGCTAAGATGTCCATCCTCCCACATCACCCATGTATAACAGTACATGAGCTAAGATGTCCATCCGCCCACATCACTCATGTATAACAGAAAAATGAATGAGATGGCCAGCCTCTGACATTACCCGCGTAAAGCAGAACACTGAATAAAATGCCCAGCCTCCCACAGTAACCATGTATAAACACATGCTCACCCATCCTTACCAGCACTGGCAATAACATGTTCAGCCCCCAGCCCCATGATTGATTTCTACAA
Organism: Triturus cristatus; assembly: GCF_964204655.1. Classification (NCBI taxonomy): domain Eukaryota; kingdom Metazoa; phylum Chordata; class Amphibia; order Caudata; family Salamandridae; genus Triturus; species Triturus cristatus. Next base: position 19,142,674 of record NC_140594.1, on the reverse strand, counting down.
ACACATGGATTCAGCGGCCTCCCATGTTTTCCACCCTTCTCCACCCAGCACTGTTCTCACCCCTCGTATTTCCGCCCCCTCCTTGCATCCCTCCCCTGCTCTTAAATTCAGCTCCAGAGTTCTGATTAGAGATTGTGCTTCTCCTTTCCATAATTCCAGCTGTTTTTCTGTATTAAAACTGACTTTGTTATTAACATGTCTTTGAGCACCAGCCATGTTCCATGCTGTGCACATATTTTAGGTGCTTTATAAGACTTCAAAAACATATCTATTTGACACTATAAAGACGGCACAGTGCGCTCAAAGATGACATTTCCATAAAATGATTGATAATATTCTGTAATTTCTGGAACATTCCCGCTGTAACCTGGGCATGCCCCCCCCCGTGTTAATGGACCCGCCCAGCGCTCCTCTTTAAAATTGCGGCAGGCGGAAGGAAACGTCTTACACGGGGCGTAAATCAGCCCCGAAGAGCCCGTTCCACGGCCTTGTTAAATGTGACCTCGAGGTTTGCTGATAGGCATCAATATTGGGGTCTGAACGGCCCTGTTTATAGGGGATATTGTCCCTGGAAGGATTTTATAGGAATTAGATGCCCAATAAAATGCTTCCAGACTGATGTACCACCCTGTAAAACCTCTAAAGTGCTCTTAAAATGGCGGCTTTGTGAAGGGAGCCTGGGAGCCAGACGACCCAAAGTGTAATATCAGGAGTGTGGCGGAGCAGGTATTACCAGCACTCGGTCACTTTTATAGGACTGTCATATGTGATACTTCTAAAGCGCCGTGACCTCGTCACAGCGGCAAACAAGGCAAGTCCTTGTGCTCCCGCCACCATAAGATGCTACGGGACACAGCCTGGAGCCCAGAAGAGGACACGGTTAGGGCATTAAGTGCCATATGTAGAAATGCTTAATTTGAGCCAGTGGTTTCTGTCACTCGGCACCGGCACTTAATTGTCAACACGGCACTTGTCACAGTCTGGCACAAGGTGGCTCTGTGTGGCTAATTTAGAGATGAGTACAACAGTTAATTATTATTTCATGGACATGAAAAATGACAATTACCTACCGCCCAACACATTCTTATAACTTTCAATGCCGGACTGGCCAGCCGGGCAAGCGGGCAATTCCTCGGGAGGCTGGAGCCCCAGGAGGCCGGTATTAAACTTGGAGGCCGGTTTCAGCCTCTAGGAATGATCGTGCACATTACCGATCGCGGCCACAACTTGAAAGAGTTGCTCTTGTTCTAGCGCACATTAGCACGTCTGTCCATGCGGGCTCAAATGTTAATTTTTTCCAGGGCTGTTTTAAGTTTCCAGGCCGGCCCTGATAACTTTGGGGGTCTGGGATAAGCTGAATTGTCACACTTGTAGAAGTGTGAGGGTTAGTAGTTGTGTTGCTACTATCATTGGCAGCATGGGAGGGGCAGTGGGTGGAGCAAGCTGCAGCGACCTTCTGACGAGAGCCCCGGCACTTGTTTTTTTTTTTTACAACTTAAGTACTGTTTGTTGGTGAGGGTACTTCACATTTTGTGGTGCAACAGTGCCAGGTTTGTGGCCTTCAACCAATTGCAATGCCTGCTCTCTACACCTGTGAATATCTTTACGGCATAAAATGTTTTTCCAGAATTTATATTTTTCAACAACTTTTTGTGAGCCAATTCTCAATTTGTCACTGTCTTTACAGGTGTTACTTTCAACTCATGTTATTTTGTGACAGTTTTATCCAGCTATTTTCCTAAAATGTATGAAGCATGGCAAGTAAAAAACAAATCAGAGGACCGGCTGTACCTAAGAAACCCCTAGTAAGAATTAAAGCACATTTGGAACTTGATTACAGAATGATTTCTGAATGAACCGGACCCCGGAAGTGCCTGTGTCCCAGAGTTCTCATTGGTGGAACCTACTGCCACGGCTTTGTGAAGATTCCTGATTGAACCGGACCCCGGAAGTGCCTGTGTCCCAGAGTTCTCATTGGTGGAACCTACTGCCACGGCTTTGTGAAGATTCCTGATTGAACCAGACCCCGGAAGTGCCTGTCTCCCAGAGTTCTCATTGGTGGAACCTACTGCCCCGGCTTTGTAATGATTCCTTTGCTCTATTTCAGAATTACAGGTTTTTCATTATTCATCCAGTATCCCTCCAGGATTTTTCGGCAGCTCATCGCCGTGCACCCCAACTGTCACCAGATATTCTAGATATATTATGTGAAAATGTGCTATAAAGGGGTTGTCCCTTCATAGATGGTAAAGCTCAGGTCACGTGGCAGTGTCTTTCTTAACTTTTAAAAGTAAGTTAATTAGAAGTGGTATAACATACAATTAGATAATGCAGTACAATTCAGAAGGAAAATACAACTGAAATTAGGAATATATGACAATTTAGAAGAGGAAGGGGACAAACAAGGTTCATGGTAAAAGTAGTCTGATGGTTACATAGAAAAAAGCTAGTGCTTATGACACAATAAAAAAGTAGTATTAATATATCTGAAAGGAAAGTCAAGGGGGTTCGGAGAACATCTCCTTCATCAGGTTAATGCGTGAGAAATGGATTTGCATATCGGTCCAAAAAGTTAATGACTGGGGTCCACATAAGACTGAACGTTTTACAGAGTGCATATATTAAGTATCTAGTTTATGATTATGGCACACTGCATACCGCCATGCTTGAAAAGATAATTGGGAAAGGGCTTTCCAATTTTTGGTTATTTGTTGGAACGCTACTGCTAATAACTAATCCAATATTCGTAAAGCCAATGGAACATTTTCCCAGTTATCAGATAAACTTCCTAAGAAAACATTACTAGTTGAGAAAGGTACCTTAGAGTGAAAGATGGAATGCACTTGAGTCCAGATTTGTAACCAGAAATTGAAAGTGAAAGGGCCTGTGAAAAGTAAATATTTTAAATCTGGGTGAAGTGATGAACATGACCAGCAAGTACCGGGAAGGCCTGGGTACATCGTGTGTAGAGTCACAGGACATATTAAGAGTCTATTGTGTATGTAGAAAAGTGCTCGCATAGTGTTTGCTGCGTGGAAGGATTTTCCAAGTTTTGTCCAAATTTTCCTCAATAAATCAAACCATGTCACTTCTAAGTCATTTTCCCAACTTAATTCTGTGTCTGTTTCGTCTCTAGCCGCGGGAAGATATTGTAATTGGGAATAAATAGTGGAGGCCTTTCGAGTTGTAAGTAGGAGACCCCGAAGCGGTTAATGGAGGATGGAGTAGGCTGAGTGCGGGATTGAAATTGAATGTACGCAGTAGATATGATGTCTTTTAAAAGTTGAAAGTTACGTTGAAAGGAAGGTGGGAAACTAAAAAGGGGTTGTGCGAAAGACATAAGACAATTGTGAACTCAAATTTGTCTAACCCAAATTAAACATTTTGTTCTCCAGGTTTTCCAGTAGATAGATTTATTATTACATTTATGAAATTATTATGCAAAATTGTAGTGTTAAGAAATGTGTGAAGAGCTTTGGGAGTATATGATAGTATGGGTTCTAGGAATTTCTATGAGTGTTTGAAAATGGGAGTGGAGAAGTTTTGGGTTTTATGTGTGAATGTCGAGTATTCATGAATGGAAAAAGGTGACCTGGAAAGTTTTTTTCCAAGTCAACCCATAGTGGGAAATAGCTTGGGGAGTTTTAAATCCATTAAGCAGATAGCTAAAAAAAAAAATCTGTATGATAATTGTAAAAATCAGGGAAATTTACAACACCATCCGATTGAGGGAGTTCTGGTTTTAACAAGGACATATGGGGTATTTTATTGTTCGGAAAAAATTGACGAGTATGGAGTTGATTTTTAAGGGATTTGAGAGGAAACGTTAATGAAATATAAGAAATGGTGTAGAGTATATTGGCTACTAAGATAATCTTGATAGTATCAAGGCAACCCCACCAAGAAAGATGCGAATTGATTGATTAACGAGGCTATCTTGTGTATGCACGTGTCTAAACTCAATGAGATGGAAGTTTTGATGGATGTATTGAACCATAGACCAAGATATTTAATTTGTTGTGCATTCCAAGTAAAATTAGAGAATAGAAAGTCGTGTTTGAAAGTGATTTTATTTAGAGGTAGAATCTCACACTTATCATTGCTTAATGTATAACCAGATAAAAGAGAATAAGAAGTGACTTCATTTCAAAAAGTTGGGAGTGATGATTGAGGTAGTGAGATAAATACAAAAATATCTTCAGCGTGTTCTCCTAAGTTAATCTATTTACTGTTAAAAGTGAAGCCATGGATATATTGATTGTCTTAGTTTAGATAGAAATGGTTCTCAGTTTTGGCAGCATGTTAAACTCGGGGGCAGTTTCCTTCTTGCTGAAAAAAACCCCCAACAGTTCCTCCTACCATGTTCTGACTATTTCACTCATTAATTTCAAATATTGCAAGATTTATTAGAGACAGTGGAGATATCTGGGACTTCCTGCATGCTAAATGAGCTTTTACCAGCTTCATCTCGTGAGAAACTCTAAACTTCGGATCCCACCCAGAAACCCTCACATCGGTAGTCCAGTCTCTGGTGCTGTTTCACCCAGACGGAGGAGATGTATTCTGCCTGTTTTACTAATCCCACTTCCAGCCACTCTATACACAGCACATTTTACAATAGCTAAGATGACCACCCGCATTTAACCCCTCGTCATCTAAACTCCATTTAAAGCTACAAATCGTTTCAAAATCTGCCGCAACCACCCCTCCCACCTCCACAATCACATGATGAGCTCTGGTGGTCTGTACAACATCTGGACAGGGGCAAAGTATACAAAGTATAGAAATCAAAAACAGCAAACTGGGCCTTCCCAAGTCAAACTCCACATGCTCATCCCTATCCTAATGGTATATGACACGCCACCCTACTCTCCTCTCTTCTGGAGACCACTCAAATCTCTCCTTCAAGCTCCAGCCTCAGGCGACCACCTCTCGCTTCAGTGATTGCTTGGTCCGTTATTTAGCATTTTTCTATTGTTTAATGCTCAGTTTTATAGGTATTTAGTTTTTTTGTACTTTTGTTCTTTTTAAGGTCCTCTGGGGTCTCAGATTTAGGTCTGCATTAATAAATGCAGAAACAATATTAAAATATATACATGGGCGTCCACTGGGGGATAAAGGGGGCACTGGCCCCCAACCCTGGATTTTTCAATTGCCCTTTAATGACTATGCACCTGCCCTTTGACATTGTCAAAAAGGGTCCGAGGATGGATAACGTTAAACTTATGCCTCCCCTGAAACAAATCTGCGGAATCCCATGAATACATTTTGTTTAACTTCAATTTTACTTATTCTGTTGAACCAAATATGAGCTTTTATTACCTTGAAGCTATTTTGTTTGAGCCAGCAGAATGGCTTCCCAGAGGTTATGAGGCTACATCCACACCCACTGTCACACATGGAGTTTAGGAGCGACGACAAATGACGTGGGAGAGACTCTTAGAGTGAGGTCTCCCTTACGACTGAAACCTCCAATGATGACTGTGCTACAGTGATGAGGAGGAGGTAGGACGCGCAGCGACGCTAGCCACTGTGTGGTCCAGCAGGAAGCTGATGCTGAGAAAGTGATGGGGCAAGAAGTTCTCCGGCACTCTTCAAGTGTGACGTGCCAGGCAAAGCACAGGCGAAGAGACTGTGTCTGGATTGTCCCCAAAATGGTTCATTTGAAACTTCCACCCTTTGATGGAGTTGTTGGATGTGACAAAAGAATGAACATTTTGCCTACTGATAACTTTTAGTCTAGACATCACCTAGATGAGCCCAGCAAAATCCTGGACTCAATTTCCCTAAACTCTCAAACACAGAAACTCAAACATCTATCAGTTCCCCAGGAGGGCATCAATGCATACCCTTAATCTGATTAACACAAACATATTTTACCACTTTGTTAAAAACTTTAATAAACTTTTTTTCATTTTCCCTATACTTTACCAATCGAGATTCCCACCCTGACTGTGGAGTCTCCCTGTGGTAAAGTATAGGGGAATGTAAAAAAATGTACTTACCTCAAAACAAATCTGTAAGTATAGTGCATGTCAAATCTTAATGTAAATTCGTTTTATGCATTTATTTTAAATGCTGAACAAAATAAAAATGCTAGAGCACTATTAAATGGATTTTGAATTAAATATTTAATTAATTTGAAAATGTTAAATTAAATACAAAAAATGTTTATGAATTTTAAATTAAAAAATATATTGCTACCTAGATTCTTTTTATCATGCATTGATAATTAATAAAAGTGATGTATAGAGTTAATTAAAAGTAATTTAAATATATTTTAAAAGCATTTAATTTACATTTATTTTTTAATTAAAAAAGGGTGTTTAAATATTTTCTAATTAAATACTAAATATGTTTTATTCTTATATATATTTTTTACATTAACTTAGATCTATTTTCATTTTTTACCTATTTGAAGTAATGTCATTTAATCTAACATTAATGCGTATGGGGTTTCCTTTTATGTCTTACAGCCATTATTTTCTATGGGAGGTTGTTGCAGTACCAGTGGTTGATCAGGTGTTGTACTTTTGTGGCAGCCGTTGGCTTATTCTTTCCTGCCTGCGCACATGTTCCTCTGTCTAAACCTCTGCTTACTCCTCACTATATCCTTCCAATTTAGTAATAAGTATGTCCATTCCCAGCCACTCCCCGGTCCGTCCCACATTTACTAGTAAGTAGTAACTTACATGTGTGAGGATCTCCCCATAGAGAAGACAGGAAAGGAGGAGGCAGCGATTCACACTCGTAGCTTTTGGAAATAGCATTTTTAACACGCTATCACTTTGGTATCGCTTTGTTCATCACTACTATTGTAGCACAACTGAACACATTACAAAATGCAGTTTGTGAATAGGTCCACTACAACAACTGCCAGTTGAAACCTGATACACAAGTATAGCAATCAGGTTGGGGAACTGCAAAGTAATTTATCATTTCATCCTCAGCAGCCAGCACCGATTCCATAGACATTGTTCCTTCCCGGAGATTTGGCCGAATTCTATATCTACCAAGGAAAGGAGGTGGCAGCAACCAAGGGCATTGTGGAGCAGAACCAAGGACGGAGGTGCCCTCAACAACGGGCATCATTGAGGTGAACCAAGGAATGGAGGTGCCCTCAACAAAGGGAATTATGGAGCAGAACAAAGGAATGGACGTGCCTTCAACCAAGGGCATTGTGGAGCAGAACCAAGGAACGGAGGTGCCCCCAACAACGGGCATTGTTGAGGCAAACCAAGGAATGGAGGTGCTCTCAACAAATGGCATCATGGAGCAGAACCAAGTAACAGAGATGCCCCCAACAACGGGCATCGTTGAGGCGAACCAAGGAATGGAGGTGCCCTCAACAAAGGGTATCATGGAGCAGAACCAAGGAATGGAGGTGCCCTCTACAAAGGGCATCATGTAGGGAAGCCAAGGAACAGAGGTGCCAGCAACAAAGGGCATCACAGAGCGGAACCAAGGAACGGAGGTGCCAGCAACAAAGGGCGTTGTGGAGCAGAACCAAGGAACAGAGGTACCCTCTACAAAGGGCATTGTGGAGCAGAACCAAGGAACGGAGGTGCCAGCAACAAAGGGAATCGTTGAGGAGAACCAAGGAACGGAGGTGCCAGCTACAGGGGGCATTAAGGAGAATAGCAGGGTAGACAGATGCGTAAGAGACATTAATCGTTGGGCTGACTTTGATGAGAGCATACCTGTGTATTTTTACTGTTTCTGTTCCATTTCACCGTCGCTAAAATCATTTTGAGAAACGATTGGCAAAAAGCTAACTTTCCTCCCAGCTAATGCAGCGGGAAACAATTTATTCCACTTGACCACAGTGCTCAAAATGAATTACAATTTTTCATTTCCAACAGGAAACACAGCCTTGACAAATTGTATAACAAGCTTGTCTGCCTGCTGATAAATGGCGCAGAGGGAAGTCAGGCCGTCCTAAAGAGATGGGCAGAAATACTCCAGTAAAGAAAGATGACGGCTCTGAAGTGAGCAATGATTTGTTCCGCTTCCTGTGAGTGCGCCCCCCCTCGCTTCCCCCTTCGTGGCAGCAGCCACTACCTGCACCGCTGGCTCTCTGGAGCCCGCCCTGGCATGTAAAAGAACATGTTATTACATGAGGACCCAGGTGTGTCTGGAGCTGTGTGGGGTGGAGCGAACCGAGGTGAGCCGAAGGGGAGGCTGAAGAAGCAGAGGCAGGACCTGGGCTAAAGATGAGAGTGAGGCTGAGGTAGGAGCTGAGCTAAAGATCAGAGCGAGGCTGAGGCAGGGCATGGGCTAAAGATGAGAGTGAGGCTGAGGTAGGACCTGGGCTAAAGATGAGAGTGAGGCTGAGGCAGGCCATGGGCTAAAGATGGAGCTAATGCTGAGGCTGAGGCAGGGCATGGGCTAAAGATGGAGCTAATGCTGAGGCAGCGCCTGGGCTAAAGATGAGAGTGAGGCTGAGGTAGGAGCTGAGCTAAAGCTGGGATGAGAGTGAGGCAGGGCCTGGGCTAGAGGTGAGAGTGAGGCTGAGGCAGGGCCTGGGCTAAAGATGAGAGTGAGGCTGAGGTAGGAGCTGAGCTAAAGATCAGAGCGAGGCTGAGGCAGGACATGGGCTAAAGATGGAGCTAATGCTGAGGTTGAGGCAGGGCCTGGGCTAAAGATCAGAGCGAGGCTGAGGCAGGGCCTCGGCTAAAGATGAGAGTGAGGCTGAGGTAGGAGCTGAGCTAAAGATCAGAGCGAGGCTGAGGCTGAGGCAGGGCATGGGCTAAATATGGAGCTAATGCTGAGGCTGAGGCAGGAGCTGAGCTAAAGATGGAGCTAATGCTGAGGCTGAGGCAGGGCCTGGGCTAAAGATCAGAGCGAGGCTGAGGTAGGGCATGGGCTAAAGATGGAGCTAATGCTGAGGCAGGACCTGAGCTAAAGATGGAGCTAATGCTGAGGCTGAGGCAGGGCCTGGGCCAAATATGAGAGTGAGGCTGAGGTAGGAACTGAGCTAAAGATCAGAGCGAGGCTGAGGCAGGGCATAGGCTAAAGATGGAGCTAATGATGAGGCTGAGGCAGGAGCTGAGCTAAAGATGGAGCTAATGCTGAGGCTGAGGCAGGGCCTCGGGCAAAGATGGAGCTAATGCTGAGGCTGAGGTAGGGCCTTGGGTAAAGATGGAGCTAATGCTGAGGCTGAGGCAGGACCAGGGCTAGAGCTGAGAGTGAGGCTGAGGCAGGACCTGGGCTAAAGCTGGAGCCAAAGCTGAGGGAGGGCCTGGGCTAAAGCTAGAACTTAGAGTGAGGCACCCGGTCCAAAGATGGAGCTAAGGCTGAGAGAGGACCTAGGCTAGAGCTGAAAGTGAGGCTGAGGCAGGACCTGGGTTAGAGATGGAACTGAGAGTGAGGCTGAGTCAGAGCTTGAGCTAAAGCTAGAGTTTAGAGTGAGGCTGAATCAGCACCTGGGCTAAAAATGGAGCTAAGGCTGAGGCAGGACCTGGGCTAAAGATGGAGCCAAAGCTGAGGCGGGGTCTGGGCTAAGGCTAGAACTTAGAGTGAGGCTGAGTCAGCACCTGGGCTAAAGATGGAGCTAAGGCTGAAGCAGGACCTGGGCTAGAGCTGAAAGTGAGGCTGAGGTAGGACCTGGGCTAGAGATGGAGCTGAGAGTGAGGCTGAGGCATGACCTGGGCTAGAGCTGAGAGTGAGGCTGGGGCAGGACCTGGGCTAAAGATGGAGCTGAGAGTGAGGCTGAGGCAGGACCTGGGCTAGAGCTGAGAGTGAGGCTGAGGCAGGACCTGGGCTAAAGATGGAGCTGAGAGTGAGACTGAGGCAGGACCTGGGCTAGTGCTGAGAGTGAGTCTGAGGCAGGAGATGGGCTAAAGATGGAGCTGAGAGTGGGGCTGAGGCAGGAGCTGGGCTAAAGATGGAGCTGAGAGTGAGGCTGAGGCAGGACCTGGGCTAGAGCTGAGAGTGAGGCTGAGTCAGGACCTGGGCTAAAGATGGAGCCAAAGCTGAGGCAGGGCCTGGGCTAAAGCTAAACATTAGAGTGAGGCTGAGTCAGCACCTGGGCTAAAGATGGACCTAAGGCAGAGAGAGGACCTGGGCTAGAGCTGAAAGTGAGGCTGAGACAGGACCTGGGTTAGAGATGGAACTGAGAGTGAGGCTTAGTCAGAGCTTGAGGTAAAGCTAGAGCTTAGAATGAGTCTGAGGCAGAACCTGGGCTAGAGCTGGAGCTGGGAGTGAGGCTGAGGCAGGACCTGGGCTAAAGATGGGCAGAGATTGAGGCAGAGGCAGGACCTGGGCTAAAGATGGGCTGAGAGTGAGGCTGAGGCAGGACCTGGGCTAAAGATGGAGCTGAGAGTAAGGCTGGGGCAGGGCCTCGGCTAGAGCTAGAGCTGAGAGTGAGGCTGAGGCAGGACCTGGGCTAGAGCTGAGAGTGAGGCTGAGGCAGGACCTGGTCTAGAGTTGAGAGTGAGGCTGAGGCAGGACCTGGGCTATAGCTGAGAGAGAGGCTGAGGCAGGACCTGGGCTAGAGCTGAGAGTGAGGCTGAGGCAGGACCTGGGCTAAAGCTGGAGCTGAGAAAGAGGCTGAGGCAGGACGTGGGCTAGAGATGGAGCTGAGAGTGAAGCTGAGGCAGGACATGGGCTAGAGCTGAGAGTGAGGCTGAAGCAGCACCTGGGCTAAAGACGGAGCTAAAAGTGAGGCAGGGCCTGGGCTAGGGCTGAGATTGAGGCTGAGGCAGGACCTGGGCTAAAGCTGAGAGTGAGGCTAAGGCAGGACCTGGGCTAGAGATGGAGCTGAGACTGAGGCTGAGGCAGCACCTGGGCTAAAGACGGAGCTGAGAGTGAGGCAGGACCTGGGCTAAAGCTGGAGCCGAGAGTGAGGCTGAGAAAGGACCTGGGCTAGAGCTGAGAGTGCGGCTCAGGCAGGACCTGGGCTAGAGCTGAGAGTGAGGTGAGGCAGGACCTGGGCTAAAGATGGTGTTGAGAGTGAAGCTGAGGCAGGACCTGGGCTAGAGCTGAGAGTGAGGCTGAAGCAGGAGCTAGGCTAAAGATGGAGCTGAGAGTGAGGCTGAGGAAGGAGCTGGGCAAAAGATGGAGCTGAGAGTGAGGCAGGGCCTGGGCTAGAGCTAAGAGTGAGACTGGGGCAGGACCTTGGCTAAAGATGGAGTTGAAACTGAGGCAGGGCCAGGCTAAAGCTGAGAGTGAGGCTGAGGCAGTGTTTCAGATAAACCTGAAGCTGAAACTGAGGCAGGACCTGGGCTGAAGCTCGAGTGAGGCTGAGTCAGCGCCTGAGCTAAAGCTAGAGCTGAGTGTGAGACTGAGGCAGGACCTGAGCTATGCCTAGAGCTGAGGCTGAGGCAGGATCTGAGCTAAACCTGGACCTGTGTTTGAAGCTGAAGCAGGACCTCAGCTAAACCTGGAGCTGAGGCAGGACCTCAGCTAAACCCGGAGCTGAGGCTGTGGATTAGGCTGAGTCTGGGATTGAGCATGAGCTGAGCTGAGGCTGAGCCTGAAACTGAGGCAGGACCAGATCTAAAACTAAAGCTTAGACTGAGGCAACACCTGAGCCATATCTGGAGCTGAGGCTGAGGCTCAGCATGAGGCATTACCCGAGCTAAGCTAGGATGAGTCTGAGACGTGGGATTAGGCTGATCCAGGGACTGAGCCCAAAGTCATCTGAGACTGAAGCGGAGGCAGAAGTTCCACTAAAACTAGGGCTGAAGATAGGAATGAGGCTGATGTAGAGACAGAGCCCAAGGTTAGCCAAGGGTGAGGCTGATGCAAGTTGCCAGCTGAAGCTGAGGATGAGATAGGGCTAACTCAGAAAATGAGCCCTAGTTGACCTGGAGCAGGTGAACACACTCGGGTCAGGGAGATTCATAGCAAGTCTGGACAACGACTTGACTAACGGAAGTGAGGAATGGGGTCCCGGTCCTCTGGGATCTGATGACGAGGTGGGAGCCTCAGGGTTGACTCAGGTAGCTGAAGAAATGACAGATAGCAAGTTTGAAGACAATTTCTGACCAAAAAGAACCACACATAGCTCGAAAAGAAGGAGGCAATCTAGGTGGGAATTAAAGGAAAGGTATGAGCTAAGGAGAGAGAGAGCAAGCCCGCGCCATAGAGGCTTAGCCAGAATGCAGAGCAATGCGCCCCCCTCCTGAGGAGAGTGGAGGTAGGCACAGTGCACCATTTGAGGAAGAGTCCGAGGCGGAAGTAGAGTAAAGGCTTCTGGCTGGGACCCGAGGCTCACCAGATCATCAGCATAGGAGAGGGGATGACCAGGAAATCAGAGACCAAGGTAGCTTGGTACAAACTCAACTAAGAAATAGGAGAAGTAGGATGGCACCTTTGCATGTGCATGAGGGTAGCAGCGATGAAGAAGTCCGCTGCTCCTCCCGAACGTGCGGGACAGATAGGCCGATGCAAAAGGAGATAGTGGCCCGCGAGGAAGGTGAGATCCTTGTGTGACCATTTTGCTACCTGATAGCCCTCTGGACTGATAAAGAAGGCAAGTGTGATAGACCCTGGCCGTAGGAGGGATTCTTTGAATCGGAGGACATGGCAGTTGCAGAAGACTGCATCCGGCATAGATGGGAATATTCCAGGTTGAACTTCCCCTACATGCAGGATTGCCTAAAAGGATGGAAACGCTATGTAAGGGAAAAGCCATTGAAGCTCACACACACCAAGATGTACCCACTACTGAAGAAGGGCACTCCTGGACCATTTATGTACCCTGGGCTCAGATGACCAAAGTGCTGCACTTGCTGGATGGAGCGGGGAAATGGGTCTCATGTTTTGAGAAGAACACCATGGGAGTTAATCTATCGATGGGCGATGTTAAAAGTCTGCTGAGCAGCCTCATTGGAGACAGGGGGCCCAATTCACGAAGGTAAACTGAGACGAAATTCTAACTTTACAACTTTCCGTATTCTCAAAGGGCATTTACGAGTCGTAAAGTTAGACTTTTGTCTCAGTTAAACTTAAGTTTGGGATTTAAGGTTAACTGAGACCAGGACTTTTGGTCTCTGTTAAGCTTAACACCAAAACTTACGTTTAACTGACACACAAGTCTAACTTTATGACTCGTAAATGCCATGGGGGGATACAGAAAGTCGTTAAGTTAGACTTTGTCAGTTTACCTTTGAGAATTGGGCCCGGTGTTCGCCCAAGCTTGCATCCCAGCAATCACGCTGACAAACACTGAGCATGATGGGCCCACGTTTAATTTGTACGGGCACCAAATCTGGACTGGCCAGAGGGAAATGTTCCAAGACTGCCCAGATGTAGGAAGGTTAATGAGAAGAAACTATGAAAACTGGGGAGACTATAGCTGAGTTTCTCGATAGAATGAGGAAACGATGGTGCCAAGAGACAGGACAGCCAATGACTGCCATGAGCCTGCAAGCTGGTTCGTTTATAACATTCTCAAAATGGGGCAACCTACAGAGATACAGAGCGGTTTGGACAGCGTAGTTGGGTTAGATACCAACCCTTGGTGGGAAATACAGGCCCACATAGTGCACTATTGCAAAAGGAAACAAGAGAAGGATAGGGAGAAACAAGAGCAGACCCCGAGAGACAACGCTCATTTGGTCCAAAACAAGTAGAAAAGAATGACCTTGAGGGGGCCACGTTGACCGCAAGCATACCAATGGCACCAGTCTTGGGACCTCTACCACAGAACCCCAGAGGGTTCCAACCTAATTATAATGGCAGAAGTAAGGGAGGTTGGCAGCAGCCAGACCTCAGAGACTGTTACTATTACCAAAGGATAGCCATATAGCCGAACAATGCTGGCTGAAGGCATATCAAGCACAGAGGTTGATAGACAAGGACCAGTCCCTGTAAAACCCCCATCCATAAAACCAAACACAGGGGAACCTGAAGCAACCGTACACACAGCTTCAGGGAGGGCATTCATCTACCGCAGCACCACAACAGGGATCAGGAAGTTCTGCAAAAGCATGACAACAGCATCAACAGACAGGGAACCCAGCCCACACAGACCGAGGTCACAACCATGGCAGGAAGGGGTAACTGTCTGGGGAGGCAATGTCTTTACACAATCGCAAAACCCATATACGCAGTAAGTTCAAACCACCAATGCAAAATATCCACATCACGCACACTTCAAAATTCATTAAAAAAATAAAGACTAGTGAGACAACATTAGGAATTCAAGTCTTTACTTGCATTCGGGAAACTCAGGATTGCTGTATGTTTTGTCGATCGGGAATCCACACTAGAGACCACCATTCAAGCGGCCTGCGGGAGCCTAGGCCCCACTCTGTTCCTGTGCGCCCGGGGCGGGCTGACTGACCACACTGTAGGGGGAGGACAGTCTAGAGGGGCAGGGTGTTTCCCATCCAATTCATTAAAAGCAGGCACCCAGGTCCCCTTACCCAAGTCCAATTGGGATGGGTTCCAATTACCAGATTGAAAGGACCCCATTCTGTTGGCCATACCAGTACGGAAATTCCTTCATGATATGTAGTTTCAACCACAGCACCCCCTAAAGCCTGAAGCCTCCAGCCAATGGAGACCCCCCTTTCAGTTCCAAAACAAAGTTGTCCTCTAGTGTCGGGTTCCAGGTTCCCTGTGCGCTCGGGATATAGAAGCCCGATGACCTCCACCGCACAACATGCAACAGGTGGCAAAGTGCTGCATGATGCCGAGTCAGTCGGGAGCAGAGGTACACACAAACATCACCTCCAGTTAGACAAATTTCGATGAGTTCTGACCTCACACAGGACTCTCATTTTAGCAATATTCTGCCTCCTTCTTCCCCTTAAAGATTTTCAAACATCCCAAAGCCTGCTCGTATGTCAGTCCAAAACAACAAAAGTAGCGTGTTGCCAGTTAAAAGTCCCTTGCCACAGCTGGGACAGAGGCCAAAGATCCTGGATAAGACATAGTCAGAGGGAGAGAAGGTGCCGGGAATAAAAGAGTCGGCAAAAGTCCATCACAGTTCCTTATGAGATATACTGGAATTTGAACACTGGTGTATCCGGCCTAGTGATCAGCCATCACACAAGGCCTTATACATCAATCAATCAATCAGGGGTTTATAAAGCGCACTACTCACCGTGAGAGTCTCAAGGTACTGGGACACACCGTCTGTGGAGGCAACATGCCCAATCTTGGACACTGCCACGTCAGAAACACATGGGGGCCACGGGACAAATCTCTGACCCCCTCTGTACATGACAAAACAGAAAGAAAATCACATGAAAACCTAGGGAAACTCTCAAAAGACCAGTAAATAGAAGCCCAAAGCTAGCCCAAAAAGAACTTTCTAGAAAAAGGGTGTAGTCAAGACATCTGGAACCATTAGGTAGGATCCCACTGCATGCTGCATGCCGGGACTGGAGGGGTATACAAGTGACATCAGGGCACGTTGTGATCACCAACAACACCAAATTACGGCACACTCCCTCTTTATACATTGTCCCATGCATATGTAGGTCAAAAGGCACCCCTTGCACACACACTAAGATTTTGGAAGTCTGGCAACAGCCATAAAATGCTTGTTAAATAGCAACAATTATTCACATGCCAACGATGACCACCCATTAAAAAATATCCTTTTCTGCCATGGTGTGGGGGAAGGGCTGATAACCCATACGTAAGAATAAGTGGCCCATGAATAAACACCCACTGTTTTAAAATAAAAAGAAGATACCCTAATTGCGGCCCCCTTCCGTTGCCCCACTAAAATATCATGTATGAATATAAAACCACACCTTTAAAAAGGAAAGGCAAAGGAATCCCCAAGAATTTTTGATTATGAAATAGGTAAAGGTGCAAATGTTTTCTGAACTAAACCAACAAACAACTGCTATTCTCCAACAGGTCTGCAATTGAGCCACCAAAGTGCACCAGCTTTACAGCGGCCCACCACCTATGCAGCGACCATTTCTATAAACCCAAAAAGACCCATGTGTGCGAGTCAAGGACTACAAACTTTTTAGAACTTTTTCAAAAGTAAAGAAACCTTTGATCACCAAAGTACCTCGGACGTCTCCCCTGGAAGTCATTCCAAGATCTACAATGCTCTATAAGGTATGTATTGTTGCACTTCTATGTTCCCTCTGTTTGCTATTGGTGTTTCTGCATCCATTCGTCATCAATGCACTTCCTAATCTGATGGAGTCCACCCCGAAGCTAACATTGCCCTTGCATAGAGACCTCTCCCACGTCATAATTACATTGAACCCAACACTAGCATTCTACACGCGATACATAGCATCCTCTTACGCAACATGTGGTATCAGCACATGACCACTGTGGGCTCCCAGACAACAGCAAGGTCATGTTACGTTTGTTTGCTGATACCGCAAGCAGTAAGCACAGACAGGCTTTTCTTGTCCCAAAAGGTAGAGTCTGGAAAAGCAAAATGCATACCCCACCTATATCTATGTAGGATTAGGGCCAAGATACAGCCCAACAGAGTAGAACCCCAAAGACAAGTAGTGAATCTGACCTGACACAAGACCAATTCCAAGGCATTGTACCTTTTCACCGAGCCTAGCAACATTCAAACCGAGCTGGATATGATGCGCAGGAGGGGCACCATTGGGGAGGACACTTTTTGGCCCCGAGACTTTCCATAAAAGAGATACTTGGAGGTGGAAAAACCACTACATCAATTCACAAGCAAGTCCACTCCCACTTACATCTGTGGTCCCAGGGTGGCCCTTAGCATTTCTGGGGCTGTCTTCTTTGAAAACAAATGGACCCTGGACATGGATTGCCAGTGTAGGGCCATCCACATCGATGATACAAAATGAAATGAGTCTTGTAGGGGAGAGTTAAACAACAGCATAGATACCCCATGTCAGGAAATCTGGGATACTAAGGTGAATAGATATAGGTGGCTAGAAGGGAACTTACACTGTATTCCTTGGGTTTGTGTTTCAGAGGAAAAGGAACCATTCCACTGGGTACCAATGAGAACTGCAGTACAGTGCTGCACATTCAATAGGGTACCTCCATGCTGATGGATACCTGCTGCAGTGTGGTGAGTTTGCATGTACTCTGCTCAACCTCTGCTTCCTTGTCACCATATACACTCTAACCCTGGTCATTCCTGGAGAAGATCTGTCAGAGTTACACCAAAACCCACTAAGGAAGAAGACAACTCTGTTGCATCAGGCTTGAGAGAAAAGAAGAACTGCTGAATATTTTGCATGGGCTCAGTACAATACATGCCGGATGAATTCAGACTGTTTTCTGACACACAAGTCAATGTAGGGAGGTCCATACCCTTCTTCACAGTGCAAATGAAAGCGAATTCCCGCTGATTAACAATAACCCGATGGGAGTTGCTTAGATGAGAACAGTATTAAGCTCAGCCTTAATGCGATCAGGGAAGAACTGAGAGCCAACCGCCCCATGGTGATGCAACATCGATATGTGTTGGACTTGATGACCGCAATAACGGAAGGGAGGTGTGCTAAGATCGGTGCATCCTGCTGCATGTTTATCTCAGGTAATGACCTGGATAATGAATCTCTGACTCTCGCCATCCAAGCACTGCACCATTTACAAAAAGATGTGCATGAGGAGAGAGGTGCCCCTGAGCAGGCATGGTATCTAAACTGGTTTGCCTGGGTCCCCCAGTGAATGACCGGACTGTGCACAGCACTCTTGCCCGTGCTCATATTTTTATTGTTCTTGTGTGCTTTCCTACAATTGGGGGTTTCCTGCTGTAAAATCACTGTCCTCAAATTAGGGAGAATGCAAATAGCTGTGAAGATAGTATTAGTAAAAACGGAAGAACAGCATGTCCCCAAAAATGTGACTGTAGTATGGGTTAAATAATGTAGTTAAAAATTCAACTAGAGAGGGTATGTTGATATTGATCAAAATATCAATGCTATTGCTTATAATGGTACACGCGCGTACATGAAGGAAACCTCATCACCATTATCAACTTCACCCGTCATGAACTCTCCATCAACCCTGACTCCACAGGCAAAGCCTGCATTCTCTTACCAAACAAGGATCACCAGATGTACTTTTACGACACCCAAAACTGTACAAAATCGCTTGGATTTGATTGTACTTTGAGACAGTCTTCAGGCCCATTTCTGTAAACTTTACTCTCAGCTGAAGGGTTAATTAAACCAACTGTTCCTGTTTTGCCAAACGGCTCTGGTCTTTTGTTTTTTCAAGGTAAATTCCTATTCAAACAACAGAACCATCACCCTGTGTGATGTCTGACCAAATCTGGTTAGGGGTGGTCTCTTCATTGCTTACATGAGATGTTTGATCACAGCTGGCAAAGGATTCCTTGCCCTGTGTGATGTCTGACCTACATCTGGACTAGGCTGGTCTCACCTGCTGTCTATGGAGTTGCACTAACAACTGGAACCAGGCTGAGTCTCTGTCTTTGACACCCCCTCAATATTCCATTCCCTGACCTTCTTTTCCAGGGACTCCTCCCTTTTACTGGTGTGGCTTATCTTGCACTCAGCATTTGATGTGTAGCACCGACCAGCGTACACTGATGCACTGCCTGGACAATGCTTTAATATTTGCTATTAGATGTGCTTGAGTTCTGAGCACTACCCCACACCAGTACCCAGCATGCCCCAGACCTCCCGGCCTAAGTGCTAAAGGTGTGCACGTGGTGCTCAGCGATAGCTTCACCCATAGGAATGCCCAGGGCATCAGTGGTAAAAGGCTCTGAGTGTCAGAATTTGATCCAAGGAACCCATGGATCCCCTCGGACTCCTGGACCACCCCCCTCCCCCCTTTAACCGTTATTGGTTGTTTAAAGACAGAGGTGCACATGTGTCCTAGCCAGTACTGGCACCTCTGTCGGCTTCGGGTTACTCGCCAACGCCAGGTATTTACACGCAGACCCTTACATTTAAAGTTCATAGCCTACCAGCCTAGTATAGAGGCACCGGGATGCAAGTCATAAAACATGCATTGGCAACGGCAATAGGTTCAATGTTTGATGCAAAGTGTTTCTGAATCACTGCTAAAATGTGCAAAAGAGGTTAAGCACCAGCAGTAAGGTAAGCTTTGCTCACACATAGAACTGGTAAAATTCTGGCAGTGGTAGTGCACATGTCCCGTATGCATACTTGAGGTATAGCACATAAATGACACACAAGGGCAAACAATTACACACAAACATACACAAGTGAACACATGCAGACACACACATTCACACGCATGTGCATACACAACCAGATGCACATTCAGAGGTGCACACATGGAGGTACATACACATTCCCATGCACACACACACACCACAGATGCACACAATCACACACACACACAGACACACACACTAAATCACACTTGACCTTTTTAATAGTGATTGCATGAGATCATGAGCTATTACACAATGGTATGAAAACTCCGGGCCTGATTCACAAAAGTAAACGTATCCTTTTTGTGTATGTTTATGACTTTTTGAAAGTTAGAAACGGATTTTAGGAGTAGTACCTTTACGACTGTCTATCTTTTATGAGCCACGTGTCCAGCACAAGTGAGAAGCCTCAACAGTCGTAAAGCTACTACTTGTAAATTTGTTTTGTGAATTGCAAAAAATCGTAAACTTGCACAAAAAGTCTCCGTTTACCTTTGTGAATCAGACTCTTAAAGTTTAAGGACTATATGGTGCAAAACGTGAGCCATGATGCTGCAACCCGACCCCTTCATCCATGGCCTGCATGAAGACGCAGAATGATGACGTGTATCACGTTTCGTGTGGTTGCACCAGCAATGGAAATAGAAGAGTTGGAACAGAAAGAAAAACAAGCATTTGCAATGCATTAGGTCTCGCATTTACGCGAGTTTGAGCTATTGACATTGCAAAGAACAATGCCTATTGTCATTTACAATGCCAATAGCTCAAACTCGCGTAAATGCGAGACCTAATGCATTGCAAATGCTTGTTAAGGATAGTTATGGCAAGGAACGACTGTTCCACTTTGGATAGATGTTTTGATTTAATTCAACCTTAAAAGTCAGCAGGGTGTGTTTCTTTTTAAAGTAGTGTTTTAGAACTTCACCTACATGTTTACCAAATGACATTATATGCGTGCTGTTGTGCCTTCTGTTGAAAGCCAGATACCAAATTGCAGTGCATGTTGTTTATTATGGCACCACAGATGTTTGTATAACAAGGAAAAGGAAAATTGCGACCTTCTGTAAGAAGTTACAGAACGCTGTGGTTGTTTAAGGAAGTTTCTAGATTATTACCGTGCACAAAAAGGAATCATTTCTGACGCGTATGGGGCAGTTTCTATATTACTGCTTTGTTCTTTTCTCATACACGGTACTGAAATGTCACTCATAAAAAATTAAAACCGAGTAAATTGGCACACATAAGCAAATAAAAATTAGCAGCAATACAGCTACTTACAGGGACCATCCGTGAATCAAGCCTCATGTCCGTAGCTGATCGTTAACGCATGCTATTGGTTTGTAACGTAGGTACTTCCGGTCGTTTAACAACCAATCTCACGAGTTAACGGATTCTGAGGGTAATCTGGAGGGGGCGGTACTGCTAATGTGTAAAGTGGCTCGGGATTGGAGCATTGGAGACATTCAGCCACTATTAGCACATCACAGTCCTGAAGAGCTGATAGGCTGTAGAGTCTGCATGTGCCTTTTGGTTGGACCGACCAGGGTGTACTGCTGCCGCCTGCTATTGGGGTGGAAGGAGGATTTGGCACCCAGTGATAATAGTGAGCGATAAATTTGTCTTTGAATTCTTTACGTAGGCATGTGCACCCAGCTCTCGTTTTTTGCAGTAAATTGAGAGTTTGTAAACTTTAAAACAAGCAGGAAGGGGGTGGCAAATGGTGTTCACGGGCGCTTTGATGTCCTCAGTGGCCGCGCGGCTCACTGAAAACATCAAAGCGCCCGCGAAATGTAAGTGATCGCAATCGCGATCACACTTCAAAGCGCGGCTGTGTGACAGGTGAAAGTGAAAGAAAACGAGTGCTTTCAGGCCTCCAAATGGTGCGCCCGCCCGGCACACATGCACTGTATTTGGAGGCCTGAAAGCACTCGTTTGCACTTCCAAAACTCGCTTACTATAAGTCTCGCCAGTGCAGCGCTAAAGCGCTGTCTCAGGCGAGACCTAAAAACAGAAACAATCAATTCTCCTGTAAGAAAGAAACTGCACAGGAGGCATCGCAGGTCACGAGGCCAGCCCTATAATGGGCCGAAGGGCGTGTAATGGCCACCGCAGAGTATTACATTGGAGAATGGAATATTGACATATGTTACTAAGTGCTCCTCCAGTGAATATGTCATGTGAAGTTCCAGAAAATGCCAATATTCTGACACTAATGGAAAAGTGCAGACAGATAGCATCCGCGCGTGCGCGGACTCTTACAGGGGCCTGGACAGTGGCCTCTCTAGAGGGGGCCCAATGGGGCTCTTGCCCCAGCCCTGTTTTTCCTGCCACCTCTTGTGCCCACCACTACTGTTGGGTTGCCGTGTAGGCCTCGGGTGTAATAGGCCGCGTGGCTACGAAATAAACAGACGTGCTCCTATGGAGTGAATTACTGATCAAGAACCAATAGGTCGGTTCCGGGGCCCGTTTTATTGCTTTACGTCTATGACGTCAGTGCCGTGACCATTCTCCTGACAGTGTTGGGTCCACCTTCTAAACACCCCTGTGCAGTTACCCAACATGGGGTGTTCCATCCCCAACACAACAAATACAACTGCTTAATGCGCCAGGAGGCCACACAGGAACAACAACCAGCCGCTGCACGTGCATTGCCCCACACACCTTCCATTGCAAAGGAGCGCTGTCTACTTAAATGTTCAAATCTAATTTTGTGTGTCTGTGTAAATATCTCTCTCGAAACGCCACTGAGCCTGAAATGAGAAATGTGCTCAAAGGGACCTGGGGGATATTACAGTAACAATGCTTTTTAGTCTGCTATTATTTCAGTTATGAAAAGAAAATCTATACATATATATGATACATGATATATATATACATACATACATACATTCTTGAATTAATGAGCTAACTTCATTAAAAAAAATCCCCCCAAAATCAACTTGAATCGAAAGCAGATGGAAATTCCCCATAAGTGCTATGATTGACACGATTTAAACTCCAATCGGCGCCTACATCAATTTTCCTAGCTCAGCCACACACCGCCCATGTCACTACTCAGCGGGCGTCACCCGCCCACCTCCGTGGCTCGCTTCCGCCTGGGGGGGTCTAGCCTGCAGCAAATTCATATTCAAAGGGGCTTCTGGACTTTTTCAGAAAAAGTAGGACTGACTGCATCACCAGCATGCCCATGTGGGCACTGCCTGGACACTACTGCTGCAGTGAATCTATGGTGTGACCTTTCACCCTCGTCAGCATTGGACGAGGCCTTGAGTAGGAGGACAGATCAGGAACAGACACTGTTAACGCTTGTGGAAGCTGCTGAAAAAGATGAGATTTGTAAAAATAATGGAAACTGGTTCAAGTTATGGAAATTGGCGCAAATAATGTACATGGGTAGAAAAGGTCACGGTGGGCTGGAAGTTCTTGTTGATTTCGACCCCCGAATAAATATGTTGTTTTATAACTGTCTCTACTCGAAGGGCCTGTGCAGCTCTTGAACGACACAGGACAAGTCGTGCCCAGGCGAGAGTGCTTCGGCTATGAAAGGGAAGTGCTGTGCCTTGTTGAGCTACATTGAGTGATTAAAAGTGAATTATAGGGCACATTCGAGATGTTTTACCTTGACATCATCACCTTTGAACAAAAAACTTCTCGAAAGTATGGCTCACGACTTGGATTTTTTTTTTTAAAGAAACCTCTAGAAATTCTGAAAATTCTGCACAAAAGGTTATTTTAGTGACAATTACTGGTTTTCTGTTACCTAGCAACACACGATTGCCGTTTTATCAAGACTATCCTTTCAGCAATATACAAACAGGTACTTGCATACCTGTTAATAAACAAGCATTTCAAAAGCAACAGGTCTTGCCATGTGAGAGCTATTTGCTTTGCCAATGCCTTTTAGCGCAGTTGTAGAGTAGCGTTGATGCTGTGCGGCATGACCTGGAATTATAAGTTTTAAAAAGCCACTATGTTGCAGGAATTGGAAGCTTGTGCGGGTATGGGGGCAACACAGACAACAGAAGGGGGTGAGAGGGAAGAGGCAACGCAAACAATGAGAGTGAGTGAGTGGGAGGGAAGTAACAGCAATGAGAGTGAGGGAGTGAGAGGAAGAAACAACATTGACAAAGGGAGGGTGGAAGGTGCGAGGGGAGAACCAACATGGACAATGGGGGTTAAGAAGAAGCACTAACAAAATGGTGGTGGGGGTGAAGAAGCAACCCTGATAACAAGGTGGTTGGATGGGGGAAACAACAGCATGGATAAGGGGGGGAGTGGGATGACTCCACTAGCTAGAAAAAAGTGATCCCTCGAACACAGCACCAATAGTAGAACAACCCTGATCTCTATGAAGCAATCAGTACTTGGTCCATGCTCCAGATGAAAGAAGAGGAAGTGAAGGCAGTATACACTGCCTAATTAGGAGGCAGCAAATGAGAGTGACAATGTGGCCCACATATTTTAAGCAATGCACAGGTTGCAAGCCCCTTCTAGGAAACAATATTTTTAAAACTTGTATTTATTCTAGATTCACAATCTCAGGCTCGAAAAATACTGCTTAGCAACAAAAGGCAACCCGGCAGAACAGTCGGTAGATGTCATATTTTTCACTCAAGTGTCTCACTTGGAAGTTTCTATGCATGAATGTATGCATTCCTGATTTATGTATGCATAGGGTAAGTGTATAGTGCAAACTTAGACAAAAGGCAGCGGAGCACTGGGAAGGGTCAAGTACTTGAAGATGATATTTTTCTGAACGTCATGGCACCAGTGCAAAATGCAGAGACCTGCCCTGCAAAGGAATGTGCCATCTGGTTCTGCCCTTTTGTTGTCTGATCAGTTCTGGAATGGACACCTTGCAGAAATGAGCAATTCTCCCGCCTTGTTTGAAGGATGCTTCGTGCTGAAGACAAAGCAACTTCCTCCCGTCCATAAGGAACAAAGGTGCATTAGGGATATTAACACCACTTGGGTGAGATTTTCATTTCCTTAATGGATATAACATTCAACAATTGCAGGTCGATCCCTTCATTTTTGCAAAGTTTCATTGTGTTAGAAGACATTGTTTAAAAGTGCAGACTATGGGGCTTATGTACAAGCCCATTGTGCCACCAGAGCGTCACCTGTTTTGATGCACCGGCGGTGCAGCGTGTCTGCCCATATTTACAAGGCCACATAAAATAACCCTCCGTAACTTTCCATGGCCTTCTAAATGTCGCCCTTTCACACATTATTCTGCGAGAAAGGGGCGTTCCATGGGCGGTGCTGTGGGTGCTCCCACGCACCATCCATGGAGCCCGACACATTCCCAACATTTTGTAGAACTTGGAATGCATCTGAATCCTACTAGACATAAGAATGGAACAAAAGAGGAGAAATACTTTTATTTCTGCCCTTTTTTTCCTCTTTTTATGCATACTGCATTCTGTAGCACGTATAGAAAGAGGAAAATGCCATTAATGGTTGTTTTATGGTGCAAGGGGCCCCTTCTGGCACAAAAACAATCATCCTGCAGCGCAGGCACCCTTGCAACATAACAGAAGGGTGCAAGCGCTGGCGCATGGCAGCCAATTGTGAGCCAGGACAGGGGAAAGCACAGGGAGGCATCATATTGTTGTTAACATGATACGTCCCTGTGCTTCGAAAATGCAGCAGCATGGCGCAGGTGGGGGTGCCAACGTTGGTGCTATGCTGCCAAAACAGCGCCAGTGCAGAGGTAAAGGACAGGAATGCGCTGTACCCCATAAATACGGTGCATTGCTGCCCTTTTACTTTGGCGTATGCAGCACAGCGAGCTGCCTTGCTGTGCTGCCCTGTGCCAAATCCCCATAAATGAGGGCCTGAGTCTCTAAAGCTGGTGTTTCACTTTATGCGCCTTATTTGCTCTACAGTTGAGGACTGCGGCCTGGAAAGATACACGTCTGCTCAGTATATTTCTGCGTAAAATAAGCCTATTTAAAGTAGTGGTTAAGCTGCGGTTCTTCAATGATCACACAGTATAATGGATTTTTACTGAATATTTGCACAGCAAGTTTGTTATGCTATGCATGCTTGTGATTGGTTGTAGCTGCTTGGCAGATTCACAGACTCATCAGCAGGTTCCAGATAGGACCTAGGTGTGCCCCAGAGAAGAGATCTGTGCTGCTCCTACCCCTGCTTTAACCCCAAATCTTACATAATGAGAAATGGGGCAAGGAGAAGGGTGCTTCTCTCCGTGGAGGTGCACAGTAGCTTGGCGGTCTCCGAGTGAGTGATTGAACATGACTGATTAAACACGCCGAGGGCTTAGACCCCTCTAACCCAAGTTAGGTATTAAGGAAAGGAAGCATTTAAATTCAGTTCAGGATAGTCCCTCCATCCTGAGTAGAGCCTTTAAGTACAACTTGACTGTTCCTCAGTGAATGAATATGTAAACACACTCTCAATCCAATCCATTCCCAACCACGTCCCATCCTGTCCCATCTCCTTCCATTTAATCCAATCCATTCCAATCCACAATCTCACCCCACCCCACCCACCCTACCCATCCCATCCCATTTAATCCAATCCAAATCCAGGCTAATTCACAATCCCATCCCATCTCACCCAATGTTCTCTAGAGTAGAGTATGTGTACTGAACAGTGTTCTCTAGACTTGAGCGGGTGCATGAAAGAACTTTCTGTGCACAGAGCAACATTCTCTAGACGTAAGCGGTGCATGAAGCAATGTTCTCTAGATTAGAGTCTGCGCACTGAGCAGCATTCTCTAGACTTGAGAGGGTGCATGAATCAACATTCTCTAGATAAGAGTATGTGCACTGAGCAGCCTTCTCTAGACTTGATCGGGTGCATGAATCAACCTTCTCTACATTAGAGTCTTTGCACTGAGCAGCGTTCTCTATCTCTAGACTTTAGCGAGTGCATGAAGAAACACATTCTAGATTAGAATCTGTGCACTGATCAGCCTTCTCTAGACTTGCGGGTGGCATAAATCAACGTTCGCTAGATTAGAGTCTGTGCACTGAGCAGCGTTCTCTAGACTTGAGCGGCTGCATGAAGCAATGTTCTCTAGATTAGAGTCTGTGCACTGAGCAGCGTTCTCTAGACTTGAGCGGCTGCATGAAGCAATGTTCTCTAGATTAGAGTCTGTGCACTGAGCAGCGTTCTCTAGACTTGAGCGGCTGCATGAAGCAATGTTCTCCAGATTAGAGTCTGTGCACTGAGCAGCGTTCTCTAGACTTGAGCGGCTGCATGAAGCAATGTTCTCTATAATAAAGTCTGTGCACTGAGCAGCGTTCTCTAGAGTTGAGCGAGTGCATGAATCAACGTTCTCTATATTAAAGTCTGTGCACTGAGCAGCGTTCTCTAGAGTTGAGAGAGTGCATGAAGCAACGTTCTCTATATTAAAGTCTGTGCACTGACCAGCGTTCACTAGAGTTGAGCAAGTGCATGAATCAACGTTCTCTATATTAAAGTCTGTGCACTGAGCAGTGTTCTCTAGAGTTGAGCGAGTGCATGAAGCAATGTTCTCTATATTAAAGTCTGTGCACTGACCAGCGTTCACTAGAGTTGAGCGAGTGCATGAATCAACGTTCTCTATATTAAAGTCTGTGCACTGAGCAGCGTTCTCTAGAGTTGAGCGAGTGCATGAATCAACGTTCTCTGTATTAAAGTCTGTGCACTGAGCAGCGTTCTCTAGAGTTGAGGGAGTGCATGAATCAACGTTCTCTGTATTAAAGTCTGTGCACTGAGCAGCGTTCTCTAGAGTTGAGAGAGTCCATCAAGCAATGTTCTCTATATTAAATTCTGTGCACTGACCAGCGTTCTCTAGAGTTGAGCGAGTGCATGAAGCAACATTCTCTAGATTAAAGTCTGTGCACTGAGCAGCATTCTCTAGAGTTGAGCGAGTGCATGAATCAACGTTCTCTGTATTAAAGTCTGTGCACTGAGCAGCGTTCTCTAGAGTTGAGAGAGTGCATGAAGCAATGTTCTCTAGATTAGAGTCTGTGCACTGAGCAGCGTTCTCTAGACTTGAGCGGCTGCATGAAGAAATGTTCTCTATAATAAAGTCTGTGCACTGAGCAGCGTTCTCTAGAGTTGAGCTAGCGCATGACTCAAC
This sequence comes from Triturus cristatus, assembly GCF_964204655.1. NCBI lineage: Eukaryota > Metazoa > Chordata > Amphibia > Caudata > Salamandridae > Triturus > Triturus cristatus. The sequence goes on along the minus strand of NC_140594.1, from coordinate 19,115,495 downwards.
GTTCTCTATATTAAAGTCTGTGCACTGAGCAGCGTTCTCTAGAGTTGAGAGAGTGCATGAAGCAACGTTCTCTATATTAAAGTCTGTGCACTGACCAGCGTTCACTAGAGTTGAGCGAGTGCATTAATCAACGTTCTCTATATTAAAGTCTGTGCACTGAGCAGAGTTCTCTAGAGTTGAGAGAGTGCATGAAGCAACGTTCTGTATATTAAAGTCTGTGCACTGATCAGCGTTCTCTAGAGTTGAGCGAGTGCATGAATCAACGTTCTCTATATTAAAGTCTGTGCACTGAGCAGCGTTCTCTAGAGTTGAGCGAGTGCATGAAGCAATGTTCTCTATATTAAAGTCTGTGCACTGACCAGCGTTCACTAGAGTTGAGCGAGTGCATGAATCAACGTTCTCTATATTAAAGTCTGTGCACTGAGCAGCGTTCTCTAGAGTTGAGCGAGTGCATGAATCAACGTTCTCTATATTAAAGTCTGTGCACTGAGCAGCGTTCTCTAGAGTTGAGGGAGTGCATGAATCAACGTTCTCTGTATTAAAGTCTGTGCACTGAGCAGCGTTCTCTAGAGTTGAGAGAGTCCATCAAGCAACGTTCTCTATATTAAATTCTGTGCACTGACCAGCGTTCTCTAGAGTTGAGCGAGTGCATGAAGCAACGTTCTCTAGATTAAAGTCTGTGCACTGAGCAGCGTTCTCTAGAGTTGAGCGAGTGCAAGAATCAACGTTCTCTGTATTAAAGTCTGTGCACTGAGCAGCGTTCTCTAGAGTTGAGAGAGTGCATGAAGCAACGTTCTCTATATTAAAGTCTGTGCACTGAGCAGCGTTCTCTAGAGTTGAGCGAGTGCATGAAGCAACGTTCTCTATATTAAAGTCTGTGAACTGACCAGCATTCTCTAGAGTTGAGCTAGCACATGAATCAACGTTCTCTATATTAAAGTCTGTGCACTGAGCAGCGTTCTCTAGAGTTGAGAGAGTGCATGAAGCAACGTTCTCTATATTAAAGTCTGTGCACTGACCAGCGTTCACTAGAGTTGAGCGAGTGCATGAATCAACGTTCTCTATATTAAAGTCTGTGCACTGAGCAGAGTTCTCTAGAGTTGAGAGAGTGCATGAAGCAACGTTCTGTATATTAAAGTCTGTGCACTGATCAGCGTTCTCTAGAGTTGAGCGAGTGCATGAATCAACGTTCTCTATATTAAAGTCTGTGCACTGAGCAGCGTTCTCTAGAGTTGAGCGAGTGCATGAAGCAATGTTCTCTATATTAAAGTCTGTGCACTGACCAGCGTTCACTAGAGTTGAGCGAGTGCATGAATCAACGTTCTCTATATTAAAGTCTGTGCACTGAGCAGCATTCTCTAGAGTTGAGCGAGTGCATGAATCAACGTTCTCTATATTAAAGTCTGTGAACTGAGCAGCGTTCTCTAGAGTTGAGGGAGTGCATGAATCAACATTCTCTGTATTAAAGTCTGTGCACTGAGCAGCGTTCTCTAGAGTTGAGAGAGTCCATCAAGCAACGTTCTCTATATTAAATTCTGTGCACTGACCAGCGTTCTCTAGAGTTGAGCGAGTGCATGAAGCAACGTTCTCTAGATGAAAGTCTGTGCACTGAGCAGCGTTCTCTAGAGTTGAGCGAGTGCATGAATCAACGTTCTCTGTATTAAAGTCTGTGCACTGAGCAGCGTTCTCTAGAGTTGAGAGAGTGCATGAAGCAACGTTCTCTATATTAAAGTCTGTGCACTGAGCAGCGTTCTCTAGAGTTGAGCGAGTGCATGAAACAACGTTCTCTATATTAAAGTCTGTGAACTGACCAGCGTTCTCTAGAGTTGAGCTAGCGCATGAAGCAGCGTTCTCTAGATTAGAATGTGTGGATGGAGTGGCACTCTCAATACTTCTGTATCCAAGTGTCTGCACCTCCTTATTTTTTTCTTCATATCATCATGTAGTTCGAGTAGACAGCTTGGAATTACGGATACTGTGAAGTCTGATGGGGCATTTACCGAACCCCCTTGCTGAAGCCGCGCCTATGATAGACAGAGCACAGCTGCCAATAGCATCCATCAAGTTTATTAAGAAGAGACCAGAGGAGGTCACCAAGGAGATTTTCCTTCTAAAGAATTCAAAATGCGACAAGGGACAAATTTTTATTCATTCTGCGTATAATCGCTCTAGACAGCCTCTGTTAGGAGAATTCGATTTAGTAAAATCATTGCAAATGAATGCTCTGCAGCTCATTTCAATACTGCCTTTATTCCAGAATGCATCTCTATTCCTAAACAATTTATCTATCTCTCTTGGGAATCATTTTAAACATTAACGGTGGGCCTCTGGCCCTGATAGAGTATTAGTCTGAGATAAATAATGAATTTTATATAGTGTTCGGATCATCAACACCAAACATCTCTTCCAGAATAGAAGAAGGTTTTTAATAATCCTAAAGGCTCCAGATACGGTGACTTCCCTTCTCATCACATCATACGTTGCTGCCTTGTGACGCGAACGAGCCTATATCGTTTAGTCTCTGATATTTCACCAAGTCAGCCTGATGTCGAAGCGGAGATACATCCCTTCTCAAACTACAAGTCTGAGCCCAAAAGTTTCAGAGATGGACGTAAACAACAAAACAGTCGGCGACTCCTGAACCCTCCATCAGTTAGGGACACCGAACAGGAAATGTTTCATCGTAAGTTGCATCTATCAATCACAACAAATCGCTAATGCTTAATTTGTAATATATAGGCTAAAGGACCGCTTGCTGTACATTATAAGGCTATTACCAGTCACTAAGGACTTCTGTAACCATCTAGAGAGTTGAGGTTGAATGCTGAGTTACTTTATAAGGTTATGGAACTCCAAGGTGACTTGCAATGTCCGGCTGCCACTGGCAACAGAGGCTTTTCGTTAGATTTCGGACACAGGTGATTCTGTGGCGCATTCAATATTTTGTCTCATAGCATACAAGTCGAGAGGATCTGACACTGTGGGGTGGGCCACAAAACACTGAGTCGGATTGCTTTCTTTCTGCAGGGTCCACTTTTCAAGTGTTACAAAAACCCTATCAGTCAGAAGTTTTCCCAATGAGACAAGAAGTGCTGCAGGGCTTGAGTTTGAGCCCAACGTTGTTCAATGTGTACATGCAACCGCTGGCAGAGATCATGGTACGCTATGGATTTACCGTCATGTCATACACCGCTGTTTATCATCACACTGTCACAGAAGTCAGCTCAAATGGCCTCCACCCTGTGCCATTCTCTCACAGATGTTTCTAGGTGGATGAACCTAACCTGTCTCAAACTCAATGCTAGAAAGACCGAGGTCGTGACCCTGGGGAAACAGGCAAACATCTGCTCCACTGCATGGTGGCCTCATGAGCTGAGTCCAGTCACTGGTCCCAAGGCCAAGAACCTTGGTGTATGGCTTGACGATAGACTGTCATTTGACAATCGAGACACTGCAGTGGCGGGCAAATGTTTGGATTGCTCAAAATGCTGAGCAAAATCTTGTGCCTGTGGCCAGAGTCAGCCACAAAAACTGTGATTCAAGCCTTGATTATGTCAGGACTTGATTATTGCAATGTCCTGTATCCTGGAGTTACTCAGGGAACAAATGAAAACTCCAGAGAGTGCAAAACGCAGCAGCACGCCAGCTACTGAATTTCCCTGAGTGCGTCGATGAGGGCTGCACTCAGGAAATGACGTAGGCTGCCATTACAGCAGAGCACAGCTTTCGAAGCACTGCTACTGTCACAAGGCGTCAGTCAATAAAGGGCCAGGATACCTTCAATCTCTAGTAAAACCAAATGCATCTTTAAGGACCTTAAGATCAGCACGGGCAATGCTGGGGATGGTTCCTAGGGCAAAGAGAGTTCACACTGGAGGTAGATTTTTGTTACCTGGGACCAAGGTTATGGGGTGCCTTGCTGCTGTCGCTTCATCATTAGGAGGAGACTAAAAACGTGTTATTCAGGCAGGAGGTTTGAGAGTGTAAGGTGGTGCATAGGAGGGGGAGTCCTGCTTCTAAGGCTGGAACACCTCATATGAAGTAGCTATGAGTACAATGGACAAAAAGTGAGTAAAAGAAAGTGTGTTTGCAGCACGGAGCTGTGGTGTCTGCAGAGCAAAGAGATGACACCTCACACAGTTATCCAACACCTTCTCACAGAAAGAGCCCAAATAACCTTTGTGAGCAACAAACTACAGAGCATACCCCAAACTCAAAGACGATAGGTCTGCTGCATCGTCACTGGTTGCATCCACTTTAACTCACCAGCCACCAGTGATAGGTTTGCCGCATGCTCAAAGGTCGTGTCCGCTGCAATTCACCAGCCACCAATGATAGGTTTGCCGCATGCTCAAAGGTCGTGTCCGCTGCAATTCACCAGCCACCAATGATAGGTCTGCATGCATTCTCATAGGTTGTGTCTGCTGTTACTCCCCAGCCAACAATGATGGGCCTACTTGCATTCTCCAAGGTTGTGTCTCCTGTAACGGACCAGCCACCAATGGTGGGTATGCTTGCATTCTCATAGGTCATGTCTATTGCAACTCACCAGCCACCAATGATGGGTCTGCTTGCGTTCTCATAGGCCATGTCTATTGCAACTCACCAGCCACCAATGATGGGTCTGCTTGCGTTCTCATAGGCCATGTCTATTGCAACTCACCAGCCACCAATGATGAGTCTGCTTGAATTCTCAAATGTTGTGTCTGCTGCAACTCACCAGCCACCAGTGATGGGTCTCCTGCATCCTCAAAGGTTGTATCGGATACAACTTACCAGCCACCAGTGATGGGTCTCCTGCATCCTCAAAGGTTGTATCGGATACAACTTACCAGCCTCCAATGATGGGTCTCCTTGAATTCTCAAATGTTGTGTCTGCTGCAACTCATCAGCGACTAATGATAGGTCTGCAGCATTCTCGTTGTGTCTGCTGCAACTTACCAGCCTCCAATGATGGGTATCCTTGCATTGTCAAAGGTTGTATCGGATGCAACTCACCAGCCACCAGTGATGGGTCTGCTGCATCCTCAAAGGTTGTATTGGATACAACTTACCAGTCACCAGTGATTGGTCTCCTGCATCCTCAAAGGTTGTCTCCACTGCACCAAGGACTGGTACACGTGGGAGCACCAATGTGGGATTGTAATCATCAAAGAAAGGCTGACAGGGAAGAGCTTCCTGAAGGATTCAGGTGATGATAGACCAGATTCAAGAAGGACTAACATGAACTGACCCAAGCACTGAAATAAAAGCCAGAAGCAGCACAAGGTTTGAAAGAAGACTAGATGGCGGAATTATCTCACAGAGAAACTGACCCAAGAAAGAATGAAGGATGAGGTGCTGAGCTGCATCGTGGACTGACAGCCCGCTGGATCCACACTGAAGCGTGTAACGGGCTGAAAGAGGAGCCAAACAGATCTGACAGTTTGTGCATCATGCCAGGAGGCCAGGAGCTCTACACAAGAGCCAAAGGGTGGCTTCAGGCATGATGATGTACAGATGCAAGCACACAGTCAGGCATCAGAGCAGCCACAGCCTGAATCATACTAGAAACAGGAGAGTACAAGGCAGGGAATCAAAGGTGTGAGAATGGAAGCCTTGCTTCAGAGAGGTGCTGGTTACAGAAGAAACGCCCCCAATCAGCCGAAGGCTGACTCCATACACAGCACAGGGAGGGCACACTAAAGCAAGTATTGATCCAGATTCTCACAAACAGGAACCGGAGAGACAGGACGTCTACAGGCACCAAATGCAAGTCAGGTGCAGCTCCTCCATAATACTTTATACATTACAGCAGCAAATAAAAATAAAAATAGCAAGAGACTTAGAATACCTCACACAATTGAGTTTATCTGAATCCTTTTTGTGAATCGTGGACTATGGTTGATTCTGACATTGTTAGAGAGGAAGTTTGCCTGTGCCAGTCATCATGTGATCATGGCTGAACACATGACACCCCCAGGCCCTCGGCGATGCCACCCGAAGCTTGGATGGCAGAACCTCCAGGCCCTTGGCAAGGCCAACCGATGCTTGGATGGCAGAATCTCCAGGCCCTTTGCAATGCCACCTGATGCTTGGATGGCAGAACCTCCAGGTCCTTGGCAATGCCACCTGATGCTTGGATGGCAGTACCTCCAGGTCCTTGGCAATGCCGCCTGATGATTAGATGGCAGAACCTCCAGGCCCTTGGCAAGGCCACCTGATGCTTGGATGGCAGAACCTCCAGGCCCTTGGCAATGCCGCCTGATGCTTGGATGGGAGAACCCCCAGGCCCTCAGTAATGCCACCTGATGCTTGGATAGCAGATTCCTGGCAGCCAAGGTTGGGGCACAAAGGTTCTAACACTCACAAGGCAATCCACAGCCCAGGCGGGGGGACCAGTTGTAGTCCCATTGCATCCCAATGTCAGGACCTTACATGAGGCAAGCTCAATAAAGTATTGCTGTTCACCCCTTTGTGATCCTACCATTGGAGCCCTTGCAGATGAAACAACGTCTTCACCTGAACGAAGAGTGGACCCGGTGATGAAGCATGCCACCATGCTGGGCGAGGCCTTCGGTCCTTCAATCATGCATAACTTGCAGGGTTAACTGGGGCCATTTAAGTAAGATTTAAAGTATGCAGGCGTAATTTACATAAGTCTAGGAATTGTGCATTAAGCTTGTTATGCTGCGCTTGTGGCAAAGTCATATCATGGGAACACGAACAACCAGAACGCGAGCGCTTGTAGTTTGCAGCTCTTGTATTTTTGTGCTGTTTCTGTTTTTCTAGCGTGAACTGTGTCGTTGCACCCAAAAAGGATGAGCGAATGCATTTTGCGCTAAAGTGTAGCACTAAATCCTGGATATAAATTTTGAATAATTTAACATAATTTCCACCAAATTACTCTTAATTACACAAAAGCAAATTACCCACATTCCACACACCCCTAGTAATAGTTTCCCTTGAGAAATGTATTTAGCAGACTTTACATTTCCGGTATTTCTGGGTCTGAGACGTTTTTGGTTACCTGGTCACAAGTGTGAACCTTTTTGCAGGTGTATGTCGGAGATTTATTTAAATCTTAAAGAGCCTCACTTTTCTCTTTGACCCCATTATGGCAAATCCACCATCCTCGAGTGTTCGTGCACCTCAGGACACAAAGACCTCTCTTTTGGCTTCTTTAGAAGCTTGTCCCTGTGGCAAACAAGCATTGAGGTGCTGATCTCTTGAGAACAAGATGTAGTGATGGGAAATGTGTAGTATCTATTATTCATTGTTAAGGTATGGAATGATATCATAAATGCATCTGTGTGGTTCGGTGGGTGGTTAGCTCCTGCAGTTACCGGTTCCTTGCAGGGTCGCATCCAGATGCAAACAGAGGTGGGGTTTCATGTATCTGAGTTCTTGAGCTGCAGGATGTCACAGGTGAAGAGTTTTCACGATGGGCTGTTGTGAGGAGCAGCCGCCCCTAGCAAAGGATCCTACGGATAGGAGGCCATCTAAATGTAGGAAATGTGTAAAACAGCAACAAATGAACACACTACGCCCTCATGTATGGGGACCGAGGGCCTCTGCATCAGGCGCACCGGCTCTGCAATCTCAAGGGGTTATTTATGAGAGGCCGGCGCTGCCGGAGCATCATTTGAGTCGGACGCTCCCACGGCGCACGCCTCTCAATCATGTCTATGAGGCGGCGCAAGTCTTGCTGCGTTGCTTTACTCTGCACCAGGAAGGCATTCCATGGGCAGTGCCGTGCGTTTTCTCACGCAGCACCCAGGGATTTGATTGCTGCACCAGATTTACTTAATCATGTAAACTTGGAGCAGCGCCAAAACCTTACGCCTCCCCAGAGAAGGCATGAAGAAGAGAAAGATTTGTATTTCTCCTTGGTTTTCCTCTCAGCACACATAGAACGAGGGAAACACCTCTTGCAATTGTTTGTGTGCACGAAGGTGCCCCTTCCTGCACAAAAACAATGCTGCAAGCATGGTGCAAGGGTGCCTGCATTGGCGCCAGGCAGCAAATTGTGCACCAGTACAGGGGATAGGACAGGAATTAACATATTTCATGACTACGATGCAATCCTGCCCTTTCACATTGGTGTAGGGCAGCGCAGCAAGAAGCCTTGTGGCGCTGCGCTGCGCTGCACTGTGCTGCGCTGCGCAGCGCCAATTCCGTCTAAACGAGGGCCATAGTCTATATTTACAATTTTAATTTTGATGGAATTTAACATTTATATTTATCTGCTCCTTGCCTTTTGGATTAAAGCAGCTAGTTATACTGCAAGGGAGATACAAACAGGGCATGCTATCAACACACGCATAAAAACTCATTCTATCAACTCTACCATAGAGGACTGACCAAGAAATATAATAAAATGTCAAAGATCACTTTAAAACAAAAAAACATGGCCTATTCTGGGAACTATATTTACTACCCTACATAAAAGTATTTTTGCTTTTTTTTTAATTCACAGAAATGTCCAGTGTCACACCCGGAAAGCAGCGTCAAGCACTGGTTTACACGCGTACTACTCGGAATGGCATGCGGCGTGTTGCTTGGGGCCTCCCCACGTGCAGAACTCTACATAACTTAGAATTCTGCACAGGCATAAGGAGGCTTCCTACACAAATGCACATTCTTTACCCCCGCCTCACCACCCCTCAAATCTGAGAGAAAATCTTCTCCCCTTTTCATCCCATAAGAGGAGTACCTCAACCACGCTTTGGAATGCCCCCACATGTGGTCAAGAAAACTGTTGTAGTAAATGAATTTACACCTTTAAGAGGCATACATGCCAACTTTCCCGATTCAGGCGGAGACTACTGGTTTCAAGCCTCGTCTCCCGTCTCCCGATTCCTGCGTCAAAAACCCGGTTCTTCAACGGGCTCTGCCGACAGGGACTGGTTTTGTGTGACTCGGAGTATGCACCGCCGGCAACCTGTTCCTGCAGGCCAGCGCACAATATTTGTGTCACACTCTGTGCCAGCGCACAACATTTGTGTCACACTCTCTCTGCCTGCTCTAGCGCTTTCTACGTGCTCCAAACAGGTAAAAAAAAAAATTATATTTGCTTTTCTTGTTTCTGCCCCTGCAGCAGCACACTTGCATGGCCCATACATGACACTCGACCCGATTAAGGCCACGTCCTCAATCGAAGCCAACGGGAGAAACACATTCTCGCGATGATTTTTAAAATCTCCCGCTTTCCTCCTATGAAACGTTGGCATGTATGCCGAGGTCCTTATAGGAATTCTTCACTGGCATAAAGGAGGTATCTTTAGAGCAAACTTACTTATATTACAGAAAACCTGGGCCCGGAAAATAGAGGGGAACGCAGCACTTTTTATTTATTCCCTCATACAATTAATCGAAATATTAGATGAATCTTCGGCAACAAATGCCCCCTCCGCTCCTCGCCCCCACCCCAGCTCTGAGAGGGTTATTTATGAGAAGAACAAGTTAATAGACCCAATTACGGCGGCCACGAGCCCAGCCCCATCTTTGCAATCTTCGCTTGTAGGAAATTGCGAGCCGTATTTTAATATATTTGCTCTATTACATTCGATCTCGTCCTGGCCTAATTAACATGGAACGGTCAGCAGTTTCGGGGCTGCTTCTCCCGAGGACACGACAGACCGAATTGGTCTCGGGGGCGCTCAGGCTCGACGAAAGATGAGCGTCGTGGTCATTACAGGGACATGCTCTGGGCACCCAGCTGGAAGAGGCCGCAGATGGTCCCTGGCGGAAATGTGTCACAATCTGAAGGGACACAGCGCGCTCATAGACAAGCCATAGTGTCGCTGTGAGCTCGCGCGCACATAGACACGCCATAGTGTCGCTCTGAGCTCTCGCGCACAGAGACACGCCATAGTGTCGCTCTGAGCTCGCGTGCACAGAGACACGCCATAGTGTCTCTCTGAGCTCGCGCGCACAGAGACACGCCATAGTGTCGCTCTGAGCTCGTGTGCAGAGACACGCAATAGTGTCCCTCTGAGCTCGCGCGCACAGAGACACGCCATAGTGTCACGCCATAGTGTCACTGTGAGCTCGCATGCACAAAGGCACGTCATAGTGTCGCTCTGGGCTTGCGCGCACAGAGACACGCCATAGTGTCCCTGTGAGCTCGCGCGCACAGAGACACACCATAGTGTCGCTCTGAGCTTGCGCGCACAGAGACACGCCATAGTGTCACGCCATAGTGTCGCTGTGAGCTCGCATGCACAGAGACACGTCATAGTGTCGCTCTGGGCTCTCGCGCACAGAGACACGCCATAGTGTCCCTGTGAGCTCGCGCGCACAGAGACACACCATAGTGTCGCTCTGAGCTCACGCGCACAGAGACACGCCATAGTGTCACGCCATAGTGTCGCTCTGAGCTCGCGTGCACAGAGACACGCCATAGTGTCGCTCTTAGCTCGCGCGCACAGAGACACGCCATAGTGTCCCTGTGAGCTTGCGCGCACAGAAACACGCCATAGTGTCACTCTGAGCTTGTACGCAGAGAGACACGCCATAATGTCACGCCATAGTGTCGCTCTGAGCTCGCGCGCACAGAGACACGCCATAGTGTCGCTGTGAGCTCGCGCGCACAGAGACACGCCACAGTGTCGCTCTAAGCTCGCGCGCACAGAGACACGCCATAGTGTCGCTGTGAGCTCGCGCGCACAGAGACACGCCACAGTGTCGCTCTAAGCTCGCGCGCACAGAGATACGCCATAGTGTCGCTCTGACGTCGCGTGCACAGAGACACCTCATAATGTCGCTCTGAGCTCGCCGGTGTGCAGTGATGAAATGTGGAGAAAATCCAAACTGTATGGAAAAATGACTTCTAAAAACCGAACTCTAACGTACAGAAATGGATCTGGATGAAAACCATTTGGCTCTTAATGTTTAAATGATGTGTACACTCAGAATCACATGTTTAAGTTGTCTAATAGGGAGCACTATGTATAATGTTGTTTCTTTCTACAGTCTACATCCTCCGACTACTTGCTATCTCAGAAAGCCTTGTTGCCCCTATAATCCTAACACCCTGCATGAAATAGTGACTCTGACCCACTTTCCTTCTTCAGAGGGGCCTCTTCTTACCATCCACCCTCTGCATGCCTTCTGTTTGGGAGCATAGCTTCCTCTCAGCGCCAGCCTGCCTGCCTCAATCCTTCGCATTGGAATTGTGCAACTGGCTGTCACCTCGTTCTGTCCCTGGAGCCCAACATAAACCACAATCCTTGGGTTTAGGGGTAGCATCAGTGCTTTAAATGGGAAAAAATAAGTGCAGGTACTCATTAATATGAGCTAGAGGCGTGGTGAGTGGGCGGGGCTAGGGGCGGGGCTTAGGGCAACATATTCAACAGAAGGGGGGTCCCTAGAGGTTGGATGGGTAGACAGGGGAAATAGGGAACAACGAGAGCTTTCAAAGAAAAACAGAACCCACTGTCTACACTAAACTGGTTTCATTAGGCCCAAATTTGGGTCACGTTTATAAAGACGAGCCAAGGGCCAAGGTAGACTCAGGAAGATAAGAAAAACAAGAAGGATGAAAAAAACATACTTTATTTCAATAGCAATATTCAAAATGATAATCTTTGCATAAAGAATAAACAATATGACATACAGTTTATTTTATATGTGAACGGAAGTCCCACACATAAAGACAAACATACATACACTCATTCAAACAACAAGTTCATGTATGGGGCAGAGCTAATACATGTACATACATTATACACATTGATTTGTCAATAAAGTTAAAAATCACATCAACAATGTAAAGATTCAAAGAAGTAACAATTCAGACAGGCTCGTGCGTTCCCAGTTCATAGGGATAGATGGATTCTTTCAATAGGCACGAGAGGGCAGAAGCTTCGCACGAGCCTGTCTGAATTGTTACTTCTTTGAATCTTTACATTGTTGATGTGATTTTTAACTTTATTGACAAATCAATGTGTATAATGTATGTACATGTATTAGCTCTGCCCCATACATGAACTTGTTGTTTGAATGAGTGTATGTATGTTTGTCTTTATGTGTGGGACTTCCGTTCACATATAAAATAAACTGTATGTCATATTGTTTATTCTTTATGCAAAGATTATCATTTTGAATATTGCTATTGAAATAAAGTATGTTTTTTTCATCCTTCTTGTTTTTCTTATCTTCCTGAGTCTACCTTGGCCCTTGGCTCGTCTTTATAAACGTGACCCAAATTTGGGCCTAATGAAACCAGTTTAGTGTAGACAGTGGGTTCTGTTTTTCTTTGAAAGCTTAGGGCAACATATGACGATACATAATGACTTCTATATCAGTTGCAGCAACTATGAAAAACACATGAGAAATGTGTTTATGTAACCAAAACAGGTTAACTCATTACACAAAATGAAACCCAAAAAGGATGATATGTTAACAGTTTATCGTTCTGTAATATTTGCTGCTTCTTAATGCCATACTGTTATGTGGCACAATACTATATGCTCTCAAGCTGCACACACACGCACTATCTCTCTCTCTCCACATTCCCTCTAAAATCTACTGAGTGTCCTGATTCTCTCCCTTTTATCTCCACTTGCCTCTAATCTTCACCCAGCCTATAAACTTCTCAGTAGTTCTGCTCCTCTTTTGCTTACTCTCCACAAGTCTTACATTTTCTCCCTGCTTTTTCCGTACTTGTCTCCTGTTCACCCCTCCATGCTGCACTCATCCCCTAAATTTGCCGTCTGGAAAACTAAAGTTAAGAAATGCACCAGATTTGACTTTACAGAAATGTGTGTTAAAATACAATTTCTGAGATGATTCATGATTTCAAAACTCAACCACCTCACGTCTTTACATTCATCCCTACTCCTTCCGTCCTCAAAGAGAAACAGCTCCTGTCCTGAACAAAAAGATGAAAAGAAAACCGGCCTTCTGCGAAGGCAGAGGTTTTTGTTGGGCTGTCCCTGCTTTAGAATGGCCAGTGCAATCAATATCCTGACCTACTGCCCGTCCCAACCCATTTACACACCTGATGGAGAGGGGCGGGGTGAGGCTAAAGCACTTTCAGCAGAATAGTCCTCAGGCACATGATCGACAGTGAAGGGTCTAGACCCTGCACTGTTAGTCACAGCGTGACGCACGGCAAGCCCTCTGCCCCCTGCAGGCTCAGGCCATTCACATGGGTGCTGCTGGAATCTCCAGCAGGGACTCAGCATGAGGCAGAGCGGCATCTGCCCTGTGCTGGAGGAGATAAATAACCGGAGCCTGCAGTGCCATCTACTAGGGTACCGGTACTCTCCCTGGTGAATGAGAAGTGCCGGTACTGACGGCCAGAAAATTCAGAAGTGCCGGTACTCAGTACCGGTGAGTACCGGCCCATTTAAAGCACTGGGTAGCATGCTACTTGCCGTAAAGCGCTTCAATGTCCCCTCAGGGGTAGTAAGCGCCATATAAATCCAATTACTATTATAATTCCTGTGTAAGCGGGTTTACTTGCACATTTTTAAAATGTTGCTGCTCTGCTTTTGCCCACCTTGGGTAGAAAAAAGATGCCAAGAAGCCAGGATTGCCCAGCAGCGAGCCACCAGCTGCCTGGCTCGCATGTAGTTTCAGTAGTAGGTGCTGTTCATGGGGTTTTACCCCAAACATGTTTTGCTGGCCAGGAAGAACTGCAAGAACCCCGAGAAAGACCGGACACATGTCCGTTTGTCTGCTCCACCAGCAGAGCAAATTCAGAGGTTCTTTGCTTTGGAGGAGGATTGAAAAAAGATGAGATTTTGCCGATTTCTCAATGGGGCGATTGTTGTTGCTCCTCCTCACAGAGAGCAAGCCCCAAGGACACACCTGTCCCAAAGGCTTACGGGAGCATTTCTCATAAGAGGGCGGCGCTCTTTGGAGAGTGATCCCGTGATTCTGTGCAAAGACACATTCATCCCGTTTAATACATTCCAAACAGTTCAGGGGCCCCGTTACAGGGGACCACACCCAGCCCAAGGCCAATGAATGTCTGTGAGATATGGGGGCATATTATCAAGCCAGGTGATAAAATTATCGCCGCTTTAGCAGCAGAAAACTGCCGCTAAAACGGCGATAAAGGGCTTGATAATATGCTCTATGGAATTCCAATAGAAGCCCATGTTAAATGTGAAGGACATCTAACATGGGCTTCAATTGGAATTCCATGGAGCATATTATCAAGCCCTTTATCGCCGTTTGAGCGGCAGTTTTCTGCCGATAAAGCGGCGATAATTTTATCGCCAGGCTTGATAATATGCCCCATGGAGACTCAGAGGCCCCTCATCACTTTCTGCAGGGGGGCTCCATCATTTTACGTTACGCCACTGCTCTATACTACTGCACCCTGGCGTGTGGCCGGCACAGAACTCAAGTTTGCACTGCCAAAGCCTGTTTGAGCCTGCTGGGCATCCTATAGCGCCAGACAGTAAACTCACGTTTGCAGGGGATCAGATGCCTTCATGCAAGCAAGAGAAAGACTTGCTTAGGTGACACGGCACATGCAATCCATACCATGGACCACACCATGCAGGCATCTGCGGCCCCTTCTGTGATACCAAAGAGCCCTGCTGGCACAACAAGCGGGCTCACACGCCTGTTGCGCCCGCAGGGTACTTTGCAAAGGATTGCCCCAGGGTTTGATTTTTTATAGGATTAACTATAAAAGAAATGTTACCTTTAGGGGATCCCAGGATCCACTTCTTCAACTGGCAGGGGCACCATGGCCACGCGTTGAGGTTCTGCTGGGCATGAGTCAAGCGCTGCCAGACCCTTAAGTAAAGGAGCCGCAAATGTGCACGACTCTCTGTGCTTTTCCAGCTGTAGGGATCTGATCACGCAACATGCGTGACCCTCAATCTAGGAATACGATTGTGAGCTGAAGCAGGGAAATACCCTCGTGAGTTTTTAAAATGCAATAAAAAATGATCTTAATACATTTTACAAATATTTCTGTACATTTCATAGAGCGTTCTTAGCCGTCTGCACACGGATTCGGAGTTAGACTGACTAGAAAGATGCAAGGGCCATTTAAGCCAACGGCTGCACATGCATTGCTACAGGTCTCCTCTGGGGGAGTACTGCGCCAGCAGAGCTGCCATAAACGAAACTAAGCCGCTTGTACTCATGGCCGTATCCCATCCATCGTTATCCTGCGCACAATGCCACCTCAGTTTGTACCCTGCTTTATGCAAATCATTCTCAGCCCTGCTCCAGTGGGAACAGTCCAGCCCAAAACTGACAAGCCAGGTCATCTCTGAACCAGAACACAAGTAGCCTAGGACTGACTCACCCTAGCTATGGGCTCATCAGACGGGTATAGCTCGGTTCCAGTGACGCAGTGTGCATGGGACCCATGGCTGGGCATACCTGTCCTATTTAGGGTGACACAATAAAGTATACAAAAAATTGATGGATGGAATGCTTGAATTAATGTCAGCCACTGGTAATCATTCGGGCTGCATCCCAATCCATTGTTATTTTGCTCACCATGCCACCTCAGTTTGGGTCCAGCTATATGCAAACCAATCTTGACCCTGCTCCAATAGGAACAGTCCAGCCTGAACGGCCATGCCAGGTCCTCCCTAAGCCTGAACATAAGAAACCTAGGACCGATTTCGCCCTAGTGATGGGCTCATCAGCCGGATAGATTTTGGTTCCAGTGACACAGTTAAAATAACGATGCACCGGGATGAGGCCCGAAGAAATTCATAGTGGCTGAGCTTAATTCAAGCATGACATGGGTATACACAATGTGATGGCTACAGAATCTATGGACTCCATGAGAACTAAATATAACTTCAGGACGCAGGTTCGTGTCAAACGTGAACCAATCCTCTGATTGCCCTCAGCGGTCCCAGGCAACGGGCAACTAAATGTGTCACTTCACTGTCTCAGATAACTTAACAGTCTGTCCACACAACAACACTACTAGTGAGTAATCCATTGTCTGTAAATGTACAAAATAGAGTCAACCCTTCCCCATGTCTGTAAAGCACAGTACACTGGGAAAAGGAGATTACAGTGGCACACGTCATTAGTGACCATATAGTAACTACTGCATGATTGTGCAAGTGAGTCGCAAGCATTGCAATGGCCATATGTCCATGTACCCAAGCAGTACACGTCACTAGTGACCGTATGGTAACCAGTGCATGATTGGTCCAGGGTGACTCAAGCATGAGCAAAACTCATCTGTCCCTGAACCCATAATTGACCAATGACTTAGGTAACCACCCTGTAAGAGGGACTAACAATACACGTCATAAGACCGTGGCTTTTAGGGGTCCTAAGCCCTCTCGTAGTGAGTAGTGCTTGCAGGTCACCCACATGTCTGCGTTGTGTTGGATTTCTTGATAATGTGTGATCCATTTGGAATCTTGAATTGTGGTCTTTTACCGCTGGACTAACTTCTCATTGCTAGTTTCTTGTACCCGTGGTCCTTAAGGGCCCCACGAGGTGATGGCACACAGAAGCGTGTGCAACTGGCACAATGGAAGTCACACAACTATCTTAGTTGACTCGCGGCATCATTGAGGTGGTGTCCTGGTGATGCCAGCTTCAAGGTGACATCAAACCAACATCAGAGCGAAGACCTTTGTTCTTCAGCACAGCATCTTCACTACTTCAAGTCTTGTGTTTGCAAAGTCTCCTTATCACGCCACGCAAACCATGGGTGCCCATCTGATGTGAAAGGTTGACCATTGGCATTTGTGTGTGTGATTCATGAAGTTAAACATGTGTTGGGCTTTTTGTACCTGCTGGCCAGTCTCATCAACATACCGGCACCATGGACAGTTTTTGTACTGAACCAGATGCACCCCACTGGGGGATTCCCCATTGTCATGCAAAATCCACAATTAATACCCCTCTGCTGATTGAGTAAGAAAGCGAGTGGGTGACTGAGCGAGTGATTGAGTGAGTGAATGAGTGAGTGAGCAAGCGAGTGAGTGAGTGAGCAAGCGAGCGAGTGTGCGAACTCAGCCAGTGAGTGAGCAAGTGAGTGAGTGAGTGAGAAACCTTGCAGAGTTTAACACATCAAAGACTGCTCAGAAAGGTGCAGGTTTGCGTCCATTAACACTACATACACACACTTGCATATGATTTATAATTGTCATCCATTGACTTTTTTGCAGTGTGTAATTGTGATGCTAATGTTAACTGTAAGTTAATTTACGTTTTTTTAATCATTATTAGTTTTGGTGTGTGTAGTAATCCAGAGCCTAAAATCTTTCTCCCACAAAGTGTGGTCTGATCCACATGTTGAGCGCGTGGAAGTCCTTCAGGGTGTGATCCTGAGAATATAATTAGACTTCATAGACAGCCTCCTTTCCTCTGTTAGTGCCTAAGAGACCATGAATAATGACCCCAAACACACAGTTAATGATTAGGGCTTCCCAGAGATTCATCACTGGAAACATTTTGTCTTTTCTTGGTCCTGTTCTGAGCCCCTGGGAATAAGACACACATGGTGTGACTGCAGCGTTGCTGCACTACTCAGCGGTGCAGATGACACCTCACACGTCGTGTGACTGCAGCGTTGCCGCACTGTACTCAGTGGTGCAGCTGACACCTCACATGTCGTGTGACTGCAGCGTTGACGCACTGTACTCAGCGGTGCACCTGATACCTCACTCGCCGTGTGACTGCAGTGTTGACGCACTGTACTCAGCGGTGCAGATTACACTTCACATATCGTATGACTGCATCGTTGACACACTGTACTCAGCGGTGCAGATTATACCTTACTCGCCGTGTGACTGCAGCATTGACGCACTGTACTCAGCGGTGCAGATTACACCTCACACGGCATATGGCTGCAGCGTTGATGCACTGTACTCAGCGGTGCAGATTACACCTCACATATCGTATGACTGCATCGTTGACACACTGTACTCAGCGGTGCAGATTACACCTCACTCGCCGTGTGACTGCAGCATTGACGCACTGTACTCAGCAGTGCAGATGACACATCACATATCGTATGACTGCATCGTTGAAACACTGTACACAGCGTTGCAGATTACACCTCACTCGCCGTGTGACTGCAGTGTTGACGCACTGTACTCAGCGGTGCAGATTACACCTCACATATCGTATGACTGCATCGTTGACACACTGTACTCAGCGGTGCAGATTATACCTTACTCGCCGTGTGACTGCAGCATTGACGCACTGTACTCAGCGGTGCAGATTACACCTCACACGGCATATGGCTGCAGCGTTGATGCACTGTACTCAGCGGTGCAGATTACACCTCACATATCGTATGACTGCATCGTTGACACACTGTACTCAGCGGTGCAGATTACACCTCACACGGCATATGACTGCAGCGTTGACGCACTGTACTCAGCGGTGCAGATGAGACCTCACATATCGTATGACTGCATCGTTGACACACTGCACACAGTGGTGCAGATTACACCTCACTCGCCGTGTGACTGCAGCATTGACGCACTGTACTCAGTGGTGCAGCTGACACCTTGTAGGAGAGTAGGATCTGCTTCACTTGGGTACCCCAATGTTTTGCTGGTGTTTCACTGTTTTTCGACCTTAGTCTAGCTGTGGCCCTGCTAATCAGGACCACAGCCTAGCTGCTTCCTCTCTAAAATGGTTTCCATGTACATTAGGTACATATCTAATTGGATTCTGGAGTGCCTTATAAGCCCCTAGTATATGGTATACTATGTACCTAAGGCATAGGTACCTCAGAGGCCTACCAGGGGCTGAAGCATATATTATGCCACCCCTGGGAAGCGCTCCAAAATGACACCACAGGTCTGCTACTGCAGCCTGGGTAAGGGTGTGCTTGCACCCCTTACTGTGGTATAGGCTACCTATATCACTAGCCTATACAGACACATATAAACCTATAAGCCACTCCTATGGCAGGCCTTGACAATCCTGAAGGCAGAGTGCTTGGTTTTATGTGAGAGGGTGCCCAAGCATGAGCTGAGCCCCTCTGCAACTTTTGGAAATACTTCCTTATGGCTGTTCTGTGATACAGCCATACCATATACTCTTAAGTGCATTATAACCTCGCGATAAACGCTAACTTTGGGATGGCTGCATCAAAACATGTTGTGTTTGGTGTCAAACGCTTTGGAATACTAACCCCCCGCCAGTCCTGGCGGCGGGGGTAGCATTCCACCCTTCTAGAGGGAGAGACATGTTCACACTGGCTTAACTCCGTAGGACTTTCCTGAGCCCTGGCATCACAAAATGGATGCCTCTGCCACAGACACGGGTCTGGCCTCCTGCTGCTGACCGAAACTCCAGCAGGGGAGGCCTGGACAATAGGTTTCCTGTCGAGCGGAGGTGTCCCCAGCTCCTCAGACAGGCTGATGTGTATTGGGGCTGGGACGGAGCACTCTCTGGTGCTTTGAAGTCCTGCACTGGGCGCACACTTGGTGTCCCTGTGCATACTCCAGTTCAAACCGGTTGCAGGGGCTACCTGCCCCTGCTCTGGAGCAAAACTGGACAAAGGAAATGGGTGTAACCACACCTCTTTACTGGCCCACCCATAGGTGGGGCCTTAAAGTTAGTCCATCCCCTAAACTCACTATAACTATAGGAATCCAGTCCCTAGGACTTTAGATTACCCTGGAAGAAACTCTGCAATGTACATCCTGGACCTTCGACGTTCTATCCTGACTAGAAGACTGAAGAGATCTCCCTTGGGGTCAAGGAGTGACTCCCCTGCTTGCCAGGCACCAAAGAAACAACTGACCGGTCTGAAATTCTGAAGCTCCTGCCAGACGCTGAAGTCTCTGCATCCCCAGAGGTGGATTTTCAGACTTCCCCGAGGCTACCCTGTGTCCACAGCAAAGCTGAGGCCCATGGCTATCGTGGGTGACGTGGAACCGTGACCCCTGGACACCGTGAACTTTTGCAGCAACACTATCTTCCTGGTCCTCCTCGAAGTTGTGCTTTGGACTACGAGTAGCCCCAGCCTTGAGCACCTCCTGCACTGAAGATTGTTGGCCTCCACTCCACAAGTGACCCGTGGGCCAGCTTCAAGTGCCACCACTCAAGGCTCCTTTGCGATCACTAGCCCGTTGGCTAGCAGGTCCCCACGAAGGCAACTCCTTTTCTGATTAGGCGTTCCTGGTTGCTCCAGACGTGCCCTGACTTACCCTCACTGGGTAAGTCCCTCAGACCTTGCTGGTCTGCTCGCAGTCCTTTCTCTGCATTCCTGTGACTTGCCGTTTCCAAGGCCTGTTGGGTCCATTCTGGTCGCTGATACTCAGCACTCGGCAGACTTCGTGGGACAGCTTGAATCTGGCTCATGGACTTCATCATCGCCTCCTGGACCTCGTGGCTGAAGAGTCAAGACACCCATCAACTCACCTGAAGCACCCGACATCTGTGGGCATTGGTCCATCCTGCCCTAGGTCATTGGCAAGTGACCCAGACTCTGTCCCCTCTGCTTTCAGGTTCCTTACATCTCAGATCCAGGCTTGGATCTCTTCGGACACTTCTCCTCTTCACGGCAGTAGCAGTTCTTTGCAGGTTTCCACTGGAATCGACGACGCGACCCGACACCAAAAGACACCTATGCACCCGGCTTCCCTGGGTGAGGTAACTCGAGTACTCTGGTGCTCTCGTGGGTGCTAGCCCTAGAACTTCTTAAGTTCAAAAGGGATTGGTCCTGACTCAATGAGAAGTGTCCCTAATCTTTAAATTTCCAACCGCAACATTCCTCATAGAAGATAATAGGAGCCCGCGGTTGTGTTTTCACACTGCATACGGCTCCCGTGGGTCCCCTGTGTCACTATCTTGGGTGGTTCCTTGGGGTCCCAGCGATTCTAGAGGAAATAGGCCTAGTGCCTATTCCAGTTGTGGTTCTTATACCACTTTTTTGGTATATGGTTTGGTACGCCTCTAGGGCCCAAACGTGTATTTGTGCTTTTACTGATGCTTGCTCACTTGTAAACAAAGTACTTGGAACTCAAGTCTCATAAAGAGACTAGAAGGGAGTGTTTAACCATAAATACATATATTTTGAATATATACCTGGTGTGGTTGTCTTTTCATTTGATCATTCAAGAGATTATAGACTGGTAAAACAAGCTGCTTTACATTCCTTCAAGACTTAGCCTGAAGGCTGCTCTCCATAGCTACCACTAGGATAGCTTTCAATAAAGGTTGTCTTTGACCATTCACCGAAAGGGGTTGTTTGGACTGATACAGGGTTCCCAATAGAACTAGTGGACAGCATATATCAGGCCAACTTCTCACACACCTCACCCGTCGTGTGACTGCAGCGTTCACTCACTGTACTCAGTGGTGCAGCTGACACCTCACACATCGAGTGACTGCAGCATTGCTGCACTGTACGCAGCGGTGCAGCTGACACCTCACACATCGTGGGACTGCAGCGTTGCCGCACTGTATTCAGTGGTGCAGATTACACCTCACACATCGTGCGACTGCAGCGTTGACACACTGTAGTCAGTGGTGCAGCTGACACATCACACCTCCTTTGACTGCAGCTTTGCCGCACTGTACTCACATGTGCAGCTTACACCTCACACATCATTTGACTGCAGCTTTGCCGCACTGTACTCACATGTGCAGCTTACACCTCACACATCGTTGACTGTAGCATTGCCGCACTGCACTCAGCAGTGCAGCTGACTCCTCACACATCGTTAGACTGTAGCGCTGCCGAACTGTATTCAGATGTGCAACTGACAACTCCCACATTGGGTGAATGCATTGTTGCTGCACTGTACTCAGGTGCAGCTGACACCTCCCACATAGTGTGACTGCTGCACTGTATTCAGTGGTACACCTGATGCCTCACACATCGTGTGACTGCAGCATTGCCGCACTGTACTCAGATGTGCAGCTGACACCTCACACCTTGGATGAACACAGCATTGCTGCACTAATTCTGCACTTTGCTTAGCAGTGTAGCCAACCACTCACACATTGGTTGAATGCACACTGAACTCAGAAGTGCAGCTAGCATCGCTCACATCGGTTGACTGCAGCATTGCCGCACTGTACTCAGATGTGCCGCTTACACCTGACACATCATTTGACTGCAGCGTTGCCACACTGTATTCAGTGGTACACCTGACACCTCACACATCGTGTGACTGTAGTATTGCTGCACCGCACTCAGCAGTGTAGCTGACACCTCACACATCGTGTGACTGTAGTGTTGCTGCACTGCACTAAGTGGTGCAGCTGATACCTCGCACATCATGTAGCTTCAGCATTGCCGCACTGTACTCACTGGGGCAGCCAACACCTCACACATTGCTTCACTGAAGCACCGCTGCAAGGCACTAGGTTGTGTAGCTAGCAAGTCACAGATTGGTGCATTGCAACATTGTTGCACTGCACTCAGTCATCACCTCACGTGTTGGTTCTCTGCAGTGACGATGCACTGCACTCATTCGTCACCTCACATATTGGTTCTCTGCAGTGACGATGCACTGCACTCAGTCGTCACCTCACGTGTTGGTTCTCTGCAGTGATGTTGCACTGCACTCAGCCATCAACTCACTTGTTGGTTCCATGCAGTGACGATGCACTGCACTCATTCATCACCTCACGTGTTGGTTCTCTGCAGTGACGATGCACTGCACCAGTCGTCACCTCACGTGTTGGTTTTCTGCAGTGACGTTGCACTTCACCCAGTCGTCACCTCACGTGTTGGTTCTCTGCAGTGACGATGCACTGCACTCAGTCGTCACCTCACGTGTTGGTTCTCTGCAGTGACGATGCACTGCACCAGTCGTCACCTCACGTGTTGGTTCTCTGCAGTGACGTTGCACTGCACCCAGTCGTCAACTCACTTGTTGGTACCATGCAGTGACGATGCACTGCACTCATTCATCACCTCACGTGTTGGTTCTCTGCAGTGACGATGCACTGCACCAGTCGTCACTGCACATGTTGGTTCTCTGCAGTGACGTTGCACTGCACTCAGTCGTCAACTCACTTGTTGGTTCCATGCAGTGACGATGCATTACACTCATTCATCACCTCACGTGTTGGTTTTCTGCAGTGACGATGCACTGCACCAGTCGTCACCTCACGTGTTGGTTTTCTGCAGTGACGTTGCACTTCACCCAGTCGTCACCTCACGTGTTGGTTCTCTGCAGTGACGATGCACTGCACTCAGTCGTCACCTCACTTGTTGGTTCTCTGCAGTGACGATGCACTGCACACAGTCGTCACCTCACGTGTTGGTTCTCTGCAGTGACGTTACACTGCACTCAGTCATCACCTCACGTGTTGGTGCTCTGCAGTGACGTTGCACTGCACTCAGCTGGGAAGTGACCTCCTCATGGGTTAGACCAGCGCACCAGCACTGCAGTATACTTAGTGAAGCATCCCAGACTACACACGTGGGTTTAGTGCCGAGACACCGCACTGTCAGCACTGGAGCAGCCGAAGGGGTTCTACCTCGGTTCAGATGAAAGACACGAATAACGCGTGCCGCCAGTTCTTGGAAACTGGCACTGGGAGCACGTGCTGGGGCGAGTGGTGCCTGGGCCACGTCATGCATTCAGACCAGAAGGCGACCCACATTCCGGGCATCTGCAGGCACCGCAGGGAGCTGGGCTTTGAGTTTACAGATTGTAGAGCGGTGTAGGAGATTATGTCTTCCGCATCAAGGGAAATGTAAGCTTATTTCAGCCATTCTATGTACTTTTTAGGTCAATAGCAGAATTTAGAATAGTGCAAACCAATCAGAAAGACTGACAGTAGTGTCAAGGAGACTGCAGCGCCTGGATAGCCTCCTGGGTGACAAGCAGCGCTCTACAAATCCACCTTACATTACCTTACATTACAGCTACATCACTAATACAGTCTAGAACCTTCCTTCACCTGAAGCGCGATCCAGGCCGTCATCCAGCTTCACAGCTGGCTGGGTGCTGTGGTCAAACATCTGCTTTACATGCAGTGTGATGAATACATTCTCCTCCACTTGTCTTAGTTCACATAGCTGCTACTCCTCTCTCTCCCCTTGTGTGCATGTATGTATAGGACACATGTGCACTGCAAACCCAGTTACAAAGCAACGAGCGTTGGAGGCAGAGGTGTTAAAAGAGGGTGCGAGAGGTGTGAGGGTGGGTGAAGCGGCCACAATAGGAGAGGATGAGAAAGGGCCTCCTCTTGCCTTTAAGTCTCAAACTTACACATAAATGCAATATATGTATATATACACAGTTCAGAGTGGGGGGGTTGGCTGCCCATGGGGGGGTTGGCTGCCTGTGTGGCTGTAGGCCAACTGTGGGAGAGTTGACTGCCCATGGGGGTGTTGGCGGCCTGTGGGTGAGTTGACTGCCCATGGGGGTGTTGGCGGCCTGTGGGTGAGTTGACTGTACATGTTGGTGTGGGCGGCCTTTGGGGAAGTAGGCTGCCCATTGGAGTGTTGGCTGCCTTTGAGGTGGGGGCGGGATTGGCTGCCCATGATGGTGTTGGTTGTCTGTGAGGGAGTTGAATGCCCATGGGGATTTTGGCCATCTGCGGCGGAGTTAACTACCTTAGGGGGTGTTACCGTCCTGTGGTGGACTTGGATGTCTGTGGAAGTGTTGGCTGTATTTTGGGGGGGAGGAGGGGGGCTGCCTATGAGGGTGTTGGCTGCCTCTGTGGGAGTTGGCTACTCGTGGGTGTGTTGGCTGCCCATGGGAGAGTTGGCTGCCTATGGGGTTTGGCTGCCAGTGGTGGTGTTGGCTGACTATGGGTGTGTTGGTTGCCTGCAAAGGAGTTTACTGACCATGGGGGTGTTGGCTGCCCCTGAAGGTGTTGGCTGCCCATGGGGTGTTATATGCCCATGGAGGTGTTGGCTGCCCATGGAGGTGTTGGCTGCCTGTGGGTGTGTTGGCAGCCCCATGGGTGCTGATTGCCTGTGGGGGTGTTACAGGCCCATGGAGGTGTTGGCTGCCTGTGGGTGTGTTGGCTGGCCCTGGGGTGCTGACTGCCTGCTGGGGTGTTATATGCCCATGGAGGTGTTGGCTGCCCATGGAGGTGTTGGCTGCCTGTGGGTGTGTTGGCAGCCCCATGGGTGCTGATTGCCTGTGGGGGTGTTACAGGCCCATGGAGGTGTTGGCTGCCTGTGGGTGTGTTGGCTGGCCCTGGGGTGCTGACTGCCTGCTGGGGTGTTATATGCCCATGGAGGTGTTGGCTGTCCATGGAGGTGTTGGCTGCCTCTGGGTGTGTTGGCAACCCCATGGGTGCTGATTGCCTGTGGGGGTGTTACAGGCCCATGGAGGTGTTGGCTGCCTGTGGGTGTGTTGGCTGCCCCTGGGGTGCTGACTGCCTGCAGGGGTGTTATATGCCCTTGGAGGTGTTGGCTGCCTGTGGAGATGTTGGCTGCCTGTGGGTGGGTTGGCAGCCCCTGGGGTGCTGATGGCCTGTGGGGGTGTTACATGCCCATGGGTGTGTTGGCTGCCCATGGGAGAGTTGGCTGCCTATGGGGTTTGACTGCCAGTGGTGGTGTTGGCTGACTATGGGTGTTGGTTGCCTGCATTTACTACCAATGGGGGTGTTGGCTGCCCCTGAAGGTGTTGGCTGCCCGTAGGGGTGTTGGCTGCCCGTGGGAGAGTTGGTTGCCCAGGGGCTTTGGCTGAAAGAGGGGTTGTTGGCTGCCTGCGAGGGAGTTGACTGCCATTGGGGGTGTTGGCTGCCCCTGAAGGTGTTGGCTGTCCGTGGTTGTGTTGGCTGCCCGTGGGAGAGTGGTTGCCCATGGGCTTTGGCTGTCAGTGGTGGTGTTGGCTGCCTGTGGGTGTGTTGGCTGCCCCTGGGGTGCTGACTGCCTGCAGGGATGTTATATGCCCATGGAGGTGTTGGCAGCCCCTGGGGTGTTGATTGCCTGTGGGGGTGCTGGCTGCCCATGGGAGAGTTGGGTGCCCATGGGTTTTGGCTGCCAGTAGGGTTGCTGGCTGCCAGTGTGGTGTGGGGTGTTGGCAGTCCATGTGGGAGGTGCGCACACTGCACACAAACATCTGCTGAGCACAGCCGAAGGCAGCGTGAGAGGAGTGTGTGCCCTGTGAAGTATCACTCTGGGCCCGCATCCAGAGTAGGTTACTTCGGTGCCACGTCACACCACATGCAAAGATGCTTCCGTGGTGGCTGACGGCCGTCATCCAGAGTTGGTGACGTCAGCGCCACATCACACCACATACAAAGACTCTTCCATCGTGGTCGACGGCTAGGGTCCTCTACTGGTGATGTCGACGCCACATCACACCACATACAAAGACTCTTCCGTGGTGTCCGACGGCCAGCATCCAGAGTTGGTGACGTCGGTGCCACGTCACACCACATAGATAGAAAGACTCTTCGCGCAGGCCTTGGAATTTGGTGGGATCCACGCCTCTAGGTAATGGATAATCTCAGGGGCAGAAGACATTAGAGGGAGAAGGGATGGAACCAACCCCTGAAAGGACAGCTTGGATTTCTACTCAGAAACTGCATGACGTGTACCAGTGAATCCATGGCATCAGTGCGCGCTGGACTCGCCAGTGTGTTCCAAATGTGAAAACCTCCAACTTCCTTTAAAGGTGCCGGACAAGAGCCCAGGGTGGGAGACATGGCAGTGTTTGTCGAACGTGATGACGACTTGTAGGGGATCCGCATTAAAGTGTCTGGTCTTCGGTAATGATTGTGTGTGACCCCAAGTGGCTGCATCAGTGCGATATACTTCTCATAAAGTCTACTTGTGTGTGTGTCTTTGTGTGCATTTGTGTCTCTTTGTGTGTGTATTAGGATCGGTGAAACTTTAATTATGCCGGAGTAATTGGAGTAATTTTGCATTCATTGTTTGATCTGAAATTACCAAAAATTACGCAACTACCCCTGTTGGCATAATTATGAGGTATTTGGCACAGAATCCTAATTCATGAACACCGGAGCAGACCTAGTGAGCATGAACGGCTTCCGGCGGATCCTTTTCGGGTTCTGTTGCATTTAGCACTATTTTCTTAGTTCAAACTCCATCCTATGGTCCATTTTGGAAATAGTGCAGAATGCTGGGTTATGCTTGTTGCATAATTCCATGCAATCTCACATTATCTAGCTATAATTTCAATTAATTATGCTACAGCAAATCATGCGAGTTACATCCACCCCCGGTGTTTCTGTGTGTTTATGAAGTGTGCGTGTGTGTGTGCGTGCGTGTGTGTGTGCGCAATGTATGTATTATAATACCATAGGAATGCTCCATGTATGCCACAGAGACACAGCACCACTTCTGATCTTACACATAGGCAGGGCCCCCTTCTCCTTTATTCTATTGGTGCTACCATAAAATATAATAATGCATCATTATGTCGCACCTTCAGTGAAAGTTATTTACTCCACTCTAGATCCTGTGATCTGGTGATGAAGGGGTACGAAGATCCAGAAAAGCTAGTACATTGACCAATCAGTGCTAGAGAAACCCTACAGGCCATGTTCCTTCCTTGAACCCTCCAGAGTCCTCCAATGAGGGCTGCAGGGACCCACTTGCCAACATTGCCTGGGCTTGCTGCTTGACACAGGTGTGTCACCGTCCTTGGCAGGGCTGCTCCGAGACCTGCACATGGCATTCCAGGTGTCTGTGTCCAGACCTTACCCTATCTTGCCTGAACATCTAGTTCTAGAGAGAGTCTTGGCACATGCCAAAGCCACGTCTTCTCCAAGACCTTCACATGGCATGCGTATGTTCTGGGTGTCTGGGTCTTGACCTTACCCTATCTTGGCTCAACATCTAGTTCTAGAGAGAGTCTTGGCACATGCCTAAGTTGCGTCTTCTCCAAGACCACATGGCATGCGTATATTCCAGGTGTCGGTGTCCTGACCTTAGCATAGCTTGGCTGAACGTCTATCTCTAGAAAGTCATGGCATATGTGTTGGCACCACCCTAGGCAGCATCTTCTATGAGACCTGCACATGGTACTTGAAGATTTCAGTTGCATGTGTCCTGACTCTTACCCTACCTCAGGTGAACTTCTAGTTCTGGAAAGACTTGGCGCATGCGTTGGCACCTGCCTTCCATGGGCTGCTCTGAGACCTTCACATGGTACTTGTAGATTTCAGATGTATGTGCTCTGACCTTACCCTACCTCGGTTAAACTTCTAGTTTTAGAGAGTCTTGGCAGACGCCTTGGCACTTGCCCTGGCAGCGTCTCCTCCGAGACCTCAACGTGCAACATCTAGGCACATGTGTGGCACATGCCGTGGCAGCGGCTGCTCCAAGACATCCACATGGTACTTGTAAATTTCAGTTGTATGTGCTCTGACCTTACCCTACCTTAGTTGGCCTTCTAGTTTTAGAGAGTTTTGGCACACGCGTTGGCACCTGCCTCCAATGGGCTGCTCTGAGACCTCCACATGGTACTTGTAGATTTCAGTTGTCTTGACCTTACCCTACCTCGGCTGAATGTCTAGTTTTAGAGAGTCTTAGCACATGTGTTGGCAACTGCCCTGGCAGCCTCTCCTCCGAGACCTCCATGTGGAACATCTAGGCACATACGTTGGCACCTGCCCTGGCAGCAACTGCTCCAAGACCTCCACATGGTACTTGTAGATTTCAGTTGTATGTGCTCTGACCTTACCCTACCTCGGTTAAACTTCTAGTTTTAGAGAGTCTTAGCAGACGCTTTGGCACTTGCCCTGGCAGCGTCTCCTCCGAGACCTCTATGTGAAACGTCTAGGCACATGTGTGGCACATGCCGTGGCAGCGGCTGCTCCAAGACATCCACATGGTAATTGTAGATTTCAGTTGTATGTGCTCTGACCTTACCCTAGTCTTAGCACACGTGTTGGCACCTGTCCTGCCAGCGTCTCCTCTGAGACCTCCATGTGGAACATCTAGGCACATATGTTGGCACCTTCCCTGGCAGTTGTCTTTGTCTTGACCTTACACTACCTCGGCTGAATGTCTAGTTTTAGAGAGTCTTGGCACAAACGTTGGCACCTGACCTGGCAGCATCTCCTCCGAGACCTCCACGTGGGGCGTCTTGGCACACGCCTTACACTGGCAGCCCCAGACTCTCACATGAGACCTTCAGATCCCACGCTTCCGGTGACTGGGGCAAAGTGTTCTTTAAACATGTTCTGGAAATAATCCTGAAGCCGGGTGATCCAAGGAGAGCATGGCGGGTAATCCTCTCTGTGCTGCTGGGACATCACTGGATACGCATGCGCAGGAGCACTTAGCGCCAAGTCCACGGCAACAGGAGAACCGCTAATGACGAGAGGAGCTTACTACAGATTTAAAGTAACTGTGGCCTGCTCAGGGACCACCTCCCTAAGAAGATGAGAAGCCACAACTCTCTCCAGGCGGGGAGGAAATCCAAATTCTGTTCACCCAAAGAGAGCAGAGAGTTTCCTTGACATCCCACGGTGATGAAATGGGCATTCTGGGGGGATTCCGCAATCCGACCTCAATAAACCTCAAGAAGCTGTCAAGTCGCCGGGATCCTGCATTAGCGAACAGTCTCTAGACCTTCACAGCTTGACACTGGGTTTCTGGTGCACTGAAACATGCTTCTGTACAGTGGCTCCCAATTGTATTTGTCTCTGTAGCTCACACAAACACCCTAGGAGGCCTTGGCACTAGAGACGATAATCCGACCTGGCAATGCCATTCCGGGTGAGGTGCGTGAATCTTAAAATCGCCCCACCCTTCCAGCCAGACAGGGTCTTCTTCTAGAAACTTCCACATCATCCCAGTACTTCCGGGAAACACTGGCTGCCAACGGAAGCCCCAGTCTTACTAAACCCCACGGATGAGCCTCGAGCTCAGCATCTCAGAAGGACAAGAAGCAGAGGCCTCGGTGCTTAGAAGTCCCGAATCCAGCAGCACTCGAGGTCAGGAACAGGCGCCTTAAGGACCCGGAGCTCTCTTCCGGGAGCTACAAGGACCAACCCTTCTCTTGTCGTCATTCGGAAGACCTTGTAACCTTTGACATCTGTGACCTCTGACCTGTCTCCTAGCACCCTTCTCTCTCCCACTTCGCCCTCGGCTCCTCCGTCCCCACCTCTTGTGGTCGCCATCCTGTGCCGCTGGCTTTCCTCTATTCTGTATTACAGTAATGCATACATGTTAGAATGCTTCCTTTCCTATAAGATCCTATGGGGCGCCTAGAAGCTGAACCCCTGGCATTTGCTATGTAGCAAAAATGCTATAATAAGTAAGTCATCTAAACGCTCATCTATGTGGCTATCCTACCTTACCCTGCCTGTCCTAGATTAATGTTGTTACTTTCTTCAAATGCCCCCATTACATTCCGGGTGTTGAAGTGTTAAAATAACAAATCAAACATACAGGAAACAGTTTAGAGAGAGTGAATTCAGGGTTTTCAGCGTTTCACTGAAGTTAATTAGAGGAGAATGTGTCCAATGAGCAGGAAGAGCGGTCTCACACACTTCCCGGCGCTTCCATTGTAGCTCACTGAAGAGGCACTTTGGGCACATTCACCCATATTTCAGGGACCTTACTGTGCTGTGTTGCGTGAAAGGGAGAGGATAGGAATGCTCCACATTTACAAGCATCTAGGACTTGTTTTCAAACCCCTTTCACCGCTGCCAAGTCACCTATTCCCATATTAAAAGTGACGCACGAGCGACGCAAAGGGCTTATAAATAAGCCCCGTAGAGTATTTCTGCTCTCCTACCTAGCGCCAACATAGGCACCCGTGCATCATAGTGCAACGTGATTATACTCCTGCACGAAACAATCCAAAGTGGAAATAATGTCATCCTCGGGGCATAGATAGTGCAGAGTTGACACAATCCTTGGTTTACAAACTGTTGTAAATCTGCAATTGCTTCAAATCTATAAGTGGATGCACGTGAACACCCATGCTCCACCCATGGAACGCCTTCATGCTGGAAATGTAACGTAACGCAGCACAAGCTGCTGCGTTGCGTTTCACTGCCTTCCAAAGTCATGCCAAGTGGCGCAAATCAGCCCTTGCGTGCTTCTTACTGAAGTGTTTGCGTTACTCTTGCGTCGCCTGGTTCGATGCAAAGACAACACAAAGTGTCCGACATGGTGGAATTTGACCGTGAGGAAATGCGGTGATTGACCACATATCACTCAATGATTGTGCTTCATACTTTAAAAATTATGTGGCGGAGGCTTCCTAGGTGAGATGAAAGCGGCCAAGAGCAGAGCAACACATAACCCGTGTGTCCGGGATCAGACAGACCCCGGGGTGCCCAGACACAAGGTGCCGTCACGGTCAGCTCCCCATTCCATTATACCAGGGACTCCTTCCAACAGGGCCGGAAGAATTCTTTCTACTGCGTTAAGATGAAAGGAGCAGGGCGAGGAGAACATGTTTAGCCGCGAACCAGACAAGTTGCTGCATCGAATCAGAAACCTAGATTTCATGCTGGGCACGCACCCGCGTCATCCAATCAAAAAGACCCTGAGGACAAAACCCTGTGTTGCTGCCTATGGATTACACTTTGGTTGTGATGGGAAGGAACAATCACCAATTCTGTCTCAGGCCAGTCTTTCGCAAAAGGTCGCGGGTCATAAGCTGATGTTTGTGGGTCGTGAAAGTCCAAGCAGTAAATAAATATGCCTCTAAAATCTGTATTTATCTTGTCACATTTGCTGCATTTCAAGACAAACGTCAAATGTCAGGCTACGTCTTCTGACAAATTGTTGCTTATGTTTTTAACATGGGGATCGGTGTTTACAAACTCCTCTCACTTTGCAGTCAGAGAAAGAAAAGAAAAGTGAATTATGTGGCAATCTTGCTGGGTTGCAGGGAGTGTGGAAGGAAAGGCTGTAGGAAGTCATGTTTTTGTAAATGAAGTGTGCACATTCTGCAGTCCGGAAAGCAATAATAAAGCACATTTTTTGTTATTCTGAAGTGCGATGGAACAAAAAGTGTAATTGGATCTCGACACTTTTTCTTGGTAATGCACAAATGATACACATGCACTGAAACGCAATTTCCATAAAGTATCAATTGTGTGTGAAGTTTTATCAGTAAAACGGTCGTCTGTGCAAATGTAGTGGCCATTTCATTGGGAAATGCGTTGTCTATAAATGACAGTGGCTGTCACACCACGCTTCAGTTACATTCAAAAACATTGCCTGCCTCATTCCATTACAGCTGGGGGTGTCAGGAGAGTTTGTAATTCTAAAAAGTGAGCCGCGCTTCTAAAAAGATTGGGATGCCCTGATCTCCGCTGGACTGCCGACGCGGATGGAAGCCTGCCTGACAATGATCAAGGCGCTTGTTACCTTCTAGAAAATGCTGCATTTGATCAGCTCCAGCTGCTCAATGAGCCCCTTAAAGACCAGCAGCATTGACGAGAGTCACTATGACAAGCAGTGAGTTTTAGTAAAGGGGTCACCTGGGATGGGTCCACTCCAGATGTCATGGATTGACTGAGTTCAAGAGAAGGAGAGAGATAAGAGGACGGATCCCTTCTAAAGTTGTTATTGGGCACAGGTTTCTCAGGGCAGATTTGAGTTCCATAAAAGTCCACGAGGGCAGCTTAAAAAAGGCTGGAAAACAGTAGGAGAAAGGAGCAGGGGTTGTACTGTGGAAGGCTTTGGGTGCAATGAAAAGATTTTGGGATCCTCCCACGTAACCTGAAAATTAGAATGAAATAAACACAGAGCTGTTAAGAATGTTTTTGTGAGAACCTTGGAAAGGTGAGGCCTCTCTCTGAGTGGAGAGCCCGTCAGCGACTTTACCCATTTCTTTCTGTGTTAATATTTGAATCTATATTCGCTGCGAGAAGGATGAGTTACTAGCTGAAGCGAGAACTCTTTTGTATTCATTTTATACCGATTTAAAAGCCTTTGAGCATTGCAGTAATCATTACAGGGGCGCAGTCCGTTCAGGTTTGCGAACACGAGGTTCCAACACTGCCGGATCTGCGGGAAATCCATGGTCCTGGTTTAGTTCTGAGACGGCGCGCTTTGAGAGCCATCGGGCCATGGCGGCTGGAGTTCTGCCCATCCAGGTGGGAAATTGGTTGGTAGCTACATCAACATCTGTGGCCATAAGGCAGGGAGCTGGATTGGGGTTTGGAGGTTGAAGATTAAGTTCAGCCAAAGCCCTAGATACCTGTGTAATTGGGGGGGGGAGGACGGTGGGGGTGAAGGGAAGCAGTTTTTAAATGAGAGGTGAACAACGATGCAGTTGGACAATGTCAACAGAAGCAAATTAGAAGTGGAAATCAGGCTGAATGCAGAAAAACTGGGGCTGAACATTAAGCCTGCTCAGTGGGTGGAGCTTATCACCAAAGGCTTGTGGGATATTTTGCTCATATTCGATGTGGTGGCAACGCCGTCTAGGCGAGGTCAGGTAGGGCCTGAAACCAATATGTAAAATCTTCCCACAGTGGGAACTGTGGTGGCACAATGGTCACTTAGGACTCCTGTGGGGAAAGGTCAAAGGTGAAAGATGCTTCCAGAAGAGAGGGTGCGTACATAGTCAGTATCATCAGTACTTGGATAAAGAGGATAAGTCAATCTCAGATTTTTAGCTTTAATTAATGAGGTCACTTGTTATTGCTAAAGCGAGACGGGCCCTTGTTTAGCACACATGCTCCTCCTCCCCTTTCACCATGAAAGCGGCCAACAGAGGGGTAGACAGTATGATAACAGTACTTGCTGACGTTAACCCTCTTTCAATGGTTGCTAAAATATGGAGATTCTGCCCCATTATTAGGTCATGGGGTCAAAGAGCGTGTTTAACACGGGGCTTAGCGGCCATTGACATGGTGTGGAGGCCAGGAGCAGGAGGCCATGGAATATGAGAACTTCTGGAGACAGAGAAGAAAATTACGGAAAATGAGAACTTCTGGAAACAGGACTGGTGACCATAGAATATAAGAACTTCTGGAGCTAGATCAGAAGACCATGGAATATGAGACCTGGTGATAGAGCAGGAGACCACGGAATATGAGAACTTCTGGAAACAGGGCAGGAGATTATGGAATAATGGAACTTCTAGAGCTACAGCAGGAGGCTGTGGAATATCAGAACATCTGGAGATAGAGCAAGAGGCTGTGGAATATGAGAACATGTGTAGCTAGAGCAGGAGGCCATGGAATATGAGAACATCTGGAGACAGGGCAGGAAACCATGGAATAATGGAACTTCTGGAGATAGGACACCTGGGCCATATTACTGAAGTGTCGCAGGGGCACAACGGGGCATTTGTGCCCAGTTAGCGCTCCCCGGGGGCACTTTGGTATTACAGAAGCTTCTGTAAACACTTGTGCATCCCCTTCTGTAATACCAATAGAACTGGCGGTTTCAGAGGGCTCACCCTCATTTGCCTGGGGGCTGTAGGTAGATTATGGAATTCACTGCCTCTTTCTCTCAGACTTGAACCTGAACTCCTAAGTTTTAGACGCCAACTTAAGACCTGGCTGTTCCATCAATAATCTATGTCGTGCAGGACTGGAAGCTTTCAAGATCTCTCTTCGCAAAGGGGTACCTTCTTAGCTCCGGGACACTCTCCGGAGTAGCCATGAGCTTTACAAATCCTCCATAATATAACATACCATGCAATGAGGGAATCCCTTTGCCTCTGTGCCCGCACCGTATTACAGACCGGGTACAGAGACAACAAAGCTGTGAAGCGGGCCTCTAACAGTGCGCCACGTAAAAGGTGGTGCACTCTGAGTGCCACCTGATAGCAGCCCACTGGGTGGGGGAGGGGGTAATGGACCCACCAGACATCCTCGTGCAGGCAGGTGCAGTTACTCACTGCACCCACCTGCATGGGGATTTCTAATCCCCCTTCAAAGTGCAGCGAGTTGCCGCCTGCACAGTGCAATATGGAGCAGCTTCAAATCTGCTGCTCTGTTTTTCACCCGAATGCGCTGCCCCCAGGGTGGCGCGGGTTCACGGCTGCCCTGGGGGCATTGCATTCTTCCTAAGATGGTGCATTTACTTTGATTGTACCAGGTGCACCTTTGAAAAGGTGCACCCGGCGCACTCAAGGAAAATGCGACCAATGCATAATACGGCCCTTGGTGTTACATAATGCAGTGACTCTTTCAATAAAGTGAGTAGTGCGCACCGTGTGCTGCAAAGACCCAATCGGAGGGGGCAGCTGACAGAGTGCCTGCCAGCCGCAGCCTCTCATCCTCGTCACTCGCTTCCAGGACTCCAGGGGCAGGAAGCAGGAAACACACAGGCTCCCCTAGCCAATCACGGCGCTGCGCTATAGCAGTGTTCTGATTGGTCTGAGCACCATGGTTCGGCGCACTGGGAGGCTGTGGATGTTCTCCACCCTGGCTGTACAATACATGACTGCTTGGCCCCCCTAAGACGACCGGTCAAACCGTCATGCGCACCTCAGAGAGTGCTCCCCACTCCTCCCCCGCTCCTATGTGACGGCCCAGCCCTGCCCCGCCCTAACCAGCAGAGCAACCACAGAAAACTAAACTGATAAAACAATGCATTTCCTTTTTGACCTGCTGACAGAGCAGTTGGGCGACCCTCGTCTGCCTTCGCGGAGGAGCCGCCCCTGGGCGTCCGACATTGGTGCGGCTCTTAGAGGAACGTGGGCTCTGCTTCCATTACGAATCGAGCGCCAGCGATGGCGTCATATGAGGAAACACGTGGACCTGTGAAGAACTCCAGCGCAGTAAGAATGAAGTGAGTTCTTTAATCAAATTGGCCAACACAGGCTCCTCCAGAGTTCGGAGCTAAAGGTCGGCGATCAGCTGTCTTCGTGACAGTTCACAGCTGATGACCTCACTGATGGTAAGGTTTCCGCGCAGGGACACAGCAGAGCAAAACAGAACGGTGTCCTGGAAAGGACACATATCTATAATCGCGACAGGACCCTTTCCGAAGCGCGTCCCCAAGCGAAACTCAGACTGCGACTCCTGCAACGGCCGTGGGTTAAAGTGGGGTGTGCCGCCTGAACCCTCCAACCCGCCATGCTCTCGGCTGCCGCGGGCCTTCTCTTGAGGCCACTCCGCGTGCAGAGCGCGTCTGACGCCCCTGCCACCGAGGGCTAATTAGCAGCTCTCCTAATGCCACCGCTAATCAACATCCTGCCAAGTGCTGGTAATGAGGCCGGCAGCGTGGAATCCGACCCCCCCCTCCCACCCCCCCATGGAAAGTATTTTGTATTCATTAGATGTTTAACAAAGGCCTGTTAAATATTTGTAAGATACTCGGAGGCACTGCAGGGACTTCTCATAATGGGCGTTCAGTATGGCTTATGATATTGTGAGAGTAATTAGAGAGTGAAGGGTCTGCGCCGAAGGCAGAGGGCGGCAGCCTCTTGTCACACTCATGCTTGGAAAGGAGGGTCCCATGTCTGCCCGCGTGGGGCACACGGTCTGCGCTGGTGCCTTGCAGAGTCTCACAGGTGTTCACCAGGGTCCCAAGTCTGCCCGAGTGGGGCACAAGGTCTGCGCTGGTGCCTTGCAGAGTCTCACAGGTGTTCACCCGGGGCCCAAGTCTGCCCGCGTGGGGCACAAGGTCTGCGCTGGTGCCTTGTAGAGTCTCACAGGTGTTCACCCGGGGCCCAAGTCTGCCCGCGTGGGGCACAAGGTCTGCGCTGGTGCCTTGTAGAGTCTCACAGGTGTTCACCAGGGTCTCAAGTCTGCCCGCGTGGGGCACAAGGTCTGTGCTGGTGCCTTGCAGAGTCTCACAAGTGTTCACCAGGGTATCAAGTCTGCCCAAGGGGGGCTCAAGTTCTGCGCTGGTGCCTTGTAGAGGCTCACAGGTGTTCACCAGGGTCCCAAGTCTGCCCGCGTGGGGCACAAGGTCTGCGCTGGTGCCTTGCAGAGTCTCACAAGTGTTCACCAGGGTCCCAAGTCTGCCCGCGTGGGGCACAAGGTCTGCGCTGGTGCCTTACAGAGTCTCACAGGTGTTCACCAGGGTCCCAAGTCTGCCCGCGTGGGGCACACGGTCTGCGCTGGTGCCTTGTAGAGTCTCACAGGTGTTCACCAGGGTCCCAAGTCTGCCCGCGTGGGGCACAAGGTCTGCGCTGGTGCCTTGCAGAGTCTCACAAGTGTTCACCAGGGTCTCAAGTCTGCCCGAGGGGGGCACAAGGTCTGCGCTGGTGCCTTGCAGAGTCTCACAAGTGTTCACCAGGGTCCCAAGTCTGCCCGCGTGGGGCACAAGGTTTGCGCTGGTGCCTTGCAGAGTCTCACAAGTGTTCACCAGGGTCCCAAGTCTGCCCACGTGGGGCACACGGTCTGCGCTGGTGCCTTGTAGAGGCTCACAGGTGTTCACCAGGGTCCCAAGTCTGCCCGCGTGGGGCACAAGGTCTGCGCTGGTGCCTTGCAGAGTCTCACAAGTGTTCACCAGGATCCCAAGTCTGCCCGAGTGGGGCACAAGGTCTGCGCTGGTGCCTTGTAGAGTCTCACAGGTGTTCACCAGGGTCCCAAGTCTGCCCGAGTGGGGCACAAGGTCTGCGCTGGTGCCTTGTAGAGTCTCACAGGTGTTCACCAGGGTCCCCTCTGCATGCTGGGGCCTCCAAGCAGCGGATGGACTTCAGTGCTCGTGTTTGGAGCCCTCATGGGGGTGTGTCAGTGTCCCAGTGTCTGTCTGTGTCAGAGAGTCTTGGTATATGTCTGTGTACGACGATCTTATGTGCGTGTGTGTGTGTGTGTGCGTGAACCTGTGTGCATGTACATGGAGCCTCTACCTACCCATGTGTTGTGTCTGTTTGCATATCTGTCCCTACGCATGTGTGGCTGTGCCTGCATGTTTCTGTCTGTTCACACTTGTGTGTGGCAGTGTGTCTTTCCACAGAGATCAGCTGCCTTCGGTTGTTTACATGTGTTCTCTATACATGTGTTTGTGTTCACGAGGGCACGTATTTCATGATATTACAGTCACATGACGCATACCCTCGTGTTCCTATTGGGTAATTCACCTCTCCTGCTGCATATGTGTTTTATGGAACTGAAACTGGGGACAGAAATACAGACAGCATAACAGGCCAGCATTGTTAATAAATAGATACGTTTTTCTACTTTTACAGACTTTTTAAAGAAAATACAGACTGAAAACCACTTTTCTTTCCGTCTTTGTTTCTACATGTGGGAAAACACAGAACATGAGTCTGTTGAGTTATTTTCAGTGCTGCCACTCAACGCTGCCGCGTCACCGGCTGTGCTGAGTGACAGGAGGGGGGGGGTGACAAGGGACACGGTCTTCCGATGAAGGTTTAAAGAGCTACAAATGTCCGTGTGTTCACACCACAGTGCAAGGCTGTCACACGAGTCCATCGCTATGACTGGGGCATCGCAGAGGTTTACTGCACAAACCCCGTCAGCCATCCTCGTGCGAGGGGCGTTCTTGTCAATGAAATAAAAGTGAAATACACTCGTTGCCGCTTCATTTTCTCACTAACCATAAAAAGAATGTGGATAAATACAGACTGAACAGTTTTAAAAGTACATACAACAGCGCCGGGAGTCCTATAAATAAGTGATATTTCAGGGGCCCTTAAAAGAATGAGTTCCCACAGATCTTCCCACTGCAGGGGCCGTGTCCAGCAGGCACGGACCACGGAGCTCTCACTGAGCCTGCGGCGTGCAGTCCGGCTGCTCTGGCCCTGGGACTCTTTTAAAGACACACAGAGGCCTTTGTGCGGAAGAGGATTGGCTGATATTACATTCTGCTTCCTTCCGGTCCAGCCAGCAGCCTTTGTCCTCAGTCTGGTGACTCCATCAGTGTCCAGAGAGCACAGTTCTTCATGTAACTGTAAATGAATCTTACTCGCCGGCTTGGCCCTCTCGGTCTGTAACGTGTGTCCTAAATGCCCAACATTGACTGAAGATGGATGGATCTAGGGCGGGTTCTGCTGCATAAGGGCCCGTTTCATTCGGCCCGGAGCTCATTCGGCAGATGGCTCATTCATCTGGAGCGGAGCCCATCACATTAGGAGGCGCAGCGGCTCTCACTGGCCAAGGCACGAGGAATCCGGGCCGAACAAGAGCCAGGAGCACCGTAAGGCTTCGAAAGCGGGGTAATCATGATGGATGCCATGCCTGGGTTACAACTGAGGGGGCGCTAGAGGCGGATTCTGCACAGGGCGCGCCAAATAAGGAGAGGAGTTGGTCTAACGGCTAGGGCGCTCGACCTCGGACCTGGGGAGCTGGGTTCGAGTCTCGGCAATGGCGCTAAACATCTTGTGAATCTGGGCAAATCTCTTTGGGGCATTTCAAGAAGGGCTGGCGATGTAATTATCGCTGCTTTAGCGTCCGTTTTTGGGCGAAAAGCAGCGATAATTATATCGCATTATTGACAAGGACACGCTATCTATCACGTGTTTCCTTGATTAAGCTCCTGTTTAGTTCACGCCTCGCTTGGCATCTCTAATGAGATGCAA
The DNA here is from genome assembly GCF_964204655.1 of Triturus cristatus. Lineage (NCBI taxonomy): Eukaryota > Metazoa > Chordata > Amphibia > Caudata > Salamandridae > Triturus > Triturus cristatus. Next base: position 19,076,220 of record NC_140594.1, on the reverse strand, counting down.
AGTAGGCGTTCCCTGCAAAAACGAAGGGAAAATGATGTCTAACTGCCCTACTCCGTATTTACAATACGGTCCAGGACACCCACAGCGATGTAAAATACAGCGTTAACCGCTTTTATCACCGGTACTTTACGTCTGCTATTTTTCATGACTACCCTATCTATGGCACGGGAGGTGGATTCAGTGGCTGAATCCACATCTCCCTATCATCAATGTTTCTTCTATCGCTGTGGGAATATCGCTGGTTTAACAGCGATATTCCCACATAACGCCACTTTTGATGTAAAATTTATCGCCCTGGAGTAACACGTTGTTAATAACGCGCTATCCGGGCGATAAATTATAGCGATAGGCGGCGATAAATATAAAAGCGCTAAGCGCGCTTTGCGATATTTATCGCCGTCTGATGCTGATATGCCCCTTAATCTCCCATGCCTAAAAAAATGAATGTGTGTCCTCATGTAACGTAACTGGTGCTATGCAAAGCGCTCTGATTGGATTCGGGTGAAGTTCGCACTCTGCAAAAAAAAAAAAAACACGGGCTGCGGAGGCATGGGGCCGGGTTAACTTATGTTTGATGGGTTAACTAGCTCCCTCTATCAAGGCTGCCGGATAATGGAGCTCCTCTTAGGAAGCGTACGGTAGGCTCGACGCTTCCGGCCAGACAGGTTGAAGGGTGCAAGGAGGAGTCAGTCAATGGTGGCGGCCACCAGTGGAACAAATCACGTTTTAGAGATGGACTCATTCAACTTACAAAGTACCTGTGCTTATAAGTAGGAGGCTACATAACATGCTCAAACATTCACACAGAGGGGCCACAGGTCACGTGCAGGATACCTGCCTACGTGATCCCCTCAGAATGAGGGGTCCAACCGAGCGTGACAAGCTCGCAGGACCGGCAGAATACACCCGGCCCCAGAGTCAGTGTAAAACGTGGAATCCAAGCACTGGTGTCGGTGGGCTGAAATACTCATTGTTCATTAGTTTTGTGTGAATGTAATGGGGGGAAATTCTTACAACACGAAAATACCAACATGTAGATGACTTTAATTTGGAAACATTTTGAAGCACGAACAATGACCTTAACTTATGAATAAAATGCAGAATTAAAAAAAAAAATCCAGAGAGCTGCTCTAAAGTTGCGGCTACAAGACAAATACTGTGATTTACTACTCTGGGTAGTAAACAACAAAAATATGGTCACAAATACCTGGGTCTCCCAAACTATTTACTCAAGCGTCTCCAGATGGTGCAGAGCTATGCTGCTAGGCTGATCCTGAAGCAACCAAGGTGGCAGGCGGCGACTCCTCTCCTCATCAAGCTGCATTGGGTTAGGGTCATACAACGTTGTTCCTTCAAAGCAGGTTGTATGATCTTTAAGTCACTACACGGCAAAAGCCCTAAATTAATTAATCAATTAATCACCAGATACGTTCCCTCCCGTAACCTTCGTTCACTCCACCTAGGCCTTCTCCAGACCCCTCCCTCTAAACTTAAACGTTCTGGTGGACGTAGATTTGCCATATTGGCCCCCTGCCTATGGATCACCTTTCCCCTGGAAATCCGGTCCTGCCAAGATCTCTTACCTTTCCGGAAAGCACCGAAGACCTGGCTTTTTAGACAAGCTTTTTAATCCATCTTTTCTACCTTCGATTGTGTTACTGTCAATTTTAGCGCCAAGAAACTAATCAGTGTTGGTGCGCTCAATAAATGATTTAATAACATAACATAACAAATAGGAGCAAAGGAATGAAAGATATGTGGATATTTCTCAATGGCGTCCATAGAGCAATGCAGTGATGCTGATGAAACAACACATGGGGTCTGTTGAACGGTCCACTCGAGGAGAGCGACAGATGCTGTGAGTCTCAATAGGGACAGCTCAACATTATGAAAAGGAGCAGGACGTCACCAGCCCCTTCCGCGAGGTCAGCATCCTGTCGGCCATGATGGCTTCTTTAGTTACTGCTGCATTCCTCAAGTCTTCGCCTTCCAAGTACATATACAATATATAGCTTGTGGGGAACACGCGAGTACGCAGGGTCGGGTTGGTAAGGTGGGCACTTGTGCGTTGGCCGAGGGACTGGTAACCGAGTTCCAGGTGGGGGCAGTTTTTTTGGCAGCCTGGGAGGCAGATGTGGGCTGTCTCTGGTGTGTTCAGATGTCACCAGTGGGGCCCTGAGTGGCCTTTCTGGAAGCAGATGGGCATCCATTGTCTCCCTTTTATCAACGGGCAGAGGTGTCCCTCCCTTTCTCTCGCTGGGCCGGCCCATTAATGTATGCATATTGAGGGGGGCTGAGGGCCTGAGCAGAAGTGGCCTCCCTTGTTTTCAGGTGTGTTTCCCCAGTGTTAATTAATCCACGCATATTTTTTTTAAGTAAAGGTAAGAAAACATGTCTCTCTAAGAGACAACCCCCCCCTTCTTTTTTATAAATCTTTGCCAAAGCAGTGTTTTGCGGAAAGGCTATATGCAAATGTGGGCCATCTTTTTTTAGCGTGCCCGGGCTGATTTTGAATCCCAATCCAACCCTGCGAGTACCCCATGTATGTGCAGGATAGAGGGCCATAGGGCGGTTGTAGATGGCGTCTTGGGTACCCCACAGTAGAAGGAAGAGTTATGCTGCTCAGAGCCGCTCTACCCCCAAAGCCATCATTCTATCGCTGACATATTCCTGGAGTGAACCCAACCCTTACACAATGGAAACCAGCCGGCCTTGGTATGATTCTTATGCATTAAAAAAAAAATGTTGGCAAAACTATAGAGAGGGCAAAACACTGACTGGCAGCCTAGGGTCAGCAGCTCTTGCACTGAAGTGCACTCATGTTCAGGAAACTTCACACACATGCGTCCCTCACAGTGCACGACAGCCAGTGGATTTAGACAGCTGCCACATCACACCACGCTGCCGGCTCTGGTGGGTGGAAGCATAAAGTGAATAACATCGAACAGACCAATGGATGAAGACGGACGACCGAAGCCACTTCTATGTGTGTATGGATGGATGTGTTTTACAATCAGACACTAAGAGAGAAAAGGCTTCAATGGAACTACTCCCAGTCTCCTTGGGTAATTCAATAAAGTCAACAATAAAGGGAGTTATTCCACCTGATGCACAGGGCAGCGCATTGGGTGAAAGGAGGAACAAAGACATGTACATTTCTTTAAATAGAAACCCTCACTCACCAACCTAGTTGGTGACATGCTTCATCATAGGGTCCCCACCCGAGGGGCGAATGCCGCTTGGGTGTGCTACAACGCCTGATTACAGCGGAGCTGTTTTTTTTTGTGCAACGTGGATAGTGGTGAGAAAAACTTAAAATTGTCTTTATTGCTCCCTAGGAATTTTATAATGAGGCAATAAGGCAAGTTTAAAACCAAGGGGGATGTCCTGTCAGGTGTAATTTGGCCCGTGACATCCAATGTGTGAAATAAGTGACAAAACTACGGTCTACATGTTTCAGCCTCAGTTTGCATATTCGCAAGGCTTTCTTCAGGACCAAGAATGACACAAGAGGTATAAACACGCTAAGGTGCACCCGCCCCTGTGTCTCAATGAAACCGCACACTTACGGTTTTAACTTCTCAGCATTCTCTGAAAAGTGAATGTAATATAGGACAAAGATGTATCCTGACCCATGAATCCCGTTGGGGGGCGTTGGCTATAGTCAAACTAAGCGCAATCACCCTCCTTGTGCACCTATTCTGTGCCCTGCCCGGGATCCCGATGAACCTATTCTGTGCCCTGCACGGGATCCCGACGGATCACAACTGTTTTCTTATTGCAAGGAAACCAATCAGGCATCCAAGTGTGAGGGTGTTCAATGAAATAGAAGTGAAAATACACTATAGCAACTTTATTTTTTCAATAAACATAAAAAAATGTGGATAAATACAGATAAAATAATCCAAAAATAAATATGAATTAATAATATGAATACAGACATAAAATGTTAAAAAATGAATGCCACAATGCTGGCAGCCCTAGAAATTGTGATATTTCAGAAGCTCTTAGAAGAATGAGGCCACCACTGATATTACCACTGCAGAGGCCAGGTCCGGCAGGCACCGATTCTGACTCTGTGACTGTAGTGTGCGGTTGACCACCCCACCCTCATACACATCCGGGAGTCTCGAATGGGATTCACTGGCAATGTCCTTCCCTGGTTCTCTTCCTACCTTTCCAACTGACACCAGTTTGTTCACAGGCCTCAAAATATCACCATCACCTGTCCACACTGTCGCCTGTCACTTTGAACCTCTCCGTGGAACTGCCTGCTGCTCTGCTCATAGATTAGAGCATCGAGGTTCACAGATACGCCGACGATACATAACTCTGCTTGAAAGTCTCCTCTGCCTCGGAAATCCAACATCTCCAGCACTGCCCGGATGTCCAGCACCTACAGACACTCTATCCAATCAAAACAGAATTCCTCCTATTTGCCAAGAACAAGCAGCAAGACACCTGGCTCAATGACACGGACCTTGAAGGCTTCGTACCCCAACTCTCACGAGTGCCAAATCACTTGGAACTTGATTTACATTTCGGAGGATGGGTTCCTCCTGCACCACAGTGATGGACATCCCACCCGCTGAAATATAAATCCCATAGAATATTATGGGATTTATCTTTCGGCGGACGGTATATCCGTGATCGCTATGACGGAGTTACCCGTCTGCTTAAATCTAATTCAGGCGCTCGTATTTACCCTAGACACTAACGTCAACCTGAAGGAACACCCTGCCTAAAAAAAGAGGACCTGGTACCAGCTCTCTGTGCTTAAGAATCTGAGAGAGTTTCTTCCTGAAAGTGACTTCGGTACTGCTGTTCCTGCTCGCGTATTCTCACATCTGGATGCTGGTAATAACCTCCTTCTGGGCCGCACACACTCTACACTGGTACCCATGAGGGGCATCCTGCATGCTGCAGCCGGTCACCCAGGGACTGAAGAAAGATGATCACATCCCCCCTATCCTGATGGCACTCCATTGGCTCCCCCAGCTGGACTGCAACATCTTCAAAACCACCTGCATTGGTTACCAAGACATCCCGACCAGCACCCCAGGCTTATTACGCAGAGAAGCTCGCCATCTCTAGCAGGACTTGGCACCCCCGCCAGCAGGCCACCATCAGACTGCAGACTGAGAAGTGTAAAAAACCAAAAAATAAGGCAGCAGACCACCCCATCGCTGCTCCAAATTAGGAAATAGTTGGAGATTCACATCTTTAACCCTTTCAATGCTTGTGACGGAGCGGTTCCGTCATGCGCGTCGGTCGCGCTGTGCGGATGACGGAACCGCTCCGTCACGGCCCCGCCCGCGCAAGAACCCTTCAGCACAGCACGGTAATCCGCTCCGCGCTGAAGGGGTTAAATAAGACTACATCTTAATGCATTAACAGTCTATAGGTTAAAACATTAGAAATACCACATATGTTCATACCCTGAGTAGCAATAAAGGTTATAAGCAGAAAAGTCCTGAATTGTATGTAACAGCTGGCACGCACTACGTTTATTTTGGTTTCTCCCCTGCAGGTTTCACCTGCCCAGTTTCACCCTGCGGCCTTCAAACCCACGCTCTCAATCAAAAGGGACAGATTCACTGCAGGGCTGCAAGTAAAGCTGCTGCATTGTAGTCGGGGGGGGGGGGAGATGGCATCTAATTTCTAATTTAAAACACTTATAGAGCGCGACGTACACCTTGCGGTTTCTTGGCGCTGGAGGTTCAGTAACTGAGGAGGAAAGACCGTGAAAGAGTGGAGTAAATTTTTAGGCGGGGAAAGCCTGGCTAAAAAGAAAAGTTTTCAGGTCTCTACGGAAGGAGAGGTACTGAGTAGCAGAACGAAGATTGTCTGGAAGTGAGTTCCAGAAAATGGGGGCCAAAGTTGAGAAGTTAGAACCGCCCCACTTTTTGCGTGAGAAGCGGGGGGTCTGAAGAAGGGACTTGGAGGAAGACCGGAGATTTCTGGCAGGGACATAGGGTTTAATTAGTGAGGCGATGAAAGCGGGGGCAGTGCCCAGGCGGGCCTGAAACACCATGCATCCAATCTTAAAAAGGGCGCGTTGTTTCACGGGGAGCCAGTGAAGCTTTTTTAAAAGGGGAGTGGAATGATGGTAGCGTGGAAGGCTGTATATCAACCTGGCCGCCTGGTTCTGGATAACTTGGAGTCTACGCAGGCTGTATGCTGGAATGCCATGATAAAGGGCGTTGGCGTAGTCCAATCGTGAAATTACCAGGGCGGCTATGATGATCTTAAGTGCCTGGGGGGAGAAGAAGCGGGAAACGGAACGGATAGTACGGAGAGTGAGGAAACAGGAGGAAACCACGGAACTGATTTGTGAGTGAAGAGTGAGCTGGTTATTCATTTTAACACCCAAAGTTTTGACCACAGTGGAGGGGGATGGTGCCGGGCCAAGAGAGGGGGGCCAGAAAAGGGAGTTCCAGGGGCTGGATGAACCACCAATGAGAACCAGCTCGGTCTTATCAGGGTTCAGTTTGAGATGGTTGTGATTCATCCAGTCCCTGATGAATGTCATAGTTGACTGGAAATTAGAGACCGAAAGGAGAGAGGGGGACAGATCAAAGATGAGCTGGAGGTCATCCGCATAGTTGTAAACAGTGACCTCCAGCTGCTGGAGTGCATAGATAAGAGGAAAGATATAGAGATTAAAGAGTAAGGGAGAGAGAGAGGAGCCCTGGGGGACACCACAAGTGACAGAGAGAGGGGTGGAAGTGAAATCGCCTAGTCGGACCGCCTGAGTGCGGTCCCTCAGAAAGGAGGAGAGCCAGACCAAAGCTGATCCCCCGATGCCGGCCGCCTTGACACGGGCAAGTAAGATGGTATGGTCCACTGTGTCAAAGGCGGCGGAAAGATCAAGGAGGACCAGTGCCTGGTAGTTGTTGTCATCCATACCCTTTCTGAGGTTATCAAGGACTGAGACTACGACCGATTCGGTCGAATGCCTGGGGCGGAATCCTGCCTGGCGAGAGGCCAGCCCCCCATTTGCCTCAATGTGAGCGCTCAGTACCGCGGTGACATGGCGTTCCATCACCTTGCCCAAAAAGGGCAGCAGGGAGATGGGGCGAAAATTAGCCGAGATGGAAGGGTCCGCGCCGGGTTTCTTCAGCAGAGGCACTATGGTAGCGGCCTTAAGTACAGGGGTCACAACACCCTGAGCCAAGGAGCTGTTAAGGAAAGCAATAGGGGGGTCAGGGCAGCTAGAGTAGATTTGCTGTAGGATGCGTGCGGGACAGACATCCGCCGGAGACCCCGACTTTACTTTAGGAAGTATTGCTAGAAAGGATTCCTGAGTGAGGGGAGGGAACAGAGTGAGAAGATTCTGGACAGTGGGGGGGGAGGGATCAGCGAAAGCAGGCGAAGGTAATGGGATATTGGCCTTGATAGTTGTGATTTTGTCCATGAAATAGTGATTGAGTTGATCGCAGAGGGGCTGGGAGGGTGGGATTTGGGACGAGGATCGGTCAGAGAATGCCAGGTCATTCACAATGCCAAAGATTACCCTGGGTTTGTTGTCAGCGGACGTAATTTTCATGGAGAAGTAATCAGTTTTTGCAGCCAAGATTGCTGATTTATATTTAGCCAGTAGTGCCAGGAAATGAGTTTTAGATGAAAGGCTGTAATCTTTCCTCCACTGCCTCTCCGCCCGTCGGGCACTCAGTTTGAGTTCTTTTAGGTGGTCATTAAACCATCTATTGGAGTCCTTGAGTCGACGAATGGAAATGCGACGTAGAGGAGCCACTGAGTCGCAACCTCCAGCCAGCCAGATGTTAATGGCCTTGGCTTGAGAGGCAGATGATAGGCCAGAGAAGGAGGGAATGGAATTGCGGAGCAGGGAGGTCAAAGAGGGGAGATCCAGCCTGTTCCAGTTCCGCGCCCAGGTGTTTTTTGCACGCGGGGTTTTGGAAAGTGGGTTATAGAGGATTGAAAAGGAGATAAGGGCATGATCAGACCAGGGGCAAGGAGAGACAGCCACCGAGGCCAATGGAAGGTTGAGAGACCAGACCTGGTCGAGTGTGTGCCCGTGAGAGTGAGTGGGGACAACTATATGTGACACAAAGTTAAAAGATAGTAGGGATTCTGTGAATTCCTTTGAAGCAGGGCACTCGTGTTGGTCCGAGGGCCAGTAATTAAAATCCCCCAGCACCAGAACCGAGGCATAATTGACCACCAGATTGGCCAGTAGGTCTTGAAAAGCAGGTAAAAATGAAGGTGAGGACTGAGGAGGACGGTACACAAGAAGGCAAGTGATGGGAGGAGAGGATAAGAGGGAGCGGACTACTAAGAAATCAGCAGGGAACATAGGGGGAAAAGGAAGTGATAAAAAATGCAAATCTGACCTGGCGATTAAGGCGACCCCACCGCCAGCCCTGTTCGCCGGACGATCGGCACGCAGGGCCACGTAGGAAGGCGGAAGGGTAGCCAGGAGGGCGGGGAGGGAAGAATCACAGTACCAGGTTTCGGTCAGGAGCAGTAAGTCCGGTTTCTCGGTGTCGAGTAGGACGTACAACTCGTGGTGGTGCTTGACCGCTGACCTGGTATTGAGTAAGATGACAGACAGTGCTGGGGTCGTGGGACAAGAATCAGCCAGGGGGGGGCACGGTGACGGGGGGGTGCGTAGCGGGGGTAGCGGAAGTATGGGGAGGGTAGGAGCAAGGCCTAGTGAAGAGACAAGACTATGGACAGAATCCGGGAGTGGCCACAGGCCTTGAAGGGCGATAAGGTCCTTAGATGAGTAGGACAGGATTTTGGCATGGTGCCGTGCCCCTGGCCCCGATCGGCCGCGGACGGGCGCAGACGGGCTTGACTTATGCGCGACTTCGGCGCGAAGTCGGCGCTCCCGCTGCGCTCGTCCGCTGCGCGATCTGAAATGGCACATTGTTATAGGTGGCCGTAAGGGCGGAAAGGGGGCGTGGCCTGAAAGGTGGGCGTGGCCAGCCGGCAGGAAGGGCGTCCCGTGAGCGCTTGATCCGCTACACGGAGCCCTCGAAGTGCATCAAAACAAATAGCAGCAGGTGAGTTAAAAGCACACAACACACAGTCTCAAATGAGCGTCTCCCGGCTTTCCGCCTCAGGAGATATGAACCCAGTGGGCGCTCGAGCGCTGGCGCTTAAAAAGGGCGGAAAGGGGGCGTGGCCTGAAAGGTGGGCGTGGCCAGCCGGCAGGAAGGGCGTCCCGTGAGCGCTTGATCCGCTACACGGAGCCCTCGAAGTGCATCAAAACAAATAGCAACAGGTGAGTTAAAAGCACACAACACACAGTCTCAAATGAGCGTCTCCCGGCTTTCCGCCTCAGGAGATATGAACCCAGTGGGCGCTCGAGCGCTGGCGCTTAAAAAGGGCGGAAAGGGGGCGTGGCCTGAAAGGTGGGCGTGGCCAGCCGGCAGGAAGGGCGTCCCGTGAGCGCTTGATCCGCTACACGGAGCCCTCGAAGTGCATCAAAACAAATAGCAGCAGGTGAGTTAAAAGCACACAACACACAGTCTCAAATGAGCGTCTCCCGGCTTTCCGCCTCAGGAGATATGAACCCAGTGGGCGCTCGAGCGCTGGCGCTTAAAAAGGGCGGAAAGGGGGCGTGGCCTGAAAGGTGGGCGTGGCCAGCCGGCAGGAAGGGCGTCCCGTGAGCGCTTGATCCGCTACACGGAGCCCTCGAAGTGCATCAAACAAATAGCAGCAGGTGAGTTAAAAGCACACAACACACAGTCTCAAATGAGCGTCTCCCGGCTTTCCGCCTCAGGAGATATGAACCTCGAGCCGTACCTACTAAAATATGGCGCTGCTGCTCTCTTCCCCGCCGCTGGCGCACAAACAGGGTGCCCAGTGCCACGCACACAGCTGTGCAGCAGAGCGCCTACCTGTGTTTTTCGGTCGAGCATTCGAGACCTCTTGTATATACTTTAGTATATACTTATATGTGTACGTACTTTGTGGGCTCTGGAGATCAGCCCTAGGACTTGTCTGCTTCCGCTTAGGGACTTTTTTTCTGGCAACTGCCTCTGTTTAACTTTCTTGATAGAAAACGACCAGCAGAGGTCAGTTAAATACCAGAATCGCTTTAGCATTCTCTAGATTCCAGCCCATAGAAATTGTCTTCCACGAGCAGCCGTACACAATATTTTTTTCAAATCTTGTATTTTCAGTGATACGACCACTGAAGGCCCTGATTTTATATTAAAAACAGAGCTTTGGACTATACCATTTCCCACTGAAAGGCGATATTTCTCTCATGTGTTCCCATACCTGGCCTGACGCTTACCTTCCCTCCATGTTAAAGACAGTAGATGTTTCAGCACCCATGCTAATGTGCTGCATAGCTGAATACATGAAAGGTCCCAAAGGCGAGACCGATTGCATTGCAAATGCTTGTTCTAGTGTGTGACTGTCCTGCAGCATTCCCACCCTCAGAGGGCCCGCTTTAAAGGATGGGGCTTCTGATACCAGGGAGCTGAGGTCCTATAAGAGGCTGGGGTGCATTGCCCTCCAGAGGAAGTGGTGAATGATGGCAGAAGACACTCGGAGTCAGCTCTCTCGCCCTTCTCATGGGAACATCTTCTGCCCTCAGTACACATATGTTAAACTTGGCCTTGAGGCAGGTGAGGGTGGAGTCAAAACGTTCACCCACCTTTGCAAAGGACACTTTCCAGACTTCACCTGATTTCACTAAGGCAAAGTTATAGGTTCTACTTTTAGCTTCGACCTCATACAGAGGGGAGCCCAAGAACCCCACTCACCTTAATGGATCCTCATAGCCCTTAATCAGTAGAAGTCAATAATACCTTCCAAAGACCTGTGTTTCATCCAGGGTTATATTCAAAGTTACTTTGTTTCATCTACTCTTACAGGCCAAAGTACCTTGTTTCATCTACCGTTACAGGCCAAAGTATCTTGTTTCATCTGCTGTTACAGGCCAAAGTACCTTGTTTCATCTACTGTTACAGGCCAAAGTGCCTTGTTTCATCTACTGTTACAGGCCAAAGTACCTTGTTTCATCTGCTGTTACAGGCCAAAGTACCTTGTTTCATCTACCGTTACAGGCCAAAGTACCTTGTTTCATCTACTGTTACAGGCCAAAGTGCCTTGTTTCATCTGCTGTTACAGGCCAAAGTACCTTGTTTCATCTAATGTTACAGGCCAAAGTGCCTTGTTTCATCTGCTGTTACAGGCCAAAGTACCTTGTTTCATCTACTGTTACAGGCCAAAGTACCTTGTTTCATCTACTGTTACAGGCCAAAGTACCTTGTTTCATCTACCGTTACAGGCCAAAGTACTTTGTTTCATGCACAGTAACATTCAGAGGTACTTTGTTTCATCATATTGCATTTGATATGTACTTTGTTCCACCCAGTCTTAGAGTGCACTGTTTTCTCAAGCAATGGTATTGATGAGACATTGACCTGTATTAATGGCCATAGTCCATATGGTACTAAAAGTCACACTGCCCTCTATGAGCTATACCTTGACTGATCTACCACAGCCACCAATAGAAAACAAAGGAAGTTACAGAGTCCTCAATCACCGCAGCATCCTATTGGTCCAGAATTCTGGTTGGGAGGCAGGCGGGCACACTGTTGCATCCCACAACTCCGCAGACTCTGGGGCACAAACTGCCAGATGGACACATCACTCCTAAAGTTACCCAATCAACCAGAAACATGGCTGACCCTGAAGGAGGAGTATGTTGGATTTAATAAACATCCCTCACTCTGACTGCTAGCTCTCCCATCCCTTGGAGTGGTAGCGCTCACTTACATCCCGCACTCTGACTGCTCGCTCTCCCAACCCTTGAAATGGTCGCGCTCACTCACATCCCTCACTCTGACTGCTCGCTCTCCCAACCCTTGGAGTGGTCGCGCTCACTCACATCCCTCACTCTGACTGCTCGCTCTCCCATGCCTTGGGGTGGTCACGCTCACTTATATCCCTCACTCTGACTCCTCGCTCTCCCATCCCTTGGAGTGGTCAGGCTCGCTCCCATCCCTCACTCTGTCTGCTCGCTCTCCCATCCCTTGGAGTGGTCACGCTCACTCACATCCCTCACTCTGACTGCTCGCTCTCCCATCCCTTGGAATGGTCATGCTCACTCACATCCCTCACTCTGACTGCTCGCTCTCCCAACCCTTGGAGTGGTCGCGCTCACTCACATCCCTCACTCTGACTGCTCGCTCTCCCATGCCTTGGGGTGGTCACGCTCACTTATATCCCTCACTCTGACTCCTCGCTCTCCCATCCCTTGGAGTGGTCAGGCTCGCTCCCATCCCTCACTCTGTCTGCTCGCTCTCCCATCCCTTGGAGTGGTCACGCTCACTCACATCCCTCACTCTGACTGCTCGCTCTCCCATCCCTTGGAATGGTCATGCTCACTCACATCCCTCACTCTGACTGCTCGCTCTCCCATGCCTTGGGGTGGTCACACTCACTCACATCCCTCACTCTGACTGCTCGCTCTCCCATCCCTTGGAGTGGTCACGCTCACTCACATCCCTCACTCTGACTGCTCGCTCTCCCATGCCTTGGGGTGGTCACGCTCACTCACATCCCTCACTCTGACTGCTCGCTCTCCCATCCCTTGGAATGGTAGCGCTCACTTACATCCCTCACTCTGACTGCACGCTCTCCCATGCCTTGGAGTGGTCGCGCTCACTTACATCCCTCTCTCTGACTGCTCTCTCTCCCATCTCTTGGAGTGGCCACGCTCACTCACATCCCTCACTCTGACTGCTCGCTCTCCCATTACTTGGAGTGGTCGTGCTCACTTACATCCCTCACTCTGACTGCTCGCTCTCCCATCCCTTGGAGTGGTCGTGCTCACTTACATCCCTCACTCTGACTACTCGCTCTCCCATCCCTTGGAGTGGTCGTGCTCACTTACATCCCTCACTCTGACTGCTCGTTCTCTCATCCCTTGAGGTGGTCACGCTCACTTACATCCCTCACTCTGACTGCTCGTTCTCTCATCCCTTGAGGTGGTCACGCTCACTTACATCCCTCACTCTGACTGCTCGCTCTCCCATCCCTTGAGGTGGTCACGCTCACTTACATCCCTCACTCTGACTGCTCGCTCTCCCATGCCTTGGAGTGGTCACGCTCACTTACATCCCTCACTCTGACTGCTCGCTGTCCCATCCCTTGGAGTGGTCGTGCTCACTTACATCCCTCACTCTGACTGCTCGCTCTCCCATCCCTTGGAGTGGTCGCGCTCACTTACATCCCTCACTCTGACTGCTCGCTCTCCCATGCCTTGGGGTGGTCATACTCACTCACATCCCTCACTCTGACTGCTCGCTCACCCATCCCTTGGAGTGACCGCGCTCACTTACATCCCTCACTCTGACTGCTCGCTCTCCCATGCCTTGGAGTGGTCCCACTCACTTACATCCCTCACTCTGACTGCTCGCTCTCCCATGCCTTGGAGTGGTCATGTTCAGTTACATCCCTCACTCTGCCTTTTTCACTCACCCATCCCTTGGAGTGGTCACACTCACTTACATCCCTCACTCTGACTGCTCGCTCACCCATCCCTTGGAGTGGTCATACTCACTCACATCCCTCACTCTGACTGCTCGCTCACCCATCCCTTGGAGTGACTGCGCTCACTTACATCCCTCACTCTGACTGCTCGCTCTCCCATCCCTTGGAGTGGTCACGCTCACTCACATCCCTCACTCTGACTGCTCGCTCACCCATCCCTTGGAGTGACTGCGCTCACTTACATCCCTCACTCTGACTGCTCGCTCTCCCATGCCTTGGAGTGGTCATGTTCACTTACATCCCTCACTCTGACTGCTCGCTCTCATCCCTTGGAGTGGTCGCGCTCACTCACATTCCTCACTCTGACTGCTCGCTCTCATCCCTTGGAGTGGTCGCGCTCACTTACATCCCTCACTCTGACTGCTCGCTCTCCCATGCCTTGGGGGGGTCATGCTCACTCACATCCCCCACTCTGTGTGCTCACTCTCCCATTACTTGGAGGGGTCACATTCACTCATATCTCTCACTTCGGGTAGAACTGGACTTCACATTTGTAGAGTATCTTTCTGGCTTTTGTTTGAGTTGTGTTTGCATTTCTCACCCCCGTGCCCAGAGCTGAGGTCAGTGATGTGTGCACAGAATAGTGTGCGCTGCCCTTTAAAAGTCACGACCTGATGAGTGAGTGGTCTCCTGGGAGGGGGTTTCAAGGCCATTTGAACATGTTGGGTGGTACCTCTGGCTGTTAATGCCCTGACCCCTGGCTCTCTGTGTCCCACATTCTGGTATCTGTTGCTTCTAAGATCTGTATTTCACGGTGTTTCATAGCTGTCTGGCTCCTCTGTCTCTGAACTCAGCTCAACCATGTTCTATAGTTTGGCTTCTGCTGTGTTGAAGCTCTGACTTCTGCCGAGTCTCGGTTGTATCTGGACTGGGGCCCCTGGGGGCTGGTTGTTGCATCCGGCATCGGTGTAATATGGATTACGAACCGCAGCCCCCGCCGCAAAGGCGCAGCGGCGCCATAAACCTCCTCAAAATGGCTGTCGATAGCTTGTCCTCCTGCACTCGGGCCGAGAGCAGAGTCCTTTATCAGGATTAGTTGCCGGGATTGATAGCCCCGGCTCCTCATCACTTAGGCCACGAGAGAAGGTCCAAGTGTACATGACAGCTCCCATCCCAGCGCACCGTCAAAACAAAAAATCAATGCTGACATATTTCTAAACAAAATCAATACCTGACATTAGATAATGAAAGAAGATAGCGCCCCCTCCTGTAATGCGGCTCTGTCCAGACATCTATAACCCGCGCTTAATTGGAAAGCATTTGCCTCCGGATAGCAGCAAGAAGAGGGTGAAATAACTGTGCATCGCCCGGCGCTGAAGCAGCTCCGAGGATGAAATAACTGTGCATCACCCGCGCTGAAGCAGCTCCGAGGATGAAATAACTGTGCATCGCCCGGCGCTGAAGCAGCAAGAAGAGGGTGAAATAACTGTGCATCGCCCGGCGCTGAAGCAGCTCCGAGGATGAAATAACTGTGCATCACCCGCGCTGAAGCAGCTCCGAGGATGCAATAACTGTGCATTACCCGCGCTGGAGCAGCTCCGAGGATGCAATAACTGTGCATCACTGAAGCAACTCCGAGGATGCAATAACTGTGCATCACTGAAGCAACTCTGAGGATGCAATAACTGTGCATCGACTGTGAGGATGCAATAACTGTGCATCACCCGTGCCGAAGCAGCGCCGAGGATGTAATAACTGAGCATCACCCGCGCTGAAGCAGCTCCGAAGATGCAATAACTGTGCATCACTGAAGCAACTCCGAGGATGCAATAACTGCATCACTGAAGCAACTCTGAGGATGCAATAACTGTGCATCGCCCGGCGCTGAAGCAGCTCCGAGGATGCAATAACTGTGCATCGCCCGGCGCTGAAGCAGCTCTGAGGATGCAATAACTGTGCATCACCCATGCCGAAGCAGCTCCGAGGATGCAATAATTGTGCATCACCCGCGCTGAAGCAGCTCCGAGGATGCAATAACTGTGCATTGCCCGGCGCCGAAGCAGCTCCGAGGATGCAATAACTGTGCATCGCCCGCGCCGAAGCAGCTCCGAGGATGCAATAACTGTGCATCACCCGCGCTGAAGCAGCTCCGAGGATGCAATAACTGTGCATCACCCGCGCCGAAGCAGCTCAGAGGATGCAATAATTGTGCATCACCCGCGCTGAAGCAGCTCCGAGGATGCAATAACTGTGCATCGCCCGGCGCTGAGGCCACTCCGAGGATGCAATAACTGTGCATCGCCCGCGCCGAAGCAGCTCCGAGGATGCAATAACTGTGCATCACCCACGCTGAAGCAGCTCCGAGGATGCAATAACTGTGCATCACCCGGCACCGAAGCAGCTCCAAGGATGCAATAACTGTGCCTCACCCGCGCTGAAGCAGCTCAGAGGATGCAATAACTGTGCATCACCCGCGCCGAAGCAGCGCCGAGGATGCAATAACTGAGCATCACCTGCGCTGAAGCAGCTCCGAGGATGCAATAACTGTGCATCACCCTCGCCGAATCAGCTCCGAGGATGCAATAACTGTGAATCACCCGCGCCGAAGCAGCGCAGAGGATGCAATAACTGTGCATCACCCGCGCTGAAGCAGCTCCGAGGATGCAATAACTGTGCATCACCCGGCACTGAAGTAGCTCCGAGGATGCAATAACTGTGCCTCACCCGCACTGAAGCAGCGCAGAGGATGCAATAACTGTGCATCACCCGCGCCGAAGCAGCGCAGAGGATGCAATAACTGAGCATCACCCGCGCTGAAGCAGCTCAGAGGATGCAATAACTGTGCATCACCCTTGCCGAATCAGCTCCGAGGATGCAATAACTGTGAATCACCCGCGCCGAAGCAGCGCCGAGGATGCAATAACTGTGCATCACCCGCGCTGAAGCAGCTCAGAGGATGCAATAACTGTGCATCACCCACGCCAAAGCAGCTCCGAGGATGCAATAACTGTGCATCACCCGTGGCGAATTAGCTCCGAGGATGCAATAACTGTGCATCACCCGTGCTGAAGCAGCCCTGAGGATGCAATAACTGTGCATCACCCGCACGGAAGCAGCTCAGAGGATGCAATAACTGTGCATCACCTGCGCCGAATCAGCTCAGAGGATGCAATAACTGTGCATCACCCACACCGAAGCAGCGCCGAGGATGCAATAACTGTGCATCACCCGCGCTGAAGCTGCTCCGAGGATGCAATAAGTCTGCATCGCCCACGCCGAAGCAGCTCCGACGATGCAATAACTGAGCATCACCCGCGCCAAATAAGCTCCGAGGATGCAATAACTGTGCATCATCCGTGCTGAAGCAGCTTCGAGGATGCAATAACGGTGCATCACCCGCGCCGAAGCAGCTTCAAGGATGCAATAACTGTGCATCACCCGCGCCGAAGCAGCTCCGAGGATGCAATAACTGTGCATCTCCCGTGCCGAAGCAGCTCCGAGGATGCAATAACTGTGCATCGCCCGGCGCTGAAGCATCTCCGAGGATGCAATAACTGTGCATCACCCACGCCGAAGCAGCTCTGAGGATGCAATAACTGTGCATCACCCGCGCCGATGCAGCTCCGAGGATACAATAACTGTGCATCACCCGGTGCTGAAGCAGCTCCAAGGATGCAATAACTGTGCATTACCCGCGCCGAAGCAGCTCCGAGGATGCAATAACTGTGCATCACCCGCGCTGAAGCAGCTCCGAGGATGCAGCGGAGTCGGTGGTCCATTGGAAAGCATTTTCATTGATAATGCATTTGACCCTATTTATTACAGCGGCAAGACCACATCCGTCTGATCCTACAAAGACTTCTCAGTGTGGGTCAAGGAATTAAACCTTGTGGGGTCAGGGGTGTTTTCCATAGGAAAGTTTTATTGGATGACTCAAAAAATGCAAAGCAAAGTTGTATGAGTCCGAGCATGTGGATAGAGAGCTCGCGGCCTTCTCTTTGCTATTTGTAACTTGGTGTAAATTCATCCAACAGCTTTAAAACTTTCCTCCCAGTCCACAAAGTTATGTGCTTGCATTTGAGCTCATCTACTGGTTATAAACTAAAATATGGATCTAACTGGACTGGAGAGCATTTGTTGATGTCAGCCCCGGATATCGCTTTACTTTTTGTGAACTTTCCAAGCCATGATTGTAAAACTTCTATGAAACAAAAACTCAGAGGCCTTGGGGGTTGGAGCGGGTACCTTCCACTCTCAGGAAGGGCTGCAGTAGCTTCCAAAATGAAGGAAATGTCCTTATTTCCAAGAAAACACGGCAAACTGTTCCAAGGGCTGAATTTGAGATTGAACAGCTGCCCATAATTCCCCTCATTCCCTGCTTCGCTGTGGATGGGACGCTATGAATGTCTTATTACTTACCGGTAATCTTCATTACCCTGATTAAGGTCCTCCTTGTCCCAGTCCTTACTACGTGAGGCAGTCCTGCCTCCAACCAGCCAGTCAAAACGCTTATAGAAACAAAAGCCAAAGGTCACATAAACCCCTCCCACCCACCGCCATGCCTGTTATCAACAAGTCCCAGACACAAACACAGCGGGAAGGAGGTAGGGAAGAGGACTGGGACGAGGAGGACCCTAATCGAGGTAATGAAGATTACCGGTAAGTAACAAGACATTACCCCCTCATGGGTCCTCCCCATCCCAGTCCTTACTACGTGAGGAACTCACAAGCAGAGAACCAAGAAAAAACGCAGGACACCAGGGATCCAAAACTGCATCAAGAATGATCCATGAACAGCAGCGTCCAAGACGTCAACAGAAAAAACTGTCAGCAGAGGCATGTAAAAACAGCAAGCTGATAATGCCCCACAAAAGAGCGAAGGGACCGCCAGGTGGGCGCCCAACAAATCACCTGGATAGAGACCCCCCACCGCCTCAGCCCAGGAAGCAGACACAGAACGCGTCGAACGACCCCGCACCTGAGACAGAGGAGGCAGAATCAAAGACTGAGAAGATCGACAGACCGTACCGACAGATTTTAATAGTATATAGTGCAAACCACACCAGAATAGGGTACCAGAGCGCTTTACATAGCACCAGTTGCATTACATATGGACACATTCATTTTTGTTAGGCACGGAGAGAATAACAGATTAGATGCGCAATGCGCAGCTGCCATTGGCGAGACTCGAACCCAAATCTCCAGATTCAAGATCGACTGCCCTAGCCGTCAGGCCAACTCCTCGCCCCTAAAGAAGTGAAAACCTCCTTCCCCGAAGCCACATCCCCACAGGAGGCAAACAGGGGAGGAAAAATCCAAAACACCAAAGAAAGGTGGAGGCAAGCCTGAAGAGCCCACCGAACATCCAAGGAAGGGGGAACAAGAAAAGCCCCCTCAGCAGCAGGAAGAACCACCCCCAGCAGCAAATGAAAACTGGAAGAAACCGCAGTCAGAAAAGCTGGAACAAGCTGCAAGACAACCCAATCCAGCAGGAACTGCAAAGAAGGAAAAGGAAACGAGCAAGGCACCCAACTCTCCCAACCGAAGAGCGGAGGTGAAGGCCAGCAAAAAAGCCACCCCAGCGGACAACCGCAACAAGGCCGCCACCAACAAGGGCACAAAAGGGGCAACGGCAGACCCTGCAAAACAGAAGGCAAAAACCCAAGAAGGCACAAACACAGGAGAGACCGGACGACGAAGCCCAAAGCATTGAAGAAGCCGACTCACCAAAGGGGCAAAAACCACCAAGGAAGCCCCAAGACCCCCACAAGCATGAACCGCCACCAAGGAGCTGCTAGAGCGGAAGGGGAAAGACCAACCAAAAAATCCCAACCCAGCACAGAAGCAGGAACCCCAAGCATGGATCCAGACCAAGAAAAGAGCACCAGGAGACACAAAAAAGAGCCCCAATGTGCACCACAGCTCCAAAGAGCGGAAGGCCGACGCGACAACCAAATGATACAGGCCACCACAGAAGATCAGCCCAGCCCAAAGACGCCAACGACAGCCGCCCAAGAGCCAGGCCATCAGAAGCAAGCAACAAGACAGGGCAAAAACAGCAGCGGATCCAAAAGTGGAGCCGGAGACAAGGGAGGCTGGCCAAACCAAACACCTGCCAACAGCATCAGGAGCGGAAACCAAAGACAGCGAGGCCAACAAAACAGACACCTAAACCGCCCCCCCCCTCCCCCCCCCGAAACCACCGCAGTACCCTCGGGATGAGAAAAACAGGAGGGAAAGCACACAGAAAGCTCAAAGGCCAAAGAAATGCACAGGGGCGAAGCAAACCCGCACCATATCTTACCAAACAAAGGAAAGTGCAGCCGAAGCGAGCGCCAGAAGGCACAAACTGAGGACGGGAGGAAGCGGCCCAAGCCACGAACAAAAATGCAGACATTCCCGAACTGAACCTTAAAGCCAACAGAGGAGACGCCGCCCAGAGCGTGCCGTGGGCGCCCGTGCCATCAGAGGCACAAGACACACCAGCGAGCTATAGCACCGTGGGTACAAAACACGGAAGGCAGCAGGAACAGAGACACGCATCGGGTTCCCCCATGAAGGCCCAAGGAACAACGAGCCACCAGAAGCCGGCACAAACAATAGAGTCGCAGGCTTCCAAGGACCCCAACGCGGCCCCTAACCGCAAAGACAGGTGTCCGAGGACACCAAAAGGAGAGAAGGGAGCCGAAAACGCATCCCCTACATCAGGTCTCGGGAGCAAAGCCCCCAGTCCAAAGCAGGAACCAGAACAGGGGAGAGAGGAACCAGAGCCACGAAACCAGCAGACAGGGAAAGGACCCAATGAGCCAACAAAAGAAACACCAAGGACAAGAGGAACAGGCGAGCCCAAGGAACCACCGCCCCGGAGGCAGCCACCACACCCCAGACCGGCAACCAAAACCCCGAGCCGGGGCAGAAGGGCGTCCCAGTAGGACCCGCAGAAGAGTCAACAGGGCAGAGAACCGAGCTGGAAGGAGAAAACAGCCCACCGCAAAAGACGTACAGGCCCAGAGAAACCGAAGACCCCGAACAGGAACCAGAAGAGAAGCAGCCAGAACAAGATACCGGAAGGGACGTGGCATGAGAAATGTACATACCAGGATCCAACACGAACCCCAGAAACAGGAGCAACGTGGAAATCCAGGGAGCAGGAGAGAGACCGAAAGGCAACACCTGAAAACATGGAAAAGGAACCCATCTACTGCAAACCGCAGGAACCTGCCAACCAGCCGGAACGATGGAAACGTGATAAACAGGCAAACCCCAAAGCAGGGAAGCCAAAAAAACACCCACCAGGAAGAGAGGAACGATGAAACGCAAGGGGAACACTGAAAAAGACCCAGTGACATCAACCCGAGCAAAGCCCAAAAAAGGGGAATGGCCCCGGAAAATAATCCAGCAGCCAAGAGTGACGATCAACAGGACTCACCAGTCGGAAACAGACCGGACCAACGAGCCAGGAACCACCGAGCCAAACCCCCAATGGCGCAACAACGATAGCAACGGAAACAGGGAACCAACAACCAGACAAATACTAGTAGTGGAACACACACCCCGAAGCAGAAGAGGCGCAACCGCAATCACCAGGCCGTGGTGACCCCCCCCGGGCACAACAATATCCGACCAACACCCAGGTGCAGCAGCAGGCACAGCAGAGGCCGGGAATTATAACAGGTGTATCTGTAAAGCGCACGATTACCCGTACGTGTCCAGGCGCTGAATAGCAGATGTCTATAGTTACGCAGCTCAATGGAACTCATTTTATCAACCTCAGATGGATGAAAGGCTGAGTGGACCCCCTGGGATTCAAACCTGTGACTATGAGATCAAACACAGGCCCCTGCAGTGGCTGCTTTAGTCCACTGAGCCACCAGACCCAGCCCAAAAGGAAAACGCCTCCCCCCCACCTCTGACCATGAACGGGCCAAGAAGAAGACAGAGCACCTCCATACAGACAGCCGGTAGAGGAAGCCAAAAAAAAAAAAAACAAGGACTCACAAAAAGTAGGCAACAGACCAAGGCGCCAGAGCAGTGACAAGGCACCAAAGCACGGACCAAAGAGACCTCATACCAGCCACCGACGCCCCGGCAGCCGAGGAGAAGGCCCATCCATCCGTGCCAAGACAGGACAGAAGGTCCCCCTGAACCTGAAAACAGCCAAACAACCTCTTAAAATGCATGAGAAGGACCAGTGAAGCAGAGGCCGAACAAGAGCAAGTACGCACCCCAAAAGGAGAAACAGCATACGAACGCATGAGAAGGGAATCCACATTCCTCCCAACCTGGACCGCCAGGTAACAACATTCCCCCAGAAGCCACAACCAGTGAAATACCAGGGTTCAAATGACACATTCAGGAACAGGAGGAAACCAGGTGACAAAGACACCGAGGGGAAACTGTGTCCCCAGAAAACGAGGAATACCCCTCATGCCAACTCCAAGCCACATCTCAGCCAGACCATCCAACAGGACAGTCTGAACACACACCCGACAGGGGAAACGTCCACGTCCCCACCAACATCAGCAGATGGCGTAGCCGCAGGCACCAGCAGCGCAGACAGGGAAACAACCAACCCTGCAAAACAGCCATGGAAAAACTGCAAAAGAACATCCTCCTGCAGCCTCAGTACAGTAAGCTGCGTGGAGCCAAGAGTACGCAGGCACCGGATAGGAAGCCCCAACTCTCATGGCGAGCAAAAAAGGAGTAAACCCACAGGAAACTCCCAATCACACAGAAAGGAAGTGCCCAGCAACCTCCATGAAAAACTGCCCCCAAGTAACCATGACATGCATGAAAGCACCAAAAAGGGCAGCCCTGCAGTCTCCACCCACAGCCACATATGACAGACATGGCCGCGGGGGCCGGACGCTGCATTAAGCAACAGCGCCGGAACGACCCAAGGCCAGGACACCATGAGAGCTCCCCGCTCCAGCCCAGCACATGCGCGGGGAGCGTCCTGACTGTAGAGAGCCGCTCGGCCTCTACACTACAATGTATACACTACAACATGCATCCCCCACCCCTCGAGGCGGGCTCGCCTCGAGGGTATAAATAAAGGCACGGAAGACCGCTCGGGGTCTTTTCCGGTTACTCAGTAAATGGCCTACCTTCTCTGTGTTGCGTCCAGCGAACCCATACACGCATGGCCTACACCAGGTCACCACATTGGCGAGGAGGCCGGAAGTCCCGCTGCGTGCCGCCAGCAAGTACCGCTGTCGCCGCGGCGTCATCGGAGCCCACCCGAGACGCTCCATCGCTGCCGGCGCTCTCAGCTGGCCGCGCCCATCTGCAGAGCCATTCCTGCCGCTCTGTCCCTCCGCACCTCCCGCGTGTGTATCTCCCTGTCGGGGGCACGCTTCAAGGGCATGGCGCGTCATCGCTTGGGGCCTGCGCGAACTCCAGAGGCGCTGCCTCAGCGCGCCTCCGGCTGCTGCCGCTACACGATCCTTAGCCCAGAGCGGTGCGCTTCACACGTGGCTGCCAGAGCACCTCACCCCCGCGAGCAACAGAGCGGGGACTGCGCGTCCAAGCGCTGGGGATTACCTGGAGGAGGAAAGAGAGGTCGGACTACGTGGTGAGTGGCCCTCACAAACAAGCACTGGCAACAGCAAGCTCTCCTGCCCCAACGAGCATTGGCAGAGACAAGTTCCTTTGTGTGCTGTAAGGCCCCTCCAGGTGCTGAATCACACCGGCCTGCTGCAAGAGTGCACTCTCCTTTCTCCCCTCTGCTGCCAGGAGCCACCAGCGAAGGAATAGGACCTTCCTGCAACGGAGTGAGTACACCTACCACGCGCTCTGCGTCCAGCAGCCTCTGACCCTGCCCAGCCCAGCTGCCCCACGTGTGCGGCGCCAGGCACAGGCGCGACGGCCTGTCACCATGAGCAACCCACCACCTGCTGGCAACAACGCCCCGCCGCCCCAACAAGCGGCGTAGGGTGGAGGGGGACAGGCTGCTGACCCACGCCGCCACCACGCAACAGTCAACCCTCTCCGCCATTCAGCGAAATGGCGGATCCAGCCACTGCGGCACCCCGATGGAGGGCGTGGGTCGGTCAGCTCAACAACTATTTCACGGGGACCCGTGAAACGGACGGCACAGTGAAGCGCTCCCTGTGGATCTTCTACAGGGGACCAGAAATATATGATCTCTTCGAGACCCTTCCGAACACAGGTAACGCGGACAATTATGACGCCGCAGTGGCGGCTCTCAATCAACACTTTGATCCGCAGTTGAATCTGGACTTTGAGAGATTCAAATCTCGACGATCCCTCCAGTTAGAAGATGAGTCCATTGATATGTTCCACGCGCGCCTGCGGAAGTTGGCAGCTACTTGCGAGTTTGCCGATCAAAGAGAGGAGATAAGGAGTCAGATCATACTAGGATGCAAATCGACACTGCTCAGGAAACTGATGCTGCGTCAGCCGGGCACCACGCTGGACCAAATCCTGGTGCTAGCCAGGTCACATGAACTCTCGGATGTCAGGGCAGAAGAAATGGCCGCCGCCCTGTTAAATGGTAGCGGCAGTTTCAGTCGATAACCTTTCAAGTATTTGCCCGGCGGTAATCGCCTCTCATACCACTCGATAATTTACCAATAAAAGAGGCAGGCGCCGGAGACTGGAAGGCAGGAAACAAAGTTTTATTCCGTCGGAGCAGAACACATCAGATCTGACAGCAAGGTATCGTCACGAGGTGCTCTAACTGCATCTCTGAGACCTGGTCTCTTATACACTGGTTTATTGCTTTATTATACATAGTATATTCTTGAGATTCCCTTGATGCCTGAAAGAACATCCCCTGAAGCCCCCGGCTCAGATCTGATCCCACACATGGTTACAGTAGAGGTTCCCACCCTACCCGCAGTGGGAGATGGCTATCGCGCAGCAGGGAATTCCGCTAATTCCCGGGGGTGTGTGCAACCGGCCGGGTCTCAGGGGGTAGGGGCTTTGATCTACTGTAATCCCTTTGATGTGGGGTGTTTCCCTTACAGTAGGGGCAATAAACTGCATCCGCAGGGCTAGGTGATGGCCTGGGACCAGTTCAGACAATGGGGCGCAGAGGAAGGGGGTTATCAAAGGAGAGGCATGACCATGTATGGGTTGTCGGTCGGAAGTGGTTCCGTAGCAGGGTCGCGCAGAAGGAGAGGGTTTATGGCCTGTATGAGAGAGCGGGGGTGGCCGGCGCGCGGGGGGATGCTCGCAGCGCCAGGGGAAAGCGCTGGCGGTCGAGAGTGAGCGGGGAGAGAGTGGGGTGCCTAAAATGGCGGCCGTGCATTCGCTGTGCGTGGCGCTGGGGAGAGGCAAGATGGCGCAGATAATGTTCAGTTTGCAGGCTAAATTTCCACAGTCCTCCCTTTTAACATATCTCTCCAGCTTGTCTAGTTCGGATTTATCCCCATAATACTGCGGACTTCCACCTCATAGAGGGCTTTCATCCGCTCTGTTTCAAAGTTCGAAGTCTTAGGGCAGATGCAGTTCATAAAAAGCGAACATAAAGGTGGCAGACACTGAATCCCCAAACAACATCCACATAGTATCACAATCGGTATTAGGATAAATGAAAACAGCCTCCATCCCCAACTTTTAATAGTGTCCCAAAACCAACTCCCCAGCGACCATTCTTCTTGCTCTTGATGGACCTCTGTGGACAGTCTGTGGAGGTGTTCAATTGCTTTGTAGACTGAGGGTGAGTTGTCTGGTACGTAGGTACAACAGCTGGACCCAATGATGCGGCATGCTCCTCCACGATCAGCCAGGACCACATCTAGAACGAGGCGGTTCTGAAGGGCCACTAAGCGGACGGCCTGGAGCTCGGCGGTGTTGTTGGCGAGGGCGCCAGCCGTAATGTTCATTGCCGTTTCGACTGCCTGGGTTAAGTGGCGGATGGCACGGCTGTTTGCCATCGGACCCCAGAGCGGAACAAGACCCTTTACTGCATCCATGAACTGTGCTCCAGTGGAGTCGGCTTGCACAATGTCTTTGGCCCGTTTCTGTCGGTGATGGTTTGCTGGAGCCACATACGTCGGAGGAAGGACAAAGGCGATGTAGCAGGTGCCTCCCCAACCTTTCGGGAGCCAGGTGTAGGCCTTAGTACCACAGACGAAGTACATATTCGGGGAGGCAACAAAGGAGGGTGGGTCAACTGAATCCAATGTTCGGGTGATGAGGCAGGAGCTGTGGCCCACCAGCTGTGCCCCCAGGCCTTCGAGGCATACAGATCCAGTGATGTTGATGACGGACAGGGCCACTGTTAGGGTGGCGGCGGTCCGTTTTCGGAGGTAAGAGAAGGTGGGTCTGGCTGGATTGTTGAACACTTGCATTTCAACTCGTTCTTTGGCAGGGATGTCCATGTGAAAGGAAGCGTTCGATCTCAGAGGGCAGAAGAGGGCGGAAGTTCTACCAGTTTTGTTCATCCAGAACCCATGGTAGAAGTGTGACATGGTTCTGCCGGAAGTGGCATTGTCCTTGTAGCTCTCCTGCAGAAGGATCAGCCAGGCGAGGCAGGAACCATGGACAGAAAAAGGTGAAGGGATGAAAGGGATTGAGTGCCCAGTGGCATGTGGTAGCAATCCACAGATCCAGCAGTTAGTGGCGTTGGTGGCAAGATTGTGTTGGTGGAGCAACTGCACAAAAGAGTTATTCCAGAACTCCTTACGCCTTTCTCGGAGTTGGGGTGAAAGTGAGATCAGATGGTGCTCCTTCGTGGTGGTAGGTTGAACGGTGGTCAGCAATGTCTTATGAGCGGGTGTGTTCTCCTCCATGATCCAGAAGGTGACCATGAGGAGAAGGCAAAAGAGAAGGGTAATAAAAAGTGTTATAGTCTTAAAGCTGTGCATTCGGTCAGTCTTTGGGTTTTTGTAGGGGATCTTCGGACGTCCGGTTGCTTCCATCACCTTCATGTCGGGCGCTTCCATCACCTTCGAGAGACTCGGTAGCGGGCAGAACCACAGACTTTGCTTAGTTTCTCTCCTGGTGGCCTTTGAGGTGACTAGGCTACCGCTCTGAGATTTCCACTTAGCCTGTGGTCTGCTTAGCCGAAGTCCTCTCCTTTCGTCGCAAGTTATACCCTTCTTTGGATGGCACAGTGGGATCGGGATATTCAATCAATTCAAGTGTCTCTGTATCCGGGCAGCGGCTCAGGGATGGTCGGTCTTTGTCCAGAAGTTCCTCTTGGGCGGTGACGTTGTCCGTGGTTGTCAGGGTCGGTGATACCTTCTTGCAGTGGTGTGCGTGCAGCCAATTGCGTTTCCCCTCCACTCGAAGAGCTGTTCGGGTGGTGATCAGGACTTGCAGGGGGCCCGTCCACCGGGGCTCCAGACTCTTGGTGCGCTGGAAGTTACGCACTAAGACGAAGTCACCGGGTTGGATGTCGTGTCCGGGGCCCCTGGAAACATCGGGAATGGCGTGCAGCACCTGCTGATGGATAACAGACAACGTTTTAGTTAGGTTATACAAATAGTCAGACATGAGGACGTCCGGGACGTCGTGGATGGATGTTGGTTTTGGTGCAGTCCAAAGGTTCATGGGCCGCCCGAAGACGACCTCGTAGGGGGTTAAGTGGTGTTTGGTGGGGGTGGAACGCATTGATAGCAATGCTAGTGGGAGAGCGTCTGGCCATCTTAGTCCTGTGGTGGCGACTATTTTTGCTATCTTAAGCTTCAATGTGGCATTGTGTCGCTCAACCAGGCCTGCAGATTGGGGATGGAAGACCGCATGGAACTTCTGTTTTACACCCAACCCTTTTAAGATGAGTTGGATAACTTCGGCTACGAAGTGGGGGCCATTGTCGCTCCACAAAATTCGACAAAGGCCGTATCGGGGGAAGAACTCCTTCAGTAGTACTTTTGCGGTAGTCATAGCGGTGTTGTCATGGGTTGGGTAGGCTTCCACCCACTTGCTGAAGGCACACACAATGACAAGTACATACTTCAAACCTTTGCACCTTTCTAGCTGGACATAGTCCATTTGTAGGACTTCAAAGGGGTGATTGGGGACCCCAAACCCTCCCCGGGGTACAGCAGTTCCTTTCCCAGGGTTGTGTTGGAGGCATACTAGGCATTGTTGGACTAGACGTTTGGCTGAGTCTGGTATTTTGTCGTTGTGCCAGACTTTAGAGATGAGTTCGATCATGGGGGCAGACCCTATGTGTGCGGGGGAGTGTGCCATGGTCAGCATGGGGATCAAGTATGAATCTGGTAACAACCATTTGTTCAAGTCTTTGGTTCGCCAGCAACCGTCATCGTCCTTCAATCCCACCCGGGCCCATTCAGTTAACTCGTGTGGTGTGCTGGCTAGTTGGATATCCCTAATTGTTTCCCTAGCATCCTTCCATTTCTCAGTTTGTGACCTGGTCACGTACATACGGGTCGTGGACCTATTCTCGGCTGTGGTTCGGGCAGTAATGTCAGCCAGTGCATTTCCCTGTCCTATAATGTCTGTCACCTTCTTGTGTGCCTGGCATTTGATCACAGCTAACCGTGTGGGGAGGAGGACTGCTTCGGTCAGGGCAGAGACTAGATCTCCATGCAGGATGGGTGTGCCATGAGAAGTCAAGAATCCCCTCTCTTTCCATAAGAGCCCAAAGTGGTGAACTACCCCGAAGGCGTACTGACTGTCTGTGTAAATGTTTGCGGTTGTCCCTGCTGCCAGGATGCAGGCTCGTGTAAGAGCAATTAGTTCCGCCGCCTGTGCGGATCGCTGTGTGATGCGGGCTGTCTCAACAACTGTTCGGGCTGTGGTGACTGCATAGGCAGCTGAGGTGGTGCCATCAGGGAGCTTGATGCATGAGCCATCCACCCACAGTTCTCCGTCAGGGTCCGGGAAGGCAGTATCCCGGAGGTCAACCCTACTCTTGGTTTGTTCGTCGGTGAGGGTCACGCAATCATGTATAGGGGATGCATTGGGGTCAGCGTCAGGGAGAGGCAGTAGTGTAGCTGGATTCAGAGTGGTGCATCGTTTCAATGTGATGTGGGGTGCAAGCAGAGTCAGTTCATAACCAGTCAGTCGTGCGCTAGTCAGGTGTTGAGTCTTGGTTTGGTTCAGGAGGGTGTCAACAGCATGGGGTACCAATACCGTGAGGGGGTTCGAGAGCACGATCCCCTCACTTTGTCGGATAGAGAAAGCAGCGGCGGCTACTGCTCGAAGGCAGGCGGGCAAAGCTCTGGCTACGGGGTCAAGAGTGGCAGAGAAGTAGGCACAAGGGCGTTGCTTAGGGCCTATGGACTGGGTTAGGACAGACAACGCACATCCCTCCCTTTCGTGGGTGTAGAGGGAGAAAGGTTTAGTGTAGTCTGGGGTTCCTAGGACTGGGGCCGAGCAGAGGGCGTTTCGTAATTCTTTGAAGGAGGATTGACATTCAGGTGTCCAGGGGAGGGGGAAGGGGACATCCTTAGCCAGCAGGGAAAGCAGAGGCTTTATGGTAAGACTGAAGTTTGGCAACCACTGTCGACAAAAGGAGGTGAGGCCCACTATGGATCGTACTTGCTTCTGAGTTTTGGGAACAGGGGTTTCTAGGATGGTTTGAATTCGGTCAGGGGTAAGTTTCCTCCCGTCTTTGGATAGTAGGTGGCCTAGATACGTTACCTGGGGCTGGCAGAATTGCAATTTCTTTCTGGAGACCTTGTGACCGTTCTCCGCAAGGAAGCGGAGGAGGTGAATGGTGGCTGTGACGGCAAGAGGAGTGGTGTCGGCCGCCAAAAGAATGTCATCGACGTACTGTATCAACACCACTCCATCGGGTAGTTGGACTGCATCCAGTTGCCTCTTGAGGGCTTGGCTGTAAATACTGGGACTCTCAGTGTAGCCTTGGGGTGCCCTGCAGAATCTGTACGAACGGGCTTTTAAAGTGAAGCCGAACAGGTAGCGGCTGTCTGGGTGGATGGGGATGGAAAAGAATGCGTTCTTGAGGTCAATAACAGTAAAGATGGTGGCAGTGGATGGAATCAGGGTGAGGATGGTGGTGATGTCTGAGACTACGAGGTACTGGGGTATGACTACTTTGTTAACCTCTCGCAAGTCAACAATGAAACGGTAGGCTTTCTCATCCCCCTCGCCTTGCTTCTTTACAATGGGTAGGATAGGGCTGTTGCAAACATTACTGACTACTTCTTCTACCACTCCTGCCTCGACCAGGGACTCGATGATTTCCACCAATGCCTTCTCGCCTTCGGGTGATATCCGATACTGTGGAAGCTTTGGGAGCACTGCGTCCGGTCGGACGGTTATGTGTACCGGGTCGATCACCATGCGCCCTACATCTGAGTCGGTTTTAGCCCATAGATGTGAAGGTAATGTGTCGAGTAGGGACATATCAGCATCGGTTATAGAGAGCATACGCCGTGTGTGACAGGGTCTGGACAGATCTGGGTTATCGTGTAGGATGACTCGAACTCCGTCTGGGGAGCATCTGATGGTGGCTCGAAAATGTTTTAGCAAATCAAGTCCCATAATAGCATCGGGGGTGTTGGAGGAGAGCAGAAAGGTCGTGTCAGTGGTGTTATCTTCTAAGTCAAAGGAGATTGGTGCTGATAAGGGGTTAGTGGAGGGCGTTCCGTCAAAGCCTATTGAGGTTACGTGTGAGCCAGACAAGGGTGCCCTAGGAATCAGTCGTTTAGATAACGCACTACGTGTCGCCCCAGTATCTACCAGGAATGGAGATTTTGTGCCCAAGACCTTAGCGGTGACGTAAGGACCTTGCTGGTCAACACGGAGTTCGACTGGATCCCTCCCTTGCCCCTGGCGGTCCTATGCGAAGTCATGAGTGCTCTCATAGTCGGACTGCTGACACTGGTTTTGGCGGGGGCGATCAAAGGTGTTTGGTCTGCCTGGCCTGTCGTTGATGGTGTTGTTCGTGTGCCCTCGTCCCTGTCCTCTATTTCTGGGGTCATATGCTGTGTCTCTGGGGTCCCTATTCTTGTTCATTTCCAGAAGGACCGGGCACTGGGATTTCCAGTGTCCGAACCCTCTACAGAACGCACATTGATTTCCATCTAAGTCTCTTCGTCCGTTGTAGGGTGTAGGTGTATGGTCTCTAGGGGGTAGCTTTCTAGGGGCGGTTGGTTGGTAATTCTCTTTTGGGGGTTCCCTTCCTATGGTCACCCCTTGCAACTGTGCTATCATCACCCTCTCCTTTAATTCCTTTTTCTTCTTCTCTGACGCCCTATCGTTCTCGTTCTTCTGGTTTTCGTAGTATTGGGCCATCTGGAGAATCGCTGCGGGTTTGGAGGCTGCCCAACTGCTCTCGCTGGTCTGTAGCTTCTGGGAAACTTCTTGAGACAGACCCTTTACATAATTCTGGACAAAGAGGTGGTGTCCGGTTGCGGTGGTCATGTCTTGGCCACTGTAATCGGAAAACACAGTCTCGAATCGGGAGAAGTATTCAGACACATCCTCCTGGGGTTTCTGGCGGCAAGCCGTCACTATCGACCAGTCTACCTTTCTTTCTGGGATTAGAGTCTTCAGCTTTTGTACAATCTTGTCTGGGAGCTCTAAGATGGCTTTCGGGGGATTCTGTCCTGGTTCTCGCTGTTTATCTATGGTATCGAGTTGTATCCAGGTATATCCGAACGGCTCAGCGTGGTCAACTTTCCGGATTTGTTTCCACACATCAGCCGGCAGGCATAGCCCAAAGAACAAGTCGATATCTGCTAACGTCATTATCGTTGAGCCTAAGGCTGTACCCAATTCAGTGTAGAAGGCAGTCGGGTTCTTTCTCAAGTCGGGTAGAGTCTTTCTAAAGGTCAAAATATCTTGCCGGTCCCACGGCTGGTAGACCCAGTTATATACAACCCTTCCCTTCGCATCTTGGTGGTTGATGTCGTCGTGTGTTCCCTGACCCCGTGGGGGGACCCAGTAGGGGGCAGCTTCTTTAATGGGCATCATGGCATCGGCCCTTCCTCCCTGGGGCTTAGTTGCTATGGGGGTTTCTGTTTTGGTGGTCTGTCCATGTTCTTTAAGGTGTCGGTAGACCTCGAGTGTACGAGTGAAGAGGTTCGTTACATCGCCCTCTCCTTCTTCCCCAATGTCTACCTTCCTATATAGGGCCGCTAAGCCTTCGGGACCTTTATCGTGGTATCTGTCCTCATATGCATTCAGGGCGTGATAACAGAGCCGTACGACGAAGTGTCGTCTGCGGCTGTCGGCATACGAGCTATACACGTCTGTTATATACTCCTCACTTTCTTTTCGCTCCACCAGCGTCCCTACTATCCTATCGATTCCTGCTCGTTCATCCTTAGTTAATCGATTCATTCTGGTGGACTCTTTCTTTCCCATCTCATGGTCATCTAGCGTTGTAGTCGACATTGGGTTCAGTACAAGAGGCTCAGCCGGCGCGGAGGCCGTGAGGGCCGAGGCCCCTGTACTGCTTTCGCTCGTGTTCGGGGGTTGTGGGTGTTGCACTACTGATTGGGAGGGTGCATACGGAGGGGGCATGTAAATGATCGGGGGACCTAACAGTAATTCGTCATTCGTTCGCTGCTTGGAGGACAACTCAGGGTAGAGCAAAGAAGGGGTCCTAACAGCGTACTGGCCTGAGGTTTCGGGCTCCTGTCTTAGTTTAGTTTCCCTTCTCTCCTTTATGTCTTCTTCTAACTTTCTAGCGGCAAGGTGAGCTGCCTTTCGTAATTCCTTTTCTGCTTTTACTTCTTCCCTCTTTTTCCGTTGCGTCGCTTCTTTGCGCCACATGCCAATACTGTCAAGCATAGTAGGCGTCGTCTTATTGCTACGCATAGCTACTTCTAGCGCTTCTATCTTGCGGTCGTCGAAGGATCCCATCAGTGGCCACTGACTTTCGGGGTCCTTCTTGGTATATTTATGCCACAGCTTGCTATAAGCTACGGCGACTAGTCCATATTTAGTGAACATGTCCTTATTAGGGGTGCCTTCCAGTGGAGCCGGGTGGTTCACCTCTAATAAGCGGTCCGGGCAGAACCAACTACCAATC
Source organism: Triturus cristatus (assembly GCF_964204655.1). Taxonomy (NCBI): domain Eukaryota; kingdom Metazoa; phylum Chordata; class Amphibia; order Caudata; family Salamandridae; genus Triturus; species Triturus cristatus. The sequence continues at coordinate 19,043,795 of NC_140594.1, read as the reverse complement.
AGTGGGGAGAAGATAGGCATGACGGGTTTCAACGGGGACAAAAGTCAGCACTACCTATCTTTTCACTGCTTGCAAAGACTAGACAGAATATCTCTATTCTTCGTTATTTGTAAGCAGAGAATACCTCCAAAGAACCAATATCGAACAACTAGTGTTCGGACAATCAATCAATCAATCAATGGGGAGATAAAGATAGGCACGACGGGTTTCAACGGGGACAAAAGTCTGCGTTACCTACCCTTCACTATTTGCAAAGACTAGACAGAATATTCCTATTCTACGTTATTTGCAAACAGAGAATATCTCAAAAAGCACTATTCTTCAAAACAATCAATGTTCGGACAATCAATCAATGGGGACATAAAGATAGGCACGACGGGTTTCAACGGGGACAAAAGTCTGCGTTACCTACCCTTCACTATCTGCAAAGGGAGAGAGAGAGAGTATTTCTACTCCTCCCCGTTTGTAGACAGCGAATATCTCAAAGAGAACAATCAATGAGCAATACTAGTATTCAAACAATCAATCAATTATTTCGCACTTTTGTCGTATTTCACGACCTTACCCGGACCGCGTGGACAGTTTCTCGTCTTCCGCCTCCAGCGCCCGATCGTCCTCTACTCTCCGTATTTGCCGCGGCACTCCTGATGGTTCCCAGTCAGGACCGTAGATCACTCGAGAGAGGTCTGCTCGGAACCAGTGAAGTTCGGATGATCGGCTGCCAGACGAGGGTCTATTGGGCAGGAGCTCTCCCGATCGTTGCAGTCGTTCACTCTGTCGTCGGGACCTCTCCCACTGGATCCACGTGTCGCTGATGGGCCCCACGTTTGGGACGCCAATTGTTAAATGGTAGCGGCAGTTTCAGTCGATAACCTTTCAAGTATTTGCCCGGCCGTAATCGCCTCTCATACCACTCGATAATTTACCAATAAAAGAGGCAGGCGCCGGAGACTGGAAGGCAGGAAACAAAGTTTTATTCCGTCGGAGCAGAACACATCAGATCTGACAGCAAGGTATCGTCACGAGGTGCTCTAACTGCATCTCTGAGACCTGGTCTCTTATACACTGGTTTATTGCTTTATTATACATAGTATATTCTTGAGATTCCCTTGATGCCTGAAAGAACATCCCCTGAAGCCCCTGGCTCAGATCTGATCCCACACATGGTTACAGTAGAGGTTCCCACCCTACCCGCAGTGGGAGATGGCTATCGCGCAGCAGGGAATTCCGCTAATTCCCGGGGGTGTGTGCAACCGGCCGGGTCTCAGGGGGTAGGGGCTTTGATCTACTGTAATCCCTTTGATGTGGGGTGTTTCCCTTACAGTAGGGGCAATAAACTGCATCCGCAGGGCTAGGTGATGGCCTGGGACCAGTTCAGACAATGGGGCGCAGAGGAAGGGGGTTATCAAAGGAGAGGCATGACCATGTATGGGTTGTCGGTCGGAAGTGGTTCCGTAGCAGGGTCGCGCAGAAGGAGAGGGTTTATGGCCTGTATGAGAGAGCGGGGGTGGCCGGCGCGCGGGGGGATGCTCGCAGCGCCAGGGGAAAGCGCTGGCGGTCGAGAGTGAGCGGGGAGAGAGTGGGGTGCCTAAAATGGCGGCCGTGCATTCGCTGTGCGTGGCGCTGGGGAGAGGCAAGATGGCGCAGATAATGTTCAGTTTGCAGGCTAAATTTCCACAGCCCTACACAAACCGCCCCCTATACAGAGCACTGCACGGTCTCCTCAAATCAAAGAGGAACGCGTGGATGTGATCCGGAGGCGGCCAACGCCTGCACCAGTCAGAGCAAGACCGCCACCTGGAGGACCCTGCGGGAACTGTGGGGAAGATCACCCTCCCATGGCCACGTGCGGAGCAAAAGGGCGCGAATGCTCCCGCTGCGGGAGATTGAACCCCTACGCGAAAGTATGCCGCAGTGGCCAACCACGGCCTGCCCCGAGAAGACCAAGAGGGCTCATGCAGAGAGTTAGGCAACTGTCGATTGCTGAGCCAGAGGGAGCCGAAAAGGGGACAACGCACCACCAGAACCTCGATCTGGAAGATGAAGACGATGAGGTGTATTATGTGTCGTTCGTAGGCCAGTCAGGGAGCCGACGGAGGCCGCCACCCATGTGCTCAGTCAGGATACTTGGCACCGATCTCCGAGCGCTCATCGACACCGGGGCAACGGTGAATGTCATGGACTCCCAACAGTTCGAAGCACTGGAACACCGACCCCCTCTGCTACCGACCAAAGCAAGGATATATGCATATGGAGGAGTCGACCTCCTTCCCTTAAGAGGTACTTTTGAGACAACGGTCGCCAGTGGTTCCCTCACCACTGCGGCCAGATTCCACTTGACGGAGGGAAGGAAAGGCACCCTCCTAAGCTGCCATACGGCCGAAGATTTAGGTCTCGTGTTCTTCACAAACGAAGGGCACGAAGCACACGCCGAGGACATGTTGAGAGAATTCCCCGAGCTGTTCACAGGGCTAGGGAAGCTAAAAGGAAAACAATTAAGGCTCCACATAGACCCGACAATCAAACCGGTAGCCCTGCGACACCGAAGAGTACCCTACAACTTGAGACCCCAAGTGGAAGCGGAGCTGGCGAAACTCGAGGCACTGGACGTCATCGAGAAGGTCACTGGTCCCACGCCCTGGGTATCCCCGCTAGTAGTCGCCCCGAAGCCAAAACAGCCAGGAGCAGTCAGACTGTGTGTAGATATGAGGCTACCCAACGCAGCTGTTAAGAGAGAGCGCCATGTAACACCTACCATGGATGACATCGTAGCGGACCTTAACGGCGCTAAATGTTTTTCAAAATTAGACCTTAACGCGGGGTACCATCAGTTGGAGCTGGAACCTAGCAGCAGGTACATCACAACTTTCGCAACACATGTGGGCCTCAGAAGGTATAAGCGACTCAGTTTCGGAGTATCTTCGGCGGCGGAGGTATTTCAGAATGCCATTAAGGAAACCCTGTCAGGCCTGACAGGAGTAATCAATCTAAGCGATGATATCCTGGTATTCTCATGTACACTAGAAGATCACCATGCCCAGTTGAGAGCAACACTCCAACGGCTCAGAGACCATGGCCTAACACTGCTCAGAGAGAAGTGTGTGTTCTACCAGGAATCCATCGATTTATTTGGTTACACGTTCACGCGAGAAGGCCTCAAGGTAGACCCAAAAAAGGCGCTCACCCTGCGGTCAGCGAGCATCCCCAAGTCACCCACCGAAGTGAGAAGTTTCCTTGGGATGGCAACATATTGTGGGAGATTCATCCCAAACCTAGCTGCATTGTCCGAACCTCTCCGTGTCCTCACAAGAAGCGACCAGCCCTGGCTATGGACAGTAGAAGCCAATGCAGCGTTCGCAAAAATCAAGGCGGCATTGCAAGACAAGACTTTCATGGCGTACTTCCACCCAAGGAGGCCGACTGAGCTCGTCGTGGACGCCAGTCCAGTGGGTCTCGGAGCAGTGCTGCTTCAGGAGCACGAAAGAGGCACGTGGAAACCTGGTGCATATGCCAGTCGTGCGCTATCGGATACAGAGACGAGGTATGCGCAGATTGAAAGAGAAGCTCTAGCGATAAAGTGGGCATGCCAACATTTCCATTTGTATTTGTTCGGACAAGACTTCAACGTGATCACGGACCACAAACCGCTGGTCCCACTGTTTGGAGGCACCACACGGCTAGCTCCGCCCCGCATTGAACGGTGGGCAGTACAGCTGCAACAATACCGGTTCACGGTACTTTTCCGCCCAGGAGCGCACAACCCTGCCGACTACCTGTCCCGGCACCCAGAAGACCTTCCCCCGGCATGCGTCCCTGCGGACGTCAGGTACTCCGACGCCTATGTACAAATGATCGGCCAAGACGTCTGCCCAGATGCAATGACCCTGGAGGAAGTCGGCCAGGCAACGGGCCAGGACGGAACTCTGACCAAGGTCAAGGAGGCCCTGGCGTCCCACAACTGGAAGAGGTTCCTGGAGGGTAACCAGGCGCTCACCGGGGAAGAGAAGCACGCGCAGCAGCAGATGTGGCAAGTCCGGCAAGAGCTAAGCATAGGGAAATGCGGCACAGTGCTAGGAGGCCTTCTCTTGGTCGTCCCAAGAGCGCTACAAGAGCGCTGTTTGCACCTAGCACATGAAGGCGATCAGGGGATGGCGAAAACCAAGGCATGCCTCAGGAACAAGGTCTGGTTCCCGACCATGGACACAAAAGTCGAGGAGCTAATACGGCGGTGTCAAGCATGCACGATCACAGGGGGAGACCCACCGTCAACGCCGTTTATCACGGAGGAGCCATGTCATCACCCGTGGTAGAACGTGAGCGTGGATTTCGGCAGATTTCCGGATGGGAGACAGATGCTGGTACTGGTAGACGCATACACGAAGTTCCCGGTGGTGGAGGTGGTGGAGTCCACGTCGTTCCAACACATACGGATGGCTTTGGAGAAAACCTTCGCTATGCTGGGGAACCCGAAGGTAATTCGATCGGACAATGGGCCACCCTTCCAAGGCCAAGAGTTTAGGGAATACATGGCAAAGCGGGCGATCAAGCACAGGCGGATAACCCCTCTGTGGCCGCAGGCGAATGGGGACGTTGAAAGGCTGATGCGCACGCTAAACAGAGCCCTGCGCATTGCAGTTAAACAAGGACAAGATGTGGAAGCAGCGCTAACCAAATTCCTTGATGCCTACCGACACACACCTCACAGCACGACGAAGTGTGCACCGGCCCATCTCCTGTTTAAAGAAGCCCCGCGAGACGGGATACCGACTGACCCATCCTGGAGCCCACCAGCACATGATGATGACGCGGTGCAAGGGCGAAGGGACCAAACAAACAATAAAGCCAGCGAATCCCGAAGAGCCCGAGAACATCACATAATAGCTGGGGACAAGGTCATAGTAAAAGACCGATACCCGGGGTGGAAGTTCCGGACACCTTTTGAACCAGAGGTGTGGACTGTGCTATCGACAAAAGGGACAATGATTACGGCCAGAAGAGGCGATGTGAGAGTGACAAGGAATGCGTTGTACTTCAAGAAGATCGATGGGGAACTGTCCGCAGAACAAAACAGCGAAGAAGCAGAAACAGAGTACGACGTCTTCCCAGAACAGGTGGCCACCCCGGAGAGAGGATCTCCAAGGCGGAGCGGAGGCATACCACCAAGTGACCCTGGGCAAGCTGCGAACGGCCGCCAGGAAAATCGAGCTCCAGGAGAAGATTCTGGTTCCCGGAGCCTGGATGAGAGAGGTGTGTCCCGCAGGGGAGCGGGCTCCAGGTTACGAAGCAATCCAGCTCCCAGCCAAAGACTCAGAGACTGTGTATGCCCCTCGCCTTGAGTGACACTATCTAAAATGTTGGAGGGATGTAAAGAGCCACTAGGCCTCTACACTACAATGTATACACTACAACATGCATCCCCCACCCCTCGAGGAGGGCTCGCCTCGAGGGTATAAATAAAGGCACGGAAGACCGCTCGGGGTCTTTTCCGGTTACCCAGTAAATGGTAGGCCTGGGCGGCAAATTTCGCTCCGCTCGCGGAATTTGGGTAATTTTGCGTTCCGTGGAGAACGCGAAATCGCCCAAAATTTTGCTTTCCGTGACTTCGCAAAATGTTTTGCTTTTTCGCGTTCTCAAAATGCGTGTTCGCGAGATATTTCTCCCCGAGCACGCAAACAGCGATTGTGAACAGGAAAAGAGCATCGCGAACAAGCAATTCCGTGTGTTCGCGGAATTTCTGCGCGTTTGCGGAGATTTTTTACCGTTTCGCGGAGATTTGCATAACGCGATTACGCAAATTCCGCCCACCCCTAGTAAATGGCCTACCTTCTCTGTGTTGCATCCAGCAAACCCATACACGCGTGGCCTACACCAGGTCACCACACTGATCCCAGAACAGGAGCACGGCCGACCGGAACACCGGAACGGCCACGCAGTGAAAAACAGACAAACAGCACTTAGACACACAAAATGCAGAAAAAACACTCATGGTACCGCAACCAATCCCCAGGAAATACTGGAAACAGAGATAAGAATCCGGAGCACCAGCGTTCCGACCGCTGTCGGAGCTGAAAAAAAACAGGCATGGCGGTGGGTGGGATGGGCTTATGTAACCTTTAACCTTTTTGGTTTCTAGCGTTTAGATTGGCTGGGTGGAGGCAGGACTGCCTCACGTAGTAAGGACTGGGACGGGGAGGACCCATGAGGGGATAATGTCCTCCACCCAAGAGCCCTGAGGCCAGCCCTCATCGGAGTGTAGTCCTGAGCGCGACCCCACACTACCTCTAAGTGTCTTCAGCGGCAGCGATACTAGGGCACGTAGGCCGTGACTGAGGGCATGCCCTGGCCTCGTCACATACCGGCCCTGCTTGCCAACACAGAAAAAGAGAACTGTGTGCATGGCATAGAGCTGTACTGTAGGAGAAATGACCAACAATCATTCCAAAAGCATCAGACAGTGAGGGGTGGACGGTGGGAACCGGTAGAATGCCTCAAGGGTTACAAAAAAACGTGCATTTCCCATTTAAGTTCCATCCGGAAAACAGGAATAAAAATCACTGCTGGAAGTCCATGGCTTGAAGATGCTGGTGGGAAAGAGGGGGTGAGGTACTGAGAGCTCAGTACAGACCACACTCTGTACACAGTGCCCGCTGGGGACTACCAGAGGCAGCACCGGGTGTAGATGGATGCCATGGGGCAGAAGTAAAGACCACAACCAATGCCAAGCGCCCGGACGTCTCACACATGAAGCTCCCTGGATTGTCTCACACGTGAAGCTCCCTGGACGTCTCACACATGAAGCTCCCTGGACGTCTCACACATGAACCTCCCAGGACCGTCTCACACATGAAGCTCCCTGGACCATCTCACAAATGAACCTCCCGGGACCGACTCCGACATGAAGCTCCCTGGACCATCTCACACATGAACCTCCCGGGACCATCTCACACATGAATCTTGCTGGACCATCTCACAAATGAAGCTCCCTGGACCAGCTCACACATGAAGCTCCCTGGACCATCTCACACATAAAGCTCCCTGGACCATCTCACACATAAACCTCCCGGGACCGTCTCACACATGAAGTTCTCTGCACAGTCTCACACATGATGCTCCCTGGAGGTCTCACACATGAAGCTCCCTGAACGTCTCACACATGAAGCTCCCTGGACATCTCACACATGAACCTCCATGGACCTCTCAAACATGAAGTTCCCTGAACGTCTCGCACATGAAACTCCCTGGACCGTCTCACACATGAAGCTCCCTGGACCTCTCACACATGATCCTCTCTGGACCTTTCACACATGAAGCTCACTGGACGTCTCACACATAAATTCCCTGGACATCTCAAGCATGAAGCTCCCTGGACCAGCTCACACATGAAGCTCCCTGGACCATCTCACCCATGAACCTCCTGGGACCGTCTCACACATGAAGCTCTCTGGACAGTCTCAGACATGAAGCTCCCTGGACGTGTCACACATGAATCTCACTGGATTTCTCACACATGAAGCTCTCTGGACTTCTCACACATGAATCTCCCAGGACCCTCTCACACATGGAACTCCCTGAGCCATCTCACACATGAACCTCCAGGGACTGTCTCACATATGAAGCTCTCTGGACAGTCTCAGACATGAAGCTCCCTGGACGTCTCACACATGAATCTCCCTGGCTTTCTCACACATGAAGCTCTCTGGACCTCTCACACATAAACCTCCCAGGACCGTCTCACACATGAAGCTCCCTGGGCCATCTCACACATGAACCTCCCGAAACCGTCTCACACGTGAAGCTCCCTGGATGTCTTGCACATGAACCTCCCTGGACCTCTCACACATGAAGCTCCCTGGACGTCTCAGCCATGAAGCTCCCTGGACCATCCCACACATGAAGCTCCCTGAACATCTCACACATGAAGCTCCCTGGACGTGTCACACATGAAACTCCCTAGACGTCTCACACATAAAGCTCCCTGGAGGTCTCACACATGAACCTCCTTGGACGTCTCATACATGAAGCTCCCTGTAAGTCTCACACATGAACCTCCTTGGATGTCTCACACATGAAGCTACCTTGACGTCTCACACATGACTCTCCCTGGATGTCTCACACGTGAAGGTTCCTGCACGTTTGACACATGGAGCTCCCTGGACCGTCTCACACATGAAGCTCCCTTGATGTCTCACACATGAAGCTCCCTTGACGTCTCACACATGAAGCTTCCTGGACCGTCTCACACATTAATCTCCCTGGACGTCTCAAACATGAAGCTCTCTGGACGTCTCACACATGAAGCTCCCTGAGCCTCTCACACATCAATCTCTCTGGACGTCTCACGCATGAAGCTCTCCGGATGTCTCACACATGAAGCTCCCTTGACGTCTCACACATGAAGCTCCCTGGACCTCTCACACATCAATCTCTCTGGACGTCTCACGCATGAAGCTCTCTGGACGTCTCACACATGAAGCTCTCTGGACGTCTCACACATGAAGCTCCCTGGACCTCTCACACATCAATCTCTCTGGACGTCTCACGCATGAAGCTCTCTGGACGTCTCACGCATGAAGCTCTCTGGACGTCTCACACATGAAGCTCCCTGGACCTCTCACACATCAATCTCTCTGGACGTCTCACGCATGAAGCTCTCTGGACGTCTCACACATGAAGCTCCCTGGACGTCTCACACATGAAGCTCCCTGGACGTCTCACACATGAAGTTCCCGCCTCATGGCACTGCACAGGCCACTCTTCGCCCGCACTCTCTCTGACCTTGGCTCACTCCAGCCTCTGCGCCTCATTGCTATGCACGGCAGTCAATGACAGGCCCACTGGGAGGCCATTGTGGGGCTTGGAATTAGGATGTCTGCTAATCCGCGTCAGGAGGCCAGGCCCCCCGACCGAGCCGACAAAGGAGTGTGAGGGCCAGTGCCGAGCCCGACACGGCGCCCGGGCCAAGCTGTGGGCAGGGGCTGATGCTTCAGCGCACGGGTCACCACCGCACAATGGCCGCCGCCAACTCACACACCCCAAATTAGCCACGGTCTGCCTCAGGCAGAGTTTGCTTTCCCATGAATGCTTCCAGGCTCCGAGCACGGAGACAGGAGAGCACAGCTCGGGGTGGAGGCGGCAAAGGAAGGCGCGCTCGAGGGAAGGTGCGCGCTGGTGGTGGCCCCATCTTTCATCTAAGGGACATGTCTCCAGGTCCCCCATCCCTCATGGTGGAGGCGCAAAAGGAAGGTGCGCACTGGTGGTGGCCCCATCTTGCATCCAAGGACCATGGCTCCAGGTGCCCATGTCCCTCAGGGTGGAGGCGCCAAAGGAAGGTGCGCTCTGGTGGTGGCCCCATCTTTCATCTAAGGGACATGTCTCCAGGTCCCCCATCCCTCATGGTGGAGGCGCAAAAGGAAGGTGCGCACTGGTGGTGGCCCCATCTTGCATCTAAGGGACATGGCTCCAGGTCCCCATGTCCCTCATGGTGGAGGCGCCAAAGGAAGGTGCGCTCTGGTGGTGGCCCCATCTTTCATCTAAGGGACATGTCTCCAGGTCCCCCATCCCTCATGGTGGAGGCGCAAAAGGAAGGTGCGCGCTGGTGGTGGCCCCATCTTGCATCCAAGGACCATGGCTCCAGGTGCCCACGTCCCTCAGGGTGGAGGAGACAAAGGAAGGCGCGCTCTGGCAGGTGGTGGCCCCATCCTGTATCCAAGGACCATGGCTCCAGGTGCCCATGTCCCTCATGGTGGAGGCGCCAAAGGAAGGTGCGCACTGGTGGTGGCCCCATCTTGCATCCAAGGACCATGTGTCCAGGTGCAGATGCAGAGGCGCAACTAGAGCTAAATTTCGGGGGGGGAGGGAAGGGGGTGGGACATGCCTCCAGGTGCCCATGTCCCCCAGAGCCACAGACCAGGCCTTCCGGGGGAGAGTGCGTCCGTCTTACACTGCACAGGAAGGGGCTACCTTCACTCCAGCTACTGTCAGCTTTGCTTTTACAAGTCAATGGAAGTGAAGTGAGACACAGAAAGACAGACAGACAGGGCACCCTTGTGGAAGCTATTTCACAGACACTGAGGACGAACAAATGAATTCAAGTTCGTAGAAGGCATTTACTGTAGCAGAACAGCAAACCCATCACTGGATGGGATCAGAGTGAGTATCGGACCGGATCTGACGTGGTCCTCACCGAGTGGAACTGAAAAATTGTTTCTTTTTAGCCTGCTTCGTCTGTGTGACTGGTTACTGAGGTCTGATCTGACTGAAGGATTCTGGGTAGAAAGTGAACATGTTGAGTGCTTAACAAAGAGGCCGCCAATGGAAGCGTTACACAGAACCACAGTATGTTTGGGGCCACAGCGCCTCACCCAGATTGGTGCATGTGTCACTGAGAACCATCGTGAACCCCACAATGTCCGGAAGTGACGTCGCTTGGCCAATGGACATAGTGTAGATGCTGCCCAATTAGACAAGCGCTTCAGTGCCCCACGTCGGGGTAGTAAGCGCTATATAACTGCTGCAATACAATAAGCATTAGTTCTTCAGATGTGATACAACGTCATTTAACCTGATGACATCACAGAAATATTTAGACTAACAGTACAGGTGTGTAACTGTCCCATCTTGGGTCCGGCTGGGCTCCTAATGTTGGGTTTTCTGCACCTCTATGTGTCCTATGCTTACTACTTATTGTCACATGTATTGTTCTCAATCTCAATAAAGCGCTCTCACCACCCGGGCCTTCTATGTGCTATAAAATAACTTTAGAATAAACACAGATGCACATAGAGACCAGAATAAACACGCACGCACACAAACATACCCAGAAGCACACATGCACAGACACACTCAGGGACGTAGGCATGCAGGCACACATTCACAAACACAGACACGTGCAGCCGCAAACACCCAAGCACACACTCATGCACACGCACGCAGGCATGCTTAGATACATACAAACAAAGGCACGCGCACATAGACTTGCACACAGGGAAGCACGCACATACCTATACAGCGTCGCCGAGGGGAAATACATACACACACATACACGAACAGACGCATTCACATTTACAAGCACAAACACATGCAGGCACTCCTACATACCCAAACAAATATGCATATTCAAACACACACATGCAGGCATGTACACGCACGCACACACACACATATACACATGCACACACACAGATCTACATAGGTACACACAAATGCCCACGCAGACATATACACGCGCACACACACACGTGGAACACAAGTAGGCATGCTCCTGCGCGCACACGCGCGCATTAACAGGCATACACTCGGACCCACAAGTAGAGCCGCACATGTATGTCGGGCCCTGACGGGCTCCAGTTGCCTCTCCACGCGGGTCTCATGTCTAAGACTGAGATTAATGTTTATTCTTCGTAGGTAAATGCATTTCTCCTCCTGATGCTGAATAAATCTTGTCTCGTGGACTCGAGACGCGCCTTTGAAGAGCTGAAATTAGTGACAGTGTCTGTAAAACATTCACTAATCACTGGATGAAAGGAGGGCCGGGGGGGCTGACATGTGGAGGCTTCGAATAATGGAAATGGCGGACGCTGAGTGATGGGCAAGGAGTGGGCGCTGTGAGGGTGGGCTGAGAGCTGGGGAGGGTGGGGGCAAAGCCGGGGAGGGTGGGGGCACAGTCGGGAGGGGTGGATGGAAGACCTGACAGGGCAGAGGTCAAGAGCAGCTCAAAGCTTGGGGAAATCAATCGAAGTGAGTTACTGGCGGGAGAAGGGTTTACACGCAGCAGCGACATTCCGTAGATGCCCTTTGACCCTTGGGATGCGCAGCCAGTAAAGTGCACATTCAAGCACGCACCTGCTACAAAGACAAACGAGAGGCTGTCCTCACAGCCTGGGAGCTGAAACACTGCACCATCAGACTCAGGGCTTCTAGGGGCTATGCGCCAGCCAGATTCAGGGCCTCTACTAGCCACAGCCAGTCGTTGTTCTTACACCACTAGACTCAAGGAGGCAGATTTACAAGCCCCTTGCGCCACTTTTGCGTCACTTTTCCCATGTTAAAAGTGACGCAAAAGTGGCGCAAGGGCCTTGTAAATCTGCCCCAAGGTTTCTAGGGCCTATGCGCCGTCCAGACTCAGGGCTTCTGGGGGCTCTGCATCGGCCATATTCAGGGCCTCTGGATCTGGTAGATACGCATCCCCCAGACTCGGGGCTTCTAGGGGCTATGCACCAGCCATATTCAAGGCCTCTGGGGGCTATGCACCGGCCAGACTCGGGGTTTCTCGGGGCTATGCACTGGCCAGATTCAGGACCTCGGGGGGCTATGCAGCGACCAGATTCAGGGCTTCTAATGGCTATGCACCGGTCAGACTCAGGGCTTCTAGGGACTATGAACCGGCCAGATATAGGGCTTCTAGGGGTTATGCGCCAGCCAGATTCAGGGCTTCTAGGGGCTATGCACCGGTCAGATTCAGAGCTTCTAAGGGCTATGCACCGGCCAGACTCAGGGCTTCTAGGGGCTATGCACCGGCCAGATACAGGGCTTTTAGGGGCTATGCGCGGGCCAGATTCAAGGCTTCTAGGGGCTATGCGCCAGCCAGACTCAGGGCCTCCACCAGCCACAGTCAGTCGTCGTTCCTACAACACTAGAATCAGGGCTTCTAGGTGCTATGCACCGGCCAGATTCAGAGCTTCTAAGGGCTATGCACCGGTCAGACTCAGGGCTTCTAGGGGCTATGCACCGGCCAGATACAGGGCTTTTAGGGGCTATGCGCCGGCCAGATTCAAGGCTTCTAGGGGCTATGCGCCAGCCAGACTCAGGGCCTCCACCAGCCACAGTCAGTCATCGTTCCTACAACACTAGACTCAGGGCTTCTAGGCGCTATGCACCGGCCAGATTCAGGGCTTCTTGAGGCTATGCACCGGCCAGATTCAGGGCCTCTACTAGCCACAGCCAGTCGTCGTCCCTCATGGGCCAGAAGGGACAGGAATGTCTGTCCGCACGTGTGCAGGGTTTGTAGTAGGGGTGGGCGGAATTTGCAAAATTCACTTTCGCAAACTATCGCGAAAATGTTAAAAATCTCCGCAAACACGCAGAAATATCGCAAAGACGCGGACGTTTTTTTCCCGCCCGTTCGCAGTATTTTCTGCGTGATCGCGGCTAGCCAACTTACCCATGCGGTTGCTCACGGGCGCAGCCATCTTGTTTTCACTTGTCCCGCCCGCTCGCATTCGATATGACGTGCCCGCATCCTCACGCTCTCGCTCGCGGTGGAGAATGACATGTTTGAGATCTCAAGCATCTCATAATCTCGCGGTGCATGATCGCGAGAAGAAAGACGTGATCGCCCGACGAATGACGTGATCGCACTACAAATGACGTTAATGCGGACGCGAACTGTCGCGAGACAGCGCAAATGGCTACCAACAATCCAACATCTCGTGGAGAACGCGACCGGATCGGGAAAACTAGTCGGCGAACGCGGGGATTCAGGTAAGGCGATTGCGCGCATGCGAGAATGTATTTTTTTACAGCGCGAGCAAGAAAAAAATTGCGGATTGCGAAAATTTTGAAATTTTTGCGCTCTCCGCAGAACGCGAAAATGTCAAATTATCGCAATTTCCGCGAGCAGAACGGAATTTTCGTCCTGGCCTAGTTTGTAGACATCCATGTGCATCTTTTTATGTGAGTAAGAGCGTGCATGTGTGTGTAACGCTTAGGAGTGTGTGAAGTTTTTTACACGAGTGAAGTGTCACATGGGTGGGTCCTGGTTCCTGACCTCCATGCTGTTTAACCTGTGATGTTCTCTTTCTGTGGTTACACACAGGGCGCAAGTCCTAAAAAGGGAAGAGGGAGGACTCACCAAGTTAAGCAGAATGGACGTGACATTACTGTGTGTGACATCACTGAACGTTATATCATCGTGCGTGACATCACCGCGTGTGACATCACTGCGAACGATATCCCCCCATGAGACAACACTGCATGTGACATCACAGCACCTGACATCACCGCGCGTGACATCACAGGAAGTAGCATCACAACCCATGGCCTCACAGGAAGTGACATCAGACCTCACATATGTTTAGCAGGTCTATCATGAGTACATTTGAGCGCACTACAATATTTACCAAATGAAATTTTGCATTGGGGGTTGTGCCAAAATATTGACGCAACACAGATGCCTAACCTGGGCCTCAATTTACAAAAATGTCTGAAGGCTGCCACAAAGAAAGCAGCAACATGGAGAAACATGTCAGTAAATCTGTTCTGTTTAATTGGTTGCAGAGTCTGTTTTTTAAAATATTTTATGGGGTTAAGGCACCTGCTGCAGAGATCTTGTTTGCCAGATCACTTCCAGGGAAGAGTAATAATGGGAAGATAACTGTGGAGGCTAATGTATTTGCAGGAGAGATCTGTATTTTGCCTAGTCCTAGTTTTGAATCAAAGTAGCGTAGAGGGTTAATATGTCTCCTGCAAAGCACATTATGGAACACACAGATGACAGATCTTTTATGTTTTGTAAATGGGAGTGTGTTACTGCTTTTAAGAAAGAGATCCTTCTGTTGCTTGCCGTTCATAGACGGCGATCCTTCGAATACAGCACAGCGAGGTATGAAGGACTCGGGGCTCCTACACCTTGCAACCCTCACTATATTATTTAACACACCTGTACATTGATCTACACACATATGATTTATTGTGAATGTATCGTCTGTGAGGAGAGAGGTGTGGCGCCGTGGCTAGAGTGGCTGATTCCGGAGCGCGATTTGGTTTGATCGGTGGCGGCAGCTCAGCTCAGCATCATGAGACTCTCGCCAATAGTTCATTGAGGGGGAGGTGTGGCACAGCGGCCAGGTTGGCTGACTCCAGACCGCAAGGCTCACAGTTCGATCAGTGGCGGCAGCTCAGCTCAGCATCATGAGACTCTCGCCAATAGCTCACTTAGTCTCCCAGGCGCCCCCAGTGCCTGGATACCCTGAGGGGTGATAAGTTGCGTTGTACAAATCGGTGATGAATTCATTTTTTTATTAATTTCGTGTGATCTGAAGCGCTCTGACGCCCTGCCTTTGATGAGCAGCGGCACCGCTCATCCCAGTGCCGGGTGTCAGAGCGCTTTACGTCACACGTACACTAATAATTGAAATATCACTCTTATGTTTTATTTCTTTTATAGAGGTTTAGCGCGACTGTCGCGCTTCAGCGCCAAAACAGAAAAAAGACAAAATAGTGGCATTTAAATTGTTCAGTGCATGAATCTCTCTTCTATACAGGGACGGAACAAAGTCACAAGCATTTCTCTCTTAGGTCCCTGTCAAGTGATAAGCAGCGCGCCTTTGTGTGGCCAGGTATCGCCGAGTCCCCCTCCATCAGGCTGACACCCCACCTGCCTCCCGTCCAGGGACCACCGGGTATCTTACCCATCTCCCCCCGTCCCCTGAGGCATCGATAATACATCAACGCCCACACATGTCTTGGATAACCCTGGACGTATTTTATTTAAAAATTTTAAATCGCATTTAAAATGCAATCATTTTAAATACGCAGAAAACCCACACCTACTCATACATTTAAACAATGTTCATATACAACGTATTTACACTTCTTTATGGCTAACCTTAACACGTATTTAATACATAGCCATCCCTACCCTTAAACTGAAATATGTACACTCATGTTTTCTGCGTATCCCAGATGAGCCTACGTGCAAGGCCATGAGTGGTCCAACTACGTGCAAGGTCCACCCCTCCTACCCGGGTGACCTTGAGCAGGATGCCCAGTTGCCCATCAGATTACTTCCCTTGGGCAGCCCCTACGCCCTCCCATACTACTTCCAAGGGACTGACTGTTATGCCAACTTGGCACCCATGCGCCTGTGCAGGGATTGGCCCAAAAGGCCAGCCAGAAGCAGAACTTCCAACCGCCGCACCCTTCAGCCTACCGGCTGTAAACACTCCCCAGGCGCCCCCATTATTAATGGGATGCCAACTAAAAGATGGAAAAATTGACCGACCAATGCTGCCACAGGCCAGAATAGTTGACCTACCATCTCGTCCCCCTTTCCACCTCCTAAACAAAGGTCAAAGGTCATGCCTTAGCCCTTGCCCCTAGCAGCCTCTAGAATCCAGGCTCCCAAGTTCACTATGAAAAACTCATTGCCCTGTTTAGAGAGGTGGACTCCATCCTGCAGAAAAAAACGCTCCCCCCCAGATGCACCCATTCGCAGTCCTCTGCAGTCTTGGGGACCGAAACAACTTATCAATCCTGTTATTGATTCTCTTAACGGAGTGATTCAGAGCCCACACCGACTCACCCCTCTGCCATTGAAACCTAGGTATCATGTGGGACCACAGCAGTACTGCCTGCGGGCACTTCTTGGCCAACCACCCCATTTCTGTGATCAGTGCCTCAACCACTCCCTTCCTGCCCAAGTGTACATCTATAGCCGGGATCTACCATCTGAAAATAGTGGGTAGACGGCATCTACCCTTGATTTGAGCCCTGTTGACAAACCTCTGCGCTTTCTTTCAGAAAACTGGGACTAGCTCGTCCTGAGCGCTGGGTGGTGCTGAAAAGAGAAACTCAGTTTACTCGCGAGTTCACCTTATATCTATTTTGTTCCTCCGTGGGAGCAGGATAGAGGTTAGCGCTTTACTGGAGACAACTCAACAGGGGTGAGGCAGGCCCAATTTAATCTGAAACGCTCACATGTTTGAAACGTTAAAAGCAGGAATAGTCCTTATAATATTTCCACATTTATGGGGATTTTACAAGAGAAAACCTTTGCACATCCTTAGTAATGATGTGTGTGATGCTGTGTTCATGTGTTTGCGTGTGATGTTTGTGCATGTGCTTTTGAGCACCTCAAATGCAAAAAGAACAGTTGAGGGGCAGCATGTTGAACAATGTCAAACATTCATCCCCAGTCACAAAGATCTGGTCCTAAATCCACTGCTTTTTTACTCCCCATGCCACCCCAATTCAGACCCCGCCATATGCAAGTCAGCCCTGACCCTGTTCCTCATGGGAACAGTCCAGCCCGAACTGCCAAGCCAGGTCTTCCCCGGACTGGAAACCGGCATCATGGGACTGTTTTCAAGGTTTCACCCCTCATCAGCCAGGCTAGCTTGAATCCAATGGCGCAGTGAGCACAGGACCCACGTCTGGCCATACTCTGCCAACTTAGGGAGACAAAAGCAAAAGGAACAAAGGATGGACAGAATTCTGAACAATGAAAACATTCACCCCCAGTCACAAAGATCTTGATTTAATCCATTGGTATTTTACCTAGATGTGGGTCCTTGCCACTGGATTCAAGCTAGCCTGGCTGATGAGGGGTGATGAGGGGTGAAACCCTGAAACCAGTCCCAGGATGCTTGTTTGCGGTCAATGGAGGACCTGGCCTGGCAGTTCATGCTGGATTGTTCACAGGAGGAGCAGGGTCAAGGCGGATTTTCATATGGCTGGGTGTGAACTGGCATGGCAAGGTGAGGTAAAATACAATGATGGATTAAACCCAGAGCTGTGACTGGGGGTGAGTGTATGAAACGTTTCAGCGCTCCGTCCATCATCTTTGAGGTAGTGTACTTCCATTCGCATCTCCTTTCGGTGTTTACACAACACTTCCTGTCTATCCATTCATTCATTGGCTGCTGCTTTGTACTTGGCCCCTCTCATCCACTCCCACCCTCTCAGTAGGCAGTTTGCACCAGTTTTTTTTATCCCATAATGTTTTAATATTCTATTGAAGCAAGTCTTTTTGTACATTAAACAGATTAAAGAGTTAGAACCTCCCCCCTATGTGTTGTTAGTAGGTGATTTTAATTGTAAAGTTTCTAACTCTAGCTTAGAGCTATTTAGAAACAAATTTAAAGAAGAAGCCTATCTTATTCCTCAATCTCTCTTCCCTAATAAAATTAAAACTAATACGAGAGGGAAGCTGTTGCTAGAAGAACTTTCAGCGGCGGAGGGGTTAATAGTGAACGGTAGGCTTCCCTCTGATGTCCCTGCAAAATATACTCATAGATCCTCCCAGAGTGAGTCAATTCTGGACTATGTAATCACCGACTATTGTATTTTCTCCTTAGTGAAGGATCTGGTGGTCTCTCCGACATCATTTAGTGACCACAATGTGATTACTATAAGCCTCTCATTACAACCTCCTAATTCCGATTCATGGTCCCTTAACAGTGATGTAGTTAATTTGCATAAGGACTCTGGAAGATGTTTTTGTAACTTTAAAGCCAAGAAGGGCCTGGAGTGTATTCTAGGTAAAACAATTCTAGAACTGAATGATTGGCAGGGTTCTGAAATAATTCACTTTGAGAATTTTATGAAGGAGGTCATCCGTGTTGCCAAAAGGTCTAGTTCTTCTGTAAAAAAGATTTATGTTTCTAGACCGATTACCCTCCTAAATAAGGAAATAAATAAATTAGTGCGGGAGCAATTTTTGCGTAGATCTATTGAAATAAATAATAAAATATACCTGTTAAAAAGAAGGAGAAGCAGAATTAGGAAGAAACTTAAAAAAGAAAAAGAAGATTCACTATGGATAAGTCTACGGGAGGCCGCAGTTCATGGCAAAGTTAGACAATTCTGGTCACTCATTGGAGAGGGTTGTGGAGCAAGAGTTACCCCCCTCCCTATTCCCATTGCTGAATTGTCATGGGTCACTTTCATTTCCAACCTGTATGCTGGGAACGGCGTAAGGGTAGAATGTGAGGGGTCTACTAAAGAAGATGAGTTTTCTATTGACGCCCCTTCGGAGAAATCCATTGTAATGGCCATTAAGGACATGCGTTCCTCTGGAGCAATGGGGCCTGATGAACTTCCAATATCGGTATTGAAGCAGGATCCTGTTTTATGGAGCAAGATTCTTTTTACTTTATTTAGATCTTGCTTCATCAGTAAAGCTGTGCCCTCTTCTTGGAAGGGGAGCATATTGGTTCCATTATTCAAGAAGGGCGATAGGGATAAGCCAATGAATTATCGCCAGATAGCCCTTCTCGATGCCATTGGAAAAGTTTTTTCCAAATGTCTCCTATCGCTAATTACTGATTGGGTTGATGCGAATCAGATATTACCCCTTGAACAAACCGGCTTCCGTAAGGGGCATGGTACATTGGATAACCTCACAGCCCTTCAGGTTATTTCGGACAAATATATAAGAGTTCGGGGAGGTGGAGTGTATGCGGCATTCATTGATTTCTCCACAGCGTTCGACAAAGTTGATCGTCCCTTGCTGCGGAGAAAGCTATCTGACTTGGGCATGCCCCCTCTTCTATTAGATCTGGTGCGGTCTTTACACACGGACACTTGGTGCCGAGTGTTACAAGGTGGAGAAAGGGGTTTATCGCGGGTTATTCTCTCCATTAATGGATTAAAACAGGTTTGTCTACTGGCCCCATTACTGTTCTCCCTGTACATTGCTGACCTTCCAGCTTCGCTTTCATCTTGTGTTGGGATCTTCTATTTCCTGCCTCCTATATGCAGACGACATCCTTATCCTAGATTTAACACCTAAGGGATTAGCTAATCGTCTGCAGGCTTTACATCTTTTTGCAGAGACCCACTACATGAGGATAAATGCCACAAAAAGCAAAATTATGTGCATTACAGGGAAGAAAAAATCTAAATCAGAGAATTTTGGTTGGTCAGTCGGTGGTCAGAAATTGGAGGGGGTTAAGACATATACCTTCTTAGGAAAAATAATTTCTGCCAACCTGAGCGAGAAGCCTCATATCGATAATAATTCCCGTAAAGCCCTGTCCCAAGGCAAAAGTCTGAGCGCCCTTTATTCCGCCACAGGAAGAAGACACTTTGCTTGTTTACTGGAGGTCTATAGGGCAAAAATTCCTTCAACCCTCCTGTATGGAATGGAACTGGTTGACTTAAAGCACTGGGGTTTTCTACAGATGGTAGAAGGAAAATTACTAAGGTCTATACATTCTCTCAACCCCGCCTGTTCTGTGGCTGCCTGTAGACTTGAATTCGGTCTCCGTAGTAGTTGGGTGCAGGGCCTGCCGCTCTAGTACGATGGGTTGCCAGACTGGCTAGAGGAGAAACGGGGACTTTGAGATCCCTTCTCGAGGGGGAATTGTTGGGTAGCTTAAGAGAGTGCTCCCTAATTGTTAAGAACTTT
The DNA here is from genome assembly GCF_964204655.1 of Triturus cristatus. NCBI lineage: Eukaryota > Metazoa > Chordata > Amphibia > Caudata > Salamandridae > Triturus > Triturus cristatus. The sequence continues at coordinate 19,023,667 of NC_140594.1, read as the reverse complement.
AGAAAGGCTGTGGCACTTCTTGAATTGGAAGAGAGTACTCTTTTTACTATTTCCCCTTCCCAGCTAAAATCTCTTTTGAAACAGGCTTCTTGGGCTCTTTGCTTCACGTTGGACAAGAAGTCCATGCTAGTAAAGAGGGGAGGTGATGTCCTTGTAAACACATACTCAATGAAGCTTGCCCAACCCTATGTCACCTGGAATCTACCACATGGTGTTCGGAGATTTTGGTTCCTCCTAAGGCAGGACTTGCTGCCCCTAAATACTCTTTTGGCAAAATGGCATGGGTCCTCTCCCACATGTAACTTTTGTAATATGTCTGCTCAGGATCGTTCTCATGTACTGTTTATATGTCCTGCATTGCGTCCACTTCGTTCGAAGTGGTTAAAATCAATATGCTTGCAATTGGGTATCCTCAATGTGAATTCTTTTTTGCAGGCCTTATATACTCCTCCAAATGAAATGTTTTGCTTCAATATTTTTAACTTTTTTAAAGGTTTTTTAGCTATTTATTGATGAAATATGGAGGTATGTGTCGCTGATTATCTTGTTCAGTGGAAAATGTTGTAGTTGTCATTTTTACTTTGAGAATGTGTATTTGTATTTGTGTATCTTGTTTTATGTGGACCTCTTCGGAGTGCCAAAACATAATAAAATTGATTGGTTGATTGATTATCCCATAATGCAGCATGCAGAAAAAGAGAAAGTAGCAGAATTAAAAAAATTCAGAGAAACGCAGCAAAGACACTGCATGTTTCCTCCATAACGAGCGTAAGAGGCCTGAGAGCGTGTGGCGCCACTCAGATTGCCAACCATAGCGCTATAAGTCATAGAGAGCATCAGCCCATAGAGACAGACAAGACACAGGGTCTGACAGGCCAGAGACAGAGAGAAACACACAGAGAATGATAGGCCATAGAGAGAGAGAGGGGTGCATAGGGAATGATAGGCCACAAAGCGTGGCAGGCCACAGAGTGGAAAAGGCTACAGGGCGAACAGGCCACACAGTCAGTTGCCAAAAAACGTCATGGGCTTCAAAGCATGAGAGACCACACAGAGTGAGAGAGCACCAATAGGTCACAAAGTGCCATGGTCCATAGAGAGCATCAGGCAGAGGGCATTATAACCCTTACAGATGCCAAGCCACAGAGTACGATGGACCACAGAGAGCGAGTGGCTAGAGTGGAGGCTGGTAAGCCACAGTTCGCGAGGGCACACATTGTGATAGTCCAAAGAGTGTGATAGGCCACAAGGAGTGACCTAACATGATAGGCAGGGCCACTGGAATTATGGGATTCCGTGTACATAGTTTTTTCACATAAGGATGGCATTGCCACATTTGCCACATAATCCATCCTCTGTTTCATAATCTGCAGATTTTAACAACAAAAGATTGTTTCTAGCTCTAACATATCAAAAGTTACAAAAAACACAGCAACATGTGTTCACACACAGTGGAGGGCCCTTCGCAAAGATAACTGGTCGTCTTTTAGATGCCTGCTTCTGTATTTGGTAGTTAAACTGGTGGTAATGAGGTGAAATCTTTCCCCAGACAGTATTGCCATGTGTTAAAATGACAAAATCATGAAGTAATACTATCAAAGCATGTGCCTCACTATGCCGCATAATTTGCCTTTTCTTGAATTTAGTCAGCCAAGCAGTGCTTAATTTGAGCCAGTGGTTTCCGGTGCTCAGCACCCACCCGAGATTATGACAGTCTACCACATGGTGGCACTGTTTGTCTAATGTAGAGACAAGCACAGCAACAGTTGGTTACTAATTTAATTTATCATAAAATGGCTATTACCTGCCTTCCAAGCCATCCCTGCAGCTTTGGGGGCCTGAATTGTCACACTAGTCGGGTTTAATCATTAGTAATTGTGTTGGTTCTGTCATAGGCAGCACTGACAGGAGCAACGGGCTGGTGCAAACTGCAGTGGCCTCCTGATGAGGGCCCGGGCACCTATTTTTTCACAAATTAAGCACTGAAACCAAGTCACATAATTTTGTGCTCCGCTGCAGCATAATTCCAGTGACCCTGATGATGGAGAGCAACAAGCCACAGCTGCAGAATATGGTAGTCCACGGAGACTGGACGTCATAGGAGATGATAGAGCACAGAGAAGTATGATAGATCACAATCGGTGACAAGCCTCCGAGGGCAGAAGGCCACAGAGTGTGATAGGGCACAGAGAGTGAGAAACCACACAGTGTGAAAGACCACAAACATTGATAAGCCTCAGAGGGCAGGAGGCCACAGAGGGTGATAGGGCACAGAGAGTGAGAAACCACACAGTGTGAAAGACCACAAACATTGATAAGCCTCAGAGGGCAGGAGGCCACAGAGGGTGATAGGGCACAGAGAGTGAGAAACCACACAGTGTGAAAGACCACAAACATTGATAAGCCTCAGAGGGCAGGAGGCCACAGAGGGTGATAGGGCACAAAGAGTGAGAAACCACACAGTGTGAAAGACCACAAACATTGATAAGCCTCATAGGGCAGGAGGCCACATATCCTGACAGGTCACAGAGAGCGATGGGCCGCAGCACATGGTAGACTACAGGCCACAGAGTGTGGTAAGCGACAGAGGTGGATAGGCCACAGAGGGGGGGGGGGGGGTTGGCCACAATGGGTGATAGGCCACAGAGGGAGATAGGCCACAAAGGGGGATAGGCCTCAGAGGGGGGATAGGCCACAGAGGGGGATAGGCCACAGTGGGGGATAGGCCACAGAGGGGGATAGGCCATAGAGGGGGATAGGCCACAGAGGGGGATAGGCCATAGAGGGGGATAGGCCACAGAGAGGAATAGGCCACAGAGGGGGATAGGCCACAGAGGGGGATAGGCCACAGTGTATGGTTCCTCAGAGAACATGATAGGCCACAGAGCTAGATAAACCACAGATTGTGATAGGCCACAGAGGGTGATAGGTCACGTATAGTGATAGGCGACAGGACCTTATAGGCTGCAGCACATGATAGGCCACAGAGAGCGAGAGGCTACAGCACATGAAAGGCCACAGAGAGCGAGAGGCCACAGCACATGGTAGGCCACAGAGAGCAAGAGGCCACGGCACATGATAGACCACAGGCCACAGAGAGCAAGGGGCCACAGCACATGATAGGCCACAGAGAGCGAGAAGCCACAGCACATGATGGGCCACAGGCCACAGAGAGTGATAAGCTATAACGCATGATAGGCATCAGAGAGCGAGAGGCCACAGCACATAGGAGGCTACAGAGAGCGAGAGGCCACAGCACATGATAGGCCACAGGCCACAGAGAGCGAGAAGCCACAGCACATGATAGGCCACAGAGAGGGAGAGGCCACAGCACATGATAGGCCACAGGCCACAGAGAGCGAGAGGCCACAACACATGATGGGCCACAGGCCACAGAGAGCGAGAAGCCACAGCACATGTTAGGCAACAGAGAGTGAGAGGCCACAGCACATGATAGGCCACAGAGAGGGAGAGGCCACAGCACATGATAGGCCACAGGCCACAGTGAGGGAGAGGCCACAGCACATGATAGGCCACAGGCCACAGAGAGCGAGAGGCCACAGCACGTGATAGGCCACAGAGAGCTATAGGCCACTGCACATGATAGGCCACAGGCCACAGAGAGCGATAGGCTACAGCACATGATAGGCCACAGGCCACAGAGAGTGATAAGCTACAGCACATGATAGGCCACAGAGAGTGAGAGGCCACAGCACATTATAGGCCACAGAGAGCGAGAGGCCACAGCACATGATAGGCCAGAGGCCACAGAGAGCAAGAGGCCACAGCACATTATAGGCCACAGCACATGATAGGCCACAGGCCACAGAGAGTGATAAGCTACAGCACATGATAGGCCACAGAGAGTGAGAGGCCACAGCACATTATAGGCCACAGAGAGCGAGAGGCCACAGCACATGATAGGCCACAGGCCACAGAGAGTGATAAGCTACAGCACATGATAGGCCTCAGACCACAGAGAGCGAGAGGCCACAGCACATGATGGGCCACAGCAAGCAGTAGTGCACAGCGAGCCACATACCACAGTGCATAGGCCAGAAAACTACAGGCCACAGAACCTGATAGGGCACTCAGGCTGATCCATCACAGAGACTGATGGGGCACTCAGGCTGATCCATCACAGAGACTGATGGGGCACTCAGGCTGATCCATCACAGAGACTGACAAGCCATAGATGAGTCCCCCTTGGTCATAAACTATCGATCACATTGGGCATATCAGAAGCGTTTTGAATCTCATTGGCTGATCACCATTGAGAAGCCAGCACAACCACTGGTGGTTCCACTGTCCCGCGACTGTGCACCCATAGTGCATAGAGTCACACATATCAAGAGGACTTCTGGGAGCTAGGAGACCTTTGACGCAGATTCCGCAGGCGGAGTATCTTTCTGGAACCATGGAGGTGCAGCCATCTCAAGGGCTGACCATTTAGGTTGGCATTTTGTGCCAAGAAGCTGCAGGTCGTGTGCCAGGCTGGGGGCACATCATGCCAGATATAGTCCAGTTTCCAGCTCAGAGCACAAGCGATGGGTGCCCCTGCGTGGACAGGTTCCTTCATAGTCCACATGCGCCCCAGGGACCCATCATGCGGAAACATCAGAGCGAAAAGCACCCGGCGAGAGGGCGTCACAAACAATACCTGTGGCTATAAACTGAAAATGACCTAATTCGGGAAAAACTTGGGGAACAGTTAATAATATGATTCGGTCTCTTCGGTGGGTGTTTACCACAGCTGCTCTCCCCTCTGCACCACACCCACCCCACCCTGCACCCCTGAATTCCTCTTATCACAGACTCTCTGGTGGGGAGATTCTGTAACACGGTTCTGATTGGTTGAATACCTTAACCACTACTCTGCATAGCGTGGTGTTCCTTCACAACGTTGTCAATGTCATTGGCTCCCATCATGACCAGAGGGCTGGGGAGAGAGGTTCTGTTATATCCTCAGTCACTTTCATGTGTGCTGCTTAATGCAACACACATGAAAGTGGCAGAATGGTATTTTAATCAAAGGTTTGTTTATGCACAGGAAGGGACACCTTCCTGTACATACACAAACCACGGCAATTTGCTTTTTCCATGTGTGCTGCACAAGGCAGCACACATGGAAAAAGCAAAAACGAGGAGAAATAAAGCATCTCTCCTCATTTGGCCTGTTTAAGAACAAGATTTTCCTGGTCTTAATTTTGGCGCTGCGTTGTATTTACGCAGCCCTTGTGAATAGGGGGCAGTGTCAAAATCAATGGATGTTGCGGTGGAACACCCACCGCAACACCTATTACCCTCCCCTTTCACACTAAGTACATCGTGAAAGGGTGCCTTATTCACAAGGCAGCGTTAAGCCACGTTAAGTGGCTTAACGCTGCCTTGTGAAAAGGGAGAGGCCCGTGCCTGAAAGTGGCATTGGGGTGGCGATAGGGGTTTGTGAATATGCCCCAGAGTGTCTTGGACAAAACACACTTGAAAATTTTGTAGCAAGTAGTTCAATAGAGGAACTGAGAAAACATAATGTTGTGGTACTTCTGAGATGCATACGCACATTAGTGTACAGCATACCCAACAATTTCATACGGCAAAATGGAGAAGACGAGGGACAGGGGGGCTTATACATCTGCCACCGTCCTACAGCATGCGGTGCTTCCTGCAGGTGTACTTCCTAAACCCATCAGCAAGACTCTGATCTGTGCTTGGTCAAATTTGGACCGTACTGTCTCAACTCTGGCAAGGCCATTTCTGTTGGTGAGCAAAGTGCCACTGCTTAAAACAACCAGGTTGTAGCTCATAAGGCCACTTGAAAAAGTGTTTTTTTATTTTCCCCTATGTTCAGAAACCCTGTTTACCAATTACTTGTAGTGTAATTCTTCTAAAAAAATGAGAAATTCCAAAAACAAATTGAAGATCGTTTTAAAACAACAAAAAGGTACTTTATAGAACCACATTTGTTTGCTTAAAATTTGAAAAATCAAATTGGTGTTCTAGTACTGTGGTACCTCACAGGTCCTTGAAATAGTTTCCACAACAGAGCTACTCTGTTCTTTTAAAGCACTGGGTTTCCCTTCGGGCTCCCTCCACACTAGGCTGGGGGCCAGGGTGTGCTCACACTGCACCTATATATGGCCTTTTTTAAATTTCCGGACTCGGGGACTGAGTCTCCCGGTCTTGTATTGGAGGCTGCAGCATTTTGTTCCAATGTTGAAGTCAGCCAGGCAGAACGATTCAGTACAGTGGTCCCGGTCAGGAGCTACAGCAACAAACTGAACAAGAGAGAAAGCTCACTCTTGTAAATAGATTTGAAATTTCATGACATTTCAAAAAATATTTGCTGCTTCAGGAGTACGACGGACCCCTTCTTGCCCAAACCATCTCCCTGTTGAAATTCTAATTTCTCAAATAGGTCTGAACAGTTTGACAACAAATCACAAAATTCACACTTCGTGACTAAAGTTTTAATTTTGTGATACATTTGGCGTAATTCTGTACAGCCATTTTTCTGCTTTGGAGAGTAAATTTTACTATGGTATACTGCGCTTTTGGGACCCCCTCCCACACTTGTTGGCATTTGCTTGCTAGATTGGCGCAAAACTTTCCATGAAGCAAAAAATGTTAAATAACCTTTTTTCGTGCAAATTCATCAAATGGGGTAAATGTTATTAACGAAACAAAAATGCTTTTCCTATGAAAATCAAATCTAGACCTATACACATACATAGGATACTAATAAATATGTATTAAAATATTTTTCATTAAGCTGACACAAGAGGTCTTTATAGAAGAATGTACCAGGTTTAAGTAAAGGGAAGACAGGGGACTTTACTTTGGTCTTGATTTAAAGTGCAGCAGGAAGGATTCTCCGTCACAAGTGCGAGGGTGCATCCTTTCTGCAGCAAGATACTCCGTCACAAATGCGAGGGTGCATCCTTTCTGCAGCAAGATACTCCGTCACAAGTGCGAGGGTGCATCCTTTCTGCAGCAAGGATTCTCCGTCACAAGTGCGAGGGTGCATCCTTTCTGCAGCAAGATACTCCGTCACAAGTGCGAGGGTGCATCCTTTCTGCAGCAAGGATACTCCGTCACAAGTGCGAGGGTGCATCCTTTCTGCAGCAAGGATACTCCGTCACAAGTGCGATGGTGCATCCTTTCTGCAGCAAGATACTCCGTCACAAGTGCGAGGGTGCATCCTTTCTGCAGCAAGGATACTCCGTCACAAGTGCGATGGTGCATCCTTTCTGCAGCAAGATACTCCGTCACAAGTGCGAGGGTGCATCCTTTCTGCAGCAAGGATACTCCGTCACAAGTGCGATGGTGCATCCTTTCTGCAGCAAGATACTCCGTCACAAGTGCGAGGGTGCATCCTTTCTGCAGCAAGGATACTCCGTCACAAATGCGATGGTGCATCCTTTCTGCAGCAAGATACTCCGTCACAAGTGCGAGGGTGCATCCTTTCTGCAGCAAGATACTCCGTCACAAATGCGATGGTGCATCCTTTCTGCTGTAGTAAAGTTCCGCCCGCACCACTTGGAGCCAGACGAACCTTCCGTATGTTAGCAGCGGAAACTACTCCATCTCCCCAACTTGCACAGTTACATGTCTGACTGCTGAAGGTTTGGCCATTTGACTGCCCGCCTGATTTAGTGGTCAATGAAATGTCCAGTTTTCACTGTCCATCACTGCCAGCGAAAACTTGTAAATGACTCCCACACCATGGAAGAAATCTCCAATAGCAAGGAGGCAAATGCTTTTTTCACTTACAAAAGAAAAATCCAGCTTTGAGATTTTGTTATTGAAAATAAACAAAAATATGGAGGGTTGACCATATGGTTCCGCCGTGTTGACGGAGCCGTCTGTCAAACTTTCAGTCCATTCACTGGAACAGCCCCAAAGGTGGGTCCTTTCAATGCAGGAGTTGTCCACTGTGCTGGCAGACATCTCTAAATTTAGCAGACTGTTACTCCGTCAGGATGACGGAATACTTTACTCCGTCGCTCTGATGAAGTAAATCCTGTCTGCTGATTTCTAAATCTGGCCCTTTACATTGATATCAGCAGATCCCCGACTCAGCAAATGGGCAGATTTGGGAGAGGCCCAACATTTCTGTGAAGTCAACTACACCTGGAAGCAAAATAAAGGGGTCGCAAGGTCCCACAGAGCTTCAGGCCAGGTCTGAGGCGCAACGGAAGTGAGGAACGTGGCTGCAAACTTCCTAACAGAAACCTCACATAATGGTTAGTATCGCCCCCTACGGGGCAGTGGTTCAGATGGGATCATAGTGTAAATGATGTGTAAGTTTATACAAGTGTATGGAGAACAATGGAATGCTAAATATGTTTTACATCACTGGCGTTACATCTCTCTCTGAGCACATTTCTTTACTTTTCATTTGTTTAATTACATGAAATGTCAGCGAAATTGTGTGGACTTGCGCGTAATTCCTGCTGGAATAGGGTGCCCTGCTACTGCTGGACACTACTGACCTGCTGGTCCATGTGGTGCCGGGCACATTTCATGTGAAGGGAAGGGAAGGAAAGGGAAGGGAAGGGAGGGGAGAGGGGGATGGAAAGGGGAGGGAAGGGAAGGATGAGGAGGGGAGGAAAGGGAAGGGAAGTGAAGGGAAGGGAGGGGAAGGGAAGGTGAGGGGAGGGAAGAGAAGGGAAGAACGGGGAGGGGAGGGAAGGGAAGGGAAGGGAAGGAAAGGACGGGGAGGGAAGGGAAGGTGAGGGGAGGGAAGAGAAGAGAAGGTAAGGAAGGAAGGGAAGGGGAGGGAAGGGAAGGGAAGGAAGGGAAGGGAAGGGGAGGTGATGGGAGGGAAGAGAAGGGCAGGGAAGGGGAGGGGGGAGCGGAGGGGAGTGGAGGGAAGGGAAGGACGGGGAGGGAAGGGAAGGGGAGGAAGAGAAGGGAAGGTGAGGGAAGGGAAGGGGAGAGGAGGGGAGTGGATAAAGAATATAAGAGGCTGGCCCAGTGTTGAGGGCGTATGTAACATTTCTGCATTAGTCCCCCTGGGTGGTGGGGAGGGTCAGTGGGGTTTGGAGTGGACAGACTCTTTCCTTGCTGGGTGGAGCGGGATTATTTTAGATGATTGTGTTACCTCAATTGCTATATGTTCTCCAAAACAACCCATTATGCTCTCTGGGCGCTTCTTCATCTCCTTGCAAAACCCACTATCACAAATGACATAAGGGCAGAGGGGACGTGGAGGGGCAGTGAGGACATCGAGGGGCAGGAAGGATGTCGAGGGGTAGGGAGGAAGTCGAGGGGCAGAGAGGACATTGAGGGGCAGAGAGGACTTTGAGGGGCAGGGAGGACGCGGAGGGGCAGAGAGGACATCGAGGGGCAGAGAGGAAGTCGAGGGGCAGAGAGGTCATTGAGGGGCAGGGAGGACGCAGAGGGGCAGGGAGGACCTCCAGGGGAAGGGAGGACAGAGAGGGGCAGGGAGGGCATGGCGGGTAGGCTTCAAGAAGTGCCTATGACGGGGGTTGATGTTTGATGATATGTGACGTTACTACCAGGCTGCGCGACTGCCGCTTATAAACGACTGGTGTTTGCAGACAGGAGCAGTGGCGGTTTCTTCGTGAGGGCGGGGTAGTGGCGCCCCTCTCCACCCCCCCCTCCGCTAGAGCAATCTGAGCAATAAAATGGCAAGGAAATTATTTAATTGCCATCTTATTACTCACAAAGCCCGCCGCAGCAGTCAGCCGGCCCAGGAGCCTGGATGAAGGAGAGGCGTGTCCTCTACTGCACAGAGGACTGGTGACGTACTTGCCTGTGACTGAAAAAGTGCGCAAGTCAATTTGGTCGGGTGTCGTGAGCCGGGCAAAGTGACATGCGCGCTTTGCAGGTCTCCACCAAGCTGTCTTACACAGCTGTGTGGAGACCAAGCACAGGCCTACAGGACCTATGGGAGCGTCCAGCCAGGACGCTCCATCCAATCCAGGTGCTGCTCTCATGCAGCATGAGGGCAGCATCTGGATTGGTTAGAGATGTTTCCGTTTCCACTGGAGCCGGTCGGAGCCACGGACTGCTAGGACACAGAGGACGCTGCCCTGGTAAGTGGATTACATTTATTTTAATGTCATTTTAATTCATGTGAGTGTGTAGATTTTGTATTCTTCTTTAATGTACATGAATTCTGAGATGCGGTAGTGCACTTCGCTCGCCTCACCTCTTTTATATGTTACCAGCCGCTCCTGGACAGGGCAGACTCTGCTCTATGGATGGGGGAACGGAACCCACTCCTGGGACAGCTCCAGCTGAAACAAGCAGCTGCCTCTGGGTGCCTAGACGACGTTAGATTGGTGGCACCGGGCACTCACGGAGATGGATTGCTATGGCCAGATTATGACACAGGGTATGGTTGGCAGAGGTCTCCCAGTGGCAGGGGTGCCCGGGCTGGGCTATTATAGGTACCTCTAGGGGCGGGACAAATGGGAGGTCTCCCACCTTAAGGCACTTGGAACTGCAGGTTAAGTTCATCTCCATAGAACACGATTCTTCCGCCACCTCCAGACTGGACACACCTCCATATTTGGAAGGAGTGAATAGAAGGGGTCTGGGAGTTCAGTGCGCTGGAGTCCAAGAAACCGAGCGGTGTATGTGTGCTGTACAAGTGCTAGTAACATAAGATAACATAACACAATACAACACAACACAACACAACATAACATAACCACACATAACATAACCATACATGACATAACGCAACGTAACAAACAACATACATAGAACAACACAACATAACATAACACAACACAACATAACCATACATGACATAACGCAACGTAACAAATAACATACATAGAACAACACAACACAGCATAACATAACCATACATAACATAACATTACACAACACAGCATAACACAACACAACATAACATAACATTACACAACATAACATAACATAACCATACATCACATAACACAACATAACACAACACAGCATAACATAACACAACACAACGCAACATAACATAGCACAACACAACACCACATAACATAACTTAATACAATACAACATAAAATCGCACAACATAACATTACACAACAAAACATAACATTACACAGCACAACAGAACATACCCATACATAACATAACACAATATAACACAACACAACACAACATAACATAGCACAACACACCACATAACATACACAACATAACATAAATAACATAACATAACCCAACACAACACAACATAACACAACACAGCACAACACACCTTAACATAACAGTCCAAATTGACGCTGAAAGATATGGTGGAAAAAGCTCTCCCGAGATTGCAAGGGGAGGGCGCTAATTATCAATATGCCGGATTCACTGCAGACCCTGGGGGGCGGGCGGCATCTGGGCTCCCTAGAGGGGAGGACGGGGCCAAAGCTAAAATGGCTGCCTGGGAGATCGCAAATGCCGCCAGGCGCCGCCTCTTACACTTTCACAGACTTTACTTAACACCGGCTCCTGCACAGAATAGGGACCACTGAGACCACAACATGAGCCATGCTATGCACATGGTATGGGAACATCCTCGGATCCACAGAGCCAGAACGGGAGGCAGATCCTTCTCCTACATGGGGGCCAAGACTTGGAATGAACTCCCCCTCAGCATCAGACGAAGCCCCACCCCACAAGCATTCAGGAAGAGCATCAAGATCTGGCTTTCGGATGACCGGAGCTTCCTGAATCCCCCCCCCCCCCGCGTCTTGAGACACTCACAGGTGAGTAGTGTGCTCTATAAATACCTGATTGAATGATTGATTGACAGGCGAATACTGGACCAGCACGCATGAAATACTGGGCGGGTGGTGGGGCTGGGCACCTGGGCACCTGGGTTGACCCCAAGATGGAATCCTTGGGCACTGTGACTGGGCGGGAAAGGGACTGGGGGGAAGAGACTAGTATAAGAGGGGCCTCACAGTTGGTAAAAGAGGGGTCACCGAAGCATGAGGGCACCCCGGGCCCCTCGGTGGGTGATTGGACCAAAACAATGCGCTTCTGTGCGGCTGTGGAAGGGAGGAGGCACTTGGGAGGGGGTTGGCTCAAAGATATGCGCAAATATGGGGCCGTATTACACATTATCATTGTTTGTGCCCGGCGCACCTTTCAAAAAGTGTGCCGGGCGCAAACAATGATAATGCGCCCCATTATTGTATATGCGCTGCCCCCAGGGCAGCCACAAACAAACGCTGCCTTGGGGGCAGCTCAGTCAGGTGAAAACACGGAGCAGCTGCTCCACAGTGCAGGCGGCACCAGCCTGCCCTTTCACAAAGGTTTAGCAATCAGTGGCTGTGCCTGCCTGCAAGAGGATGTCTGTGGGGTCCATAGGACCCCCTTTGCCCCCTGCTGTCAGGGGGCGCACTGACAGTGCGCCACCTTTTAAATGTCAGGGCGCCTCCTGAGGGCTTCTTTGACTCTGCACCCGAATCTGTTGTAAGGCGTGGGCGCAGAGTAAAAGGAATTCCCTCATTTGTATAGGGTACGCTCCAAATGAGGGAACACCCTCTGAAGGTATGTTGCGTTAAGTGCGCGAGCGCTATTGGTATTATAGAAGGGGACGCACAAGCGTCTGCACCCCCTTCTATAGAACCAGAGAGCCCCACACCCCCATCTATAATACCAAAGTGCCCCGGGGTCGCGCAAAGCGGGCGCAAACGTTGTAACACCGTCTGTAATAGGCCCATGGAGTCTGTGGTGGAAACGTCTTCACAAGCACTGCAACGGGTCCCCCACAGAGGGGAGGTGGTCGGGAGGGAGCGCGACGCCCTGGCGGGGCCTCCCACAACCTGCATCTTTCCTTTGCGCTACGACAAACACGTTCTGGGCGAGTGCTCGCTGTTCCTAAACTGTTTTCTTGTTTAACCTGTGCATCTGCGGAAGAACACCGAATAAACAGTTTCATATATGTAAAAAAAAGAGAATAGGAGAGAGAAAGTGTTAATGATAGAAGAGGGAGAGAAAAAGATTCTTAAAGAAAAAGTGCACAAATTGGGGTTGAGGGAAGGAGGAGAAAGCATTGCTCTAGGAGAGTGAAGATGAGACGAGTGAGAGCCCAAGCAAGGACCCGAGAGGGGAAGAGTGACTTAAGAGAGAGCTGGAGAAGTAAGAAAGCTACAGAGAGAGAGACAGTGAGGGTGGCAGAGAGGCTGAAGGCGAGGAAGAGAGAGAGAGAGAGAGACCGAGAGAGAGTGGAGGCAAAGAGAGACGGACGAGAAAAGAGCGAGTGAGCAAGAGAACCGAGAGCATGGCGGTCGAGAAGAGCACGAGAGAGGCAGACGGCAAGAGAGAAAACAAGATCAGACAGAGAAAGGAGTGTAGAAAAGAGACTGCATGAGAGAGAGAGGGATGGAAAAAGAAGAGAGTGAGAGACAGATGGAAGAGACAAGAAGAGGTAGAGGCAGAAATGCGGACAAGGGAGAGCCGGAGATAGAGTGGGAGAGAGAGATGGAAACAGCGAGAGAGAGAGAAAGAGAGATGGATGGAAAAAGAAAAAGTGTGAGAGGCAGAATGTGAGAGACAAAAACATACAGAGGAAGAAGTACGGACAAGAGAGAGCCCGAGAGAGAGAGCGAGAGAGATGGAGAGAGAGAGAGAGAGAGGTACAGAGAGAGCGAGAGATGGCAAACAAAGAGAGTGTGAGAGGCAGAATGTGAGAGACAAAAACATACAGAGGAAGAAGTACGGACAAGAGAGAGTCCGAGAAAGGGAGCGAGAGAGAGATGGAGAGAGAGAGAGGGACAGAGAGAGAGAGAGAGAGAGAGAGAGAGATGGCAAACGAAGAGAGTATGAGAGGCAGAATGTGAGAGACAAGAACAGACAGAGGAAGAAGTACGGACAAGAGAGAGCCCGAGAGTGAGAGGGTCGGGAGTAGAAGAGACAGTGAGAGCCAGATTGGGAGAGACTGGAGCCAGCCACGAGGCAGTGTTAGCCAGAGTGGGAGAGACTGAAGGCCAGCCACGAGAGAGTGAGAGACAGAGTGGGAGAGACTGGAGCCAGCCACAAGAGAGTGATAGACAGAGTGGGAGAGACTGGAGCCAGCCACGAGAGGGTGATAGACAGAGTGGGAGAGACTGGAGCCAGCCACGAGACAGTGTTAGCCAGAGTGGGAGAGACTGAAGGCCAGCCACGAGAGAGTGATAGACAGAGTGGGAGAGACTGGAGCCAGCCACGAGACAGTGTTAGCCAGAGTGGGAGAGACTGAAGGCCAGCCACGAGAGAGTGATAGACAGAGTGGGAGAGACTGGAGCCAGCCACGAGACAGTGTTAGCCAGAGTGGGAGAGACTGAAGGCCAGCCACGAGAGAGTGATGGACAGAGTGGGAGAGACTGGAGCCAGCCACGAGACAGTGTTAGCCAGAGTGGGAGAGACTGAAGGCCAGCCACGAGAGAGTGATAGACAGAGTGGGAGAGACTGGAGTCAGCCACGAGACAGTGTTAGCCAGAGTGGGAGAGACTGAAGGCCAGCCACGAGAGAGTGATAGACAGAGTGGAGAGACTGGAGCCAGCCACGAGACAGTGTTAGCCAGAGTGGGAGAGACTGAAGGCCAGCCACGAGAGAGTGATAGACAGAGTGGAGAGACTGGAGCCAGCCACGAGACAGTGTTAGCCAGAGTGGGAGAGACTGAAGGCCAGCCACGAGAGAGTAATAGACAGAGTGGGAGAGACTGGAGCCAGCCACGAGACAGTGTTAGCCAGAGTGGGAGAGACTGAAGGCCAGCCACGAGAGAGTGATAGACAGAGTGGAGAGACTGGAGCCAGCCACAAGACAGTGTTAGCCAGAGTGGGAGAGACTGAAGGCCAGCCACGAGAGAGTGATAGACAGAGTGGGAGAGACTGGAGCCAGCCACGAGACAGTGTTAGCCAGAGTGGGAGAGACTGAAGGCCAGCCACGAGAGAGTGAGAGACAGAGTGGAGAGACTGGAGCCAGCCACGAGACAGTGTTAGCCAGAGTGGGAGAGACTGAAGGCCAGCCACGAGAGAGTGTTAGCCAGAGTGGGAGAGACTGGAGCCAGCCACGAGACAGTGTTAGCCAGAGTGGGAGAGACTGAAGGCCAGCCACGAGACAGTGTTAGCCAGAGTGGGAGAGACTGGAGCCAGCCACGAGACAGTGTTAGCCAGAGTGGGAGAGACTGAAGGCCAGCCACGAGAGAGTGATAGACAGAGTGGGAGAGACTGGAGCCAGCCACGAGACAGTGTTAGCCAGAGTGGGAGAGACTGAAGGCCAGCCACGAGAGAGTGTTAGCCAGAGTGGGAGAGACTGGAGCCAGCCACGAGACAGTGTTAGCCAGAGTGGGAGAGACTGAAGGCCAGCCACGAGACAGTGTTAGCCAGAGTGGGAGAGACTGGAGCCAGCCACGAGACAGTGTTAGCCAGAGTGGGAGAGACTGAAGGCCAGCCACGAGAGAGTGAGAGACTGGAGCAGCTGACACCTCAGTCAGATGACAAACAGCCCCCACTCTGCATTACATCTGGCAACAGAGTCTTTCAATTACATAAAAATACTAAAAAATAATGAGCAAGTATCTTGAAGCCGTAAACAACTTTAATGGCTTTGACCTCTGACCCCTTCATCGATCCCTTCCCTCCTGGCTCTTTGGGTCTGCTTGGGGTTTTCCAATGCTGTGCTGGTGCTTTGGATACTCAGGAGGGGCGGGGGGGGGGCGGATGGAGGGGGCAATAGAAAGCCTTCCATGCCTTTATTGCCCTCTCACAGAGGTGCTCATTTCATCAATTGTGTAAACATTGTGCGTTGTTCACAAATGTATTTTCGGCTGTAAACATACATTTATGGCCGAAAATACCTAATTTATGTCTGCCAGGAATTCACAAGAGGGTTCTTGGCAGGTGTAAATGCTTTTACTGCTGTAAATATTTCCACCTGGAGTGCAGAGGAATCTGCAGACGTAAATCACACTCAGTGGTTGGAAAGGGAGTGTTAAAAGGCGTGGCCTGCCTTAGCTGTGTGGGAACGCCCACAAACGTTTCTCTGCACACTGAAAGTGTGGGTATGCACACCGACTCCTTTCCACCTGTGTGGAGTTAATAGGCCTGCGAAAACTGTAATTACGCCAGAGTACTTTGAGTAATTGAGCATTACTCTTGTGCGAAGTTACTGAAACGACATAATTAGGCCTGCTTGAGTAATTAAGAGTGATTTGAGATTGAAAATCCTGACACAGGACGGACAGGAGCAGTGATAGCAGACAGTGTGCAGCTGTCGGCCATGGCTGTTCATGTCCTGCAGCATTTGCATGTATGTTTGTTAACCCAAAATGCATCCCCCGCCCATTTAGGACACAAGGGTGCATTTAACACTCAGAGAATAGAGCTAAATGCTGGATTGTGCGTCTCACGCAATTGCACATAATTATGAGTCATTTTGTGGCTTTGACAACTAATTATGCCAGCGAGAATTACACCAGTTACCCCCACCCCTAGGAGTTATATGACATGACTCCACGTGATATGTCACGTGACGTTCACAGGAGTATGACCGGAAACCTGCCCCTGGCTCAGCTTTACGGATGTAACCAAAACAGTCTGTCCAGGCGGAGGTGGACATTGTGGCTTGTACTTTCACTGGGCCATATTATCAAGGAACAGCGATAACATAATCGCCGCTTTTGCGGCAGGAAACTGCTGCTAAAGCGGCGATAATGGGCTTGATAATTCCCATAGAAGCCCAGGTTGACACCAGCACATGGGCTTCTATTGGAATTCTCTGCGGCATATTTTCAAGCCCATTATCGCCGCTTTAGCGGCAGGAAACTGCCCCTAAAGCGGCGATAATTTTATCGCCGTTCCTTGATAATATGGCCCACTGTTTTTTCATCAATAGCGTCCTTTCTTAAAACGCTGCCCAATAGAGCGCTTTAGATGGACCGCCCCACACAGACTAAGGGGCATATTATAAAGAACGGGGTTAAAAGTATCGCTCCTTTAGCGGCAGGAAATTGCTGCTAAAGCGGCGATAATGGGCTTGATAATATGCCGCAGAGATTTCCAATAGAAGCCCAGGTTCACACCAGAACATGGGCTTCTATTGGAATTCTCTGCGGCTTATTATCAAGCCCATTATCGCCGCTTTAGCGGCAGTTTCCAGCCGCTAAAGCGGCGATAATTTTAATGCCATTCTTGATAATATGCCCCTAAGTAAGTCATGCAGATCATAGGCGTACGTCTGACTAGCACACAGAGGTAAAGAAGGGACCATAATTAACTATCGACCGGTTACAGCTAGGGTTTAAAAAAAATCTAAAATGCACTCACTGGGAGCCAATTAAAGGTGAATAAACATAACAGAGTTTGTACTCCTCAGAAGTGAGGTAGCAGCAACATTACAAAGGAACGGCAGAAAAACCCACATGATGCCGGACTGGACATTACAATCACCCCTACATCTCCTGGCTTCCCACAAGACAACACACTAAGCGTGGCGTCCCACACAAATGTTAAGATGCAAGCTGCCACTCCCTGCTAGGCCTGCCAAAATAAAGCCAGAAACAAAGCGCCTCTGAGGACTTGTACAAGTCTTTGAAGCGCTGGCTACGTCTCACCTAGAGTAGGGTACCCCCTGCACCCTCGCTTCCAGCTCAGCAGCGCCTCGCTGCAGACCTACCAGGGCTGCGACAGTGTCATCACCATCACTCAATAATCTCGCTGAACCTTCAGCAATGTCATCTTCAGAACTTTAGGGGCCCGAGACAAACATATTTTGGGGCCACCATGTTTAGTGAAACTTTAAATTGTTTGCCCTTTTCGTCGCTTATTCACACCTGCACCAATTTCAAATTTCAACACATATTAAAATATAATTGTATATATATACAGGACCCATAAAAGAGAGAGACAAAGTCAAAAGTAGAAGTAGAGAGATTCTGACAGAAACCTCGACATATCTATGCTAGAGTAGAGACGGATCACACTGTTTGTATGTGTGTGTTTTTGTTTGTGCATGTGTGTGTTTTTGTCTGTGTATGTATGTTTGTGTTTTTGTCTGTGTATATATGTGTGTGTATTTTTCTCTGTGTGTGTATATTTCTGAGTGTGTGTTTTTTTCTGTGTGTATGTTTGTCTGTGTGTATGTGTGTTTTTGTCTGTGTGTGTTTTTGTCTGGGTGTTTATGTGTGTGTTTTTGTCTGGGTGTGTATGTTTCTGTCTGTGTATGTTTGCATGTGTGTTTGTCTGTGTGTATGTGTGTTTCTGTCTGTGTGTAATTGTGTGTGTTTTTGTTTGGGTGTATGTGTGTCTTTTTGTCTGTGTGTATGTGTGTTTCTGTCTGTGTGTGATTGTGTTTGTTTGTGTTTGGGTGCATGTGTGTATTTTTGTCTGTGTGTATGTGTGTGTTTCTGTCTGTGTCTGCATGTGTGTCGTTTTTGCCTGTGGGTGTATACAAAAACCCAGAGTGAAATCCGACCCACACCTCACCATTCCGGACTGAAAGCACCTGAACCCAACTTTTCAGTATACAATACTTTTTTTAGGGGCAGCGTCAAGAGACTACACTCTCATTTCTCCTACACCACAGTGACCAGAGACCACACTCTCAGTTCTCCTACACAACAGTGACCAGAGACCACACTCTCAGTTCTCCTAGTGCTCAGTGACCAGAGACCACACTCTCAGTTCTCCTACACAACAGTGACCAGAGACCACACTCTCAGTTCTCCCAGGGCTCAGTGACCAGAGACCACACTCCCACTTCTCCAGGCATCAGTGACCAGAGACCACACCCTCACTTCTCCCAGCACGCAGTGACCAGAGGCTATGCTGTCAGTTTTCCAGGGCTCAGTGACCACAGACCACACTCTCAGTTCTCCAGGGCTCAATGACCAGAGATCACACTCTGTTAGCTTCTAGGGCACAGTGACCAGAGGCCATACTGTCACTTCTCCTAGGGCTCAGTGACCAGATACCACACTCTCACTTCTCCTAGGGCTCAGTGACCAGAGACCAGACTCTCAGTGCTTCTAGGGCACAGTGACCTGAGACCACACTTTCAGTTCCCCAAGGGCACAGTGACCAGAGATGACACTCTCAGTTCCCCTAGGGCACAGTGACCAGAGACCACACTCTCACTTCTCCTAGGGCACAGTGAACAGAGGCCATACTGTCACTTCTCCTAGGGCACAGTGACCAGACGCCACACTGCCAATGACCAGAGACTACACTCTCAGTGCCTCTAGGGCACAGTGACCAGAGACCACACTCTCAGTTCTCCTAGGGCACAGTGACCAGTGACCACACTCTCAGTGCTTCTATGGGTCAGTAACCAGAGACCACACTGTCAGTTCTCTCAGGGCACAGTGACCAGAGGACATACTGTCAGTTCTCCAGGGCTCAGTGACCACGGACCACACTCTCAGTTCTCCAGGGCTCAGTGATCGCAGACCACCCTCTCTGTTCTCCTAGTACACAGTGACCAGAGATCACACTCTCAGTACTTCTAGGGCACAGTGACCAGAGGCCATACTGTCAAGTCTACTAGGGCACAGTGACCAGAGGCCACACTCTCACTTCTCCTAGAGCTCAGTGACGAGAGACCACACTCTCAGTGCTCTAGGGCACAGTGGCCTGAGGCCATATAGCCAATCCTCCTTCGGCACAGTGAGCAGAGACCATACTGTCAGTGTTTCTAGGGCTCAGTGACCAGAGACCACACTGTCATTTCGCCTAGGGCAAAGTGACCTAAGACCACTCTCTCAGTTCTCCAGGGCTCAATGACCAGATACCACACTGTCACTTCACCTATGACACAGTGACCAGAGGCCACACTCTCAGTTTCCCAGGGCTCAGTGACCAGAGGCCACACTCTCACTTCTCCTAGGGCACAGTGATCAGAGGCCAAACTGTCAGTTCTCCTAGGGCACAGTGACCAGAGGCCATATTGTCAGTCCTCCCAGGGCCCAGCGACCAGAGAGCATACTCTCAGTTCTCTAGGGCTCAGTGACCTCAGACTATACTCTCAGTTCTCCAGGGCTCAGTGACCACAGACCACACTCTCAGTTCTCTAGGACACAGTGACCAGAGATCACACTCTCTTAGCTTCTAGGGCACAGTGACCAGAGGCCATACTGTCACTTCTCCTAGGGCTCAGTGACCAGAGACAACACTCTCAGTGCTTCTAGGGCACAGTGACCCAAGACCACACTCTCAGTTCCCCAAGGGCACAGCAGTGACCAGAGATGACACTCTCAGTTCCCCTAGGGCACAGTGACCAGAGACCACACATTCAGTTCTCCAGGGCTCAGTGACCAGAGACAACACTCTCAGTGCTTCTAAGGCACAGTGATCAGGTATCACACTCTCTTAGCTTCTAGGGCACAGTGAACAGAGGCCATACTGTCACTTCTACTAGGGCTCAGTGACCAGATACCACACTCTCACTTCTCCTAGGGCTCAGTGACCAGAGGCCACACTCTCACTGCTCCTAGGGCACAGTGATCAGAGGCCAAACTGTCAGTTCTCCTAGGGCACAGTGACCAGAGGCCATATTGTCAGTCCTCCCAGGGCTCAGCGACCAGAGAACATACTCTCAGTTCTCTAGGGCTCAGTGACCTCAGACTATACTCTCAGTTCTCCAGGGCTCAGTGACCACAGACCACACTCTCAGTTCTCTAGGACACAGTGACCAGAGATCACACTCTCTTAGCTTCTAGGGCACAGTGACCAGAGGCCATACTGTCACTTCTCCTAGGGCTCAGTGACCAGAGACAACACTCTCAGTGCTTCTAGGGCACAGTGATCAGAGACCACACTCTCAGTGCTTCTAGGGCACAGTGATCAGAGGCCAAACTGTCAGTTCTCCTAGGGCACAGTGACCAGAGGCCATATTGTCAGTCCTCCCAGGGCTCAGCGACCAGAGAACATACTCTCAGTTCTCTAGGGCTCAGTGACCTCAGACTATACTCTCAGTTCTCCAGGGCTCAGTGACCACAGACCACACTCTCAGTTCTCTAGGACACAGTGACCAGAGATCACACTCTCTTAGCTTCTAGGGCACAGTGACCAGAGGCCATACTGTCACTTCTCCTAGGGCTCAGTGACCAGAGACCACACTCTCAGTGCTTCTAGGGCACAGTGACCCAAGACCACACTCTCAGTTCCCCAAGGGCACAGCAGTGACCAGAGATGTCACTCTCAGTTCCCCTAGGGCACAGTGACCAGAGACCACACATTCAGTTCTCCAGGGCTCAGTGACCACAGACCACATTCTCTGTGCTCCTAGGGCACAGTGATCAGAGATCACACTCTCTTAGCTTCTAGGGCACAGTGAACAGAGGCCATACTGTCACTTCTACTAGGGCTCAGTGACCAGATACCACACTCTCACTTCTCCTAGGGCTCAGTGACCATAGACCACACTCTCAGTGCTTCTAGGGCACAGTGATCAGAGACCACACTCTCAGTGAGTCTAGGGCACAGTGATCAGAGACCACACTCTCACTTCTCCTAGGGCACAGTGAACAGAGGCCATACTGTCACTTCTCCTGGGGTACAGTGACCAGAGACTACACTCTCAGTGCCTCTAGGGCATAGTGACCAGAGACCACACCGTCAGTTCTCCTAGGGCTCAGTGACCAGTGACCACACTCTCAGTTCTCCTAGGGCACAGTGAACAGAGACCACACTCTCACTTTTCCTAGGGTTTAGGGACTAGAGACCACACTCTCAGTGCTTCTAGGGCACAGTGACCAGAACCCATACTGTCAGTTCTCCTACGGTACAGTGACCAGAGGCCATACTCTCAGTTCTCCTAGGACACAGTGACCAGAGATCACTCTCTCAGTGCTTCTAGGGCACAGTGTCGAGAGGCCATACTTTCAGTTCTCCTACAGCACAGTGACAAGAGGCCATACTGTCAGTGCTTCTAGGGCACAGTGACCTGAGACCACACTCTCAGATCTCCAGGGCTCAGTGATCAGAGGCCATACTGTCACTTCTCCCAAGGCACAGTGACCAGAGGCCACACTGTCGGTGTTTCTAGGGCTCAGTGACCAGAGACCACACTCTCAGTTCCCCAGGGCTCAGTGGCCACATTGTCAGTCCTCCTAGGGCACCAGACACCTCTGTACAAGCCTTTCTTGTGAGGCTTTGCAGAATCCCTAATGGGAAGGTTCAAGGGGCGTCACATGAACTAGTCCTCCAAGGGGCGCAGGATTGCTGAGTACGCTCTTGAAGCCATTAGGCAGCCCCCAGGCGTTCATAATGTGAGAGTTAATAATATACACGTTCTGAAATCTTAAGAGTAAGGCATTTTAGTAATGACCTCCTTATTTTAAATTAGTTCACGTTCGAATGACACGGGCCCTATTTTCAATAAATTACTTTTTTCAGCGGAGGGAACATGCATTTGTCACCCATTAATGAACCTTAGCAATCTAAGGACCCCATTCCCCCCCCCCCAGCCTTTGTGACAACCCCCTGTACGTGTACTTGGGCCGGACAGAACCGGAATCACGCCTGGCATTGGACATAGACAGTGCGCATGCGTCTGAAAACGTGTGCACTGGAGGCTGTCATTCTGACGTATTCCCATATCCTGTGGCTTTTTCGGATGCTCAAATGTGGCTTAATTAATGAAAGTCCGGGCCATGAGCGTTGTCGTTGTGTGTCCAGCATCTGCAGACGTGTGTGTTTGTGTAGAGCGGTCTATCTTAAAAGCAACAGAGAGCAGGATACGTGAGAGCGCAGGAATAGCTCGTTTGCAAAGAGGGAAGTGACGTCAAATTGAGGGAAGTGACTTTCCCCTTCTTCAAAACTTTAAGGAAGGGTTATTTTTGTTGATCACTCACTTGATATTCGTCTAGACCATTAAGATATTAAGGGACTGCAGGCAATAATAAATAAAACCCTTTTAAAACGTTGGGGCCTATTTACAAACAAGTGCTGGAGCGCGATGCTACACCAAATTTAGTGGGCAAAAGAACGATGGATTTAACCCAGATCTCTTGACTGGGGGAGAATGTCTGCATTGTCAGCATTCCGTCCATCAATTGTTTGTTGTAACGCTTTTCGCCCTAAGTGGGATGGGTATTCCCAGACGTGGGACCCGTGCTCACTACGCCACTGGAGTCAAGCTATCCTGGCTGATGACGGCTGATAGCCAGAAACCGGTCCTAGGATACTTGATTCCGGTCCAGGGAAGACATGGCTTGGCAGTTCGGGCTGGACTGTTCCCATGAGGCACAGGGTCAAGACTGATTTGCATATGGCCATGTCTAAACTGGGGGTGGCGTAGTGGGCAAAAGAACGATGGATTTAACCCAGATATCTTGACTGGGGGAGAATGTCTGCATTGTCAGCATTCCGTCCATCATTTGTTTGTTGTAACGCTTTTCGCCCTAAGTGGGATGGGTATTCCCAGACGTGGGACCCGTGCTCACTACGCCACTGGAGTTAAGCTATCCTGGCTGATGACGGCTGATAGCCAGAAACCGGTCCTAGGATGCTTGATTCCGGTCCAGGGAAGACATGGCTTGGCAGTTCAGGCTGGACTGTTCCCATGAGGCACAGGGTCAAGACTGATTTGCATATGGCCATGTCTAAACTGGGGGTGGCGTAGTGGGCAAAAGAACGATGGATTTAACCCAGATCTCTTGACTGGGGGAGAATGTCTGCATTGTCAGCATTCCGTCCATCAATTGTTTGTTGTAACGCTTTTCGCCCTAAGTGGGATGGGTATTCCCAGACGTGGGACCCGTGCTCACTACGCCACTGGAGTCAAGCTATCCTGGCTGATGACGGCTGATAGCCAGAAACCGGTCCTAGGATGCTTGATTCCGGTCCAGGGAAGACATGGCTTGGCAGTTCGGGCTGGACTGTTCCCATGAGGCACAGGGTCAAGACTGATTTGCATATGGCCATGTCTAAACTGGGGGTGGCGTAGTGGGCAAAAGAACGATGGATTTAACCCAGATCTCTTGACTGGGGGAGAATGTCTGCATTGTCAGCATTCCGTCCATCAATTGTTTGTTGTAACACCAAATTTGGCAACACTGCCCTCCAACATTTTTTAAACGCAGGGATGCGCCGTATTCACAAGAATACGGCGTACCCCGGTGTGTCCCCTAGCACTGGCACAAAACAAGCTGCCTAGCGCCACTGCAGGCACCCTACCGACATGTTGCAAGGGTGCCTGTGCTGCCGGAGCGATTGTTTATGTGCAGGAAGGGACACCTTCCGGCACATAAACAATCAATAATGGAGATTTGCTCTTTCTATACATGGAAAAAGCAAAAAACAAGGGGGCATATTATCAAGCCAGGCGATAAAATTATCGCCGCTTTAGCGGCAGAAAACTGCCGCTAAAACGGCAATGATGGGCTTGATAATATGCGCTTGAGAATTCCAATAGAAGCCCATGTTGACACCAGAACATGGGCTTCTATGGGAATTCTCAAGGGCATATTATCAAGCCCATTATCGCCGTTTTAGCGGCAGAAAACTGCCGCTAAAAAGGCGATAATGGGCTTGATAATATGCTCTATGGAATTCCAATTGAAGCTCAGGTTAGATATCCTTCACATCTAACATGGGCTTCAATTGGAATTCCATAGAGCATATTATCAAGCCCATTATCGCCGTTTTAGCGGCAGTTTTCTGCCGCTAAAGCCGCGATAATGTTTTCGCCTGTCTTGGTAATATGCCCCTAACTTTGGCCGCATGACTCATACCCAAAGGAGCTCAGCTTTTGTGTGTCGGCGCCCCGGTGAAAAGGCTGCATTGAGGGGAAGATTTACAATCACTGGCGCTTCCCTGCATATCAGCAAGGATGCGCCAGTTATTTTGCGTCACGGCAGAAACCTCTTGCGCCACCATGGATACGCCACATTTATAATGCGGCGCACCATGGCGCACAAATATACAGATGCGCGACGCATCTGATGTCGTAAACGTGACGCAGTGCTGTAGTTGTGTCACAAGCGTGACACAACTCCAGCCCTGCTCGGGGGCGCCCTATACTAGCTGTGCTGCGTCACTCCTTACGCCTGCTACAAGCAGGCGCAAGGTTTTGAAGCAGTGGGGTCGGAAAAGTGACTGAGTGAAATCTTGTAGATTTCACTCAGCCACTTTTCCGAGGCGTTCCTGCGCCGGAACGCCCCCCCCCCTGCGCCGGAACGCCCACATGAAACCTGACTCAGGTTTCATGTGGCGCAGGGCTTTACAACGTGACCCATCTCCCTAGATGCGCCACGTTGCAAATACCCTGCAGCATGGCGCTGGCTTTACACCGCCGCTGCATCACAATAGTGACGCCACGGCGGCGCAAAAGTGCTGTACGGGGCTTGTAAATCTGCCCCTCAGTTTTCACGGCAGCGTGCTTCCTGTTGTGAAGCGCCTCAACTCTTTATCAGCTGTGGTACGCGCTATATACATGCACTTCTAATGCATTAATCCCCACCCCACAGTGTCTTTGGAGGTCTGAGTTACTGTAACTTTATAAAGACTTAGGCCCCACCCATCAGAAACACGACCGCTTGGAGCGAGCGCGCGCTCTAGGTGGGGGACACGAGATGGGCCTTCGCCCAGGGCAACTGATATCAGAGGGGCGCACTGAGCAGGCCTAGCAATCCTGTTATTCAGTTTTACAGCGCCTGTCCAGTCAGTCCAGGCTCTCATTCCCTCGCATGCCCTCCCGCCTGGGGTCTCACTTCAAATATGGCATCAGTGCAAAGGTGCTCAGGTGTGGCACTGGTGAGGTGAGGAGGGGGAAGGGTGTCCTGGGGCGGGTCACTGCTGTCAGGGGGTCACTCAGCGCGACCCGACCTGTGGACACGAGGGAGCCCCCCTCTGAGATCACAGCAGGAGCGAGGAGGAATATGAGGGGGGTGGCAGCGAAGGTCGAAGGAGGGTAGGCCCCCAACACCTCCCCTTTTGTACCCCAGGAAAGGTGAGGATACCCCGAGGGCTCTCCGGCGCAGGAAGGTAAATCCCTGCATGTTTGGGCCATTGGTATATTTTTCCGGAAAACATACCCACGCTTTGAGATTTTATTTTCAGGAAACAAACATCACAAAAAGATAGTGTCAAAGATGGCGTCTGCTCCTTACAGGCTCAGAGCTTCCAGAGGAGCCGTCACAGGTCAGAGGTGTGAACTACAGCCCCGTGCCTCAAGCATTTCCTACTGCAAGTCCGCCCGTCCCGGTGTCCCCTGTCACCTCTGCAGTGTGCACGACATTAACACAACCAGAGGGGGGATGGTGTTTAACACACAGACAATCAATAACCCGTTTCATACAGAAACAGCCTGTGACTTCATGTGCTGACTAACAGAACCACACCAGGGTAAATCAGAAAAAAAAAGCACGCATGTCTTAGCTCATAGTGAAGTCAGCCAATGACTGAAGTGGGGTGACTCGTGCCCCTTGATGCATGCTCGAGTGGATTGGAGAAAAATGTGAATGATACAACCACAAACAAACAGATGAAGTGTGGATGAAAACCCATATACGAAACTATGTCATACACTTCATTTTAGTAAAATCAAAAGGCTTTTGCTAACTTGGACCTAAAAAGCCACTTATTTTGCCATTGTCAGTCAGACTCTTACCTTTGAGAAAGAAGGAAAGAAAGCAAGCAAGAAGGCAAGAATTAAATAAAATATGGCACGAAGGAAAGGAAAAATGAAAGAAAGCAAGGACAGAAGGAAATCAAGAAAGTAAGAATATAAAGGTAGAAAAAAGTAAGACAATAATAAAAAGAAAGAAAGAATAAAACAAAAAAAGGAAAGAAGGTAGGGAGAAAGGAAAGAAAGCAAGAATGAATGAAAGAAAGGACAGAAAGACAGAAGGAAGGAAAAGAATAACAAAGGAAAGAAATAACAAAAGCAAGAAAAATAAAGGAAAGGAAGAAGGAAAGAAAGACAGAAAGAAAGAAGGCAGGAAAGAAAGATGAACAAGCATTGGCATAGCCAATAGGTCTCGCCTTTGGGACCTTATAAGTGTTAAGCCATGCAACAGTTGCATAACTAAATACTTATAAGGTCCCAAAAGCGAGACCTATTGGCTATGCCAATTGGCCTGAAAGTGAAAGTGATCGCGATCACGATCAAACATCAAAGTGGCCGTGCGGCCGCTAAAGTGAAAGTATTTGCGGTAAAGTGCGGCGCGCGCGCCCGCGTACATGCACTGTAGCTCTAGGCTGGCCTGGTAGCACTTTTTGGAGCCCTCTCAATAAGTCTCGCCAGGCCAGCGCATGCGCTGGGTCAGGCGAGACCTAAAAAGGACAGATAAAAGAAGTAAAAACGAAAGGAAAGAAGGAAAAAAGGAAGGAAAGAAGAAACAAAGTAAAGAAAGCAACTATGAACGAAGGAAAGGAGGCAAGAAAACAAAGAAAGACAGAAGGAAGGAAAGATAGAAAGAAAGAAAGATGGGACGTAATAAGGAAAGTTGGAAATAAGGAAAGAAAAAAGTAAAGAAGAAGGAAAGAAAGAAGGAACAAAAGTAAGCAAAAGAAGGAAAGTAGGAAGAAAGAGAAAGTAAAAGGGAAGTAACAAATAGAAAGCAGGAAAAAAAAACCCAAAAAATTAAGAAACTAAATTATAAGAAGTATTTACAAGGGCTGCAAATTAAACACATAAAGGCTGATTTTATTCCTGAGCAAGGTTTATTAAAGAACAATTGGTGAAATTGAATCCAGAATAAATGTGTTCTGAAGAATTATCTGCTTATGAATTCACATGTATAATATTGAAGCTTGAGGCTTTTGCTTTGCGTACTGTTAATACAGAACAGTTTCAAATGGACAGTCTTTATGCTGTGAAATAGCAGCAGTAAAATAAACAAAGAAAACCTCTAAAGGAATTTACAACACCATCGACAGGAGACAGGAACTGATAAAGCTAGAATGTGGAATGCGCTCTCGTGCACTCACATTAGGCTCTAAACACAAGGGCAACTCTAAATTAATTATAAAGTAAAAATAAAAACACTGGCACTGAAGGGAACTACCTTGTGTGCGGATGTGTTCATGTGACAGAGCAAAGCGCAGTCACTCAAAGTGCAGCTAGCCCGCAGCTGAAGTGGGCTGAACCATTGCCGTATGCTTTATGCTGTAGTGGGCGGAAGCAGAATGTGAATGACACAGCAACAGACCAATGGATGACGAGAGGTGGCTGAGAGCCCCGTTAAGCAATATTATGATACATGTAATTTAGCTACATCAAAGGGCCTTGGCTAATGCCAGCCCTTAACGTAAGTACAATAAGACGGGAGAGCGGCCCTCGCCGCAGCTCCGTTCGGCCGCGGGTTTCCATTGGCTCTTCCTGGTTCCTCATTGCTTGGAGGGCCTGTCCATCAAGGCCAAGGCATTTTGTGGATGGTTAATGGTCTCATTTACGTTGCCAATAGGTTTCCGTGAAGAGGCGACCGTGGGTCATTTGTTAGACTAAAACCCGTGTGTGCTCATTACCGTATTTACTTTGTTGACACAGCAACATTTTAATTGGCGGTTGATTGCTTTTTGTTTAGAGATGCCTCCTTTTTCGATGCCTCAGACTGTTTTAAAGATACAGTGCTACCCGTTAGTCACCCTTGCACATTCATTTATTTTACTTTAATTTCATGATAACATTATGTTGGATTTATAAACGGTTTTGTTCACAATGTAAAAATGCACGCACATGGCCTTTCCTACAGATGCAACAAACGCGCGGTCTCTTTGCCGGACCGTTCTACTATGCAATATGTTGCAGTGAACGCCTTTTTGAGTCCATCAGTTATAATGCAAAGTTCACCTTCGGACTCCTCGTCATAATCCTCTTTGAAGGGTTAGTTCACCCCCTCCTGGTGCAGTCTGCTCAGGAACCGTATTCCCATCTTCCATAATGCTGTGACCTACGATGGTGGTTTATAAGGGCATTTTCTCTCTAGGATAGGAGGGGGGCACACATATAGCTTAACAACTACTATCAAACACTGCCCCCCAAATAAGCCCAGCGTATTGCCTTTGCCAATGCTTGTTCCCTAAAGTGGTGCATTGCCTGTGATAGTATTGCATTTCTACCAGCTACAGCAGCCAGCTCTTAATTACAGCATTACATGGATTCAGGGACCTATAATAGAATGTAAGTGATACCCTGCTGAGATCACATCTGCCTGCTTCTAATTGCTGCCCATGAATTCACTAAAACCAAAATAATACAGTTTTACGTCCCCCAGTGGTTCTAATTTATAAACAGAAACAACACAACTCAGGCGTCAGCACTGAGCTGCTCGGTCTCCAAAGATCATTCACCCTTTGATCAACATTTTTAAGGCAAAACTGTGCCTAATAACATGCCCACGGCGCTTCATTAGTGGAACATGAAGAGATGTTGGGGGGGGGGGGGGGGAGCTCAAGGCCCTGCCTTCGGGGGACAGGTGGCAGTTTTAGGTCTAAGGTACAGGTCTGAGGGCAACCTCTCCTCCCTCTTCTAGCTTTTCATCCCCTCTTTTTTCTACTTCTTGGTACCCAGCACCCAATTCTGTTAGCTCTCTCTTCTTGCACCCCTACCCCTCTCTACCAGCCCTTCCATGTCCAGAACAGACAGCGCCCCCTTTCTTTCACCCATAATCCTGTGGCGTGGCTTTAATACTGTTTGTTATTTTATTGCCACACCCCAATTAATTACCCAGGGCAGTGATGAAAACGACTCAGAAGTAATCCAACACCCATTTATAAAAATGGAATTTATTTTTATATTAATTTAGACACCAAAACAAAGTCAATACTGTTTGTATAACCGGAGTTATAGATTTGTGAGTGAAAATTAAAAAGGCTCTTTGCAAAGCGGTCAAACTTTACCATTGCAGTTAATGGAGAAATCACTAGGTGACACTCGGTCCCTTGCGGGGCGAGTTCAACGGAGCCCACTTAGAGTCAAGGTCTTGGGTGTCCTGAGACCATGTCTCGACAGTCAGAACAATTTTACCTTGCCCAGGGAGTCTGGGTGACGAGGTGACTTGGCTGTTCTTGGTGCTGAAAACGTGAGATGTGTTTGCTGTCAAAAAGCAGTACTTGTGACAAAACGTCACTTGCTGGTTGAGTACAGAGGATCCCCTTGGAGGGGCCCCTGGACCAGGAATCACCAGGCAGCACAGTTCTACCTAGCTTGGGCACCTCTGATGCAGAGGTGCACCTGGGTATCCGTGGTGTCGAACGGGAGCGGCAGAGACCAGATTCACCAGATGTGCCAACGTAGACAGGTTTGCGATGCAAGTACTCGACAACTGCACCACAGAAACTGAAGTTCGACGATGCAGGACGATTCCCTCTTCATGGTGCATTGAGTAAAGTAGTCAGTAGTTGACGGTACCACCAACAAACCGTGGTCACGGCCAATGTTTAGAAGAAGCCATTCTTCCACGTGTCATGGGAACGCTGTTGAGGGCTGCAACTCGCTGAGGTTCAGGACTACGCTTCACAAAAGACACCTGGTTGGTTAGTTTCGGGGGGGTCCTCGACTGAGCCTGGTGGACAGCCCTTCTTGGATCCTGGAAGTGCGGTTTGTGCCTGTCGACTGCAGGGGACTGGTCCCTCTAGACCTAGGGAGTTCTGGTGAAGCCTTTTAGTTGCAGAGAGGTCCACCTTCCTTTTTAGGTCTCGCTTGACCCAGCGCATGCGCTGGTCTGGCGAGACTTTTTGAGAGGGCTCCAAAAAGTGCTACCAGGCCAGCCTAGAGCTACAGTGCATGTGCGCGGGCGCGCGCACCGCGCTTTACCGCGATCACTTTCACTTTCGCGGCAGCTTTGCATAGCCAATAGGTCTCGCTTTTGGGACCTTATAAGTACTTAGTTATGCAACTGTTGCATGGGTAAACACGTATAAGGTCACAAAGGCGAGACCTATTGGCTATGCCAATGCTTGTTTGAACTCGTCACTGGTCTGGGACAAGTCTTAATCCAGTGAGTGCAGGGGGTGCTGCCACGGGTGCAGAACGCCGCACCTTCACCTTGATCTGTCACTGGTCTCTTCTTTGTCCTTTCTTCTTCAGAGCAGATCTGGAGTTCTGGTATCAGGGGTGCCCCTTAAATCCTGGAATTAGGGGGTGGTTATAGGTGTAAGGGCTAGTAGGTAATGGGCTACTAGCCCTGTGGCTGATCTGTCCCTGAAGTGACCGCATCCAGGGTGTGTACGTGACCTAACTACCCAGAATCCAATACTTTTGGAACTTTTCAAGATTGTCCCACCCATATACAGCCACACAGTCCAGCTAGCCCATCCTAGAGGTATGGCTAGCCTTCAGGAACGGTATGCCTGCTGACTGGATAATTTTCTGGCTGCCGCTTACACATGTGCTTGGGGCTAGGGGGAGTCTTTGTCCTCGCTGGGGAACAAGTCACTTACATATCAGAGGCAGTGAAATCCTTTGAGGCTCACCACCCTGATGGGTCACCCACTAGTCATTCTGGGAGGGTGGAGGTGTGATAATAACAACACAGATGATGATGGACAAAATGCTGAACATCGTCAAACAATACCCGCAAAACAGAGATCTGGGCCTAAACCCATCTTTCTTTTGCTCACCATGTCATTTCAGTTTCGACCCAGCCATATGCAAATCAGTCTTGACCCAGCTGCTCATGGGAACAGTCCAGTCCGAACTGCCAAGCCATGTCTTCCCTGGATCGGAAACAAGCATCCTGGGATTGATCTTGGGGTATGACCCTCATCTGCCAGGCTAGCTTGAATCCAGTGCCAAAGTGAGCACCAGGGGCCTCTTTTACTCTCTAATAATGATGCGGAGGTGGGCAAATGCATCTCTCTGAGTGGAAGCTTCTCTACAGGCTTGTTTTCCATTGAGTGACCATGACACAGGGCCAACCCTCCTTCACCCTCATAAATGAGGAGTTAAATCTAGTCTCTGTCCTGATGCTTCAGGGTCACCCTCTCCTGCCCTTGGGTCAGGCGGGGTGGCCCTGATGTGGTCAGTCAAGGGAGAAGGGAGCTATGAAGCCTGCGTGCACCTGTCTCGATGTCCTACAACTAATGGCAAAGATTCTAGGACCGGCTCTGGCGAAACAAGGCGTTAAGCAGAGCTATCTCTCACGGTGTGCCAGCGAGTCCACTTGCGCCTGGCCCCTCCCATGCAAACCAGGCGTCACGCCAGCCGTGAATTCCAATTTCCCTCTCAAAGACATTTCTTAACACTCTACTCCTCTGTAGTACAAATAATTGATAAGTGCCTACAGGCCTAGTTACAGCACGTGAACATGATTTGCATGAAAATGTTTCTCTTTTACATCAAACATTATTTCAAACCGTTCCCCGAGGGGAGGGATCTTTCATCATCTGTGAGCATTTAGACTCAGTCCGGAATATTGCACCTGTCAGTTCAGGATGCGACTGAGTGACAACATGGCGGCTTCTGACACTGAGCGCCCTCGACGTTCACACGAGGGAAAGTTCTAGACTTAAAAGCGGATTTTCATACCTTTGCATTAATAAATTCCCGAACTCGAGCAGGAAGTTTCACAGACCTGTCTGAAGAAGCCAGGAATGGACTGACTGACATGATCAATATCGTAGATCACTCCGGAGCGATAATGAATAGCCGCTAGTACGAGTCAATCAAAGTTATTGATTTGTTCTTTTGTAAACAGTGCATTGATTTGGAGCTGTCCTCAGAAAGTACCAGTGTCTTTGCATGACTGACTGTCTGGGACAGTGTCTGCCCGGGACAGTGTCTGCCCGAGACAGTGACTGCCTGGGACACTGACTGTCTGGGACAGTGTCTGCCCGGGACAATGTCTGCCCGAGACAGTGACTGCCTGGGACACTGACTGCCTGGGACAGTGACTGCCTGATACAGTGACTGCCAGGGACAGTGTCTGCCTGGGACTGTGTCTGCCCGGGACAGTGACTGCCTGGGACAGTGTCTGCCTGGGACAGTGTCTGCCTGGGACAGTGACTGCCCGGGACTGTGTCTGCCCGGGACTGTGTCTGCCTGGGACAGTGACTGCCTGGGACAGTGACTGCCCGGGACAGTGTCTCCTCAGGACAGAATTACTTCCTCGAAAAACTTCTAAAACACCAGCATGTGTGTTAAGTGTCACCCAGGGGCGCACGTGACAGCTGTGGTTCACGTCATCACAGCTAATCTCATTTAAAAAAACATCTCCAAAAGCCTTCACTGCCAAGAGGTGGAGAAGCCGAAAGCAGAGAGTCCTGCTGGGGTCCAGCTGTGAATGAGGAGATGTGGGCGCTCCATCAATACTGGAGGGAGACTTGAAGAGCAGTCACTTGAGTCGGGGCTCCGATGAGGCCGCGGCGTGGAGGGGAATCAGAACCCACCACCCACAACTGAGCATCAGAACCCACCACCCACAACTGAGCATCAGAACCAATCACCCACAACTGAGCATCAGAACCCATCACCCACAACTGAGCATCAGAACCCACCACCTACAACTGAGCATCAGAACTGAGGTTCTGTAGCGATCCGAACCCGTGAATTCGGTATCGTAGTACTGACACGATTTTGGTACCAATGAACCGCAAATGATCCATTACATGCATGACAGTGTTTTCGCTACGCAACTAGCATGAATTCACTGAGAAATAGGGCATGCTGTTGTAAAGTCATGGCATCCATTTTAGTTACGGCACCCATTTTGTTTCTTGCCCTCACATAGTCAATGAACGGACAATGACCCCGGCAGAGTCACCTTGTTAAGGACACGTAAGCCCGAGCCCCGAGAAAGGCTGACACTACATGACTAGGCAGAATCAAGCTGCCTCCCCTGCCTGAGGCCAGCCCTGCTATACTGGTTCTCGTGTCCGTTGTCCTGACTGAAAGGCCGAAGACGGTAGCCATGCCCGTTTATGATCCATAAACACCTCTTATCCTACTTTTCAATCCTTTGCACCTGGCTCTGCTCCTCTCCTTCTGGGCTTTTACAATGGGGAGGTTACGATTTTTGTGATGGGGAGGATCGGGTAAAGAATGGAAAACTGACAAGGGGATCTGATCGAATACCGAAATCCTACGACTAATTATTGTTTGATGTCTATTTACTGATTGTTTGCGATACCGGGTTGGGCATGAGAAATATTAGTGTAATGTAGCCTAAAGACATTTTGCGTGTATTTAAAGAACAACCCACTTAATGCAATTTGAACAGTCTCGTAGATTCTGCCTCTGTGTGGTTCCTATGACTTCTGTGTCCCTGCAGTAAATAAACCTTGGTCTTTGATGCCACCATCGAGAAGCCTGTGTCTCTGATTATTTGTGCACCGAGACAGGAGGAACTCAGGGGTCTTTGGGTGTTGTTTCCCTGACACCTCTGGACTCTTAAAAGTCCAGAACCTCAAATTGGCGCCCAACGTGGGGCGACGTCATCCGGTACCGGTCCAAAGCCTGAAAAGTTCGAGAAGTTTCGTGTGAAGATTACGGAGGGAGGTACCCCGCTTCATCGATCCCTGCATGTCGTAAAAGTGGCCCGACGATCTCTTCCACGAGGGTTCCCGTTCCCAGACGGCTACAGAGGACCGCTGCCCTGACTATCGCCCTGTCTTGGACCCGAGGTGCAGACCTTAGTACGGCGAGACGTAGACGGGTTCTCCTTGGTGACGTCTTCCACATTTCAGTTAAGTATTAAGTGGGTTACGCTCAGTTTGGTTGTTCCTTGTTGTTCTGGTTTATTCGTAGATTATCATTGGTTGCTCTTGTTTAGATAATCTTTGTTTTGGTATTGGTTCATTTTGGTAGGCCTAAGTTCTTTGCGCATTTTGGTTGGAATCTGTCTTTGGTTTGTCATGACTAACAGTAGTAATTGTTTCCTGTCCTGGTTACGTTGCAACGAGGATTCCCGGTTAGAGGATTCGTGTTCGGTTCCTCCGATTGGAACTCCTACATATGAGCTCTATTGTAAACATGGTGTTGGTCCTATTACGTATAATGAAGTATGGGTCCGTTATACCAGAAAAGATGGTGTCCTTAGTTGGCCACCGCATGGTAGCTTCGAAACCGAAATTCTAGACAATCTAGAAAAGAAGTTGTTTAAGAGAAAAGCCCGGCCGGCAATGTTTGATTCTTTTCGCGTATGGCGTAAAGAAGCCAAACAGAGAGAAATTAGGAAGACGAAGAAAGAACAGAAAGAGAAAGGGTTGACTTTAATGGAGTCTGCTAGGCAGCTGCATGTTAACGAGACTGAGAAAGCAATGGAGATGGCGAATAGAAAATATAATTTGGCAATTGATAAATGTTACCCTGTATTGCCATCTTGTCCTACTAAGCCGATGGAGGATCATGAGAAGGATCCTCTGTTGTCTTACCTGTTGAATTCACCTCCACCGTATGCACAGGGTATTACAGTACCACAGTTACTACCTGTTGTACAGCCAGCTGCTGGTCAGCCTGGAATAGTTGCTCCACTTCCTTTGATTCCAGCTCCTGTCCTTCCCGTGGTTAATGTTCCTTCGGCACCCCCTCTTCCTGGGTCGCCTGCTCCGCCTTTGCCTGTCGTTTCGCAAACTGCTTTGCCTGCTACTCCTACCCTTACTATTTCATCTGCTCCAGCTGCCCTATTCCCGAACCCTGTGAACATTCTGACTCCGCTTTCCGTTCGTCGGAAAATAACCGACTCTGTAACTAATATCTTAACTCCTCTTTACAGGTCTTTAATTGGGACCCCCGTTTCTGACTCTATACAGAGACGTAGCCAGCTTCCTGGTCCCCAGGAACAAGAAATGTTAGATTCGACAGCTCTTAGGTGGATGTCGAAAGCTGCGAAGTATGATGCACGAAGAGTGTTAGATACTTTTATGCAATGGAATGAACCTACTCAACGTTATGTTTTTTACGTGATGTGTTCTCTTGTGCGTGAAGAATTGGAAGATGATGACTTAGATTCCGTCCCCTCTGATTTGATAAATATTCAACAGAAGTTTGCCGCAGGAATGGTGATAGGTTCAGAAGTAAGGGGAGCGATAGAACTGATTTTAGCTCATAGGGATGATTCCCCTCTTCGAGCGACAAGAGACCCTGACGGTTCACCGATTACTACTAGGAAAAAACGAGGTCAATATCCGATGAGGGAAGTTCCGCCGATATGGCGTGATGCAGTTCAAGCTGATGGGGCTAATAATATTGTAGCTGCCCCGGCACATTTCCAGAGAGCGTGGATACACATCCCTTGGAAACGGGCCGAAGTGTTAGCAGTAAAACAAGCGTTACCAGACCCACGTAAAAATCCTGCTGGTTATTACAAAGAGTTAACGCAGACAGTTCAAGCGTGCATCATGAATTTGGCAAACATTGAAATGTTATTTGGTAATGTAGTGCCACAGCCTATATGGGCCAAAATTCGGCAAGAGAACCACCCAGTCGCCTTAGGAGGTGATTGGCCAGCTATTGTAGCAGCAGATGCGCAACAAGTTGGCGGTGCTAAACCTGAACCTCTGATTGCTGCCTTGCCTGGCAGAATAATTAATCTGATGAAAACGCTGATGCCAGCATTACGAGTCAATTGGGATAAACTATCGGCATGCAAGCAAAAGAAGGACGAAAGCGTCTCTGACTTTTTCACTAGATTTGAAGAGACCTTCGTAGACCACAGTGGGCAAGATATGAGTACTGAGGGAGGCCAAAGGTTGTTTGTCGACAAGTTCGTGTTTAATTTACTACCTGAGCTTAGTAACAAGTTAAAGGATTCTGAAAGTGCATGGGCAGTGTCGACGACAGCACAGATACTTGCAACTGCTCAGTATTACGAGAATAGAGAGAAGGAAGAGAAGGAAAAGTCAGAAAAGAAAACAAAAGATTTAAAGACTAAAGTTCTTTTGCAACAGGCGTATCCGCCTCGTTCGAATCAGTCAGATTCACAGCAGCGACCCCAGTTTCAGCAACAGCCACAATTCCAGCAAGGGACGTCCCAAAGATTTAATTATGGTTTTTCCCGACAACAGTTAGCATGGAATCAGTGTGCTTATTGTAAAAAGGAGGGTCATTATAAGAATGAGTGTCCGGTACTGCACGCACAGACTAGTGGTGTCCCAGCTCAGAGAAGTAATGTTGGGTTTATGCAAGCTCCTAGAGGTAGAGGACGTGGTACTATGACACCACAGGCCGATCGCCAATCGAATTATTTCGATCAGCGAAATGCACAATCTGCGCAAGCGGGTAGATCTCCACAGTATCATGTTGAAGATTATTATGATCATAATGAGGAGATTCAGAAAAGCGAGTACTAGGACAGCCACAGGCAAAGAGAGGGAGTAGTATCAGTTCCAGTTGATCAGAGTGGACCTTATGTCGCAGTAGTTACCTCAGGCGTGGTCGAACCGTTTCTGTTGGATACTGGTGCGGCAAAAAGTTCAATTATGCATGCGAAACTCCCTG
The DNA here is from genome assembly GCF_964204655.1 of Triturus cristatus. NCBI lineage: Eukaryota > Metazoa > Chordata > Amphibia > Caudata > Salamandridae > Triturus > Triturus cristatus. Next base: position 18,986,338 of record NC_140594.1, on the reverse strand, counting down.
GCGCACCTTTGTCTGGCTTAACGAACACTTCAGTAGGTTTCTCAGGCGCCCCTGTTCACAATCCTGTTTCTAGTCCTTTGTCAATATCTGTTGGGCCATGCGAACTAGAAGCACCCCTTATCTTAACAACCGGTTGTAATGAGAATCTGCTTGGTTTAGACCTGTTAAAACGCCTGCACGCGACACTGTACTGTTCCCCTTCAGGAGTACAGCTCACATTAGGCAAAAGAGTCATCTCTCCAATGTATATGTCGATGGATAAGCTCCCACCGGAGCTGCGTTCTCTCTCTGATACTCTTTGGGCAACTGGTCCTAACGATGTAGGCCTCTTGGAAATTCCCCCTTATGTGGTAAGTCTGAAAGCGAATGTTAAATTCCCACGAATCCCACAGTATCGGATTTCGAATGAAGGTGAACGAGCACTCTTATTGATTGTGAAAGACTTAATACAGAAAGATGTGATTGAGGAAACTAGAGGGAACGTCTGCAATAGTCCTGTTCTACCGATTTTGAAACGTACTGACCCTTCCAAACCTCCAATCTACCGGTTTGTGATTGACCTCAGAGAGGTTAACAAAATAGTGATTCCACAGTTTCCTGTAGTCCCAGATATCACCGCATTACTGACGTTGATTCTTGCCTCAGCTTCATGGTTTACAGTGATCGACTTGAAAAATGCCTTTTTCAGCATTCCGATAGCCGAGGAAAGTAGAGACATTTTTGGTTTCTCCTTAGGAGGTCGCAGTTTCAGATTCAAGCGCGCTCCACAAGGTTATTGTGAGAGCCCTTCAATTTACAGTCAAGCATTAAAGAGTCAATTAGATGCTCTTGTACTTCCTCCTGGTGTTGCTCTGATCCAATACATAGACGATCTTTTACTGGCTGCTGATGACAAGGAAACTTGCAAAGCAGCTACAATTTCTCTATTACGTCATTTGTCAGACTTACATCACAAGGTGTCACCTTCTAAACTGCAATATTGTTGCCAAGAAGTGACCTACTTAGGTCATCTTTTGTCAAAGGAGGGAAGAAGGTTGACCCCAGAGAGAATCAAAGCAATCTCGCAGATGACTGTACCAAGCACACAGAGAGAAGTGCGTGCGTTTTTGGGTATTACGTCATACTGTAGGCAATGGATCCCAAATTTTTCTCTCATGGCAAAACCATTGGTAGCCCTGACTGGAAAAGGTGTTCCGAGCCCTTTGCCATGGTCTGATGAATGTCAGCAGAGCTTCTCCGACTTACGTGATGCGCTGTGTTCAGCTCCTGTGTTGGGTACTCCTGACTACAGTAAGCCGTTTACACTATATGTCCATGAAAGAGAAGGTTGTGCGTTGAGTGTTTTAACGCAACAATTTGGTGACAAACAGCGGCCTTGTGCATATTTCTCATCCACATTGGATCCGGTAGCCAGAGCATTGCCGAGTTGTTTGAGAGCTACAGCAGCAGCTGCAGTGTCTATTCGACAGTCTGCTGGACTAGTCATGAACAACATGTTAATAGTCATGGTTCCACATGCTGTGGATACACTCATGAATCGAACGAAAACTCAGCACCTCACCAGTGCTAGACTATCAGGCTACGAGCTGACGCTTTTGGCAAGTCACATTCAGATCAAGCGATGCAACATATTGAATCCAGCAACGCTGTTGGCGACTACTCAGGAGTCGAGTGATTCAGAGCCCCATGACTGTTGTTTCAGAACTGAGGAAGAGACAAAAGGTCGGATTGATTTAAAAGACACTCCGTTACTAGATCCAGACGGCACTTTATATGTTGATGGGTCTTGTTTTAAGTTACAGAATGGTGATGTGACAGCCGCGTATGCAGTTACGACTTTGAGTACGATTGTTGAGACTGCAAGTGTAAGCCAGAATTCTGCCTAAGCTGCAGAATTAATTGCACTAACAAGAGCGTGTGTTTTAGCTGAGGGAAAGAGAGTGAGTGGGCCCGATTCACAGAACAAACTTAAGACTAAATCCTAAACTTAGTACCATTCTGGTATTCACAGAATGCACCTAGTACTTCTGGTATTCACAGAATGAACTTACTACTTTTGCTATTCACAGAATGAACTTAGTACTTTTGCTATTCACAGAATGGATTTACGACTCCTAAACTTACGTCCGCACTCGGGCCGGAAATTCCGGCCCGGAGGCGGAGCTTCCGGCCCGGAGGCGGGGCTTCCGGGCCGGAGGCGGAGCTTCCGGGCCGAAGGCGGAGCTTCCGGCCCAGAGGTGGAGATTTCAGCCATAGCTAAATCGGCCGGAATCCCCACCTCCGGGCCGGAAGCTCCGCCTCCGGCCCGGAAGCCCCGCCTCCGGCCCGGAAGCTCCGCCTCCGGGCCGGAAGCTCCGCCTCCGGGCCGGAATTTCCGGCCCGAGTGCGGACGTAAGTTTAGGAGTCGTAAATCCATTCTGTGAATAGCAAAAGTACTAAGTTCATTCTGTGAATAGCAAAAGTAGTAAGTTCATTCTGTGAATACCAGAAGTACTAGGTGCATTCTGTGAATACCAGAATGGTACTAAGTTTAGGATTTAGTCTTAAGTTTGTTCTGTGAATCGGGCCCAATGTGTTTACTGACAGCCAATACGCCTTTGGCGTATCACATAACTTTGGACGTCTCTGGAGAGAAAGAGGTTTTCTCACGTCCCATGGGACTAAGATCCAACATGGACAGTTAGTCAGTGATCTATTGGAATCTCTGACCCTACCGAATGAAGTTGCGATTGTGAAGTGCAGTGCACATCGAAAGATTACGGATGATGTTGGCCGTGGGAATGCGTTTGCTGATGAGGTCGCCAAAGAGACGGCCAAGAACATGACGAGCCGAATGTATGTTGCAACGTCTGCAAGATGGATTGCTGAATCAGGGATGTGTGAGAATACGATTGAAAGTGTGAAGGCAATCCAGAATGAAGCAACTGAGAATGAGAAGAATGAATGGAAGGAGAAAACGGGTAAAATGGATTCAAGTGGATGTTGGGTTGATTTGTCCGAACAGCAACGTTGGATGTTACCTGATGCGTATGTACTTGCGGTAGTCACGATGGCGCATGGAGCGGCGCACATCAGTTCGAAAGGGATCTGTAAAATGTTAGCTCCAGTATGGAAGAACGATGGAATTACTAAGTGTGCGGAAAGAGTGGTGAAAAACTGCATGATATGCCTGATGCATAATCCTGGCAAGGGAACCCCAACCCCAACTGGTCATTTTGCTCCCCCTTCTTGTCCCTTTGAAGTGATTCATTTGGATTATATCCACATGGATAGGTGTAACAATCTTAAATATGTCCTAGTGGTAGTCTGTGCCTTTTCAAGATGGATTGAGGCATATCCATTAAAGGATAACACTGCTATGTCCACTGCCAAAATCCTCCTCAAAGAATACTTCCCCAGGTATGGTATGCCACGGATTGTTTGGTCGGACAATGGAAGTGAGTTTGTAGGGAAAGTTATGAAGAGTGTGTGTACGGGTCTGGGTATTAACCAAAAATTCCACAGTGCGAATCACCCACAGTCAGCGGGTTTGGTTGAAGGGTACAATGGCACCCTGAAGCTGAAACTTGCTAAAATTCAAGCTTCCACTGGTCTCTCTTGGCCAGACGCACTGCCTTTAGCTCTACTGTCCACCAGAGTGACTGTACACTCTCGAGTAGGGCTTAGCCCATATGAGATTGTGTTCGGTCATCCTGCTAATGTCTGGGGAGTCCCTAGGCCAAAGGAATTCAAACAGATTGAATACCCAATGTTGATTGATTATCTTTATGATCTGACTGCTAAATTAAGCCTTATTCATCAACAGGTATTCGAATCCTTGCCTAAACTGCCAGAGAGTCCAGGCCACACGTTGAAACCAGGCGACCAAGTTGTAGTTCGGAACTTTGAACGAACTCGGAACCTCCAGCCAAGATTCGTGGGTCCGTTCCAGGTACTCCTCACAACAAGAACTGCAGTACGCCTAGCTGGAAGGAAAAATTGGGTACACGCTAGCCATACGAAGCGTGTCCCTCTCCCACTCCCCTATGACAATTGGGTTAGACAGGGATTTGGTGTATCCGAGACAGAACCTGTTCCTAGGCACATCCCTTTCAGTGATGCAGAGTACATAACGGACCACCCACGAACTGAAACACAGAACTTTGACACCTCAGCAGGAACCGCTCCTTTGAATCCTGGACCGAGTATTGTACAAAGTGAACATTTGTCACCTGTGGAGTCGAACATTTCCGCACCTGTAGACCAGCTATTTCAAGATCAGACAAGACCCGGAAAGTACAGATATAATCTACGTTCTCATGTTATGAACCAATGACTGCATAATTGCCTTTCCGTTTGAAAACTGTTTTTGATCTTACTGCATTCCATTCAGTCAGGAAGTTTGCTCTAAATTTTTATTTTTTTGTTTTTATTGTTTCTCTCACCTTGCCGTCTGGGTTACCGTAGGGTCGTAACGTGTGCCTTGTTTTAATTTGCAGGGAACCAGACACAAGGTCGGTTTCTTCTGTTTATTTTGGGAACTCCCACGGTAAACAGAGGCAAGTTTTTAACAGGTACAAACCATCCGTTGCGAACGGTTGTAGAAGATGGAGCTTCCTGAATTACGACGGGTTAATGTCATAAATGTGCACAAGACAAAATTATATGACATATTATATAGTAAATGTTTCCTAATGCAATGTACTCTGACACTTCTAATTATCTTAATAACTTTGGTAGGCGGAATTATTTTTGGTATTCAGTTGATCTTTACACCTGTTACATCTACAGTATCTCCCCATGTTCCTGTTTCTCCGACTGTTGTTTCTCTCCATTCTTTCCATCCTTTTCCTGCTCACGAGCAAGCTCGACGCTCTGAGTTTATAAATAACACTTTCATTCAGCTCTTGCACCAACATCAACTAGTGGTTAACACAACAAACTGCTGGGTGTGTGGCTTGATACCACATACCATGGACAAGGGCATCCCTTATCTGGTTCTGCCCTTTAGTTATAATGGATCATTCTGGGCATTTCAGACCATGTTCGCTTATGCCCTAGAGACCTATCCTCCACGACCTCCGCATTCCACTCGGTATAACTCTGCTAATAGAGCCTTGGTAAAAGGAATCACTGACATGGTTAGAGATGTCAATAATACTCCGTTCATTCCCAAGGATGAATTGCGAGTTTACATGGGTTGGAATGTTACGGAATATGGCATTACTCTGGGTGAGAACAAACGTAAGAGCTCAACTCCGATCTGGGTCGTACCCCACCAAGGTCAAGTCTGTTTGCAAGGAAGTGGGAGGAATCCGAAAGCTCGACTAGGGAAGAGTGACTGTATCGAAACATATGTTTTTCCGTCACAGTCTTCCCCTGCATTCTTAGCTGCTAAGGGTACCTATTTTGTTTGCCAAGACAGAGCATACACATGGCTGCCCGCTGACTTCTCAGGCTCATGTTATATCGCTCAACTGCTACCTCCGACATTCTGAGGGCCCGATTCACAGAACTAACTTAAGACAAAATCCTAAACTTACTACCATTTTCGTATTCACAGAAGGCACTTACTCATTTTGGTATTCACAGAAGACACTTACTCCCTTCGGTATTCACAGAAGTTAGGAGTCCTAACTTTAGGACTCCTAAATGCCTTCTGTGAATACCGAAAGTCTTAAAATTTGGATTTTTCTCAGTTTAGGAGTCCTAAAGTTAGGAGTCCTAACTTTACTACTACTAAATTGAGAAAAATCCTAATTTTAAGACTTTCGGTATTCACAGAGGCATTTAGGAGTCCTAAAGTTAGGAGTCCTAACTATACTACTACTAAACTGAGAAAAATCCTAATTTTAAGACTTTCGGTATTCACAGAAGGCATTTAGGAGTCCTAAAGTTAGGAGTCCTAACTATACTACTACTAAACTGAGAAAAATCCTAATTTTAAGACTTTCGGTATTCACAGAAGGCATTTAGGAGTCCTAAAGTTAGGAGTCCTAACTATACTACTACTAAACTGAGAAAAATCCTAATTTTAAGACTTTCGGTAATCACAGAAGGCATTTATGAGTCCTAAAGTTAGGACTCCTAACTTCTGTGAATACCGAAATGAGTAAGTGCCTTCTGTGAATACCAAAATGAGTAAGTGCCTTCTGTGAATACGAAAATGGTAGTAAGTTTAGGATTTTGTCTTAAGTTAGTTCTGTGAATCGGGCCCTGACAGTTCTGGACTGAGGCGAGCGAGCGTAGCGAGCGAGCTCAAACTACCATTTTCATTGGGGGAACACGCCTGGTAGGTGTAGCAGTGTGCGACCAATCTGGTTTACCTTTTGAAAAAATAGAGGATAAATGGAGCATTTTCAAGCAAGTATGAGGAAGCAGGAAGGTTATTAATGCAATACACCCAGCAATGCCCGAGCCTCCTCCGTATGACCCCTATTACCCTCCCATCTCTCTTCTTTGCTTCTCTCCACCTCTCTCAAGGACCGGAAGAGCAGCAGCACTTTAATCAGGTCCTCTGGAATTATGCAACAGGAAGTACCAAATTATGCAGCAGGGTTGACTACATTTTACAGTGTAATGCAGGGTAGTATTATTTCATTATTATGTCATTTTCTGCACATGTTAACACTATGTGAAGGGCCGACCACTGTGCAGCAACATATTACTGCATTTTAAGTAACATTTGATCCTTTTTCTGATGGTTTTTGTTAAAATCTTCAATTTAGGCTGTAGATGACGGATTATATAGCTAAGGTATCAAATCCATAATCATGCCTAAAACGCAGCAGCATCGAATACATCCTGTGGCCCTGGCTATAACACTGGTACCCCAAAGTGGGGGGTGTGTTCATTATGTTCCTTCTATTTCTATAAGAGTTCTGCCTTTTGCAAGTACCTCGGGAGAATGAGAGGCGGCAGGTAGATTATATGCCAATTGTATTCCAATGCAGAATCACATAATTGCCGTGGCCACTGGTTTAATGGTTTTGTGGCACTGGCTGTTGATGTAGGACTCAGGGTTCTGCCCCTGGCTTAACCACTTTATCACACTTTGTAATCTAGAGCCGATCTTTTGGTGCCGCAGTTCCCACACCTGCCAACATCGGGAGTGCTCAGAAACAACCGTAATGAGGGTTCAAAGCACTGGACTCACAAGTCGCTAGTCAAAGGGATGGTCGCCTGCAAGGGCCAGTAGAACATCGTCCCTTTGACTGCTTTTTAATATTGGAAACTTTTTATTTTACAGCAGCGCAATTTATGTACAGGAACATAGTATTCATACAACTTTAGTGACTCCAAAAATGGGTTTAGCACATAGCAAATAACTTATTAGCAGTTGCAAAACCTCTGATTTTACAAACGAGACAGTTAGCGACCGCCACACATTTAGTACATCTGGCCATGATGTCTTGTAGTTTATTAGCCAGCACACATTGAATGTAGAGCTATGCTCATCAACAATATATCAACACATAAGGAAATTGAAACACACTTAGAAAAACAAAGCCCCTGAAGCCTGCACTTACATACAACAAAGAGACCAAATTAGGACTCAGAGGATGTGGCTTTTCAGCCTGAGCTGCCGACTTCGGAGCTGGGGAACCAGGTTCAAGCCTCGGCTCAACATCCTGGGATTCTGGGCAAATCACTTTTATCTCCCCGGCCTACCAATCATGAGTGTGTCCTTGTGTAAGGTAACTAGTGCTAAAGTAAAGCGCTTCAATACCTTCCGGTCGAGTTCGCGCTATATAAACCGGCACAAAAAAATGAAAACACATAAAGCCTCTAAAACTTGCAGGGTACTGAAAGACAAGGGGATCTTTTGAACCTTGCACGTGTCAAAACACGAAAACACGGCAGATGACGCCTACACCGCCCCCGAAAAAACAGAAAGAAACCAGGTCTCTGAAATCTACCCACACCTATAATCAAGGCCACTGGAAATATGCGATGTTACGACCACAATGTTTGCTGCATACTTATGGATTTGCCAAATAATCAGTCATCTGCTGATGTTATAAAAAAATTCGATCTCAAACGGAAAATAAAGCTACTAGCATTTGTCTGCCACACAATGGAAGGTCTTTGCCAGAGGCTGACTGGCCAACTTTCTCTTGCTTATTGCTGTATTTTGGTGTTGGACTGGATGCAATGTGGTCATATCTCTGCCCAGATACTGTTGACGGGTAAAATGGCTAAATAATGAGGTTACTATAAAAAAAAGCGCCACATTGTTTACTTGTTTTTTACACATTTAGTCAACCATGCTGCATAATTTGGCCGTTCCCTGCCACATAACTCCAGCGCTCCTGGCTACAAGCTGGACATTATGAGATTCTGTGTATGCAGTGTTTTATGGATTTGCCGCATTTGCCACATTATGCATCATCCATCTTACCAGCAATGATTATAGCTCAAACGGATGCAACGTTACAAACCTCGCAGTAACTCGTGCTGCCGCCCAGTGAAAGGCCCTATGCAAAGGTTCACTGGTCATCTTTCAATTCCTTATTACTTTACTTGAATTCTAATCTGGTACGAATGAGGTGAAACCTTTTCCCAGGCAGTGTTCACATGCAAAATTGACAACATCACACTGTAATACCACCACACAAATAAATGCCGCTTTATGCCACGTTTGCCTTTCCTCGCAGCAGATAAACCCTGTCACATAATTGGGTCCTTTCCTGCCGCATAATTCTAGCGGCCCTGAGACAGAACAAGTAGATTTAAGGCCTCTGAAACCAGCACACCCTAAAACACAGAAAGAAAGAAGGACGCGAAACCTGCACACATACAATTCCAGTCGCGGCTCGTGTCGTGGGGGCGGGGGGGTGTCGCGCGGGGGTGGTTTTTTAAAAATAAAATCCAAATCCTACCTGAGCAGGTCCGGGTCCGCGCCGCCTCGGGTCCGACGGTTCTGGCGCCTACACTCACCGGAACAGGCAGCCCATCACTGCTGGCAAGACCCCTCTCAGCCAATCCTGGTGCTGGAGCAGCACCAGCATTGGCTTAGAGCAGGCTTACGCTCCGCCCGCCTACACACTCACTCACTGGAACAGCCCATCTGACCCCTCTCAGCCAATCCTGGTGCTGGAGCAGCACCAGGATTGGCTTAGAGCAGGCTTACGCTCCGCCCACCTACACACTCACTCACTGGAACAGCCCATCTGACCCCTCTCAGCCAATCCTGGTGCTGGAGCAGCACCAGGATTGGCTTAGAGCAGGCTTACGCTCCGCCCGCCTACCCATTAGGAGACCGAGGTTTGAGCCTAGGCTCAACCCTCGCTCTCCTAATGGGCATGCGCCAGCCTTTGGAAACACTAGTGCGCATGACTGGGCACGGTGCAAAAATCGCCCTCCGTCCCCACTCATGCGCACTTGTGTGCTGCTACCTGTTGCCCCAGACAATGCCTGTCAGTCAACATGACGCCAGACCGCCCACCCCCTTCAGACTCTGAAGGGGGTGGGCGGTCCAACGTCATACTGACTGACAGTTCTCCCTCAGCGTCTCTGAACTTAAGTAAACTGAGAGTTTACTTAAGTTCAGAGACGCCGAGGAAGCTGCGGGCGCGGGGCGCGGGCGGGGGGGCAACGCCCCAACACCCCAATGGACGCACCGCCACTGGACGCCAACAGTTCAAAGCCTCGGAAAACGAGCTGGAAAACCACAATTTACAGTGGTTTTCAGCTCGTTTCCCTGCCACCGTGTGGTATCGGCTCCTCCCCGGGAGACCGTGTGATGGGGGCCGATATCGTGTGTCGCACAGTGACAATGTGTCAGTTGGCAGATCTGCAAACCTGTCCTGGAGTAGAAGGAACCACTGAGCAGTCTGCAATCTAACGTGCTATGGCTATTCAAAATGTCTGTGTCTGCAGTAACAAAAGCGTAAGAAGAAGTGCATCGTGCCAACATGCTCCTAAAAATGATTCAGGGCGCTGTCGAGAATGTTCCCGGTTGCTTGCCACGGGCTTTACACAGTGTATCACTCCTCCATGCAGCTCACAGAACTAGTCACAGCCAGCTTGATCATAAAACAAGCCAATGGGGTCTCCCTCTCTCTTGGCCATACTGACCACGTGGCCAGCGGACATGCAGCACCAGCAGCAAGAGCCCACAAGGGCCAGGGCGATGCTTGTCCCGACGGCACAGTAATTGCTACCTTGTCCGTGGCCACGCGCGTGGTACTCCGAGCCAACTAGGGCCATGTTGGAAGCAGAGATGGTGGCCTTCTATGATAGGCTCGACGCTGCTGCGGTAATGGACCCAAGAAGATGCTGAGGCCTACAGTGACGAATGGATGATGAAAGGCTGCGCCTTCATCGAGTGTTTCACACGGGAGTGAGTACCTGGTGATCTCGTGAACCACTTCGGGTGAGCTAGTCATTCCTGTCACGGTTGGAGAGCGCATGGCGGGTCTGACGTCACAAACCTTGGACAGAAGCTTAACTTTCCAAAGCACTTCAAGGTGGGACTGTGGGGACCTCACATGTACATCACAGTGGCGACGACGCTGGGGGTGACGATAGATGCTGCAACACCGAGTCTGAGATTGTATAACAAAAAGCAAGCATCGCTGGTCATTCTGCTCGTTAATGGCATTTCCCTGCACACATTGGTGTACGGCCCCCAGGAATCCTCTGATCCTTTGAGCATATAATCAATTACAGTGATCACTCAGACTTCGAACATATTGATTAGCCAGTTCTACGTGTTTAAGCTGAGGGCAGACTCTTCAAGTTTGCAACCCATGGGCTGATTCCTATCTTGTATGCCTCAACATCCACAATGTATCGGGTTCTACTCATTGAGTACTGACTCTTTGTACTCACTAAACGATTTCCTCTCCCACTGGAAAGAGTGGAGCTCTGTTGTATACTCCCACGTGCAGCTTGTGTTACTGTTTGTGGGGGTGCTCCCTCGCCCCTTTATTTCACTGCAGTAAATGTTTCACCATTCTGACGGCAGCTTATCACGAGGTAAGAGTTCAAGGGCCCACTTTATTGCACATTGTTACTCGCCCCTCTTTCTGAACTAACCAAACTTTCCTCCACCGCCACTTTCACACTCTTGCTCTCCTTATATTCTTCTCCACTGTTCCCTTCCACTCCCAGGCTCTTCTGTTCCCTTCCACTCCCAGGCTCCTCTGTTCTCCTCCACCTCCAGGCTCTTCTGTTCTCCTCTAGTTCCAGACTCTACTGTTCCCCTCCACTCCCAGGCTCTTCTGTTCTCATTCACTTCCAGGCTCTTCTGTTCTCCTTGTGTTCTCCTACACTCCCAGGCTCCTCTGCTCTCCTCCACCTCCCTGCTCTTCTGTTCTCCTCCACTTCCAGGCTCTTCTGTTCCCCTGTACTCCCAGGCTCCTCTGTTCTCCTCCACTTACAGACACTTCTGTTCTCCTCCACTTTCAGGCTCTTCTGTTCTCCTCCACTTCCAGGCTCCTCGGTTCTCCTCCACTCCCAGGCTTTTCTGTTCTCATTCACTTCCAGGCTCCCCTGTTCTCCTTGTGTTCTCCTCCACTTCCAGACACTTCTGTTCTCCCCCACTCCCAGGCTCCTCTGTTCTCCTCCACCTCCAGGCTCTTCTGTTCTCCTCTAGTTCCAGACTCTACTGTTCTCCTCCACCTCCAGGCTCCTCTGTTCTTCTCCACCTCCAGGCTTTCTGTTCTCCTCTAGTTCCAGACTCTACTGTTCTCCTCCACCTCCAGGCTTTCTGTTCTCCTCTAGTTCCAGACTCTACTGTTCTCCTCCACCTCCAGGCTCTTCTGTTCTCCTCTAGTTCCAGACTCTACTGTTCTCCTCCACCTCCAGGCTCTTCTGTTCTCCTTGTGTTCTCCTCCACCTCCAGGTTCTTCTGTTCTCTTCCACTCGCAGGCTCCTCTGTTCTCCTCCACCTCCAGGCTTTCTGTTCTCCTCTAGTTCTAGACTCTACTGTTCTCCTCCACCTCCAGGCTCTTCTGTTCTCCTTGTGTTCTCCTCCACCTCCAGGCTCTTCTGTTCTCCTCCACCTCCAGGCTCTACTGTTCCCTTCCACTCCCAGGCTCTTCTGTTCCCTTCCACTCCCAGGCTCCTGTGTTCTCCTCCACTTCCAGGTTCTTCTGTTCCCTTCCACTCCCAGGCTCCTCTGTTCTCCCTTCTCTTCCAGACACTTCTGTCTCCTCCACTCCCAGGCTCCTCTGTTCTCCTCCACTTCCAGGCTCTTCTGTTCCCTTCCACTCCCGGACTCCTCTGTTCTCCTCCACTTCCAGACACTTCTGTCTCCTCCACTCCCAGGCTTCTCTGTTCTCCTCCACTTCCAGGCTCTTCTGTTCCCTTCCACTCCCAGGCTCCTCTTTTCTCCTCCACTTCCAAACACTTCTGTCTCCTCCACTCCTAGGCTCCTCAGTTCTCCTCCACCTCCAGGCTCTTCTGTTCCCTTCCACTCCCAGGCTCTTCTGTTCTCCTCCACTCCTCCCCTCCCAGGCTCTTCTGTTCTCCTCCACTTCCAGGCTCTTCTGTTCTCCTCCACTCCCAGGCTCTTCTGTTCTCCTCCACTTCCAGGCTTTTCTGTTTTCCTCCACTCCCAGGCTCTTCTGTTCTCATCCACTTCCAGGCTCTTCTGTTCTCGTCCACTTCCAGGCTCTTCTGTTCTCCTCCCCTTCCAGGCTTTTCTGTTCTCCTCCACTCCCAGGCTCTTCTGTTCTCGTCCACTTCCAGGCTCTTCTGTTCTCGTCCACTTCCAGGCTCTTCTGTTTTCCACCACTTCCAGGCTCTTCTGTTCCCTTCTGTTCTCCTCCACTTCCAGGGTCTTCTGTTCTCCTTCTGTTCTCCTTCGCTTCCAGAATCTTCTGTTCTCCTCCACCTCCAGGCTATTCTGTTCCCTCCACCTTCAATCTCTTCTGTTCTCCTCCACCTCCAGGCTCTTCTGTTCTCCTCCACATTCATGCTCTTATGTTCTCCTCTACCTTCAGGCTCTTCTGTTCTCCTCCACCTACAGGCTCTTCTGTTCTCCTTCATTATCAGGTTCTTCTGTTCTCCTCCATTTCACAATTTTTAGGTTCCATATAATGATATGTGTGGCTGTTTGTGCCCGATGGTTGGGCGTACTTGTAGATCAGTTGTTTTCCCTTGTAGGTTCACCACATTTTCCACAAGAGGTGTCAGTGTTCCACAGGCAGACCGCCCCCAGTGTTGTCACTCACATGCATAGATACATCTTGAAGCCAAGCGGTAGAGAGGCCATATCTGGCCCCCGCTACGTGGATCCAGCTTAAGGACACGTGGAGCCCAAGGGGTGCAATCAGAAGCCAGGAATGCTCGTGGTGATCAGATAGGAATGACGGATCTGATCACAATCAGTGCTCACCAGGGGCAGTCATCGCTTTGCAATAGCAAAAGGAAGTTAACCACTAATTCTTTTAGATGATGAAACGGGCCTGCATCCCTCAGGCCAAAGGCCAATGGCCACCGTAGGCTGCAGGAGGTTCTCCTGGCCCTCAGTCCTCGGCTACGAGTCCTTATCAGTGAAAATGAACTGACCATAGATGTCAGTATCCCACTATCCTCTCTGCGGCCCTCAGTTATCACACATTTGCTTTGCTTTCTCTCCTGCTGCTGCACTGATGGACAACATAAGAGATCAAAAATGCCGGACAAGGATGAGCTGTGGACCCAAAACAGCAGATAATTCAGGTTTTCTGAGGGTCTCTTCGTTGGTTTTGTTCACGTCCACGTGAATCACTCCAGTGGCAGACTTGCTTTTGCCAATTCCCACTTGCAGACCACACTCGTCCTGCTCAAGAGATGGTGCCCTTTCTCTTGGAGCTTCACACTTACTGACCGACAAGCCTGTTCAGGTTTTTCAGACTGAAGGACATTTTAAGCAAATTTACTTGTGTTAGAAATGAGCTGTACCCAAACTTTGGTAATTACACCTCAAACCTGAAGCCTTTATGCTTGATAATTAACTGCATTTTCTGGATGAAAACAGATTTTAAAGAGTGCTTGGATTTTCTTGTGAAGGATAACGATGTGTAATTGATTCCTAAATATAGAATTAAATAAATATAGGTAGGGATTTCAGGTGCACAAGCTACTTAAATTGGAATATGAGCAATGGAAGAAATCAAGTCACAGCTTGTCCTGACTTGTTGAACTTCAATGACTGATCCCATTCAATGGAGACCACAATAAATTACGAGACCTTAAGATTGATAAGATATATCACACCATCCAAAAGCATCAGAGAATCATCCAAAGCATGCAGGTTAATCTTTAAACTGCAAAAAGTAAGCCACTCACTTTCTGCTGGGATGCATCTCGCATGGAATATTCATAGGCTTTACGCTATGAGTTTGTCCCGAAGAAGGCCAACTAGAATCAATTAGCAGCCGAAACATTGTGAAAGATATTTTACAAGCTCTTGGAAAAGCTTTACACTCCCAACTTAGCTGTTTAATAATTCAATAATAATGCAAAATAATGGATAGCAATCTGATATATTTAATTAATTTCATTGCTAGGTATTTAGTGTCTGTTTTGTGGCTTCTTGTTGTCATTGTAATATGGTTTGCAGTATTGTATGGTGTTAAAAATAGTAGATGAACAGAACAGGCAGGAATCTGGCTATAATTCACAGGTCTGAGTGGAGCATTCGGTGTTAATGATTTATGTTATCATTCTATTAAATGTGAATAAGTGGTTTGATGAACTTGATGTGTTGAGTAGAGGAAAGTAGTGCGGTAGGTTCACCGTACGTGGAAGGTGCCTGAAAATAGCTGTCTTTTTTAAAGCATTTACAAGTTTCTGTTTTTTTTATGAGGTGGCTGCATCATCAATAAGTATAGATTGAATTTTGGGGTAAAGTATTTCTGTGTCTTGCGTTTGATCTCAAATCCTAAAGTTTAGAAAGCTATACTGTATTTCACATATTTTGGAATGATATAAACCTTTATGCAGCAACACCTCAGACCAGGGTAATTAATAAAGACTGTGGCCCATACTTATGAAGCCTTTGGTTTGTCCTCCTGTTAGGCAAGGTGACACAAGGGCAGCACAAGGGCTTCAGTAATATTTGAACAGCCACGCAAGACCTGATCTGCGTGGCCTTGCGTGGCTTTGTGAAAACATGTAACGCAAAGCGGCTGCTTGTGCTGCGTTGCATGACATTTCAAGCTGGGAGGCATTCCATGGTTGCATGTGGGCATTCCCACGCATCCACCCATGGATTTTGGTGCATTCTAGATTTATGAAGACTCATAAATCCGGGTATTCATCAAACTGGAACGCCTTCCTGAGTGAGGCATAACGAGGAGAAATGTCTTTATTTCTCCTCGTTGTTTCCTCTTTTTATGTGTGAGGCGTTCTGCAGCACACATAGAAAGAGGAAAAGCCTCAGAGGATTGTTTTTCTGCAGGAAGGTGTCCTTTCCTGCACAAAAACAATGCTGCCTGCAATGCAGGCACCCTAGCAGCATAGTGCTAGGGTGAATGTGTTTGTTGTGAGGCAGCACATTTTGTGTCAGCACAAGGAGAGGACAGGAATGTGTCATATAATGTTAAATATCGCGCCTTTCATGCAGTGCAGAGGAGCGCAGCGCAGCAACTTTGGTTATTGGCCTGCATTGCATAAAAGTTTATTAAATGTGCCCCAACATCTTTTATAGTACATTACATAAGTGTATGTTACAAACAAATGAACTTTCTAAATTGAAAGGGAATAAAATATAAAGTGCACTGGGCAAGAAATGCTGAAACAGATGTTGAATATTTTACGCATGTAATACATAAAATAGAGGAAGAAAGGCGATGCTGTCGATTCCCCCTTCTAAAGAGCCTCTGGTATAGATCAATGTGTCTGAATTGAGAGCTCGTAGGAGACATTCAATTGATGGCATTGAAAATGCTGGTCGATTTTCCAATAATCCACCAATCAGATGTTGTGCTGGCGGCAGAATCGAACTGTTCTTCACATGTTATCGTCGCCAGGATGCCCCTCCCCTCCAGGAATGCCCACTTGGAAGGAGGAGAGGGAACCCTTTCTGTATGCCTGTGGGCATGTGTCCTAGGCAGAAAGGAATGGCCACTGCCTGTGCAGATGTGTCCTATGCAGAAAGGAATGGCCACTGTATGTGCAGATGTGTCCTATGTACAGCTGGGAACTGCCTGTACAGATGTGTCCTCTGTAGAAAGGAACGACCACTGCCTGTGCAGATGTGTCCTCTGTAGAAAGGAACAGTCACTGCCTGTGCAGATGTGTCCTCTGTATAAAGGAACGGCCACTGCCTGTGCAGATGTGTCCTCTGTAGAAATGGGACATGCCTATGTAGATGTGTCCTCTGTACAAAGGAACGACCACTGCCTGTGCAGATGTGTCCTCTGTAGAAAGGAACAGTCACTGCCTGTGCAGATGTGTCCTCTGTATAGAGGAACGGCCACTGCCTGTGCAGATATGTCCTCTGTAGAATGGAGCAATTCCTGTGCAGATGTGTGCTATGTAGAAATGAACAGCCACTGCCTGTGCACATGTGTCTTCTGCAGAAAGGAATGGCCACTGCCTGTGCAGATGTGTGATTTGTAGAAAGGAACGGTCACTGCCTGTGCAGATGTGTCCTCTGTAGAAAGAACCAATGCCTGTGCAGATGTGTCCTCTGCAGAAAGGAACGGTCACTGCCTGTGCAGATGTGTCCTCTGCAGAAAGGAACGGCCACTGACTGTGCAGATGTGTCCTCTGCAGAAAGGAGCGGCCACTCACTGTGCAGATGTGTGCTCTGCAAAAAGTGGCACTGCCTGTACAGATGTGTCCCCTGCAGAAAGGGGCACTGTCTGTGCAGATGTGTTCTCTACAGGAGGGTGCGCTGCCTGTGCAGACATGTTCTCTGGAGAAAGAGGCACGGCCTGTGCAGATATGTCCTCTGTAGAAAGAGGCACTGTTTGTGCAAATGTGTCCTCTGGAGAAAGGGGCACTGCCTGTACAGATGTGTCCACCGCAGAAAGGGTCACAGCCTGTGCAGATGTTTCCTCTGCAGATAGAGGCACTGCCTGTGTAGATGTGTCCTATTTAGAAAGGGCCATTGCCTGTGCAGATGTGTCCTCTGCAAAAAGGGACAGTGCTTGTGCAGATGTGTCCCCTGCAGAAAGGAAGGGCCACTGACTGTGCAGATGTGTCCTCTGCAAAAAGGGACAGTGCTTGTGCAGATGTGTCCCCTGCAGAAAGGAGAACTGCCTGGGCAGATGTGTCCTCTGCAGAAAGGGGCACTGTCTGTGCAGATGTGTTCTCTACGGGAGGGTGCACTGCCTGTGCAGACATGTTCTCTGGAGAAAGAGGCGCTGCTTGTGCAGATATGTCCTCTGTAGAAAGGGACACTGCTTGTGCAGATGTGTCCTCTGCAAGAAAGGGCCACTGCCTGTACAGATGTGTACTCTGGAGAAAGGGGCATTGTCAAAGTAGATGTGTCCTCTGCGGAAATAGGCATTGCCTGTGCAGATGTGTCCTCTGCAGAAAGGGACACTGCCTGTGTAGACAAGTCCACTGCAGAAGGGGACACAGCCGGTGCAGATGTGTCCTCTGCAGATAGGGGCACTGCCTGTGTAGATGTTTCCTATTTAGAAAGCGGCACTGCCTGTGCAGATGTGTCCTCTGCAGAAAGGGGCACTGCCTGTACAGATGTGTCCACCGCAGAAAGGCACACAGCCTGTGCAGATGTGTCCTCTGCAGATAGGGGCACTGCCTGAGTAGGTGTGTCCTATTTAGAAAGGTCCATTGCCTGTGCAGATGTTTCCTCTGCAGAAAGGAAGGGCCACTGACTGTGCAGATGTGTCCTCTGCAAAAAGGGACAGTGCTTGTGCAGATGTGTCCCCTGCAGAAAGGGGAACTGCCAGGGCAGATGTGTCCTCTGCAGAAAGGGGCACTGTCTGTGCAGATGTGTTCTCTACGGGAGGTTGCACTGCCTGTGCAGACATGTTCTCTGGAGAAAGAGGCGCTGCTTGTGCAGATATGCTCTCTGTAGAAAGGGACACTGCTTGTGCAGATGTGTCCTCTGCAAGAAAGGGGAACTGCCTGTACAGATGTGTACTCTGGAGAAAGGGGCATTGTCAAAGCAGATGTGTCCTCTGCGGAAAAGGGCATTGCCTGTGTAGACGTGTCCACTGCAGAAAGGGACACAGCCGGTGCAGATGTGTCCTCGGCAGATAGGGGCACTGCCTGTGTAGATGTTTCCTATTTTAGAAAGCGGAACTGCCTGTGCAGATGTGTCCTCTGCAGAAAGGGGCACTGTCTGTGCAGATGTGTTCTCTACAGGAGGATGTACTGCTTGTACAGACATGTTCTCTGCAGAAATAGGCACAGCCTGTGCAGATATATCCTCTGTAGAAAGGGGCACTGCTTGTGCAAATATGTCTTCTGGAGAAAGGGGCACTGCCTGTACAGATGTGTCCACTGCAGAAAGGGACACAGCCTGTGCAGATGTGTCCTCTGCAGATAGGGGCACTGCCTGTGTAGATATTTCCTATTTAGAAAGGGGCATTGCCTGTGCAGATGTTTCCTCTATAGAAAGGGCCACTGCCTGTGCAGACCTGTCCTATCTAGAAAAGAGCACTGCCTGTGTAGATGTGTCCTATGTAGAAAGAGGCACTGACTGTGCAGATGTGGCCTCTGGAGAAAGGGGCACTGTCTGTGCAGATGTGTCCTCTGCAGTAAGGGCCGCTGTCTGTGCAGACCTGTCCTATGTAGAAAGGAGCACTGCCTGTGCAGATGTGTCCGATGTAGAAAGAGGCACTGACTGTGCAGATGAGGCCTCTGGAGAAAGGGGCACTGTCTGTGCAGATGTGTCCTCTGCAGAAAGGGCCGCTGCCTGTGCAGACCTGTCCTATATAGAAAGGAGCACTGCCTGTGCAGATGTGTCCTATGTAGAAAGAGGCACTGACTGTGCAGATGTAGCCTCTGGAGAAAGGGGCACTGTCTGTGCAGATGTGTCCTCTGCAGAAAGGGCCGCTGCCTGTGCAGACCTGTCCTATGTAGAAAGGGGCACTGCCTGTGCAGATGTGTCCTATGTAGAAAGAGGCACTGGCTGTGCACATGTGGCCTCTGGAGAAAGGGGCACTGCCTATACAGATGTGTCCTCTGCAGGAAGCGGCTGGAGGATGGGCTCCCTTCTTAACCCAAATATTGGCTAATTGTAACTGCATCATTTAGACTCTGTCTCCATGCATTCCTGTTCACACAGTCATTGGGGGTATCAGTGCTGTAGGTTGCTTTCGTTCACTCAACCACTCACTCCCTGCTGCACATGAGCAGAGCTGTTCATAAGAAGTGCAACGTCACACAAGGTTTGCCTGGTGCACACCAGCATGCGAATGGTATTGCAACATTTACATAACGCTTATTACCCCTATGTAGGGCACTAAGGCACTTGCCTACATGGGTAGCATGCTACACTGTGTAGGGTGTGTGGTTGGAAGTATGTTGTCTTTAGTTTTGAGCCTAAGTTGGTAGTTTTTCCATATCATGCATGATGACCACCGAGGAGCCGTTCACGGGCTATGGGCGTTGCGCTCAGCAGTGTGATGGATGAAGAAGTGTGGGATGCCGGCACGCCGTTTAAGGGTTTCAGCACTTTGACCGGCTCTGCAGGTCCCTCTAAGGTACTTCTTATGATCATAGTCCACTTACCTTATTACCACACGAGGTTGCCTGCACTGAGATACGTTATTAAAGATTATGGTCCTGAGCAGGCATAAGTTAGAGGATGTCATGGATCAGAGATCTGCTGGGATGGACGTTGTTAGTAGCATCACATAGCTAGTTGTCATTGTGAGACATTTCGCAGTGGTCATAGCATCAGTGACGGCTGGCACTGATCGGGAGTGGCGGGCGGCGGCAGGTGCGAGGGGGTGAAAAAACTAAACTAAAATAACAACGTAACTTATCGCTGCCGCGTCTCTCCTCTGCATCAGGACTCCGCTGTACCAGGAAGCACCCAGGCTCCCATGACCAATCAAAATGCTGCAATGCTTCATTGTCATTGGTCTAAGCGCCGTGGATGGGTGCTCAGCCAGTAAATGGGGGCCTGGGCATGTTCTCCATGTAGGCTGTAATGCAGCCTGTATGGAGAACATGTTAAGTGCGCATGACTGTTTGACGTGTCCCAGAGGGCCGGCCGTACAGTCATTGGGCACTTGGAGTGGGCAAACCACTCCTCACCTGCCCTACGAGCAGAGCAGCCCGCCCGCCCGCCCGCCGGCACGGAACCATACAAGGATAACAAGTTTGTTATTATCATTTGCTATCATCATTTTATGTATCCTTTATTTACACTGCTTAAAAACAGTGGGGCGATGCTCCTCCGCCTTAGCGGAGGAGCCGCCACAGCATAGTATGCTGCTTGTCGAGACCTGCAGTGCTGGATTAACTTAAGGTCCTTCATTATCCAGCGGCATGTGGAAGATCTTTTCAGTTATTCCGTGCCTGCTCAGTTGGTGACGGGTGGTTTGCTGCTGCGGACTGGTTCACTGCTGGGTGATGACTCTGAGCAGCTTTGTCTTATGTGAGAGTTTCAAGTAAGCCTGGGCGGTAAACTCTGCTCCGTTTGCAGAGTTTGTGGAGTTTTTCGCCCTCTGCAGAGCTCGCAGAGTTCCAAAAGTTGGCAAGCGCGAATGCGGAAAACCCAGCGCTAGACCATTGCCCAGCGAGATTTCTCAAAGCAGGTGGTCGCGGAGGTCAATACCGCTCGCGTTGAGAAACCTTCCATTCGCATTGAAGAAGCTGCCACTCGAGTTGCGCTTCTACTCGAGCGGCAGAAAGAAGCAGCACCCTCTTGCACTGTGCGAGATGCCATTTGCACTGATTTTACAGCGAACGGCACGAGGTAACCCACTCCGACGCTCGCGGAACTCCACGTAGCTTTGCAGAGTTTTCGGAACTCCTCGAACTCCACCCAGGCTTAGTGTCAAGCAGTATAAGGGAATAATTATCATGCGGCCTTCGTGAACAACAATTAATTACCAGACAACTGATCATTAAGTAGGGGTATGAGAAGCTTCCACAATTTGCTTTAGTGTAATTATGTGAAACTACGCAAAATGTATCCTGCACTCAAAGAATTGTCAAATGGTCCATTCAAGTAAAAATTCAACTCTAAAAATCTAATCAAGTTCCATAAGAATATGTTCGGATTTGTAGTTTTGCACTCAAACATTTCCTGAGCAGTCCTCTTGGCAAAAAAAAGTCTTGAAATGCTGCTCATGTTCTAAAACTACCCAAATGGCATATCCTGTCTTAAAATTTCTCCCCGAACTTTAGTGATGTTGCGTAATGGTGTGATCTTAGTCATTTTATGCAAATTCTTTTACGTGAATGTAAAAGAATCACGGCAGTTACATCGGCATCTTTAATATGTTGCCAGGCCTAGTATTATGGTATGGTATTAGTGTGGGTCAGGAGGGTTATATAGTCACTGTATTTACATAGCGCTTACTACCCCGATGAGGTGTTGAAGCGCTTCACAGTGGGCAGCGGCTGATCCAGAACCCAAGGCCAGGGGTGGTTTTTTCCAGCTGTTAGAGTCGTTTATTGCCATTAGATGGTTCTCTTAAAGAAACCTTTCCATTCATTTACTCCAATCGCGAAGTGATGGCTGAAACTGCTGGGAGGTAAGTGCGATCTTTACTGGAATGTGAATTTATGCAAATGGTTGGCGGTATTACGATGGTGCTGTCAGGAGACGGGGTATTGTTAGGTTGCAGTGGTATGGCTTTTAAATGAGAGGTTGTGATCTTTGAAATGAGGTGTGGGCAATTTGCAGAAATACAATAATAGGGCTTAATGGCAAACGTGCATGTGCCTTAAAGCAGGCTGTGCTCAGAGAGAGGAGCCAGGCCGAGGATGGAAATGAAGCCGCGAGCAATTCGCAAGAAAAAGGAGTCGACAATCAGAAGATTTAAGTCAAGGTCAGTTTTTCATGCAGGAGTTTTACGAATAATGTAGAGGCCTTTTTGAGATCGCATAGACTCTGAGGATGCAAAGCTGTAGAAAGAAACATTTGCATGTGAGATAGCGCTATATTATGTACGTCTGATAAGCACTAGAATCAGGTGAACAGTGTGTCCGCAGCTTCTCTGCTGTGAGAGGACTGCTAAAGCGGGGACAGCTGACCAGCTTAGGTGTTGGAAGTGTAAAGTGATGGCTGGACACGTATCTAGGGACATATCAAGCAGTTTATAATGTGCTCAAGTTTAAACTTGAATAGTGCCAGTGATTGATGTACCCAAGTGGTGCCAGCTTCACACAAGCCCAGTCTGCTGCACAAATACACTGATCTTTGTACACAAACATTGGTTGAGATTCTGGCCTCTACAGAGTGAATGACACTCAGCCTGACCAATGGCAGAAGAGAGATGACCCAAAGGTCCACTCAGTATCTATATGGATATATATTTATATACATGGGTGTGTGTATTATTTAATGATTTATAATGACAAGGTCCTGGCAGACAGACACCTAAGCTTGTCCGGCCTTCTCAAGAGATTCTAGCAAGAATTGTTTCAGTACAAATCTTCTACCGCCGGTGTTTGTCAGCGACAGTTGCCAACATCAAGGCCTTCCCTGCAAAGCTGGTCTGTGACTTTTCATTCAACTACATACCTATCCATAGGCTTTATTACAGAGTAATAGCAATCCACCTACAAATGCCTCTCAACCGTAACATGCTTTTCACAGTCAATATATTTCCGGCCTACTGCCTTTACCGTAACTTTTTATTAAAATTAATCAGGCCAGTAACCTTTATTATTGGCGTGTCACCATAATCAGCTCAGACCTACTGTGTTGCTCATAAGCCTTCCGATCTGGTGACCATCAGGTAAAAAGTACAAATAAGTTTAAAACTACAGTTGTCAAAACAATGACAAGTCCTTGGAATAGAAGCCCTTGATGGCGGCCATCATGCTACCCTCATCAGTGTCGACAATAATGGTCCATTCTTAAAAGTCTATTGCTTTTAGCACATGCTTTTCACAATAGGTAGGTCAGGTCTAATACCTGTGTCTTAACGTATCATAATAAACACATCAAACCTATGGAATGTGCATGACTTTGTTAAATGGTAGCGGCAGTTGCAGTCGATAACCTTTCAAGTATTGCCCGGCGGTAGTCGCCTCTTATACCATTTGAAAATTAACCAACAAAGAGGCAGGCGCCGGAGACTGGAAGGCAGGAAACAAAGTTTTATTCTCTCCGGAGGAGAACACATCAGATCAGACCCACAGGGAATCTTCTCGAGATGCTCTACCCACATCTCTGAGGCCTGGCCTCTTATACACAGGTTTATTGCTTTATTACAGGTTTATCATACATGGCACATTCTTGAGATCGCTTTGATACATGAAAGAACATCCTCAGAATCCCCGGCTCAGATCCGCTCCCACACATAGCTACAGTAGAAGTCCCCACCCCACCCACAGTAGGAGATGGCTATCACACAGCTGGACATTCCGCCAATTCCCGGGGGTGTGTGCGACTGGTCGGGTCTCAGGGGGTGGGGGGCCTTGATCTTCTGTAATCCCTTTGATGTGGGGTGTTTCCCTTACAGTAGGGGCAATAAACTGCATCCGCAGGGCTAGGTGATGGCCTGGGATCGGTTCGAACAATCGGGCACAGAGGAAGGGGGTTATCAAAAGGATGTATGACCATGTATGGGATGAAGAGGTGTTGGTCAGGCGCGGGATGTGGTTCCATAGCAGGGTCGCGCAGAAGGAGAGAGTTTATGACCCATGTACGAGAGAGCGGGGGTGGTCAGCACGCGGGGGGATGTTCGCAGTGCCAGAGCGACGCGCTGGCGATCGGCAATGAGGTCATGGTGCCTAAAATGGCCGTCGCGCGTTTTCTGCATGTGGCGCTTGAGGAGAGACAAGATGGTGCAGATAATGTTTAGTTACGAACTAAATTTCCACAGTCCTCCCTTTTAACATATCTCGCCAGCTTGTTTAGTTCGGATCTATCCCCATAATACCACGAACTTTTACCTCGTATAGAGCTTTCATATGTTCTGCTTCAAAGTTCAGAGTCTTAGGGCAGATGCAGTTCGTGAAAAGTGAACATAGAGGTGGCAAGCATTGAATCCCCAAGCAGCATCCACACAGTACCACAATCGGTATTAGGATAAACGTAAACAACCTCCACACCCAACTTTTAATAGTGTCCCAAAACCAACTCCCAAGCGACCATCCTTCTTGCTCCTGATGAACCTCTGCGGAAAGTCTGTGGAGGTGTTCAATCGCCTTGTAGACTGAAGGTGAGTTATCCGGTATGTAGTAGGCCTGGGCAAAAATTTCGTTCCGTTCGCGGAAATTGCGATAATTTGACATTTTTGCGTTCCGCGGAGAGCGCGAAAATGTCAAAAATTCCGGTTTCCGCAGCTTGGCGATAATTTGTTTCTTGCTCGCGCTGTAAAATAATACATTCTCGCGCGCGCGCGATCGCCTTACCTGAATCCCTGCGTTCGCCGACAAGTTTTCTTGATCCGGTCGCGTTCTCCATGAGATGTTGTATTGTTTTTAGCCATTTGCGCTGTCTCGCGACAGTTCGCGCCCGCAGTGACGTCATGCGTCGCGCGATCACGTCTTTCTTCTCGCGATCATGCACCGCGAGAACAACTCAAAACAAGATGGCCGCGCCCGCAAGCAACCACATGGGTAAGTTGGCGACCCGCAACCATGCAGAAAATCTCGCGAACATGCCGGAAAAAAACTTCCGCATCTTCGCGATATTTCTGCTTGTTTGCGATAATTTTAAACATTTTCGCGATAATTTGCGAAGGTTAATTCCGCAAATTCCGCCCACCCCTAGTATGTAGGTACAACAGCTGGACCCAATGATGCGGCATGCTCCTCCACGATCAGCCAGAACCACGTCTAGAACGAGGCGGTTCTGAAGAGCTACCAGGCGGACGGCCTGAAGCTCAGCGGTGTTGTTGGTGAGGATGCCGGCTGTAATGTTCATTGTGGTTTCGACTGCCTGGGTTAGGTGCCGGATGGCACGGCTGTTTGCCATTGGACCCCACAGTGGAACAAGTCCCTTTACTGCATCCATGAACTGTGCTCCAGTGGAGTCGGCTTGTACAATGTCCTTTGCACGTTTCTGTCGGTGATGGTTTGCTGGAGCCACATATGTTGGAGGAAGGACAAAGGCGATGTAGCAGGTGCCTCCCCAACCTTTCGGAAGCCAGGTGTAGGCCTTAGTACCACAGACGAAGTACATATTTGGAGAGGTAACAAAGGAGGGTGGGTCAACTGAGTTCAATGTTCGGGTGATGAGACAGGAACTGTGGCCTACCGGCTGTGTTCCTAGGCCTTCGAGGCACACCAGACCTGTGATGTTGACGACGGATAGGGCCACTGTTAGGGTGGCGGCCGTTCGTTTCCGGAGGTAAGAGAAGGTGGGTCTGGCTGGGTTGTTGAACACCTGCATTTCAACTCGCTCTTTGGCAGGGATGTCCATATGGAAAGAGGTGGTTGATCTCAGAGGACAAAAGGGGGCAGAGGTTTTCCCAGTTTGGTTCAGCCAGAACCCATGGTAGAAGTGCGACACAGTTTTGCCGGAAGTGGCATCGTCCTTGAAACTTTCTTGCAGGAGGATTAGCCAAGCGAGGCAGGAGCCATGGACAGAGAAGGACGAAGGGATGAAAGGGATGGAATGTCCAGTGGCATGTGGTAGCAATCCACAGATCCAGCAGTTAGTGGCATTGGCGGCAAGGTTGTGTTGGTGGAGCAGTTGCACGAAAGAGTTATTCCAGAACTCCTTACGTCTTTCTCGGAGTTGGGGTGAAAGTGAAATCAGATGGTGTTCTTTCATGGTGGTGGGTTGGGCAGTGGTCAGCAATGTCTTATGAGCGGGTGCGTTTTCTTCCAGGATCCAGAAAGTGACCATGAGAAGGAGGCAAAGGAGAAGGGTAACAAAAAGTGCAATGGTCTTTGAGCTGTGCATTTTGTCAGTCTTTGGATTTTTGTAGTGGATATTCGGACGTCCGGTTGCTTCCATCATCTTCATGTCGGGTGCTTCCATCACCTTCAAGGGACTCGGTAGTGGGCAGAACCACAGACTTTGTTTAGTTTCTCTCCTGGAGGCCTTTGAGGTGACTAGGCAACCGCTCTGAGATCTCAACTTAGTTCGTGGTCTGCTTAGCCGAAGTTCCCTCCTTGCGTCGTAGGTTATACCCTTCTTTGGATGGCACAGATGGATCGGGATATTCAGTTAATTCAAGTGTCTCTGTATTCGCCAGCAACTCAGGGATGGTCGGTCCTTGTCCAGAAGTTCCTCTTGGGCGGTGATGTTGTCGGTGGTCGTCAGGGTCGATGATACCTTCTTGCAGTGGTGTGCATGCAGCCAATTACGTTTCCCCTCCACTCGAAGAGCTGTTCGGGTGGTGATCAGGACTTGCAGGGGGCCCGTCCACCGGGGCTCCAGACTCTTGGTGCGCTGGAAGTTACGCACTAAGACGAAGTCACCGGGTTGGATGTCGTGTCCGGAGCCCCTGGAAGCGTCGGGAATGGCGTGCAGCACCTGCTGATGGATAACAGACAACGTTTTAGTTAGGTTATACAAATAGTCAGACATGAGGACGTCCGGGACGTCGTGAATGGGTGATGGTTTTGGTGCAGCCCAAAGGTTCATGGGTCGCCCGAAGACGACCTCGGAGGGGGTTAAGTGGTATTTGGTAGGAGTGGAACGCATTGATAGCAATGCTAGTGGGAGAGCGTCTGGCCATCTTAGCCCTGTGGTGGCGACTATTTTTGCTATCTTAAGCTTCAATGTGGCATTATGTCGCTCAACCAGGCCTGCAGATTGGGGATGGAAGACCGCATGAAACTTCTGTTTTACACCCAACCCTTTTAAGATGAGTTGGATAACTTCAGCTACGAAGTGGGGGCCGTTGTCGCTCCACAAAATTCGACAAAGGCCGTAACAGGGGAAGAATTCTTTCAGTAGTACTTTTGCGGTAGTCATAGCGGTGTTGTCATGGGTTGGGTAGGCTTCTACCCATTTGCTGAAGGCGCACACAACGACAAGCACGTACTTCAGGGTTTGGCACCTTTCTAACTGAATGTAGTCCATCTGTAGGACCTCAAAGGGGTGACTAGGAACCCCAAACCCTCCCCGGGGCACAGCAGTTCCTTTACCAGGGTTGTGTTGGAGGCATATCAGACATTGTTGGACTAGGCGTTTAGCTGAGTCTGGGATTTTGTCGTTCTGCCAGACTTTGGAGATGAGTTCAATCATGGGGGCAGACCCTATGTGTGCGGGGGAGTGTGTCATGGTCAGCATGGGAATCAGGTATGAGTCAGGTAGCAACCATTTGTTTGTGCCTCTAGTTCGCCAGCAGCCTTCATCATCTTTCAATCCCACCCGTGCCCATTCAGTTAATTCGTGTGGTGAGCTGGCCAATTGTATGTCTCTAATGGTTTCCCTAGCATCCTTCCATTTTTCAGTTTGTGACCTGGTCACGTACATGTGTGTTGTTGACCTATTCTCGGCTGTGGTTCGGGCAGTGATGTCAGCCAGCGCATTTCCCTGTCCTATAAGGTCCGTTACCTTTTTGTGTGCCTGGCATTTGATCACAGCTAGCCGTGTGGGGAGGAGGACTGCTTCGGTCAGAGCGGAGACTAGATCTCCATGTAGGATGGGTGTGCCATGGGAAGTCAGGAATCCCCTCTCCTTCCATAGGAGCCCAAAGTGGTGAACCACCCCGAAGGCGTACTGGCTGTCGGTGTAAATGTTTGCGGTTGTCCCCGCTGCTAGGATGCATGCTCATGTGAGAGCAATCAGTTCAGCCGCCTGTGCGGATCGCTGTGTGATGCGGGCTGTCTCAACAACTGTCCGGGCCATGGTGACTGCATAGGCGGCTGAGGTGGTGCCGTCGGGGAGCTTGATGCATGAGCCATCTACCCACAGCTCTCCGTCAGGATCTAGGAAGGCAGTATCTCGGAGGTCAACCCTACTCTTGGTCTGTTCGTCGGTGAGGGTCACACAGTCATGTATAGGGGACGCATTGGGGTCATTGTCAGGGAGAGGTAGCAGAGTGGCTGGGTTCAGAGTGGTGCATCGTTTCAACGTGATGTGGGGTGCAAGCAGAGTCAGTTCATAACCAGTCAGTCGTGCGCTAGTCAGGTGTTGAGTCTTAGTCTGGTTCAGGAGAGTGTCAACTGCATGGGGTACTAGCACGGTGAGGGGGTTTGAAAGCACGATCCCCTCACTTTGTCGGATAGAGACAGCAGCGGCGGCTACCGCTCGAAGGCAGGCGGGCAAAGCTATGGCTACAGGGTCAAGAGTGGCAGAGAAGTAGGCACAAGGGCGTTGCTTGGGACCTATGGACTGGGTTAGAACAGACAACGCGCATCCCTCCCTTTCGTGGATGAAGAGGGAGAAAGGTTTAGTGTAGTCTGGGGTTCCTAGGACTGGTGCTGAGCAAACGGCATCTCGTAATTCTTTGAAGGAGGATTGGCATTCGGGTGTGCAGGGGAGGGGTAAGGGGACATCTTTAGCCAGCAGGGAAAGCAGAGGTTTTACAATAAGACTGAAGTTTGGCAACCACTGTCGACAGAAGGAGGTGAGGCCTACCAGAGACCGCACTTGCTTCTGAGTTTTGGGAACAGGGGTTTCTAGGATGGTCTGAATTCGGTCAGGTGTAAGCTTCCTCCCATCTTTGAATAGGAGGTGGCCTAGGCATGTCACTTGGGGTTGGCAGAATTGCAACTTCTTCCTGGAGACCCTGTGACCGTTCTCCGCAAGGAAGTGGAGGAGGTGGATGGTGGCTGTGACTGCGAGCGGAGTGGTGTCAGCCGCCAAAAGAATATCATCGACATAGTGTATTAACACCACTCCGTCCGGTAGTTGAACTGCATCTAGTTGCCTCTTGAGGGCTTGGCTATAAATGCTGGGACTCTCAGTGTAGCCTTGGGGTGCCCTACAGAATCTGTACGAACGGGCTTTTAAGGTGAAGCCGAACAGGTAGCGGCTGTCTGGGTGGATGGGGATGGAAAAGAATGCGTTCTTGAGATCAATAACGGTAAAAGTAGTGGCAGTGGACGGAATCAGGGTGAGGATGGTGGTGATATCTGAGACTACGGGGTACTGAGGTATGACTACTTTGTTAACCTCTCGTAAGTCGACAATGAAGCGGTATGCTTTCTCATCTCCCTCGCCTTGCTTCTTAACAATGGGTAGGATAGGGCTGTTGCAAACATTACTAACTACTTCTCCTACCACTCCTGCATCGACTAGGGACTGGATGATTTCCACCAACGCCTTCTCGCCTTCGGGCGATATCCGATACTGTGGAAGCTTTGGGAGCACTGCGTCCGGTCGGACAGTTATGTGTACAGGGTCGATCACCATGCGTCCTACGTCTGAGTCGGTTTTAGCCCATAGATGTGTGGGTAACGTGTCAAGTAGGGACAGGTCAGCATCGGTTATGGAGAACATACGTCGTGCGAGACAAGGCCTGAACAGATCTGGGTTATCGTGCAGTATGACTCGAACTCCGTCTGGGGAAAATCTGATGGTAGCCCGGAAATGTTTTAGTAAATCAAGACCCATAATTGCGTCGGGGGTGTTGGAGGAGAGCAGAAATGTCGTGTCAGTGGTGTTATTTTCCAAGTCAAAGGAGATTGGTGCGGACAAGGGATTAGTGGAGGGCGTTCCATCAAAGCCTATTGAGGTTACATGTGAGCCAGACAAGGGTGCCCTTGGGATCAGCCGTTTAGATAGCGCACTACGTGTCGCCCCAGTATCTACCAAAAATGGAGACTTTGTGCCCAGGACCTTAGCAGTGACGTAAGGACCTTGCTGGTCAACACGGAGTTCGACTGGATCCCTCCCTTGCCCCTGGCGGTCCTATGCAAAGTCATGGGTGTTTTCGTAGTCGAACTGCTGGCACTGGTTCTGTCGGGTGCGGTCGAAGGTGTTTGGTCTGTCTGACCTGTCGTTGGTGGTGTCGTTCGTGTACCCTCGTCCCTGTCCTCTATTTCTGGGGCTGTTTGCTGTCTCTTGTGTCCCTATTCTTGTTCATATCCAGTAGGACCGGGCACTGGGATTTCCAGTGTCCGAACCTTTTACAGAACGCACACTGATTCTCGTCTAAGTCCCTGCGTCCAGCGTAGGGTGTGGGTGCATGGTCTCTAGGGGGTAGTTTTCTAGGAGCAGTCGGTTGGTAGTTTCCCTTGGGAGGTTCCCTTCCTATGGTCACCCCTTGCAACTGTGCGATCATTACTCTTTCCTTCAGCTCCTTTTTCTTTCTTTCGGACGCCCTATCGTTCTCATTCTTTTGGTGTTCGTAGTACTGGGCCATCTGGAGGATAGCCGCGGGTTTGGAGGCTGCCCAACTACTCTCGCTGGTCTGTAACTTCTGGGGGACTTCCTGTGACAGACCCTTCACATAATTCTGGACAAAGAGGTGATGTCCGGTTGCAGTGGTCATGTCCTGGCCACTATAATCGGAAAACACTGTCTCGAATCGAGAGAAGTATTCGGATACATCCTCCTGGTGTTTCTGGCGGCAAGCCGTCACTATCGACCAGTCTACTTTTCTTTCTGGGATTAGGGTCTTTAATTTCTGAACAATCTTGTCTGGGAGTTCCAATATGGCTTTTAGAGGTTTCTGTCCAGGTTCTCGCTGCTTGTCTATGGTATCGAGTTGCACCCAGGTATATCCGAACGGTTCAGCGTGGTCGACTTTCCGGATTTGCTTCCACACATCAGCCGGCAGACATAACCCGAAGAACAAATCGATAACCGCCAAGGTCATTATAGTTGAACCTAAGGCCGTACCTAGTTCTGTGTAAAAGGCAGTCGGGTTCTTTCTTAAGTCGGGTAGGGTTTTTCTAAAGGTCAGGATGTCTTGTCGGTCCCATGGCTGATAGACCCAGTTATATACAACCCTTCCCTTCGCATCTTGGTGGTTGATGTCATCGTGTGTTCCCTGACCTCGTGGGGGGACCCAGTAAGGAGCGGCTTCCTTGATGGGCATCATGGTATCAGCCTTTCCTGCCTGGGGTTCAGTCGCTATGGGGGTTTCTGTCTTGGTCGTCAGTCTGTGTTCTTTAAGATGTCGGAAGACTTCGAGTGTACGTGTGAAGAGGTCCGTCACATCGCCCTCTCCCCCTTCTCCAATATCAACCTTTCTATACAAGGTTGCTAAGCCTTCGGGACCTCTATCCTGGTACCTATCCTCATAGGCATTCAGAGCGTGATAACAAAGTCGTACGACAAGGTGTCGTCTGTGGTTGTCGGCATATGAGTTGTCCATATCTGTCACATATTCCTCACTTTCCTTCAGTTCTACTAGTGTTCTCACTACCTTATCGATTCCGTCTCGTTCACCCTTTGTTAGCCGATTCATTTTGGCGGAATCTTTCTTTCTCGTCTCGGGGTCATCTAACGTTATTGCTAACGTCGTGTTCAGTACAAGAGGCTCGGCCGGCGCGGAGGCCGTGAGGACCGAGGCCCTGGTACTGTTTTCGCTTGCATTCGGGGGTTGTGGGTGCTGCACTATAGGTTGGGAGGGAGCGTATGGAGGGGGCATGTAGATGATTGGAGGACCTAATAGCAATTCATCGTTCGCCCGTTGCTTGGAAGGCAACTCAGGGTAGAGCGTAGAGGGGGTCCTAACAGGGCATTGGCCTGACGTTTCAGATTCTTGTTTTTGTTTAGCTTCCTTTCTCTCCTTTATTTCTTCCTCTAACTTTCTAGCGACAAGGTGGGCTGTCTTTCATAGTTCTTTTTCTGCCTTTACTTCTTCTCTCTTCTTCCGTTGCGTTGTTTCTTTGCGCCACATGCCGAAACTGTCGAGCATAGTGGGTGTCGTTTTATTGCTACGTAGAGCTATTTCTAGCGTTTCTATTTTATGGTCATCAAAGGATCCCATCAGTGGCCACTGACTTTCGGAGTCCTTCTTTGTATATTTATGCCATAGTTTGCTATAAGCTACAGCGACTAGTCCATATTTAGTAAACATGTCCTTATTAGGGGTGCCTTCCAGTGGAGCCGGATGGTTCATCTCCAATAAGCGGTCCGGGCAGAACCAACTACCAATCAGTGGGGAGAAGATAGGCATGACGGGTTACAACGGGGACAAAAGTCTGCACTACCTATCTTTTCACTGCTTGCAAAGACTAGACAGAATATCTCTATTCCACGTTATTTGTAAGCAGAGAATACCTCCAAAGAACCAATATAGAACAACCAGTGTTCGGACAATCAATCAATCAATGGTGAGAAAGAGATAGGCACGACGGGTTACAACGGGGGACAAAAGTCCGCGTTACCTACCCTTCACTATCTGCAAAGACTAGACAGAATATTTCTATTCTACGTTATTTGCAAACAGAGAATATCTCAAAAAGCACTATTCGTCAAAAACAATCAATGTTCGGACAATCAATCAGTGGGGAGAATAATAGGCACGACAGATTACAAAGGGGGACAAAAGTCCGCGTTACCTACCCTTCACTATCTGCAACGGGAGAGAGAATATCCCCGTTTGTAGACAGCGAATATCTCAAAAAGAACAATCAAATAAGCAATACTAGTATTTTCAATCAATCAATCAATCGTTTCGCAGTTTGTCGTGTTATACGACCTTACCCGGACCGCATGGACAGTTTCTCGTCTTCCGCCTCCAGCGCCCGATCGTCCTCTACTCTCCGTATTTGCCACGGCACTCCTGATGGTTCCCAGTCAGGACCGTAGATCACTCGAGAGAGGTCTGCTCGGAACCAGTGAAGTTCGGATGATCGGCTGCCAGACGAGGGTCTATCATACAGGAGCTCTCCCGATCGCTGCAGTCGTTCACTCTGTCGTCGGGACCTCTCCCACTGGATCCACGTTTCGCTGATGGGCCCCACGCTTGGGACGCCAATTGTTAAATGGTAGCGGCAGTTGCAGTCGATAACCTTTCAAGTATTGCCCGGCGGTAATCGCCTCTTATACCATTCGAAAATTAACCAACAAAGAGGCAGGCGCCGGAGACTGGAAGGCAGGAAACAAAGTTTTATTCTCTCCGGAGGAGAACACATCAGATCAGACCCACAGGGAATCTTCTCGAGATGCTCTACCCACATCTCTGAGGCCTGGCCTCTTATACACAGGTTTATTGCTTTATTACAGGTTTATCATACATGGCACATTCTTGAGATCGCTTTGATACATGAAAGAACATCCTCAGAATCCCCGGCTCAGATCCGCTCCCACACATAGCTACAGTAGAAGTCCCCGCCCCACCCACAGTAGGAGATGGCTATCACATAGCTGGACATTCCGCCAATTCCCGGGGGTGTGTGCGACTGGTCGGGTCTCAGGGGGTGGGGGGCCTTGATCTTCTGTAATCCCTTTGATGTGGGGTGTTTCCCTTACAGTAGGGGCAATAAACTGCATCCGCAGGGCTAGGTGATGGCCTGGGATCGGTTCGAACAATCGGGCACAGAGGGAGGGGGTTATCAAAAGGATGTATGACCATGTATGGGATGAAAAGAGGTGTTGGTCAGGCGCGGGATGTGGTTCCATAGCAGGGTCGCGCAGAAGGAGAGAGTTTATGACCCATGTACGAGAGAGCGGGGGTGGTCAGCACGCGGGGGGATGTTCGCAGTGCCAGAGGGACGCGCTGGCGATCGGCAATGAGGTCATGGTGCCTAAAATGGCCGTCGCGCGTTTTCTGCATGTGGCGCTTGAGGAGAGACAAGATGGTGCAGATAATGTTTAGTTACGAACTAAATTTCCACAACTTGTCCCGATCAACTGGTAGGCATGTCCTCTTTACGGGTGGCTGTCCACCTTAACCAGAACAGGGCACGTAAACTGGCATGTACTCTTTACCGCTGGCAGTCCACCGTAACCAGAACAGGGCACATAAACTGGCATGTACTTTTTACCGCTGGCTGTCCACCGTAACCAGAACAGGCCTATAACAGGGCACGTAAACTGGCATGTACTCTTTACCGCTGGCAGTCCACCGTAACCAGAACAGGGCACATAAACTGGCATGTACTTTTTACCGCTGGCTGTCCACCGTAACCAGAACAGGCCTATAACAGGGCACGTAAACTGGCATGTACTCTTTACCGCTGGCTGTCCACCTTAACCAGAACAGGCCTATAACAGGGCACCTAAACTAGCATGTCCTCTTTACCGCTGGCTTTCCACCTTAACCAGAACAGGCCTATAATAGGGCACATAAACTGGCATGTACTGTTTACCGGTGGCTGCCTACCTTAACCAGAACAGGCCTATAACGGGGTACATAAACTGGAATGTGATCTTTACCGCTGGCTGTCCACCTTAACCAGAACAGGGCACATAAACTGGCATGTCCTCTTTACCGCTGGCCGTCCACCTTAACCAGAACAGGCCTATACCAGGGCACATAAACTGGCATGTACTCTTTACCGCTGGCTGTACACCTGAACCAGAACAGGCCTATAACGGGGCACATAAACTGGCATGTCCTCTTTACCGCTGGCTGTCCACCGTAGCCAGAACAGGCCTATAATAGGGCACATAAACTGGCATGTACTGTTTACCGGTGGCTGCCCACCTTAACCAGAACAGGCCTATAACAGGGCACGTAAACTGGCAGCCATGGTTTACACAATTACAAATATACAGAAAACGACAGTTTGCAAAACAATACACAACCCTTCTCTAAAGGGCGCAACAAGGCTTATCATAGTGAAAATGCCATCTGAAATGACAACACAGTGCGTGGCGGGGGAGTGAGTTATAGATACTTTAGGGCACGGGTTACACTTTCTATAACTGGTACATTTCAGTGGTTTTGTTTTTTGAAAATGGTATGTTTCAACTGACAAACTGATATTTCACCTAAATATAACATTGCTTTAACCTTTGTTTTTTAGTATATATACAAGCATAAAATATAAAGACGGCATTCGGGCACTAGAATATTATCTCAACAATAGGCCGGGATGCTTGACACAACACACAAAAATGCTCTTACACATGACTTTATTTTGTCTGGAAAACAATTTATTTTCATTTCAAAACCAGAAATAGCACCAAATGCGAGGGTCGCCATGGCGGCCAGCTTCTCCCCCAGCAGTGCACTTGGGCTGGTGGGAGGAGGTGGCCCTCAAAGGCGAGGGTCGCCATGGCGGCCAGCTTCTCCCCCAGCTGTGCACGTGGGCTGGTGGGAGGAGGTGGCCCTCAAAGGCGATCACCAACCAGTCACGACAGATCATGTCCTGGTCTGGCTCAGACATATAGATGATCTCTTGTGGTGTGGAGAGGAAACGAGGACAGTGCCTTGCAACTTGTGACCTCACTAAATGAGAACGAAATGAATCTGAAATTTAGGGCAACAGTTAGCAGTAATTCAGTGGATTTCCTGATGTAAGTTAGCATTATTGACAATAAACTAGTGACATCACTACACCGCAAGCCAGATTCCTAGGAAGAGGCTATTCTTCCAGCACAACAGGTATAGCTATAAGAAAATCTAACAAATTGAGCAGAACTGAACTCCTATTCGGTAAAACTATTCTACTAGAGGAGGATAAAAGTATAAGGGTTGACCAGAATGTTGATCCTATCAGAATCATTTTAACCTACTGCAAACAAGAAAAACAGCTAAGAAGCATTTTTAAACGCAACGGGCCCCTAATATAAGATGACCCAGTAATAGGACATCTATTACCAAAGACTCCGTCCATTTCCTACAGAAAAACCAAGTCTACGGGAGATGCTCTGGTTAAAGAGCAGCCCGGAAGTGGAAGAAGGGGACATGGCTAAGTGCCAGAAAGGGCTTTTTTAAGTGCTCCAGCTGCAAGGCGCGCAAACATGGGGCGAACAGAACTACATACATTGTGTGGTGAGACAAAGAAAATAAGTAAACATCTTACATGCAAAACAGAGTTTGCTATATACATTCCACAATGCCTTGCGGTTTGCAGGATGTGAGCAGTACAAAGCGACCAGCCCACAAGCGAATACTGCAGCACATTAGAGATATTACAAATGTAGACCCCACACACCCCGTAGCACGGTACTTCAATGAAGTGCATAAAAATAACTTCAAAGTTTTGAAATATTTTTTAATAGACTCAGTTCCTACACCCAGAAGAGGAGGGAATTGAGTGCTACAACTCAGAATATTAGAGACCAGGTATATTTTAGACCTCAATACCGAACCCAGGAGGTCTAAATGCCACTGAAGATGGGGTCTTGATGGTACAATGTGGCTCTGCCCCATGGATGGGGTCTATATTGTGCAGTATGGTTGTACCCCAAGGGTGGGTTCTTGATGATATGGAGTGGTTTTTCCCCAACGACGGGGTATTGGTCTAAGTGTAGTTATTCTCCAGGGGACTTGGTCTAAGCTGTTGCAGTCAGGAAATTGAGTCTTGATGGTACAGCGTGGTTGTGTCCCAAGGATGGGGTTTTTGTGGAACTTTATAGTTGTACCCCAAGGATGGGGTCATGATGGCCCAGTATGGTTGTATCTCAGGGATGGGGTCTAGATGATGCAGTATGGTTGTACCCCACAGATGGTGTCTTGGAGGTACAGCGTGGTTGTACCCCAGGGATGGGGTCTAGTTAACACAGCGTGGTTGTACCCCAAGGATATGGTCTTGTTGATACAGCGTGGCTGTACCCCAGTGTTGGGGTCTTGGAGGTACAGTGTGGTTGTAACCCAGGGATGCGGTTTAGTTGACACAGCGTGGTTGTACCCCAGGGAAGGGGGCTAGTTGACACAGCGTGGTTGTACTCCAGGGATGGGGTCTTGTTGACACAGTGTGGTTGTACCCCAGGGATGGGGTCTTGTTGATACAACGTGGCTGTACGCCAGGGATGGGGTATTGTTGACACAGCGTGGCTGTACCCCTGGGATGGGGTATTGTTGACACAGCGTGGTTGTACTCCAGGGATGTGTGTCTTGTTGATACAGCGTGGCTGTTCCCCAGTGATGGGGTCTTGGAGGTACAGTGTGGTTGTACTCCAGGGATGGGGTCTTGTTGACACAGCGTGGTTGTACCCCAGGGATGGGGTCTTGTTGATACAGCGTGGTTGTATCCCAGGGATAGGGTCTTGTTGACACAGCGTGGTTGTACTCCAGGGATGGGGTCTTGTTGATACAGCGTGGTTGT
The DNA here is from genome assembly GCF_964204655.1 of Triturus cristatus. NCBI lineage: Eukaryota > Metazoa > Chordata > Amphibia > Caudata > Salamandridae > Triturus > Triturus cristatus. The sequence continues at coordinate 18,949,231 of NC_140594.1, read as the reverse complement.
ACTCCAGGGATGGGGTCTTGTTGATACAGCGTGGTTGTACCCCAGGGATGGGGTCTTGTTGACACAGCGTGGTTGTACCCCAGGGATGGGGTCTTGTTGACACAGCGTGGTTGTACTCCAGGGATGGGGTCTTGTTGACACAGCGTGGTTGTACTCCAGGGATGGGGTCTTGTTGATACAGCGTGGTTGTACTCCAGGGATGGGGTCTAGTTGACACAGTGTGGTTGTACTCCAGGGATGGGGTCTTGTTGACACAGTGTGGTTGTACCCCTGGGATGGGGTCTTGTTGATACAGCGTGGTTGTACCCCAGTGATGGGGTCTTGGAGGTACAGTGTGGTTGTACTCCAGGGATGGGGTCTTGTTGACACAGTGTGGTTGTACCCCAGGGATGGGGTCTAGTTGACACAGTGTGGTTGTACTCCAGGGATGGGGTCTTGTTGACACAGTGTGGTTGTACCCCTGGGATGGGGTCTTGTTGATACAGCGTGGTTGTACCCCAGTGATGGGGTCTTGGAGGTACAGTGTGGTTGCACCCCAGGGATGGGGTCTAGTTGACACAGCATGGTTGTACTCCATGGATGGGGTCTAGTTGATACAGCGTGGTTGTACTCTAGGGATGTGGTCTTGTTGACACAGCGTGGTTGCACCCCAGGGATGGGGTCTTGTTGATACAGCGTGGTTGTACCCCAGGGATGGGGTCTTGTTGACACAGCGTGGTTGTACCCCAGGGATGGGGTCTTGTTGATAAAGAGCGGTTGTACTCCAGGGATGGGGTCTTGTTGATACAGCGTGGTTGTATCCCAGGGATAGGGTCTTGTTGACACAGCGTGGCTGTACCCCAGTGATGAGGTCTTGTTGATACAGAGTGGTTGTACCCCAGGGATGGGGTCTTGTTGATACAGAGTGGTTGTACCCCAGGGATGGGGTCTTGTTGATACAGCATGGCTGTACCCCAGTGATGGAGTCTTGTTGATACAGAGTGGTTGTACCCCAGGGATGGGGTCTTGTTGATACAGAGTGGTTGTACCCCAGTGATGAGGTCTTGTTGATACAGAGTGGTTGTACCCCAGGGATGGGGTCTTGTTGATACAGCATGGCTGTACCCCAGTGATGGATTCTTGTTGATACAGAGTGGTTGTACCCAGGGATGGGGTCTTGTTGATACAGAGTGGTTGTACCCCAGGGATGGGGTCTCTGCCCAGCAACGGGGTGCCTATGAGGTTGTGATGAAGCAGAGAGGTTCGGGGGTGTTCTGTCGAGTGGGTATCACTCGGGGTGGCTTGATCCCTTCCAGAGTCACCCCGCCACTTCATCCAAGCACTCAACCTGGGTGGAGGCCTGTAAAGAGTGCCCAGTAATCTCAAGAACCGGCTGCTTGTATCCTGGCTGCTGGCTTGGCACACCTCCAGCCGAGCTGAACCCAGATCCTGACATTCATGAGAAGAGCAAATGCTGAGATGTATTCCAACCTGATTTGACCCAAATCTCTCCACATTGTAAACGACCTGTTTGACAGTAAATTGCTGCTGCATTTCCTGAAACTGGAAACATAAGCACACTAGCCTGGCAGGCTGCAGCTCCTGCGCACTGAGACCAGCAGGGCTGCGGGTCCTGCACACAGAGATTGGCAGGCAACAGCTCCTGCACCCTGAGATCGGCAGGGCTTCAGCTCCTGCACCCTGAGATTGTCAGGGCTTCAGCTCCTGCACACCGACATCAACAGGGCTGTGGCTTCTGTACACTGACATCAGCAGGGCTGCAGCTCCTGCGCCCTGAGATCGGCAGGGCTTCAGCTTCTGCACACTGACATCGGCAGGGATTCAGCTCCTGCACACTGACATCGGCAGGACTGCAGCTCCTGCACACTGACATCGGCAGGGCTGCAGCTCCTGCACACTGACATCGGCAGGGCTGCAGCTTCTGCACACTGGAATCGGCAGGGCTGCATTTCCTGCACACTGACATCGGCAGGGCTTCAACTCCTGCACACTGACATTGGCAGAGCTGAAGCTTCTGCTCACTGACATCAACAGGTCTGCAGCTTCTGCACACTGGAATCGGCAGGGCTTCAACTCCTGCACACTGACAGCGACAGGGCTGCAGCTACTGCACACTGACATCAACAGGGCTGCAGCTTCTGCACACTGGAATCGGCAGGGCTGCAGCTCCTGCACACTGACATCGGCAGGGCTGCATTTCCTGCACACTGACATCGGCAGGGCTTCAACTCCTGCACACTGACAGCGACAGGGCTGCAGCTACTGCACACTGAGATCGGCAGGGCTGCAGCTACTGCACACTGAGATCGGCAGGGCTCCAGCTTCTGCACACTGACATCAACAGGGCTGCAGCTTCTGCACACTGGAATCGGCAGGGCTGCATTTCCTGCACACTGACATCGGCAGGGCTTCAACTCCTGCACACTGACATTGGCAGAGCTGAAGCTTCTGCTCACTGACATCAACAGGTCTGCAGCTTCTGCACACTGGAATCGGCAGGGCTGCAGCTCCTGCACACTGACATCGGCAGGGCTGCATTTCCTGCACACTGACATCGGCAGGGCTTCAACTCCTGCACACTGACATCGGCAGGGCTTCAGCTCCTGCACACTGACATCGGCAGGGATTCAGCTTCTGCACACTGACGTCAGGAGGGCTGCAGGTCCTGCACACTGACACCAGCAGGGCTGCAGCTCCTGCACATTGACATCACAAGGCTGCAGCTTCGGCACACCTAGACCAGCAGCCTGCAGCTCCTGCACACTGCATCAACAGGGCTGCAGCTTCTGCACACTGACATAGGCAGCCTGCAGCTTCTGCACACTGAGATTAGCAGGCTGCAGCTCTTGTGCACTGGCCATGGCAGGGTTGCGGCTCTTGGGCACTGGCCATGGCAGAGTTGCAGCTCCTGCGCACTGGCCTTGGCAGGGCTGCGGCTTCTGAGCACTGACCATGGCAGGGTTGCGGTTCCCGCTCACTGGCCATGGCAGGGTTGCGGCTCATACGCACTGGCCGTGGCAGGGTTGCGTCTGCCGCGCACTGGCCATGGCAGGGCGGCGGCTCCTGCGCACTGGCCTTGGCAGGGCTGCGGCTCTTGGGCATGGGCCATGGCAGAGTTGTAGCTCCTGAGCACTGACCATGACAGGGTTGCGGCTTCTGGGCACCAACCATGGCAGGGTTGCGGTTCCCGCTCACTGGCCATGGCAGGGTTGCGGCTCATACGCACTGGCCGTGGCAGGGTTGCGTCTGCCGCGCACTGGCCATGGCAGGGCGGCGGCTCCTGCGCACTGGCCTTGGCAGGGCTGCGGCTCTTGGGCATGGGCCAGGGCAGAGTTGTAGCTCCTGAGCACTGACCATGACAGGGTTGCGGCTTCTGGGCACCAACCATGGCAGGGTTGCGGTTCCCACGCACTGGCTATGGCAGGGTTGCGGCTCAGAGCACTGACCATGACAGGGTTGCGGCTTCTGGGCACCAACCATGGCAGGGTTGCGGTTCCCACGCACTGGCCATGGCAGGGTTGCGGCTCAGAGCACTGACCATGACAGGGTTGCGGCTCTTGGGCACTGGCAATGGCAGGCTTGCGGCTCCTACGCACTGGCCGTGGCAGGGTTGCGACTCCTGAGCACTGACCATGACAAGGTTGCGGCTCCTGAGCACTGACCATGGCAGGGTTGCGTCCGCCGTACACTGGCCATGGCAGGGCGGCGGCTCCTACGCACTGGCCGTGGCAGGGTTGCAGCTCCTGCGCACTGGCTGTGGCAGGGCTGCGGCTCCTGGGCACTGGCCGTGGCAGGGCTGTGACTCCCATGCACTGGCCGCTGCAGGGCTGCGGCTCTTGCGCACTGGCCATGGCAGGGCTGTGCAGATTGCGGCTCCTGTGCACTGGCCATGGCAGGGCTGCGCAGGTTGCGGCTCCTGCACACTGGCCATGGCAGGGCTGTGGTTCCCGCGCACTGGCCATGGCAGGGCTGAAGTTCCCACGCACTGGCCATGGCAGGGCTGCGGCTCTTGTGCACTGGCCATGGCAGGGCTGTGGCTCCCGCACACTGGCCATAGCAGGGCTGTGGTTCCCGTGCACTGGCCATGGCAGGGCTGCGGCTCTTGCGCACTGGCCATGGCAGGGCTGCGGCTTATGTGCACTGTCCATGGCAGGGTTGCGTCCGCCGTGCACTGGCCATGGCAGGGTTGCGGCTCCTGCACACTGGCCATGGCAGGGCTGTGGCTCTTGCGCACTGGGCCATGGCAGGGCTGCGGCTCCTGCACACTGGCCATGGCAGGGCTGTGGCTCTTGCGCACTGGCCATGGCAGGGCTGCGGTTCCCACGCACCGGCCATGGCAGGGCTGTGGTTCCCACGCACGGCCATGGCAGGGCTGTGGTTCCCACGCACCAGCCATGGCAGGGTTGCAGCTCTTGTACATGTAGTCAGCACCTTATGTCCAGTGGCCTTGGCAGTCTGCTCTTGGGGAGATTGCAAGGGATGCTTGCTTCAGGCTGCACTTGCATGTGAGAATATTGCGCTTCCTGGATTAACACACCTGGCTAGGGATGCGTGACTGCAATCAATCAATCAATCAATCAATCGATCAGGACATTTGTAAAGCGCACTACTTGCCCGTGAGTGTGTCAAGGCGCTAGGAGGGGGGAGTGCTGCTACTGCTCGAATAGCCAGGTCTTGAGGAGTCTCCTGAAGGTCAGCAGGTCCTGGGTCTGCCGTAGGGGGATGGGGAGGGTGTCGGGTTTGATTCTTTAAGCCTCTTCCATTCCTCCCATACTGGAGGAGAGAGTGCCGATCAGTTAGTGATATTATGATTCTATATTTAAATGAAACAGCTGTTGTCAGCCCTCACCCTGAGCAGTTCTCACACAAGATGACAGCTTCATCCCTGCAGGACGCCCCCGGGGCTGAAGAACTGGCGGAAGTGGTCACCTTGAAATAACCTAGCCACAGAGGTGTGCTGCCACTTAAGAGATACAAGTGTCCCTTCCGCCCCCGGAGCACACAGAGTGCACTGTGCACAGTGTCCTGCGGAGGCTGCCCTGACAGAAACAGAAATGGGGCCTCTCAGTAGCATATGTCAGAATAACAACGACCACGTTTGTTTCAATCCGGTTCCGAAGTCTCTCGATCATAAAGTGTCAAATCCACTCAAATACCAAAGTTGTTCTTAAATCCTGCAAGGCCCATGTGCACAATAAAATGCAGCTTTTGTCACAAATGTCCCTGACATTCCTTTGGGATGAGTGGGCACATTCTGTAGAATAGATGCTTCCAAAGGTCTGTTCTCAATACAGCAGTTGGCCTGGCCTGGGAGAGAACAGGACAGCCTTAAACAGAGCACAGGAGACACACCAGCAGACAGCTGAAACGCTGGAAGGAGCAGGGCACAAGAGACACACCAGCAGACAGCTGAAACTCTGGAAGGAGCAGGGCACAAGAGACACACCAGCAGACAGCTGAAACTCTGGAAGGAGCAGGGCACAAGAGACACACCAGCAGACAGCTGAAACGCTGGAAGGAGCAGTGCACAAGAGACACACCAGCAGACAGCTGAAACTCTGGAAGGAGCAGGGCACAAGAGACACACCAGCAGACAGCTGAAACTCTGGAAGGAGCAGGGCACAAGAGACACACCAGCAGACAGCTGAAACTCTGGAAGGAGCAGGGCACAAGAGACACACCAGCAGACAGCTGAAACGCTGGAAGGAGCAGTGCACAAGAGACACACCAGCAGACAGCTGAAACTCTGGAAGGAGCAGGGCACAATAGACACACCAGCAGACAGCTGAAACGCTGGAAGGAGCAGGGCACAAGAGGCACACCAGCAGACAGCTGAAACACTGGAAGGAGCAGTGCACAAGAGACACACCAGCAGACAGCTGAAACGCTGGAAGGAGCAGGGCACAAGAGACACACCAGCAGACAGCTGAAACGCTGGAAGGAGCAGGGCACAAGAGACACACCAGCAGACAGCTGAAACTCTGGAAGGAGCAGGGCACAAGAGACACACCAGCAGACAGCTGAAACTCTGGAAGGAGCAGGGCACAAGAGACACACCAGCAGACAGCTGAGACTCTGGAAGGAGCAGGGCACAAGAGACACGCCAGCAGACAGCTGAAACGCTGGAAGGAGCAGTGCACAAGAGACACACCAGCAGACAGCTGAAACGCTGGAAGGAGCAGGGCACAAGAGACACACCAGCAGACAGCTGAAACTCTGGAAGGAGCAGGGCACAAGAGACACACCAGCAGACAGCTGAAACGCTGGAAGGAGCAGGGCACAAGAGACACACCAGCAGACAGCTGAAACTCTGGAAGGAGCAGGGCACAAGAGACACACCAGCAGACAGCTGAAACTCTGGAAGGAGCAGGGCACAAGAGACACACCAGCAGACAGCTGAGACTCTGGAAGGAGCAGGGCACAAGAGACACGCCAGCAGACAGCTGAAACTCTGGAAGGAGCAGGGCACAAGAGACACACCAGCAGACAGCTGAAACGCTGGAAGGAGCAGGGCACAAGAGACATATCAGCAGACAGCTGAAACGCTGGAAGGAGCAGGGCACAAGAGACACGCCAGCAGACAGCTGAAACTCTGGAAGGAGCAGGGCACAAGAGACACACCAGCAGACAGCTGAAACTCTGGAAGGAGCAGGGCACAAGAGACACACCAGCAGACAGCTGAGACTCTGGAAGGAGCAGGGCACAAGAGACACGCCAGCAGACAGCTGAAACGCTGGAAGGAGCAGGGCACAAGAGACACACCAGCAGACAGCTGAAACTCTGGAAGGAGCAGGGCACAAGAGACACACCAGCAGACAGCTGAAACACTGGAAGGAGCAGGGCACAAGAGACACACCAGCAGACAGCTGAAACGCTGGAAGGAGCAGGGCACAAGAGACACACCAGCAGACAGCTGAAACTCTGGAAGGAGCAGGGCACAAGAGACACACCAGCAGACAGCTGAAACACTGGAAGGAGCAGTGCACAAGAGACACACCAGCAGACAGCTGAAACGCTGGAAGGAGCAGGGCACAAGAGACACACCAGCAGACAGCTGAAACTCTGGAAGGAGCAGGGCACAAGAGACACACCAGCAGACAGCTGAAACGCTGGAAGGAGCAGGGCACAAGAGACACACCAGCAGACAGCTGAAACTCTGGAAGGAGCAGGGCACAAGAGACACACCAGCAGACAGCTGAAACTCTGGAAGGAGCAGGGCACACGAGACACGCCAGCAGACAGATGAAACGCTGGAAGGAGCAGTGCACAAGAGACACACCAGCAGACAGCTGAAACGCTGGAAGGAGCAGTGCACAAGAGACACACCAGCAGACAGCTGAGACTCTGGAAGGAGCAGGGCACAAGAGACACACCAGCAGACAGCTGAAACTCTGGAAGGAGCAGTGCACAAGAGACACACCAGCAGACAGCTGAAACTCTGGAAGGAGCAGGGCACACGAGACACACCAGCAGACAGCTGAGACTCTGGAAGGAGCAGGGCACAAGAGACACACCAGCAGACAGCTGAAACTCTGGAAGGAGCAGGGCACACGAGACACGCCAGCAGACAGATGAAACGCTGGAAGGAGCAGGGCACACGAGACACACCAGCAGACAGCTGAAACTCTGGAAGGAGCAGGGCACACGAGACACACCAGCAGACAGCTGAGACTCTGGAAGGAGCAGGGCACAAGAGACACACCAGCAGACAGCTGAAACTCTGGAAGGAGCAGGGCACAAGAGACACACCAGCAGACAGCTGAAACGCTGGAAGGAGCAGGGCACAAGAGACACACCAGCAGACAGCTGAAACGCTGGAAGGAGCAGGGCACAAGAGACACACCAGCAGACAGCTGAAACGCTGGAAGGAGCAGGGCACAAGAGACACACCAGCAGACAGCTGAAACTCTGGAAGGAGCAGGGCACAAGAGACACACCAGCAGACAGCTGAAACGCTGGAAGGAGCAGGGCACAAGAGACACACCAGCAGACAGCTGAAACGCTGGAAGGAGCAGGGCACAAGAGACACACCAGCAGACAGCTGAAACTCTGGAAGGAGCAGTGCACAAGAGACACACCAGCAGACAGCTGAAACTCTGGAAGGAGCAGTGCACAAGAGACACACCAGCAGACAGCTGAAACTCTGGAAGGAGCAGGGCACAAAAGACACACCAGCAGACAGCTGAAACGCTGGAAGGAGCAGGGCACAAGAGACACACCAGCAGACAGCTGAAACTCTGGAAGGAGCAGTGCACAAGAGACACACCAGCAGACAGCTGAAACTCTGGAAGGAGCAGGGCACAAAAGACACACCAGCAGACAGCTGAAACTCTGGAAGGAGCAGGGCACAAGAGACACACCAGCAGACAGCTGAAACTCTGGAAGGAGCAGGGCACACGAGACACGCCAGCAGACAGATGAAACGCTGGAAGGAGCAGTGCACAAGAGACACACCAGCAGACAGCTGAAACTCTGGAAGGAGCAGGGCACAAGAGACACACCAGCAGACAGCTGAGACTTTGGAAGGAGCAGGGCACAAGAGACACACCAGCAGACAGCTGAAACGCTGGAAGAAGCGGTGCACAGGAGGCACACCAGCAGACAGCTGAAACGCTGGAAGGAGCAGTGCACAAGAGACACACCAGCAGACAGCTGAAACGCTGGAAGGAGCAGTGCACAAGAGACACACCAGCAGACAGCTGAAACGCTGGAAGGAGCAGTGCACAAGAGACACACCAGCAGACAGCTGAAACGCTGGAAGGAGCAGGGCACAAGAGACACACCAGCAGACAGCTGAAACTCTGGAAGGAGCAGGGCACAAGAGACACACCAGCAGACAGCTGAAACTCTGGAAGGAGCAGGGCACAAGAGACACACCAGCAGACAGCTGAAACTCTGGAAGGAGCAGTGCACAAGAGACACACCAGCAGACAGCTGAAACTCTGGAAGGAGCAGTGCACAAGAGACACACCAGCAGACAGCTGAAACTCTGGAAGGAGCAGGGCACAAAAGACACACCAGCAGACAGCTGAAACGCTGGAAGGAGCAGGGCACAAGAGACACACCAGCAGACAGCTGAAACTCTGGAAGGAGCAGTGCACAAGAGACACACCAGCAGACAGCTGAAACGCTGGAAGGAGCAGGGCACAAGAGACACACCAGCAGACAGCTGAAACGCTGGAAGGAGCAGTGCACAAGAGACACACCAGCAGACAGCTGAAACGCTGGAAGGAGCAGTGCACAAGAGACACACCAGCAGACAGCTGAAACGCTGGAAGGAGCAGGGCACAAGAGACACACCAGCAGACAGCTGAAACTCTGGAAGGAGCAGGGCACAAGAGACACACCAGCAGACAGCTGAAACTCTGGAAGGAGCAGGGCACAAGAGACACACCAGCAGACAGCTGAAACTCTGGAAGGAGCAGTGCACAAGAGACACACCAGCAGACAGCTGAAACTCTGGAAGGAGCAGTGCACAAGAGACACACCAGCAGACAGCTGAAACTCTGGAAGGAGCAGGGCACAAAAGACACACCAGCAGACAGCTGAAACGCTGGAAGGAGCAGGGCACAAGAGACACACCAGCAGACAGCTGAAACTCTGGAAGGAGCAGTGCACAAGAGACACACCAGCAGACAGCTGAAACTCTGGAAGGAGCAGGGCACAAAAGACACACCAGCAGACAGCTGAAACTCTGGAAGGAGCAGGGCACAAGAGACACACCAGCAGACAGCTGAAACTCTGGAAGGAGCAGGGCACACGAGACACGCCAGCAGACAGATGAAACGCTGGAAGGAGCAGTGCACAAGAGACACACCAGCAGACAGCTGAAACTCTGGAAGGAGCAGGGCACAAGAGACACACCAGCAGACAGCTGAGACTTTGGAAGGAGCAGGGCACAAGAGACACACCAGCAGACAGCTGAAACGCTGGAAGAAGCGGTGCACAGGAGGCACACCAGCAGACAGCTGAAACGCTGGAAGGAGCAGTGCACAAGAGACACACCAGCAGACAGCTGAAACGCTGGAAGGAGCAGTGCACAAGAGACACACCAGCAGACAGCTGAAACGCTGGAAGGAGCAGTGCACAAGAGACACACCAGCAGACAGCTGAAACGCTGGAAGGAGCAGGGCACAAGAGACACACCAGCAGACAGCTGAAACTCTGGAAGGAGCAGGGCACAAGAGACACACCAGCAGACAGCTGAAACTCTGGAAGGAGCAGGGCACAAGAGACACACCAGCAGACAGCTGAAACGCTGGAAGGAGCAGGGCACAAGAGACACACCAGCAGACAGCTGAAACTCTGGAAGGAGCAGGGCACAAGAGACACACCAGCAGACAGCTGAAACTCTGGAAGGAGCAGGGCACACGAGACACGCCAGCAGACAGATGAAACGCTGGAAGGAGCAGTGCACAAGAGACACACCAGCAGACAGCTGAAACTCTGGAAGGAGCAGGGCACAAGAGACACACCAGCAGACAGCTGAGACTCTGGAAGGAGCAGGGCACAAGAGACACACCAGCAGACAGCTGAAACGCTGGAAGAAGCGGTGCACAGGAGGCACACCAGCAGACAGCTGAAACGCTGGAAGGAGCAGTGCACAAGAGACACACCAGCAGACAGCTGAAACGCTGGAAGGAGCAGTGCACAAGAGACACACCAGCAGACAGCTGAAACGCTGGAAGGAGCAGTGCACAAGAGACACACCAGCAGACAGCTGAAACGCTGGAAGGAGCAGGGCACAAGAGACACACCAGCAGACAGCTGAAACTCTGGAAGGAGCAGGGCACAAGAGACACGCCAGCAGACAGATGAAACTCTGGAAGGAGCAGTGCACAAGAGACACACCAGCAGACAGCTGAAACTCTGGAAGGAGCAGGGCACAAGAGACACACCAGCAGACAGCTGAGACTCTGGAAGGAGCAGGGCACAAGAGACACACCAGCAGACAGCTGAAACGCTGGAAGAAGCGGTGCACAGGAGGCACACCAGCAGACAGCTGAAACTCTGGAAGGAGCAGGGCACAAGAGACACACCAGCAGACAGCTGAAACGCTGGAAGGAGCAGTGCACAAGAGACACACCAGCAGACAGCTGAAACGCTGGAAGGAGCAGTGCACAAGAGACACACCAGCAGACAGCTGAGACTCTGGAAGGAGCAGGGCACAAGAGACACACCAGCAGACAGCTGAAACGCTGGAAGGAGCAGTGCACAAGAGACACACCAGCAGACAGCTGAAACGCTGGAAGAAGCAGTGCACAAGAGACACACCAGCAGACAGCTGAAACGCTGGAAGGAGCAGTGCACAAGAGACACACCAGCAGACAGCTGAAACGCTGGAAGGAGCAGGGCACAAGAGACACACCAGCAGACAGCTGAAACTCTGGAAGGAGCAGGGCACAAGAGACACACCAGCAGACAGCTGAAACGCTGGAAGGAGCAGTGCACAAGAGACACACCAGCAGACAGCTGAAACTCTGGAAGGAGCAGGGCACAAGAGACACACCAGCAGACAGCTGAGACTCTGGAAGGAGCAGGGCACAAGAGACACACCAGCAGACAGCTGAAACGCTGGAAGAAGCGGTGCACAGGAGGCACACCAGCAGACAGCTGAAACGCTGGAAGGAGCAGTGCACAAGAGACACACCGGCAGACAGCTGAAAGCTGGAAGGAGCAGTGCACAAGAGACACACCAGCAGACAGCTGAAACGCTGGAAGAAGCGGTGCACAAGAGACACACCAGCAGACAGCTGAAACGCTGGAAGGAGCAGGGCACAAGAGACACACCAGCAGACAGCTGAAACTCTGGAAGGAGCAGTGCACAAGAGACACACCAGCAGACAGCTGAAACTCTGGAAGGAGCAGTGCACAAGAGACACACCAGCAGACAGCTGAAACGCTGGAAGGAGCAGGGCACAAGAGACACACCAGCAGACAGCTGAAACTCTGGAAGGAGCAGGGCACAAGAGACACTCCAGCAGACAGCTGAAACGCTGGAAGGAGCAGGGCACATGAGACACACCAGCAGACAGCTGAAACGCTGGAAGGAGCAGTGCACAAGAGACACACCAGCAGACAGCTGAAACGCTGGAAGGAGCAGGGCACAAGAGACACACCAGCAGACAGCTGAAACTCTGGAAGGAGCAGTGCACAAGAGACACACCAGCAGACAGCTGAAACTCTGGAAGGAGCAGTGCACAAGAGACACACCAGCAGACAGCTGAAACGCTGGAAGGAGCAGTGCACAAGAGACACACCAGCAGACAGCTGAAACGCTGGAAGGAGCAGGGCACAAGAGACACACCAGCAGACAGCTGAAACTCTGGAAGGAGCAGGGCACAAGAGACACACCAGCAGACAGCTGAAACGCTGGAAGGAGCAGGGCACAAGAGACACACCAGCAGTCAGCTGAAACTCTGGAAGGAGCAGGGCACAAGAGACACACCAGCAGACAGCTGAAACTCTGGAAGGAGCAGGGCACACGAGACACGCCAGCAGACAGATGAAACGCTGGAAGGAGCAGGGCACAAGAGACACACCAGCAGACAGCTGAAACTCTGGAAGGAGCAGGGCACAAGAGACACACCAGCAGACAGCTGAAACGCTGGAAGGAGCAGGGCACAAGAGACACACCAGCAGACAGCTGAAACGCTGGAAGGAGCAGGGCACAAGAGACACACCAGCAGACAGCTGAAACTCTGGAAGGAGCAGGGCACACGAGACACACCAGCAGACAGCTGAGACTCTGGAAGGAGCAGGGCACAAGAGACACACCAGCAGACAGCTGAAACTCTGGAAGGAGCAGGGCACAAGAGACACGCCAGCAGACAGCTGAAACGCTGGAAGGAGCAGGGCACAAGAGACACACCAGCAGACAGCTGAAACGCTGGAAGGAGCAGGGCACACGAGACACGCCAGCAGACAGCTGAAACTCTGGAAGGAGCAGGGCACAAGAGACACACCAGCAGACAGCTGAAACGCTGGAAGGAGCAGGGCACAAGAGACACACCAGCAGACAACTGAAACGCTGAAAGAAGCAGGGCACAAGAGACACACCAGCAGACAGCTGAAACGCTGGAAGGAGCAGGGCACAAGAGACACACCAGCAGACAACTGAAACGCTGAAAGAAGCAGGGCACAAGAGACACGCCAGCAGACAGCTGAAACGCTGGAAGGAGCAGGGCACAAGAGACACACCAGCAGACAGCTGAAACACTGGAAGGAGCATGGCACAAGTTAGTGCTTTCCTTGTGCAATGCCTTTGCATTTCTAAACTATTATTCCCACCGGGAAGAGGATGTGGTCTAACGGCTAGAGCTGTCGACCTTAAAGATGGGGAACTGAGTTTGAGTCTCAGCAGGGACGCTCAGCATCCTGCGATTCTGGGTAATCACTTACTCTCCCTGTGCCAACCAAAATGAATGTGCCCTCTGGAACGCAACTGGTGCCCATGGAAAGTGCTCGGATACCTTTGGGTCGAGTTCGTGCTGCATAAAACTCCAATAAAAAATGGTTTTTAATTCTGCTGCTTTTCCCAGCCCCAGGCTTAGTTTGACAACAGAATAAGGTTTCACAAGCATTTTGCTGTCCATTTTCACAAGTTTGAAGAGTTAGGGCACTGCGATGCATTACCTACACAAGGGAACTGTGGGTGGGCGCACTGCCTCAGCATAGACACCAACCTTTAGTAAGCCATGCCAAGCATGTGTTAAAGCTAACTCTAACATGCGCTCTAAAAAGCTGATCGCACAGGCGTTTGAATTAGTTAGCAGAGTAAATTCTCTCTTTAGACAAATGATATGTTCAGGCTTCAGATCGCTGCTGCTATGTCTCTGCCTGCCCACAGGTCAGGCATACAACCCACGAGTAATGCCTCAGGTGACAACACTCCATCACCAAAGGACAAGAGACACAGCCCACTAGCTCTGCTCGATTCTTCTACGATTGTCACTGGCCCTGTATTTAATACCTGAAGCACCCACTACATATACTGAAAAACTAGACATGCCAAGACCATGTGCATTCCAAGAGGTGAAGCAACCAAAGAGAAGAAATCCACCCATCGAGACATTTCTAAGTACGAGGACTGATAGCAGGCCAAGACCGCGTGCAATCCAAGAGGTGAAGCAACCAAAGAGAAGAAATCCACCCATCGAGACATTTCTAAGTACGAGGACTGATAGCAGGCCAAGACCGCGTGCATTCCAAGAGGTGAAGCAACCAAAGAGAAGAAATCCACCCATCGAGACATTTCTAAGTACGAGGACTGATAGCAGGCCAAGACCGCGTGCAATCCAAGAGGTGAAGCAACCAAAGAGAAGAAATCCACCCATAGAGACATTTCTAAGTACGAGGACTGATAGCAGGCCAAGACCGCGTGCATTCCAAGAGGTGAAGCAACCAAAGAGAAGAAATCCACCCATCGAGACATTTCTAAGTACGAGGACTGATAGCAGGCCAAGACCGCGTGCAATCCAAGAGGTGAAGCAACCAAAGAGAAGAAACCCACCCATCGAGACATTTCTAAGTAGGAGGACTGATAGCAGGCCAAGACCGCGTGCAATCCAAGAGGTGAAGCAACCAAAGAGAAGAAATCCACCCATCGAGACATTTCTAAGTACGAGGACTGATAGCAGGCCAAGACCGCGTGCATTCCAAGAGGTGAAGCAACCAACGAGAAGAAACCCACCCATCGAGACATTACTAAGTACGAGGACTGAAAGCAGGCCAAGACCGCGTGCAATCCAAGAGGTGAAGCAACCAAAGAGAAGAAATCCACCCATCGAGACATTTCTAAGTACGAGGACTGATAGCAGGCCAAGACCGCGTGCATTCCAAGAGGTGAAGCAACCAAAGAGAAGAAATCCACCCATCGAGACATTTCTAAGTACGAGGACTGATAGCAGGCCAAGACCGCGTGCATTCCAAGAGGTGATGCAACCAAAGAGAAGAAATCCACCCATCGAGACATTTCTAAGTACGAGGACTGATAGCAGGCCAAGACCGCGTGCATTCCAAGAGGTGATGCAACCAAAGAGAAGAAATCCACCCATCGAGACATTTCTAAGTACGAGGACTGATAGCAGGCCAAGACCGTGTGCAATCCAAGAGGTGAAGTTACCACAGAGAAGAAACCCACCTGTCGAGACATCTCTAAGTACGAGGACTGATAGCAGGCCAAGACCGCGTGCAATCCAAGAGGTGAAGCAACCAAAGAGAAGAAATCCACCCATCGAGACATTTCTAAGTACGAGGACTGATAGCAGGCGGGAAGACCCAAAATGAAGGGATCGCTTAGACTTGGCGGCAAACACGTAAGCAGCGTGGGCCGCTTCATGTTAGGCTCTGTGGGGAAAGCAGAACTCAATAGAACGGATCCTTCTGGAAACTGGCACCGAGTGCGGGCTACCAAGAGCTGCGGAGAACTTAGCAGATCCCCTTCATTTGATGGCAAGTGTGGACACGCAGGTCCCCAAGATAATCTGCAGCTCAATGGCGCACCCAGATGTTGGGGTGATCGAGGTGACATTAAACTCAAAGTCTATGAGGTAATGTGTCCCAAGAGGCAAGATTCAAAGCAACATTTCAAAATACCATCGATGAGAGAAGGACTTACAAAGAAAGGTCGTTCTAGAGTGGAATTTAGACAAACCATGAAGTTTATTGAAGAATTAAAGTGCAATACAGGATGTCGAAATGCAAATTCAACAGTAATCTCAGAACTGGACATTGGAGTCAATGCCCATGGAGGGTCTCAGTGACAGGAAATACAGAATTCAAGCAGCATCGGAAAGAACAGAGCCTCAAATGTGCAGCCCTCTCAGTGGAGAATCGAACACCCTTCGGAGCTGCGCTGGAAATGTCTCCTGGCTCACCCCCAAAATCTAGGGTTTTACACTCTTTCTTGCATGGAGATGATAAGGAACTGCGGAGTCAGCAGGGTACGGGCATTGCCTCAATAAATCACATGTTCACATTCTCAGACCTCAGGCAGCCCCATCACCTCAGCACCAGCCCACTACTATCACCGTGCCTCCTTCTGACGTCACATAATACCGTCCAGAAGTGTCAGAAAACTGCTTCCATAAACAACAAGAAACCAGTGTTACTGACTGTAGTACAGAGCACTGACGGGGGGAACCGTGAGAGACCGCAAGGGAGGTCTCTTCCAGCAGGTTGGACAGCTCTCCCAGAACAGCATCGCCCTCTCGCTGCACGTGTCAGGCAGAAACGTAAACAGAGACGTTACTCCGGAAGAGCTGTATTTGCACAGCGAATGCATGGAAGACTCCGCCTTTTCACATTAAATCTAGGACTAGCCTTTCATCCTTCAGACAAGTGTTTAACACCTGGCTGTTTAGTAAGCAGTAGGCTCTCTTTCAGCATGTCTGAGAGACAGCGCCAAGACGCCTTTGGGTATCCATGCGCTTTAGAAGGGTCTATAACGTAACATAACACCCCATACATATCATAACACAACATACATAACGTAACATAACGTAACATAACATCTATGTTAGTTAAAATGGCACGAGGCCTAGTTAAATGTAAGTCTTAAAACACATTACAACACATCTTAATGATTTCATTCGAATGGCAATAGCCCCATGCCAGTATGCCCATGTGGGTTCAGGTGCAGTTTCTTTGTTCTGCACACTATTGTTAATGCTATCAATGCACATTTCGAGTTTAAAGCACAAAAGCTCCCTCACAAGTCACGCTGCCATATTCTGAACCCCTTGAAGCTTGTATGTGTCTGACGAAGGAAGGCCAGCGTAGCAAGCATCGGCATGGGTCGTGGAGGCCTGGTGAGGCAGGAGCCAGGGTGGGGCAGTGGACATGCCATCCTTGTAATCTTGGCTTTAGGACAGCCACAGGGACAGTCTCAGTGCCTGGACCAGGCCTTAAACTCATCCAGCTGGCATCCAGCAACTGGTGCTCTTCAAGATGGTGAGACATATGGTGAGTCGGACCTTCTCACCAACTGTAGTGACTGTTGCAAGAGAAAGATGAGCCTGTAGTTGCCCTGCCCCATGGTCCAAGGTGGACGTCTTCAAAAGGGCTTTGGCGGCCCCATCCTTCCGTCTGCCAGCGACAGCGCCAGATGAAAACCGAGGCTAAAGATGAAGGTAAAAGCAGAAGTAACAAGGACAGATGAAAGATTGAGAGCACTGACTGCACATACATTATCTGGCCTCTTAGAGGTGATGAAGTTACAATGGGTAGTTTGGTGACCCTAAATTGAGACTTTTCTTTTGTAAGCCGTGCTCCTGAATGGATTTCAAGATAGAAGCCCAAAGGGTGTTCGTGTGCATAGGCAGTGCCACTTTTCCTCGTCTTTGCGGTTTTTGCTGCCCCTGGCCTCTTAATCTTTATTTGGAATTTGGTGTGTTCGTGGCAGCCTTAACAGCGTTTCCAGGGAGCCCTACCTGAGCAGAACCGGGGGAACGTGACTCCTCCCTGCCGCTTCCGCATCCGTCAATCCTTCTAGCGGCCGCAGTGTGCAAGGGGGATCAAAACTACACTCCCCAAGCTCCTTCGCGGCGGAAGCCCGCCAACGCTACCACCGCCAACGCCTGGGGGCGTATATCTTCACGGACTTCCCCGGCAGAGCGGGTGTTCGTGTGCATAGGCAGTGCCACTTTTCCTCGTCTTTGCGGTTTTTGCTGCCCCTGGCCTCTTAATCTTTATTTGGAATTTGGTGTGTTCGTGGCAGCCTTAACAGCGTTTCCAGGGAGCCCTACCTGAGCAGAACCGGGGGAACGTGACTCCTCCCTGCCGCCGCCGCATCCGTCAATCCTTCTAGCGGCCGCAGTGTGCAAGGGGGATCAAAACTACACTCCCCAAGCTCCTTCGCGGCGGAAGCCCGCCAACGCTACCACCGCCAACGCCTGGGGGCGTATATCTTCACGGACTTCCCCGGCAGAGCGGGTGTTCGTGTGCATAGGCAGTGCCACTTTTCCTCGTCTTTGCGGTTTTTGCTGCCCCTGGCCTCTTAATCTTTATTTGGAATTTGGTGTGTTCGTGGCAGCCTTAACAGCGTTTCCAGGGAGCCCTACCTGAGCAGAACCGGGGGAACGTGACTCCTCCCTGCCGCCGCCGCATCCGTCAATCCTTCTAGCGGCCGCAGTGTGCAAGGGGGATCATAACTACACTCCCCAAGCTCCTTCGCGGCGGAAGCCCGCCAACGCTACCACCGCCAACGCCTGGGGGCGTATATCTTCACGGACTTCCCCCGCGACGCGGGACGCGCGCGGGCGACGCCGGGTTAAGCCCGGGCAAAGGGCGGGCCGTCTGAGGCCGTCCGAGGACGATAGAGGACGGGACGGGCCACTTCTCTTCTGATTGTGGTTGAGTGAGTGTTTCATTGATTTCTAGACCGCTAGGCACCATTGTTGACTGAACTGGCCTACCTACAGCTGACACTGGTTCATCACGAACTACTATTATACTCTGTTATAGCTTTGTGGTAGCATGTCGAAATCAAAAAAGTCCGTAAATGCAAACACTATGGACAATTACTTGGTGCAGATTGTTAGTAAAATCAATAATGACAGGAGGGTTTCACTGGGGTTAAACTGTTCTCCAAATCCTTCTTTACTGACCCCCCTGTCTGATTCGCTGCTGGCTTCTCCTTCATTGGTTAATAGTAGCACTCCAATTGAAACAGAGGTCCTAGATAGCGATATTCTTGAGTTAAGCGGCCACCCAACTGTTAATTCTCAACCTACCCCTGATGTAGACTTGCATACGGTCACTGAATTAGTTGATCCTGATTCCCCCGCTCCTCCCCCTAGAACTAGGGAAATCAGAGCCTGTAGGAAAACCCAGGTTAGAAGCAATGGATCCCGCCCAGGGAAAAAAAAGGCAACCTCCGCACCAAAAAGTACGAGAAAGGCAGAGGCACCAGAGTCACAAGTTGCTAAAAATTCTGAGAATGAATTATCGAGGAAAATAGCAAATATGATTGA
Source organism: Triturus cristatus (assembly GCF_964204655.1). Lineage (NCBI taxonomy): Eukaryota > Metazoa > Chordata > Amphibia > Caudata > Salamandridae > Triturus > Triturus cristatus. The sequence continues at coordinate 18,930,257 of NC_140594.1, read as the reverse complement.
CACTAAAATTGAGAGTATCATTACTCCTCTGGTAGCCAGGATTGATAAATTAACGGCAGAGGTAGCCAGATTGAGTGCTTTACTAAATAGACCTGCAGAAGAAGCGACCAGAGTTATGTCCCCGGTACCAAGTCGTTTCACCTCGATTGCACTGCCTGTTAGAGGGGACGGAAGGGCTGCGCAAAAAGAGATAGTGAATCCCCCACCTCTGCAATCTAGAACTGATGAGAATCCCCAGAAGGCATTTAAACCAGCTCTCCCCATTGACCGGTTTGTCCCGCGCCTAGCGAATGATCAATTCCAATGTACTGTTGAGGCCCTTCCCACCACATTGGTTCTTGCCAATGTTCCTATTTTGTCACCTGACAAAATAGAAACCACTTCTTCTCTTATTAGTAAATCTTTACATTGGTTGATAAAAAATATGAGGATGTCCCCCTGGGGAGCGCGACAACTAGCTGGGGAAATTATCATGGCAAGAAGAGTCTCATGGCTAGGCCATGATCCTAAAAAGTACGCTGGGGACTGTGTGGTTCTCAACTTTTCTAACCCAGCTGTTCTCCCCAATGTCCTGCACAACATATTTCCCCCTCAACGGAGACATGGCGCTATCATTCCTCTAACACTAAAAATTTTTTATTGTGGGAGGAATTGGGAAGCTAATCGAGTGACAGTGAGGAAAAGGTGGACCCCAATGCCTAGTATAGGGGGTGGGAGTGACCCTGCCAGGATGTGGAACATCAGTATAGAAAATAGGTTTGGGGTCTTGTCAGATTTGAATGATTGCGATTGACTTGTTGGGAAGGTTAGACTCGAGGATAATGTATTGATATCGTACGATAGTTTATCTACTCCTATAGCCTCAGCCAGTTGCCAAGACAATATTGCAATAAGTAACCCCAGTACTACCCAGCCAAATGCATTGGAACTTTATAGATCAACATCACCCAACCATTTAGGATCTGGAGATATAGCATCAAAGGCATCAATAAATGAATTATTAGGTATCCCATGTAGTAATGTTGAACACGTGAATAGGATTGATAGTGAGTCCCAAAGTCCATCAACATTAAATGAGCTTCCTTGCCCCTTCGAACCTGAGTCACGCCTGTCCTTTTTATCCTGGAACCTTGCAGGAATTGGCAACAAGCTACATTGTACTGAATGGCACACTTTTGTCGACCAGTTCGACATAATTTTATTCCAAGAGTCGTGGTCCATGGACCCGGTTTATTGTCTGGGTTTCCTTAATTTCTACATACCTGCTACCAAAAAAACTAAAGGTCGTCCCTCAGGTGGCCTGATAATTTGGATCCGCCAATCCTTATGTTGCAAGATTAACCAACATAGTCTCCAATCTAATGACATTTTGTCATTAAATATCACCTGGCCTAACGACCAGGGAATGGTTATATCAAATATTTATGCTAGAGGGATGGTCGGAGGCACCTTATCCGACGTGACATCCGCCCTAGACCATCACCTTTCTGCATTACCATCGGAGAAGCTCATTGTAGTGGGTGGCGACTTTAACACGACGTTCGAGCCCCTTGGCCCTGAGGACCAGTTTCTCGCTGAAGAGGAGGACAGTAGGTGGGGCGTTCCCCAGCTGGATCTCCCCCCAGTCAAGAGATGGACCGCCGCGGCCATTCAACTTAAAGCACTCTGTTTAGAGAGAGGGCTCAGAGCTGCCAATGGACGTACCCGGTCAGACCGCCAGGGCGCTAGTACATTTGACAATGGCAGATCCACTAGTCGCATAGATTATTTTCTGGTGGATATAAGGATTTGGCCTAGACTGAATGATATGATTATAATCACACGAGAAGATAGTGATCATAACGCCCTGTGCTTGGAATTACAAACCCCCAATGGGCCCACAGAACCTAAACCTGATGGGGCAAAAATTAGCTTGGACATTGTTGTATCAAACAACATGAGGCATGTCAAATGGGGTAGATTCATAGAAAAGCCTGAGAAATTAGAAGATCTCAAAAAAGTGGTAATTGATGAAGTGGCTAAATTGAACGCCCAACCGACTGGTAATAACTTTCCTTTATCTATGGATGAGGTCCACACTACCTTTTTCTCAAATCTCCAAAAGTTTTTCACGAAACCCCCTGAGGGTGGGAAAGCTAATATGGGAAAACAACCTGTGGCGGGATGGTTCAATAAATCTTGTAGAGCAGCTCGCCAGAGTTTAAGCTTGGCCCTTAGATCAAGAAACATCGAAGATGTGAGATCTGCCAGAAAGCTATATAAACACGTACAGCTAGTGGCAAAGAAGGAATGGGACGAGGATCACTGGCAGGATTTGAAATCTGCTTGCCTAGCCAAGGATCAAAAGCAGTTTTGGGCAATAGTGAAGTGGGATAGAGGTGGGGTTGCGCCACCACCCCAAAATAACGTGGCAAAAAACCAGTGGGTTGACTTCTTCAAACCACAATATGCCTCAGTCTCGCCTGAAGGAGAGCACCCACTCCCCCCGGCTATTTATTTTCACACTCAGGTGTTCACGATCAAGGATGTTAATCTAGCACTAGACTGTATAACCAGGGGCCGCGCTCCCGGGATGGATGGGATACCCGCGGATGTATTTTTAACTGATAGATCATCCTGGTGTCAGTACTTTCAATGGCTAGCAAATTCTATAGCTATGGGTGCACCCGTTCCTCCCTCATGGAAAGGGGCTGAAATAATCCCAGTTTTTAAAAAAGGGGACAAATCACTACCCAGCAACTATAGACCCATCAGTCTTATTGATTCTGCCCAGAAACTGATAGGTCGATTAGTACAAAACAAATTACAAACCTGGATTGAAGAAAACAATATCTTGTCCCCATTCCAGGCTGGGTTTAGACCATGTACTAGTTCGGTTGACCAGGTATTTTATTTTTTAGCACTTTATTGGAGGAATGTGAAGCTAACTAATGGGACCCTTTATGCGGTTTTCATAGACTTAAAATCTGCATTTGATTTAGTGCCCCGCACCAAACTTTGGAGGGTTCTCGACGAAGCAGGGATAGCACCGGAACTACTAACGTTACTTGTCCGCTTGCATGAGAACAATTATGCACGAATTAGGTGGGGAACTCAGGGGGAGGTGACCGACACATTCCCTGTAGAGCGTGGTGTTCGGCAGGGATGTGTCTTGGCACCCACGTTGTTCTCCCTGTTTATAAACGGCATTGTAGAATATCTGAGCCGTTCACCCACAGACGCTCCTGTATTGGCTGGGTCTCGTGTGCCTGTTCTCATGTTCGCGGACGACACGCTGATAGTTTCACGGACACCTAGTGGCCTGCAGAAGGCGCTAAATGCATTTGGTGACTTTTGTCGAGAACGTGGACTTGAAATAAATACCTCTAAAACTAAGTTCATGTGTTTAAATCAGCGGCAAAACTTTAGAGGTGTTATTAAATTCAACGGCACCCCGCTGGAGCAAGTGGAGGCATTTACATATCTAGGGATTTCCCTCCAGAACAATATGAAATGGACAAACCATATTGATATGGCCGTCCTAAAATTTCATCAGTTAGCGGGAGCAATTGTTTCCAAATATAAATGATCCTTGACTAAACCCATTACTCCAGCCTTGGAAATTTATAACATGAAAGTTATTAGTGCTGTATTATATGGATCGGAATTATGGGGCTTTGGCAACCTGAATCAACTAAGATTAGCTGAAAACAAGTTTTTACGTTGTCTAACAGGAGTTCCCCGAAGTACCCCAATGATTCCATTAGCATATGATCTTGGCAGGAAAAGAGTTGAGGATCTGGCACGATTGCGCCCACTCCTTTATTGGCGACGGATCATGGTCACACCGGAACTTGCGCATTATGCCACCGCCCTAAAAGATATCATTAGGGCTGATCATTTCCACTCTATTACATGGCTCAAAGAAATCAGAGATTTGTTAATAAAGTTAGACATGGGGCATCTATGGAATGATCTAAATGGTTTAAATTTTCCATCTAAGTCTGCATTTAAAAAAATGTACTGGGACATGACTTTAGCATCTGCTTTTAGCTCTGGCCAGAATTCCAATCTAACAGGTCGTTATTTTGACATTAAATGTATTCCATCTTGTGAGGCATTTTGGGATCTCATAGAGAGGCCCATTGATAGAAAACTGTATTTCCAGTTTAGAATTGGGTCTCTCCCTGTAAAAGCATTCACCCACAAATGGTCACCTAATCAGGACAATAAATGTCCTCACTGTCGAGATTTGATTGAGGACGCTGGCCATCTATTGTTTGTCTGTCCATTGTATGTCATTCCACGTCATAGGTGGATAAAACCAGTATGTTTAAATTTGGGAACACGCAGATATAAGGAGGCCCTAAGGATACTTGAATCTGACTGTACCCCTTGCTTGGTTATTGCTGTAGCAAAATTTTTGGGGTGGGCATGGATAATACGTCTTCGTACCCTTAAAATGTTAGAAGCTGGACAATGAGTATCTGACACTAAGGTTATTGATCTATTTTTAAAATGAAGGTTTTATTTTTTTTAATAGATAAATTGATGTTATCAAATTCATCGGAACTATTCGCCAGCATTACGGTTTAATGTAATTTTAAAAATTTGCACATTGTATTTTAAAAATAGTATTTATATTGTTAGGATGTTAAAATGCTTTTATGACATGCTGTCGAATAAAGCTTTGAAATTTGTAACATAACACACCATACATAACATAACACAACATACATAACGTAACACAACATACATAACGTAACACAACATACATAACGTAACATAACATCTATGTTAGTTAAAATGGCACGAGGCCTAGTTAATTGTAAGTCTTAAAACACATTACAACACATCTTAATGATTTCATTCGAATGGCAATAGCCCCATGCCAGTATGCCCATGTGGGTTCAGGTGCAGTTTCTTTGTTCTGCACACTATTGTTAATGCTATCAATGCACATTTCGAGTTTAAAGCACAAAAGCTTCCTCACAAGTCACGCTGCCATATTCTGAACCCCTTGAAGCTTGTATGTGTCTGACGAAGGAAGGCCAGCGTAGCAAGCATCGGCATGGGTCGTGGAGGCCTGGTGAGGCAGGAGCCAGGGTGGGGCAGTGGATATGCCATCCTTGTAATCTTGGCTTTAGGACAGCCACAGGGACAGTCTCAGTGCCTGGACCAGGCCTTAAACTCATCCAGCTGGCATCCAGCAACTGGTGCTCTTCAAGATGGTGAGACATATGGTGAGTCGGACCTTCTCACCAACTGTAGTGACTGTTGCAAGAGAAAGATGAGCCTGTAGTTGCCCTGCCCCGTGGTCCAAGGTGGACGTCTTCAAAAGGGCTTTGGCGGCCCCATCCTTCCGTCTGCCAGCGACAGCGCCAGATGAAAACCGAGGCTAAAGAGGAAGGTAAAAGCAGAAGTAACAAGGACAGATGAAAGATTGAGAGCACTGACTGCACATACATTATCTGGCCTCTTAGAGGTGATGAAGTTACAATGGGTAGTTTGGTGACCCTAAATTGAGACTTTTCTTTTGTAAGCCGTGCTCCTGAATGGATTTCAAGATAGAAGCCCAAAGATGGATATGGAGACTAAAGTCATGTTTCCCAGTTTTTCATCTTTTACACCAGTCCCCATACTTTTTGTCAAGAAACCGCTGTTCTAGAAGAGATGATGTGGCCTTGAGGTGCCTCTGGCTGAGAGGGAAGGGCCGGGGTCCCCTATGCCTGAGGGAGAGGCAGACAGCAGCAGACAGAAGCCTCCTCAGCGGGGTGTCTGCTCCCTGAAAGATATCTATGTCTCTGAAATTGGCTAATCAACAGAAAGGCTGCTTGAGGGTCAATGTCTTATTTTTGAGAGGGCTTGTAAAGGTCTTGTAAGCCGAGCTGTGGAGGGACTCCTGAAAAGAGATGTCAACAAGGTGCAATCTGACTACGTAATACTGAAAAATACATCTAGAGAGACACAACGCAGACAACGTAGACAACATTCGAGCAAGTACTGAACAAAGACGTGTTTTCGTTGAGTTATGCTTTTGAGTTGGTAAACTAATACACAATATTAGAAACATAGGGGCATATCAGCAAAAATCGGCGATAATTATCGCTAAGCGCACTTAGCGCTAGGATAATTATCGCCAGCGTGGATTTTTATTGCTGAGATAGCGGGCTATTTTCAACGCTTATCTCAATAGTGATAAAAATCCTAGCGCTAACTGCCTAACGTGAGATTATCGCTGGAAACCCAGCGATAATCTCACGTAGTGTGGCATTAGCTTGCTGATAGGGCCCCACAAACTTAGCCATGGTATCCACCTTCCATAGGATATCATGGCTAAGTCAGTCCTGAAGCAGGCGTAAGGAAAGTAGCGATAACAGGGGTTATCGCTACTTTTCCTGCCGCTATGCTTCATAGCGTGGGGCTTGATGATAGGAGAAATGTCGCTTAGCGACATTTCTCCTTTCATGTTTGGTCAGGAACGCCCGCAAAGCTGGGCGTTAAGATTTTGTGCGCTCATGCAAGGTTTCACGCATTAGTGTGACCTTGCTAATTAGGCGATAAAATAATCGCCGCTTTTTGGCCGAAGACGGCCGCAAAAGCGGCGATAATTTTCTATCGCTGCCTTGCTGATATGCCCCATAATGCTTTAGTTTGACAGCAACATACTCTTTTAAAACAGAACTTCACAAACTTTTTGAAACCACGACCCAATGTTTAGAAACACAAACTTCTGTCACCCACCAAGTATTAAAGGAGATGAGCTGGGTGATTTTCATTATGTGCATTGAGTGTTTGCGCACTGTCATATACAGACAACACATTTTCCAGCAAAATTGGCTCTAAATTTGCACAGAAATACAGTTTATTCATAAAACTGTAATGCACACGAATAATAAAAAGGGGAAATCGGCTTTCAGTGAATATTTATTTGTGCAACACCAAGTAAAAAAAGTGTCTAGATTTGTTTTGACCCAATTATAATCTTCGTTTCCATCACAGACCAGAATTACAACAAAAAATGCTTCTTTTTTGCTTTCCCAGCTGCTGAATGTGTACAGTTCATTTATTGGTATTTACATTTTGTTGTGTTACAAAAACAATGACATTCTACAGTCTTTCCTTCCTCACCCCCTGTACTCCAGCAAACGTGTCACATAATTCACTTTACTTTTCTTTCTCTGACTGCAAACTGAGAGGAGTTTGTAAACACCAATCCCCATGTTAAAAACATAAGCAGCAATAGCCTGACAGTTGACCTCTGTCTTTGAAGTGTAGTGAATGTGACAAGACAAATACAGGGTTTAAAGACATCTTTTTTATTGCTTGGACTTTTGCTCCTGACACAACAATTTGGAAAATACAGTTTTAGAAACCTTTTTCTGCCAACTACAAGCACTTGAAGGCGCAGGATACAGCGATGCAATGCATGGAAAGGGGGTACGGGTGCACTGCCTGGAAAGGGGGTGCGGGTGCCAGGGCCAGCTTTAGAGATTGTGGCGCCCTGTGCAACAATCTTTGTTGGCGCCCCCCCCCCCCCGCACCCCCCAGCAAAAAATGTTTGTGTTGAGTTGTATGGTTTCTCAACCGCATATTAAATATATACAGGATACATTTTAGAATATATAAAATGTATGCTCAAATGTCATGTAAATTAAATAGGGATTAGATGGGGAACAGATATTACGACACCATCAGTCAATTATAGCTTATTTTATGGCCCAAAACAATATACATCTTGTTGATGTAATTATTAACATTTTCTAACTGTTAATTTTGTAAAAACAATTTGCAAATTTCAAGAAAATTGAACTTTACTGGCTTTCATTTTTGCAAATGCCAATATTGATGTGGATAAGTCCAGTTGTTGTGCAATATCATTTTCAATGGATAGGATTGCCAAAGATGATAGCCTTTCATCTTTCATTGTGGATCTTAAATATGTTTTAATTAACTTTAACTTAGAAAAACTTCTCTCTCCACTAGCTACTACCTCGTATTCCCTCACTGCCACCCTCCAACAGTGCCCCTCATCTTTAAGTAGCCCCTCTCTCATATGCATTTCATTTGTTGTATAGCGCTACTCATATCAGTGTAGTGTGTGTCAGTACTTTACACCACACACACATTATACAGAGACAATGAATCATACAAGTATATAAATCAGTATACAGGGAATGCCACATAAGCAACTGAGGATTACAAGGTGTATGAATCACATTTCATCCATGCTGGTGGGCCGGATATTTTAAGAGGGTTTGGTCTGGGGAAACACAACCTTAGGATTTAAAGAGTATTCCATGGGGTCGGTTCAGCTTTACTGATAAAAATGTATATCTGCCCAAACATACTCATTTTAGCAAAATTAGAATAATGAAAGACTGGGGAAGTTCTAACTATGTCACAACAATAGAAAGCGAAGTTCTAACTATACCATTCATGTTTGTATGCAGCTCTTTGATGACAGTTCATTGGTCACTGTCCTATGTTTGGATTGTAACTTCTGAACTGCAAGTAACAAAAGGATCTCTGTGACAAAGGCAGTAACCCACTGAGCTTCCACATAAAATACAGTTCATCTGCATTTAAAAACTACTAACAGACAAATGATTGCTCTCCAGCAGGATCATTAATCACCAGCGTTATCTGGGCATCTTTTATTGTCTTATTGTTGTCCTGCATCACACACGAAGTATGTGCCCTGCTGGGCCTGCGCATATTTTAAAAAGAAAAACATATTAGTAACACATTCTCTTACCTACTCCCTTAGTCAAACTTTGTGTCACAGCCTGCTGTGATAAGCAGCTGCAGGAGTCAGGAAAGGTGAATATGAATAAACAAACTTATTTTCTCCTGCGCTGCATAGAAAAAGAAATATCCACGCAGCAGAACATTGTGGCCATTGCCGGGAATGTGGAGATGAAGGGGTGAAAAAATAAACAAAGCCTTGTTAACATGAAAATGGTCTTTTAAAGACCTGTGAAGTACTCGGGTGCGGCTGCGATAATCTCTAAAACGTTGTGTTTGTGCACGCCCGGGAAGCTGTCTCTGCCCGGGCTGACACACACGACGTGTTCTTTGCGCGCCTGCCTTCAAGCCCTCACTGCGAGGGCCAAGGCTCATGTTTGGGTCGCTAAAACCGGGCCTGAGAAGGAGGGGAGGTCACCACCCTATATTGTTTGTGCATAGTGCACATTTAAATTATTGATTGATTTGTAAAAAGTAGACCGTCACCTAACTCACTTTATGTTGCTGCAGAGAGGAGGCTCGGTCTCTGTGCCACTGCCAAAAATCCCGTGGACTGTCGGAGAGCGCGCGCAACCACCAGCAACATTAGTAGGTAACGGTTTCAGTTACAGGCCAATCAAACGTTCAACACTTAGTTAGAGGCAGTCAGGCAGAGCAACGCATGGGCGGGCAAAACAAAAGCGTGCCTCCTGATTTGGTAACACGGTTTTCCTCTCTTTCCATTTCTACGAAGATACATCGTAGAAAAGAAAGAGGGGACAACCGTTTAACAGTGCAGGCAGGCTCAGTGAGTGCTGTTTTAAGAGTAAGAGACGTAGGTGGCGGCCGGCGTCCCCCTGACCTTGGCACCCGGTGCGGTCGCACCACTCGCACCGCCCAAAAGCCGGCCCTGGCGGGTGCAGTGCCTGTTATTTTGGCACAGAAAAGGCCACCGAGTTCAGAGCGCCTCCTGTTCTTTGGTGCATCTTATCGTGAGTTTGCAATGTCCGAGGGTCACACATGGCGTCACATCAGGGGTGTCTGCGAAGATCACAGTATTCGATGGTCAGAAGCAATCATACATGAGTTGACACTAGAGGAATGGGTGAGCTGGAAGGGAACATGGTGTCGCTCGCGACACAAACATGTCGAGCCGGGGTTGTGCGGTGTGAGGGTCACGCAAGCATCAAACACTGGAGGTGGGGGTGAGCTGGAAGGGAGCACAGACATGTCGGGCCGGGGTTGTGCGGTGTGAGGGTCACGCAAGCATCAAACACTGAGGTGGGGGTGAGCTGAAAGGAAGCACAGACATGTGGGGCCTGGCTTGTGCAGTGTGAGGGTCACGCAAGCATCAGACACTGGAGGTGGGGGTGAGCTGGAAGGGAGCACTGACATGTCGGGCCGGGATTGTGCGGTGTGAGGGTCACGCAAGCATCAAACACTGGAGGTGGGGGTGAGCTGGAAGGGAGAACAAACATGTTGGGCCGGAGTTGTGCGGTGTGAGGGTCACGCAAGCATCAAACACTGAGGTGGGGGTGAGTTGGAAGGGAGCACAAACATGTGGGGCCGGGGTTGTGCGGTGTGAGGGTGACGCAAGCATCAAACACTGGAGGTGGGGGTGAGCTGGAAGGGAGCACAGACATGTGGGACCGGGGTTGTGTGGGTCACGCAATCATCAGACACTGGAGGTGGGGGTGAGCTGGATGGGAGCACAGACATGTCGGGCCGGGGTTGTGCGGTGTGAGGGTCATGCATCAAACACTGGAGATGGGGGTGAGCTGGAAGGGAGCACAGACATGTGGGGCCGGGGTTGTGCGGTGTGAGGGTCACGCAAGCATCAAACACTGGAGGTGGGGGTGAGCTGGGAGGGAGCACAGACATGTGGGGCTGGGGTTGTGCGGTGTGAGGGTCACGCATCAAACACTGGAGGTGGGGGTGAGCTGGAAGGGAGCACAGACATGTGGGGCCGGGGTTGTGCGGTGTGAGGGTCACGCAAGCATCAGACACTGGAGGTGGGGGTGAGCTGGAAGGGAGCACAGACATGTGGGACCGGGGTTGTGCGGGTCACGCAAGCATCAGACACTGGAGGTGGGGGTGAGCTGGATGGGAGCACAGACATGTCGGGCCGGGGTTGTGCGGTGTGAGGGTCATGCATCAAACACTGGAGGTGGGGGTGAGCTGGAAGGGAGCACAGACATGTGGGGCCGGGGTTGTGCAGTGTGAGGGTCACGCAAGCATCAAACACTGGAGGTGGGGGTGAGCTGGGAGGGAGCACAGACATGTGGGGCCGGGGTTGTGCGGTGTGAGGGTCAGGCATCAAACACTGGAGGTGGGGGTGAGCTGGAAGGGAGCACAGACATGTGGGGCCGGGGTTGTGCGGCTTGAGGGTCACGCAAGCATCAGACACTGGAGGTGGGGGTGAGCTGGAAGGGAGCACAGACATGTGGGGCCGGGGTTGTGCGGTGTGAGGGTCACGCAAGCATCAGACACTGGAGGTGGGGGTGAGCTGGAAGGGAGCACAGCCATGTCGGGCCGGGGTTGTGCGGTGTGAGGGTCACGCATCAAACACTGGAGGTGGGGGTGAGGTGGGAGGGAGCACAGACATGTGGGGCCGGGGTTGTGCGGTGTGAGGGTCACGCATCAAACACTGGAGGTGGGGGTGAGCTGGAAGGGAGCACAGACATGTGGGGCCGGGGTTGTGCGGTGTGAGGGTCACGCAAGCATCAGACACTGGAGGTGGGGGTGAGCTGGAAGGGAGCACAGACATGTGGGGCCGGGGTTGTGCGGTGTGAGGGTCACGCAAGCTTCAGACACTGGAGGTGGGGGTGAGCTGGAAGGGAGCACAGCCATGTCGGGCCGGGGTTGTGCGGTGTGAGGGTCACGCATCAAACACTGGAGGTGGGGGTGAGCTGGAAGGGAGCACACACATGTGGGGCCGGGGTTGTGCGGTTGAAGCATCATACAAGCTCTACCGACCTTCAATAGATGGAGTTTCAAAGGCGCTTCGTGGGGGGACATTGCATGGCTCCTCGCCTCGGATCACAAGCAAACACATCAAGGGATTTGGGTCCGTGACGTCAGATTCATAGTAAAGCTAAAAGGTGAGTTGTAAAGTGAGAGGCGCGAGGTATTTCACGAGGAGAGGACTTTTCACGGAACGCTGAGTGGGGAGACAGTCTGATGAATACAGACTGCAAGGGTGACCACTACAGCCGTGACCAGCTGGACATGAACATTAAAATATTACTTCTTGTAGCCACTCAGAGCACCCCAAAGGTTAGCAAGAGAGAGACGGAGAGACAGCGAGAGACGAAGAGGGAGGGAGAGCGCAAGAGAGAGAGATGGAGAGGGACAGAGAGAGAGGAAGAGAAAGAGAGACGGATGAAGAGAGTGGGAGAGAGAGAGGAAGAGAAAGAGAGAGAAGAGACAGAGACAGAGAGAGGTAAGAAGAGAGTTAGATGGACGAAGAGAGAGGGACAGATGAAGAGAAAGAGAGGAAAGAGAGGGGATGAAGTGAGAGAAAGAGATGAGAAACAGGGAAACAGACGAAGAGAGGGTGCAAGGGTCTGTGCGGGGGTGGGTATGGCACAAGTAGGCAGCTTGTTTGTACTTCTGTGTTTGTGAGTGACATTGATTTGGTGTATGTGAGAAATCAGTGATTATTTGTGTGTTTGGATGTGTGCTTTCGTGTATGTTTGAGATAAATGTTTCAGTGTGTGTGTTTTGTTGTATGCTGTGAGAGTTGTGAATTCTGTACACACATATATATGTGGGTATATATTGCTTTATGATGTGTTTTCTGTGTCTGAACGCATGTGTGTGTATGTGATGGTGTTTTGGTGTTTGTGGTGTGTTTTCTATGTCTGTGTTCTGTGTTTGTGTTGGAGCACACGTGTGAAGGGGTAGTCGGTGTTTGGTGTTTATGGTGTGTTTTCTGTGTCTGTGTTCTGTGGTTCTATGTTTGTGTTTTGACGCACATGCAGAGGTACTGGTGTTTTGGTGTTTGTGGTGTGTTTTCTGTACCTGAGTTCTGTGTTTGTGTTTGGATGCAAGTGTGAAGGTATTGGTGTTTTGATGTTTATGGTGTGTTTTCTGGGTCTGTGTTTGGATACATGTGTGGAGGTGTTGGGGTTTGGTGTATTGGTGTTTATGGTGTGTTTTCTGTGTCTGTGGGTTCTGCGTTTGGACACATGTGTGGAGGTGTTGGTGTTTATGGTGTGTTTTCTGTGTCTGTGGGTTCTGCGTTTGGACACACATGTGTGGAGGTGTTGGTGTTTATGGTGTGTTTTCTGTGTCTGTGGGTTCTGCGTTTGGACACACATGTGTGGAGGTGTTGGTGTTTTGGTGTGTTTGCTGTGTTTGTGGTTCTGTGTTTGGACACGTGCGAAGGTGTTGGTGTTTTGGTGTTTGTGGTGTGTTTTCTGTGTCTGTGGTCTGTGTTTGGACACATGTGTGGAGGTGTTCGTGTCTTGGTGTTTATGGTGAGTTTTCTGTGTTTGTGGTTTTGTGTTGGGACACGTGTGGAGGTGTTCGTGTTTTGGTGTTTATGGTGTATTTTCTGTGTCTGTGTTTGGACAGGTGTTGAGGTGTTTTGGTGTTTATGGTGTGTTTTCTGTGTCTGTGGTCTGTGTTTGGACACATGTGTGGAGGTGTTGGTGTTTTGGCGTTTATGGTGTGTTTTCTGTGTCTGTGGGTTCTGCGTTTGGACACACATGTGTGGAGGTGTTGGTGTTTATGGTGTGTTTTCTGTGTCTGTGGGTTCTGCGTTTGGACACACATGTGTGGAGGTGTTGGTGTTCTGGTGTTTTGGTGTGTTTGCTGTGTTTGTGGTTCTGTGTTTGGACACGTGCAAAGGTGTTGGTGTTTTGGTGTTTGTGGTGTGTTTTCTGTGTCTGTGGTTCTGTGTTTGGACACGTGTGGAGGTGTTGGTGTTTTGGTGTTTATGGTGTATTTTCTGTGTCTGTGTTTGGACAGGTGTTGAGGTGTTTTGGTGTTTATGGTGTGTTTTCTGTGTCTGTGGTTCTGTGTTTGGACACATGTACAAATGTGTTGGTGTTTTGGTGTTTATTGTGTGTTTTCTGTGTCTGTGGTTCTGTGTTTGGACATATGTGTGGAAGTGAGGTGTTGGTGTTTATGGTGTTAGTGATGTATTTTCTGTGTTTGCGTGTGGCGATGTCGGTGTTATGGTGTTTGCAATGGGGACGTGGATTATGTGTGTCTGGGGCGTCTAATGTTTGAGTATTTGCGTGTTAGTTGATGCTTGGCTTGTGTACATGCGATGGCTGATAGAGATGTGTTTTTCTTATGTATCTCTGAATGTTCAAGTGTGTGTGTGTGTTTGTGGGGGGCCTGGCGCTATTGTGTCTTCCTTTCCGAGGTTCCAACAAAGAGTGTCTACGGCCGGGAGTGGCGAGGTTCTTCTCTTGTGAATACGATGGGGGCATTTAACCAGTGAGGGGTGATTACCACACTGACAGCGGAGTGGAGGGCAGCCCGGCCTCTGAGATACACCACCCAGCCCTTCTCTATTCATGAAATAACCCCAAAGAAGTTTAGTGCCAGTCAACGCGCAGACTCCATGGAGCAGGGCACGCGGCGGGTGCACTCCAGAGCCTGGCATTATCTTTACAAACAGCATGGCATGCCGCACACCTGGTGGCACCAACAACACCGGCAAACGTCTTAGTGTCGTGCCTTTAGTGGGGTCCGGATGTTTTTAACCTTTATATGACAGTTTCACATAGGCTTTACAGCGCCTCGTCAGGAGCAGGAAGCGCTACATAATTGCAATTACAAAGCAACACATAATATATTTGCATTTTGTGGGGCTAGCGGCTGAGATTACCGCGAGGCGCTGCCCTGAGAATACAGGAATATACAATGCACAAATTACCAGAGCAACTGCTTGTTTCTGAGAAGTGCCGGTACTCTCCAACGAAAAGTAGTGCATTCCTCTTTGGAAGTGCGGGTACTCTCCCTCTCAAAATTGAAAAGTGATGGTACTCCGTACCGGACAGTACCGGCCCATTTAAAGCATCATATACAAAAATGAACAATTTAGAGTTAATGCTGCCCGCCTGGTCTTTCCCCAAAGCCCCTGCTCTGGGGTTTGCATCCAGCATGGGTGCCCAAGATGTGGTTAGGATGTGGGTTCATGCGGACACCCCACTTTCACTCGCATTGTTCCTAAGCAAAGGGCTGGTCACATGAATGTGATGCCCCGGGGGCAATGGGAGTTTAACCGAGGATTTGCAGAACTGAAGTAGGCCGACGTCTCTCAAAGTTGTTGAACAATCACAAGCACTTTGGACACGTACAACTGCGCATCTCTCAGATAATGGCGTTTTCACGCGACGCCTCGGTGCTTCGAAGTGCACGGCAATCAGCAAGGCGCTACACAAAGCTAGATCACTGTTTCGTGGATCTGTGTTTCTTGGTGATGTCCCCTGATTGTAACTCTGTGCCTCTTCTCAGAGGTTGCTGGAGCCCCCAGAATGGTGGTACCCACATTTCGAGATAAGTGCCCGATGAGAGGGGGCGGGGCCCAGAAGGGCCCTGGGAACGGCGCTGTCGTGGCACGAGAATAAAGGAGGCCTGTCTCGTGTTTGCGGGTAATCCTCCGAGCTCATTTAAATATCCTGCCCTGAGTGCCAACAGGAGCTAATGCGAGATCAATGGGCAGAGGGGAAACACGCCCTCTCTGCCCAGGACCCCCGAGCCACCGGGCCCCCAGCCCTTCCCCTTCTCCCCTCAGAGTCAAGTTTACAGGGCGGGGGCGGGGCTGCTCTCTGGCAGCGGATCCCCTCCCTCAGCTCCACTTAATTAAAATAATAAATACACAGGGCCGGGGGGCATCCTGACATCTCACCGGCTATTGATCACTTGGAAAGTTTCCATTAGCAGCCCCCGGGGAGGGATTTACAGATATCGGTGCGCGGATTTACAGCCTGCGATCCGCAGTGTGGGATCTGATGAGCCCAAGGAAGGGGGGGGGGGGGGGGGGGGGGGAGGGCAGGCTGAGGCCACACAACTTCAGGGGACTTCTAGCCTAGCAGACCAGAAACACAAACAACCACCACAGACTGACACGGGCAAGAGACAAAACTAATCAGTACAACACCCCAACTAAACGTTAAGCCGAGCACACAACTGCACATGTGTGTCCACAGCAGCGTGATACAGGCCAGGCAGAGACCTCACAACTTCAGGAGACCCCAGTGCTATCTGACCAGACAAAGACTACCCTTACAGACAGACACAAGCAGGAGACAGGACTTATCAGAGCAACAACCAAACACAAGCCTACTTCACAACTGCAAATGTGTGTCCACAGCAGCGTGACACAGGCCAAGCAGAGACCTCACAACTTCAGGAGACCCCAGTACTATCTGACCAGACACAGACTACCCCCACAGACAGACACAAGCAGGAGACAGGACTAATCAGAGCAACAACCAAACACAAGCCTACTTCACAACTGCAAATGTGTGCCCACGGTTGTGTGAAGAAACTGTCCTATCAGAACAACAGACCTAAACTACCCCCACAGACTGACACAAGCAGGCGACAAGACACATCAATAAAGCACCCCAACCAAACGCAAGCCTACCTCACAACTGCAAATATGAGCCCACAGCAGCGTGACACAGGCCAGGCAGAGACCTCACAACTTCAGGAGACCCCAGTGCTATCTGACCAGACACAAACTACCCCCACAGACTGACACAAGCAGGCGACAAGACACATCAATAAAGCACCCCAACCAAACGCAAGCCTACCTCACAACTGCAAATATGAGCCCACAGCAGCGTGACACAGGCCAGGCAGAGAGCTCACAACTTCAGGAGACCCCAGTGCTATCTGACCAGACACAGACTACCCCCACAGACAGACACAAGCAGGAGACAGGACTAATCAGACCAACAACCAAACACAAGCCTACTTCACAACTGCAAATGTGTGCCCACGGTTGTGTGAAGAAACTGTCCTATCAGAACAACAGACATAAACTACCCCCACAGACTGACACAAGCAGGCGACAAGACAAATCAATAAAGCACCCCAACCAAACACAAGCCTACCTCACAACTGCAAATATGAGCCCACAGCAGCGTGACACAGGCCAGGCAGAGACCTCACAACTTCATGGGACTGCAGTCCTATGAGACCAGAGACACAAACTACCACCACCGACTGACACAAGCAGGCAACAAGACTCATCAATACAGCACCTCAACCAAACACAAGCCTACCTCACAACTGCAAATATGAGCCCACAGCAGCGTGACACAGGCCAGGCAGAGACCTCACAACTTCAGGAGACCCCAGTGCTATCTGACCAGACACAAACTACCCCCACAGACAGACACAAGCAGGAGACAGGACTAATCAGAGCAACAACCAAACACAAGCCTACTTCACAACTGCAAATATGAGCCCACAGCAGCGTGACACAGGCCAGGCAGAGACCTCACAACTTCAGGGCATTGCAGTCGTATGGAACCAGAGGCACAACCCACCACACAGCCTGACACAAGCAGGTGATAAGACTAATCAATACAGCACACCCAAGCCAAATACACAACGGCAAATAGAAGCACACAGCAGGGTGTGTGAGTCAACCAAAGACCACACAACTTCATGGGACTGCAGTCCTATGAGAGCGGAGACACAAACTACCACCACCGACTGACACAAGCAGGCAACAAGACTCATCAATACAGCACCTCAACCAAACACAAGCCTACTTCACAACTGCAAATATGAGTCCAAGGCAGCACAGCATGAGGCAAGGAGAATCCACACAACTCCAGAGGACTTCAGGGGACCAACAGTTCTATCAGACCCGAAACAAAAACTGCCACAAGCAGGAGAGAAGACTAAACAATGCTGCACATCAATCAAACAAAAGCCTAGTAAACAGCTCCAAATATGACCCCAGGGCAGCATGGCGAAGTCAAGCAGAGGCCACACAACTTCAGGGGTAACTAGAGGAACAAAGAGCTCTGCCCCACTAGAGAGCCCCACCCCCCACCACAGACTGAAACAATGAGCCAAGACTAAATAATAAAGTACAGCAACAAAACACAAGCCTCATACACAACTCCACATGCAACCCTGAGACATGCGCCTCCAAGCAAACTCCCACAAACTCACCCCGTTATACCTCAAACATGGATCCAAGACGCGACTCCCCAAGACGTGTCCTGCATTAGCCCAGTGCAAGGATCCCCACACTTCCGTCTCCTTACAGCACAATACATGCCTCAGACACGCGATATCCAACAGTTCAGCTGTGTAGCTTGACACATGGATTAGCATGTGATTGCCAACACGCAATTCCAGTCGACGACTGACAGTCACATCAGACATGGGCTTCCCAGAAAGCCTCCATGCAGCCTAAAACCTAGATCAGATGTGTTCACAATAATTCAACTCTTTCTAGCTGAAACTCGGATCATGCATTTCATTTCCAACATGCATTTGCTGTAGCCTGAAACATGGATCGCACACGTGAATCCCAACGTGAATTTCCATCCAAGCCGGACATGCATATCAGTCATGAGATTCCCCACAAAACTTCCCATAATTGCCCGAAACGTAGATCAGATATGTCTCAACAGTGGATTCCACCGCACCGTGACACATGGATTATAGACATGATAATAAACAGTTATCGCCTGTCGCATGTAGATAAAGCATGCAATTCTCACCAAATTCTCCCATTCTGATCAGACATGTTACAAACATTTTATCCTATCATAGCTGAACATACAAATGAGATACATGATTCAAAAAACCCTCCACCCGTGGCCCGGTACAAGGATCCTGCTTGATTCTGACCGATTCAACCAATCGTAGGCAGGTGAACCCCACACAACTGCTCTATGATACCTCAGAAGCGAGATCACGCATACCAAGTTAGACATACTACGGCATCATCGCCCGGCACAGGATGAGACATGTCATCTGAGCCCAAAAAAGAATGCTGCCACAGTCGCATACAAGGATGACGCGAGATCCCCGCAACTCGTGGCACTGAATCCAAAGACATGGATGAGACAAAGGAACCCGCTGTGGCCAGATGCAGGAAGAAGATGTGGTTGCCAACAAACTACCCCACAGTTGGCCAACACACAGATCACACAAGTGACTCTCAAAACATTGACAGATTGCAGTCTGACTCACTAATCTCACAGGCATCCCAAACAAATCATTGCTTTGTAGCCTGAAACAGACCAGAGATGGGATTTTCAAACACATGGATGAAATATTCAATTCCCACAAAATCATGGCATCGCTTTCTGACACAAGGACCATTCGTGTGACCCCCAACAAAGGATCCCATTGAAGGCTGACCTGCAGGTCTGCTTATCACTCCCGCCAGATCCTTACGAACATCACATTCTGCCATGGTCACATCCAAGTTCGAGACAATCGGTCCAAACAAGTCTTCCCACTGGTTCCATCGAAGTGCATCAGACAGATCTGATCAGATTCCCAACGAATCCTGCCTGTGAGCCTGACACACAGATCACAACTAGGAGTTCTAATATTTCACCATATTGTTGCCAAAATATGGATCACATACGAGATTAGCGCAAATAAATTCCACTGTAGTCTTACATGCAGATCATACATGTAATTCTCAACAATCATGCCACCGTAGCGTGGCACACAAACCTATAGCTCACTCCCAACAAGCTGTAACTTACTACACACATCAGTTGTGTGACGTCACAAACGTCTCCCATTGTGGGAGATCGCATGGCCCAGATACCACATTCCTACAAATTCTCTTCTCGCCGTAGTACAGTAAATGGATCAGACAAGTATTTCCCCACAAGTCATCCCATCACAGCCCAACACACAGCCCACAGAGGTGATTTTCAACATCACAGCCCAACACACAGACCACAGAGGTGATTTTCAACATCACAGCCCAACACACAGACCACAGAGGTGATTTTCAACATCACAGCCCAACACACAGACCACAGAGGTGATTTTCAACATCACAGCCCAACACACAGACCACAGAGGTGATTTTCAACATCACAGCCAACACACAGCCCACAGAGGTGATTTTCAACATCACAGCCCAACACACAGACCACAGAGGTGATTTTCAACATCACAGGCCAACACACAGCCCACAGAGGTGATTTTCAACATCACAACCCAACACACAGCCCACAGAGGTGATTTTCAACATCACAGCCCAACACACAGACCACAGAGGTGATTTTCAACATCACAGCCCAACACACAGACCACAGAGGTGATTTTCAACATCACAGCCCAACACACAGACCATAGAGGATATTGTCAAACATCACCGCTCAACATCACAGCTCAATACACAGACAAAAAAGGAGATTTTCAAACATCACAGTTCAAAACTCAAACCACAGAGCTGACTGTAAACTGGTGCTAACTGCCCAACTCAAAGACCACAGAGATGATTTTCAAAATCATAGATCACAGAGGTGATTTTCAACATTATAGACCAACACACAGACCAAAGGGGTGATTTTCAACTGGCGCTAACTGCCCAACTCACAGAGGTGATTTTCAACATCACAGAAGAACACACAGACCACCGAGGAGATTTTAAAACATCACAGCTCAACACAGAAGTAATTTTCTGCATCAGAGCCCAACACAGGGACCCCAAAGGTGATTTTCAACATCACAGCTCAACACACAGGCCACAGAGATGATTTATTAACATCACAGCCTAACACACAGACAACAGAGGGGATTTTCAAACACCACATCCCAACACACAGACTACAGAGATGATTTTCAAAGTTCACAGCCCAACACACAGACCACAGAGGTGATTTTCAAAGTTCACAGCCCAACACACAGATCACAGAGGTGATTTTCAAACATCACAACCCAACACACAGACCACAAAGATGATTTGCATACATCAAAGCCTAAATCACAGACCGCAGACGTGATTTTCATACACCACAGTCCAACTCAGACCACAAGACACAGACTACACTGGGGATTTTTATGTTTTCATATCATTGTAGCCAGATATTGATCATAAATATAAATCCCATGAATTAATCTAATTGACAAATGATTGAGAGGTTTCTTTCTCACCAGGACATCCCTCTCTTCCTGAGCCATGTGCGGAACATGTCACTCCAAGAAAGAGTTCAACTGGAGTCTGAAGTACGGATCACAACAAAATGCCCCATCATCTCCAGATGTATATGTGGACATGTGTGACTCCAACTGGTCATTTATGTGTAGTGCGATACAGAGATCAGACTGGTAAATCCCTTCTGAGATCAGATATGTGAATCGCTACAGAGATCAGGTATGTGAATCCATACAGAGATCAGACGTGAATCCCTACAGAGAGCAGAGAAGTGAAACTCTACAGAGATTAGACATGTGAATCGCTACAGAGATCAGGTATGTGAATCCATACAGAGATCAGACGTGAATCCCTACAGAGAGCAGAGAAGTGAAACTCCACAGAGATTAGACGTGAATTTCTACAGCTATCAGACATGTGAATCTCTAAAGAGATCAGACATGTGAATCCCTACAGTGATCAGACGTGAACCCTTACAGAGTTCAGACATGTGAATCCTTGCAGAGATCAGACATGTGAAGCCCTACTGAGATCAGACATGTGAAGCTCTACAGAGATTAGACATGTGATTCCCTATGGAGATCAGGGAAGTGAATCCCTACTTTTGAATCCCTACAGAGATCAGACATGTGAATCCCTATAGAGTTCAGATACGTGAATCCCTATAGAGATCAGATACGTGAATCCCTACAGAGATCAGACATGTGAATCACTACAGAGATCAGGGAAGTGAATCCCTACAGAAATCAGACATGTGAATCCCTAAAGAGATCAGACAACTGAATCCCAAAACATCTCAGCCACACTCCAGTCCTCCTGTCCACCTCAATAAAGAATGTCTACGCGCGTTGGTTAGCAGTTGGTTGGGCACAGCTCCTTAAAGCCACTTTCTTGGTATTTCAGCACTCTACAAACCTTCTTAGTCTAACAAATGCACAGAAAACGCACGTTTAGAGGTTCCTGTTCACAAATGGGCAAGGTTTTGCATGTTATGTGCGTGGCTAACTCTCTGGAAGAAAGACTTTTCTCAACAGATCGTAAGTCAGCCTCCGCAAAGTCCAGCCAGCCCCATTTACAATGAAAAGTCGCGAAAGATGAGCTCCCGACAGTCCCATCAGCAAAGAAGTGTCAGTGGAAGCCCCCGTGTCACGCGCAGTGGGGGTTGCCCCCCCCCCTTACCCGTCTCCCCGAGAGCGGGCTAACAGTTCATCACTACACACTGGTCTTACACGGGCTTCAGGCGCAGGGGTGCATGGCACTGGGACACATACGTAAGAGACGACTGTTACCCACAGACACACCATACTCTCCTAGGACCTCCGAGGAGCCTTGACTGAGCGCCTAAGAGAGGCGAGCGGGCTTCCAGGAGCTGCACGCACACACCTCATGTACTGACACTGAACTGCACACCTTAACTCAGACACTGCACTTACCTTTCCCAAAACAAGCTGCAAGCACCAGACCCACCGCTGCACAGAGGCGCAAACTCCAGGACTGGGGACCCCTCCGCGAATCCATAGTGGTCCCCCGGACGCAGGGGGCCCTTCCCACGTGCGGAGATGGTGCACCCATCTTCCTCATCAGCAGGGGGTCCACAGGACCCTTCCCCAGCTCAGGCTCCAAGGGGTCATGCTCTGCGTCAGTGAGAAGCTGCCCTCCAGCCCCACCAGCCCCGCAGCCAGCGGAGGACTTTCATGTCCAAGGCTGTGAGATGCCGGGGCTCTTCCATCCCTCCCGGAGCTGGGATGAAGTTTACAGCGCTGTGTCACGGGCTCCAGGGCATCAAGGCGCAGATTCTGCCTCTCCCAGCCACACTGTGCCGCCTAAGTTCATGCCTTTTAATTTAAAAACATGCGCCAAAGAGTTTGCAGCGCAGCAGCTGAGAAGTCTCTTCGTCTGCCTCCTCCTCCTCCTCCTGAGCCGGGATGTGTGAGTCTTCATCCATAGCAGCCCCTCACAGGCTTCTTTCTGCTGTCTCTTAAGCAGTCCTTCTGGGCCAGCGGACGGTTCAAGGCCCGTCTGCGCCATCTAGTGACTGCTTCGGGGATTGCGCGCTCAGAATGTGCACCAGGCTGGCAGCAGGCACAGGAGGCTGACACTGCTCCTGTTATGCTTCCCTCAGCTCGTCGGGTCACTGGCACCTTCAGATAGGCCCGGGCAGCCCTCTCCAGACAGGCACAGGCAAACCCTCCAGACAGGCCCTTGCAGCTGACTTTTGCCCTCTGTTAAAAGAATGGGCCTGCATAGAAGCCTCTCGTGTTTAGCCATTCCCAAGGGTTCCTATTATGGTGCCGCAGGTGCAATGCCAGCCGAGCCCAGGGGCAACGGGGGTCCCAGTACCAGCTGCCCTTGGGACTGAGCCCTTGATTCTGTGTGCTGTGTGTGTTCAGTGAGAGATGGGGTTCCCTTAGGTTGCGCCCTCTCCCCTGCGCCCCCGTGTCTGTAGACCTTTAGCCTGCAGGGCGTTCCTTTTTCTACGAGTCCAAGCCTCAGTCTTTAGCCCTTTAGACTGTAGGGTGTTCCATACTCTGGTAGTCAGAGTTGCTGTCTGCAGCCCTCTAGCCTGTTGCGTGTTTCATACTCTGGTATTCAGAGTTGCTGCCTGTAGCCCTTTAGCCTGTAGGATGTTCCATACTTTGGTAGTCAGAGCTCCTGTCTGTAGCCCTTTAGCCTGTATGGTGTTCCATACTCGTATACTTGTATTCATACTCATGCTGTCTGTAGCCCTTTAGCCCGTAGGGTGTTCCATACTCTGGAAGTCTGAGCTCCTGACTGTAGCTCTTTAGCCTGTAGGGCTTCCATACTCTTGTAGTCAGAGCTGCTGTCTGTAGCCCTTTAGCCTGTAGGGTATTCCATACTCTGGTAATCAGAGCTGCTTACTGTAGCCCTTTAGCCTGTAGGATGTTCCATACTCTGGTAGTCAGAATTGCTGTCTGCAGCCCTCTAGCCTGTTGCGTGTTTCATACTCTGGTATTTAGAGTTGCTGCCTGTAGCCCTTTAGCCTGTAGGATGTTCCATACTTTGGTAGTCAGAGCTCCTGTCTGCAGCCCTTTAGCCTGTATGGTATTCCATACTCTTGTATTCAGAGCTGCTGTCTGTAGCCCTTTAGCCTGTAGAGTGTTCCATACTCTTGTAGTCAGAGCTGCTGTCTGTAGCCCTTTAGCCTGTAGGGTATTCCATACTCTGGTAGTCAGAGCTGCTGTCTGTAGCCCTTTCGCCTGCAGGGTGTTCCATACTCTGGTATTCAGAGATGCTGTCTGTAGCCCTTTCACCTGTAGGGTGTTCCATACTCCGGTAGTCAGAGCTGCTGCGTGTATCCCTTTGGCCTGTATGGTGTTTCATACTCTAGTAGTTAGACCTTCTGCGTGTAGCCCTTTAGTCTGTAGGGTGTTCCATACTTGGGTAGTCAGAGCTGCTGTCTGTAGCCCTTTAGCCTGTAGGGTGTTCCATATTCCGGTAGTCAGAGCTGCTGTGCGTATCCCTTTAGCCTGTAGGGTGTTTCATACTCTAGTAGTCAGATCTGCTGTCTGTAGCCCTTTAGCCTGTAGGGTATTCCATACTCTGGTAATCACAGCTGCTGACTGTTGTCCTGTAGGCTGCGGGGTGTTTTGTACTCGGGTAGTCGGAGCTGCTGTCTGTAGCCCTTTCACCTGTAGGGTGTTCCATACTCTGGTAGTCAGAGCTGCTGTCTGTAGCCCTTTAGCCTGCAGGGTATTCCATACTTTGGTAGTCAGAGCTGCTGTCTGTAGCCCTTTAGCCTGTAGGGTATTCCATACTTTGGTAGTCAGAGCTGCTGCGTGTATCCCTTTTGCCTGTATGGTGTTTCATACTCTAGTAGTTAGACCTTCTGCGTGTAGCCCTTTAGTCTGTAGGGTGTTCCATACTTTGGTAGACAGAGCTGCTGTGCGTATCCCTTTAGCCTGTAGGGTGTTTCATACTCTAGTAGTCAGAGCTGCTGTCTGTAACCCTTTAGTCTGTAGGGTGGTCTATTCTCTGGTAGTCAGAGCTGACACCTGTAGCCATTTTGCCTGTAGGTTGTTCCATACTCTCGTAGTCAGAGCAGCTGTCTGTAGCCATTTAGTCTGTAAGGAGTTCCTTTCTCTGGTAGTCACAGCTGCCATCTGTATCCCTTTAGCCTGTAAGCAGTTCCATACTCTGGTAGTAATAGCAGCGGTCTGTACCCCTTTAGCCTGTAAGGAGTTCCTTACTCTGGTAGTCAGAGCTGCCGTCTGTAGCCATTTAGCCTCTCGGGTATACCTTAAGCCTCTATTCCGAGCTGCTGTTTGTAGACCTTTAGCCTGTATGCTGTTCGATATTTTGGTAGTAAGAGATGCTGTCAGTAGCCCTTAAACCTGTAGAGTGTTCCATAATGTGGTAGTCAGAGCTGCTGATTGTATTACTTTAGCCTGTAGAGTGTTCCATACTCTGGGAGTCAGAGCTGCTGCCTGTAGTGCTTTAGCCTGTACAGCGTTCAATACTCTGGTAGTCACTGCTGCTGCCTGTAAAGTGGAGTTGACAGCACATGAGGGCTCATAGCTTCATACAAAGTGGAGCCGACAGCGCATAAGGGGCATTTACCTTCATACCAGATGAAAAGGACAGCACATTAGGGCTCATGCTTCATACCAAGTGGAGATCACAGCACATGAGGGCACTTGCCTTCATACCAAGTGGAGATCACAGCACATAGGGCTCATCCCTTCATACCAAGTGGAGATCACAGCACATGAGGGCACGTGCCTTCATACCAAGTGGAGATCGCAGCACATGAGGGCTCGTACCTTCATACCAAGTGGAGATCACAGCACATGAGGGCTCGTACCTTCATGACAGGTGGAGCTGACAGCACATGAAGGCTCGTACCTTCATACAAAGTGGAGCCAACAGCACATGAGGGCTCGTGCCTTCATACCAAGTGGAGCTGACAGCACGTGAGGGCTCTTACTTTCATGACAGGTGGAGCTGACAGCACATGGGGGCTCATACCTTCATACCAAGTTGAGCTGAAAGCACCTGAGGGCTCGTACCTTCGTACAAAGTGGATCTGACAGCACATGGGAGCCTGTACCTTCATACCAGGTGGAGCTGACAGCACATGAGGGCTCGTATCTTCATTCCAAGTGGAGCTGACAGCACATGAGGGCTCGTACCTTCATTCATAGTGGCGCTGACCGCACACGAAGGCTCATACCTTTATTCCAAGTAGAGCTGACAGCACACGAGGGCTCATAACTAGGCCTGGGCTAAAATTTCGTTCCGTTCGTGGAAATTGCGATAATTTGACATTTTCGCGTTCCGCGGAGAGCGCGAAAATGTCAAAATTTCCGCTTTCCGCAGCTTGGCGATAATTTGTTTCTTGCTCGCGCTGTAAAATAATACATTCTCGCGCGCGCGCGATCGCCTTACCTGAATCCCTGCGTTCGCCGACAAGTTTTCTTGATCCGGTCGCGTTCTCCATGAGATGTTGTATTGTTTTTAGCCATTTGCGCTGTCTCGCGACAGTTTGCGCCCGCAGTGACGTCATGCGTCGCGCGATCACGTCTTTCTTCTCGCGATCATGCACCGTGAGACAACTCAAAACAAGATGGCCGCGCCCGCGAGCAATCAGATGGGTAAGTTGGCGACCCACAACCATGCAGAAAATCTCGCGAACATGCGGGAAAAAAACGTCCGCATCTTCGCGATATTTCCACTTGTTTGCGATAATTTTAAACATTTTCGCGATAATTTGCGAAAGTGGATTTCGTAAATTCCGCCCACCTCTACTCATAACTTCATACCAAGTGGAGCTGACAAAACCTGATGGCTTGTACCTTCATAACAAGTGGAGCTGACAGCATATGAGGGCCCGTGGCTTCATACCAAGTGGCGCTGACAGCACATGGGTGCCTTTACCTTCATAGGAGGTGAAGCAGACAGCACATGAGTGCTCGTACCTTCATACCAAGTGGAGCTGACAGCACATGAGGGCTCGTGGCTTCATACCAAGTGGACATCACAGCACATGAGGGCTCGTACCTTCATTCCAAGTGGAGCTGACAGCACATGGGGCTCGTACCTTCATTCCAAGTGGAGCTGACAGCACATGAGGGCTTGTACCATCATACCAAGTGGAGCTGACAGCACATAAGGGCTCGTACCTTGGTTCCTAATGGAGCTGACAGCACATGAGGGCTTGTACCTTCATACCAAGTGGAGATCACAGCACATGAGGGCTCGTACCTTCATACCAAGTAGAGCTGACAGCACATGAGGGCTCGTACCTTCATACCAATTGGAGCTGACAGCACATGAGGGCTCGTACCTTTATACCAAGTGGAGCTGACAGCACATGAGGGCTCGTACCTTCATGACAGATGGAGCTGACAGCACATGGGGGCTCGTACCTTCATACCAAGTGGAGCTGACAGCACATGAGGGCTCGTACCTTCATATCAAGTGGAGCTGACAGCACCTCAGGGCTCGTACCTTCATTCCAAGTAGAGCTGACAGCACATGGGGGGCTAGTACCTGCATTACAAGTTGAGCTGACAGCACATGATGGCTCATATCTTCATACCAAGTGGAGCTAACAGCACATGGGGCTCATACCTTCATTCCAGCTGATCCTGACAGCACATGAGGGCTTGTAACTTCATTCCAAGTGGAGCTGACAGCACACTAGGGCTCGTACCTTCATACCAAGTGGAGCTGACAGCACATGAGGGCTTATTCCTTCATACCAAGTGGAGCTGACAGCACATGAGCGCTTGTTCCTTCATACCAAGTGGAGCTGGCAGCACATGAGGGCTCGTACCATCATGACAGGTGGAGCTGACAGCACATGGGGGCTCGTACCTTCATACCAAGTGGAGCTGACAGCACATGAGGGCACATACCTTCATATCAAGTGGAGCTGACAGCACCTCAGGGCTCGTACCTTCATACAAAGTGGAGCTGGCAGCACATGGGGGCCTGCACCTTCATACCAGGAGGAGCTGACAACACATGAGGGCTCGTACCTTCATGACAGATGGAGCTGACAGCACATGGGGGCTCGTACCTTTATACCAAGTGGAGTTGACAGCACATGAGGGCTCGTACCTTCATATCAAGTGGAGCTGACAGCACATGGGGCTCGTACCTTCATTCCAAGTGGAGCTGACAGCACATAAGGGCTCGTACCATCGTTCCAAATGGAGCTTACAGCACATGAGGGCTTGTAGCTTTATACCAAGTGTAGATCACAGCACATGAGGGCTCGTACCTTCAAACCAAGTAGAGCTGACAGCACATGAGGCCTCGTACCTTCATATCAATTGGTGCTGACAGCGCATGAGGGCTCGTACCTTCATTCCAAGTGGAGCTGACAGCACACTAGGGCTCGTACCTTCATACCAAGTGGAGCTGACAAGACCTGATGGCTTGTACCTTCATAACAAGTGGAGCTGACAGCACATGAGGGCCCGTACCTTCATACCAAGTGGTGCTGACAGCACATGGGGGCTCGCATCTTCATCATGAGTGGAGCTGACAGCACATGGGGGCTCATACCTTCATACCAAGTGGAGCTGACAGCACATGAGGGCTTGATCCTTCATACCAAGTGGAGCTGACAGCACTTGAGGGTTCGTACCTTCATTCCAAGTGGAGCTCACAGTACATGGGGTGGTACCTTCATACCAAGTGGAGCTGACAGCACATGAGGGGTCGTACCTTCATACCAAGTGGAGCTGAGAGCACATGAGTGCCTGAACCTTCATGACAAGTGAAACTGACAGACAATGGGGGTTCGTACCTTCATACCAAATGGAGCTCACAGCACATGAGGGCTCGTACCTTCATACCAAGTGGAACAGACAGCACATGAGGGCTCATAGCGTCATACCAAGTTGAGCGGACAGCACATGTGGGCTCGTACCTTCATTCCAAGTGGAGCTCACAGCACATGGGGGTGGTACCTTCATTTCAATTGAAGCTGACAGCACATTAGGGATCGTACCTTCATAACAAGTGGAGCTGACAGCACATGACGGCTCGTACCTTCATACCAAGTGGAGCTGAGAGCACACGAGGGCCTGAACCTTCATGACAAGTGAAACTGACAGAAAATGGGGGCTCGTACCTTCATACCAAATGGAGCTGACAGCACATGAGGGCTCGTAACTTCCTATCAAGTGGAGGTGTTAGCACATGAGGGCTCGTACCTTTATAGTAAGTAGATCTCTCAGCACATGAGGGCCTGTACCTTTATTCCAAGTGGAGCTGATAGCATATGAGGGCTCTTACCTTCATACTAAGTGGAGCTGACAGCACATGGGGGGCTCGTACCTTCATGACAAGGTGAGCTGTCAGCACATGAGGGCTTGTACCTTCATACTAAGTGGAGCTGACATCACAAGGGGCTCGTACCTTCATGACAAGTGAAACTGACAGAACATGGGGGCTCGCACCATCATACCAAGTGGAGCTGACAGCACATGAGGGCTCGTACCTTCATACCAAGAGGAGCTGACAGCACATGAGAGCTCGTACCTTCATACTAAGTGGAGCTGACAGCACATGGGGGGCTCGTACATTCATGACAAGGTGAGCTGACAGCACATGAGGGCTTGTACCTTCATACTAAGTGGAGCTGACATCACAAGGGGCTCGTACCTTCATGACAAGTAAAACTGACAGAACATGGGGGCTCGCACCATCATACCATTTGGAGCTGACAGCACATGAGGGCTCGTACCTTCATGATAAGTTGTGCTGACAGGACATGAGGGCTCATACCTTCATACCAACTTGAGCTTAAAGCACATGAGGGCTCGTGGCTTCATACCAAGTGAAGATCACAGCACATGAGGGCTCGTACCTTCGTACCAAGTGGAGCTGACAGCACATAGGGCTCGTGCCTTCATACCAAGTGGAGATCACAGCACATGAGGGCTCATACCAAGTAGAGCTGACAGCACGTGTGGGCTTGTACCTTCATACCAATTGGAGCTGACAGCACATGAGGGCTCGTACCTTCATACCAAGTGGAGCTGGCAGCACATGAGGGCTCATACCATCATGACAGGTGGAGCTGACAGCAAATGGGGGCTCCTACCTTCATACAAAGTGGAGCTGACAGCACATGAGGGCACATACCTTCATATCAAGTGGAGCTGACAGCACCTCAGGGCTCGTACCTTCATACAAAGTGGAGCTGGCAGCACATGGGGGCCTGCACCTTCATACCAGGAGGAGCTGACAACACATGAGGGCTCGTACCTTCATGACAGATGGAGCTGACAGCACATGGGGGCTCGTACCTTTATACCAAGTGGAGTTGACAGCACATGAGGGCTCGTACCTTCATATCAAGTGGAGCTGACAGCACATGGGGCTCGTACCTTCATTCCAAGTGAAGCTGACAGCACATAAGGGCTCGTACCATCGTTCCAAATGGAGCTTACAGCACATGAGGGCTTGTAGCTTTATACCAAGTGTAGATCACAGCACATGAGGGCTCGTACCTTCAAACCAAGTAGAGCTGACAGCACATGAGGCCTCGTACCTTCATATCAATTGGAGCTGACAGCACATGAGGGCTCGTACCTTCATTCCAAGTGGAGCTGACAGCACACTTGGGCTCGTACCTTCACACCAAGTGGAGCTGACAAGACCTGATGGCTTGTACCTTCATAACAAGTGGAGCTGACAGCACATGAGGGCCCGTACCTTCATACCAAGTGGTGCTGACAGCACATGGGGGCTCGCATCTTCATCATGAGTGGAGCTGACAGCACATGGGGGCTCATACCTTCATACCAAGTGGAGCTGACAGCACTTGAGGGCTCGTACCTTCATTCTAAGTGGAGCTGACAGCACATGAGGGCTTGATCCTTCATACCAAGTGGAGCTGACAGCACTTGAGGGCTCGTACCTTCATTCCAAGTGGAGCTCACAGCACATGGGGGTGGTACCTTCATTTCAAGTGAAGCTGACAGCACATTAGGGATCGTACCTTCATAACAAGTGGAGCTGACCGCACATGACGGCTCGTGCCTTCATACCAAGTGGAGCTGAGAGCACATGAGGGCCTGAACCTTCATGACAAGTGAAACTGACAGAAAATGGGGGCTCGTACCTTCATACCAAATGGAGCTGACAGCACATGAGGGCTCGTAACTTCCTATCAAGTGGAGGTGATAGCACATGAGGGCTCGTACCATCATAATAAGTAGATCTCTCAGCACATGAGGGCCTGTACCTTTATTCCAAGTGGAGCTGATAGCATATGAGGGCTCTTACCTTCATACTAAGTGGAGCTGACAGCACATGGGGGGCTCATACCTTCATGACAAGGTGAGCTGTCAGCACATGAGGGCTTGTACCTTCATACTAAGTGGAGCTGACATCACAAGGGGCTCGTACCTTCATGACAAGTGAAACTGACAGAACATGGGGGCTCGCACCATCATACCAAGTGGAGCTGACAGCACATGAGGGCTCGTACCTTCATACCAAGAGGAGCTGACAGCACATGAGAGCTTGTACCTTCATACTAAGGGGAGCTGACAGCACATGGGGGGCTCATACATTCATGACAAGGTGAGCTGACAGCACATGATGTCTTGTACCTTCATACTAAGTGGAGCTGACATCACAAGGGGCTCGTACCTTCATGACAAGTAAAACTGACAGAACATGGGGGCTCGCACCATCATACCATTTGGAGCTGACAGCACATGAGGGCTCGTACCTTCATGATAAGTTGTGCTGACAGGACATGAGGGCTCATACCTTCATACCAACTTGAGCTTAAAGCACATGAGGGCTCGTGGCTTCGTACCAAGTGGAGATCACAGCACATGAGGGCTCGTACCTTCGTACCAAGTGGAGCTGACAGCACATGAGGGCTCGTGCCTTCCTACCAAGTGGAGATCACAGCACATGAGGGCTCATACCAAGTAGAGCTGACAGCACGTGTGGGCTTGTACCTTCATACCAATTGGAGCTGACAGCACACGAGGGCTCGTACCTTCATACCAAGTGGAGCTGGCAGCACATGAGGGCTCGTACCATCATGACAGGTGGAGCTGACAGCACATGGGGGCTCGTACCTTCATACCAAGTGGAGCTGACAGCACATGAGGGCACATACCTTCATATCAAGTGGAGCTGACAGCACCTCAGGGCTCGTACCTTCATATAAAGTGGAGCTGGCAGCACATGGGGGCCTGCACCTTCATACCAGGAGGAGCTGACAACACATGAGGGCTCGTACCTTCATGACAGATGGAGCTGACAGCACATGGGGGCTTGTACCTTTATTCCAAGTGGAGTTGACAGCACATGAGGGCTCGTACCTTCATATCAAGTGGAGCTGACAGCACATGGGGCTCGTACCTTCATTCCAAGTGGAGCTGACAGCACATAAGGGCTCGTACCATCGTTCCAAATGGAGCTTACAGCACATGAGGGCTTGTAGCTTTATACCAAGTGTAGATCACAGCACATGAGGGCTCGTACCTTCAAACCAAGTAGAGCTGACAGCACATGAGGCCTCGTACCTTCATATCAATTGGAGCTGACAGCACATGAGGGCTCGTACCTTCATACCAAGTGGAGCTGACAGCACTTGAGGGCTCGTACCTTCATGACAGATGGAGCTGACAGCACATGGGGGCTCGTACCTTCATACCAAGTGGAGCTAACAGCACATGAGGGCTCGTACCTTCATATCAAGTGGAGCTGACAGCACCTCAGGGTTCTTACCTTCATTCCAAGTGGAGCTGACAGCACATGGGGGGCTATTACCTGCATGACAAGTTGAGCTGACAGCACATGTTGGCTCATACCTTCATACCAAGTGGAGCTGACACCACATGGGGCTCATACCTTCATTCCAACTGAACCTGACAGCACATGAGGGCTTGTACCTTCATTCCAAGTAGAGCTGACAGCACACGAGGGCTTGTACCGTCATACCAAGTGGAGCTGACAAGCCCTGATGGCTTGTACCTTCATAACGAGTGGAGCTGACAGCACATGAGGGCCCGTGCCTTCATACCAAGGGGTGCTGACAGCACATGGGGGCTCGCACCTTCATGATGAGTGGAGCTGACAGCACATGGGGGCTCATACCTTCATACCAAGTGGAGCTGACAGCACATGAGGGCTTATTCCTTCATACCAAGTGGAGCTGACAGCACAGGAGCGCTCGTTCCTTCATACCAAGTGGAGCTGACAGCACTTGAGGGTTCGTACCTTCATTCCAAGTGGAGCTCACAGCACATGGGGTGGTACCTTCATACCAAGTGGAGCTGACAGCACATGAGGGGTCGTACCTTCATACCAAGTGGAGCTGAGAGCACATGAGTGCCTGAACCTTCATCACAAGTGAAACTGACAGACAATGGGGGTTCGTACCTTCATACCAAATGGAGCTCACAGCACATGAGGGGTCGTACCTTCATACTAAGTGGAACAGACAGCACATGCGGGCTCATAGCTTCATACCAAGTTGAGCGGACAGCACATGTGGGCTCGTATCTTCATTCCAAGTGGAGCTGACAGCACATGAGGGCTCGTACCTTCATGCCAACTGGAGCTGACAGTACATGAGGGCTCATACCTTCATACCAAGTTGAGCGGACTGCACATGTGGGCTCGTATCTTCATTCCAAGAGGAGCTGACAGCACATGAGAGCTTATACCTTCATACCCAGTGGAGCTGACAGCACATGAGGGCTCGTGCCATCATATCAAGGGGAGCTGACAGCACATGAAGGCCCGTAGCTTAATTCCAAGTGGAGTTGCCAGCACATGAGGGCTTGTACCTTCATACCATGTGGAGCTGACAGCACATAAGGGCTCATACCTTCATTCCAAGTGGAGCTGACAGCACCTGAGAGCTCGTACCTTCATACCAAGAGTAACTGACAGCACATGAGGGCTTTTACTTTCATACCAAGTGGAGCTGACAGCACATAAGGGCCATACCTTCACACCAAGTGGAAATGACAGCACATGAGTTCTCGTACCTTCATTCCAAGTGGAGCTGACAGGACATGGGGGCCCTTACTTTCATTCCAAGTGGAGCTGACAGCACCTGAGAGCTCGTACCTTCTTACCAAGAGGAGCTGACAGCACCTGAGGGCTTTTACTTTCATGCCAAGTGGAGCGGACAGCACATGAGGGCCATACCTTCA
Source organism: Triturus cristatus (assembly GCF_964204655.1). Lineage (NCBI taxonomy): Eukaryota > Metazoa > Chordata > Amphibia > Caudata > Salamandridae > Triturus > Triturus cristatus. Next base: position 18,896,261 of record NC_140594.1, on the reverse strand, counting down.
TACCAAGTGGAGTTGACAGCACATGAGGGCTCGTACCTTCATTCCAAGTGGAGCTAACAGCACATAGGGGCCTGTACCTTCATTCCAAGTGGAGCTGACAGCACCTGAGAGCTCGTACCTTCTTACCAAGAGGAGCTGACAGCACCTGAGGGCTTTTACTTTCATGCCAAGTGGAGCGGACAGCACATGAGGGCCATACCTTCATACCAAGTGGAGTTGACAGCACATGAGGGCCCGGAGCTTCATTACATTGGAGTTGCCAGCACATGAGGGCTTGTACCTTCATTGCAAGTGGATCTGACAGCACCTGAGGTCTCGTACCTTCATTCCAAGTAGAGCTGACAAAGCACGAGTGCTCGTACCTTCATTCCAAGTGGAGTTGACAGCACATGAGTGCTCTTACCTTTATATCAAGTGGATCTGACAGCACCTGAGGGCTCGTTCCTTCGTACAAAGTGGATCTGACAGCACATGGGTGCCTGTACCTTCATACTAGGTGGAGCTGACAGCACATGAGGGCTCGTACCTTCATTCCAAGTAGAGCTGACAGCACATGAGGGCTCGTACCTTCATTCATAGTGGAGCTGACAGCACATGAAGGCTCATACCTTTATTCCAAGTGCAGATGGCAGCAGACGGGGGCTCATAACTTCATACCAAGTGGAGCTGACAACACCTGATGGCTTGTACCTTCATAACAAGTGGAGCTGACAGCATATGAGGGCCCGTGGCTTCATACCAAGTGGCGCTGACAGCACATGGGTGCCTTAGCCTTCATAGGAGGTGGAGCAAACAGCACATGAGTGCTCGTACCTTCATAGCAAGTGGAGCTGACAGCACTGAGGGCTCATGGCTTCATACCAAGTGGAGATCCCAGCACATGAGGGCTCGTGGCTTCATACCAAGTGGTGATCACAGCACATGAGGGCTCGTACCTTCATACCAAGTGGAGCTGACAGCACATGAGGGCTCGTGCCTTCATACCAATTGGAGCTGACAGCACATGAGGGCTCGTACCTTCATACTAAGTGGAGCTGACAGCACATGAGGGCTCGTACCTTCATGACAGGTGGAGCTGACAGCACATGAGGGCTCGTACCTTCATATCAAGTGGAGCTGACACCACCTCAGGGCTCGTACCTTCATACAAAGTGGAGCTGACAGCACATGGGGGCCTGCACCTTCATACCAGGTGGAGCTGACAACACATGAGGGCTCGTACCTTCATTCCAAGTGGAGCTGACAGCACATGAGGGCTCGTCCCTTCATTCCTAGTGGAGCTGACAGCACACAAAGCCTCGTACCTTCATTCCAAGTGGAGCTGACAGCACACGAGTGTTCGTACCTTCATGACAAGTGAAACTGACAGAACATGGGGGCTCGTATCATCATACCAAGTGGAGCTGACAGCACATGAGGGCTCGTACCTTCATACCAAGTGGAGCTGACAGCACATGAGAGCTTGTACCTTCTTACCAATTGGTGGTGATGGCACTTAAGGGCTCGTACCATTATACCAAGTAGATCTATCAGCACATGAGGGCTCGTACCTTCATTCCAAGAGGAGCTGAAAGCACATGGGGGGCTCGTACCTTCATGATAAGTTGAGCTGACAGAACATGAGGGCTCATACCTTCATACCAAGTGGATCTGACAGCACATATGGGCTCGTGGTTTCATACCAAGTGGAGATCACAGCACATGAGGGCTCGTACCTTCGTACCAAGTGGAGATGACAGCACATGGGGGCTTGTGCCTTCATACCAAGAGGAGATCACAGCACATGAGGGCTCGAACCTTCATACCAAGTAGAGCTGACAGCACGTGTGGGCTTGTACCTTCATACCAATTGGAGCTGACAGCACATGAGGGCTCGTACCTTCATGACAGGCGGAGCTGACAGCACATGGGGGCTCGTACCTTCATACCAAGTGGAGCTGACAGCAGATGAGGGCTCGTACCTTCATATCAAGTGCAGCTGACAGCACCTCAGGGCTCGTACCTTCATACAAAGTGGAGCTGACAGCACATGGGGCCTGCACCTTCATACCAGGTGGAGCTGACAACATATGAGGGCTTGTACCTTCATTCCAAGTGGCGCTGACAGCACATGGGTGCCTTTACCTTCATACCAGGTGAAGCTGACAGCACATGAGAGCTCATACCTTCATACCAAGTGGAGCTGACAGCACATGAGGGCTCGTGGCTTCATACCAAGTGGAGATCACAGCACATGAGGGCTCGTACCATCATACCTAGTAGAGCTGACAGCACGTGAGGGCTCGTACCTTCATACAAATTGGAGCTGACAGCACATGAGGGCTCGTACCTTCATACCAAGTGGAGCTGACAGCACATGAGTGTTCGTACCTTCATGACAGGTGGAGCTGACAGCACATGGGGGCTTGTACCTTCATACCAAGTGGAGCTGACAGCACATGAGGGCTCGTACCTTCATATCAAGTGGAGCTGACAGTACCTCAGGGCTCGTACCTTCATACAAAGTGGAGCTGACAGCACATGGGGGCCTGTACCTTCACACCAGGTGGAGCTGATAACACATGAGGGCTCGTACCTTCATTCCAAGTGGAGCTGACAGCACACGAAGGCTCGTACCTTCATTCCAAGTGGAGCTGACAGTACACAAGGGTTTGTACCTTCATGACAAGTGAAACTGACATAACATAGGGGCTTGTACCTTCATACCAAGTGGAGCTGACAGCACACGAGGGCTCGTGCCTTCTTACCAGTTGGAGGTGACGGCACATGAGGGCTCGTACCTTTATACCAAGTAGATCTTTTAGCACATGAGGGCTCGTACCTTCATTCCAAGTGGAGCTGACAGCACATAGGGGGCTAGTTCCTGCATGACAAGTTGAGCTGACAGCACATGAGGGCTCATACCTTCATACAAAGTGGAGCTGACAGCACCTGGGGCTCATACCTTCATTCCAGCTGAACCTGACAGCACATGAGGGCTTGTACCTTCATTCCAAGTGGAGCTGACAGCACACGAGGGCTCGCATCTTCATACCAAGTGGAGCTGTCAAGACCTGATGGCTTGTATCTTCATAACGAGTTGAGCTGACAGCACATGAGGGCCCGTACCTTCATACCAAGTGGTGCAGACAGAACATGGGGGCTCACACCTTCATACCAAGTGGAGCTGACAGCACTTCAGGGCTCGTACCTTCATTCTAAGTGGAGTTGACAGCACATGAGGGCTTATTCCTTCATACCAAGTGGAGCTGACAGCACATGAGGGTTCGTACCTTCTTACCAAGTGGAGGTGACAGCACATGAGGGCTTGTACGTTCATAGTAAGTAGATCTGTTAGCACATGAGGGCCTGTACCTTTATTCCAAGTGGAGCTGACAGCACATGAGGGGTCGTACCTTCATACTAAGTGGAGCTGACAACACATGGGGGGCTCGAACCTTCATGACAAGGTGAGCTGACAGCACATGAGGGCTTGTACCTTCATACTAAGTGGAGCTGACATCACAAGGGGCTTGTACCTTCATTCCCAGTGGAGCTGACAGCACATGAGGGCTCATACCTTCATACCAACTGGAGCTGACAGTACATGAGGGCTCGTACCTTCATACCAAGTTGAGCGGACAGCACATGTGGGCTCGTATCTTCATTCCAAGTGGAGCTGACAGCACATGAGAGCTTATACCTTCATACCCAGTGGAGCTGACAGCACATGAGGGCTCATGCCATCATATCAAGTGGAGCTGACAGCACATGAAGCCACGTAGCTTAATTCCAAGTGGAGCTGCCAGCACATGAGGGCTCGTACCTTCATTCCAAGTGGAGCTGACAGCACCTGAGAGCTCGTACCTTCATACCAAGAGTAACTGACAGCACATGAGGGCTTTTACTTTCACACCAAGTGGAAATGACAGCACATGAGGGCTCGTACCTTCATTCCAAGTGGAGGTGACAGCACATGGGGGCCCGTACCTTCATTCCAAGTGGAGCTGACAGCACCTGAGAGCTCGTACCTTCTTACCAAGAGGAGCTGACAGCACATGAGGGCTTTTACTTTCATACCAAGTAGAGCGGACAGCACATGAGGGCCATACCTTCATACCAAGTGGAGTTGACAGCACATGAGGGCTTGTACCTTCATTCCAAGTGGAGCTGACAGCCCATGGGGGCCTGTACCTTCATTCCAAGTTGGGCTGGCAGCACCTGAGAGCTTGTACCTTCATACCAAGAGGAGCTGACCGCACATGAGGGCTTTCACTTTCATACCAAGTGGAGCTGACAGCACATGAGGGCTCGTATCTTCATTCCAAGTAGAGCTGACAGCACATGGGAGCCCTTACCTTCATTACAAGTGGAGCTGACAGCACCTGAGAGCTCGTACCTTCATACCAGGAGGAGCTGACAGCACATGAGGGCTTTTACTTTCATACCAAGTGGAGCTGACAGCACATGAGGGCCATACCTTCATACCAAGTGGAGTTGACAGCAAATGAGGGCCTGGAGCTTCATTCCATTGGAGTTGCCCGCACATGAGGGCTTGTACCTTCATTGCAAGTGGAGCTGACAGCACCTGAGGGCTCGTACCTTCATTCCACGTAGAGCTGACAACACACGAGGGCTCGTACCTTCATTCCAAGTGGAGCTGACAGCACATGCGGGCTCGTACCTTCATATCAAGTGAATCTGACAGCACATGGGTGCCTGTACCTTCATACCAGGTGGAGCTGACAGCACATGGGTGCCTGTACCTTCATTCCAAGTAGAGCTGACAGCACATGAGGGCTCGTACCTTCATTCATAGTGGAGCTGACAGCACACGAATGCTCGTACCTTCATAACAAGTGAAGCTGACAGCATATGAGGGCCCGTGGCTTCATACCAAGTGGCGCTGACAGCACATGGGTGCCTTTGCCTTCATAGGAGGTGAAGCAGACAGCACATGAGGGCTTGTACCTTCATTCCAAGAGGAGCTGACAGCACATGAGAGCTTATACCTTCATACCCAGTGGAGCTGACAGCACATGAGGGCTCGTGCCATCATATCAAGGGGAGCTGACAGCACATGAAGGCCCGTAGCTTAATTCCAAGTGGAGTTGCCAGCACATGAGGGCTTGTACCTTCATACCATGTGGAGCTGACAGCACATAAGGGCTCATACCTTCATTCCAAGTGGAGCTGACAGCACCTGAGAGCTCGTACCTTCATACCAAGAGTAACTGACAGCACATGAGGGCTTTTACTTTCATACCAAGTGGAGCTGACAGCACATAAGGGCCATACCTTCACACCAAGTGGAAATGACAGCACATGAGTTCTCGTACCTTCATTCCAAGTGGAGCTGACAGGACATGGGGGCCCTTACTTTCATTCCAAGTGGAGCTGACAGCACCTGAGAGCTCGTATCTTCTTACCAAGAGGAGCTGACAGCACCTGAGGGCTTTTACTTTCATGCCAAGTGGAGCGGACAGCACATGAGGGCCATACCTTCATACCAAGTGGAGTTGACAGCACATGAGGGCTCGTACCTTCATTCCAAGTGGAGCTGACAGCACATAGGGGCCTGTACCTTCATTCCAAGTGGAGCTGACAGCACCTGAGAGCTCGTACCTTCTTACCAAGAGGAGCTGACAGCACCTGAGGGCTTTTACTTTCATGCCAAGTGGAGCGGACAGCACATGAGGGCCATACCTTCATACCAAGTGGAGTTGACAGCACATGAGGGCCCGGAGCTTCATTACATTGGAGTTGCCAGCACATGAGGGCTTGTACCTTCATTGCAAGTGGATCTGACAGCACCTGAGGTCTCGTACCTTCATTCCAAGTAGAGCTGACAAAGTACGAGGGCTCGTACCTTCATTCCAAGTGGAGCTGACAGCACATGAGTGCTCTTACCTTTATATCAAGTGGATCTGACAGCACCTGAGGGCTCGTTCCTTCGTACAAAGTGGATCTGACAGCACATGGGTGCCTGTACCTTCATACTAGGTGGAGCTGACAGCACATGAGGGCTCGTACCTTCATTCCAAGTAGAGCTGACAGCACATGAGGGCTCGTACCTTCATTCATAGTGGAGCTGACAGCACATGAAGGCTCATACCTTTATTCCAAGTGCAGCTGACAGCAGACGGGGGCTCATAACTTCATACCAAGTGGAGCTGACAACACCTGATGGCTTGTACCTTCATAACAAGTGGAGCTGACAGCATATGAGGGCCCGTGGCTTCATACCAAGTGGCGCTGACAGCACATGGGTGCCTTTGCCTTCATAGGAGGTGAAGCAAACAGCACATGATTGCTCGTACCTTCATAGCAAGTGGAGCTGACAGCACTGAGGGCTCATGGCTTCATACCAAGTGGAGATCCCAGCACATGAGGGCTCGTGGCTTCATACCAAGTGGTGATCACAGCACATGAGGGCTCGTACCTTCATACCAAGTGGAGCTGACAGCACATGAGGGCTCGTGCCTTCATACCAATTGGAGCTGACAGCACATGAGGGCTCGTACCTTCATACTAAGTGGAGCTGACAGCACATGAGGGCTCGTACCTTCATGACAGGTGGAGCTGACAGCACATGAGGGCTCGTACCTTCATATCAAGTGGAGCTGACACCACCTCAGGGCTCGTACCTTCATACAAAGTGGAGCTGACAGCACATGGGGGCCTGCACCTTCATACCAGGTGGAGCTGACAACACATGAGGGCTCGTACCTTCATTCCAAGTGGTGCTGACAGCACATGAGGGCTCGTACCTTCATTCCTAGTGGAGCTGACAGCACACAAAGCCTCGTACCTTCATTCCAAGTGGAGCTGACAGCACACGAGGGTTCGTACCTTCATGATAAGTGAAACTGACAGAACATGGGGGCTCGTACCATCATACCAAGTGGAGCTGACAGCACATGAGGGCTCGTACCTTCATACCAAGTGGAGCTGACAGCACATGAGAGCTTGTACCTTCTTACCAATTGGTGGTGACGGCACTTGAGGGCTCGTACCATTATACCAAGTAGATCTATCAGCACATGAGGGCTCGTACCTTCATTCCAAGAGGAGCTGAGAGCACATGGGGGGCTCGTACCTTCATGATAAGTTGAGCTGACAGAACATGAGGGCTCATACCTTCATACCAAGTGGATCTGACAGCACATATGGGCTCGTGGTTTCATACCAAGTGGAGATCACAGCACATGAGGGCTCGTACCTTCGTACCAAGTGGAGCTGACAGCACATGGGGGCTTGTGCCTTCATACAAAGAGGAGATCACAGCACATGAGGGCTCGAACCTTCATACCAAGTAGAGCTGACAGCACGTGTGGGCTTGTACCTTCATACCAATTGGAGCTGACAGCACATGAGGGCTCGTACCTTCATGACAGGCGGAGCTGACAGTACATGGGGGCTCGTACCTTCATACCAAGTGGAGCTGACAGCAGATGAGGGCTCGTACCTTCATATCAAGTGGAGCTGACAGCACCTCAGGGCTCGTACCTTCATACAAAGTGGAGCTGACAGCACATGGGGCCTGCACCTTCATACCAGGTGGAGCTGACAACATATGAGGGCTTGTACCTTCATTCCAAGTGGCGCTGACAGCACATGGGTGCCTTTACCTTCATACCAGGTGAAGCTGACAGCACATGAGAGCTCATACCTTCATACCAAGTGGAGCTGACAGCACATGAGGGCTCGTGGCTTCATACCAAGTGGAGATCACAGCACATGAGGGCTCGTACCATCATACCTAGTAGAGCTGACAGCACGTGAGGGCTCGTACCTTCATACAAATTGGAGCTGACAGCACATGAGGGCTCGTACCTTCATACCAAGTGGAGCTGACAGCACATGAGTGTTCGTACCTTCATGACAGGTGGAGCTGACAGCACATGGGGGCTTGTACCTTCATACCAAGTGGAGCTGACAGCACATGAGGGCTCGTACCTTCATATCAAGTGGAGCTGACAGTACCTCAGGGCTCGTACCTTCATACAAAGTGGAGCTGACAGCACATGGGGGCCTGTACCTTCACACCAGGTGGAGCTGATAACACATGAGGGCTCGTACCTTCATTCCAAGTGGAGCTGACAGCACACGAAGGCTCGTACCTTCATTCCAAGTGGAGCTGACAGTACACAAGGGTTTGTACCTTCATGACAAGTGAAACTGACATAACATAGGGGCTTGTACCTTCATACCAAGTGGAGCTGACAGCACACGAGGGCTCGTGCCTTCTTACCAGTTGGAGGTGACGGCACATGAGGGCTCGTACCTTTATACCAAGTAGATCTTTTAGCACATGAGGGCTCGTACCTTCATTCCAAGTGGAGCTGACAGCACATAGGGGGCTAGTTCCTGCATGACAAGTTGAGCTGACAGCACATGAGGGCTCATACCTTCATACAAAGTGGAGCTGACAGCACCTGGGGCTCATACCTTCATTCCAGCTGAACCTGACAGCACATGAGGGCTTGTACCTTCATTCCAAGTGGAGCTGACAGCACACGAGGGCTCGTATCTTCATACCAAGTGGAGCTGTCAAGACCTGATGGCTTGTACCTTCATAACGAGTTGAGCTGACAGCACATGAGGGCCCGTACCTTCATACCAAGTGGTGCAGACAGAACATGGGGGCTCGCACCTTCATACCAAGTGGAGCTGACAGCACTTCGGGGCTCGTACCTTCATTCTAAGTGGAGTTGACAGCACATGAGGGCTTATTCCTTCATACCAAGTGGAGCTGACAGCACATGAGAGTTCGTACCTTCTTACCAAGTGGAGGTGACAGCACATGAGGGCTTGTACGTTCATAGTAAGTAGATCTGTCAGCACATGAGGGCCTGTACCTTTATTCCAAGTGGAGCTGACAGCACATGAGGGGTCGTACCTTCATACTAAGTGGAGCTGACAGCACATGGGGGGCTCGAACCTTCATGACAAGGTGAGCTGACAGCACATGAGGGCTTGTACCTTCATACTAAGTGGAGCTGACATCACAAGGGGCTTGTACCTTCATTCCCAGTGGAGCTGACAGCACATGAGGGCTCATACCTTCATACCAACTGGAGCTGACAGTACATGAGGGCTCGTACCTTCATACCAAGTTGAGCGGACAGCACATGTGGGCTCGTATCTTCATTCCAAGTGGAGCTGACAGCACATGAGAGCTTATACCTTCATACCCAGTGGAGCTGACAGCACATGAGGGCTCATGCCATCATATCAAGTGGAGCTGACAGCACATGAAGCCACGTAGCTTAATTCCAAGTGGAGCTGCCAGCACATGAGCGCTCGTACCTTCATACCATGTGGAGCTGACAGCACATAAGGGCTCATACCTTCATTCCAAGTGGAGCTGACAGCACCTGAGAGCTCGTACCTTCATACCAAGAGTAACTGACAGCACATGAGGGCTTTTACTTTCACACCAAGTGGAAATGACAGCACATGAGGGCTCGTACCTTCATTCCAAGTGGAGGTGACAGCACATGGGGGCCCGTACCTTCAGTCCAAGTGGAGCTGACAGCACCTGAGAGCTCGTACCTTCTTACCAAGAGGAGGTGACAGCACATGAGGGCTTTTACTTTCATACCAAGTAGAGCGGACAGCACATGAGGGCCATACCTTCATACCAAGTGGAGTTGACAGCACATGAGGGCTTGTACCTTCATTCCAAGTGGAGCTGACAGCCCATGGGGGCCCGTACCTTCATTCCAAGTGGAGCTGGCAGCACCTGAGAGCTTGTACCTTCATACCAAGAGGAGCTGACCGCACATGAGGGCTTTCACTTTCATACCAAGTGGAGCTGACAGCACATGAGGGCTCGTATCTTCATTCCAAGTAGAGCTGACAGCACATGGGAGCCCGTACCTTCATTACAAGTGGAGCTGACAGCACCTGAGAGCTCGTACCTTCATACCAGGAGGAGCTGACAGCACATGAGGGCTTTTACTTTCATACCAAGTGGAGCTGACAGCACATGAGGGCCATACCTTCATACCAAGTGGAGTTGACAGCAAATGAGGGCCTGGAGCTTCATTCCATTGGAGTTGCCAGCACATGAGGGCTTGTACCTTCATTGCAAGTGGAGCTGACAGCACCTGAGGGCTCGTACCTTCATTCCACGTAGAGCTGACAACACACGAGGGCTCGTACCTTCATTCCAAGTGGAGCTGACAGCACATGCGGGCTCGTACCTTCATATCAAGTGAATCTGACAGCACATGGGTGCCTGTACCTTCATACCAGGTGGAGCTGACAGCACATGGGTGCCTGTACCTTCATTCCAAGTAGAGCTGACAGCACATGAGGGCTCGTACCTTCATTCATAGTGGAGCTGACAGCACACGAATGCTCGTACCTTCATAACAAGTGAAGCTGACAGCATATGAGGGCCCGTGGCTTCATACCAAGTGGCGCTGACAGCACATGGGTGCCTTTGCCTTCATAGGAGGTGAAGCAGACAGCACATGAGGGCCCGTGGCTTCATACCAAGTGGCGCTGACAGCACATGGGTGCCTTTGCCTTCATACGAGGTGAAGCAGACAGCACATGAGGGTTTGTACCTTCATTCCAAGTGGAGCTGACAGCACATGAGGGCTCGTATCTTCATACCAAGTGGAGCTGTCAAGACCTGATGGCTTGTACCTTCATAACGAGTTGAGCTGACAGCACATGAGGGCCCGTACCTTCATACCAAGTGGTGCAGACAGAACATGGGGGCTCGCACCTTCATACCAAGTGGAGCTGACAGCACTTCAGGGCTCGTACCTTCATTCTAAGTGGAGTTGACAGCACATGAGGGCTTATTCCTTCATACCAAGTGGAGCTGACAGCACATGAGGGTTCGTACCTTCTTACCAAGTGGAGGTGACAGCACATGAGGGCTTGTACGTTCATAGTAAGTAGATCTGTCAGCACATGAGGGCCTGTACCGTTATTCCAAGTGGAGCTGACAGCACATGAGGGGTCGTACCTTCATACTGTCAGGGGTCGAGCTTCCTGCACCCTATTTATACGTAAAGAGGAGAATACTGTAGAAAACTCCAACTCCCAGAATACCTTGCTAGAGGGAGGGTCTTGTATGCCTTCCCATGCTGCACCTCAGTAGATCACATGACTGCTACCAGCATATAGGCTGCAGTCTTACAAACCCCAATTGCTTGGCCTTGCTTCCTGCTTTTGGACCACGCCCCCTTGTCTGTTTGGATTCTACCCGGACTAGTTCCTCGTATTCTCCCTGTTTCCTGCATCGTAGAAGAATCACAAAACCAACGGTTCATCACGTTTCCAGTCCCCGGTACCGTGAGTTGGTTTGTGTGTGAAATTCCTCATTGCAAGTCTTTGTATTGATTCGAGCGCTGGACGCGCACTGTGGAGAACATTCTTTGTAACGTGAGCGCGAGGAAGCGCTGTGAAGGTTTTTTTTTTATTTTCAATGCTGTTGTTTCTTTAAGCGCTGGACGCGCCCTGAGGAGAACAGTCCTTGTAATGTGAGCGCGAGGAAGCGCTGTGAAGGTTTTGCCTACTTTATGTTAATGCCGCGCTGGAAGCGCGTTTTTGAAAACTGAACCGGTGTAGCTAGCGCGAGTATGCGCTGTTATAACCCTGCTTGCTCCTGTTGATTGAGAGCGGTGTCCACGCTCTATTCCTTGCCAGTTGTGTTTTTCCCCACCCGCGCTGAGACGCGTTTGTATCTCACAATGCCAGTGATCTAGGAATTGAAGGCTCAAAACTTTATTGGGACACGCAGTCTTCTACTCTTAAACCACGTCTCTCACTGCATTCAATTTACCTGCATCAAGAAAGGACTATTGCTGCAAGCATCTACATTGCTCCCTGTGAATGATACAACTCTCTTTTTTCTATGGAGTCTGCTTGCCTTCCACTGGCGTTGTATTGAAACCCCATTCCTGTTTTATGAAGAGGCCTTTAGGCCACGTCCCCAGGTTTACTTACGTGAGTATGGGAAGGCATAGAAAATACTGAACTTAGTGGTGAAGTTTATGTGGTATTACTACTTACAGCTGCCTTGTTGTTTGTGTCTCCTTGTAGGCATCTTTACTTCCCTGCCTGATATCCCCGACAGAAAACCTGGTGGTCCTTTCCGGTCTCTTCGCCCTCTAGGGGTCCATGTCTCCCTCTAGTGTGTGCACACCTATAGGGGTCTGGACCTTGTGAGAGCGTAGAGACATTATCTTCGCTCCCGTGGATCTTGGATTCTCTGTCGTCGGACCCAGAACCGGACAGAAAGGCCAAGCCCACGTAGTATAAACATCCCCTGAGCGAAGATGGAACAGTCGCGCCTTGACAACCCTGACATCACTATGTCGGAGTTAGCGAATACTGTAGTCACATTGCAGACAGAGCTTAGCGAGTTAAGGAGAGAGAATCAGAGGCTGGTTACTGAATTAGGAATATTAAAAACACATACCTCATTAGAGACATCAGGAATAGGTACACTTCCCAAACAGAAGCGTAATTACATTCAGCCAAGTCATTTTCACACCCCATCCCCCCACCCGTCCGTACCTCTGGTATCCCCATCTGCACCGGTTACTGTTTCTGTTGTCACACCACCCCACACTCCTCTGGCCATGCCTGAACGGTTCAATGGGGATAGCACTAAATATGCAGTCTTTAGGAATCAGTGCCATCTTCAATTCTTATGTCGTGCAGCGGCGTTCCCTGATGATGCCGCAAAAATAGCTTTCATTATATCTTATTTGAGCGGGAACGCAGCCCTGTGGGCAGTCCCGTTGGTGGAGAACGACGATCCAGTACTCTATAATTTACATCAGTTCAAAGAACGGATGCGAGGTTTATTCGCCCGGCATTCCTACATGCAGGCCAGTGACAATGAGTTGCTGAACCTGAAACAAGGGTCAAAGGACCTTCTTACGTATATAACCACATTCAATCGGTTAGTCACTGAGACACAGTGGCCTGACGAGAAAAGAACATCCCTCTTTTATCGGGGGTTAAGAGACGAATTAAAAGACATTCTGTCTCAGATTGTAGATCCTCCTGAAGACTGTGCAGCTTTTATTGATTTAGTGGTCAAATTGGACCATAGGCTGACGGAAAGGAAGGGTGAAAAGTCAAAAGGAGAATACTCCCGTCTTTTTCTTTCAAGGTCTGATAAAAAAGAGACCAAAGATTCGAGTGAGCCTATGCAGATTGGTGGGGTCAGAGGCCCTTTAACTGTCGAAGAAAGAGAAAAAAGACGGCGTTTGAATCTATGCCTTTACTGCGGTAAGGGAGGGCATTTTGCCCGAGACTGTCCCGTGAAGCCTAAAAAAGTAGATAAACCAGTCAATAAATCAGGAGCAGTGTCGGTGTCGGAAAACTGAGAGACTTGGTAAGTTTGTAGATCGATTTCCCAAGTCCTTCAGTTTCCCAGATCTCGCAGTCTGCCTCTAACACGGTGTCTCCGGTCCCGAAACATTTTATCATTTCGGTGGTCTTTATCCTGCCCTCTCAGCATAGAAAGTCTATGCCTATTCTACTGGATTCTGGGGCTACTGGGAATTTCTTGGATATAACCGTAGCCAAAGCATTGGGGTTACAATTCATCACAAAAGCCTGTCCTGAGAAGGTTCGAGCAGTGGATGGTTCCGAGTTGTCATCAGGGTTAATTAGACACCATACTCCTGATATTATCATGGTGTGTGATAATGGGCATTCAGAAATAATCTCTTTCGATCTCATTGATACACCCACGTTTGGAGCCATATTAGGAGTACCATGGTTGCAACAACACAACCCCCATATAGATTGGGTCTCGAGAACCGTAACATTAAGGTCTTCCTATTGTATTTTACACTGTTACAAAGAAAAGGCCTTATGGCAAACACCGGTCTGTTGTGCTACGACATCTGCTCTTTCCTCGAGTTTGCCTGCTGAATATCAAGAGTTCGCTAGTGTATTTGATGAAGTCAAGGCGACCGCTCTACCCCCTCATAGAGCATATGATTGTAGAATAGACCTAATCCCGGGAGCAGAACTACCTATCAGTCGAGTATACGCATTGACTGAACCGGAGACTAAATATCTTTATGACTATCTACAGGAGATGCTGAAGAAAGGATTCATTCGCCATTCTACCTCCCCTGTCTCCTCGCCTCTTTTCTTCATCCCCAAACGTGAAGGAGGATTGAGAGCATGTCTGGATTACAGAGCGTTAAACAAAGCCACGGTAAAGAACAAATATCCTCTTCCGCTCATCTCCACTCTCTTGGATCAAGTACGTAAGGCTACTATTTTCACCAAATTAGATCTCAGAGGCGCGTACCATTTGATTCGGGTAAGAGAGGGAGATGAGTGGAAAACGGCTTTTCGTACCAAATTCGGTTTATACGAATACTGTGTTATGCCGTTTGGCCTCTGTAATGCTCCAGCAGCATTCCAGTTTTTTGTGAATGAAATCTTGCGAGAATATTTGGATCTCTTTGTTATCGTCTATATTGACGACATCCTAATCTATTCACAGAACGAGCAAGACCATGTAAAGCATGTGAAGCTAATATTGCAACGATTACAAGAACACCATCTGTTTGCCAAATTGGACAAATGTTTGTTTCACACTCAAAAAGTTGATTTCCTGGGTTTCGTTATCTCGCCTGAAGGGATTCATATGGATCCAGCTAAGGTGGCTGCTATCACCAACTGGAAAAGCCCCAAGACCGTGAGAGAAGTACAATCCTTTTTAGGATTTGCAAATTTTTATAGGAGATTTATACACCACTTCTCTGACTTAGTGTCTCCTATTACTAGATTGCTAAAGAAAGGGGTGCAGTTTGACTGGGATCAATCTGCAGAAGCTGCTTTTCAGGCTTTGAAAGATAGTTTTACCTCTGCCCCCATAATCAGGCACGCTGATGAAACTCTACCATATTTTGTAGAAGCGGATGCTTCACAATATGCAGTGGGGGGAGTTTTGTCGCAACGAGATAGGAATGCAGGTACTCTCCATCCTGTGGCCTATTTCTCTAAAACGCTTTCACAAGCAGAGCAGAACTACACCATCGGGGAAAGAGAATTATTGGCCATAAAACTAGCTTTTCAAGAGTGGAGGCATTATTTATTGGGATCCCCTCACACTATTACAATCTATTCAGACCACAGAAACCTCCAATTCTTCAGATCCGCTAGAGCCCTCACTCCCAGACAGATGAGATGGGTATCTTTCTTTTGTGAATACGACTTTATCATCACATTCAGACCAGGTGCTCGGCATGGAAAAGCAGATGCCTTATCCCGATTAGGAAAAGAGCTTAGTATAACAGAGGAAGAACCCAGGCCCATCATTCCTGAAAACAAGATTGTGGCTTTGAATACTCAAAAGGAGGGTATAGCTGATTCTTTTCTCTCACGATTGGAACAGGAGTATAAAGAGGTGGGGCAGGAGACATGGTTAACAGATCCATTGAATACGGTGGTGAACGGATTATTTTACCATGACCGAAAACTGTTCCTTCCTTCACCTGCAACACGCTCTTTGATAATGACATGGTGTCATACGTTACCCCTGGCGGCACATCCTGGACCAGATAAAACTCGCCAAACATGTCAACGGTGGTTCTGGTGGAAGGAAATGTATCATGACATCTCTGAATTCTGTAAAGCCTGTTCCACTTGTGCAAGACAGAAATCCCTGCATTGTGCTCCTTCTGGCTTGTTAAGACCTTTACCTGTTCCTGAGCGTCCCTGGGCCTCTATTAGCATGGATTTTATCACTGATTTACCCACAAGTAAAGGTTATACAGCTATCCTGGTGGTGGTGGATATGCTATCCAAAATGGCACATTTCATCCCTCTTAAACGACTGCCTAGAGCTTCTGAACTCATTGACATTTTTATTGACAACATAGTGAAATTACATGGGTTACCCTCGATCATTGTGTCAGACAGAGGACCCCCAATTCATTTCCAAATTTTGGCAGGGACTCTGTAAGACACTGCAGATAGATCATAGACTCTCGTCCGCTTATCATCCCCAAACGGATGGACAAACGGAGAGAACTAACCAATCTCTTGAACAGTTTTTGAGATGTTTATTAAGCACTGTAACCAGTGAATGGATTAAAGCCCTGCCCTTGGCGGAATTTGCTTACAATAACGCCAATCATTCCGCCACCAAGATTTCTCCTTTTTTCTTTGTCACAGGGCAATATCCTAAATTCTTGCCGTTGCATTTGCCCTCGGATATGTTAAACATTCCTGCAGTACATGAACACCACAAGATCCTTAAGTCCATTTGGGAACAAGCCACTAGTGAATTGCACAAAACCAAACAACACATGAAAGAACAGGCAGACAAACATAGGCGTCCAGCTCCTGTTTACTCTGAGGGGGATTCGGTCTGGTTATCTACAAAAAACCTCAGACTAACAGGACCCCGTAAATTCTGGCCCAGGTATATCGGTCCTTTCCCTATCACTCGGATAATCAATCCTGTAGCTGTGAAACTGGATCTCCCAACAGACATGCAAATACATCCTGTTTTTCACATTTCTCTCCTTAAACCCTTCATCCCTCCCTCTAATCCAGAGCCTCCTCCTCCTCCCATCACGGTGAATGGTGAACAAGAGTTTGAAGTTAGGCGGATTGTGGATTCTCGCAGACATAGAGGAAGGTTGCAATATTTAATAGATTGGGTAGGGTATTCCCCCGAAGATAGATCCTGGAAACCAGCAGAGAATGTTCATGCTCCAGTATTAGTTAGGAGATTTCACGCCTTGTTCCCCTCCAAACCTAGACCTGTGAGTAGACCGTTAGGGGGGAGAACTGTCAGGGGTCGAGCTTCCTGCACCCTATTTATACGTAAAGAGGAGAATACTGTAGAAAACTCCAACTCCCAGAATACCTTGCTAGAGGGAGTGTCTTGTATGCCTTCCCATGCTGCACCTCAGTAGATCACATGACTGCTACCAGCATATAGGCTGCAGTCTTACAAACCCCAATTGCTTGGCCTTGCTTCCTGCTTTTGGACCACGCCCCCTTGTCTGATTGGATTCTACCCGGACTAGTTCCTCGTATTCTCCCTGTTTCCTGCATCGTAGAAGAATCACAAAACCAACGGTTCATCACGTTTCCAGTCCCCGGTACCGTGAGTTGGTTTGTGTGTGAAATTCCTCATTGCAAGTCTTTGTATTGATTCGAGCGCTGGACGCGCACTGTGGAGAACATTCTTTGTAACGTGAGCGCGAGGAAGCGCTGTGAAGGTTTTTTTTTTATTTTCAATGCTGTTGTTTCTTTAAGCGCTGGACGCGCCCTGAGGAGAACAGTCCTTGTAATGTGAGCGCGAGGAAGCGCTGTGAAGGTTTTGCCTACTTTATGTTAATGCCGCGCTGGAAGCGCGTTTTTGAAAACTGAACCGGTGTAGCTAGCGCGAGTATGCGCTGTTATAACCCTGCTTGCTCCTGTTGATTGAGAGCGGTGTCCACGCTCTATTCCTTGCCAGTTGTGTTTTTCCCCACCCGCGCTGAGACGCGTTTGTATCTCACAATGCCAGTGATCTAGGAATTGAAGGCTCAAAACTTTATTGGGACACGCAGTCTTCTACTCTTAAACCACGTCTCTCACTGCATTCAATTTACCTGCATCAAGAAAGGACTATTGCTGCAAGCATCTACATTGCTCCCTGTGAATGATACAACTCTCTTTTTTCTATGGAGTCTGCTTGCCTTCCACTGGCGTTGTATTGAAACCCCATTCCTGTTTTATGAAGAGGCCTTTAGGCCACGTCCCCAGGTTTACTTACGTGAGTATGGGAAGGCATAGAAAATACTGAACTTAGTGGTGAAGTTTATGTGGTATTACTACTTACAGCTGCCTTGTTGTTTGTGTCTCCTTGTAGGCATCTTTACTTCCCTGCCTGATATCCCCGACAGAAAACCTGGTGGTCCTTTCCGGTCTCTTCGCCCTCTAGGGGTCCATGTCTCCCTCTAGTGTGTGCACACCTATAGGGGTCTGGACCTTGTGAGAGCGTAGAGACATTATCTTCGCTCCCGTGGATCTTGGATTCTCTGTCGTCGGACCCAGAACCGGACACATACTAAGTGGAGCTGACAGCACATGGGGGGCTCGAACCTTCATGACAAGGTGAGCTGACAGCACATGAGGGCTTGTACCTTCATACTAAGTGGAGCTGACATCACAAGGGGCTTGTACCTTCATTCCCAGTGGAGCTGACAGCACATGAGGGCTCATACCTTCATACCAACTGGAGCTGACAGTACATGAGGGCTCGTACCTTCATACCAAGTTGAGCGGACAGCACATGTGGGCTCGTATCTTCATTCCAAGTGGAGCTGACAGCACCTGAGAGCTCGTACCTTCATACCAAGAGTAACTGACAGCACATGAGGGCTTTTACTTTCACACCAAGTGGAAATGACAGCACATGAGGGCTCGTACCTTCATTCCAAGTGGAGGTGACAGCACATGGGGGCCCGTACCTTCATTCCAAGTGGAGCTGACAGCACCTGAGAGCTCGTACCTTCTTACCAAGAGGAGCTGACAGCACATGAGGGCTTTTACTTTCATACCAAGTAGAGCGGACAGCACATGAGGGCCATACCTTCATACCAAGTGGAGTTGACAGCACATGAGGGCTTGTACCTTCATTCCAAGTGGAGCTGACAGCCCATGGGGGCCCGTACCTTCATTCCAAGTGGAGCTGGCAGCACCTGAGAGCTTGTACCTTCATACCAAGAGGAGCTGACCGCACATGAGGGCTTTCACTTTCATACCAAGTGGAGCTGACAGCACATGAGGGCTCGTATCTTCATTCCAAGTAGAGCTGACAGCACATGGGAGCCCGTACCTTCATTACAAGTGGAGCTGACAGCACCTGAGAGCTCGTACCTTCATACCAGGAGGAGCTGACAGCACATGAGGGCTTTTACTTTCATACCAAGTGGAGCTGACAGCACATGAGGGCCATACCTTCATACCAAGTGGAGTTGACAGCAAATGAGGGCCTGGAGCTTCATTCCATTGGAGTTGCCAGCACATGAGGGCTTGTACCTTCATTGCAAGTGGAGCTGACAGCACCTGAGGGCTCGTACCTTCATTCTACGTAGAGCTGACAACACACGAGGGCTCGTACCTTCATTCCAAGTGGAGCTGACAGCACATGCGGGCTCGTACCTTCATATCAAGTGAATCTGACAGCACATGGGTGCCTGTACCTTCATACCAGGTGGAGCTGACAGCACATGGGTGCCTGTACCTTCATTCCAAGTAGAGCTGACAGCACATGAGGGCTCGTACCTTCATTCATAGTGGAGCTGACAGCACACGAATGCTCGTACCTTCATAACAAGTGAAGCTGACAGCATATGAGGGCCCGTGGCTTAACACCAAGTGGCGCTGACAGCACATGGGTGCCTTTGCCTTCATAGGAGGTGAAGCAGACAGCACATGAGGGCTTGTACCTTCATTCCAAGTGGAGCTGACAGCACATGAGGGCTCGTATCTTCATACCAAGTGGAGCTGTCACGACCTAATGGCTTGTACCTTCATAACGAGTTGAGCTGACAGCACATGAGGGCCCGTACCTTCATACCAAGTGGTGCAGACAGAACATGGGGGCTCGCACCTTCATACCAAGTGGAGCTGACAGCACTTCAGGGCTCGTACCTTCATTCTAAGTGGAGTTGACAGCACATGAGGGCTTATTCCTTCATACCAAGTGGAGCTGACAGCACATGAGGGTTCGTACCTTCTTACCAAGTGGAGGTGACAGCACATGAGGGCTTGTACGTTCATAGTAAGTAGATCTGTCAGCACATGAGGGCCTGTACCTTTATTCCAAGTGGAGCTGACAGCACATGAGTGGTCGTACCTTCACACTAAGTGGAGCTGACAGCACATGGGGGGCTCGAACCTTCATGACAAGG
This sequence comes from Triturus cristatus, assembly GCF_964204655.1. NCBI lineage: Eukaryota > Metazoa > Chordata > Amphibia > Caudata > Salamandridae > Triturus > Triturus cristatus. Next base: position 18,876,360 of record NC_140594.1, on the reverse strand, counting down.
TGAGCTGACAGCACATGACGGCTTGTACCTTCATACTAAGTGGAGCTGACATCACAAGGGGCTTGTACCTTCATTCCCAGTGGAGCTGGCAGCACATGAGGGCTCATACCTTCATACCAATTGGAGCTGACAGCACATGAGGGCTCGTACCTTCATGACAGGCGGAGCTGACAGTACATGGGGGCTCGTACCTTCATACCAAGTGGAGCTGACAGCAGATGAGGGCTCGTACCTTCATATCAAGTGGAGCTGACAGCACCTCAGGGCTCGTACCTTCATACAAAGTGGAGCTGACAGCACATGGGTCCTGCACCTTCATACCAGGTGGAGCTGACAACATATGAGGGCTTGTACCTTCATTCCAAGTGGCGCTGACAGCACATGGGTGCCTTTACCTTCATACCAGGTGAAGCTGACAGCACATGAGAGCTAATACCTTCATACCAAGTGGAGCTGACAGCACATGAGGGCTCGTGGCTTCATACCAAGTGGAGATCACAGCACATGAGGGCTCGTACCATCATACCTAGTAGAGCTGACAGCACGTGAGGGCTCGTACCTTCATACAAATTGGAGCTGACAGCACATGAGGGCTCGTACCTTCGTACCAAGTGGAGCTGACAGCACATGAGTGTTCGTACCTTCATGACAGGTGGAGCTGACAGCACATGGGGGCTTGTACCTTCATACCAAGTGGAGCTGACAGCACATGAGGGCTCGTACCTTCATATCAAGTGGAGCTGACAGTACCTCAGGGCTCGTACCTTCATACAAAGTGGAGCTGACAGCACATGGGGGCCTGTACCTTCACACCAGGTGGAGCTGATAACACATGAGGGCTCGTACCTTCATTCCAAGTGGAGCTGACAGCACACGAAGGCTCGTACCTTCATTCCAAGTGGAGCTGACAGTACACAAGGGTTTGTACCTTCATGACAAATGAAACTGACATAACATAGGGGCTTGTACCTTCATACCAAGTGGAGCTGACAGCACACGAGGGCTCGTGCCTTCTTACCAGTTGGAGGTGACGGCACATGAGGGCTCGTACCTTTATACCAAGTAGATCTTTTAGCACATGAGGGCTCGTACCTTCATTCCAAGTGGAGCTGACAGCACATAGGGGGCTAGTTCCTGCATGACAAGTTGAGCTGACAGCACATGAGGGCTCATACCTTCATACAAAGTGGAGCTGACAGCACCTGGGGCTCATACCTTCATTCCAGCTGAACCTGACAGCACATGAGGGCTTGTACCTTCATTCCAAGTGGAGCTGACAGCACACGAGGGCTCGTATCTTCATACCAAGTGGAGCTGTCAAGACCTGATGGCTTGTACCTTCATAACGAGTTGAGCTGACAGCACATGAGGGCCCGTACCTTCATGCCAAGTGGTGCAGACAGAACATGGGGGCTCGCACCTTCATACCAAGTGGAGCTGACAGCACTTCAGGGCTCGTACCTTCATTCTAAGTGGAGTTGACAGCACATGAGGGCTTATTCCTTCATACCAAGTGGAGCTGACAGCACATGAGGGTTCGTACCTTCTTACCAAGTGGAGGTGACAGCACATGAGGGCTTGTACGTTCATAGTAAGTAGATCTGTCAGCACATGAGGGCCTGTACCTTTATTTCAAGTGGAGCTGACAGCACATGAGGGGTCGTACCTTCATACTAAGTGGAGCTGACAGCACATGGGGGGCTCGAACCTTCATGACAAGGTGAGCTGACAGCACATGAGGGCTTGTACCTTCATACTAAGTGGAGCTGACATCACAAGGGGCTTGTACCTTCATTCCCAGTGGAGCTGACAGCACATGAGGGCTCATACCTTCATACCAACTGGAGCTGACAGTACATGAGGGCTCGTACCTTCATACCAAGTTGAGCGGACAGCACATGTGGGCTCGTATCTTCATTCCAAGTGGAGCTGACAGCACATGAGAGCTTATACCTTCATACCCAGTGGAGCTGACAGCACATGAGGGCTCATGCCATCATATCAAGTGGAGCTGACAGCACATGAAGCCACGTAGCTTAATTCCAAGTGGAGCTGCCAGCACATGAGGGCTCGTACCTTCATACCATGTGGAGCTGACAGCACATAAGGGCTCATACCTTCATTCCAAGTGGAGCTGACAGCACCTGAGAGCTCGTACCTTCATACCAAGAGTAACTGACAGCACATGAGGGCTTTTACTTTCACACCAAGTGGAAATGACAGCACATGAGGGCTCGTACCTTCATTCCAAGTGGAGGTGACAGCACATGGGGGCCCGTACCTTCATTCCAAGTGGAGCTGACAGCACCTGAGAGCTCGTACCTTCTTACCAAGAGGAGCTGACAGCACATGAGGGCTTTTACTTTCATACCAAGTAGAGCGGACAGCACATGAGGGCCATACCTTCATACCAAGTGGAGTTGACAGCACATGAGGGCTTGTACCTTCATTCCAAGTGGAGCTGACAGCCCATGGGGGCCCGTACCTTCATTCCAAGTGGAGCTGGCAGCACCTGAGAGCTTGTACCTTCATACCAAGAGGAGCTGACCGCACATGAGGGCTTTCACTTTCATACCAAGTGGAGCTGACAGCACATGAGGGCTCGTATCTTCATTCCAAGTAGAGCTGACAGCACATGGGAGCCCGTACCTTCATTACAAGTGGAGCTGACAGCACCTGAGAGCTCGTACCTTCATACCAGGAGGAGCTGACAGCACATGAGGGCTTTTACTTTCATACAAAGTGGAGCTGACAGCACATGAGGGCCATACCTTCATACCAAGTGGAGTTGACAGCAAATGAGGGCCTGGAGCTTCATTCCATTGGAGTTGCCAGCACATGAGGGCTTGTACGTTCATTGCAAGTGGAGCTGACAGCACCTGAGGGCTCGTACCTTCATTCCACGTAGAGCTGACAACACACGAGGGCTCGTACCTTCATTCCAAGTGGAGCTGACAGCACATGCGGGCTCGTATCTTCATATCAAGTGAATCTGACAGCACATGGGTGCCTGTACCTTCATACCAGGTGGAGCTGACAGCACATGGGTGCATGTACCTTAATTCCAAGTAGAGCTGACAGCACATGAGGGCTCGTACCTTCATTCATAGTGGAGCTGACAGCACACGAATGCTCGTACCTTCATAACAAGTGAAGCTGACAGCATATGAGGGCCCGTGGCTTCATACCAAGTGGCGCTGACAGAACATGGGTGCCTTTGCCTTCATAGGAGGTGAAGCAGACAGCACATGAGGGCTTGTACCTTCATTCCAAGTGGAGCTGACAGCACATGAAGGCTCGTATCTTCATACCAAGTGGAGCTGTCAAGACCTGATGGCTTGTACCTTCATAACGAGTTGAGCTGACAGCACATGAGGGCCCGTACCTTCATACCAAGTGTTGCAGACAGAACATGGGGGCTCGCACCTTCATACCAAGTGGAGCTGACAGCACTTCAGGGCTCGTACCTTCATTCTAAGTGGAGTTGACAGCACATGAGGGCTTATTCCTTCATACCAAGTGGAGCTGACAGCACATGAGGGTTCGTAGCTTCTTACCAAGTGGAGGTGACAGCACATGAGGGCTTGTACGTTCATAGTAAGTAGATCTGTCAGCACATGAGGGCCTGTACCTTTATTCCAAGTGGAGCTGACAGCACATGAGGGGTCGTACCTTCATACTAAGTGGAGCTGACAGCACATGGGGGGCTCGAACCTTCATGACAAGGTGAGCTGACAGCACATGAGGGCTTGTACCTTCATACTAAGTGGAGCTGACATCACAAGGGGCTTGTACCTTCATTCCCAGTGGAACTGACAGCACATGAGGGCTCATACCTTCATACCAACTGGAGCTGACAGTACATGAGGGCTCGTACCTTCATACCAAGTTAAGCGGACAGCACATGTGGGCTCGTATCTTCATTCCAAGTGGAGCTGACAGCACCTGAGAGCTCGTACCTTCATACCAAGAGTAACTGACAGCACATGAGGGCTTTTACTTTCATACCAAGTAGAGCGGACAGCACATGAGGGCCATACCTTCATACCAAGTGGAGTTGACAGCACATGAGGGCTTGTACCTTCATTCCAAGTGGAGCTGACAGCCCATGGGGGCCCGTACCTTCATTCCAAGTGGAGCTGGCAGCACCTGAGAGCTTGTACCTTCATACCAAGAGGAGCTGACCGCACATGAGGGCTTTCACTTTCATACCAAGTGGAGCTGACAGCACATGAGGGCTCGTATCTTCATTCCAAGTAGAGCTGACAGCACATGGGAGCCCGTACCTTCATTACAAGTGGAGCTGACAGCACCTGAGAGCTCGTACCTTCATACCAGGAGGAGCTGACAGCACATGAGGGCTTTTACTTTCATACCAAGTGGAGCTGACAGCACATGAGGGCCATACCTTCATACCAAGTGGAGTTGACAGCAAATGAGGGCCTGGAGCTTCATTCCATTGGAGTTGCCAGCACATGAGGGCTTGTACCTTCATTGCAAGTGGAGCTGACAGCACCTGAGGGCTCGTACCTTCATTCCACGTAGAGCTGACAACACACGAGGGCTCGTACCTTCATTCCAAGTGGAGCTGACAGCACATGCGGGCTCGTACCTTCATATCAAGTGAATCTGACAGCACATGGGTGCCTGTACCTTCATACCAGGTGGAGCTGACAGCACATGGGTGCCTGTACCTTCATTCCAAGTAGAGCTGACAGCACATGAGGGCTCGTACCTTCATTCATAGTGGAGCTGACAGCACACGAATGCTCGTACCTTCATAACAAGTGAAGCTGACAGCATATGAGGGCCCGTGGCTTCATAACAAGTGGCGCTGACAGCACATGGGTGCCTTTGCCTTCATAGGAGGTGAAGCAGACAGCACATGAGGGCTTGTACCTTCATTCCAAGTGGAGCTGACAGCACATGAGGGCTCGTATCTTCATACCAAGTGGAGCTGTCAAGACCTGATGGCTTGTACCTTCATAACGAGTTGAGCTGACAGCACATGAGGGCCCGTACCTTCATACCAAGTGGTGCAGACAGAACATGGGGGCTCGCACCTTCATACCAAGTGGAGCTGACAGCACTTCAGGGCTCGTACCTTCATTCTAAGTGGAGTTGACAGCACATGAGGGCTTATTCCTTCATACCAAGTGGAGCTGACAGCACATGAGGGTTCGTACCTTCTTACCAAGTGGAGGTGACAGCACATGAGGGCTTGTACGTTCATAGTAAGTAGATCTGTCAGCACATGAGGGCCTGTACCTTTATTCCAAGTGGAGCTGACAGCACATGAGGGGTCGTACCTTCATACTAAGTGGAGCTGACAGCACATGGGGGGCTCGAACCTTCATGACAAGGTGAGCTGACAGCACATGAGGGCTTGTACCTTCATACTAAGTGGAGCTGACATCACAAGGGGCTTGTACCTTCATTCCCAGTGGAGCTGACAGCACATGAGGGCTCATACCGTCATACCAACTGGAGCTGACAGTACATGAGGGCTCGTACCTTCATACCAAGTTGAGTGGACAGCACATGTGGGCTCGTATCTTCATTCCAAGTGGAGCTGACAGCACATGAGAGCTTATACCTTCATACCCAGTGGAGCTGACAGCACATGAGGGCTCATGCCATCATATCAAGTGGAGCTGACAGCACATGAAGCCACGTAGCTTAATTCCAAGTGGAGCTGCCAGCACATGAGGGCTCGTACCTTCATACCATGTGGAGCTGACAGCACATAAGGGCTCATACCTTCATTCCAAGTGGAGCTGACAGCACCTGAGAGCTCGTACCTTCATACCAAGAGTAACTGACAGCACATGAGGGCTTTTACTTTCACACCAAGTGGAAATGACAGCACATGAGGGCTCGTACCTTCATTCCAAGTGGAGGTGACAGCACATGGGGGCCCGTACCTTCATTCCAAGTGGAGCTGACAGCACCTGAGAGATCGTACCTTCTTATCAAGAGGAGCTGACAGCACATGAGGGCTTTTACTTTCATACCAAGTAGAGCGGACAGCACATGATTGATTGATTGGGGTACTTATAGAGCGCAACTATCACCCTACGGGCATCTTGGCGCTTGCATTGGGAACCCGTCCTGGTTTTTACCTGTAAGATAACCCGTACTGGGTATCCCCAAGGTGAAAGCCAGGCATCCCGCCGCGGGGGGCCGTTGTGGAGATTAAGCAGGCTTGTTGCCCAGAGCTGCATAGTGTGAACTCATGCTTAGAGTGGGCACCGAAGCGAGAATTATCGAGTCCGTGGACAATTGGGTTCTGGACCCTGCCGCGTCGGGAATCGAACCCAGGTCCCGGGCCTTATCTCTGCTTCAGGGTATGCCTCCTCTAACCAGTGAGCTACACTTCTCCACATGAGGGCCATACCTTCATACCAAGTGGAGTTGACAGCACATGAGGGCTTGTACCTTCATTCCAAGTGGAGCTGACAGCCCATGGGGGCCCGTACCTTCATTCCAAGTGGAGCTGGCAGCACCTGAGAGCTTGTACCTTCGTACGAAGAGGAGCTGACCGCACATGAGGGCTTTCACTTTCATACCAAGTGGAGCTGACAGCACATGAGGGCTCGTATCTTCATTCCAAGTAGAGCTGACAGCACATGGGAGCCCCCACCTTCATTACAAGTGGAGCTGACAGCACCTGAGAGCTCGTACCTTCATACCAGGAGGAGCTGACAGCACATGAGGGCTTTTACTTTCATACCAAGTGGAGCTGACAGCACATGAGGGCCATACCTTCATACCAAGTGGAGTTGACAGCAAATGAGGGCCTGGAGCTTCATTCCATTGGAGGTGCCAGCACATGAGGGCTTGTACCTTCATTGCAAGTGGAGCTGACAGCACCTGAGGGCTCGTACCTTCATTCCACGTAGAGCTGACAACACACGAGGGCTCGTACCTTCATTCCAAGTGGAGCTGACAGCACATGCGGGCTCGTACCTTCATATCAAGTGAATCTGACAGCACATGGGTGCCTGTACCTTCATACCAGGTGGAGCTTACAGCACATGGGTGCCTGTACCTTCATTCCAAGTAGAGCTGACAGCACATGAGGGCTCGTACCTTCATTCATAGTGGAGCTGACAGCACACGAATGCTCGTACCTTCATAACAAGTGAAGCTGACAGCATATGAGGGCCCGTGGCTTCATACCAAGTGGCGCTGACAGCACATGGGTGCCTTTGCCTTCATAGGAGGTGAAGCAGACAGCACATGAGGGCTTGTACCTTCATTCCAAGTGGAGCTGACAGCACATGAGGGCTCGTATCTTCATACCAAGTGGAGCTGTCACGACCTAATGGCTTGTACCTTCATAACGAGTTGAGCTGACAGCACATGAGGGCCCGTACCTTCATACCAAGTGGTGCAGACAGAACATGGGGGCTCGCACCTTCATACCAAGTGGAGCTGACAGCACTTCAGGGCTCGTACCTTCATTCTAAGTGGAGTTGACAGCACATGAGGGCTTATTCCTTCATACCAAGTGGAGCTGACAGCACATGAGGGTTCGTACCTTCTTACCAAGTGGAGGTGACAGCACATGAGGGCTTGTACGTTCATAGTAAGTAGATCTGTCAGCACATGAGGGCCTGTACCTTTATTCCAAGTGGAGCTGACAGCACATGAGGGGTCGTACCTTCATACTAAGTGGAGCTGACAGCACATGTGGGGCTCGAACCTTCTTGACAAGGTGAGCTGACAGCACATGAGGGCTTGTACCTTCATACTAAGTGGAGCTGACATCACAAGGGGCTTGTACCTTCATTCCCAGTGGAGCTGACAGCACATGAGGGCTCATACCTTCATACCAACTGGAGCTGACAGTACATGAGGGCTCGTACCTTCATACCAAGTTGAGCGGACAGCACATGTGAGCTCGTATCTTCATTCCAAGTGGAGCTGACAGCACCTGAGAGCTCGTACCTTCATACCAAGAGTAACTGACAGCACATGAGGGCTTTTACTTTCACACCAAGTGGAAATGACAGCACATGAGGGCTCGTACCTTCATTCCAAGTGGATGTGACAGCACATGGGGGCCCGTACCTTCATTCCAAGTGGAGCTGACAGCACCTGAGAGCTCATACCTTCTTACCAAGAGGAGCTGACAGCACATGAGGGCTTTTACTTTCATACCAAGTAGAGCGGACAGCACATGAGGGCCATACCTTCATACCAAGTGGAGTTGACAGCACATGAGGGCTTGTACCTTCATTCCAAGTGGAGCTGACAGCCCATGGGGGCCCGTACCTTCATTCCAAGTGGAGCTGGCAGCACCTGAGAGCTTGTACCTTCATACCAAGAGGAGCTGACCGCACATGAGGGCTTTCACTTTCATACCAAGTGGAGCTGACAGCACATGAGGGCTCGTATCTTCATTCCAAGTAGAGCTGACAGCACATGGGAGCCCGTACCTTCATTACAAGTGGAGCTGACAGCACCTGAGAGCTCGTACCTTCATACCAGGAGGAGCTGACAGCACATGAGGGCTTTTACTTTCATACAAAGTGGAGCTGACAGCACATGAGGGCCATACCTTCATACCAAGTGGAGTTGACAGCAAATGAGGGCCTGGAGCTTCATTCCATTGGAGTTGCCAGCACATGAGGGCTTGTACCTTCATTGCAAGTGGAGCTGACAGCACCTGAGGGCTCGTACCTTCATTCCACGTAGAGCTGACAACACACGAGGGCTCGTACCTTCATTCCAAGTGGAGCTGACAGCACATGCGGGCTCGTACCTTCATATCAAGTGAATCTGACAGCACATGGGTGCCTGTACCTTCATACCAGGTGGAGCTGACAGCACATGGGTGCCTGTACCTTCATTCCAAGTAGAGCTGACAGCACATGAGGGCTCGTACCTTCATTCATAGTGGAGCTGACAGCACACGAATGCTCGTACCTTCATAACAAGTGAAGCTGACAGCATATGAGGGCCCGTGGCTTCATACCAAGTGGCGCTGACAGCACATGGGTGCCTTTGCCTTCATAGGAGGTGAAGCAGACAGCACATGAGGGCTTGTACCTTCATTCCAAGTGGAGCTGACAGCACATGAGGGCTCGTATCTACATACCAAGTGGAGCTGTCAAGACCTGATGGCTTGTACCTTCATAACGAGTTGAGCTGACAGCACATGAGGGCCCGTACCTTCATACCAAGTGGTGCAGACAGAACATGGGGGCTCGCACCTTCATACCAAGTGGAGCTGACAGCACTTCAGGGCTCGTACCTTCATTCTAAGTGGAGTTGACAGCACATGAGGGCTTATTCCTTCATACCAAGTGGAGCTGACAGCACATGAGGGTTCGTACCTTCTTACCAAGTGGAGGTGACAGCACATGAGGGCTTGTACGTTCATAGTAAGTAGATCTGTCAGCACATGAGGGCCTGTACCTTTATTCCAAGTGGAGCTGACAGCACATGAGGGGTCGTACCTTCATACTAAGTGGAGCTGACAGCACATGGGGGGCTCGAACCTTCATGACAAGGTGAGCTGACAGCACATGAGGGCTTGTACCTTCATACTAAGTGGAGCTGACATCACAAGGGGCTTGTACCTTCATTCCCAGTGGAGCTGACAGCACATGAGGGCTCATACCGTCATACCAACTGGAGCTGACAGTACATGAGGGCTCGTACCTTCATACCAAGTTGAGTGGACAGCACATGTGGGCTCGTATCTTCATTCCAAGTGGAGCTGACAGCACATGAGAGCTTATACCTTCATACCCAGTGGAGCTGACAGCACATGAGGGCTCATGCCATCATATCAAGTGGAGCTGACAGCACATGAAGCCACGTAGCTTAATTCCAAGTGGAGCTGCCAGCACATGAGGGCTCGTACCTTCATACCATGTGGAGCTGACAGCACATAAGGGCTCATACCTTCATTCCAAGTGGAGCTGACAGCACCTGAGAGCTCGTACCTTCATACCAAGAGTAACTGACAGCACATGAGGGCTTTTACTTTCACACCAAGTGGAAATGACAGCACATGAGGGCTCGTACCTTCATTCCAAGTGGAGGTGACAGCACATGGGGGCCCGTACCTTCATTCCAAGTGGAGCTGACAGCACCTGAGAGATCGTACCTTCTTATCAAGAGGAGCTGACAGCACATGAGGGCTTTTACTTTCATACCAAGTAGAGCGGACAGCACATGATTGATTGATTGGGGTACTTATAGAGCGCAACTATCACCCTACGGGCATCTTGGCGCTTGCATTGGGAACCCGTCCTGGTTTTTACCTGTAAGATAACCCGTACTGGGTATCCCCAAGGTGAAAGCCAGGCATCCCGCCGCGGGGGGCCGTTGTGGAGATTAAGCAGGCTTGTTGCCCAGAGCTGCATAGTGTGAACTCATGCTTAGAGTGGGCACCGAAGCGAGAATTATCGAGTCCGTGGACAATTGGGTTCTGGACCCTGCCGCGTCGGGAATCAAACCCAGGTCCCGGGCCTGATCTCTGCTTCAGGGTATGCCTCCTCTAACCAGTGAGCTACACTTCTCCACATGAGGGCCATACCTTCATACCAAGTGGAGTTGACAGCACATGAGGGCTTGTACCTTCTTTCCAAGTGGAGCTGACAGCCCATGGGGGCCCGTACCTTCATTCCAAGTGGAGCTGGCAGCACCTGAGAGCTTGTAACTTCGTACGAAGAGGAGCTGACCGCACATGAGGGCTTTCACTTTCATACCAAGTGGAGCTGACAGCACATGAGGGCTCGTATCTTCATTCCAAGTAGAGCTGACAGCACATGGGAGCCCGTACCTTCATTACAAGTGGAGCTGACAGCACCTGAGAGCTCGTACCTTCATACCAGGAGGAGCTGACAGCACATGAGGGCTTTTACTTTCATACCAAGTGGAACTGACAGCACATGAGGGCCATACCTTCATACCAAGTGGAGTTGACAGCAAATGAGGGCCTGGAGCTTCATTCCATTGGAGTTGCCAGCACATGAGGGCTTGTACCTTCATTGCAAGTGGAGCTGACAGCACCTGAGGGCTCGTACCTTCATTCCACGTAGAGCTGACAACACACGAGGGCTCGTACCTTCATTCCAAGTGGAGCTGACAGCACATGCGGGCTCGTACCTTCATATCAAGTGAATCTGACAGCACATGGGTGCCTGTACCTTCATACCAGGTGGAGCTGACAGCACATGGGTGCCTGTACCTTCATTCCAAGTAGAGCTGACAGCACATGAGGGCTCGTACCTTCATTCATAGTGGAGCTGACAGCACACGAATGCTCGTACCTTCATAACAAGTGAAGCTGACAGCATATGAGGGCCCGTGGCTTCATACCAAGTGGCGCTGACAGCACATGGGTGCCTTTGCCTTCATAGGAGGTGAAGCAGACAGCACATGAGTGCTCGTACCTTCATAGCAAGTGGAGCTGACAGCACTGAGGGCTCGTGGCTTCATACCAAGTGGAGATCTCAGCACATGAGGGCTCGTGGCTTCATATCAAGTGGAGATCACAGCACATGAGGGCTCGTACCTTCATACCAAGTGGAGCTGACAGCACATGAGGGCTCGTGCCTTCATACCAATTGGAGCTGACAGCACACGAGGGCTCGTACCTTCATACCAAGTGAAGCTGACAGCACATGATGGCTCGTACCTTCATGACAGGTGGAGCTGACAGCACATGGGGGCTCGAACCTTCATACCAAGGGGAGCTGACAGCACATGAGGGCTCGTACCTTCATATCAATTGGAGCTGACACCACCTCAGGGCTCATACCTTCATACAAAGTGGAGCTGACAGCACACAAAGGCTCGTACCTTCATTCCAAGTGGAGCTGACAGCACACGAGGGTTCGTACCTTCATGACAAGTGAAACTGACAGAACATGGGGGCTTGTACCTTCTTACCAATTGGTGGTGACGGCACATGAGGGCTCGTAGAATTATACCAAGTAGATCTATCAGCACATGAGGGCTCGTAACTTCATTCCAAGAGGAGCTGAGAGCACATGGGGGGCTCGTACCTTCATGATAAGTTGAGCTGACAGCACATGAGGGCTCATACCTTCATACCAAGTGGAGCTGACAGCACATATGGGCTCGTGGCTTCGTACCAAGTGGAGATCACAGCATATGAGGGCTCGTACCTTCGTACCAAGTAGAGCTGACAGCACATGAGGGCTCGTGCCTTCATACCAAGAGGAGATCACAGCACATGAGGGCTCGTACCTTCATACCAAGTAGAGCTGACAGCACGTGTGGGCTTGTACCTTCATACCAATTGGAGCTGACAGCACATGGGTGCCTGTACCTTCATACCAGGTGGAGCTGACAGCACATGGGTGCCTGTACCTTCATTCCAAGTAGAGCTGACAGCACATGAGGGCTCGTACCTTCATTCATAGTGGAGCTGACAGCACACGAATGCTCGTACCTTCATAACAAGTGAAGCTGACAGCATATGAGGGCCCGTGGCTTCATACCAAGTGGCGCTGACAGCACATGGGTGCCTTTGCCTTCATAGGAGGTGAAGCAGACAGCACATGAGTGCTCGTACCTTCATAGCAAGTGGAGCTGACAGCACTGAGGGCTCGTGGCTTCATACCAAGTGGAGATCTCAGCACATGAGGGCTCGTGGCTTCATATCAAGTGGAGATCACAGCACATGAGGGCTCGTACCTTCATACCAAGTGGAGCTGACAGCACATGAGGGCTCGTGCCTTCATACCAATTGGAGCTGACAGCACACGAGGGCTCGTACCTTCATACCAAGTGAAGCTGACAGCACATGATGGCTCGTACCTTCATGACAGGTGGAGCTGACAGCACATGGGGGCTCGAACCTTCATACCAAGGGGAGCTGACAGCACATGAGGGCTCGTACCTTCATATCAATTGGAGCTGACACCACCTCAGGGCTCATACCTTCATACAAAGTGGAGCTGACAGCACACAAAGGCTCGTACCTTCATTCCAAGTGGAGCTGACAGCACACGAGGGTTCGTACCTTCATGACAAGTGAAACTGACAGAACATGGGGGCTTGTACCTTCTTACCAATTGGTGGTGACGGCACATGAGGGCTCGTAGAATTATACCAAGTAGATCTATCAGCACATGAGGGCTCGTAACTTCATTCCAAGAGGAGCTGAGAGCACATGGGGGGCTCGTACCTTCATGATAAGTTGAGCTGACAGCACATGAGGGCTCATACCTTCATACCAAGTGGAGCTGACAGCACATATGGGCTCGTGGCTTCGTACCAAGTGGAGATCACAGCATATGAGGGCTCGTACCTTCGTACCAAGTAGAGCTGACAGCACATGAGGGCTCGTGCCTTCATACCAAGAGGAGATCACAGCACATGAGGGCTCGTACCTTCATACCAAGTAGAGCTGACAGCACGTGTGGGCTTGTACCTTCATACCAATTGGAGCTGACAGCACATGAGGACTCGTACCTTCATATCAGGTGGAGCTGACAGCACCTCAGGGCTCGTACCTTCATACAAAGTGGAGCTGACAGCACATGGGGGCCTGCACCTTCATACCAGGTGGAGCTGACAACACATGAGGGCTCGTACCTTCATTCCAAGTGGTGCTGACAGCACATGGGTGCCTTTACCTTCACACCAGGTGAAGCTGACAGCACATGAGGGCTCATACCTTCATACCAAGTGGAGCTGACAGCACATGAGGACTCGTGGCTTCATACCAAGTGGAGATCACAGCACATGAGAACTCATACCTTCATACCAAGTGGAGCTGACAGCACATGAGGGCTCGTGCCTTAATACCAAGTGGAGATCACAGCACATGAGGGCTCGTGCCATCATACCTAGTAGAGCTGACAGCACGTGAGGGCTTGTACCTTCATACAAATTGGAGCTGACAGCACATGAGGGCTCGTACCTTTATACCAAGTGGAGCTGACAGCACATGAGTGTTCGTACCTTCATGACAGCTGAAACTGACAGCACATGGGGGCTTGTACCTTCATACCAAGTGGAGCTGACAGCACATGAGGGCTTGTACCTTCATATCAAGTGGAGCTGACAGTACCTCAGGGCTTGTACCTTCATACAAAGTGGAGCTGACAGCACCTGAGGGCTCGTACCTTCATTCCACGTAGAGCTGACAACACACGAGGGCTCGTACCTTCATTCCAAGTGGAGCTGACAGCACATGCGGGCTCGTACCTTCATATCAAGTGAATCTGACAGCACATGGGTGCCTGTACCTTCATACCAGGTGGAGCTGACAGCACATGGGTGCCTGTACCTTCATTCCAAGTAGAGCTGACAGCACATGAGGGCTCGTACCTTCATTCATAGTGGAGCTGACAGCACACGAATGCTCGTACCTTCATAACAAGTGAAGCTGACAGCATATGAGGGCCCGTGGCTTCATACCAAGTGGCGCTGACAGCACATGGGTGCCTTTGCCTTCATAGGAGGTGAAGCAGACAGCACATGAGTGCTCGTACCTTCATAGCAAGTGGAGCTGACAGCACTGAGGGCTCGTGGCTTCATACCAAGTGGAGATCTCAGCACATGAGGGCTCGTGGCTTCATATCAAGTGGAGATCACAGCACATGAGGGCTCGTACCTTCATACCAAGTGGAGCTGACAGCACATGAGGGCTCGTGCCTTCATACCAATTGGAGCTGACAGCACACGAGGGCTCGTACCTTCATACCAAGTGAAGCTGACAGCACATGATGGCTCGTACCTTCATGACAGGTGGAGCTGACAGCACATGGGGGCTCGAACCTTCATACCAAGGGGAGCTGACAGCACATGAGGGCTCGTACCTTCATATCAATTGGAGCTGACACCACCTCAGGGCTCATACCTTCATACAAAGTGGAGCTGACAGCACACAAAGGCTCGTACCTTCATTCCAAGTGGAGCTGACAGCACACGAGGGTTCGTACCTTCATGACAAGTGAAACTGACAGAACATGGGGGCTTGTACCTTCTTACCAATTGGTGGTGACGGCACATGAGGGCTCGTAGAATTATACCAAGTAGATCTATCAGCACATGAGGGCTCGTAACTTCATTCCAAGAGGAGCTGAGAGCACATGGGGGGCTCGTACCTTCATGATAAGTTGAGCTGACAGCACATGAGGGCTCATACCTTCATACCAAGTGGAGCTGACAGCACATATGGGCTCGTGGCTTCGTACCAAGTGGAGATCACAGCATATGAGGGCTCGTACCTTCGTACCAAGTAGAGCTGACAGCACATGAGGGCTCGTGCCTTCATACCAAGAGGAGATCACAGCACATGAGGGCTCGTACCTTCATACCAAGTAGAGCTGACAGCACGTGTGGGCTTGTACCTTCATACCAATTGGAGCTGACAGCACATGAGGACTCGTACCTTCATATCAGGTGGAGCTGACAGCACCTCAGGGCTCGTACCTTCATACAAAGTGGAGCTGACAGCACATGGGGGCCTGCACCTTCATACCAGGTGGAGCTGACAACACATGAGGGCTCGTACCTTCATTCCAAGTGGTGCTGACAGCACATGGGTGCCTTTACCTTCACACCAGGTGAAGCTGACAGCACATGAGGGCTCATACCTTCATACCAAGTGGAGCTGACAGCACATGAGGACTCGTGGCTTCATACCAAGTGGAGATCACAGCACATGAGAACTCATACCTTCATACCAAGTGGAGCTGACAGCACATGAGGGCTCGTGCCTTAATACCAAGTGGAGATCACAGCACATGAGGGCTCGTGCCATCATACCTAGTAGAGCTGACAGCACGTGAGGGCTTGTACCTTCATACAAATTGGAGCTGACAGCACATGAGGGCTCGTACCTTTATACCAAGTGGAGCTGACAGCACATGAGTGTTCGTACCTTCATGACAGCTGAAACTGACAGCACATGGGGGCTTGTACCTTCATACCAAGTGGAGCTGACAGCACATGAGGGCTTGTACCTTCATATCAAGTGGAGCTGACAGTACCTCAGGGCTTGTACCTTCATACAAAGTGGAGCTGACAGCACATGGGGGCCTGCACCTTCATACCAGGTGGAGCTGATAACACATGAGGGCTCGTACCTTCATTCCAAGTGGAGCTGACAGCACACGAAGGCTCGTACCTTCATTCCAAGTGGAGCTGACAGTACACAAGGGTTTGTACCTTCATGACAAGTGAAACTGACATAACATAGGGGCTCGTACCTTCATACCAAGTGGAGCTGACAGCACATGAGGGCTCGTGCCTTCTTACCAGTTGGAGGTGACGGCACATGAGGGCTCGTACCTTTATACCAAGTAGTTCTTTTAGCACATGAGGGCTCGTACCTTCATTCCAACTGGAGCTGACAGCACATAGGGGGCTAGTTCCTGCATGACAAGTTGAGCTGACAGCACATGAGGGCTCATACCTTCATACAAAGTGGAGCTGACAGCACCTGGGGCTCATACCTTCATTCCAGCTGAACCTGACAGCACATGAGGGCTTGTACCTTCATTCCAAGTGGAGCTGACAGCACACGAGGGCTCGTATCTTCATACCAAGTGGAGCTGGCAAGACCTGATGGCTTGTCCCTTCACAACGAGTTGAGCTAACAGCACATGAGGGCCCGTACCT
This sequence comes from Triturus cristatus, assembly GCF_964204655.1. Classification (NCBI taxonomy): domain Eukaryota; kingdom Metazoa; phylum Chordata; class Amphibia; order Caudata; family Salamandridae; genus Triturus; species Triturus cristatus. Next base: position 18,859,737 of record NC_140594.1, on the reverse strand, counting down.
TTATACCCAGTGGTGCAGACAGAACATGGGGGCTCGCACCTTCATACCAAGTGGAGCTGACAGCACTTCAGGGCTCGTACCTTCATTCTAAGTGGAGTTGAGAGCACATGAGGGCCTGAACCTTCATGACAAGTGAAACTGACAGAAAATGGGGGCTCGTACCTTTATACGAAATGGAGCTGACAGCACATGAGGGCTCGTACCTTCTTACCAAGTGGAGATGACAGCACATGAGGGCTCGTACCTTCATAGTAAGTAGATCTGTCAGCACATGAGGGCCTCTACCTTTATTCCAAGTGGAGCTGACAGCACATGAGGGGCTCGAACCTTCATGACAAGGTGAGCTGACAGCACATGAGGGCTTGTATCTTCATACTAAGTGGCGCTGACATCACAAGGGGCTCGTACCTTCATTCCCAGTGGGGCTGACAGCACATGAGGGCTCATACCTTCATATCAACTGGAGCTGACAGTACATGAGGGCTCGTACCTTCACACCAAGTGGAACAAACAGAACATGAGGGGTCGTACCTTCATACCAAGTTTTGCGGACAGCACATGTGGGCTCGTACCTTCATACCAAGAGGAGCTGACCGCACATGAGGGCTTTCACTTTCATACCAAGTGGAGCTGACAGCATCTAAGGGCCCGTGGCTTCATACCAAGTGGCGCTGACAGCACATGAGGGCTTGTGGCTTCATACCAAGTGGAGATCCCAGCACATGAGGGCTCGTGGCTTCATACCAAGTGGAGATCACAGCACATGAGGGCTCGTACCTTCATACCAAGTGGAGCTGACAGCACATGAGTGCTCGTGCCTTCATACCAGGAGGAGCTGACAGCACATGAGGGCTTTTACTTTCATACCAAGTGGAGCTGACAGCACATGAGGGCCATACCTTCATACCAAGTGGAGTTGACAGCAAATGAGGGCCTGGAGCTTCATTCCATTGGAGTTGCCAGCACATGAGGGCTTGTACCTTCATTGCAAGTGGAGCTGACAGCACCTGAGGGCTCGTACCTTCATTCCACGTAGAGCTGACAACACACGAGGGCTCGTACCTTCATTCCAAGTGGAGCTGACAGCACATGCGGGCTTGTACCTTCATATCAAGTGAATCTGACAGCACATGGGTGCCTGTACCTTCATACCAGGTGGAGCTGACAGCACATGGGTGCCTGTACCTTCATTCCAAGTAGAGCTGACAGCACATGAGGGCTCGTACCTTCATTCATAGTGGAGCTGACAGCACACGAATGCTCGTACCTTCATAACAAGTGAAGCTGACAGCATATGAGGGCCCGTTGCTTCATACCAAGTGGCGCTGACAGCACATGGGTGCCTTTGCCTTCATAGGAGGTGAAGCAGACAGCACATGAGTGCTCGTACCTTCATAGCAAGTGGAGCTGACAGCACTGAGTGCTCGTGGCTTCATACCAAGTGGAGATCTCAGCACATGAGGGCTCGTGGCTTCATATCAAGTGGAGATCACAGCACATGAGGGCTCGTACCTTCATACCAAGTGGAGCTGACAGCACATGAGGGCTCGTGCCTTCATACCAATTGGAGCTGACAGCACACGAGGGCTCGTACCTTCATACCAAGTGAAGCTGACAGCACATGATGGCTCGTACCTTCATGACAGGTGGAGCTGACAGCACATGGGGGCTCGAACCTTCATACCAACTGGAAAGCTGACAGCACATGAGGGCTCGTACCTTCATATCAATTGGAGCTGACACCACCTCAGGGCTCGTACCTTCATACAAAGTGGAGCTGACAGCACATGGGGGCATGCACCTTCATACCAGGTGGAGCTGACAACACATGAGGGCTCGTACCTTCATTCCTAGTGGAGCTGACAGCACACAAAGGCTCATACCTTCATTCCAAGTGGAGCTGACAGCACACGAGGGTTCGTACCTTCATGACAAGTGAAACTGACAGAACATGGGGGCTTGTACCATCATACCAAGTGGAGCTGACAGCACATGAGGGCTCGTACCTTCATACCAAGTGGAGCTGACAGCACATGAGAGCTTGTACCTTCTTACCAATTGGTGGTGACGGCACATGAGGGCTCGTAGAATTATACCAAGTAGATCTATCAGCACATGAGGGCTCGTAACTTCATTCCAAGAGGAGCTGAGAGCACATGGGGGGCTCGTACCTTCATGATAAGTTGAGCTGACAGCACATGAGGGCTCATACCTTCATACCAAGTGGAGCTGACAGCACATATGGGCTCGTGGCTTCGTACCAAGTGGAGATCACAGCATATGAGGGCTCGTACCTTCGTACCAAGTAGAGCTGACAGCACATGAGGGCTCGTGCCTTCATACCAAGAGGAGATCACAGCACATGAGGGCTCGTACCTTCATACCAAGTAGAGCTGACAGCACGTGTGGGCTTGTACCTTCATACCAATTGGAGCTGACAGCACATGAGGGCTCATACCTTCATACCAAGTGGAGCTGACAGCACATGAGGGCTCGTACCTTCATGACAGGCGGAGCTGACAGCACATGAGGGCTCGTACCTTCATACCAAGTGGAGCTGACAGCACATGAGGACTCGTACCTTCATATCAGGTGGAGCTGACAGCACCTCAGGGCTCGTACCTTCATACAAAGTGGAGCTGACAGCACATGGGGGCCTGCACCTTCATACCAGGTGGAGCTGACAACACATGAGGGCTCATGCCTTCATTCCAAGTGGTGCTGACAGCACATGGGTGCCTTTACCTTCACACCAGGTGAAGCTGACAGCACATGAGGGCTCATACCTTCATACCAAGTGGAGCTGACAGCACATGAGGACTCGTGGCTTCATACCAAGTGGAGATCACAGCACATGAGAACTCATACCTTCATACCAAGTGGAGCTGACAGCACATGAGGGCTCGTGCCTTAATACCAAGTGGAGATCACAGCACATGAGGGCTCGTGCCATCATACCTAGTAGAGCTGACAGCACGTGAGGGCTTGTACCTTCATACAAATTGGAGCTGACAGCACATGAGGGCTCGTACCTTTATACCAAGTGGAGCTGACAGCACATGAGTGTTCGTACCTTCATGACAGGTGGAACTGACAGCACATGGGGGCTTGTACCTTCATACCAAGTGGAGCTGACAGCACATGAGGGCTTGTACCTTCATATCAAGTGGAGCTGACAGTACCTCAGGGCTTGTACCTTCATACAAAGTGGAGCTGACAGCACATGGGGGCCTGCACCTTCATACCAGGTGGAGCTGATAACACATGAGGGCTCGTACCTTCATTCCAAGTGGAGCTGACAGCACACGAAGGCTCGTACCTTCATTCCAAGTGGAGCTGACAGTACACAAGGGTTTGTACCTTCATGACAAGTGAAACTGACATAACATAGGGGCTCGTACCTTCATACCAAGTGGAGCTGACAGCACATGAGGGCTCGTGCCTTCTTACCAGTTGGAGGTGACGGCACATGAGGGCTCGTACCTTTATACCAAGTAGTTCTTTTAGCACATGAGGGCTCGTACCTTCATTCCAACTGGAGCTGACAGCACATAGGGGGCTAGTTCCTGCATGACAAGTTGAGCTGACAGCACATGAGGGCTCATACCTTCATACAAAGTGGAGCTGACAGCACCTGGGGCTCATACCTTCATTCCAGCTGAACCTGACAGCACATGAGGGCTTGTACCTTCATTCCAAGTGGAGCTGACAGCACACGAGGGCTCGTATCTTCATACCAAGTGGAGCTGGCAAGACCTGATGGCTTGTCCCTTCACAATGAGATGAGCTGACAGCACATGAGGGCCCGTACCTTTATACCCAGTGGTGCAGACAGAACATGGGGGCTCGCACCTTCATACCAAGTGGAGCTGACAGCACTTCAGGGCTCGTACCTTCATTCTAAGTGGAGTTGAGAGCACATGAGGGCCTGAACCTTCATGACAAGTGAAACTGACAGAAAATGGGGGCTCGTACCTTTATACGAAATGGAGCTGACAGCACATGAGGGCTCGTACCTTCTTACCAAGTGGAGATGACAGCACATGAGGGCTCGTACCTTCATAGTAAGTAGATCTGTCAGCACATGAGGGCCTCTACCTTTATTCCAAGTGGAGCTGACAGCACATGAGGGGTCGTACCTTCATACTAAGTGGAGCTGACAGCACATGGGGGGCTCGAACCTTCATGACAAGGTGAGCTGACAGCACATGAGGGCTTGTATCTTCATACTAAGTGGCGCTGACATCACAAGGGGCTCGTACCTTCATTCCCAGTGGGGCTGACAGCACATGAGGGCTCATACCTTCATATCAACTGGAGCTGACAGTACATGAGGGCTCGTACCTTCACACCAAGTGGAACAGACAGAACATGAGGGGTCGTACCTTCATACCAAGTTTTGCGGACAGCACATGTGGGCTCGTACCTTCATACCAAGAGGAGCTGACCGCACATGAGGGCTTTCACTTTCATACCAAGTGGAGCTGACAGCATCTAAGGGCCCGTGGCTTCATACCAAGTGGAGCTGACAGCACATGAGGGCTTGTGGCTTCATACCAAGTGGAGATCCCAGCACATGAGGGCTCGTGGCTTCATACCAAGTGGAGATCACAGCACATGAGGGCTCGTACCTTCATACCAAGTGGAGCTGACAGCACATGAGTGCTCGTGCCTTCATACCAATTGGAGCTGACAGCACATGAGGGCTCATACCTTCATGACAGGTGGAGCTGACAGCACATGGGGGCTCGTACCTTCATACCAAGGGGAGCTGACAGCACATGAGGGCTCGTGCCTTCATACCAATTGGAGCTGACAGCACATGAAGGCTCGTACCTTCATGACAGGTGGAGCTGAAAGCACATGGGGGCTCGTACCTTCATTCATAGTGGAGCTGACAGCACACAAAGGCTCATACCTGCAGAACAAGTGGAGCTGACAGCATATGAGGGCCCGTTGCTTCATACCAATTGGCGCTGACAGCACATGGGTGCCTTTGCCTTCATAGGAGGTGAAGCAGACAGCACATGAGGGCTCGTACCTTCATTCCAAGTGGAGCTGACAGCACATGAGGGCTCGTCCCTTCATTCCTAGTGGAGCAGACAGCACACAAAGGCTCGTACCTTCATTCCAAGTGGAGCTGACAGCACACGAGGGCTCGTACCTTCATACCAATTGGAGCTGACAGCACATGAGAGCTCGTACCTTCATATCAAGTGGAGCTGACAACACCTGATGGCTCGTACCTTCATACCAAGTGGAACTGACAGCACGTGAGGGCTCGTACCTTCATACCAATTGGAGCTGACAGTACATGAGGGCTCGTACCTTCATACCCAGTGGAGTTGACAGCACATGAGGGCTCGTACCTTGATGACAGGTGGAGCTGACAGCACATGAGGGATCGTACCTTCATATCAAGTGGACCTGACAGCACCTGAGGGCTGTACCTTCATACAAAGTGGAGCTGACAGCACATGGGGGCCTGTACCTTCATTCCAAGTGGAGCTGACAGCACACGAGGGCTCGTATCTTCATACCAAGTGGAGCTGGCAAGACCTGATGGCTTGTCCCTTCACAACGAGTTGAGCTAACAGCACATGAGGGCCCGTACCTTTATACCCAGTGGTGCAGACAGAACATGGGGGCTCGCACCTTCATACCAAGTGGAGCTGACAGCACTTCAGGGCTCGTACCTTCATTCTAAGTGGAGTTGAGAGCACATGAGGGCCTGAACCTTCATGACAAGTGAAACTGACAGAAAATGGGGGCTCGTACCTTTATACGAAATGGAGCTGACAGCACATGAGGGCTCGTACCTTCTTACCAAGTGGAGATGACAGCACATGAGGGCTCGTACCTTCATAGTAAGTAGATCTGTCAGCACATGAGGGCCTCTACCTTTATTCCAAGTGGAGCTGACAGCACATGAGGGGTCGTACCTTCATACTAAGTGGAGCTGACAGCACATGGGGGGCTCGAACCTTCATGACAAGGTGAGCTGACAGCACATGAGGGCTTGTATCTTCATACTAAGTGGCGCTGACATCACAAGGGGCTCGTACCTTCATTCCCAGTGGGGCTGACAGCACATGAGGGCTCATACCTTCATATCAACTGGAGCTGACAGTACATGAGGGCTCGTACCTTCACACCAAGTGGAACAGACAGAACATGAGGGGTCGTACCTTCATACCAAGTTTTGCGGACAGCACATGTGGGCTCGTACCTTCATACCAAGAGGAGCTGACCGCACATGAGGGCTTTCACTTTCATACCAAGTGGAGCTGACAGCATCTAAGGGCCCGTGGCTTCATACCAAGTGGCGCTGACAGCACATGAGGGCTTGTGGCTTCATACCAAGTGGAGATCCCAGCACATGAGGGCTCGTGGCTTCATACCAAGTGGAGATCACAGCACATGAGGGCTCGTACCTTCATACCAAGTGGAGCTGACAGCACATGAGTGCTCGTGCCTTCATTCCAGGAGGAGCTGACAGCACATGAGGGCTTTTACTTTCATACCAAGTGGAGCTGACAGCACATGAGGGCCATACCTTCATACCAAGTGGAGTTGACAGCAAATGAGGGCCTGGAGCTTCATTCCATTGGAGTTGCCAGCACATGAGGGCTTGTACCTTCATTGCAAGTGGAGCTGACAGCACCTGAGGGCTCGTACCTTCATTCCACGTAGAGCTGACAACACACGAGGGCTCGTACCTTCATTCCAAGTGGAGCTGACAGCACATGCGGGCTTGTACCTTCATATCAAGTGAATCTGACAGCACATGGGTGCCTGTACCTTCATACCAGGTGGAGCTGACAGCACATGGGTGCCTGTACCTTCATTCCAAGTAGAGCTGACAGCACATGAGGGCTCGTACCTTCATTCATAGTGGAGCTGACAGCACACGAATGCTCGCACCTTCATAACAAGTGAAGCTGACAGCATATGAGGGCCCGTTGCTTCATACCAAGTGGCGCTGACAGCACATGGGTGCCTTTGCCTTCATAGGAGGTGAAGCAGACAGCACATGAGTGCTCGTACCTTCATAGCAAGTGGAGCTGACAGCACTGAGTGCTCGTGGCTTCATACCAAGTGGAGATCTCAGCACATGAGGGCTCGTGGCTTCATATCAAGTGGAGATCACAGCACATGAGGGCTCGTACCTTCATACCAAGTGGAGCTGACAGCACATGAGGGCTCGTGCCTTCATACCAATTGGAGCTGACAGCACACAAGGGCTCGTACCTTCATACCAAGTGAAGCTGACAGCACATGATGGCTCGTACCTTCATGACAGGTGGAGCTGACAGCACATGGGGGCTCGAACCTTCATACCAACTGGAAAGCTGACAGCACATGAGGGCTCGTACCTTCATATCAATTGGAGCTGACACCACCTCAGGGCTCGTACCTTCATACAAAGTGGAGCTGACAGCACATGGGGGCATGCACCTTCATACCAGGTGGAGCTGACAACACATGAGGGCTCGTACCTTCATTCCTAGTGGAGCTGACAGCACACAAAGGCTCATACCTTCATTCCAAGTGGAGCTGACAGCACACGAGGGTTCGTACCTTCATGACAAGTGAAACTGACAGAACATGGGGGCTTGTACCATCATACCAAGTGGAGCTGACAGCACATGAGGGCTCGTACCTTCATACCAAGTGGAGCTGACAGCACATGAGAGCTTGTACCTTCTTACCAATTGGTGGTGACGGCACATGAGGGCTCGTAGAATTATACCAAGTAGATCTATCAGCACATGAGGGCTCGTAACTTCATTCCAAGAGGAGCTGAGAGCACATGGGGGGCTCGTACCTTCATGATAAGTTGAGCTGACAGCACATGAGGGCTCATACCTTCATACCAAGTGGAGCTGACAGCACATATGGGCTCGTGGCTTCGTACCAAGTGGAGATCACAGCATATGAGGGCTCGTACCTTCGTACCAAGTAGAGCTGACAGCACATGAGGGCTCGTGCCTTCATACCAAGAGGAGATCACAGCACATGAGGGCTCGTACCTTCATACCAAGTAGAGCTGACAGCACGTGTGGGCTTGTACCTTCATACCAATTGGAGCTGACAGCACATGAGGGCTCATACCTTCATACCAAGTGGAGCTGACAGCACATGAGGGCTCGTACCTTCATGACAGGCGGAGCTGACAGCACATGAGGGCTCGTACCTTCATACCAAGTGGAGCTGACAGCACATGAGGACTCGTACCTTCATATCAGGTGGAGCTGACAGCACCTCAGGGCTCGTACCTTCATACAAAGTGGAGCTGACAGCACATGGGGGCCTGCACCTTCATACCAGGTGGAGCTGACAACACATGAGGGCTCATGCCTTCATTCCAAGTGGTGCTGACAGCACATGGGTGCCTTTACCTTCACACCAGGTGAAGCTGACAGCACATGAGGGCTCATACCTTCATACCAAGTGGAGCTGACAGCACATGAGGACTCGTGGCTTCATACCAAGTGGAGATCACAGCACATGAGAACTCATACCTTCATACCAAGTGGAGCTGACAGCACATGAGGGCTCGTGCCTTAATACCAAGTGGAGATCACAGCACATGAGGGCTCGTGCCATCATACCTAGTAGAGCTGACAGCACGTGAGGGCTTGTACCTTCATACAAATTGGAGCTGACAGCACATGAGGGCTCGTACCTTTATACCAAGTGGAGCTGACAGCACATGAGTGTTCGTACCTTCATGACAGCTGAAACTGACAGCACATGGGGGCTTGTACCTTCATACCAAGTGGAGCTGACAGCACATGAGGGCTTGTACCTTCATATCAAGTGGAGCTGACAGTACCTCAGGGCTTGTACCTTCATACAAAGTGGAGCTGACAGCACATGGGGGCCTGCACCTTCATACCAGGTGGAGCTGATAACACATGAGGGCTCGTACCTTCATTCCAAGTGGAGCTGACAGCACACGAAGGCTCGTACCTTCATTCCAAGTGGAGCTGACAGTACACAAGGGTTTGTACCTTCATGACAAGTGAAACTGACATAACATAGGGGCTCGTACCTTCATACCAAGTGGAGCTGACAGCACATGAGGGCTCGTGCCTTCTTACCAGTTGGAGGTGACGGCACATGAGGGCTCGTACCTTTATACCAAGTAGTTCTTTTAGCACATGAGGGCTCGTACCTTCATTCCAACTGGAGCTGACAGCACATAGGGGGCTAGTTCCTGCATGACAAGTTGAGCTGACAGCACATGAGGGCTCATACCTTCATACAAAGTGGAGCTGACAGCACCTGGGGCTCATACCTTCATTCCAGCTGAACCTGACAGCACATGAGGGCTTGTACCTTCATTCCAAGTGGAGCTGACAGCACACGAGGGCTCGTATCTTCATACCAAGTGGAGCTGGCAAGACCTGATGGCTTGTCCCTTCACAATGAGATGAGCTGACAGCACATGAGGGCCCGTACCTTTATACCCAGTGGTGCAGACAGAACATGGGGGCTCGCACCTTCATACCAAGTGGAGCTGACAGCACTTCAGGGCTCGTACCTTCATTCTAAGTGGAGTTGAGAGCACATGAGGGCCTGAACCTTCATGACAAGTGAAACTGACAGAAAATGGGGGCTCGTACCTTTATACGAAATGGAGCTGACAGCACATGAGGGCTCGTACCTTCTTACCAAGTGGAGATGACAGCACATGAGGGCTCGTACCTTCATAGTAAGTAGATCTGTCAGCACATGAGGGCCTCTACCTTTATTCCAAGTGGAGCTGACAGCACATGAGGGGTCGTACCTTCATACTAAGTGGAGCTGACAGCACATGGGGGGCTCGAACCTTCATGACAAGGTGAGCTGACAGCACATGAGGGCTTGTATCTTCATACTAAGTGGCGCTGACATCACAAGGGGCTCGTACCTTCATTCCCAGTGGGGCTGACAGCACATGAGGGCTCATACCTTCATATCAACTGGAGCTGACAGTACATGAGGGCTCGTACCTTCACACCAAGTGGAACAGACAGAACATGAGGGGTCGTACCTTCATACCAAGTTTTGCGGACAGCACATGTGGGCTCGTACCTTCATACCAAGAGGAGCTGACCGCACATGAGGGCTTTCACTTTCATACCAAGTGGAGCTGACAGCATCTAAGGGCCCGTGGCTTCATACCAAGTGGAGCTGACAGCACATGAGGGCTTGTGGCTTCATACCAAGTGGAGATCCCAGCACATGAGGGCTCGTGGCTTCATACCAAGTGGAGATCACAGCACATGAGGGCTCGTACCTTCATACCAAGTGGAGCTGACAGCACATGAGTGCTCGTGCCTTCATACCAATTGGAGCTGACAGCACATGAGGGCTCATACCTTCATGACAGGTGGAGCTGACAGCACATGGGGGCTCGTACCTTCATACCAAGGGGAGCTGACAGCACATGAGGGCTCGTGCCTTCATACCAATTGGAGCTGACAGCACATGAAGGCTCGTACCTTCATGACAGGGGGAGCTGAAAGCACATGGGGGCTCGTACCTTCATTCATAGTGGAGCTGACAGCACACAAAGGCTCATACCTGCAGAACAAGTGGAGCTGACAGCATATGAGGGCCCGTTGCTTCATACCAATTGGCGCTGACAGCACATGGGTGCCTTTGCCTTCATAGGAGGTGAAGCAGACAGCACATGAGGGCTCGTACCTTCATTCCAAGTGGAGCTGACAGCACATGAGGGCTCGTCCCTTCATTCCTAGTGGAGCAGACAGCACACAAAGGCTCGTACCTTCATTCCAAGTGGAGCTGACAGCACACGAGGGCTCGTACCTTCATACCAATTGGAGCTGACAGCACATGAGAGCTCGTACCTTCATATCAAGTGGAGCTGACAACACCTGATGGCTCGTACCTTCATACCAAGTGGAACTGACAGCACGTGAGGGCTCGTACCTTCATACCAATTGGAGCTGACAGTACATGAGGGCTCGTACCTTCATACCCAGTGGAGTTGACAGCACATGAGGGCTCGTACCTTGATGACAGGTGGAGCTGACAGCACATGAGGGATCGTACCTTCATATCAAGTGGACCTGACAGCACCTGAGGGCTGTACCTTCATACAAAGTGGAGCTGACAGCACATGGGGGCCTGTACCTTCATGCCAGGTGGAGCTGACAACACATGAGGGCGCGTACCTTCATTCCATGTGGAGCTTACAGCACATGAGGGCTTGCACCTTCATGACAGGTGGAGGTGACAGCACACAGGGGCTCGTACCTTTATACCAATTGGAGCTGACAGCACATGAGAGCTCGTACCTTCATATCAAGTGGAGCTGATAACACCTGAGGGCTCGTACCTTCATACAAAGTGGAGCTGACAGCACATGAGGGCTCGTACCTTCATACCAAGTGGAGCGGACAGCACATGAGGGCGCTCCTACCTTCATGCCAAGTGGACCTGACAGCACATAAGGGCCTGTACCTTCAGTCAAAGTGCAGGTGCTCCACTTGGCAGAATCCCACATCATGCCTATGTGCCCAGGTCCACCGCCGACCAGACCCAAACTGAAGCTGTCAGCTCCTGTGACCATTCATCATGACAGCTTGCCAGGTTCCCAGCATGGCTGCAGGTAGGTTATGGCAGCTAGTGGATGGAGTGCCTTTTTCTTCCCATTGCAGATCACCCTCCTGCTCCCTGTCAGGGCACACACCTGACACTGCTGCAGCTGCGTGACAAGAGACGCAGCAGTGCTAGTCTGGAGCTAAAACACAAAGTATAGGGGCCTCTGATTTTATCAGAAGCGAGCCTGGGAGGAGCTTGTTGTGCCCCCGGCTATTTTATGCCTGCCACAGCACGGACGCGGTGGTGTAAATTTACCGATTTTGAGAACTGCTCTAGTGTGCTGGAATCGCTGCTCTTTATCTGTTTTCTTCTGCTGTTTTTAAATTCATTGCTTTCTTTTATTTTGCTCGCTTTGCTCCCCGCAACGGCCGGGTATCGCGCTGATTGCCTGGTAGAGCCTGTTGCGCCCCCGACTATTTTATTCCCGCTGTGGCGCTGACACGCTGCTGGCGCACTGAAGGCATGCCAAAGGCAAACCCGTCTTCACCCGTCCATAGCTGGCCGGCGCCAGGCACTCTGCCCATCTGGATTCCTGCAGTCAATCGCACAAGGAGCTCCTCTCCGTTAGGGCCATGATACATCTTTGCACCAATCAGGACTGGGACCCAGCGGAGTGCCCTTTATGTTGCGAACAATGTGGATTTAAAGTATAGTGGATGCTCATATCGTGTCACCCCCTCTCACACTTTTCCAGTCTTAACTGCCGCTCGCTTGTCAAACACTATGTTGAGGTGTTCGATCTCATACAGGATGAGGTACCGGATATACATTTTTTAATGGAGACCTGGCTCACCCAGGATATGGAGGTTGAGCCGCTGCCGGCCCTGCAGCAGGCCCATACTCTGTAGAAGCTGAACTGAAAGGGCGGTAGAGGAAAAGCATCTTTAAAAGCTGCTACTCATGTGGGCTTACTAGAGAGACCATTGCTCACTGTGAGAGCGCACTCTTCAAAACCACCCTTAACTGCAACTTTACTCGTTCAGGACTACTCATTTATCGCCCCTGGGTCCATCTAAAAAGTTTAGGGAAGTGCTAACGAACTTGGTCTGCATACTGGCAACCAGGTCCACAAACTAGAATATAGTGGGAGATCTTAACCTCCACCTGGAGGCTGGCCAAGACGCTGAGATCACCAACTTTCTGGCAGATCTCCCCGCATGTCAATTAACGCAATGCGTTCCAAGTAGTACACACTCTTCAGGACACCTTTCAGACCCCATCTTTACCAACCTACCTCCTCTGAAAGTCTGTCAGCCTCTCCCCATGACCAGGTCTGACTACTTCCTTATTTCCATGACACTACAGGGTGAAGGCCCTTCTTCGGATGCCCACGCAAAGCCCATTCTAAAATGCCCCTGGCACAAGACAGATGTCAATCATTTCCAAGACCTCCTCCTCAAACAGATCCCCCAACTGACTGGGAATATAGAAGTTGCAAACAGCCTTCTGTTTGAGTTGCTTACGCACTCCCTTGACAAACGCATCCCCGCCAAATACACCTAGAGCCTTAGAACACAGTCCAGTCCATGGTTTAATGAGACACTGACCCGGGCGAGAAAAAACTGCAAGACACTAGAGCGTGCGTGGAGACGACACTATGACCTCGCCCTCAAACACACAATACCGCTCTGCCATTAAGAACTATCAGAAATCCAATCGTAAATCGAGAGCTGATTACTTTGCAGAGAAAAATAAAAATAGCAGCAATCCAGCTAAAAGCATTTTCACCCAGCTAAAAGACCTTAAACCCCTTGCACGGGCTCATGAATCCACCATTACCTCGAGCTTTCTGTGCAAGGCCTTGCCTCCTTTTTGTCAAGAAGGTCGAGAACATCTATGAAACCTTCCCCCCACTATAGACAACATAGTTCCAAAGGTCCCCACTAGTGCAGTTGGCACCCCAATACCCTTTTTTCCTATACTCTCTCAGGAAGTACTGGCAGCCCTCTGTAATAAAATGAAACCGGGATCCCCAGTGGACCATCTCAAACCGGACCAGTTCCAGAAATTTCTACCCCAGCTTCGGTCTAAATTCTGTGAACTGATAAACTTGTCCTGACCGCTGCAGAAGTACCCATCACATGGAAGCATGCCAAGGTTATCCCTCTGCTTAAAAAAGTGGCCCTAGATGACTCCAAGCCAGAGAATCTCTGCCTCATCTCACTCCTTCCTTTTGTAGCTAAAATCACTGAGTCCCACATAAATTCTATTCTAACCATATTCATAGAAGCCAATGAATCTCTGGACCCCTCACAGAATGGCTTCAGACCCTGTCATAGCACCGAATCTGCCCTATTGGCAGTCACCGAACACCTATGGAGTTCCCTGGACAAAAGAAATACCTCAGTTCTGATCCTCCTCGACCTGAGCGTTGCATTCGACACTCTGTCGAATCAGATTATTTTCCGGCGCCTACAGGCGATAGGTATCAGAGGGGCTGCTTTAAACTGGTTCTCATCATTTGTAGCTGAGAGAGCCTTCCAAGTGATCTCTTCTCCCTACAGCTCTTGTATACATTCCGTGCACCAGGGGGTGCCACATGGATCAGCTCTGAGTCCCGCGCTATTAAATATTTACATTCAACCTCTAACGGCTGTTGCTAAAAGTAGGGGCCTCTCTTTGGTCTCTCATGCTGATGACACTCTGCTTGTGATCTCTCTTTCAAATGGCTAAGACCAAAACCTAGCCAAGTTCCAAGATGATCTGGCGGCCATCGCAGATTGGATGCCGGCCATCTGCTTACAGCAGAATGCGAGCTAATCGGAGATTGTTCTTTTGGGTCGAAACACCCACTTATGGAGCGAGCGCTGGTGGCCTGCTGCACTGGGGGCTTCCCCCATTGTGCAAGAAGACTGTAAAAAGTCTGGGTGTCTTGGATGACTAGGCTCTAACTTATCAGGCTCAGACGAAGTAAGTGGCTGGTGTCTCTTTCAGGCTGCTATGTGGACTTAAGCCGCTGCTCGGGTTCTTCGACGCTGAAACACGCCAGATCATTATCCAGTCTACTATACTTTCTAGACTGGATTATTGCAATTCCCTGTACTTGGGTGCCAACGAAGCAGGGATCCAGTACCTACAGAGGGCACAAAACGTCGCAATTCGGACACTCTTCGCCCTTTCCAAATCCTGTACCCTCTCCAACCTTCTACGTAAGCACCACTGGCTACCGGTTGAGAACAGAATCCACTTCAAGGTACTGTGCATATCCCACGCTGCCACCATTCTAGCCAATCTTCTTACTCCTTACATCCCTAATTGCTTGTTGCACTCCTCAGCCCAACACGTAGCATCTTTCCCCGTGTCAAAAGAGCACTGGCCTGAGGCAGGTCGTTCCGTGCCCTTGCCCCTGCACTTTGGAATGCCCTCCCTGGTACCATCAGAAGCATCCAAAGCTATGGGGCTTCCCGGAAGGCAATAAAGGCCTATCTCTTCCCAGGATAAGCCCTCCACCTTAGTCCTAGAATACTTTTTACTTCTCTCTGTCTGGTCATTTTTGGAATCAGACCTGGGACGCCCCTTTGCTGGGCCAGCCGTGGGCTTTACAAATCATGTAACATAACATAACATAGCATCTCAGAACATGTTTGGGGAGAGCTCCGGTAGAAGAGACAGAGGATTCTACTCATTCTGCGTGAGGCGGGCTGGATCTGGCTGGAAGAGTTTCCCAAAATGTTACATCTATTTTTGTTAATCCAAGGCAAGATGTTGGCCAGTTGGTCTGCTCTGTATGCAAAACACTGTCTCTGGCCTGTGCATGCCCCCTCACAGCGGGGGGGAGAAGAGATCTCTGCCTCACGGTTGGGATCGAGGATTACCAGAGGAGTCTGAAGCACGGTCCTGCAGTTGAAGATGATGACTGTGAATGTTAGTGAAACCGCCTGTTGCACACAGGGGATCCATGGGACTGCATCCCCAGGGGAGCACATGCATTATGGACCATCAGCTCCCCCTGCCTGTGACCGGAAGCTGTGCATGGGACATGTGACCATGAACGCCCTATTCATCAATCAAGAAAACCACAAAAGAATGTGCAAAACTTGGGATGCTCACCACGTTATGGTATGAAAATTCTAAACTGAAAAGAATTCTAAATAATGGTACATACCGAAAGCCAGATATTGAGTTGTTTTTACACCACGCAACGTGGTGCAAAAGTGACGCAACCCCTAAGATGCGATCTATCGTGCCACAGAAAGCCTCTGTGCATGGCTCTGAGTGTCTTGAAAAATCCAGAGTAACGAAACGCAGCGGAAATCACTGCGTTGCCTTACTCTGCCCTAGGGAGCCATTCTTTGGGTCTTGCGTGGTTTTTCCATGCAACACCCATGGATCTTGACGCACTCCTAGATTTACCGATACTGGTAGACCTGGGAATGCGCCAACGTGATGTTCCCAGTGACGTAACAAAACTTAAGGAGGCCCCCTGCAAAGTACATGCAGTGGGCCCCCACGCTCCAGACCCAGTCAGAAACTCGCAGGCCAGGGGTCCCTCACCCATGCACAGTGATGGAGGGGGCCCCGTAGAGGTCAGGGCCCCCCCCACACGGTGGGAGCTGCTGGGGTTACTGGCTACGCCACTGTTTCACATCCAATGAAAACACAGAGCAGTGCTGTGATACCCTGCTATGTTGTGGTAATGTGCACTGGAAATGGAGGGGAGAGGTGGACTCTGGTGAAAGGCACTACTGGAGTGAGAAGCATCAGGAACGCAGTTTGTAAAGGGAAACCGCATGGCCACCACCTCACAGGTATTTGATTTGTGAACAGAAGTGCATTCCTGCTGATTGTTTGCACACTGCAAGCCTTCTGTTTGGGCTCAAGCATCCAATCCATCGACCTCCTCTCCCCGTGTGTGGAACAAAATAAAGGGAACGTGAATACATAGGGACAGCACTGCAGAAGGAGAATTCTAGGCCAGATTAAAAAAAATAAGCATTGGCAATGCCAATAGGTCTCACTTTTGGGATCGATCAGCTTTGTCAATGATTTTCAGCTATGTGCAGCACGGCTAAAGAACTGAAAAAAAGCCTTTGACATGGCCCACCAGTCATCATTTTGAAGGCATGGGCAACACGCACAACATGCCTTCAAAATTATGCGAGAGCTGTATTTCTTTCTTTGTAGTTACTTTTTTTAAGCAGATGGAGCAGAGCAACATGGGGGGATTGAACCAACGAGGGCAGAAGGAACCCAGAGGGCGGGTGAGGGGAAGCAGATGACACAAAAGGCAAAGTGAAGCACAGGGGAGGAACAAACGGGTGAAAGAGAGCAACTTGAAGCGGGCAGGAGGGAAGCACAGGGACGAGAAAGCAAGGGGGAGGTACATGAGGTTGAACGAAACATGGGGGTGGGGGGTGGACAGAAGCACATGGAGCCTGAGAGCAACACGGAATTTTGAGGGAAACAGCTGAAAAACACATGCACTGCCATTATGTGCTGAACCTAAAAGAAAAAAAGTATTACATTAAAAGCAAGCAGTGGATGCTTAGAAGCCAACCAATGAAAAGAGGCTAGGCTGCACGGGAGGGACAAACACAAAGGTGCCAATTCCGATCCGGTAAAAAAATTCCCCGTCCGACTCGTATCCGGATTTTTTTCCGGCCGAATCGTCAAAGTAGCGTACAAACTGCCAAGTACGATTCGAACGGAAAAAAGTCCATACGAATCGCATTGGAAAGATTTCCCCACACGTCCTCGGGTCGGGAAAAGTCACCGACACGTCCCCGGTTGAAAAACCCACCGTGCGGAAAAATAAAGTCCGACTGCGCAAGTACGATCCCTCCCGTCCTCCCCATTTCACAACCGTACGCAAAAAACACCGTCCGAACCGAACTCCCATAGCAACCATGGAGACATGTGCCCGCATACGCGCCGAACACCCCACCACCCCCCCCCGCCCGCGTATGTACGCACCGAACCCCCACCCCAGCAGTGCATGTATGCCCCGAACCCCCACCCGTGTATGTACGCCCCGAACCACCACCCGTGTATGTACGCACCGAACCCCCACCCCAGCAGTGTATGTACGCCCCGAACCCCCACCCGTGTATGTACGGACCGTACCCACACCCGTGGAAGTACGGCCCGTACCCACACCCCACCAGGGAATGTACGCCCCGAACCCCCACCCCAACAGTGTATGTACGCCCCGAACCCCCACCCGTGTATGTACGCACCGAACCACCACCCGTGTATGTACACCCCGAACCCCCACCCGTGTATGTACGCCCCGAACCCCCACCCGTGTATGTATGCACCGAACCCCCACCCCAGCAGTGTATGTACGCCCCGAACCCCCACCCGTGTATGTACGCACCGAACCACCACCCGTGTATGTACGGACCGTACCCACACCCGTGGAAGTACGGCCCGTACCCCCACCCCAGCAGTGTATGTACACCCAGAACCCCCACCCGTGTATGTACGCACCGAACCACCACCCGTGTATGTACGCACCGAACCCCCACCCGTGTATGTATGCACCGAACCCCCACCCCAGCAGTGTATGTACGCCCCGAACCCCCACCCGTGTATGTATGCACCGAACCACCACCCGTGTATGTACGGACCGTACCCACACCCGTGGAAGTACGGCCCGTACCCCCACCCCAGCAGTGTATGTACGCCCAGAACCCCCACCCGTGTATGTACGCACCGAACCACCACCCGTGTATGTTCGCACCGAACCCCCACCCCAGCAGTGTATGTACGCCCCGAACCCCCACCCGTGTATGTACGCCCCGAACCCCCACCCATGTATGTACGCCCCGAACCCCCACCCGTGTATATACGCCCCGAACCCCCACCCCAGCAGTGTATGTACGCCCCGAACCCCCACCCGTGTATGTACGCACCGAACCACCACCCGTGTATGTACGGACCGTACCCACACCCGTGGAAGTACGGCCCATACCCCCACCCCAGCAGTGTATGTACGCCCCAAACCCCCACCCATGTATGTACGCCCCGAACCCCCACCCGTGTATGTACGCCCCGAACACCCACCCGTGTATGTATGCCCCGAACCCCCACCCCAGCAGTGTATGTATGCCCCGAACCCCCACCCGTGTATGTACGCACCGAACCCCCACCCGTGTATGTACGCACCGAACCCCCACCCCAGCAGTGTATGTACGCCCCGAACCCCCACCCGTGTATGTACGCACCGAACCACCACCCGTGTATGTACGGACCGTACCCACACCCGTGGAAGTACGGCCCGTACCCCCACCCCAGCAGTGTATGTACGCCCCGAACCCCCACCCGTGTATGTACGCACCGAACCACCACCCGTGTATGTACGCCCCGAACCCCCACCCCAGCAGTGTATGTATGCCCCGAACCCCCACCCGTGTATGTACGCCCCGAACCCCCACCCGTGTATGTATGCCCCGAACCCCCACCCCAGCAGTGTATGTACGCCCCGAACCCCCACCCGTGTATGTACGCACCGAACCACCACCCGTGTATGTACGGACCGTACCCACACCCGTGGAAGTACGGCCCATACCCCCACCCCAGCAGTGTATGTACGCCCCGAACCCCCACCCGTATATGTACGCCCCGAACCCCCACCCGTGTATGTACGCCCCGAACACCCACCCGTGTATGTACGCCCCGAACCCCCACCCGTGTATGTATGCACCAAACCACCACCCGTGTATGTACGGACCGTACCCACACCCGTGGAAGTACGGCCCGTACCCCCACCCCAGCAGTGTATGTACGCCCCGAACCCCCACCCGTGTATTTACGCACCGAACCACCACCCGTGTATGTACGCCCCGAACCCCCACCCCAGCAGTGTATGTACGCCCCGAACCCCCACCCGTGTATGTACGCCCCGACCCACCACCCGTGTATGTACGCACAGAACCCCCACCCCAGCAGTGTATGTACGCACCGAACCCCCACCCGTGTATGTACGCACCAAACCACCACCCGTGTATGTACGCCCCGAACCCCCACCCGTGTATGTACGCACCGAACCCCCACCCGTGGAAGTACGGCCCGTACCCACACCCCACCAGGGAATGTACGGACCGTACCCCCACCAGTGCATGTACGGACCGTACTGACACCAAAAACACACGTACTGAACCAGGACAAACCATATTTACACAAGGAGAGTCAATTAGAGTTTCCCCACACCACCAAACATGCCCAACAACCCCACAAACATCACATACACTGACCTGCAACTGCCAAACTGCCAAACAGAGGCCCAAAACACGACCACTCCTCATAACACACCCACACAAAATTCAAACACAGCCACACCCACAAATGGACCAATAAAAATGGACCACACACACAAACCATGAGCCTTTGCAACAGACCCACTGCTGCCAGAGCCCACAGACGACCCACACCACCATACTTGAACCTCACACTTGCATACCTTCACACAACCACCTACACAAACACCCCCTCATCACATTCACACACACACCTCCACTACCACACTCACACACCCACAACCATCCACACCCACACCCCCACAACCATCCACACCCACACCCCACGCCATGTCCACAACCAAGAATCCAAAGTTCACAAAGGAGGAGCTGGAGATCCTTGTCGACGAAATCCTCAGAGTCGAGCCACAGCTCTTTGGAACATTGGTCAGACAGACCAGCATATCCGAAAAAACGGCCATGTGGCAGAGGATTGTCGATTCTGTGAATGCTGTTGGGTCCACCAGAAGGACCAGGCACGAGTGCCAATCCAGGTGGTACGATCTGCGGAGGACGGTCAAGAGGAAGATGACTGACAATCACAACCAGGGGAACATCACTGGAGGAGGGCCGCCCCCCAGACCGGTACAATACCATCCCTGGGAGGAGAAGGTGATGTCCACGCTGGCGGTGGAGGGACTACACGGACTACCAGGACTCCCAGACCCTGGTGAGTACACAAACAACTCACCTCACATGGGGGGGATGCCATACACAATCAATCATGCACGCCACACCCCAAGCCACCACCGGACACAACCACACTCCACAAACACACACATGCCACTAGCGCCTCCATGCCCCATGCACCAATCAGGGCCATGCCAAGTCACAGGCCACACAAAACACCAACACAACACAGGATGTGGCCGATGCTGGGAGTGTGGGCATCAAAACTAACATTGAGCAACTCACAAGCACACAACAATGCCCTCAGCCCATATGGCCCAGGGCACAGCCATACAAACTGTGTGTACCCACACAGTACTGTCTTGCCTGCAAATGGTGGCCGCCTTGCAGGATGACATGGGTCTGAAGGCACAATTTGCACATAACAGCAGACAATGAAGATGCATCGCTCTGATAGAGTCTCAGCACACACCGCCACAGCAGCAGCCTACACTCAGACACACTGCCCAATGGGTGCCCGGAGAACAGGAACTAACTCACATGAACAAACCAATGGCCATTCAAAGACCGGCTAACTGTGTGTGCCCAGGAAGCTGGCCTGACGTGACAGAGGGTGACAAATAGAGGGAGGGAGAGGGGGAATGAGAGGGAAGGAGACAGAGGGGGACACAGGGAGACAGACAGAGGGAGGGAGTAGGGTGACAGAGGGAGACCGACAGAGGGAGGAGGGTGACAGAGGGAGGGAGGAAGGGAGACACAGGGAGACTAAATCACCCTTGGGTGGTGTGGCCATGTCCACTCGTCAGCCGGTGGACTGTGTGCATGCAGACAAGGTCTGGCAGTGCCTCAACCCCCCCCTACCGTAGATGAAGACCGGTCCATGTGTCAATCTGTGCACGAGTCCATCCGTGCTGCAGGCACAGACCTAACCACACACCCAGTATACCCACCCACTGTGTCGGTAAGAACACTGTCACAAATGCTTCAGTCACCTACCTGCATCATCAAATTGCCTTGGCAAAACACCATTTGGCCACGTACAGTGCAACACGTAAGGCGCCTCTGCATGGCTCGCTACGCCCGCACACCACACTGCTGACTGTGTACCCAAATAGATGCATCAACTAAGATTGTGTCACACATGCGTAAAGCCCTGACAGCTGTGGCCAAGGGACATACCCATGCACAAGTGCACTGTGAGAGGAATGCAAGACAGATCCAACTACCCAGAGGAAGAGTGCCAAATCAGAAATGCATGAAACATGGATGCCACATGTAACACTGTTAACATTGTCTCTCTCACACACAGGTCAACGTCGTCGATCACCCCCCAACACTGGGGGGGAAGTCTCACAGGACCAGGCTCTGCGGGATGAGGACCCCACCGCCAGCGACGACTCTCACCACTCCGTGGATGACCCAGACCAACCTGGCCCCTCTGGTGTCCAACCACCTGCAGCACCTGCGTCAGGTACAACTGTGCCAACCACCACCCCCATTCCTGCCACATCCCAGGAGACGTCCAGGAGCCCTGCCCGCACACGACCACCCAGCCAGTCTGCCCAGGAGGGACACGGTCCTCCGGGCACCCAGGAGGAGGCAGGCGGCAACGCAGATGCCATCCCTCAGGGGTCCCGGAGACCCGATGCGCCCACAACGGCAGGCCAGGTGCACGTGGGCAGGGGTGGCGGGAGTGGAGGACGGCGGAGGCGCGAACCTGACCAGGGAGCTCAGGACCCGGTAGTGTCCCAGGTCAGCAACATCCTGGATACATACCGGCGTGACACCAGGGGCATGGACCAGATTGCGTCCACCCTCAATGACATCAAGGGGACCCTCGAGGAGATGAAGACCCTGCAGGCCCAGCAACATGCCTGTCAACTGCAACACCAAGGAAGGATGGAGGATAGACAGGCTGAGCTCGTGGCGGTGCAAACCCAAATGACCGGTGTACTCCGTTGGATTGCCGACAACATGGGCAACCCTCCCTGTGGCACCAGGCGAAGGCCATTACCAGACACAGGGAGGGATCAGGAGGAGGAGGATTCATCCGACGGAGCGTCACAGACATCGTCACGGCCTGCTTCCGAGGGTCCCCGCAGGAAGGTGGGTCGTCCACGAAAAAGACTGTGAGAGTCAGCAGAACATCACCATCTCCCAGGTCACCTGGCCTGGCACCTGGCCCTCTGGCCCAATAGCAGCACATGACATTCTCTGCCACATGGACTTGCTGGTCACTGTCTGACCTATGTTGACGAAGACTGTGACATGGACTCTGATAATTTGCTACGGCAAGGATACCAACTCCCCCAGTGAACTTTGGATTCTACACTCCCGCAGTGCACCTCTTGTCATCCCCACAAACCCGTACCCCACCACAAATAAATTAATCACAATTACAAGATGATGCCGTGATTCTGCATTATTACAATACATGTGTGTGTCGTAAAGTCAAAGCATGCCTGATCTCAGAATTGACTCCAACCATCCAAACCGTGGGGTCTCAGTCTTGCCCAGGACACACATGGGTCCCAATGTATCATCTGATACAGACATGGTGTACCATACTCACCTGTGCTGGGCCCAACCAGCTGAGTGGTTCCCGCACAACTGTGGCTACAGACACATTTAGGGGAGCAACAGTCATGCGCAGAGGTCAGGGATCATGTGGAGTGACCTGGCTTGCCGCTCCCAGGTATGTCTAGACATGTGTCCCTACCATGTCCTGCATGCTTGCATCAGGCGGATGTTGAGAATGGTGGCTAGGCCAAGGTTGGATGCATGGAGATGCCAGAATGCAGTTTTGGATCACAGTGCCACATGGTTGTGTTGGGGTTGTGTGCTGCATCATGAGTGTGGGCGTGGATCGAGAAGGTCATCCTGCAGCTGGCTGTGAATCATTCCCCCCATCCCGTTTGGACGTTGATGTGGCCTGGTTGCCCGATGCAGTAGCAGAGCTGTGCAGATGCACTCCGGATATGGACAAGTATCATGGGAGTCGTAAGGCACATGTCCGTAGACTGCAGGGTAGGATTCGACACGGATGTTGTAGTTGCCCTGGGGGATGGTCTCTCTTGCCTTGAGGTGGATGGAACTGTGCATCTTGTGCATAATACAGATTCCAATCCCTGACAAACCGCTAGCATCTTGCTACTCTACACATAGACACATATGCACCACCTCTGAAAACTATGCCAGACATGCCGCATGCACAGTGGCAACAGGCCACCATTGACAGAGAAGAGGCACCTTGGAGACAGAGGGAGAAATTTATTAGTCATGTGTGTTGGAATGACAATGATACTCTGTCAACACATACACAGGTCATGTGGATGAACATGTGGGAGCAACACTGGCACCCCCCATTGCAACACAGATGCTGGTATTTCATTGAACTGGCACACAAGTGACGGATAACAGCTAAACACCCCCTGCTGCCACGGAGAGGCTGCTATACACCATTGAGGCCCTGATGGGGCAATCACACACCATGCCAACCCGGTGCAACCTGTATGTTTCCGAGGCCAGTGTTACACACATTGATGGCCTCATCACAATCCCCAATCCCCTGACACATGACAGTCACCAAGTCTGACCATGGCTCCAGGTGAAGCCTGCCCCATGTCATGTTCCCCATGTAGGATCCACATGTATGCAAATTGACCACACATGAACCGGAGAAGTGCACACAGACTACAAACAATTTACACACCCAAAACGCCGTGAGGCATCCCTTACCCTAAGGAGATTTCCAAACTTGCTCGTGCATGTGACGCAGAATCAACACATGTTGCTGTGTTCATGAGGAGTAGCAAGAGCACAACAATGCCACCAGCAGACAGCATGCCCATGGACCTGTGGAAGAGAGACACACAAGGAGTCAGCCCAAAGGAGCACATCCGCAAGCATGTACTCAACACGTATCATGTTGTCAACATGACAGGTGACAATGATGACCCTCAGACAACATCCTTCCATTGCGCCATCACTCGAGTGACACTTCAATACACACCACTGACTCACTTGGCAGACATGCAGATGGACACACACATTGCAACACATGCCACACACGGCCCAATGCGTGCACACTCAGACACTGGAACTCACCACTAAGCAAAGAAGTCGCGTATGAGCCGACTCCGCATGTCCTCCACAGCCTCCTGCTCCTCCACATCACTTGCCCCGTCACCAAGCCCTTCATCCTCCACGGGTGGATGGTCCTGGTCATCTTGATCCAGTATGAGTGGAACAGCTTCCTCCACTGCCATGTTGTGCAGCATGCAGCAGACGATGATGATCTTGCACACCTTCACCGGGGCATATGGGAGTGCTCCGCCGGTCTTGTGGAGGCACCGGAATCGGCTCTTCAGAAGTCCAAACGTCCTCTCAATGACTCTCCTGGTCCGCCCATGGGCGTTGTTGTAGCGGTGCTCGGCAGCCGTGCTGGGGTTGCGGACAGGCGTCATCAGCCATGGCATGTTGGGATAGCCAGCGTCCCCTACAAGGAAACATCATGGACAGAAGTGTGTCAGCACAGGCAGTGAGATTGGAAGATGACGCCAAACACTGAACTGCCAGAGTCTACCCACCAACAATACATGCTCGCTCGTTCCGCAGCTGCAGCATAATTTCAGGCAGCCTGCTACGCCTCATGATGAAGGCATCGTGTGCTGATCCTGGAAAGCGAACACAGACATGTGAAATCACCATGTTGGACAGACACACCACAAGGGCATTAATGGAGTGATAATGTTTGCGATTCCTATACACCACCTCCTGTGCCTGTGGTGGTACCAACGCAACATGTGTCCCATCTATGGACCCAATGACATGGGGCATCCCTCCCAGGGCATAGAACTCACGCTTGACACCTGTCAACTGCTCACGAATTGGGAATTTAATGTACTCATCCAGGTGAACCAACATAGCCTCTAAGAAATCATGCAGAACACGGCTGAACATCATCTGGGACATGCCCCCGACGTCAGCAATGGTATGTTGGAACGTACCCGTGGCAAGGAAATGTAGGGCTGCCATCACCTTCAACTTGGGTGTCAGTGCACTGGGATACCTGTGGCGCGGGAGGAGGTGTGCTTCCAGCCGGCCAGTCAACTCAACAATCAACCGTTGGCTGAATCTGTAGCGGCGTATACAGTCCCGTTCATGCAGGGCAGCCAGGTCTGGCATACGTCGAGGGAGAGGCGGAGCCCTGCAGTGAAATGGAAGGAACACCGAAGAGTGAGCACTGTACGACGACATTGTCAGTGCACTGAGCACATGTTAAACAGCCAATACACAAATGCCACATTCTGAGTCAGGTCTGTGCCACATTTCCTGGACACGTACGCCAGGCAGGTGACACTCCTACCAAGGGACAGCCACTAACGGAGTGGGGCAAGCTCACGATGACATGGCATGAGACTAGCTGTGGGCCAGTGTAAGTGAACATGCACACGCATCACAGGATTCACAGACATCCACACATGTGCAGAAGTAGGATGCGTATGGTACAGACAGGTTGGTGTATGCGATATGCACTGGTCACATGTTATAGGAAAAGGACAGGCCACACACATTGCCTTGGAGGAGTACATGTCGAGACAGAACATACATACATTGAGAGCATGTGGATATGTACTTGTTTTGATACTCCGTGTAGTTGCATACATACACACCTCATGGCAGATCACATATGTGGGCTGGTGTGCGGAACAGTGTGCCATGGCCATCTACACACAGACACATGTTGCTAGCAGCAACTGCTGATGCATTGGACCACACACCTACAGCAAAATCATGGAAACACATGCCACACACATGACATGGTTGCAGCGTGCAACGCAGCCATTCACATATCATGTGTAATATTCCGTGTACCTGGCATCAGGGGACAGGTGTGGGTGTCCGTGACTGGGACATGCAAGTGACTCATGGCTCTACTAGTGTGTACGACATGCACACATGTCAAAGGAGTGGAGGGGATGTGTGGCACAATGCGCACCATCACACACGACATGTGTACACAGCTCATCGTACATATGCTTTGCCCACACCTCAGGGGTAATGTGCCACATCACATCCTGACACACCTGTGTCACACACATGTGGTATTGCACAGACAATGCATTGGTGTCCACCCTTGGCAAAATCTGACGCTCCATTCCTGTCTGTGTGCCACCTGTCACCACTGACAGGTGTGGAACGCACCGTACATACGCTCTGAGGGCGTGTATAGGGTCCCTGGGCCAACATGGGCGCTGGCGTATGCGTACGCCACAGTAGTACGGACCGGACAAGCGCTTGTACGGTCCGGATCACAACATGGGCGCTGGCGTATGCGTACGCCACAGTAGTACGGACCGGACAAGCGCTTGTACGGTCTGGATCACAACATGGGCACTGGCGTATGCGTACGCCACAGTAGTACGGACCGTACAAGCGCTTGTCCGGTCCGTACTACTGTGGCGTACGCATACGCCAGCGCCCATGTTGTGATCCGGACCGTACAAGCGCTTGTCCGGTCCGTACTACTGTGGCGTACGCATACGCCAGCGCCCATGTTGTGATCCGGACCGTACAAGCGCTTGTCCGGTCCGTACTACTGTGGCGTATGCATACGCCAGCGCCCATGTTGTGAGCCGGACCGTACAAGCGCTTGTCCGGTCCGTACTACTGTGGCGTACGCATACGCCAGCGCCCATGTTGTGAGCCGGACCGTACAAGCGCTTGTCCGGTCCGTATCACTGCTTTTGGGGTGCCCTAGGGCGTGGAACGCACCGTACCTGTGTGTACATGCATGAAAACACATAGGGGACACATGAGGGACAAGTATAAGGGCCTAAATGCATGATGGTTGCCATGGAGACCGAGTTTGATTTTTGAATTTGAGCACCAGGTGCCCAGCAGAAGTCAGTTTGAAAGAATCTACATTGTTGCAAAGTGGATGTTGACTTGACATCATCATCAAAACTGAAACCATGCAAAGCCACACACTGGGGTAGGTTTGAAGGGATTGGATGAAACGTAGGATGCAAATGTGACTGACCAATCAATCTGTACTCCTGTACATGAACAGGCCAGCCAGGCAGATATAAGCCTGCCAGGTCCCATGAGAGAGCACTTGCCTGCACATCCATTCATCCATGACCACTGCTGCTGATAGTGATTCCTCTGGCACCATGTCCAGGACTGTGGAGAGGTCACAGCCATTCACCCAGGAGGAGAACCTTGCCCTGATAGATGTGATCCTCCCACAGTACCAGAGCCTGTATGGTCGACCAGGGGTTCAGGTGAGTGCAGACTCCACTAGCTTAGACTGTGCCCCTTTTGTGTGACAGTGACTTCTGGCATTGTGTCCATGTGTGACAGACATGCACTGGTGTTTAGAGTGGGTCCCAGGGTGTGGAAGGCCTCATGTCACCCATGCAGTGCATGCTGTGTTTCCTGTGTGCACTCCTCACTTGCATAGTGCCTACTGTGACAATGAATGCAAGGTGCATGCCACATACTGCCGGGCTACTCCTCCTGGGGATGTTGTTTCCACAGTCCTGATGTGATCCTGTGTTCCCCCCAGTGTGACAGGTGACAGTACCCATGGATGTGTGTTTGTTCAGTGTACCTGTGCTGTGAGTGTCCAAAGGCCGTGTTCGTCCCCTGCACATTGGTGTGTGTGTAAGTCCCCTGTCATGTGGGTGAGTGCATATGGGAAGTGTTGCACACAAGCTGCATGAGGGATGGATATAGCCTGCCCATCCGATGTGAGCAGGGAGCAGTGCTGTGTGCATGCCGTGCTGAGCCAGCCCCACACCTGTGACACCCCCCGTCTACTGGCACATGGGCAGAGTGAGGTGTGTACCCGCAGTTGGCAATGCCATGTGATTGTCCTGTGCCTGTGTGTGTCTGTGTACTCTGCTGAGGTAGCATCAGTGTGCTGGGGCAGGTGACTGCTTTGAGGTGCTGTACATAATCCTGGTGTAGCCTGTGAGGCACAGTGTGATCCCTGGTCAGTGAGTGTGTGGTACCCCTCATGCCACCCGTGTACTTTCAATGGCACGTAGTGCATTTGGCCTTCCACAGTGGATTATGTCCCTATGACAAAGGTGCAATGAGTTGCATGCA
This sequence comes from Triturus cristatus, assembly GCF_964204655.1. Lineage (NCBI taxonomy): Eukaryota > Metazoa > Chordata > Amphibia > Caudata > Salamandridae > Triturus > Triturus cristatus. The sequence continues at coordinate 18,831,133 of NC_140594.1, read as the reverse complement.
TACCATGGCCTGTTCATGAAGAGGATTGTTCTATATGTGTGTCTCTGTGTCTTTGTTCATGTGGATTAATGTATTCTCACTTTTGCATCCTCACAGGTAGGCGCCATTGCCAAGGGGGAGATCTGGAGGACAGCCGTCAGTGCCGTGAGGGGTACAGAGGGTCGGATGCGGGGCCTGTCTCAGGTGAGGAAACGCTGGCAGGACATCCGGTGCTGGACGAGGAGGATTGCACGGGTCCTGCTGGGGGACTCACCTGAGAGCCGTAAGAACCGTGGGCGCCGTCGTCTGACCCACATCCAGAAGCGTGTGCTGGCGGTGGTCTTCCCCGATATGGACAGGCGCCTACAGGAGAAGCAGCAGCAGGAAGGGGGTAGGTACATGTGTGTCAGTTGTGTGTCCCCAGCCAATGTAAGTGCGCAGTTGCATGGATACACTGCCAGGGTTTGATTGTGCAGTGCGTCAACTTCTCCCCAAAGTAGCCCAGTGCTGTTCTCACTCCCTCCCTTCCCCTCCTTGCCATGTGTTCCCTGGTCTGTCTGTAGCCACTCTTGCACAAGGTTATTTAGGCAGGCAGTTCATGCAGGTGCCCTATGCCATCAGCATCATGTGTGGGGGTGATGTGTCACAGGTCTGGGGACCTTGCGTGTGCCCTGGCCAATTTCAGTCATTGTGGTGTCCATGTCACTTGGCACTGATTGTGAATCACGACATAGGGGTGTGTCTCCAAAATGTACAGCCTTCCAGCATGCATGTCCAATTGTGTGCCCTCTGACATGATGTGCCTGAGTGGGAGGCCTGCTAAGTGCAGGGACGGTTGCTTAATTTGCAGTCATGTCCATCCTGGACCATGGAGGAGTGTGGGCACTACTGTGCCCTGGGGCACCTCTTCCTAGGTATCATGTGCGTCATCCAACAATATGGCCATTCACTGTGTCTTCGCCATGGGTTGGGTAGGGTGGCATTGTACCCTGGGCTCAACTGTTAGGACCTACAGGTTGCTACATGTGTCCACTGTACAGGGGGACCCATTTTGCTTGTGCATACTCACAGTGGGCATTACCTGTGTGTGTTGTTAAGACAATCTGATGATGTTTGCCTGTCAATGATGTGTGGACAGGCGCACCAGGGGCATTGTGTGTACAGTCATGAATTAGTGGAGGCCATGTGTTATCATCCCAGAGTAAGAGGTGTACATACTTTCTCCGTCTCAATGAGACTGTCTCAGGTGTGGGTGGTTTGTGCGTACAAGGCCTACATGTCAGAAGCTTCATCCTCCTTGCTGGGTTTAGCCTGTGTGTGATGTTTGACTGGACATACGCTCAAGGTGCAGTGACCCAGTCATGTTTGGCATGGTTTCATGTATTGCCTTTGCAGCATGTGGCAAGAGTAAATGGATATGATTCCTGCTCATCCCTTTTTGACGACGCAGTGTGGTGCAGGTGCTGTGCACATTTGTCCCCAGAGGCTGGCTCCTCTGTAAAAATTTAGGTGCAGTGATTTGCTGTTGTGTCATGCTCTCCATTGTGTCTCAGTGGCATGGTGGGTCGACAAACTGTGTGTTCCATGGCCTACATGTGTACATTGTTTTGTAGGTGTTACTCCTGTTGCTTTTCAGGCTATGCAATGTGACCTATGTATATTTGACTCATGTGACATATGTGTACAGGTGTCTGATTATCTCCTGTCTCTTCACCTTGCCCAGAGCATCGCCGGGGGACACGGAAGGAGACACTAGCACGGACCGGGAGGAGGGATTGAGCACCAGTGCCAGCAGTGCTATCCTGTCTGGCACATGGAGTGGCACGGAGGCCGAAGGGAGTGAGGCAGAGGACCTGTCGACTGCCAACACAGACTATGACGCAGACGGGTCCGAGGCTGAGCTCCCAGAGGTGGCGGAGTCTGCCCCCCCAGCTGATGGCAGCCCTCCACATCCCCCCGCCACCTCAGTTTCCATCACTGGCCTCCCACCTGCTCGCGGCCCTTCCCTCCGTGCTCGGTCCCCACATGTCTCCTTCCTGACAGGCACCGCACCCCCTGCCCCTGTCACCACTGCTGCGGTGAGTGCGGAGTCTGTGGACATCCTGAGGCAGTTGCAGGTTGGTCAGACTGCGATGCTAAATGTCCTCCATGCCCACACCCAGGTGCTGACCCAGATGGAGGCATACATGGAGGGCATGTCGGCTGCGCAGTCTGACCAACGGCAGTTGCTGAGGTCCATAGACTCCACACTGACTGCAGCACTGGATCTCCTGCAGCGCTACCTACCCCCCCTACCCCTGCCCCATCCACAATTCCCACTCCCGTGCCTGTCCCACGCACATCCAGACGTCAGCGTGCACGCACCCCACCAGACACAGGCACCACACCACCAGGGAAGTCGAAGCGCACACCTCCTGTCACGCACACACAGGGTGAGGAAGGCACACCCACTGGGTCGGGGGGAAACGTACAACACGCAGCCACAGTGGGAGTCCGCAGTCCACACAACCCACTCCCTCCAAATCCACTCCCCTTAGCTCTCCAGGCCAACAGTCGGTGACAGCATCATCCACTGCAAGTGTGCCCCCCCACCCCAGGAGGACACCACCCCGCAAGCGGTGGAGGCAGGACCCGGCCAGGGGAGTTGAGTCCCCCACCCTGTCCACACCCTCCCCCAGTGGCGCTACGACCCATCCCTCTGCCCCCCCCCCTCCTTGGGGCCTGTGGTTCGATTGGGTGCAGGGGAGTCACTGGGGGACCTTGCCAACGTGTGCAGCGCCATTCTGTCCTCCACCTTTGGCGCTGGCACCCCCCCTGTGGCGGAATCATCCCTCCCTGCACCCACAACACCTACCCTTGCCCCTCCTGTCCCTGCGGTGCCTGTTTCCACCCTCCCCCCTGATGCCCCCTCTTCTGTGGATGAAATGGACATGTGAACTGTGCAGGCAAGCTAGGGGACACGCGTCCCGATGTGTACCCCCCCCGGACTTTGCTGCTGGCCTGGCCCATGGCCCTTGTACATAGTGGACATTTTCTCAGAGATATTTTCCTGCTGAATAAAGCATTTTCTTTTGGTTTTGCACACTGATGCTTTCCTGGACTTGCTGTTGGTGCTGGTGCTCCCTGAGTTGGGGTGGTGATAATGTGTTAGGGGTCTGTGAAATGTTGGAGTGTGCTGCTCATGGGGTGTACCCTGCCATCTGCGTGCCATCACAGAGGTCTCTGCCAATGGTATTTGGTCATGTTTGCTCTCACTGTATGGTGACATTGTCCCAAGGTGTGTTCCATCCTCTGTGGAGCCGGCCATTTTCCCTGCAGGGTGTCTCCCATATGCTGTGCTGTGCTGTGTCTACATTTCCTGGATGTGTGAGGGTTGCCGTTCAATATGGCCATGCTGGCTCAGCGATGGCTCCACCTGCATCTGGGGTATCACCCTTGTTGGTCACTGAACTTGTTGATGGGGTATATTGTCCTATGTCTGGGCACTGCTGGGGGACTCTGCACCCACCCCTCCTGTCTCTGGGCACTGCTGGGAGGACCCTGCACCCACCCCTCCGGTCTCTGGGCACTGCTGGGAGGACTCTGCACCCAACCCTCCTGTCTCTGGGCACTGCTGGGAGGACTCTGCACCCACCCCTCCTGTGTCTGGGCACTGCTGGGAGTGATAGGCACCCACCCCTCCTGTCTCTGGGCACTGCTGGGAGTGTCAGGCACCCACCCCTCCTGTGTCTGGGCACTGCTGGGAGGACTCTGCACACACCCCTCCTGTGTCTGGGCACTGCTGGGAGGACTCTGCACCCACCTCTCCTATTTCACAATATGTACGCTCATGACATACACGGGTGTGGGTTCGCTCCATGCATACGCGGGTGGGGGCACGTGTCGTACTTACACTGTTGGCGTGGGGGGTACGCTCCTTGCATACGCGGGTGGGGGTACGTGTCATACATACACTGCTGGGGTGGGGGTTCGGTGCGTACATACACGGGTGGGGGTTCGGTGCGTACATACACGGGTGGTGGTTCGGTGCGTACATACACGGGTGGGGGTTCGGGCGTACATACAATGCCGGGGTGGGGGTTCGGTGCGTACATACACGGGTGGGGGTTCGGTGCGTACATACACGGGTGGTGGTTCGGTGCGTACATACACGGGTGGGGGTTCGGGGCATACATACAATGCTGGGGTGGGGGTTCGGGGCGTACATACACGGGTGGGGGTTCGGGGCGTACATACAATGCTGGGGTGGGGGTTCGGTGCGTACATACACAGGTGGTGGTTCGGTGCGTACATACACGGGTGGGGGTTCGGTGCGTACATACACGGGTGGTGGTTCGGGGCGTACATACAATGCTGGGGTGGGGGTTCGGGGCATACATACACGGGTGGGGGTTCGGGGCGTACATACAATGCTGGGGTGGGGGTTCGGGGCATACATACACGGGTGGGGGTTCGGGGCGTACATACACGGGTGGTGGTTCGGTGCGTACATACACGGGTGGGGGTTCAGGGCGTACATACAATGCTGGGGTGGGGGTTCGGGGCGTACATACACGGGTGGGGGTTCGGGGCGTACATACAATGCTGGGGTGGGGGTTCGGTGCGTACATACACGGGTGGTGGTTTGGTGCGTACATACACGGGTGGGGGTTCGGTGCGTACATACACGGGTGGTGGTTCGGGGCATACATACAATGCTGGGGTGGGGGTTCTGGGCGTACATACACGGGTGGGGGTTCGGGGCGTACATACAATGCTGGGGTGGGGGTTCGGGGCATACATACACGGGTGGGGGTTCGGGGCGTACATACAATGCTGGGGTGGGGGTTCGGGGCGTACATACACGGGTGGGGGTTCGGGGCGTACATACACGGGTGGTGGTTCGGTGCGTACATACACGGGTGGGGGTTCAGGGCGTACATACAATGCTGGGGTGGGGGTTCGGGGCGTACATACACGGGTGGGGGTTTGGGGCGTACATACAATGCTGGGGTGGGGGTTCGGTGCGTACATACACGGGTGGTGGTTCGGTGCGTACATACACGGGTGGGGGTTCGGTGCGTACATACACGGGTGGTGGTTCGGGGCGTACATACAATGCTGGGGTGGGGGTTCTGGGCGTACATACACGGGTGGGGGTTCGGGGCGTACATACAATGCTGGGGTGGGGGTTGGGTGCGTACATACACGGGTGGTGGTTGGGTGCGTACATACACGGGTGGGGGTTCGGTGCGTACATACACGGGTGGTGGTTCGGTGCGTACATACACGGGTGGGGGTTCGGGGCGTACATACACGGGTGGGGGTTCGGGGCGTACATACACTGCTGGGGTGGGGGTACGGTCCGTACATACCCGTACCCACGCTCTGCATGCCTGGGTACGGCCCGTACCCATGCCTTTGGTGGGTGGGTACGGTGCGTCCCCCCATTGTTGCGGTGCCGTGGGGTCCGCACCGTACACAGTCCTTGGGGGCGTGGCTACGGGTCGTACCACGCGTACCCCTACATGACCCCAGCAATGCTGGTACGAGCCGTACCCAGGCCTTTCTGACGTGGGTACGGGCCGTACCGCCATTGTTGTAGTGACGTAGGGGGACACGTGGTACGTTCCGTACCCACGCTCTTGCGGCCTGGGTAGGGTACGTACCGGTTCGCGTGATCATCCACTTCCGCTGTGGCGGACGCATGCGTTGCTGGCCACGCCCCCACCCCCTGGAGGTGACCAGGCCCTGATGGTCAGGTATGTCCAGGCCATGTATGATTTGGTACCATGTGTTGGTGTTGTGTGTCCTGCCCCTGCCCCCCCCTTTGCCCCTGGTTGTTGTGCTGACCTTCTGCGGCGTCTGCGTCGGTTCCTGTACGCCAGGTGGACTGCTAGGAGGGCAGGGATGGCACGTAGGTTCGGGTCCATGTCTGTTCGTCGCGTCCAGCTGCTCCTTGCGTGTGTCGTCCTGATTTCCCGGCAGTTTTTGGCAGCCGGTAAATATATTCCGTGCGAGATGACGTCGGTTCGAATCGTACTTCCTGGTTCATGAAACGTAGGCTGGATGCGTACCGACGTCAGGTCGGCGCTTTTCCGGATCGGAATTGTGTTTCGATTCTGTTCGGTCGGTATTTTGTTCGATTCGAACGGAAATGGTGTTTCCGTCCAAATCGTACTTGCATTTTCGGATGGATTTCGCACCGGGTACGAGTCGGACGGAGAAAAGGCTCCGTCCGACGGTTCGTACCCGCTTTTTACCGGATCGGAATTGGCACCAAAATTGACAAACGAGAAGCAGGCAAATGAGAGTGACAGTAAAGTCAACCAATGGTAAGCAACAGATGGACTCCAAGCCCCTGCAGGTTCTTGGTAGGCCCACAGTATGTCTCATAACAGGCAGCTCATGCACTGTCTAGGAGGCAAGACCTAAGAGCCCGCTTTTTTTCTGGTGGAATGGTGTGAGGTGAAGTTGCAAAGCGATAAACAATTTTTACTTAGGTGTGAGGGGAACATGGCATGATATATTCAAAGACCACTGCATGACATTCTATTCGAGCCAGGCACAGCACGGTCCTTCATATGTTACTCGCCAGACAATGCTGCGGTGCAGACCCGGTGAAATGAATTGAAATAACAACATCCGATTTATATTGGGCTCGCAGCGATTTTATTACTGAAATGTATTGTTTTTGATTGTGTTTTCTTTTACAATACTCTCTTCCACGTCACTAGCTTTCATCCCAAAGCACTGAACTGGGGTAGAGAAGACAGACACAACAGTGTGATGATCGGCGTTTCAGTATATGTTTCAATTAAATGAAAGAAAATAATTTTATGAACTGCGATAGGGTGAATGTAAGAGGTTTAGAGCCTGTGAGTTATCTCAGCAGCTGGCGCTCAACCTGCTCAGCTACTGCACCTGCACCGTGGTGCTTCGAAAGCAATTATTGAGAGTTAATACTGCGATACACCCACTGTGGTCAGATTGCACGTCTGCGGGAGGGCTGTTGGACAGCGCTACTGACTTCCTCCACTGACCCGCAGGACACAATCTAACTGTTGGCTCACCTATTCGGAAGGGTTTACTTCCTCAGAATGACACGTATTTAACGCATAACACAGGCGGGCGTGAGGGTGACACATCTCCCACATGTGTATTGCGCGCCTCCCTGGTATTAGTTTCCACTGTGGACGAGTACGAGTCAGTACACTCGGTGCAGGGCCGGGGACAGCAAACGCCACACACAGTGCACGCTGAGTTTACAACCTTGAATGACCCAGACCCCCGCCCCCACCACCCTCACCCGCTAGTCTGACATTCTAAACCTGTGGTACTCATAGTACGGCCCGCGGGCCTCCAGCGGCCCAGCAGGCCTTCATTGGCAGTCCACGGACCTTGCCTTGCAGTTTCCATGGCCGGCAGTAAACACGAAGATGGCCGCAGTAGCATAGTAGTGAATACGTATTAAATAGGTATTCACTATGTATGCTCCTGCGGCCATCTTCTGTGTTTACTGCCGTCTCTGTGACATCAGGGCACCTTCGGAAAGCTTCACAAAAGGCCCTTTAAAAGGCTACTGACTTTTAAAAGGACGTTTTGGGAAGCTTCCTGTTTGGACAGAGACAGATAGAGGCAAAGACGGAGGCAGAGAGACAGACAGAGGCAGAGAGAGAGATAGAGAAACAGAGACAGGTACAGATAGAGACAGAGACAGATACAGACAGAGAGAGAGACAGAGAGAGGGACAGACAGAGACAGATAGAGTCAGAGACAGATAGAGTCAGAGAAGAGAGAGGCAGAGATAGAGACACAGACAGATAGAGACAGGGACAGACAGACAGATAGAGGCAGAGACAGATAGAGACAGAGACAGACAGACAGATAGAAGCAGAGACAGATAGAGGCAGACAGAGGCAGAGACTGACAGAGAGACAGGCAGAGAGACAGGGCGTTTTGGGAAGCTTCCTGTTTGGACAGAGACAGTTAGAGGCAAAGATAGAGGCAGAGAGACAGATAGAGGCAGAGAGAGAGATAAAGACACAGAGACAGGTAGGGACAGGGACAGATAGAGACAGATACAGACAGATACAGAGAAAGACAGAGACGACAGGGACAGACAGAGAAAGATAGAGACAGAGACAGATAGAGACAGGGAGAGACAGAGACAGATAGAGTCAGAACAGAGACAGATAGAGTCAGAGATAGATAGAGTCAGAGACAGATAGAGGCAGAGACATATAGAGGCAGAGATAGAGACAGAGACAGATAGAGACAGAGACAGGGACAGACAGACAGATAGAGGCAGAGACAGATAGAGACAGGGACAGACAGACAGATAGAAGCAGAGACAGATAGAGGCAGAGACAGAGGCAGAGACCGACAGAGAGACAGGCAGAGATAGAGACAGAGATTGAGATAGAGGCAGAGACAGATAGAGGCAGAGACAGACAGAGATAGAGACAGAGACATACAGAGACAGGGACAGACAGAGCCAGGGACAGACAGAGACAGATAGAGGCAGAGACAGGGACAGGGACAGACAGATAGAGGCAGAGACAGAGAAAAACAGAGACAGACAGACAGAGAGACAGAGAGATGGAGATGGAGGGAGACGGAGACGGAGGGGGAGACGGAGACGGAGGGAGACAGAGGGAGACAGAGGGAGATAGAGAGAGTGAGACAGAGGGAGGGAGACAGAGGGAGACAGAGAGAGAGAGAGAGAGAGAGGGAGACAGAGAGAGAGGAAGACAGAGGGAAGGAGACAGAGGGAGGGGGACAGAGGGAGACAGAGAGAGGGAAACAGGGAGTCAGAAGGAGACAGACAGAGGGAGACAGACAGAGGGAGGAGGGAGACAGAGGGAGGGAGACAGAGGGAGACAGACAGAGGGAGACAGACAGAGGGAGACAGACAAAGGGAGACAGAGGGAGGGAGACAGAGAGAGGGAGACAGAGGGAGGGAGAGGGAGGCAGACAGAGAGAGGGAGACAGAGGGAGACAGAGAGAAAGAGGAAGGGAGACAGAGAGAGAGAGAGAGAGACAGAGAGAGAGAGACAGAAAGAGACAGACAGAGAGACAGACAGAGACAGACAGAGAGACAGAGAGACAGACAGACACAGTCACAGATATGTGTGTATGCCAGGTCTGGTGGCACAGTGGACAAATGCGTCCGCTGCAGGGGCCTGTGTTCAACCTCATGGTCACGTTTTTTTTGTGGCTCTAGCCCCGCCCCCCTGCCCCACTGACCCCACCCCCACTGGTGCGGCCATTGGCCACAAACCACACTGTAAATTTGGCTCCCGAGAGAAAGTTTGTGAGTAAACCATGTTCTAAACCCTCCCACAACACACTCGCTCTTGTGTCGGAAGCTCCGCGTATTCCTCACTCGTGGCTTCAGTTGTGTCAAATACCATATAATAAGAAATACGTCTGCAGTAGTTGAAATACCTCGGAGCATGCCTCTATCTTTCTAGCGCTCGGCGAGATTACCCCAATTCCACCAGCCAGCTTCAGGCCTCAAACGATGATGCAGAGGAACCAGGCTCCCCCTTTCACCCTCCATAACTGACTAGGTGTATCGCCTCTCACAGGAGCACTCAGTCGCTCGTGGCAACCCATGGCCCTATCCTCCTCTGTTGACCTGACCCCTCGCCATCGGATAGCAAACATAAACGGCAGTTGTGCCACTCCAATGCCGGCATGGCCTACACAGCTCTTCCTCCTTTCAAGGTCGGTGACTCGAGTACAGTAAATCGGGCAACAGAAATGATAACGGCCTTAAGATCGGCAGATGCTCTCAACGGCAGTTATCAAATCCGCTCTGCTGAGCGCGTGCCAAACTTTAATCACACCTAAATAGACGAATAGTGCGGCGCTAGTGTACAGCGCCGAGTGCATCCATTCAATAAAATAATAGCTGAGAGGCAGAGGTGCTGTGTCACAGAACCGGGTTCAGGACCGCGGTCCTTCTCAGAAGTGTCCCTACTGCACCAGATTAAGTGCAGCAGCGATGACAGGAAGCGCCGGCAGCGCCAAATAGCCTTTCAAAAGTGCCGGTGGCAGGAGCTGGTACTGGAAATACGAGGTAAGGTAACCTCACCAATGGTGGCAGGTGTGGGTGCGGCAACCGTCTCACACCATCAAAGTGAAGATACGGAAGCCCAAATATCTCTGTATCTCATGCCTCACTCCACCAGGAAAGGCCCACCTGACATGGTGCACAAACCTGTGTTTCATACCCCGAGTACTACCTTATACTGTCTGATATGTTGATGATGTTTACATGGTTATTACGCACCAAGAGTAATACACGAATAACTCAATAAAATTGAAGTTTTTAGATATATTTATTGGCATTTCATAATAAACGTTACAAACAGTCCGGGTATATTCAGTTTTCACATATTATAGAGCAGCAGGCACCATGCACAACAGTCCATATCTATTTCCAGTATAGCTGCGGTCAGACCTGCATCTGGTATCTCCGGGGCCTTTCTCCTATGCATGTGCCTCTCCATTGTGCATCCCACGCATAACTACTGTGGTCTCTGTCTCTGAACTTATCAGCTGCCCTTTAGCTGCCAACCCCCCACCTTCCCCTCAACTAAACTCCCCCACCCCCTCTCCATGTCTGTTTTATGGTCCCAAGTCATATGGCTCTGTCAGTCAGCCTCCTGTCGCTAGTCTTGACCCTGCGGCCCCATCCCATCGAAATAAAATAGAAGTTGAACATTTATTTACAAAGGAGGTGGAACATATCATGACGCCATCATCGTCACTGTCCCTGTAAAGATTGTATGACATAATTTCGAGAGACAAAAATTCGACCTACAAAAATATCGCAACAAAAATATCGTGGTCAAGAATATCGACATCCTATCTACAACATGGTAAGTACAAAAATATCGATAATTTAATATCGATGTCAAAAATATCGTAATTCAAAAATATCGGTTTTTTTTAGTTTAAAAATATATGTAAAATAAACCAAATAATACTTATAAATCAAAGAAACATAATTAAATATATTTTATAATATGTAAAATTTATAATAAATATATATAATTAAATGAAACTTTAATTAAACATATATATATAATATATAATATATACACTTACTTAATAATTACTTTTAATAATAATTTCTGTAACATATAAATTATAAAATATTTATTTAAATTACCAATACATCTATACACATAAAACAATAACATTAATAAATATTACATATTTACATATAGCAAATAATAATCAATAATTTTAATTTGAATAATTTTTTATTATTAATTATATATTACAATAGCTAAAATATTACAAAACATATTTAATATCAGACACAATAAAACTACTAGTCCAACTTCAACAAAAACAACAGTAAGGAAAACATTGGATAGCGTAGGGGTAAAAATTACTAATCCAACTCCAAAGAGTGCAACAGTAGGGAAAACGTTGGATAGCGTAGGGGTAAAAATTACTATTCCAACTCCAGAGAGTGCAATAGTAGGGAAAGTGTTGGATAGCGTAATGGTAAAAATTACTATTCCCACTCCAGAGAGTGCAATAGTAGGGAAAGTGTTGGATAGCGTAAGGGTAAAAATTAATATTCCCACTCCAGACAGTGCAACAGTAGGGAAAACGTTGGATAGCGTAGGGGTACAAATAACTATTCCAACTCCAAAGAGTGCAACAGTAGGGAAAACGTTGGATAGCGTAGGGGTAAAAATTACTATTCCAACTCCAGAGAGTGCAATAGTAGGGAAAGTGTTGGATAGCGTAAGGGTAAAATTTTCTATTCCCACTCCAGAGAATGCAATAAAGTGTTGGATAGCGTAAGGGTAAAAATTACTCTTCCCACTCCAGACAGTGCAACAGTAGAGAAAAGGTTGGATAGCGTAGGGGTAGAAATTACCATTCCAACTCCAAAGAGTGCAACAGTAGGGAAAGCGCTGGATAGCGTAGGGGTAAAAATTACTATTCCAACTCCAGAGAGTGCAACAGTAGGGAAAGCGCTGGATAGTGTAGGGGTAAAAATTACTATTCCCACTCCAGATAGTAAAACAGTTGGGAAAGCACTAGATAGCATAGTGATTCTATGAACATTATAACCAATTCAATAATTTCTTATAAAAAAATTGCATGTTAACAATGTTTTAAAAAAAAATATATTATTAAATACCAATTATGTAAAATAAATATTTAAATAAATAAATTTAAATTACATCCCACACTATTCCCCCTTTAACACACAACACACTACACATACAAAATACACAATAGATTTAAATATCAATTTCTCTCTTATTTACAATTAATAATACATTCTTTATAATTAATATAGTTATTAATTGACTAATTAATACATATTAACTACGAAATTACAAATATTCACCTATTAATTATTAATTAACAATACATTAATTAGCAATAACAACAAATAAAATACAATAATAAATTATTTATATTTACTATATTTAACTAACTAATAACAATTAATTAATGTTAATTACAAATAAATAAAATATATCATTTGTTATTTTATTTTAATTACATCCCACCCTATTCCCCAATAAACCCACAACCCACTACACATAAAAATTCACATAATTAATTTAATTATGAATTAATCACTTAATAAAATTAAATCACCAATTAATTACTAATTAACAATTAATTAATTAATTATAACAATAAATAAATATTATTAATAAACTAATTATAATGTATATAACTAACCAAATAATAAAATATTTTACAATTAATAATTAATTAACAATTAATTAATCTATTAATCAAATTAATTACCAATTATTAATTAATTACCAATTAATTAATCATAAATACCAATTAAACAATACATATTAATTCATTAATTATAATTAAATTACTTCCCACCCTATTCCCCTATAAACCCACAACCCACTACACATAAAAATTCACATAATTAATTTAATTATCAATTAATCACTTAATAAATTTAAATCACCAATTAATTACTAATTAACAAATAATTAATTAACAATAACAATAAATAAATATTAATAATAAACTAATTATAATGTATATAATTAACCAATTAATAAAATAATTTTACAATTAATAATTAATTAACAATTAATTAATCAATTAATTACCAATTATTAATTAATTACCAATTAATTAATCATAAATACCAATTAAACAATACATATTAATTCATTAATTATAATTAAATTACTTCCCACCCTATTCCCCTATAAACCCACAACCCGCTCTGATACTAAAACGCTAAATTAAATTTAAAATAATTATTAATCTCTAAACATTTATTTTTAAATGTATTAAAATACATTACAATTATCTTTAACATACAAATAAAATACATATTAAATGACATTACACTAAATGAATATCGATATTATTGACATCGAAATTTTTACTTACGATATTACTTACATCGAAGTTAATTACTTCGATATTATTAAGTTCGATATTACTTACCTTGGGATCGATATTCTGTCCGTCGATATTCTTGACTTCGATATTCTGTACCTACGATATTAAAAACACGATATTATTGTAGGTCGAAATTTAAAACTCGATATTTTGGCTAAACACCGTTTTTTTCAGAAGTGGCGTGACTTGGCCGACTTTGAGGAATGTCGGCGGATCTCAAGGAGCTAATTATGATCTTACACCAGAATGGAGCCAAGGTGATTTTCAGCTTTTTGGTCAGTTGGGTGGGTATAGGATGGAGAGCATGAGAGGCGGGTTTGGAGGAGTCGATTAGTTTAATTAATAATCTCCACTTCGGTTGTGGGGATGAAGGCTTTCCAGGCTTTCACGGGTTGTTTGCGTGTCTCAGCTTCAGATTTAGGGATTGGGATTGAGCCAGAGGGATAAGGGATGGTATCGAGTGAGAGCTCAATCTTAGTGATTTTGTCATCGAAGAAGTTTGCGAAGTTGTCGCACAGGACTATGGAGGCCTGACCTAAGGAAGTGGAGGGCTTGGATGTTTGTAGCCTGATGATGTTGAATAGTTCCTTGGGTCCGTTCTTTGCGTTGTCCAGGGCGGTGCAGAAGAAGGTTTTTTTTTCTTTGTAGATGTGTTTTTTGTAATTTCTTTGGGTTGCTTTGAGTTGTTCATGGAGGCTTGTGGAGGGGTTGTTCCTCCATAAACGTTCTGTGGCTCTAAGTTGTCTCCTTTTGGCGTTGATGTCCGAGTTGAACCAGGATCTGGATGCGATGTTCCTGTTTTTTTTTTAGTTTCAGGGGTGCTAATTGGTCTAGGATGTCGGTCATAGTGGAGTTGTAGTGAGAGGTGAGTTACGATGTTGAGAGATCATCTGTTGAGGTAGGCAGGAGTGCGCAAACCTTTTCCTCCAGGTCGGCCATGGAGATTTGTGTCAGGTTTCTCATCCATTTTGTGGGGTCTTGGTTGGGAGGTTGATAAGTGATTGGTTGAGTGATGTGGAATAGTATTAGGTGGTGGTCGGACCAGTCAACAGGTAGGGTGTGATCGACTTTGATAGTGTCATGTTGGGAGATAATGGCATCAAGGATCGCTCCTTTGGTGTGGGTTTCCTCAGAGCAGTGCTGCGTAAGGTTGTTATTGTGAAGTAGCTCATTCAGATTCTGGGTTAATGAGCTGTTTTTATCGTTCCAATGTAGGTTCAGGTCTCCCAAAATTAGGTTGTTGGCGTCTCGGAGAGAGCAATGGGCAATCAGGTCCGAAAGGTGTTCCGCGAATGAGGAGGTGTTGCCTGGTGGATGGTAAAGGAGATGACAATGGAGTGCCTTGTTGTCACTAGTGTTAATGATGGCGGAATGGCATTCAAAGGAGTTGTAGTTAAAGGTGTCAATTTCCGTCAGGAGCACAGTATTGCTGTGAATGATTGCTAACCCTCCGCCTCTTTGGTCTCTACGATCTTTGTTGATGATAGTTAAGCCTGGGGGTACGAGAGTGTCCATGATAGGGGACGAGAAATCTTTTAGCCAGGTCTTGGTGATGAAGGCTATGTCTATGTCATGGGTGAGGATGGATTCTGCTAGCTCGGTGGCGTGTTTGGTGGCTGATCTGCAGTTTATGTGCATGCAGTTGGCCGTGAGAGCCTCTTTTTCAGGATTCTTCTTCCGGGGGCTCTGGGGATGTTGGTAAGGGCAGAGGGAGGTCTAGGGTGTTTTGGGGGAAGTGGTCTCTTCTGAATCCGGTGATCACTTGGATTTTGGATTGAGGGTTGTCTGTAGAAGGGGTGTTGTATGAGGAGGCAAGCTCTTCAGCTTCACTTTGAGACATAGCTATTCTGGATCTACTGGTACAGTTTTGGTTACACTTATGGTTTGCTGAGGGGATATCAATCCCATTGGAGTGGGGAGCTCTGGGGGGCCATTGAGTATTGGTGTTGGTGATGGTGGGGGTGCAGTGGGCAGTTTGGGACGGTTTACGGAGCGTGGCGAGATTGGTTAGGATATCGTTGAGGCCCTGCATTATCATAGATAGTTGCTTTCAAGCAGGGAGAGTCGTTGATCCATCACTACAGGGGAGGGGGTGGGATGGACAGGGTACCTACGAGAGGGGGGAGGCTTAGTGATGTTGTCTTGTTGTCTAGTTGTTAGAGAGTAGTTCATGTAGTCGTTGGGCTGGACCAGGGGCGTAGAGTGTGTCGGGTCGTCATGTGACAGCTGCGTACTTATGAGTGTGGGAGGTGTTTGTGAGTCTTGGACTGTGTGTTGCGGTTGGTCATAGTATTGAGGGGGAGAATATAAGCAGGAGGGAGGTCGGAGAAGCGGTCGGGTGGTGGGGGAGGCGTTGTGTTCTTGGTACCAGAGGTGGTGGTGGTGTCATGAGGTGGAGAGCTGGTGGTGTTGATGGGGTACGTATTCTTGACGGGGGAGCTATGTTGGGGGTCTGTCTGTCCGGGGAGAGAGGGTGCGTTAGGCGTGGGAGCAGAGAGTGAAAGGAGGTAGTGCTAAGAGAAGGGAAGAGTCAAAAGCTTCTAGGTTGTCGTTATTGGCTTGGATCAGGACCGTGCTGTTGGAATATATGGTCAAAGAGGTAGTTCCCCTCGGTCTCGAGCAGTTCGGGATTGATACCGTCAGTTTGCAGCTTAGGGGTGTGTTAGTAGTTTTTGGAGATGTGGAATTGTGATCTGATAATGGCGTTCCATTCTTTGGGACTATTAATGTTCAACCAGAGGCGCATTCGGGGTTTGGCAGCGGACCCTGCTACGGTGTTGTCCAATGCGAGTCTTCACTTTTTGTGTAGTTTGTCCAATATAAACTTTAGGGCAAGGGCATCGAATCAGATACACTACATTGCAAGTGGTACAATTTCAACATTGTTAAAAGTGAAAACCTTTCCTTCTAATGTGAAGTCGCACACATTGCAATTACCGTATTTTGAGCGTTCAACCAGTGGTTCAAGGCCCCAGTGTGCATCAAGAGTGGGAGATGGCTTAGGATTAGGTAGCGCTGCTCTTACAAGGTGGTCTTTCAAATTACGGCTTTTGCGAAATGCAAAGAGGGGGCGCTCAATATTCAAATTACCAAAGTTAAGTGTTGCCCAGTGTCTAAGAATGGACTTCCGAATGGGATTTGATACTGGCGAGGATGTAGTCACACGGATTATTCAAGTTGTATTGGACTTGACCTTGGGTGATAGCAAGATTTCCCTTGGACAGTACCATGCTCGCTTCCGGGCATTGCGTACTAATCATTTCGGATAGCCACGTGCCTTGAGCTTGATAGATAAGGTAGCGGCCTCTTGAAATAATCCTCTTTTGCAAAACAGTTACGCCTCCTGCGTAAAAATTGAGAGTATGGTAGAGAGTCACGTAGTGATCTCGGGTGATTGCTTTCATAGCGAAGAAACGTGTTACGCTCTGTGGTTTTCCTGTAAAGCCTTGTGAGTAGCTCACCATTAGAGTGGTAGATGGTGAGGTCCAGGAAAGCAATTGAGGAGTGGTCAAGGGACAAGGTGAATTTAAGTCCTAGGCAGTTGTTATTTAACCAGTGTAGAAATTGGTGGAGTGTGACCTCATTGTTGTGCCAGATTAGAAAAATATCATCTATGTACCGGCACCATAATGTAACGCCAGAAAAAAAGGGATTTGTAGGGGATAGGATTACTGTCATCTCAAGGTAGTCCATGAAAAGTATCGCTAGGTTGGGGGCAAAAACAGCCCCCATTGATGTTCCTTTGACCTGCTGATAATACTCATTATCAAAGGAGAAAAAGTTCCTAGTGAGGCAGAGTTTGAGTAGTTGGAGTATGAAAGGTGTTGGGACAGTGTGAGGGCGAGGCCTTGAGTCAAGAACCCTTTGGATGACGGTCATAGCCAAGATCTGGGGAACGTTGGTGTACAAGAATTCAACATCCATTGTACACAACACATCGGACATTGGATTGAACGGGTGAGTTTATCATGGCCAAGCTGTCCCTTACATAGCATTCAGTTTTTGGTACAAACTCTTTAATAAAATAGTCACCATATTGGCCTAAGGGCTCAAGCATAGAACCGTACCCAGAAACTATGGGGTGTCCAGGTGGACTCGTGAGATTTTTGTGTACTTTTGGGAGTGTATATATCACTGGCATTCTTGGTGACTTTACGTTTAAGAAGAGAAATTCTTTTTGGCTTAGAAAACCTTCTGTTTTAGCTTCAGTGGTGATCTGTAGTATAAGGCCTTGCAGTTCCCTAGTAGGATTGGGAAGCAGTACTTTTGCGTCATCATTTGATCCATAACGGGGGCACTGTTAACGGAGCACGTAAAACTGTTGTATTACACTTTGCATTATTGCTGCTAACGAACTATCGAACTGTCGTATGACGCCTGACCTCATATGTGCCTTATGAACTACATGCTGGGTGCCCTACGCACTGCATTATTTTTCCCTTGCAAATTACTTGATTGTAATGTGGCGCATTGCAATATTTCTTCAGGGCACAGACTCTGAGTAACGTGGCGCAGTGTATTATTTCTTCATTGCACCGTACAGGATTGCAGTGCGACCCATTGCCTTGTTTCTTCCTGGTACAGGGCATGCTGGTGGCGATACGCATTGCATTATTCTTTCAATTGCAAAGTACATGAGTGAGGCGCTACGTATGGCATTGTTTCTCTGTTGCACAGTATAAGAGAATACTGTTCGCATTGCAGTATTTGTTTCCTTTTACAACGTGTGTGATTCTAGCAATACGACTGACCTAACCTTTTGGAAACAGTTAGAAGTGAGTTTAACTGTTGGTTAGAAGCGGTGGTTGGGATAAGAACCGACCAACCTACCGGAAAGAATATTACCCATTCTTATGTGTTGATTTTGTATCGTGTGGTCGTATCGTATAACTTCTTATATAAAGATTATACTCATTTTATAAAAACTCGTGTGGAGTCTATGTGTGGTGACATCATGGTGTTACTGTGAGCCTGGTTGCACATACCGAACACTCGTGCCTTGGGGATAAGCCTGGCTGCTCATGCCAAGCTACTAAGGGGGTGAGCAGGGCTATCTCAAACGGTGTCCTTACTTAGCCTAACGTTGAAGCAAGGGGTCGGGGCCTACCGCCTCCAGCATTTGGGAGTGGCGGTAAGCAATAAGGACCCTCCACTTCCAACTGGGCCAATCTGTCTTAGGTTGCCCTCACCAAGTAGTGATGGGAATCAAATTAGAACCTACTGCTTTTCCGCCTGTGTATACTGCAGCTGATACCGCTGCAAACAAAGACACTGTAGGTCTAGAACTAAAATCACAGTTTCCTGAGGTTTTCAGGGCTACATTAGGAGAGTATTGTGGTTTCAAGCATCGCAAACAATTAAGTGAGAATGCTGTTCCTGTTCGCCATATGGTGCGTAACGTTCTTCTGTCATGCAGAAGTAAACGTAAAGACTTTTTACATGATCTCAGTGGGAAAAAAAACATTAAACCTATAGAATCCTCGCAATGGGTTTCTCTGATCGTTTTGTCGGTCAAATCTTCTGGTGAGCTAAGACTCTGCATTGACTTGCGGAACCTTAACAATGCCATATATGCGGATGTCCACTCTTTACTTAACCTACATAAATGCAAATTTAGGGAAACTGAAGTTGAGTATCTAGGTCACTCCATCAGCAGTTCAGGCATAACCCCAAGAGGAACCACGTTGAGGATATTGTTAGAGCTCCCATTCCCACCTCAAAGGAGAAATTAGTGGCTTTTTTGGGGTTAACAGAATTTTTCTTGAGGTTCATTCCTAATTATGCTGATAAAGTAGAACCGTTTAGATGCTTACTAAAAACAAAATGCAAAGTTTAATTGGACTGAGACTGTATTGTCTGCTTTTCAGACATTGAAGGAGTTTCTTGAGATTGCACCCTGCCTGAAACCTTTTGTTGCTTGTAAAGAATGTGTTGTGATGGTTGATGGCAGCAATTGTGGGTTGGGAGGGGTGCTTTTGCAGAGAGATCATGGTGAGGAGTGTATAGTTGCGTACGCTTCCAGAGTGTTGAGAGAAGCAGAATGAAATTACTCTGTAATCGAAAGGGAGCTTTTAGTATGTGTGTGGGGAGCAGATCATTTTCAAACATTTTTGTGGGGGGCACTAAGTTTGTCATCAAGACTTGCCATAAGCCATTAATGTACATGATGGCACCAGGGGGTGGGAGTTCTATGTCTGCAAGATTAGCAAAATTGGCATCCAGATTACAAAATTTACAATATCAATTGGAATTTGTACATGGGAAAAACAACATACATGCTGATCGAATGTCTCGTTTGCCTGTTGCTGATGCAACGGACGTGGCTGGAGTGATAGATAAGGAAGATTGTGAAGTAGCGTTTACATTGCAGGATGTCAACTTTCCCAATGCTGAGCAACCCACCACTTTAGAGTCTAGATGGGCAGAGGAAATGGAAAATAAACAGAGGAAAAAAGTTATGGAATGGATTGACATGGCTGGCCAGAAGAGAGAAATGTCTCTGGTGGCATTATGGCGTACTTCAAGGTACGGGAGGAATTGGTGGTGGAAAATGGCACCATTGTACGTGGTGATAGGTTTATACCACCATTCAAACTAAGAAAGGTAAATGTGGATATAGCCCATGAAGCACATATGAGTATATCGTACACCAAAAGGTGAGTTAGGGAAAGGTTTTGGTGTTGATATCTTTGTTGAGCACCAGGTGAGGTTGTGTGGTAATTGTGTTTCCAGTGATAAGTCTACGAAAGCCATTTGTGTTGAACCTCAACCTGTTGAATTACCTTTTGCTCCATGACGGAAGGTAGGTTTGTAAGTGGAAAGTGGCCAGGTCCCAATGGCAACCTGGACATAACATGCACAACTCTAGATGATATACAACATGATACTCAAGGATTCCAAAGTTTACACTGTTTTCAATTTTTTTATACCTATTTTTTCAATGGTCATTGTACTCATGATATTTGCTTTTCATACAACTTAACATACAACATGTATACAAAACAATTTTTGCTATTAACAATTTTTTAACATAAATGAATTATGCCCAACACATTTCGAGACACTCAAGTCTCTTCGTCAGGGGCGAACCTATTGATAAAATGGAAAACTGATCAATTGATGTGTTTATTTTGAAAGAGATGTTTGTGTAGATTGTGATAAGTAAAGGTAGTGGAGATCTACAGCAACACACCCATAGTGCTCCCTTTCGACAGCATGCTATCTAGATGTACTTACTTCAAATAAAGAATTCTCTCGCAACCTTCATGAACCTAGTGATATAGAAACAGTATCCCTCTTGTAAGTGTATTACTTAAATACTCCAAACCAATAAAGATCTATAACGCTTATCATGGTATCTACCTGTGGATATACCTTTATGAATCCACTTTAGATTCCACATGCGCCGCGTGTCAGTATCAGCATCCCCGTGCTACAAAAAATAATAATAAATGCCGCTTTCATAAGACTGACTCTGGCCACCGTAGTTAATACCAATACAGTTTTCGGATAGATGAGAAAGAGTATGCACGGACCTAATCAATCATAATACTCCAATCCACATGACACCCAGATCAAACGAAGGTTGCAACTACTCAGCTACCGTGAAGTAGACTGTTGATAATCACGGTGATAACGTTCTTAAACCTGCAATCACTAATTGTGGTCAATTGCCCAACTGTCAGTTTCCGTATCATTCTCCCTACATAACAATTCAAAATACCATCTCAAGAACCGCTTACCTCTCTGTCAATAACGTAGCTTCCTCATGCCACGGCCCCATTTGCATCGCCCTTGCATCACACAAAGTAGTGCAAAAGTGACACAAATTAAAAATAAGGGGGCAATTTTATGGTTGGATTTGCATCTCGTTTGCAACACGCAACATGTGCAATGCAAACCCTTTGTTCGATTTATAAAGACACCCAAAGCCACTTTGCATGGGTCTCAGTGGTTCCATAAATCTTGCGTAAGGCAACGCTGCTCAAATGGGTGCCTTGTGTTACTCTGCCCTGGAAAGGCGTTCCACGGGCGTTGCATGGGTGTTTCCATTCAACTTCCATGGATTTTGATGCATTCCCATATTTACCAGAATTGGTAAACATGGGAATGCGCCAAAAAGATACATCTTCCAAGGAGAGGTATAATGAGGAGAAATATCTTTATTTCTCCTTGTTACTTTCTCTTTCTATGTGCGCTGCATTCTGCAGCGCACATAGAAAGAGGAATATGCCACTCAGGGTTGCTTTTGTGCAGCAAGGTGCCCCTTCCTGCATAAAAACAGTCCTGCACGCAACAGAGCCACCCTTGCACCATGGTGCATGGGTGCCTGCGTTGGCACTTGGCTGCCAAAGGGCGCCAGCACAGAGGAAAAGGCAGGAATGTACAGTATTGACTTAAATATGATGCATTCCTCCCCGTTCCCTGTCACGCAGTGCAGCCGGTGCCTAAAATGTATAAATCCACCAAAGGCCGCCTTCCGTGGCCCTAAATGGCTTCATAAATCTCGAGTAATGCAATGCAGCGCAAATCGCTAGGCGGCATTACTCTGCTGCAAAGAGGCATTTCCATGGGTGTTGCATGGGTGTTTGCACGCAACATCCGTGGATTCTGACGCATTCCCAGATTTACCAGAAGTGGTAGTCCTGGGAACGTGCTGAAAACCTACGCCTTCCCAGGTGAGGCATTCTGCAGCACGCATAGCTAGAGGAAAATAGAGGGGAGATAGAGGGGATTGGTCTTGTTCAGGAAGGTACACCTTCCTGCACAAAAGCAAACCTCCTTACAATGCCGGCACCAACGCAGGCACCCTTGCACCAGAGTGCACAGGTGCCTGCATGAGCGCGAGGCAGCCAACAGGGCACCAGCGCAAGGGAAACGTCAGGAATGTGCCATATTGTCTGCACATTCCTGCCCGTTCCCTGTAATGCAGCGCAGCGCATCAAGGCGACTTGCTGCACTGCGCTGCGCTGCGCTGCGTGACCTGTCCATAAAAATGGCCCCTGGTATTTGCATACCGCCAACAGGGCCCAATAAACCCCTATACCCAGAATAGTTGAGTATTCTGTTATGAAACAACATCTAAAATCCTTTTAGAGCACCTCTTAGTGGGGGCGTGACGCATGTTTACTAAGCAGGAATATATGCCAAGTCCACTAGAGTGATGAAGAGGGGAGCCAAGCGATTCACCTAAAAATAACGGCACACCGCGGTGAAAGGAGGACCCGAGGCTTCAATCTGAAAGGAGCGCAGGTAATAAAGCATCATTGATGTCGAGGCCAGTCCAAAGCATGTAATCTGGAAGGAGTACAGGTCAAACGAAGACATTCAAGGGAATTCAAGGCCGGCAGGGTGAAAAGGAAACAGGGAAGATCATGGCACGTTGTGGGGGTGGGGAAAATAGGCCCCGGACAGGGTGAGGAAAATAGGCCCCGGACAGGGTGAGGAAAATAGGCCCCGGACAGGGTGAGGAAAATAGGCCACGTACAGGGTGAGGAAAATAGACCTCGTACAGGGTGAGGAAAATAGGCACCGGACAGGGTGAGGAAAATAGACCTCGTACAGGGTGAGGAAAATAGGCCACGTACAGGGTGAGGTAAATAGACCTCGTACAGGGTGAGGAAAATAGGCCACGTACAGGGTGAGGAAAATAGACCTCGTACAGGGTGAGGAAAATAGACCTCCTACAGGGTGAGGAAAATAGGCCACGTACAGGGTGAGAAAAATAGACCTCGTACAGGGTGAGGAAAATAGGCCACGTACAGGGTGAGGAAAATAGACCTCGTACAGGGTGAGGAAAATAGGCCACGTACAGGGTGAGGAAAATAGACCTCGTACAGGGTGAGGAAAATCGGCAATTTACAGGGTGACGAAAATCAAGTATGTACAGGGTGAGGGAAATAGACCATATCCTGAGTGAGGAAAATAGGCTGTGTACAGGGTGAGGAAAATAGGCCTCGGAGGGGGTGAGGAAAATAGACCTCGTACAGGGCGAGGAAAATCGACAATGTACAGGGTGAGGAAAATCAAGTATGTACAGGGTGAGGGAAATAGACCACATCCTGGGTGAGGAAAATAGGCCATGTACAGGGTGAGGAAAATAGGCCTCGGAGGGGGTGAGGAAAATAGGCCATGTACAGGGTGAGGAAAATAGGCCTTGGACAGGGTGAGGAAAATAGGCCATGTACAGGGTGAGGAAAATAGGCCTCGGACAGGGTGAGGAAAATAGACCATGTACAGGGTGAGGAAAATAGGCCTCAGACAGGGTGAGGAAAATAGGCAATGTACAGGATGAGGAAAATAGGCCTCGGACAGGGTGAGGAAAATAGACCATGTACAGGGTGAGGAAAATAGGCCACGTACGGGGTAAGGAATATAGGCAATGCACAGGGTGAGGAAAATTGTATGTACAGGTTGAGGGAAATAGACCACATTCAGGGGAGGAAAATAGGTCATGCACAGGGTGCGGAAAATAGGGTATGTTCAGGGTTAGGGAAATAGACCATGTCCAGTGTAAGGCAAATAGGCTATGTACAGGTTGTGGAGAATTGGCCACACACAGGGTAAGGAAAATAGAACACGTGCAGGGTGAGGAAAATAGGGTATATTCAGGGTGAGGGAAATAGACCACATACAGGGTGAGGAAAATAGGCCACGTTCAGGTTGAGCGAAATAGCACACAGAAAGAGTAATGTGGAATGGATTTAGAGAGACCGAAAGGAGGGGGTGGGAGGCTAGGCTTGCTATGAGGGGGGGGGGGCAGAAGGAAGGGAGGCAATAAACTAACTACAGGGTCGCTGGGGCAAGACAAATACATGTGGACAAAGAAAAAAAAAGGTAGCACCCTCAGGAAATCAATATATTCAGACTAAGTCAAACAGGATACACACTGGGTGAAGTAAATAAGAGACATGCAGGGCTAGGAAAATAGCCCAATAGGGTACATACAATTGAAGCAAATAGGATATGTACCTCGTTAGGAAAATAGGATAAGTACGGTAAGAGGAAAATGGGCCACATAGAGGGTGAGTAAAATAGGATACGCACAGGATGAGTAAAATAGGATATGCACAAGGTGGGGAAACTAGGACGCTTAAAGGGTGAGAAAAATATGATACATACAGGGTGAGCAAAAAAAGGCTACTACAGGGTGAGGAAAATTGGATAAGGACAGGGTGAGGAAAATAGGATGCCTAAAGGGCGATGATCATAGGCCGTATACAAGGTGAGTGTTAGGAAATTACCCTTTTTCTATGGTCACCAAGAAGTTTTTGGACTGGTGCTGCTGTTTTTTTGGACTGGTGCTAATGAGCTCAAGACCTGTGCCTTTAACCTTAAACTGGTATGTCCAATTGGCTTTTACCCAATTGGCCAAGCTAAGAGACTTCCAGAACTTCCTAGAACAGGTGAGCTGGCTAGGTCATGCAGACAGGCTCACACTCGGGACAGAAGAGTGGAAACTAGTTGCCAAACTGGTTTTCCAGGGGCGCGTAGCCCTCTTGGTAGCCACAGCACTGGGTTGGGCTAGGGAGCTCAACACGTTGGCAGAGGGGTCCTGCCATATTGGAAGTGGACACAATAGTGCATCCTGGGATTTCCAGATGCCGCACTTTGCAGGAAGTGATTATCACGTGTAAGGGAACCTGGTACCCCATTGACTACCAACCAAATCCTAACCTGAGGGCATTTATAATGCATAAGTAGGGCACCCTTGGCACCCCAAACTCAGATCTCGACTGGACTAGATGAACTGAGGAAGGATTGCACTGCTGCTACACAGAACTGGCAAAGAGAGCTTGCACTGGCATGGACTGCAGTAGCTGAACCTGGTGGCTAGCAAAGGAGAGGAACTGTGCCTGCTGAGTCCTGCTCAAACCAAGTGGTCTGTAGAGCCCAGCAAAAGCTAAGAGACTCCAAGGGTCAGTGAGCTGGCCTCCTGTTCAGAGCAAAGGGACACAACAGCTGAGAAGCCTGCGCGGGCAAGTTGGTAGCCCAGAATCTTCAACCCCCTTCCAATCACTGCCGTAGAGCACCAGGGACCAGGACCTGACACAGTATGTTGCACCTGAGTTTGCTGAGCCCAGGAGTGTCATTGAAGTGCAGGTGTGACGCCCAGACAATGAGTTATTAACCCAGGAAGGACTGGACTGTGACTGCGATATGGGCGACCGGTAGTCCAGTGGCGACTGGACTTCTGCCAGCACTGAGTGGACTTCGAGGGATGCTGACCCTGTGACCTGGCACACGTCACCCTCTTAGTGGACCAAAGAGTAGTTTCTGCAAGAGTCCAGCCGACCACATTGCATCCACAGCATCCTTTGATCATATTCAGTATCCCTTATCACTTGCATCTGCACCACCCCCATAGGAAAGCCTTACAAAGGATAAACGTGCGTGGAACTGACTGAAGACTGGTTCACCTGCTGAGGTAACTGTTTCCGGGGATCTTGCTGGTCCTCCAGACTGGCTCCCAACTGCAATTGGTCACTGTTAGACATGGCATCATTGGCGTGAGTCTCCCTTCCCCTCTCCTCTTCCTATTTTTTTATGTTGGCTGGATTTAGATGCCCTGGGCGCCGTGCCACTGCTAATCAGTGCCACAGCGTGAATGCTCCCTGTATATAAATGACTGTATGACTTAGGATAACCATAATGCCTAAATCTGTGTAGCATGTTCTAATAGTGAGTTACCCTCCATTTCACTGTCGCTACTGGGACACGATCCGTTCTCATAGGCTAGACTGGGCCGGTTGAGGATTACTCTCTATCATCCCATCTGGCCCCTAGGAACCTGATAGGAACTTCGAGTTTGATATGTGTGTGCTCGCGACATTGAGAGACACCTTTGCGTAAGGACCGTTTATATATCCCATGTTTAGAAATGCCTCTTCTGAAAACGCGGTAGTTTATTGCCTAAGCTTTACTGTAGGCATTGCGAGAATGTGTATTGGCCATCTGGTTTTGGAGCAGCAGGGCCAGATGGGTCAGAGCTGGCTGGAGAGAGAGATCGGTATTCAGAGCCTGGGGAGGGGTGACTCTTTGATCCGAGCAGGGCCGTGCCTGGTGTTAGACGGACCGGGAGGGTCGGCCGAGGACAAGGGGAGAGGTCTCCGGGGAGAGCCGTCTCCAGCGATCGTACAGACGAGTAACTTCCCCCCCACAGATGTACACCACACAAAGATAGGTTTTAGCGTTATTTATAAGCAATCTTTAGATACGATGGAATGGTACAAGGAGGTCAGGACTCAGGGGTCCCCTCGATTCTAGTCTCTTGGTTGGGAAAGGGGGTAGCGGGACAGTCTTGTTACCAATCTGGTAGATGCGATGAAATGATGGATAGCTCACAATCCTCGAGCTCGGTGTTCTAGTTGGACGGGCCGCGGCAGCGCCAGCAGGTCCCGGTGAAGGTGGTCGTTACACGGTCCGCGGCAGCGCCAGCAGGTCCCGATGAAGGTGGTGGTTACAACGGTCCGCGGCAGCGCCAGCAGGTCCCAACGAAGGTGGTAGTTACAACGGTCCGCGGCAGCGCCAGCAGGTCCCGACGAGGATGGAGGATGCAGAAGGCCGCGGCAGCGCCAGCAGGCAGAGTGATAGTTCACAAGGCAGGGCTACGGCAGCGCCGGTAGTCCGTCAAGGATGAGTTCTTCTCGGTGTCTCTCGACTCCAGGATACAACTGCCTTCCTGCTCTGGAGCTGCCCCAGTTATAGGTCTGGCGCCCTTTGATGTCCGGACCCTCGCACTTGGAGGTCGGGAGGTCCGGGGTGAGGGAGTCCAGACACCCAGCAGGGGGGTGGAGCCAGCGCCCGGGGGAGCTGGGGGGCGATCGGCACCTGGCGGGGGAGAGCCATCGACACTTCTTTCTCCCATCGACCTGCCAAGTGGTCCGTTCACCTCCTGGGTGGATGGTGGTGCCGGGATGTCGGGGCCTGGCCAGGCCCAGGGTTAGGGTCGAGCTGAGGCCACGCGGCCTCGTGGTGCAGTGTCCAAGATGGCGGCCGGGCCGGGCGAGGGAGCCGGTAGTGGTTCGGCCCCATGATACAGAGATGTCCGGGGGCAGGAGTCCTGTCTGGAGACGGGGTGCGGGTTGTTTCGGTGGGTAACACCTGGAGGGCCGGGGCTCGGGCCCTGTCATGCGGGGAGGGAGCAAGCCCTTCATGTGGCCTGTCCAACATGCGTCTTCCCCAGCTGAAGGTGGGGAGAGTCACCCATCCTCTTGGGGACTCTCCTCGTCGAGGCGGAAAAAGCGTGACAGGCCATCTGCGTTGGCGTGGTCTTGGCCCGGTCGATGTTCCACAGTGAAGTCCATCCCCTGCAGGGAGATGGACCAACGCAATAGTTTGGGGTTTTCCCCCCGCATCTGCATTAGCCACTGCAGGGGTTGATGATCTGTTTGCACCCGGAAGTGGGTACCGAAGAGATAGGGCCGGAGCTTTTTGAGGGCCCACACCACTGCGAAGGCCTCCCTCTCGATGGTGCTCCATCGCTGTTCTCGGGCCAGGAGGCGTCTGCTGATGAAGGCCACCGGTTGGTCAAGTCCCTCGGAGTTCAGCTGGGAGAGGACCGCCCCGATGCCATGGTCGGAGGCATCTGTCTGTACGATGAATTCCCGACTGTAGTCGGGGGCCTGGAGCACAGGGGCGGTGCACATGGCGGCTTTCAGCTTCTCGAAGGCCGCTTGACAGTCTGGGGTCCAGTTGATCTTCTTCGGGTGGTTTTTGGATGTGAGTCCCGTGAGGGGCCCCACAATGCTGCCATAGTCCCTCACGAACCGCCGGTAGTAGCCGGTGAGCCCCAAGAAGGCACGGACCTCGGTCTGCGTGACTGGGGGCTGCCAGGACTGGATGGCAGCGATTTTGAGTTGCAGAGGGGCCACCAGACCGCTTCCCACCTGGTGTCCGAGATAGGTCACGGACCCCTGACCAATTTGGCACTTGCTGGCCTTGATGGTGAGGTCGGCCCTTTGGAGGGCCTGCAGGACCTCTCGGAGGTGGTGGAGGTGGTCGGACCAGTGGCGGCTGTACACCGCGATATCGTCCAGGTAGGCGGCGCTGAACTCCTCGAGGCCCGCCAAGACCTGGTTCACCAGTCGCTGAAAAGTAGCTGGGGCATTCTTCATGCCGAAGGGCATGACTTTGAAGTGGTAGTGGCCATCGGGGGTAGAAAAGGCGGATCGTTCTTGGGCCCGGGGTGTGAGACCGATCTGCCAGTAGCCCGCTGTCAGGTCGAAGATGCTGAGGTAGCGGGCAGCCCCCATGCGGTCGATCAGTTCATCCGCTCGGGGGATGGGATGAGCGTCGGTTCTGGTAACAGCATTCAAGCCCCGATAGTCGACGCAGAACCGGAGCTCAGGAGTGGTGCCGGGGGCAGCGGCTTTGGGGACCAGCACGACCGGGCTGGCCCAGGGGCTGTCCGAGGGCTCGATGACCCCGAGCGCGAGCATCTTTGATACCTCCTCTTGGATGCAGGCCCGTACCCGATCTGGTACGCGGTACGCCCG
Source organism: Triturus cristatus (assembly GCF_964204655.1). Classification (NCBI taxonomy): domain Eukaryota; kingdom Metazoa; phylum Chordata; class Amphibia; order Caudata; family Salamandridae; genus Triturus; species Triturus cristatus. The sequence continues at coordinate 18,802,244 of NC_140594.1, read as the reverse complement.
GTGTCTGATAGGGGGACTGTCCCCAGTGTCCACGTCGTGCAAGCACCAGGGGGTGACCCCTGGGGTGAGGGAAAACAAGGTAGCAAACTGCAGCAGGAGGTCCCAGCAGCCTTGGCGCTGTTCCGGGGTGAGGGCATCGGAGAGCCGGACCCCGTCCACGGAACCATCTTTCTCCCGAGTCTTCAGGAGATCAGGGAGAGGCTCGGAGTCTTCTTCCGCTCCACTGTCTGTAGCCATCAGGAGGCTGAGCTCCGAGCGCACAAAGTGAGGTTTGAGTCTGTTGGTGTGGAGGACCCGGAGGGGGTTCCGTGGGGATTCCATATCGATGAGATAGGTGACGGGGCTCTTGCGTTCGACCACTTTGAAGGGCCCCGTCCACTTGTCCTGCAAGGCACATGGTTCGGTGGGGGACATCACCCATACTTGTTGGCCAGGTTCGAATTCGATGGAGGAGGCATTTTGATCGTACCATTTTTTCATGTCCTCCTGACTGGCCTCAAGGTTCGCTTTCGCCATTTCTCTGAATCGCCTGGTCTGATTGCGTAGGGTCAGGAGGTACTTGAAGACGTCTGGAGGGGTCTTTAGGGGGGCCATCTCCCAACCTTCTTTGACTAGGCTGAGGGGCCCTCGCACAGGGTGCCCGTACAAGAGTTCGAAAGGGCTAAAGCCGAGGGACTTCTGGGGAACTTCTCGATAGGCGAAGAGGAGGCACGGAAGTAGTACATCCCACTGGCGACGGAGGGGTTCTTCCAACCCCCCAATCATTCCCTTGAGCGTGCGGTTGAACCGCTCGACTAGTCCGTTTCCTTGAGGGTGATAGGGGGTCGTCAATCGGTAGGTGACCCCGCACTGTTGCCAGAGGGACTTCATATACTTCGAAATAAAGTTTGTGCCTCGGTCGCTGACGACTTCTCGGGGGAAGCCCACCCGGGAGAAGATCCCCATTAAGGCCCGGCCGACCACCGGGGCTGTTACAGTTCGCAGGGGCACAGCCTCGGGGTAGCGGGTGGCGTGGTCCACCAGTACCAGGATGAACCGATGTCCTTGTGCTGTACGGGGGTCCAGGGGCCCCACAATGTCTATTCCCACCCTCTCGAACGGGGTGGTGACAACTGGGAAGGGTTGCAGAGGTGCTTTGAGTTTGCGGCCGCTCTTCCCGCTGGCCTGGCACGTGGGGCAGGACCGGCAGTGGTTGAGGACGTCGTTTCTCATCTTTGGCCAGAAAAAGTGGGTCACCAGGCGACTGTAGGTTTTGTCCTGGCCCAGGTGTCCAGCCAGGGGGACATCGTGGGCCAAATTTAACAGGAAGTCTCTAAAACGGAGGGGCACCACCAGCACTCGACTGGCCCCTAACTCCGCGATTCTCTGTTCACTGTACAATAGTTCGTTGTCCCAATAGATCCACTGGGCTCCGGTGGTGTCCCCTGCGCTCTGGGCGAGGGCTTGCTGGCGGAGTCCCTCGAGGGGGGGGACAGGTCTTCTGTTCTTGTCGGAACTGTTCCTGGGTGGGCCCCCCTTCTTGACGCCACTGAGCCAGGTTGGGAAGGTCCTGGGGCTGAGTGAGCCCTTCGGGGTTTGCTCTGGGGGGTCGGTATGGTCGGTGTCCTCTACTGGAGCGATCGGGGGAGGAGGTGCTGGCCATTCTGGTTCTTCTGGTCGGGGGATGGCACGGGCGGCCATGGACCGGGTGGTTACGCACGCCCAGTCCGGGAGGCCCAACATCCCCAGGTGCTCTCTTCTTTCTACGGCGGCCCACGGGGAACTCTCAAGATCATTCCCCAGGAGACAGTCCACGGGGGCATCATCTCGGACCGTCACCTTCAACATGCCGGAGACTCCTCCCCATTCGAAGGGGACGCAGGCCATCTGACATAGACTCTCCGAATTGTCGGCTGAACGGACGGGGCAGAGAATGTTCGGCAGGATCTGCTCTGGTTTTACCAGGTGACAGCGGACGGCCGTCACACTGGCCCCCGTGTCACGTAGTGCTTCGGCCCGGCGTCCATTAATGTTCACCCACTGACTATATTTTCTGGTGTTGGCGGGTAGGGGAGCCCGCGGGACCAGGTCTTCTTTGTGGAGAAGTGTAGCTCACTGGTTAGAGGAGGCATAACCTGACGCAGAGGTCAGACCCGGGACCAGGGTTCAATTCCCGACGCGGCAGGGTCCGGAGCCCAATTGTCCACGGACTCGATAATTCGCGCTTCGGTGCCCACTCTAAGCATGAGTTCACACTATGCAGCTCTGGGCAACAAGCTTGCTTAATCTCCACAACGCCCCCCCCGCTGCGGGATGCCTGGCTTTCACCTTGGGGATGCCCAGTACGGGTTATCTCACAGGGAAAAACCAGGACGGGTTCCCAATGCAAGCGCCAAGATGCCCAAGGGTAAGTTGAGCGCTATATAAGAACACATAATAATAATAATAATAATAATAATAATAATAAGGTCTCTTCCCCCTAGGCACGCTAGAACCATGGCGGCCGGTTCCCACTCTTGTTGTCCCTGCTCGTATTCTTCCTGTTCTTCGGAGATTTGTTCTCCCCCCAGGGCGGCGGCAGCTACCTGGCGGGGTCTCGGAGTTTGATTCTGTGGACAGTTCGGGTCATTGGCGTAGTGGCCGACTCGCTGGCATCGGTGACACGTGACATTGGCTCGAAGCCCCGCGCGCATCGGGGGGTTGCCCCGGCTGGCCGGGGGCGGGGTGCTGGCAGCGGGAGCGGCTGGGACGGTGTCTCTTCCTCGTCCCTGGCCTCCTCCTCCTCCTCGGGGACGGTGCTGACCTTGGTTGTTCCGGTTCTGTTCGTGCGGCCCTCTCCGGCCCACTCGGGTGCTTTCCCACCGGTCAGCTTCGGCGGCGAGTTGCCGTGGGTCAGTCAATTTACTGTCGAGGAGGTGCTGCCTGAGCTCGACGAAGCAGTTGTTAGAGAGGTGCTCCCACACCATGAGATTAAAAAGTTGCTCGTAGGTCGTTACGTGGCTTCCCTTGATCCAACCCTCGAAGGCTCGGCTGAAATAGTTGACATATTCCACCCAAGTTGTTCCCGGGATCCGGGTGCAGTCTCGGAACCTCTGGCGGTACATTTCGGGTGTGAGCCCATATCGGGTGAGGAGGGCAGCCTTCATGTGGTCATAGGATGACATCAGGTGGTCTGGGAGCTGTAACAGGGCATCACGGCCTTCATTGACGAACCTCCCCCATAGACCGGCTCCCCAGTCACTTCGATCGATCCGGTGGGAGGTCATGGCGATCTCGTAGGCCTTGAACCACTGTTGTATGTCGTCTTCTCGGACATACTCTCGAACGACATCCTTGGGGATGTGGACTTTCTTTTCTGTCGCTCCCGGGGTGCGCGGTCGCTCGGGCACCTCCAGTTCTTTGTTCTGCTTCCGTAGGTCTATCTCTGCCAGTTTGCGCTCGTGTTCGTATGCTAATCTCTTTTCTTCGAGCTCTCTCTGCCTCTGTTTTTCTTCCCTTTCTTCTCGGAGCCGCAGATGCTCTAGGTTCAGTTTTTGTTCGGCTAATTTTAGTTCACCGTCCATTTTGAGCCGTGCCATTTCTAACTCATGTAGTCTGTTTTTTTCTCTCTCTTGGATCTCTTCCTGCGAGAGGCCCGTTCTTCGCTCTTCGGGAGCCGTGGTGTTCCTCTCTGATGCTGCACTGTTTTGGTCCGGGGATCTGGCGGCCCCGGTTTCTGCCCACGACTCAATGGCGTGCTTGAAATCGTCTTTGGTACTCAGGCCGGTGGTAGCAATGCCTAGTTCAATGCAGAATTGTTTCAATTCACGATGGCTGTACTCTTCCAATTTCTCCATCTGGAATTTCTCGGTGGATCCGCTCTCTTTGGTTGACATTGTGGTTTTGTCGTGGGGTGAGCTACTCTCTGTACGATTACGCGTTGATTCGGATCGCGCCGCTGGCCACCAATGTTAGACGGACCGGGAGGGTCGGCCGAGGACAAGGGGAGAGGTCTCCGGGGAGAGCCGTCTCCAGCGATCGTACAGACGAGTAACTTCCCCCCCACAGATTTACACCACACAAAGATAGGTTTTAGCGTTATTTATAAGCAATCTTTAGGTACGATGGAATGGTACAAGGAGGTCAGGACTCAGGGGTCCCCTCGATTCTAGTCTCTTGGTTGGGAAAGGGGGTAGCGGGACAGTCTTGTTACCAATCTGGTAGATGCGATGAAATGATGGATAGCTCACAATCCTCGAGCTCGGTGTTCTAGTTGGACGGGCCGCGGCAGCAACAGCAGGTCCCGGTGAAGGTGGTCGTTACACGGTCCGCGGCAGCGCCAGCAGGTCCCGATGAAGGTGGTGGTTACAACGGTCCGCGGCAGCGCCAGCAGGTCCCAACGAAGGTGGTAGTTACAACGGTCCGCGGCAGCGCCAGCAGGTCCCGACGAGGATGGAGGATGCAGAAGGCCGCGGCAGCGCCAGCAGGCAGAGTGATAGTTCACAAGGCAGGGCTACGGCAGCGCCGGTAGTCCGTCAAGGATGAGTTCTTCTCGGTGTCTCTCGACTCCAGGATACAACTGCCTTCCTGCTCTGGAGCTGCCCCAGTTATAGGTCTGGCGCCCTTTGATGTCCGGACCCTCGCACTTGGAGGTCGGGAGGTCCGGGGTGAGGGAGTCCAGACACCCAGCAGGGGGGTGGAGCCAGCGCCCGGGGGAGCTGGGGGGCGATCGGCACCTGGCGGGGGAGAGCCATCGACACTTCTTTCTCCCATCGACCTGCCAAGTGGTCCGTTCACCTCCTGGGTGGATGGTGGTGCCGGGATGTCGGGGCCTGGCCAGGCCCAGGGTTAGGGTCGAGCTGAGGCCACGCGGCCTCGTGGTGCAGTGTCCAAGATGGCGGCCGGGCCGGGCGAGGGAGCCGGTAGTGGTTCGGCCCCATGATACAGAGATGTCCGGGGGCAGGAGTCCCGTCTGGAGACGGGGTGCGGGTTGTTTTGGTGGGTAACACCTGGAGGGCCGGGGCTCGGGCCCTGTCATGCGGGGAGGGAGCAAGCCCTTCATGTGGCCTGTCCAACACCTGGCAAGGTGAATGATGACTCCACCTCCCACTGGGCGTCTGATAGCAGACCCCCTCATTCTGAAAGGGCAGGATGTCACATCGTAAACCAAGTGCTCCCCAACCCCACCGAACTGGGTCTGACTGGAGTCGGTGATTTGCGACCTTAGAGAACAAAGACTTTTTAGGTATAAAATGCTGCGCTGGAACTTTGTCCGAGTGTGTTCCTTCTGAATGTCAACACGAAACTCTGTCCGAGTGAACAGAGGAAAGGACTTTGAAACTTTCACCAAGCTTGCCGAAGAAACTACCCAAGGGCCTGAATTGAGAGCGCCTCCTGCAGAAGTCACAGGGACATTATACTTCACCCCGTCCGCCGTCGGACTTCCTGTGTGAGGAATTCTGATTGCAGGTGAGGCCTCCGTCAAGTAATCCGGAGTCTCTCGTTCTACTGTGAGGACCGCAAACTTGGCACCTTTGAAACTTTCGCTAACCCTGTGCGTGCCGCTGCAGCTAAGAGAGAGTTGCCGCCGCTGAGACCCCGCCTGAATCTGAACCCTTAAACCTTTCGCTGAATCCATGTGGGCCGCTGCAGCTAAGAGAGAGCTGCCGCCGCTGAGTGCCCGCACCCTTGACAACATTTGCATCATCGTGATTTGTCCTGTGGGCCGCCGCAGCTAAGAGAGAGCTGTGGCCGCTGAGTGCCTGCAACCTTTGCCTCTTTGCACCATCGTGAGTTGTCCTGTGGGCTGCCGCAACTAAGAGAGAGCTGCTGCCACTGAGTGCCCGCACCCTTTGCCTCTTTGCATCATCGTGGTTTGTCCTGTGGGCTGCCGCAGCTAAGAGAGAGCTGCTGCCGCTGAGTGCCCGCACCCTTTGCCACTTTGCACCATTGTGAGTTGTCCTGTGGGCCGCCGCAACTAAGAGAGAGCTGCTGCTGATGAGTGCCCGCACCCTTGTCAACTTTTGCATCATCGTGATTTGTCCTGTGGGCTGCCGCAGCTAAGATAGAGCTGTTGCCACTGAGTGCCCGCACCTTTATCAACTTTGTATCAGTGGGATTTGTCCTGTGGGCCGCCGCAGCTAAGAGAGAGCTGCTGCCGCTGTGTGCCCACACCTTGTTCAGCTTTGGTGAGGATTGTTGCTATCGTCTCGTGGGCCGCCACAGCTAAGAGAGAGCTGCTGCCGCTATGAGCCCACCACAGAGCTGCACAACGAGAGTCATCGCCATCACCAGCCCGGGCCGCCGCAGCCGCATGCTGCTGCTGCTGAGAACCCGCCTGTCCCCGAGTGCCCGAATCATTGTGGGTGCATGCTACGGACCCCTGCAGCCCGGAGTTGTGGTCGCTGGGAGTCCGCTTGTCATCGTCTCCGCTTCTTCGAGAAGCTGCGTGATGTGTCACCTTTCACCGACAGGTATCTGGTGCGGGACATTGAGAGACACCTTTGCGTAAGGACCGTTTATATATGGTGCGCAACGGATTGCGTAGGCCTTGAACTTAGTCAGTGTCACGTTCTGGTGAATACGTAATTGCCTTTTGGAGTCCCTGCGGGTTGACGTGAATTGTAGTTGTTGAAACGCTTTGAGAATTTCGAGTTAAACTGTTAGATAAAGATATAATTTTTTTATACCTACCTGAGTTGTGTCCTTTTGTGGTGTCGTTTCTGCCTTGTTGTACTTAGTCATAAATGCTTCACACACTGCCTCTGAGATAGGCCTAACTGCTCGTGCTACGTTACCACAGGGTTGAGCAGGGGTTGTCAAAGGGGGTAGCCCACTTGCCCTGACTTGGGAAGATGGGTCCCTATTTGGACATTGGCGCCCGCCATTGCCAACTGGAGACCCTCATTTCTAACAGTCACCTAAAGTGACTCCTTGTGACCGCATTACTACTAGCTCAAAGCTTTTAGTGAAAACATTTCTAAGTGTAAAATTCTGTGAATTTTCCAGTGCTTGTCCACAGTTCAGTGAAATGCTTTGATTTACTATACTGTGTAATTTCTATATCTCCGGAACGCGCCGGTGAATCTTTTTCATTATGGTACCTAAAAATAGATAACAATACAGTCTATTTTTTTTATTGGTTTTGTGTTTCTTTGGTGTTTTGTGGATTTCTTCTTTAATTGTGTTGATGCTGTGTAAATGGTTTACAGTTGTTCATTTGTGTGAGCCTTGCTGCTCAGAGCCACAGCTATCCAGGGTCGAGCTGAGGGTTTGACGGTCTTGCTGCTCAGAGCCACAGCTATCCAGGATCGAGCTGAGGGTTTGACGGTCTTGCTGCTCAGAGCCACAGCTATCCAGGGTCGAGCTGAGGGTTTGACGGTCTTGCTGCTCAGAGCCACAGCTATCCAGGGTCGAGCTGAGGGTTTGACGGTCTTGCTGCTCAGAGCCACAGCTATCCAGGATCGAGCTGAGGGTTTGACGGTCTTGCTGCTCAGAGCCACATCTATCCAGGATCGAGCTGAGGGTTTGACGGTCTTGCTGCTCAGAGCCACAGCTACCCAGGGTCGAGCTGGAGGTTGGACAAATGAAACCTAAGGAACCTAAAGTGGCTGGTAAGTATTACATGGTGCAGTTGCACAACCACACCATATGATTCACCCCATTTTCTCAGAGTGCATACAGGGTGATATGTACAGATTGAGACAAATAAGTTACCCACAGGGTGAGGAAAATAACAACCATACAGACTGAGGCAAATAGGATATGTAGAGGGTGAGGAAAATAGATGATCTCAAACAATCAATCAATCATTTCTAAAGCGCAACACTATCACCCCTAAGGGTATCTGAGTGCTGAGTGTGAGAAGTTGGCCTGGTATATGCTGTCCACTAGTTATAGTGGGCACCTTGCACCAGTCCAAACAACCCCTTATTGATGATAGGTTAAAGACAACCTTATTTGAAAGCTATCATAGTGGTAGCTATGGAGAGCAGCCTTCAGGCTAAGTCTTGAAGGAATGTAAAGCAGCTTGTTTTACCAGTCTATAACCTCTTGTTTTTTTTTTGTTTGTTTGTTTTTTTGCATTACCAACACATTACAAAATCAATTAATTCATCTTTTAACAGCAACCCTCCCCCCACCCCGGGTCCGAAGAGAGAAGAAACTAAGGGGCATATTTATAATAACTGACGCATCCCTGCATATCAGCAGGGATGCGCCAGTTATTGTGCGCCCCAGCTCCGTCACCATGGATGCGTCGCATTTATAATGAGGCGCACCATGGGGCAAAAACGGCACAGATGCATCACGCATCTGTGCCGTAAAAGTGACGCATTGCTGGAGTTGCATCGCAAGCGCGACGCAGCTCCAGCAATGCTCTGGGGGGCCCTATCTTCACAATGCTGCATCAATCCTTACGCCTGCTTCAAGCAGGCGCAGGGTTTTGACGCAGCATGGGCTCAAAAGTGACTGAGTGAAATCTTGTAGATTTCACTCAGCCACTTTTAGGAGGCGTTCCTGCGCCGGAACGCCCCCACCTGCCCTGGAACGCCTACATGTGGCGCAGGGCTTTACAACGTGACGCATCTCCCAGATGCGTCACGTTGTAAATAGCCTGCACCATGGCGCAGGATTTGCGCCGCTGCTGCGTCACAAAAGTGACGCAACGGCGGCGTATATGAGGCGCAAGTCAAACATAAATCTGCCCCCATGACATTAAATAAAGAGGGCACGTAATGTTTACATACTTGAAACATAGTCATTCAGTATAGATACGGAATTCAACGTTATCTATGTATAAGCAACAGAGGAGAGAAAAAAAAATTGACCATCTTGTGTAAAGGAGGAGTGCGGAGACATAAAGGGGGAAGACAGGGAGCAGGGGGGAGAAAAAGAAAAGAGTGAAGAAGTCAGAAATGAAGAACAAATGATTATACAAGTTAAATATTCTGGGTGTCAAACCATCTGGTCAGAGGGCCCCACACCACCAGGTTTTTTTTCCTGCCCTTCTTCCCTTCTTAGCATAGATTGCACTCTCCAACCTAGAAGTAGGGAACAATCTGGCTTGCCATTGGCCAAAAGATGGGGGGTTCAGATCTTTCCAGTGCATGGCAATGCAAATTCGCAGAATGGTCATTGCAACAAACAACAGTGCACCCCCTTCTTTGAGATCAAGTTGGTTATACAGCCCTAACATAATAGTAGCTGGCATAAGCTGAATATCTAAAAAGAGGATTCTGCTTAAAAACGACTGTACGTCTTTCAATAACACCTCCAATTTTGGGCATATAGCGAACATGTGAACAGAGTCTACACTATATTCTGAACAACGAGGGCAGGTAGTTCCAGGGCCGGTTGTCCACTTAGCAACCCTACTAGGGGTAATGTACATAAAATATCCCGTCTTGTAGAATTGCGCTTGCAGTTTAGGAGATAACAAATATGTTTGTGCTAGCCCAAGGCGGTACAAAAGGCATTAGGTGTAATATTTAATTTCGTCTGCCATTTAGCATCTATTTTACTTAAATCGTCTGGTCGTAATTTGTTCATTATACAATAAACATCTCCTATCCTTGGTAGATTAGGGCCAAGCAATTTATCTATGAGGCCAATCGCTACAAACCCCACAGATCCTCCAGTTTTATTAACTAAGTAATTCATAATAGCATTATACTGAAATGTCTGGTTGTTATTCAGATTATAACTAGTTTTCAGATCTTCAAATGACCGAATGCGGCCAGCGCTATAAAAGCCTCGTAGTCTACAGATGCCAGCCAGATGCCATTGTCGCAAATATGCATTTTTGAATATTAGTGGCAGATTATCATTGTTTATAATGGGAGTATAGAAGTTAAGCTTAGCGATTCCAAATGTTTTGCAAATATTACTAAAGACCTGGTAAGCATTGATCATCGTCTTTAATCTTACTCGCTTATAATAGCTAAATTCCAAGTGTCGCCACAGACACCCCCTTACGTTATCCCCTATAAATAAGAAATAAGGAGAGGGCAGGCCTGACGGGCTTGAAGTATGATTCTCATACATCAGTTCACTACAATGTTGTAAAGAAGCAGTCCAGTGATATAATTTTAGGTTAGGAAGAGCCCAGCCTCCCCTCTCCCTTGGTAAAGTAAGAAAACTGAAGGCCCTTCTTGGCTGTGTATATGCCCAAATAAACTGAGTAAAAATGTGTTGAAAAACTAAAAGTATACAACTGTTAAAAGCCAGCAGAATTGTACGAAAAAAGTAATGCAGTTTGGGAAAGAATGTCATTTTTAAGACATTACATCTTCCCATGATAGTTAGGTGTAAATTATCAATTTTCCTGAGTGATTTTCTCATATCAGTGGCCAGAGGTGTCAAATTTTCTGCGACCAAAATATCTAGATCTGAGACAATGTTAACTCCTAAGTATTTTGCTTTATTAGTAATTCTGTTGTCTACCCAGGTTATTTTTTTATTAACAACAATCTGCGTTTTTGTTCTATTTAAAGCATAGCCAGAGATCAGACCAAATTCCTGAGTTTCTTGCTCCAGAGCCCTGATAGCCAGCTCAGGTTCAGGGGTTACCATGGCTATATCGTCGGCGTAAGCCATGATCTTTGCATCAATACCAAACCTAATCACAGGCGGAATTGAGGGATTGACTTCGATTCTTCTTATCAGAGGGTCTATATAGAGGGCGAAAAGTAGAGGCGAGCAGGGGCACCCCTGCCTCGTTCTTCTTGTAATCTTTATTTGTTCTGACAGCTGACCATTAATTAATATTTTAGCTGTTGGGTTCTGGTACAGTGCTTGTAGGGCCTGAATCATTCTTACTCCGAAGCCAGTCCACCGCATGATAACCCAAAGAAGTTGCCAGGAGACCCGATCGAACGCTTTTTCAGCATCTAAGAGAATTAGCGAGATCGGGTCTCCTGTCACCTCTGCGGCATCAAATAAGGTGATAGTCCGGTGGACATGCTCGGTGGTGCCCTTTTTTGGAATAAATCCATGTTGCCACCTGGATACTAATGGCTCAATATTAGAAGATATTCTTGTGGCAATAACTTTATAAAAAATTTTAGAGTTAGAATTGATTAATGTTATGGGTCGATATGATGTCATCTCCGGGGGTGATTTATCCTTCTGGGGAATATCACAATTTTAGCTGATGACCAGGAATTCGGTGGAGGGATCCCTTCAAAAATAGAGCTGACTACTTTCGTATAGAGATCTTTTATTTGTTCTGAGAAGATTTTATAAAATTCGACTGGTAAATTGTCAGTCCCTGAGGCTTTGCCATCCGGGAGGCTGGCCAATGCAGGTGCGATCTCCTCCCAAACTGGGGAGATTTCCAGTGCATCGTGTGTATCAGCGTTCAGTGAAGTTTTCGGTATTCTCTCTAGATATTTTTTAATCTTAATATCTAGGTCTTCGGTTGATCCACTAATCTCTTCTAGATATAGCTTTTCATAACACTTCCTGAAAGCTTCCTTGATTTTTTTCGGATCGGAGATTAGCCCTTCAGTATCTGTGTTGATTAAAGTAATAGTATTTACAGTTGTCTGTTGTCTGGTAGAAATAGCGAGCTGGTGGCCAATACGCTCGCTCCACTCATAGCATTTCTCTCTGGTTGCTGCCCATTTAGTAGCTATTTTTTCTGCTGAAACTGTCCCCATCTCTGATTTCATAACCGCAACCCTTATCTGTGCTTCATCTATTCCTGATCCTGCCTGGACCGCTTGTATTAGTTTTTTCTCCGTTTCTATCATCTGTCTTTGTAATAAATTAATTTGTGTTTTTTCATTTTTATTCTTCCTGATTAAAAAGCGTAATGTCATCCACCTTATACCTGCCTTGAGGGTGTCCCAAACCACCATTACTGATCCAGTCCCAATATTTATGTTAAAAAATTCCAGTATCCACTCAGCCATATATTCCCGATAATTATTATCGTATAGCAAGGCTTTTTCAAACGTCCAGTTCGAGCTTAATCCCTCGTTCCCCCATCCCTCTAGATTTAAAAAAGGAGGGTTATGATCCGACAATAGTCGAGGAGCAATATCGATGGAACAGACGTGTATAAAAGCAGAGGAAACAAAGAAATATTCCAATCTGGCTAGCGACTGGTGTGGAGCGGAGAAAAAAGTAAAACCATTCTGGTCTGGCTTAGAATAAGCCCAAACGTCCTTTAAGCCATGAGTGCTTAATAAGTTACGCAGAGCTCGGGAGACTTTGGGCTTTCTTCCTTCGTAGCTCCAAGAATTATCTAAGTCCCAAATACTAGGTAGATTTATATTAAAATCACCGCACAAAATTACCTGGAGTGGCCAGTGTGCTAGCTCTTGATTAACATGATTTATCACGCCTGGGTCATCTAAATTGCTCGCATAGACAGAACAAATCGTAAATACAAAGTTAGGAAATAAAGAGCATCCCGCCAAAACCCATCTTCCTAATGAATCAGATTTAACCTGATTCACAACTAATGGTAGTGTTTTATGCGCCAAAATCCCAACTCCCTTTACCCGGGCACCTTGCGAAGTTGCCCCAATAAGTTTAAAACCTAAGCAAAGATTTCTGGCCAGCTTAAATATGAGTCTCTTGGAGACATACTATGTCTGCCCCCATCAGTCATAATGTCTGCACAGTTTTCTGTCTCTTTAATGAATCATTCAAACCACAGATATTTAACAAAATAATTCTAAGCTTACATTGTGTGTTAATTTTTTTTATTTTTTTAAATCTAATAATTCCCAATAAGATAGCTGAAATGAAATCCTAGACAGCCAGGCCCTCACTGACCCTGATCCTACCGACTTCTCCAGCCTTACACCCCGTGCACTCAGAACCCCCCCAGTCCCCCCGATCCCCCCAAAAAACCTCACGTCCTACTCTCCTATATTGCAAATATAAAAAGTTTCCTATAAGATAACGTTGAATGTTTTAAATAGTGCCAGTCTATTAACTTTTAGCCCCACAACATTCAATAAGGACCCGATCACCCTTTCCCCACCCCCTCCCCAAAAAAAGACAGTCATGAAAACCCTGAATGATGGAAAGCTAGTGTAAAGCCCCCCGGCCGCCGCCCCACTCCGAATTTAGACCCATAGCTTCAGGAATTGGCTAGCTTAGCTCTACCAAGTGGAGTAAAAAAAGAGTGCAGATAGTCTTGTTTGTGGGAGAAAAGAGTAAAAAGAAAGACAAACATACAAGTTGAGTTCTCCCTTCTTTTTTTTTTCCCCCCTCAAAAGACTTGGGCCCCTTGCTGTTGTAGGGGAGTAATCATTTGGCGCAGTCGCCGTCTTCACTCTGCAGTTGCATGGCTAAAGTCTGGTTTGGAGAAGAACTTAATCCCATCTACCTCTTTCTGAGAGTATATATTTATTGTCTTAAAAGAAAATTTCCCCAAAAACCCAAAAAAGCTCTGGGTTTCTCATTTCCAGCGTTGCTACCGTCCCGATTCAGATTGAAGGGGAAACAGTGCGCCCTTTGACTCTCCTGTTCCCAATTCCAACTAGTCTGAGATGGAAAGGCGGACCGAAGCAGTTTGGCAATGTATCCTCTAGGGCAGAGGTCTTCAAACTTTTGGATACCGAGACCCCCCTGTCAACATTTTGAGGCGTAAGGACCCCCTCCTGACAAAAATGTCTAAACCTGTTGACTAAATTGCGTGGGATGAAAATGTAAATGAGGTTATGTGATGCCGCGTATTTTGGGATAGCATTGCTTCATCATTTTGATATTTGTTACACACAGTAACGCTGAGGAAAGATTTCACCCAATCAGTACCCATTTATAACAAAAATACAGCAATTATCATCAGAAAGATTTCAAGTCAACCTTTGTGAAGGGCCTTCCACTCTGCAGCAATACGTGCTGCCACATTAGAAGCTCACCTGGCCCTGACCGGAAGAAGCAGGGGTCCCTTAAAACCCTGGCGGTTTTGTGTAGAGTTAAGCCGTTTACCCATGCAGCTTTCCTCTCACCCCCTCCCTTCCATCCCTCTCTCCTCTCCTAACCCCGGATCCCTCTCTCACTTTGCAGGTCATTTTCTTTCACCCCTTTTTACAACTTCTGAACTCTCCCCATTCAACCTCTCACTTCACCTTTAATCACCTCTTGCCATTCTGTCCTTTCACTCATCTCTAACAGTCTGTCACATTTATCTCATGGCCTCTCTGGCCCTGTCACCTCCCGTGCCCTTCAGCACTTCTCATTCACCTCGTCTCTTCATTCAAATTTTTGTCTATTTGTATCTTACACCTCTCCAGTCCCCCCATTCCTCTTTCACATCTCCCCTTTGTTCTAACAGAAGCCCTCACCTTTGGATCACACTCACTTCTTGCGTGTCCACACTTCTCTTCGGCAATTCACATTTCTCCTCATCCCTGACCTCTTCAATCAAATTCTCTCACTCCCTTGCTGTCCTCTCTCATTTTGGGTGCGGATGCAAGTTCAGAATGGGATGAATGAATGTATGATTACTGATGGGCTTGTTTGAGTGAGTTGCATATTGAGTAGTGAGGGGGACAGGTGAGTGAAGTGTCACATGAGTGCAGGATGAGTAGTGTACTCGTGTGACTGCAGGTTGAGGTATAGTGTGAGCAGGACAAGTGCATTTTGAGTGCAGAGTGATCACTGTGAGTGCAAGGTGAGCGTGACAATAAAGGGCGAGAATGAGGAATGAGCTGTCTGAATGCAGGGTGCATTCCCAGACCCATGAAGTAACTCAGCATGTTATTGACGGGGCGTAGACTTTAAGATCTAAGTTAAACTATTGCGGCATTAATCGAGGATCGAGGGTGAAGGAAATAAATAATGTGCTGATCCTGCAACAAACTTCCAGTCCTATGGTTAGGGTTACCAGCAGATTATTTTGATGGCCCAGTCGGTACAAAAAAAAGCAGTCACCTAAAGCGGTATTTTCAGCGCTTATCTGTTCATACTTCCCAGGGCCGGCTTTAGTGCTGGTGGTGCCCTGTGCGACAATGTTTGTTGGTGCCCCCCCAATGACCACCCCCACCACGGATTCTCTCACTAGCACCCTTTAACAGTGACCAAGTCTCCATAACCCCACACTCTCAGATGCATTGAATTAGTTATATAGTGCCACTCATACCAGTGTAGGGTGTCCGAGCACTTTGCATCACACACACATTACACAGAGACAATCAATCATACTGTGTAAATCAGTGTATAGGAAATGTTACATAAGCCAAAGGACTAAAAGTATAGGAGTCACATGTCATCCATACTGGTAGGCAGTATAGTTCAAGAGTGCGTGGTGTGGAGAAGCACAAACTCAGAGTCGAAAAAGAAACAGCATAGTTGGGAGTTTCCTTTAATAATAAGAATTGATTTCTAGCCAAATTAACCCTTTTTGCAACATTAATCAATGGTCTAATAAGGTATTCTTTGTAGTGTGCATGCTGTTCTAGGATGAAAGTAAATAGCTCACTATTCTATATTAGGACTTTAAGTTATAAATTGCAAGTAACAAAAGGATGTCTCTTTTGAAAGCAGTAACCTGTTGATCTCTTCACATCATACGCACTCTGTAATCTACTTGGTACATGTTCTTTGCAGCAGGCATATTAACCCTCTGCACTAACTTCACCTAAGTCAAAACCTCAACTATACAAAATTCTGATCTCTCTCCAGGAAGATAATTAATCACACGAGTTATCTTGACATTTATGTGAGGCCTGGTAATTGCCGGGAAAGAAACGCTGCAGCAGGTGCTTCAAAAGCACAATAAACTTTCACACACGGCGCCCCCAGGAAGCCAACTTTGTATTCCTTTCCATGAAATGCATTCTCACACTACGGCAGTGAATGTAAAATCCAAATGTAAGGAATAGGCACAGTGGGGACCCAGGGGGTACTGGAACCAGCAAAAAAACCTAAGCCTCTGTAACCAGTTTACAAAGGCATGTTAAAATGCAAATGGTCTTTAAAGACCTGTGAAAAAACACGGGGGTGCCGGAGATAGGAATCCAGACACTGCCCAGCTGAGCCCCCAGCAGCTCAAGTTTCACTGCAGCAGCCCGGGCTGAGAAGACACAGGACGGGGGAAGTGTGGGGGGGGAGGGGGGCTGAAGCCCTTGGGCCTGGGCAAAAGTGTGACTGGGAAGGCGCGACCCCCTTTACATCACTCCACGGCCCCCCTGGGGGTCGCGCCCCACAGTTTGAAGACCCCTGCTCTAGGGTCATCTCCCTCCAAGCCTTCGGGAATCCCTAATAATCTTAGGTTATTCCTCCGTAGTCTATTTTCTTGCTCTTCAAGCTTAGTCATCAAATCAGTGAGACATGCCTCGTGGGATGCACCTTGCTCTTTTATTTGAGAGACTTCTGCTTCAAGGTTCTCTGTTCGTCCTTCTACCATTGAGACCCAGTCACCAATATCAGTGCAAATTTTGAGGAAAATAGTATACCATAAGGATGAGGAAACTAAGTCACTTACCATGTGAGGAAAATAGGATACAGCAGGGTGAGGAAAATAGTATACCATAAGGATGAGGAAACTAAGTCACTTACCATATGAGGAAAATAGGATACAGCAGGGTGAGGAAAATAGGATGCGTACTCGGTGAAGAAAATAGGCTACGTATATGGTGAGGAAAATACAATATGCACATGGTGAGGAAAATGGGATTATACAGGGTGAGAACAATAGTATACTTCAAGGATAAGGAAAAAAAGTCACATGCCGGGTGAGGAAAATAGGATACCATAAGGATGAGGAAACTAAGTCACTTACCATGTGAGGTAAATAGGATACAGCAGGGTGACGAAAGAAGAATATATACAGATTGAGACAAGTAGGATACATAGAGGATAAGGAAAAAAATCTGAATTGGAGTGAGGAAAATAAGATGGGGAACAGCCATTACAACGCAGTTTTTACCACGCGCAGCTTTTACATCGCATGCGTTACAACGCATGCGATGTTACAACGCAATGCCATTACAACGCAAGTCTTTACATCGACTTGCGTTAGATGGCGTGCTAACATTACAAATAGTGTAGTTTACTATCCCAACACCTTCCCTACTGTTAAGTGGACTGAAGTTGGAATAGTAAATTACACTTTTCTAATGTTAGCACGCCATCTAGCGCAAGTCTATGTAAAGACTTGCGTTGTAATGGCATAGCGTTGTAACATCGCATGCGTTGTAACGCATGCGATGTAACTGCACGCGTTGTAATGACATGCGTTGTACTGTCATACATCCAAATAAGATACATACATAGTGAAGAAAATAGGCAAACAGAACACGCCAGCTTGAGGAAAACCTGACAACCACAGGGTGAGAAAGATATAATGCATACAGATTGAGGCAAACAGAGAATGCACAGGGTAAAGAAAATATGTTACGTACAGGGTGAGGAAAATAGGCCACGTACTTGGTGAAGAAAATATGATATGTGCAGGGTGAGGACAATAGGATGCATACTGGGTGAGAAAAATAGGATAAGTATACATTGAGGAGAAAAGAACACATAGAGAGCGAGATAAATACTTTAGGGCAGATTTACAAGCCTCTTGCAACACTTTTACGCTGCCATTGCTGTCACTTTTGTGACGCAGCGGTGGCGTAAACCATGCACCACGCTGCGACTTATTTACAACGTGACGCATCTAGACAGATGCGTCACGTTGTAAAGCCCTGCGCCACATGAAACCTGCGTCAGGTTTCATGTGGGCGTTCTGTGACAGGGTGGGCGTTCCCTCGCAGGAAAGCCCCGTAAAACTGACGCAGTGAAATCTACAAGATTTCACTGAGTCAGTTTTACGATGCTGCTGTGTCAAATAAATCCTTACGCCTGCTTGAAGCAGGCGTAATGAGTGATGCACCACGTTAAGAATGGGTGGCCCCTGTGCATTACAGGAGTTGCGTCGCGCTAGCAACGCGACTCCAGCAATGCGCCACCCGTACGCCACAAGATGCGCCACGCATCTTTTATTTATTTATTTATTTTACAGTTTTATAGAGCGCGAACCAGACCCGTGAAGGTATCAGAGCGCTTTACAGGATTGAAGGGGGTAATAAAACATAAGGATGGGAGGGATCACACTGGGAGATAAAGGGATACAGGAGGAACACACAGTTTAAACTCCAAGCTACATGATGGAGAAAAATTGAAGCATGCAAAGTAACAATAAAAAGGTTTCCAATCCACAAGGTGCATCATAGTTGAGGTCGACGCTACATTTGGGATAAAAAGACATTTGAGCAGGTAGTTATAAGGAACAAGAGGCAAGTCTATGAGGTGATTGTAAAGATGAGGTATTTTCCCATTAAGAAAGTTTTGGTCTCCTTGCACCATGGTGCACAGTATTGTAAATGCGACGCATCCGTGGTGGCGCACAGGGGAGATTACGTAACGCATCTGTTCTGGTGCATCCCTGATGATTTGCAGAGATGCGCCAGAAGTTGTAAATCTGCCCCAATATGTATAGGATGAGGAAAATTGCATACACACAGATTGAAGAAAATTGGTTACACACAGGATGAGAAAATAGTAAAGGTGTAGATTGAAGCACAGAATACATACAGAATGAGGAAAAAGGACATGCAAAGAGGGCACCCATGAGGGAAGGAGAGTCTGCTGGGAGTGGCCAACCTGGGAATGTGCGGTATCTGTAAACAGAGTAGGGCAGGGAAGAAGCCTTGCGGCCCTATAGTGTCCTAGGACTAGACACAGTGCGCACAGGCCTGGGTGCAATGTTTGTCAAGCCCCCGTGGGGGCTTCTAGCCTCATAGAAGAATCATAGGATACATCGCATCACGGGATGTCTGCGCCTCTCCAGCCCCCTACAAGTCAACGACTCACTTGGGGAACTGCTCCCGTCCTAGTGAGACCCCACTAACCATGGGTGCCCCTGTCCACCCAAGGGCACTTTTAAGCTCGTAAGTTTTCTGAGAGCTCTTCTCGAGAAGTTCCATTCGCTGCTGTGTGTGTGTTTAGTGCTAGTTCTGAGTAAGAGGCGAGGCCTTTTTATGTAAACCCAGGGTCTCTTGAGAGCTGCAATAAATGCCTGTGTCTGGATGCAAACTCTGCTTTCCCCTGGGAGTTTGACGTTAGTTTGCTATATTTTGTCCACAGTCAAGTTCCCTTTGCAGTAATGTGCACACAGCTGGGTGTAAGGGGGGGGGGGGGCTGTGGTGAGACTCTGCCACTTACCTCTGGGTCCAACCTGTGATGGCCTTTAAAGAGGAGGGCGCAGATGAGGGATGGGGCAGTCAGACACCTGAGGTCCTTAACGAGGCAACGTGCAGTGGACACCCGGAGCTGTGCATGAGGCAGAGCAGAGGCACCTGGCCAGAGATCACCCCTCCCCGCCCCATCATGATCTCTCTATGCTACATTGATCAATATCATATTTAATATATATATTAATAATATTGCTGCAGTAACGTAGCTCAGAAATTGCTGCCGGCATCTGTGCGCGCTCTCTAGGCTTTAGGTTCAGATCCCAGCAGGGCCAACTCGCCCTTTTATGCACACAATGCCGATAAACGAGAATTTTCCTCGAGAATGAAGAGAATATCTCGTCCATTTAAAGACAATAATGGGGATATATTGTTAACAATTCTCCTTTACTTGCAAACCCACAGCATGAGTCAAGCTCATCGGAAACAATGCAGTGCTCTGAAGGCCACGAGGCCACCCGTCCCCTTGGTAACCTGCTCTCGCGAGGCTTCCGGGTCAGAGAGGAAGAAGAGTCTCCTGCAACCAGAAGACTGGAAGTCGTACAACGGGTGCGGGTGGGGGTGGGGGTGGGGGTGGGGGCCTCATCTCGTTGCCCTTCCTGACGCAACCCGCGAAGAAGGATGCTGGCACGAGCTGAAAGGAACAGGAAGCGAGGATGGGTCAAGGGCGCTCCAGCCTGCCGGCCAGGAGACCATTGGCAAGAGCAGCCGATGCGACCAGGGGACCTACAGAAGCAAAGGGCAGTTAACATATGCAACAATGCGGAATAACAATGCGGGTGTCTTGAGAAATGTTTGAATCCCTTACAGCAAAGAAGCATCAACAAGGAGAGACAGGATAAAGTGGGGGCTTGAGTGTAGACCGCACTTAGAGACAAAAAAAGGGGCATATCAACAACAACCGGCGATAATTATCGCTAAGCGCACTTAGCGCTTGGATAATTATCGCCGGCTAGCGTTGATTTTTATCGCTGAGATAGCGTGCTATTAGCAACGCTTATCTCAATAGCGATAAAAATCCTCACGCTAAGTGGCTAACGTGAGATTATCGCTGGAAACCCAGCGATAATCTCACGTTAGCTTGTTGATAGGGACAGGCAAACTTAGCCATGATATCCTCCTCCCATAGGATATCATGGCTAAGTCAGAAAAATACCAGACGTAAAAAAGCAGCGTTAACCGCGGTTAGCGCTGCTTTTTTGTCTCTAACAGGGTTAGCGATATCCTTGATAATAGGAGAAATGTCGCTTAGCGACATTTCTCCTATTATTTTACTCTGGAACGCCCCCTTTACATCTCATTAGAGATGCAAGGGGAAGCGTAGAGTAAAAGGGTGCTAACATGCAAATTTGCGTGTTAGCACCCTGTTGTTGATAGGGTGCTAGTTTTATCTCTGCTTTTTTAGCTTTTAAAGCCAAAGAAGCAGAGATAAAGCCCTTGTTGATATGCCCCAAAAGCCCTTGTTATGAGCGGTGCAGAGTGTAACTAACTCCTTTGTGGAGTTCCTCGCTGCACAATTGTATGTTGGCTTGTGTTTCTAAATCCAGGTTACCCCGATGCTGGTACATGAGACCCGATTTATTAGCTGGAAATTACATCTGGAAAAATGTATTTCGGAAAGGACTGCATTTCAGGCCAAATCTGTTTCACGGACCCCGCCCGACCCTCAGCCAAGGCATGGGGGGTCAGGGGCTTTCAATGCAACATTTCCCAAGCAACATCTTCCCTGCCCCTCCACCACCCCCAATCCAGACAACATATTCACTCCAATCCCCCCAACCTCACTCCTTTCCTTCCTGCCCAGTACAGGACAGGAGCCCTCACAGGTACTTACCACCTGCTGCTCACGGCAGATGGTAGGGGCATATTATCAAGACAGGCGATAAAATTATCGCCGCTTTAGCGGCAGAAAACTGCAGCTAAAACGGCGATAATGGGCTCGATAATATGCTCTATGAAATTCCAATTGAAGCCCATGTTAAATATCCTTCACATCTAACATGGTCTTCAATTGGAATTCTCTGCGGCATATTATCAAGCCCATTATCGCCGTTAACTGCCGCTAAAGTGGCGATAATTTTAACGCCGTTCCTTGATAATATGCCCCGTAATTCGCAGAGTTTCTTTCTACAAGCCAGAACAATCTGTGATTCATGGCAAGTCAAAGAGGTGAGGCCAGCCCCATTTCAGTTCTAATTTTACACCAATCTCCATTCTTCCTTTAATCAGTAAGATTTGGGGAAAATAAATCACTAACAAATTGCAGGATCATCAAAAAGACAGAGGGGCATATTATCAAAGAAGAGCGATAAACGTCGCTAAGCGCACTTAGCGCTTTACTGTTTATCGCTGAATTACATCGCCGTGTTAGCGGCGTATTATCAACGCTTTGCAAACTGGCGATGTAATTCCAGCGATAGACGGCAAGAAACATAAATATCGCCTTAAATCCAACGATGATTATGGAGATACTTGCTGACAGGGGAGTGTGGTCGTAACATGGCGATCCACAGCTCATTATCAGCATAGCTAAGTAAAAGAAAAAGCAGACGTTAACTTCATGCGATAGCCGCGGTTAGTGCGTTTTTTTTTATCGCTGGGCCCGCATTGTTAATAGTGCGAAGTATCGTTTGCCACGTTAATCATGCAGACATTGTGAGGAACGCCCACTTTGCATGTCATTAGCGATAATAATCGCTGACATGCAAAGTGGAGAAAAAAAGGGCGCTATTGCCACTAAACTGTCGCTAACAGCTGTTAGCGACAGATTGCTAATAGGGCAATAAAATATTGCTGAAGCGGCGATTTTTTGTCGCTAAAACGGCGATATTGCCCTTGTTAATATGCCCCTGAATCTCCCACATGTCCATCAATCAGGTTTCATGACAGGGAGAGGAACAGGATCAGCCAATAAAAATATGAGGAACCATCATGGCAGCCCTGGAAAACGACCAACCAGCTGCACTAATACTCCGCCGCCTCTCAGCAGCCTACAACACTGTGGATCTCCAAATCTCTGCGGATTACAAGACCGCATACAACTCTCCGCACTGCCATACATGGGATAGATCATTCATGAAAGATTGGATAGGACTCTCCGGCGCTGCCTTAGATGGGACGGATCATTCATGAAAGATTGGATAGGACTCTCCTGCACTGCCTTAGATGGGATGGATCATTCATAAGAAATTGGATAGGACTCTATGGCACTGCCGTACATGGGATGGATCATTCATGAAAGATTGGATAGGACTCTCTGGCACTGCCTTAGATGGGGTGGATCATTCATAAAAGATTGGATAGTACTCTCCGGCGCTGCCGTAGATAGGATGGATCATTCAAAAGAGATTGGATAGGGCTCCACCTCGCTGAATTAGATGGGACGGATGATTCATAAAAAGTCGTATAGGACTCTTCGATGCTGCCTCAGGTTGGATGGATGATTCATAGAAGGTTGTATAAGACACTCCGACGCTGCCTTAGGTGGGACAGATCATTAACAAAAGATTGGATAGGACTCTCCGGCACTGACTTACATGGGACGGATCATCCATAAAAGATTGGATAGGACTCTCCGGCACTGACTTACATGGGACGGATCATTCATTAAAGGTCGGATAGGACTATCCGGCACTGCCTTAGATGGGACGAATCATTAACAAAAGATTGGATAGGACTCTCCAGCGCTGTCTTAGATGGGACAAATAATTCATAAAAGATAGGAAAGGACTCTCCAGCGCTGCCTTAGATGTGGCGGGTCATTCATAAATGATAGGATTGGACTCTCGGGCCCTGCCTCAGATGGGACGCATTATTCATAAAAGATTGGATAGGACTCTCCAATGCTGTCTTAGATGGGATGGATCATTCATAAAAGATTGGCTAGGACTCTCCGGCGCTGCCTCAGATGGGGCGGATCATTCATAAAAGATTGGATAGGACTCTCCGGCACTGACTTACATGGGACGGATCATCCATAAAAGATTGGATACAACTCTCCGGCGCTGCCTCAGATGGGACAGATCAATCACAAAAGATTAGTTAGTAATCTCCGGCTCTGCCTCAGATGGGACAGAGCAAACACAAAATATTGGAGTGGCTCTCCGACACTGCCTTAACTGGGACGGATCATTCAGAAAGGATTGGATAGGACTCTCCGATGCTGCCTTAGATGGGATGGATCAATCATAGATCGGATAGGGCCCTCCGGCACTGCCTTAGATGGGACGGATCATTCATGAAAGATCAGATAAGACTCTCTGGCACTGCCGAAAATGAGAAGGATGATTCCTAAAACATTGGATTGGACTCTCCGATGCTGCCTTAGATGGACAGATCATTCATTAATGATTGGATAGGACTCTCCCACACTGCCCTATTTGAGACAGATAATTCATAAAAGATAGGAAAGGACTCTCCAGCGCTGCCTTAGATGTGGTGGGTCATTCATAAATGATAGGATTGAGCTCTCCGGTGCTACCTTCGATGGATAGATCATTCATTAAATATTGGAAAGGACTCTCCAGCGCTGCCTTAGATGGGACAAATCCTTCATAAAAGATCAGATAGGACTCTCCAGCTCTGCCTCAGATGGAACTGATCATTCATAAAAGATTGTATAGGACTCTCCGGCGGTGTCTCAGATGGGACTGATCATTCATAAAAGATTGGATAGGACTCTCCGATTCTGCCTTAGATGAGACAGGTCATTCATAAAAGGTTGGATAGGACTCTCCGGCGCTGCCTTAGATGGGACGGATCATTCATAAGAGATTGGACAGGACTCTCCGGCGCTGCCTTGGATGGGACGGATCATTCATAAGAGATTGGATAGGACTCTCCGGCGCTGCCTTAGATGAGACGGGTCATTCATACAAGATTGGATAGGACTCTCCGGCGCTGTCTTAGATGGGACGGATCATTCATAAGAGATTGGATAGGACTCTCCGGCACTGCCTTAGATGGGACGGATCATTCATAAGAGATTGGATAGGACTCTCCGGCGCTGCCTTAGATGGGACGGATCATTCATCCCTGTCAGGAAACACCAAATCAGACCGGTTCATCAGAATCCACTTGTAAATCAGTTCACTGGGACCTGAAGGATCATCTGTTATAAATGCACAGAAGAAAGGTGTTGTAATCTTCTCTAAGGTATGTTTGGTTAAGGTCTCTCTCAGCGTGGAGTGTGGAGCACTGTGTTCAGTGCATTCCACGTTCGACCTAGGAGTGCTGGATTCTGAACTAGGCAGTTGATGACTGGCTGGCCTAGGGTGAGCATCGCTTTCCATGCAGGATAACTTAATGAATAAAGAACTGCAGTACTTCTTTACCTGTGTCCCTCTGGTGATTGAAGATGCCTTCTTAACATTGGCGATGAGTTGGCCAGCGTTCCTGCAGTGGTAGCGGCTCAAGACCCACGCGGTGTGAAACTTCGAAGCGGATTGCTGTCCGTAGGAACACAACGCTGTAATTGGAACTTCAATTCCTCCTCTTCAGGTAGTGGGGCGTGTGTAAATGGCAAAAATCCCTTGTTTCCAGTGGGATGATTGACGGTTGGTTCTTGGACGTGATGCCGACGCTCGAGCCATTGCTTACACACGCGCACAACAGCGCGTGAGATTCCGCCCGACGTCACAGTCTCCTGCGATCCTGTCCCCAACTGACTGTGGTACTTTGAATTTTGGGACCACGTAGGAGGCATGGCCCTACCCTGCCTATTTCGGTATCAGCAAACCGCGAATGGCCAATGCGGTATGTACAAGTGTTTTGCATAACGTTTCATCGATAAATTCACTTTGTATACGATATTACACATTGACTTCGTGGGTTCCATTTTAGAGCGGTAGCCATCTTATGGTTGCCCTCACATAGGCTGCACATTAAGGACAAGCACAGGCCTTCAGAACACATGTACCTTCTATTGACTTCTCTGTGACCTGTGCGAACTGGCTCCACTGCCCGAGGTCAGTCCGGTCTCACGAGCTCCCCTTCCTACGGCCACCTGTGATTAGCATCAGGGTTTGACACACCATAAAGCCTTTCATCCCATACAAGCCCCCGACTAATCTCTTTCACACCTGACTCTGCTTCCTGCTTTATGGCCTGTTTTACGAGGAGGAGGTGCCCGTGTTTATTGGGGTCTGCCGGTATCTGATGAGGGATCTGAGCCTTGCTGGGTAAATAATTGTGGGCTGGCTGAACTGAAATGTGGGATGGTCATCATGACTCTGCCTTTTCGTTTGTAATGAATACATATGAATGACCATATCGTAAAACGAGGAATGTGTGCCTGAAGCATGATATTTTGTTATATAAGGAGAAGACTGGTTTTGTAATGTTGAGCAGTCTCCTGAGAACATACCCGTGTGTACTTCTAGGATTGCTGTTACTGGCTGCAGTCAATAATAAAACGATCTTTGACGCCACCACAAGACTCTGTGTTTCTGTGGTCCAAGACAGGAAGAACTCAAAGTCATAGGGTGCTACCCCTGGCACCGCTGTGGTCCTAAATTCCTCAGTACGTCAGTTGGCGCCCAACTTGGGCGATTTCAGCGGTACTGGTCCAAGCCAGAGGTTCGTGAGGAGCTTCGTGTGGAAATTCTGGAGGAAGGCCGCCACTTCATCGACCCCTGCATGTCGACGTGGTCCGAAAGTCTTTGCTGCGAGGTTCCCCGCTTGCTGACGGCTACGAAGGACTGCTGCCCTGACTATCGCCCTGTTTTGGACCCTTGATAATTTGGTAGAGCGAAGCGATTAACCGAGTCTTCTGGTGACGTCATCGATACCTCAGTTAAGTATAAGTGGAGCGTCTCCTAATTCTTAGTTTGGTTCTTAGTTTTGGTATCCCTTCGGGATCACTTTGATTTGGAGCTTGCAAGCGCCAAAGCCGAAGGACTCGTGTATTCACGAGACTATCGCGTTTTGATAATCCTTTGAAGTTTGAAACTTGACTAGTGAGCAAAGATGCCTGGTTCTAGTATATTTGGAAACTTGTTTTGTTTGGGTTGTTAAAGGGATTCCCAATTAGAGGATTCGTGTCCGGTTCCTCCAATTGGAACTCCAACTTATGAGCTTTATGTAAAACATGGCGTGGGCCCCATTGCATATAATGAAGTATGGATCCGATACACCAGAAAGGACGGTGTTTTAAAATGGCCCCAAAATGGTTGTTTCGATACAGATATCTTACACAATTTGGAAGTTAAATTATTTAAAAAGAAAGCCCGGCCGGCGATGTTTGATTCTTTCCGCCTATGGCGAAAGGAAGCCAAACAGAAGGAAATTCAGCTAGCAAAAAGAAATAAGAGAGAAAAAGGTATGTCAATGATGCAAGCAGCTGTACAATTTAAAGATAATGAGGAGGAACAAATGAATGAGCAGTTACATAGACAGCGTAAACTAGGGATCGATAAATTTTACCCAGTTTTGTCACCCCTTCCACAAGATGAGTCAAAAGAGAAAGAGAAAGATTCCCTAATGTCCCATTTGCTAAGTTCGCCACCCCCGTATGCGCAAAATGCCACAGCGCCTCCACAGCTCGTAAATGTGCAGCCTCCAGTTAATGTGCCGCAAGCTTTCCTGCAGCCGCCAGCTCCTCCTCAGCCGGCGCCTGCTCTTGTGGTGCAGCCCCCTCAAGGGCCGCCGACTTTGCTGCCTGCACCCCCTTTGCCTTCTGCGACTTTGCCTGCCCGACCAACTGCCTCCCTTGGCGCTCTTCCCGATACTGTCCTTGCATCTGCACCTACACCTACTGTGCTCCCCTCTGTTTTCTCCCCTGTTCTTATGTCAGATTCTCCTTCTGCACGACAACGCATAACTAGTGCGGTTACTAGTTTTGTGTCGCCTCTCCTTGGGTTATCTAGTGTGATCCCTGGCTCACAACGAAAGCAGTTGCGTAGTCAGTTGCCCGGTTCTGAAGAGAGATAAGTATTAGACAGCATGGCACGTAGATGGATTGTTTATCCTTCTAGATATGATGTAGAATCTGTTGTTAATGTTTTTCATCAGTGGGAAGCGCCACAACAGCGGTACGTTTTTGAGAAAATGTGTGAAATCCTATGTGAAGAGTTGGAAGAGAATGATTTAGACTCCAGTCCGCAGGAGTTGTGTCAAGTGCGATTTGAATTTGGAAAAGGTACGATTGTGGGTTCTGATGTTGGGAAAGCAGTTGCGACACTGCTGTCTTTCAGGAATGGGGATTGTCAGCAATCATTGTTTGGACAGGAATTCCCTGAAGTGAAACAGGTAAAAGTGCGACAATATCCAATGCGTGAGGTTCCTCCAGTTTGGAGACCTGGTGATGCGAATGCTGTTCCACCTGTTCTACCACATTTCCAGCGTGTTTGGGTACATGTCCCTTGGAAACGATCTGAAGTAATAGCACTTAAACAGACATTGCCTGATCCCCGTAAAAACCCTGCAGGATATTATAAGGAGTTGTCACAGACGGCAGGATCATGTATCATGAATCTAGCTGACATAGATATGTTGTTTGGAAATGTTGTTCCACAGCCTTTGTGGGGATTGATTCGTAATGCAGATCATGCTGCAGAATTAGGTGACACATGGGCTAATGTTATTATTGCTAATGATAGACAAGATGGTGGTGCCAAGCCTGACCCTTTGGTAGCAGAACTCCCTGCTAGAATCATTGCTTACATGAAGACTTTAATGCCCGCGATGCGTGTGAATTGGGATAAATTGTCTGCGTGTAAGCAGAAGAAAGATGAAACAGTGTCTGATTTCTTCAGCAGGTTTGAGGAAACGTTTATTGACCACAGTGGTCAAGATATGAGTACGGAAGGTGGTCAACGATTATTTGTTGATAAATTTGTGCATAATTTGCTTCCCGAGTTGTGTAAGAAGTTAAAAGATTCAGAGAGCTCTTGGGCTGTTTCCTCATCAGCGCAAATACTGGCTACTGCACAGTATTACGAAAATAGAGATAAGGATGAGAAAGATAAAGCAGACAAGAAAACGAAGGAATTAAAAATGAAGGTTCTTTTACAGCAAGCTTACCCGCCACGTGGTGGCCAGAGTAATTATCAGCAACCACCACAGTTTCAGAGAAACGTGCAAAGGTACGAGTATTCTCAACCACGTGTTCCTGTAGGCCCTAATCAATGTTCATATTGCAAGGAAGAGGGTCATTACAAATATAGTTGTCCTATTCTGTTACAGCGCGCTAATGGCGCTTTTAGCACCAGAGGTAGAGGTGGTCAACAAGCTCCTAGAGGTAGGGGACGCGGGAATGTTCCCCAGAACGCGCGTCCCCTTCCATATCAAAATACGATTAATAGTTTTGATCAGCAAGGCAATGCAACTGGTTGGACAGCTCAGTACTATAACAATGACTATTATGCAGAGGATGAAAATGTAGAAAGTAATGATCACTGGGATAGCCGTAGACAAAGAGAGGGAGTTGTTTCAGTGCCAGTGGATCAGAGTGGACCGTATGTCAAGGTGACTACAGCGGGTGTGTCAGAACCTTTTCTGTTGGACACTGGTGCTGCAAAAGTTAAATTATGCATTCAAAACTCCCTGGCGCACCTTTGTCTGGCGACACGAATGTTTCAGTAGGTTTTTCTGGCGCCCCGGTTAGGAACCCGATCTCTAGTCCTATGACCCTTTCTGTTGGACCTTGGGAGCTGAAAGCACCCCTTATCCTCACGACAGGTCGTGGTGAAAACCTGTTAGGATTAGATTTGTTGAAGAGATTACATGCGACATTATATTGTTCCCCCTCGGGAGTACAACTTACACTTGGTAGGGAAGTGATTTCTCCAATGTATTTGTCAAGGAATGAAATGCCAGCTGAATTGTCGTCTCTTCCGCATGTTCTTTGGGCTTCTGGTCTTAATGATGTGGGCCTTTTGAAAATACCGCCATACGTGGTAACTTTGAAAGCCAATGTTAAATTGCCACGCATTCCCCAGTACAAGATCTCTAATGAAGGTGAAAAAGCGTTGCTAGCAATTAGCTATGATCTGATTGAAAAGGATGTAATTGAAGAGACAAGAGGTAATGTTTGCAATAGTCCTGTTTTGCCGGTTTTAAAACGTACTGACCCTTCACAGCCACCTGTTTACAGATTTGTGATCGATCTTAGAGAGGTAAATAAGATTGTTGTGCCACAGTTTCCAGTTGTCCCTGATATAACTGCTTTGTTAACTATGATTCCAGCTTCCGCTGCTTGGTTCTCAGTGATTGATTTAAAGAATGCCTTCTTTAGCATCCCGATTGCAGAGGAAAGTAGGGATATTTTTGGTTTTAGCCTAGGAGGTCGTAGCTTCCGCTTTAAACGCGCTCCTCAGGGCTACTGTGAAAGCCCATCAATATACAGCCAAGCTTTAAAAGCACAGCTTGATGCAATTGTTTTACCTAGTGGTGCCACCCTTATCCAGTATGTTGACGATTTACTAATCGCCGCAGATACTGAGGAGATTTGTAAAGAAGCTACGGTGTCATTGTTGCGTCATTTGTCTGCCTTCCATCACAAATTGTCTCTCTCACTGCAATAGTGTCGACAAGAAGTGACCTACTTAGGTCATCTCTTTTCGAAGGAGGGAAGGAAACTGACCCCAGAAAGAATTCAGGCCATTGCAAAATTGAGCGTGCCAAGAACACAGAGAGAAGTGCGTGCTTTCTTGGGTATTACTTCCTACTGTAGGCAGTGGATCCCGAGTTTTTCTTTGCTGGCAAAACCTTTAATAGCATTGACATGTACAGATACACCGGATCTCGTCCCATGGTCTGAAGAGTGTCAGAAAAGTTTTTCTGAATTGCGTGAGGCATTATGTTCAGCTCCTGTGTTGGGCACTCCCGACTATAGCAAGCCTTTTACATTGTATGTTCACGAGAAAGAAGGTTGTGCATTGTCAGTGTTGACACAGTCTTTTGGAGACAAACAGCGCCCATGTGCGTATTTTTCATCGACCTTGGATCCGGTAGCTAAGGCCTTGCCAAGTTGTTTGAGAGCCACAGCGGCAGCAGCTGTCTCTATTCGACAGTCTGCTGGGTTAGTAATGAATAACACGTTAATTGTGATGGTTCCGCATGCAGTGGACACGTTGTTGAACAGGACCAAGACACAGCACTTAACTAGTGCTCGATTGTCAGGTTATGAGTTGACACTATTAGCGAGTCATGTACACATAAAAAGATGCAACACATTGAATCCAGCTACCTTATTGCCAATTGCAGCAGACACAGATGAGATTGAAAAACATGATTGTCTGTTTAAAACAGAAGAGGAAACAAAAGGGAGAGTGGATCTTAAAGATACTGCCTTGACTGAGTGTGATGGCACCTTATGGGTGGGTGGTTCATGCTTCAAGCTTCCGAATGGTGATACGACTGCTGCATATGCTGTCACGACTTTGCACACGGTTGTTGAAACCGCACGTATACCACATAACTCGGCTCAAGCAGCAGAGCTAATTGCACTTACGAGAGCATGTGTGTTGTCGAAAGGTATGAAGGTGAACATATACACCGATAGTCAGTATGCGTTTGGCGTGGCCCATAGTTTTGGGCGCTTGTGGAAAGAACGTGGATTCCTGACTTCGCATGGAACCAAAATTCAGAATGGTCAGTTGGTGAATGATCTCCTTGAGTCACTGACCTTACCGCTACAAGTTGCGATTGTAAAATGCAGTGCATACAAGAAAGTCACAGATGATGTCGGTCGTGGTAATGCATTTGCTGATGAAGTTGCGAAAGAAACAGCAAAGAATGTAAATAATCGAATGTATGTTGCAGGCCCTGCAAGATGGGTTGGTGATGTTGGAATGTGTGAAGACACGATAGAGAGCGTGAAGTCCCTTCAAGCTGAAGCCACAGAGAAAGAATTGAGAAAGTGGAGAGAAAGTACGGGTAGATTGGATGAAAAAGGTTGTTGGGTCGATTTGTCAGAGCATCAGCGTTGGTTGTTACCCGATGCGTATGTGCTTGCAGTGGTGACGATGGCTCATGGAATTGCCCATATTAGTGTAAAAGGGATTTGCAAGTTGTTGGCTCCAGTATGGCAAAATGCTGGAATTCCCAAATGTGCAGAGAATGTGGTCAAGAATTGCATGGTGTGTCTGAAATACAATCCTGGTAGGGGAACCCCAACTCCAGCTGGTCATTTTGCACCTCCAACGTATCCGTTCGAGGTTTTGCAGCTAGATTTCATCCACATGGAAAGGTGCAACAATTTAAAATATGTACTCATTGTTGTCTGTGCCTTCTCAAAGTGGATAGAAGCATACCCCTTGAAAGACAATACTGCCTTGTCCACAGCCAAAGCCCTTGTCAAAGAATTTTTCCCTAGGTTTGGAATGCCAAGAATGGTCTGGAGTGATAATGGGAGTGAATTTGTGGGTCGAGTGATGAAAGAAGTATGTGAGGGGCTAGGGATTCAGCAGAAATTTCACGCTGCAAATCACCCCCAATCAGCTGGATTAGTAGAGTGCTATAACGGCACCTTAAAACTTAAATTGGCCAAGATTCAAGCAAGCTCTGGTCTTAAATGGCCTGACGCGCTGCCTTTAGCACTCCTGTCAACAAGAATGACTGTGCACTCGCGAGTGGGACTTAGTCCCTATGAAATAGTGTTTGGCCGTCTGGCCAATATATGGGGAGTGCCAAGGCCTACAAAATTCAGTGAAATCTAACATCCAATACTGCTTGACTATCTGTATGAATTGACGGCTAAATTGCGTGTTTTACACCAACAGTTGCACGATACTCTGCCTCAAGCCTCTGAAGCTCCAGGACACCCTATCAATCCTGGAACGTGGGTGCTGGTGAAAAATTTTCAACGGCCAAAGAATGATGAGCCCCCTTGGACCGGCCCCCATCTCGTCCTTCTTTCTACAAGATCGGCTGTTCGAGTGAAAGGAAAGAAGAATTGGATCCACGGCGTCCACTGTAAAAGGGTCGCTTTGCCTTTGCCATATGACCGGTGGGTCCAGGAGGGGATCGCTGATTCTGAAACTCAGACCATGTCTCGTTTTTTACCTTTGAGCGATGCGCGTGTGAAAGGAACAAGCTCTGAGCAACAAAGTGACAATATTCTGCAAGAAGCTGTGCCACCGTCAATCCGATTGGATACTACAGAGCCTGAACTTTTGTTTCAAGATCAGACAGTACCCGGACGAGAACGCTATAACTTGAGGCCTAGAACTATGGACATATAAAGATTCTTTTTCTTTGATATTTTTTGACAGTACAGCTCTCTCTCATCTGAGAAATTTTCTTATTTTTGGTTTTTCTTTTTCGAACCACCATCCGGGTTCAGCTGTAGGGTCGCGGTGCCAAGACTTTGGGGTACAAGCCGGAGACGTTAGGTCAACGGTTCTGGTTAGTCTGGGGCGTCCCCTGGACTGACAGGTGTATTCCTAAGCAGAAGAAACTCACCCACCGCGAACAGCACGATTAGAGGATGGAGTTTTTCAAGATGGAGAGACCCGCTGAGAAAATGAACTTTAAGAAAAAAATATGTAAAATAATGAAGAGCAAACGTTTTGTATTATTATGTCTGTTTGCACTAGTTAGTATGATGATGTTTACTGTGGGATATGTATTATTGTCCTCTCAAGTGCCATTTGCACCCACTGTACAGCCTATACCTCCTCCTACTGTCTCCTTACACTCTTTCCGCCCTCTGCCTGAACACGAGCAAGCTAGACGGTCTGAGTTTGTAAACAACTCGTTCATTCAACTCCTGCACCAGCACCAACTAGTTATGAATACAACCAATTGCTGGGTGTGTGGTTTAATGCCACATACCATTAATAAGGGTATCCCATATCTAGTGCTGCCGTTTAGCTATAATGGATCGTCATGGGCATTCCAGACCATGTTTCTTTTTGCATTAGATGCCTACTCCCCGTGACAACCGCGTTCCATCAGACCTAGCACAAACAATAAGGCCTTAATGAAAGGAGTTGCTGATATGAGCAGAGATATCGACGCATACTCATCTATTCCCAAGGATGAGTTGCGAGCTTATGTAGGTTGGAACGCGACGGGGTATAGCATTAGTCTGGGCGAAAAGCAGCGCAAAATTTCATCCCCAATTTGGGTCGTACCCCACATAGGTCGGTTCTGTTTACAAGGTAATGGTCAGAATCCAAGAGCTCAACTGGGGAAAAGTGACTGTACTGAAACGTACACTTTTCCATCACAGTTTTCCCCTGCGTTTTTTGCTGCCAAGGGTACATATTTTGTTTGCAATGACCGAGCATATACATGGTTGCCCCCTGATTTCTCGGGCACATGTTATATTGCAAACTTGCTACCGCCAACATTTACTGCTGCCTCTGATTATCACAAGACCAGAGTTGTGAGAGGCGTTTTTAGTCAGGAGGATACTGCCGGTCAGGAAGCGGGAGATTTCTTTTTGGGTTTCCTGCCGTTTTGGGGACTGATGGTCAATAGTAGGAACCTGAGACAACTGACTCGTGTGGTTGAATCCACTGTTAATGTAACGGCTGGTGCCCTTGGTAATTTGACAGCTGAGCTCCAAGCGGATCGCCTCATGACTTTGCAGAACCGTATGGTTCTAGACGTCATACTTGCAGACCGTGGTGGGGTATGTAAGGTCATCCAATCTAGCTGTTGCATTTTCATACCAGATAACGCTCCAACAGTTTATCAAGCCATCTCCAAACTGCATAAAATATCTGAATCTATTCACGTGGATAAAGGAGATTGGTCACTGATGGGGTGATTCTGGGAACTGATATCTGCCTGGGGTTGGAAGATTCTGATGGTCATTGGAATGATCTTAGCCATTCTTTTCCTGTTCTGTCTGTGTGTACAGTGTGCTCCTGCGATATGTGGCCTCTGTGCTACATTGTGTGTAAGGAAACCTGTATCGAGGGACGAGCTAAGTAATAGGATGATGCTACAGCAACATCTCCATGACCTTATGAATATAGACCTGGACTCGGATTAATATGAGTATAGTTATTGCCTATGTAAGGGCAAAAGGAGGGTCTGTGGTACTTTGAATTTTGGGACCACGTAGGAAGCATGGCCCTACCCTGCCTATTTCGGTATCAGCGAACCGCGAATGGCCAATGCGGTATGTACAAGTGTTTTGCATAACGTTTCATCGATAAATTCACTTTGTATATGATATTACACATTGACTTCGTGGGTTCCATTTTAGAGCGGTAGCCATCTTATGGTTGCCCTCACATAGGCTGCACATTAAGGACAAGCACAGGCCTTCAGAACACATGTACCTTCTATTGACTTCTCTGTGACCTGTGCGAACTGGCTCCACTGCCCGAGGTCAGTCCGGTCTCACGAGCTCCCCTTCCTACGGCCACCTGTGATTAGCATCAGGGTTTGACACACCATAAAGCCTTTCATCCCATACAAGCCCCCGACTAATCTCTTTCACACCTGACTCTGCTTCCTTCTTTATGGCCTGTTTTACGAGGAGGAGGTGCCCGTGTTTATTGGGGTCTGCCGGTATCTGATGAGGGATCTGAGCCTTGCTGGGTAAATAATTGTGGGCTGGCTGAACTGAAATGTGGGATGGTCATCATGACTCTGCCTTTTCGTTTGTAATGAATACATATGATTGACCATATCGTAAAACGAGGAATGTGTGCCTGAAGCATGATATTTTGTTATATAAGGAGAAGACTGGTTTTGTAATGTTGAGCAGTCTCCTGAGAACATACCCGTGTGTACTTCTAGGATTGCTGTTACTGGCTGCAGTCAATAATAAAACGATCTTTGACGCCACCACAAGACTCTGTGTTTCTGTGGTCCAAGACAGGAAGAACTCGAAGTCATAGGGTGCTACCCCTGGCACCGCTGGGGTCCTAAATTCCTCAGTACTTCAGTTGGCGCCCAACTAGGGCGATTTCAGCGGTACTGGTCCAAGCTAGAGGTTCGTGAGGAGCTTCGTGTGGAAATTCTGGAGGAAGGCCGCCACTTCATCGACCCCTGCATGTCGACGTGGTCCGAAAGTCTTTGCTGCGAGGTTCCCCGCTTGCTGACGGCTACGAAGGACTGCTGCCCTGACTATCGCCCTGTTTTGGACCCTTGATAATTTGGTAGAGCGAAACGATTAACCGAGTCTTCTGGTGACGTCATCGATACCTCAGTTAAGTATAAGTGGAGCGTCTCCTAATTCTTAGTTTGGTTCTTAGTTTTGGTATCCCTTCGGGATCACTTTGATTTGGAGCTTGCAAGCGCCAAAGCCGAAGGACTCGTGTATTCACGAGACTATCGCGTTTTGATAATCCTTTGAAGTTTGAAACTAGACTAGTGAGCAAAGATGCCTGGTTCTAGTATATTTGGAAACTTGTTTTGTTTGGGTTGTAAAAGGGATTCCCAATTAGAGGATTCGTGTCCGGTTCCTCCAATTGGAACTCCAACTTATGAGCTTTATGTAAAACATGGCGTGGGCCCCATTGCATATAATGAAGTATGGATCCGATACACCAGAAAGGACGGTGTTTTAAAATGGCCCCAAAATGGTTGTTTCGATACAGATATCTTACACAATTTGGAAGTTAAATTATTTAAAAAGAAAGCCCGGCCGGCGATGTTTGATTCTTTCCGCCTATGGCGAAAGGAAGCCAAACAGAAGGAAATTCAGCTAGCAAAAAGAAATAAGAGAGAAAAAGGTATGTCAATGATGCAAGCAGCTGTACAATTTAAAGATAATGAGGAGGAACAAATGAATGAGCAGTTACATAGACAGCGTAAACTAGGGATCGATAAATTTTACCCAGTTTTGTCACCCCTTCCACAAGATGAGTCAAAAGAGAAAGAGAAAGATTCCCTAATGTCCCATTTGCTAAGTTCGCCACCCCCGTATGCGCAAAATGCCACAGCGCCTCCACAGCTCGTAAATGTGCAGCCTCCAGTTAATGTGCCGCAAGCTTTCCTGCAGCCGCCAGCTCCTCCTCAGCCGGCGCCTGCTCTTGTGGTGCAGCCCCCTCAAGGGCCGCCGACTGCACCCCCTTTGCCTTTTGCGACTTTGCCTGCCCGACCAACTGCCTCCCTTGGCGCTCTTCCCGATACTGTCCTTGCATCTGCACCTACACCTACTGTGCTCCCCTCTGTTTTCTCCCCTGTTCTTATGTCAGATTCTCCTTCTGCACGACAACGCATAACTAGTGCGGTTACTAGTTTTGTGTCGCCTCTCCTTGGGTTATCTAGTGTGATCCCTGGCTCACAACGAAAGCAGTTGCGTAGTCAGTTGCCTGGTTCTGAAGAGAGATAAGTATTAGACAGCATGGCACGTAGACTTCCCAACACCAAACTTGTTCCCACATGGATTAAAGATATTGTGTTGAGGGATTCCACCCCCAGTAGTAGTTCTTTCTTCTCTTCTCAACAAGGAGGGTGCACTAAGAAGAAATCTGAGAAACATATCTCCTCTGGTGATTTGGTAAAGATACGCAGTGGTAGACCAGGTGCACGTTTTTCTAAATTTTTAGGTCCTTACAAAGTCAAACACACTTTACCCTATGGTGTTGTTTTAGATAATGGAGACAAGTGGAATTATAGACGTGTGGCTCTGTGCCAGAAAGGTAGTGTTAGTGACAATGTCAGAATGGAATGTCAAGACACTGGTTCTAGTAACATCTTCTTATCTATGTCTGACCCTGATTTGTTGAGCAGTCCTCATGCCAGGAGTTCCACCCATGTAGGAAGGCAAGGGGGTGGTGATGCTTCTGTCTCTTCAAATGAGGCTGAATCATTAGTTCCTGTTGCAAGGGAAGTGAGGCATGCAAGAGGACGTCATCCTCCATGTTATTTGAAAGATTACATATGTAATTGATGTTCAAATTTTATGTTTTGATTATTGGCATCCTTGGGTTCTCCTCTATAGTGTTTAAGTGACAACTTTATTATCTGTACCATGTAAGTTTAGAAAAGCATATCAGAATGTTTATTTACTTCTTTCTTTCTTTCTCTCATCTTTTCATAGTCTTCTTATTCATACTTTCCGCTTGTCTCCTTCGTTTTTGTTTTCATCTATTTGTGTAAGAGGAGAAGATGTGTTGTAATCTTCTCTAAGGTATGTTTGGTTAAGGTCTCTCTCAGCGTGGAGTGTGGAGCACTGTGTTCAGTGCATTCCACGTTCGACCTAGGAGTGCTGGATTCTGAACTAGGCAGTTGATGACTGGCTGGCCTAGGGTGAGCATCGCTTTCCATGCAGGATAACTTAATGAATAAAGAACTGCAGTACTTCTTTACCTGTGTCCCTCTGGTGATTGAAGATGCCTTCTTAACAAAAGGTCTATATGAATAAAAGTAGTTTATTGTGACCAACAACACAACCCGTCCACCTATACGCCACTCTCTGAGAAGACTCTGCAGATCAGACCTTACCTTACAGGAAAGAGATCATGGAACAAGAAGGTTCCAAGGCTAGGCCAAGGCAGGTGGGGTCAGAGGTCAGGATCAGACCAGATCAGGCGAATAACTAGGGAAACCAAAACGAACAGATTACAACAGCATCACTCTCCCCTTCATCATTATGCATGGAAGACAGTGTTTTGGGGATAAAGGACAGTCTCTTACTTCTCACCTGGGACAAAACTAAGGGCCATATTTACAACAAAATGGCGGAGCGTGGTGTTAGCCTCCTTGGCTTCACGCCGCGCTCCGCCACTTCAAAAATGCAGAGCTGCACCATATTTACAAAAATATGGTGCAACCCTTCGTTTCCTCCTGTGCTGGCACTAATTTCAGCTACGTAGCACCTACGCAGGCTCCCTTGCACCATAGTGCAAGGGTTTCTGCATTGAGGGGTCTCCCTTTCTGCACATAAACAGTGAATGGCAATTTGCTGTTCCTAAGTGTGCTACTCAATGCAGCACACATGGAAACAGCAAAAATTATGAAAAATAAGGAATTTCTCCTCTTTTCATTTGTTTAAGACCAGGTTTTCCCTGGTCTTAATTTTGGCTCTGACTCCTGTTTACACTGCCCTTGAAAATAGGGGGCAGCGTCAAAATAAATGGGTGTTGCGGTGAAACACCTGCCCCAATACCCATTGCCCATCCCTT
Organism: Triturus cristatus; assembly: GCF_964204655.1. Classification (NCBI taxonomy): domain Eukaryota; kingdom Metazoa; phylum Chordata; class Amphibia; order Caudata; family Salamandridae; genus Triturus; species Triturus cristatus. The sequence goes on along the minus strand of NC_140594.1, from coordinate 18,764,047 downwards.
CCACACTAAGTACAGCGTGAGAGGGTGCCTTATTTACATGGCAGCGTTAAGCCACATTAAGTGGCTTAATGCTGCCTTGTAACCAAGGCAAAGCCTGTATCACCACCACAACGTCACTAAAAGTGACGTTGCAGTGGCGATAGGGTCTTGTAAGTATGCCCCTAAGGTTCTTATTTCCAGGACCCAGCCGAAAATATACAGCTCACTCCCATTGACCTGGCCGGGGGAGTTAAGCGCTATTCACACCCTGTCAATGAACCTGGGAATTAACGTCAACGATGTAATGTCATTTGAAAAGCTCCAGGGGCATATTTGCAGTGACGTGTCGGAGTGTGGTGTTAGCCTTCCTGGCTTAACATCACACTTCGCCACTTCAGAAACGCAGGGCTGCACCATATTTACAACAATATGGTGCAGCCCTGCGTTTCTCCCTGCGCTAGCGCTAAACTTAGCAGCATAGTTCCAACGCTGGTGATGCAGCGTGGAATTTCAAATCCTCCCTTCGTCACAGACCAAATATCACACTAGGGCATTCACTCAATGCAGTCATTGGTGGGGCCCATCACACCAATACTCACACTTCATTGGTCTGCTCATACGGGAGAGATGAGTGTTCCAAACGCTGACATGAAAGGAATACCTTATACCTAAAGGAAATTTATTTACATAAACATACACTAAATATCCTTAATCCAGCACATCTTAATCCTGAACCTCGAGATATTCCTTCCACTTAGCCGATGGATTAAATGAGCTGAGTTGGAGAAGTGATTTTAATCCTCTTTCATTTTCTTTCTAATTTTAATCTATTCCTTCTCAATAAATAACCCAACACATTTGCTTGTTAATCAATAATATTGTTTATCTAATTAATGTGAGAATTTAGTAAATCATTATTCAAACCACAGAACACCATATTTACCTAATCTGGCTATTAGTCGTCCTCCAAGTCAATCAAGTCGTCATGCAGCACGCTACAGTCCCAAAGATTTGGTCGAGACCATAAGCGTGTATGCATCAATAAATGGCCATCAGTTCGAGAGTCCTCAGTTCATCAGGAAATTGGGCAGCAATTTAGTCTGTCAAAGATTCAAGGAAACAGCTGTCCTGCAGTGTCACCGTCCTCTCCGTCAGCATAACGTCAGGCAAAAGGAAAAGGTCCGCACAACTCACTATTCTACCCTCTTTTTATAATGAAATTAATGACAAAATGTAATGAAAGTCAGTTTTGGGCACTTCTGATTGGTTGGTTAAGATCGTCCGTTTCGGTTTCCCAAAGTCTATGATGTCACACCATCAGACATGATCCATCCGGTTGTCAAAATTGTCCATTGTTAAAGCTCTTGGCAAAAGTCCAGTCGTGACCTTGTTCGGGTACAGGCTGTGTAGGTCATCTTGAGGCCACTTGTTCAGGAGCCTGGGACATGCGCACTTGGTCTGAAACCTCGTGGAATGGTAGCTGTCTCGTCGTGTACATTGGTCGGCCATTTTGTCATAGGCCCAATCGGTCAACTTAAGTGAAACAAACAAAAAACGTAATTAAAACATGGAAATAACAAATAACATGTTTAACCCTCACTAATTCCCCTATGTGTGTGTATTTATCTAGCATAATAGCGACATTTAAAGCGTTTATATTCACCCAATGATATCATCTGGTGCAACTTACAATTACGACACAAAAGCAACATATATCATGCAATATTCTATTTTTCTAGTATTACTATGCGTACGTATATTAGTTTACAAATTATTTTAGCCATGCAAAATGCAAATCCCACGTGTAATTCATACATTAGTAAGGTTGATTAAGTATCACTCAAACACATTAATATTATTACAATTAATAGACTATTCTAATTAGTATGAACATGCAGAAATGGGGGGTATACAACATTTTGTACTACCCGCTCCATCACCGGGTGTGTCTGCTTTGATGGGAAGATCACATGATCATGTGATGTGGCTTAACGCTGCCTTGTAAATAAGGCAAAGCCCCTATTGCCACCACAACGTCCCTAAAAGTGGTGGTGTATCGCCACCACAACGTCTCTAAAAGTGGCATCAGGGACGTGTAAATATGCCCCTCAGAGTTTTAACTATGACAACTACCATCAGTAGGGGTCCTGCCATCTTAGAAGACCCCAGAGCAGGGCGCTCCAGGATATTTGCGGGTATGAAGAAAAAGAACCGCTGAAAATGAAGTCAGACCAGCCTGTGGGAGCTCTGATAGGGCAGGATCAGGAGTGATCTTGTAACGTCCTGGCTTTCTCGGGGTTGGGACAAACAGACGACGGACCAGAGAAATGGAGGTTTAAGGATGATTTAATAAACAGAAAAACAACTACAGACAACAAAGAATACCGGTACTGGAATCACCAGTTAAAGTACGATACCCATTCACAGCTCTTCTAACCGTCCTCCGCATGCACACCGGACCCGGTATGCTCCAACGGAGGGCACAGTGCTAAGCAGTGGCCGACAATGCCACTCGACCGCTGTGAAGGGTAGTTCCAAGGTTGTGGAATCTACGGGGGGCACGTGGGAGTCACCCGGCCGGGCTCTCTACCACCTGGGAACAGCCGCTCTACCAGTATCCCCCAGAGTGCTGCCACAACACAAAGACGCTGGGAACACCTCCTAGTGTGCGTCTCTTGTATCCGGGTTTAAGTGATGATACCCAAGGTGGCGCAGAGAATGGATGGGAGCAACCGCTCTACCTATCCCAGTTCTCCCACGAGTGTCGATGGCTAAGACGCGGAAACACCTCCTGGATAGCGTCTTAGCTATAAGCGTGTGTTTACCCAAGGAACGAGGGTTGGGAGCTTCGGCTCGCACCAACCTCGTTTTCTCCAAATTGTCAGGCCGTTGGGAGCTTCGGCTCTACCAACGTGTCTTGTGCCCAATGACGTTGAATACGGCTCTCAGAACGGGACAGGACACGGGCAGGAAGTACACACCAGCACCTCTCCTCCGCTCCTTAGAATGTTCCTTCCGCCGCTCAACTCACCAACGGGTCCGTGTACCTCAACCAGGTACTCCTGCAAAGATCAGAATATCCGACGCCGAGTCCCAGTGATCTTCTCCTTAAGTAGTACTCTCGGCGTTGTATAACCATGACTCTTGAGTTGCATAACATGAAAACTAGGCGTTACCCTTGGTGTTATGTAACCAGAACTCTTGAGTTGCATAACATGAAAACTAGGCGTTCCCCTTGGTGTTATGCAACCAGAACTCTTGAGTTGCATAACATGAAAACTAGGCGTTACCCTTGGTGTTATGTAACCAGAACTCTTGAGTTGCATAAGGCAATTGTTGCCGGAGGGCATTCTGGGAGTTGTAGTCCGCTCTCCTCCAAGCGCACCAGGTTCACGGAAGTGGCATCGTGGGAGGGAATCCATGTGCGGGAGGGGATTCCTGACAGATCTCGAACCTCTAGCTGGGGTGCATTATAAAAATGATTCCTCACTAGCAGTTCACTATATCAAAGCTGCCTACACTTTGGTGAAATGTGTCTGTTCCCCTGGAGAAGGACTGGGCGCTGGACCTGCTCCCCCTTTTTTAGGCAGTTTTTATATAGCACAAACCTGGCCAAGGGTTTTAGAGCACTTTACCTGAGGGCCAGTGATATGCCCAGGAGCACAGGATGTAAAGCCGACGCCGGGAGTCGAAACTGAACCCCCAGTTCCAAAGTCAGCAGCTCCCCCTCTACCAAAGCCCTGGAAATGATCTCAGGGCGCAGAGAAGCTGCTCTCATTGGTCAATGGATTAAAAGGCTACAAAGGCTCCTTTGTGAGTAAGAACCGCTGCCCAGTTGGGAGTGGGATGCGCTGGATCTAGCCAGAGGGAGTGACTGAGCCGCCCTCTCACTGCTAAACTCTGGATTAGACCATTGGCGTTTCCAACAGCCACGTGGGTGCCTTGGGAGTGACCCGGCAAAGGTCAAAGGTTGTCCAGCATCTTGTAGAAATAGAACTCCTGCTGTAGCAGGAAGTGGGGTGGAAATGCTTGGGGTTCCCCTCGGTGCCGTGGCTGGAGTCCACCGGATGAGTGCCAAGAAGAGTGGAAGCATCTGTGTGTAACGGCCTGAAACGTAACTGACCCTTCTCCAGCCCTTTCAGCCTCTGGAAGGTGAAACTGTTTGCTAGGAACTTTTTCTTGTTTTTTTCGTGAAAGATCGGCCCCGTTGGCCACTAATGCACAGCGACCAACAAACACCAGCTTTTCTTCTGGAAACATTTTATGACATTTTCTTAAAAAACGCGTCTCCCGATCCCCTTATTCATGGCAGAGGCATTCTAGGCTATTAGGTAGAAACCTTTCCAGGGCCAAGCGCAGCGTGGATTGCTGCTTCAGTCACTCAAGATAAAAGGCGCTTTACTCACAGAGACCCCTAAACACTCACTCGCACCCTCAAATCCACCCTCCCCAAGCCTAGCTTCAAGGGCTCGAGAGAGGGCTCTCATTACAGTGATATTGGATGAGAAACGAGCAGCCGGCCTTGAAAACTGTCAATAAAATGCTACTTTCATGAAGATGGATGCTGACAAGGAGAGGCTTCGTCGCCAATGTTTGCCTGCTCAGTGTCAGCTCTGAAAAAGAAAGACAGCAATTTCATGTAAATGTGGAGACACTGGAGAGCTGTGATAAACGCCTGTGCTTCTCCTCATGGGAGTTTGCAACATGTTGTGTTTCCTCCACAATCAGGTCTCACATCTGAGTGTCCGGGGAGAGCCTCTTCCCCCCATCCCTGGTTGCTGTGACCTGATGAATTAAGAGGTAGAGCAGGCGCGTGTCACCTATTCTCCTTAACAAGCCCATGCACAGGGGGCCCCTGTGGATTAATTGAGATGAAAGAACACAACATGGCAAGAGATTGAAATCCTGCATCCCATCACATGCGCATAGTAGTAATCAGAATCTACATGTACTTACACACATACTGAGCCTATTAGCTGGTTGAGTGAGGTAAGTGATCCCTGCTGACAACTGTGTGTGTATTTGTCTGTTTGTGTGTTGGAGTGTGTGTGTGTGTGTGTGTGCGCGTGTGCTGTAAGTCACAGGTTCACTTCCCAGAAGGGTGACTAGTGCATAGTGGCAGTACTGGTATTGTATACAGCAACAAAGTGGGCAGACATAAGCCTGCAGGTGTATGATCTGTATAAAAAACTAGAATGCACACCAGTTGGCACCATCTCACAAAAGGCGCAGGAGTAGTTAGGAGTGTACAGAATCCATCAAGCTGAAAAGTGGGCCTCATTTGGATGTTAGTGGATCCGCCACTGACAGGCCGTCAGTGGCGGTCCCACCACCATCCACACCATTGGTCCGACCACAGCATTACGATTTGGACAGTCGAACCACAGCCGTCTGGGGGACAGGACAGGATCAAGGATCCTGTTGGGGCGGCGGTCGGACTCCTATCCCTACCATAGGGATTAGTATGTCTCTTTCCGACTGACTTTTCATGGCGGTCCCATGCCATGGGAAGGCAGCCAGAATGGGACTTTGGGGGCCCCAAGCAGGGCCCCCCTGTGGGCCACTGCTAAGTGGCCAGGGTGGCACATGTAGTGCCTGCTTACACAAAACACGCAATTGATGGACGGAATGCAGAACAAATCAAAACATTCACCCCCAGTCGAGAAATCAGGGTAAAATCCATCTTTGTTTTGCTCACCATGCCACCCCAGTTTAGACCTGGCCATATGCAAATCAGTCTTGACCCTGTGCCTCATGGGAACAGTCCAGCCCGAACTGCCAAACCAGGTCTTCCCTTAACCAGAAACAAGCATCCTAGGACCAGTTTCGGGGTTTCACTCCTCTTCAGCCAGGATAGCTTGATTCAAGTGGCACAGTGAGCCCAGGACCCACGTCTGGGCATACCTGGCGCACTAAGGGTGGGAAAGCAAAAGACACACAGTTGATGGATGGAATGCAGAACAAATCAAAACATTCATCCCAGTCGAGAGATCTGGGTTAAATCTATAATTCTTTTGCTCAACATGCCACCCCAGTTTAGACCTGGCCATATGCAAATCAGTCTTGATCCTGTGCCTCATGGGAACACTCCAGCCCGAACTGCCAAGCCAGGTCCTCCCTGCACCGGAAACAAGCATCCTAGGACGGGTTTCGGGGTTTCACCCCTCTTCAGCCAGGATAGCTTGATTCAATCCAGGCACGTGTGCTAGGCACCACATGGTGCCTGGTTATGCACTAAGTGGCTTTTACTACCGTGGCCTGTGTTGCGACACTTTTCCTGCTTCAGTAGAAATAGGCACTTTCGGACCCCCTGCACAGCAGTCCATTCATGATAGAGCAGGTTGGATTGCCGACTCATTGTGAGATGGTCACTTGCCCACAGCGACGGCGGTCGGACACTCGTCTGTCCGCCATCATAATGAGGTCCAATGTTCCTTCCACCAATCACAGCCATTCCATACCATGCCGCGCCCACCTTCAGCACCAGGGTAGACACTGCAGCCAGATTTACTGAAGCTTTGTCCAAGGTTTGAGTTACTTTAGAAACACAAACCAGATGCAAGGTGCTAAGGTGACATTTACTGTCCAACTCAAATCTAGATTTGTTTTGGATAGATTTGCAAAGTAAAGCAAAGTTGTGTTACTTTGCATCAAAGGGGCACTTCTTGTGTGGTGCATGGGTGTCCCTGTGCAAACACACATGGACAGAAATCCCTCTCCCCAAAGATCGAGGCGGTCACACGAAGAAGAAATGTTTCCCTGTCTTCTAATTTTTCATACTTTTCATGTGTGCTTAATTATACCTCACACTTAGAAAGTGGCAAAAGCCTTAAAGCAAAGGTTTTGTACAGGAAGGTACCCTTGCCAGTACCAACCTATGCTTCAGAGAATGCACAAACACACACACTTGCATATGGCTGCCAAAACTGCAGAAATACCTTAGTAGATGTGGTGCATTTTATCTCTCACTCTTAGAAGCAAGGCAGCTCAACAACCCTGGTGCAGCCTTTCCTTGCATCAAAGTATAGTGAATCTGGGGCTCCGGAGAGACCCCTTCCGAACCATGACACAAAACCCTTGATACCTCATTTTGGGATGCCCACTCTTAATGCAATACGGCATTCGGGCAGTCCATGACGCTATGAAAGGTTGCACTTCTGGGCAACGTTGAGCACTGCCCCAACTATAGTAATTACGATGTATGTGAATGTGGGGATGTGTAGGGTATGAATGTGATGTGTAGAAAATGACTGTGTTGATGTGCAGGGTATGACTGAGGTGATGTATAGGGCATGATTGTGACGTGTAGGTATGAATGTGATGTGTAGAAAATGACTGTATTGATGTGCGGGGTATGACTGTGGTGACGTGTAGGGCATGATTGTGATGTGTACGGTATAAATGTGATGTGTAGGGTATGAATGTGATGTGTAGAAAATGACTGTGTTGATGTGTAGGGTATGACTGTGATGTGTAGAAAATGACTGTGGTGATGTGTAGGGTGTGATGTTTAGGGTGGTGTGATGTGTAGGGTATGACTGTGGTGATGTGTAGGGTGTGATGTGTAGGGTGTGATGTGTAGGGTATGACTGTGGTGATGTGTAGGGTGTGATGTGCAGGGTATAACTGTGGTGATGTGTAGGGTGTGATGTGTAGGGTGTGATGTGTAGGGTATGACTGTGGTGATGTGTAGGGAGTGATGTTTAAGGTATAACTGTGGTGATGTGTAGGGTATTATTGTTCTGTGTAGGTGAGTATTTTTCAAATGAATCCTCATATGTATGAGGGACTATGAGTCAAATAATTCAGCTCCCTTCTCCATGAAAGGAGCAGAACCTTTCCTTTTACATGATCTAGCAGCGCACCCCACTGTTTTTGCGGTTTGTATCCTTGCTGTAAACGCCAGTCATTTAGGACCCTTATGCATTCACGATGAAGGGCGTTGCCCCAGGTGGCAAAATATGAAGTGATCATCAGGCCTTCCATTCAAACCCTTGTAAGGCAGACTCAGCCTCCAAAGGTGGATAAGCTGAGCACCATTAAATTCTGTAATAGCAACACCTGTTATTTTTAATGCATGTATGACGGAATAATGCATACCTTTACCATACATGCTTTTACCATGCAGTCTTTACAACGCATATACCATAACAACGCATCCTTACCACAAACATACATTAAAGTTGCCTTTACCACTCATGCCTTTACCACACATACCTTTACCATGCAAACCTTTGCCAAGCTTTATGTAAAAGGTAAACATTACGATTAAATGTAGAAAAAATTATGTTATAAATTACCCACATGTATTTAAATAAACTGAAAAATACCTACTGTTGCGCAGCACATATGTGTACAATAGAACACAGCACAATGCAAACAACACAGAACATCACAACACTACGCAAATAAAACGAATATTATTTCCTTTACAACGCGTAACTCTGTTTCCAACCAAGATGACGGACGAAGCTTCTGAAGAATGTCAAATACATAAAAAAACACTTACAATATAATTATACTTTTAGTCTTGTATTTCTTCACCCAAAAACACAGATTACAACAATTATTTTACTGAAAATTGTAGTTAAACCTTATTAAGTTCCATATAGGTGCCCCAATATAAGCTTGGGTAGTCACCTAGAGTCTCCCCTGATATTACACTACCTAATGGTTCTTAGTACTGAGCTTTTACCTAGTTACGGTATTGTCCAAAGATGACATGGGGTTTTCTCTGAAAGCTTAAGCCTCATTCAATATGCATGAGGATTCTTGGAATCACAGCCGGCCTACCATCTCCTGCATAATAACTATGTATAAGGGTCATTTCTTCCGTCATCCCAGTCCGACACGACACAGCAAGGTACATCCCCAGGGGGTACCACTTTGGGTATATATATACACCATATCTTTCTGAGGTAGTCAGAGGAGAAAAGGACTTCCATGCAGACACACTGACGCGAGACGCTGAGGCTCCTGCATACAGACACTCCAGCTCGCAGTGGTCCGACATCCCTTGCAGGGTTTCCATCTCGAGACAAAGACGGGGTCCCACAGTCTCTCACTTCAGGTAATGGGGTTGACTTTATCCTAGAAGGATTCTTGACTTTAGCACCCACAGACATGCTAGGTACACTTAGGTACATCTATTTAGGGTTGCATCGTAGGAGTACGCATTCTACTGTCATGTAATTTATATAATTGCCTTTATTCATTGTTTTAGCATGATGGTAAAAATCTACCATCCTTTTACTCTGTTAGTGCTTATAATCATTTATATCTGTTACTGTCTGATGGTTGTTTCACACCTATTTTACACTAGAATGATGCTAGTTCAATAAATGCTTATTGAGAAACGTCCCCACCGTTTATTCTCTGTATCTCTCTGAGACAAAGTGAGCACGAGTCATTGAGCGAAAAGTAATATACTGTTTCTATGATTCTGAGGGACCAGGTTTGTCATATTCAATAGTTGCCAAGAACTATTCCCTGCTTGGTAAGAGGGGTTTCTAGTGGCACTGTGAGCTAGCTGGTATACAGGCTGACATACCCGGTAGGGGTGTCCAGAATCAGTCTGTAAGTTGTCGCACAGATTCTATATAGGTGTATAGAAACTACACAACACCTTAATAAGGATTTAAAAACAGGCGTCCACCATTTTGTGATCAGTGGTGCAGTGCCTTCTAAAGTGACCACATGCACGGGAGAAAGCAGGACTACTTCATAGACACTATTCAAAACACTGCCACCTACCTGTCACAGTAAGTATAATTATAAACGTTAATGCAGTTAAAGGACAAATACATTTTAAAGCTGAAAGAATTTATTAATATTTTTTTAACATGATCAGAATTTGTCAGCGATGCAGTCTACCACCTGCAGGAACATGTTATGTTATGGCAGCTTGTAAAGCGCAATGGTTACTTCATTATGGAGTGTCCCCGCACTGAATTCCTTCAGAGGCTAAGATCATAATTAAAAGCTGGAGATTATGAACATTTTAGAGAGCAAGATTTTTCTTAAACAGCCAAGTTTGAAGTTGCTTCCTAAAAACCGATTCTGATGTCTCCTGTCTTAGGTATATGGGAAGAGGATTCCGTCTTTTAGCTGCCAGGTACCTAAAAAAGATACCGCCAAAGTGTTTCCTGTTGAGTTGAGGGATGCAGACGAGCCTGGTTCCAGCTGATCTCAGACTGCGCGTGGAGTGGTGGGAGTGCATCATGGGACGGAGATATTTCGGGCCCTTGCCCTGCAGTATCCCGTGGACATGGCAGAGGGCGTTGAAGGAGATCCTCTCCTCAAAAGGGACCCAATCTAGAATCTCCAGAGCAGTCCCTGTTGGAGTGAATCTAGGGATGTTCAGAAGCATTCGAGCTGCAGCTTTTTGCACCCGTTGGAGCATATGCATGCTCCTTTTTGGTGCCACCAGATGTAGGACATTACAGTTGTCCAGTCTAGATGTCACAAGCACCTGTACCACTGTCTTTCTAGCATCGTACGGGATAAGTCCATGGATTTTCCTCAGCATCTTTAAAATCCCAAAGCAGGTACCTGTAAGAGTTGAAATCTGATCAGAGAAGGATAGCGTGGATTCAAACCAAACGCCAAGATTTTTTAATTTCTGGCTCGGAGTGGGAGGAGATCCTAACAACTTAGGCCACCGCCTTGAAGACCAGATGGAGGGTTGCTTTCCTACCACTATACTGTCAGTTTTGCTAGCATTAAGCCCGAGATTGGTCAACGTGTTGAAATTTGTCATAACTGTAAGTGAAAATGATTTTAGAAATCACAATTGAAATAGCAAAACAAGAGCTTGCAATGTAATAAAAAACAAGAAAATCCTATTATTTTTCGAGAAATAAAATGTATTTAAAGAAGAAACCATAAAGTGACTGTGTGAACCAATTACATTTCCCACTCGAAAAAAGGCCTTATTATAAGTTTGGTGTTTGGAGAACTGCCAGCCACTGCAGCACCAGAGATCGGACCACCCTATTAGGACTTTCGAGGTTGGACCATCATTACTCCACCGTAACTGCCAGGGAGCCACTTGTCCAAGGGGTCCAGTTGTGGTCTGAGGGCCCCATTATGATTAGTGGTGCCCTGAGTCACGTCAAGCATTTTACGCCTTTCCTCTCCTCCATTGGTGTCATGGAGGTTCTTCCTTCATGTAACTGCTGGCTGTGAGGAAAGAGAGGGGGCCTCATAGGACCCCCCTTGCCCCTGTGCACTCGGGTGAATGCAGGGGGCCACATGTTGTTCCCCCCTGTAGTTTTGCACCCCCAGTTCCAGCACCGGAAGGAATACACAGCATGGTGCATTCCTTCCCATGCAGGAACACGCACTGGCGGTCCCACAGCAGTGCTCTTTAAAGCTCCCAATGAGCCTTTAAACAGTAGTGCCGTGGGGCGGCCCATCCGCCCGCCAGACCACAAAATTACTTGTAATCTGGTGAGCGGGCAAAAGCGACTCTTGGTGGTGCAGGGGCATGGTAGTGGCCCACACTGCCAAAAGTTGTAATCACTCCCTAAATGTTACCTAAGGGAAGGTGATGGACAGTGGCTGAGGGCAGATTCATGTGTTTTCCAAAAAGCATAAAATATAAATAAAAACTTTTAGAAGCAAAACTGAAATATACATTTTTTAATCTCATATTAACATACTATTCACACATATTTTCCCTCACATAGATGAAAAACATAACCACAATAAAGAAAAACCAGTGAAAGACCAGCATGCAACAACTTAAAGGAAAATGTGTCACCGGTAATAAAAATACCAAAATTAAATAGCATTAGTTTAACATAAATATTCTATCCTACAGGAGTAGATTAAAGAAAATATTTTCTTGCAGCACAACAAGAAAATAAGATGTTTCCAAATAGAGTGTTAAAAATTAAACAATATTTTTTCATCTTTAACAGAAAGAATTGGAAGAGAATGTGGCCTAACGGCTAGGGCGGTCGACCTCGGAGCTGGGGAACCGGGTTCGAGTCTCGGCAGGAATGCTCCAAATTCTGTGATATTGGGCAAATAACTTAATTTCCCCATGCCTAACAAAAAAAACATGAATGTGTCCGTCTGTAACGTAACTAATGTTCATGTAAAGCGCTCTGATTCCTTTGGGTCTAGTTTGCACTATATTAAACTCCACACAAAAAAGAAAAGACTAAGGGGCTCATTAGGATGGTGGGCGGAGGCACGGCCACGGTGCTGGCTGGCACGGAAAATGCCTTTTTACGCACTCCATCGGCGGTCATTGCGACCGCCGTATTATGATGGCCATTGATAGCCCATTTCGGTGTTTTTGGTTCTCCCAGAAATCTCCGTTCTGACCCGTAGAGGACGGAGCCAATAGAGAGTTACCGCCGTGCGGAGTGTGGTGAAGACCGCCGGTCATATCACGATACCTCAAACAGCCCATCACACCGCTACTGAGAATCCGGCTATACGGGATGGCGGAGGCAATACTGCAAATAGATTCATGTGTTTGGGACCGCTGGATAAATGACGGTCTTTGGCCTTTCCGCATTAAATCCGACCACCGCGGACGGATTTTATCCTTTCCCGCTGGTGAAACCTGGAATCCGACCGCAGCGGTAGGGTGTTTCAAGCAGGGCATCCTAATCTGACCGTCAGTTTGTCCGCGGTACCTGCGGGCGGTTAATTTCCACTACCACGGCGGTCGGGGTGGTTATGCAAAAAAAGATAATTACTATTACAACTTCAAAAGACTTCTCTTTAAAGTTCAAGAAACAATTATTTTTTCAGCAAATAATCTATGACATTTGAATTCAAGCTGTTTTTTTAAACAAATATACCTTTTTTACAACCATATGTGCAGCAAAAGGTCCAGACAACTAATGTAGAACCTTAACAAATCATTTTGCTAAAACATTTTTTTTTTCAGAACATGGAAAACCGACAAGCTGCATATGTGCTGTCACTCCAAGGAAACATAATTCTGACATATAGGTGCCGATTCCGATCCTGGAAAATTTTTCCCCGTACGAATCGTATCCAGATTTTTTTTAGTACGAATCGTACAAGTACCGTACAAACTGGCAAGTACGATTCGTATGGGAAAAAGTCCATACGAATCGCATTGGGAAAATTCCCCAACACGTCCTGGGGTCGGAAAAAGTGTCCGACACGTCCCTGGACGATTTTCCGTACGAATCGGAAAACTGAAGTCTGAGCGCGCAAGTACGATCCGTCCCGTGCGTCCGATTGTACAACCGTATGGAAAAAACACCGTACGGACCGAACTGCTATAGCAACCATGGAGACATGTGCCCGCATACACGCCAAACCCCCCCCAGCCCCCATAAGTACGTGCTGTACCCCCCTGCCCCCGTAAGTACGCGCCGTACCCCCCCAGCCCCCGTAAGTACGCGTCATACTCCCCCCCCAGCCCCCATAAGTACGCGTCGTACACCCACCCCACCCGTGTATGTATGGAGCGTACCCCCACCCGTGTATGTACGGAGTGTACCCCCACCCGTGTATGTACGGTGCGTACTCCCACCCCGCCCCCCCCACCCATGTATGTACGGAGCGTACCCCCACCCGTGTATGTATGGAGCGTACCCCCACCTGTGTATGTACGGTGCATACTCCCACCCCACCCGTGTAGGTACGAAGCGTACCCCCACCCTTGTATGTACGGTGCGTACTCCCACCCCACCCGTTTATGTACGGAGCGTACCCCCACCTGTGTATGTACGGAGCGTACCCCCACCCGTGTATGTACGGAGCGTACCCCCACCCGTGTATGTACGGTGCGTACTCCCACCCCACCCCCCCACCCATGTATCTACGGAGCGTACCCCCACCCGTGTATGTATGGAGCGTACCCCCACCCGTGTATGTACGGTGCATACTCCCACCCCACCCGTGTATGTACGGAGCGTACCCCCACCCGTGTATGTACGGTGCGTACTCCCACCCCACCCGTTTATGTACGGAGCGTACCCCCACCCGTGTATGTACGGAGCGTACCCCCACCCGTGTATGTACAGTGCGGACCCCCAGCGCGTACGCACCGTACATACATGGGTGGGGGTATGCTCCGTACATACATGGGTGGGGGTACGCTCCGTACAAACATGGGTGGGGGTACACTCCATACATACACGGGTGGGGGTACGCTATGTACATCCACGGGTGGGGGTACGCTCCGTACATACACGGGTGGGGGTACGCTCCGCACATACACGGGTGGGGGTATGCTCCGTACATACACGGGTGGGGGTACGCTCTGTACATACATGGGTGGGGGTACGCACCGTACATACACGGTGTCAGGCTTTGACGTTGAGCAGGCGTTTGCCGCGACTGTGACGCTCCAAGCGTCGCTAGGGAGGTGGTGGGTATGAAACTACAATACCCATCACCCCTAGCGAACGCGCGAACGCACTTCCTGAGGCAGTACAAAAGCCTCATACACGGAAGGCCAGAGGCTTGTCAATCAAGTCCCACCTGGCGTTCATCGAGGTAACGGACCTCGCGTGACCTTTTCCCCGTGTTTCCCTTGCTTCGTGAGCCGCGACCTGGCTCTCACCCACGGATTCCGGCAAGGACGACCTTCGCGCTCGTGAGAGCTCCGTGAGGACCCGTGAGACCGTGAGAAACTTTATCGGTGCTTTATCCCGGGAATTCCCGAAGCGCGCCTTCCCATGACCCCGCAGCGACTAGAGACCTGGCCAGTGTCTCTATCCGCATCGAGGACTGCCTATCTCCCTCCTGTCCTTACCCCCGCTTGGAGCCGACTGAAAGGCTCGGAGAGCGCCCAGACGACGCTGCAGACCGTGAGCACATCCAGGGTGCTGTTCCTGCACTTGGAGCCGCTTGAAAGGCTCGGAGAGCGGCCCCTCCTCCACTACGTGGTAACCACGACTGGAAAGGACTCCTTCCACCTCCTCTCCTGTGCCTGCTGGGTCGTGAGTACCTCTGTACTGAGTGAGACTGCTTGGGCGATACAGGGAACAGCCTGAGTGAGTGTGCTGGGGATACCACCCCATCTGTAATTGTGTTACTCCTTGAAGTGTGGGTTAGGGGTTCCTGTAGCTCAACCTGTTCCTTCTCTCTCAACAGGAGTGGGTATCCTGAGTGCAGGTTCCGTGTAGTCGCCGCAGCCCTTCCCCTGTTATCCCTCTTCCTTCCTATTCCCCGGGGGTGGTGTTGCTTATAGAGGGGTTCTGGAGTCCTCGTAGGTAACACCGTTCTCGGGGAGAGAGGACTCTAGCATCGTGGATCGCTCCTGCTGTATCCGGCTTATAAGGTTAGTGAGCATCCGGGTTGCCCGCTGACACACGGGTGGGGTGGGGGTACGGCGCGTACTTACGGGGGCTGGGGGGGTACGGCACGTACTTACGGGGGCTGGAGGGGGGTATGGCGCATACTTACGGGGGCTGGGGAGGGTACGGCGCGTACTTAAGGGGGCTGGGGGGGGTACGGCGCGTACCGGGCCCCCAATTCCGCTCGCATCGCGATGTACTTCGCTTTTCCGGCACTTTTTGGGTGCCGTTAAAATATTGCCGTCCGGACTGCTGTTGGTACTTCCTGGTTCATGAAACGCAGCCTGAATGCGTCCCGACGTCACGTCGGCGCTGTCCCGGATCACATTGGTATGTATTTTTACAGTCGTCGGTGTTTTTTCCGATTCGTACGGAAATGGTGTTTCCGTACGAATCGTACTTGCAAGTTCGTAGGGTTTTTTTACCGGGTACGAGTCGGAGGGAGAAAACGCTCCGACCGACGGTTCGTACCCGGTTTTTTCAGGATCTGAATCGGCACCATAATGCTTACCTTTATTGCAAGGGGAAATTAACTGAGTCCAGGAGTCATTGGAGGTGTGTGGAGTATTTCTCTTTCCGTTGCACAGGGTGGTTAACTTTAGTGATATGGTTGACATACCACTGAACAAAACCACTCTGCTTCTGCAAAGGAAATTGGGGTTAGTTAAAATGTGCAGCACATTAAAACTCTAGCTGCCACCTCCAATGAACCCTGTGGCTCACATTTGAGGGAGATTGCACAGAACATCCCCATGCACATTGTCAGTAGTACGCCCATAATCTCCAATTTAAGAAGAATGATACATTGAAAAAAAACAGGCAAGTAATCCCATCAGAGTAACCAACAGAACCTACTCAGATATTAGCATTCCTCCTGAACTCACTAAAACCTTCAAACAAGAACCTTTCCTTGTAGGTGATTACGAAACTCTCTGAAATGCATACAAATTTTCAGAACAGTTCATAATACAGTTACGCTTCAGTATAGCGACATTTGGATGATGGATGGAATTTTTAAACCAACTCTCCATACATTAACTCAAATTTATACTATTCATACAAATATAAATAACACAACCATCCCTTTAATATATAGGTTAGGGTCTTATTATGAGCCTGGCTGTCCATGGCCCACCAGACTCGCAGGGTGCTGTGGTGGCAGTCTGCTGACTGCCCAATTAGGACCAGGGTGGTCGGGCTGCCCCGTGACCACCGCAACCTCCAGGGATCAGGGATCCCTGGTGGTGACACAGTGGTCATGAGGCACAATATGCTTTTCAGGGCCACTGGGGCCCCGCCAAGCATATTAGGCATTTCCTCATTGCCACACTTTTCATAGCAGTGGGACCACCATAAAAAGTGAGTAAACAGAGGGGGCCCTACAGGGCCCCCTGGTGCCTCACGCCATGTGGATACACACAGGGGACACAACATGTGCCCCCCTGTGTGCATGCACAGCAGTACCTGCATGGTATAGACTGCAGCAGCCAATGCCATGTAGGTACTGCCTTCGACGTCCCCATTGTGGTGCCTATTTCATAGGCAACGCCCTGGGAATGCCAAAGAACTGCCCGCCAGACCAGGAGAAAACTCCTGATCTGGCAGGCAGTTCCTGCTAGGGTTTGGCGATGCGGGAGTGGAGTGGTCCCACTCTCACACTACCAAACTCATAATAAGGACCTTACTGTCTAACAACCATTCCTCAACATATTCTGAATTTGTATCAGTTATAAAAACCAAAAGAATTAACATATGTCCTAGAAAAATAATAACTGACTTCGAATTACAAATGAAAAATACTATTAATAAGTTGTACCCAGATACCCAAATTCAAGGATTTTTCTCACTTTTTCCTGGCATTTTAGATTTTTTTTTAAAGATCCTTATTTGAGGAATATATGACAAGCAGTAAGATACAATTGGAACTTAGGAAACTAACAGCATTGTGTTTTGTACCTCATGAATGTAAGAACGTATTCTACAACTCAATTTAGAATTTGTTACCAAAATGGAGGAAACATTTGCACCATTCTATATTACTTTGAAGATACATGGATGGGCAATCTAAGCAGGTTGGGTCACAGAAGGAAACAACGTTTTCCAACATAATGGAGGAACTATTAATCAACCTGCTTAGAGGGAGGTTCACAAAGTAACTATTCAGTAGAAGGATGGCATAATTCATTTAGCAGCAGTATTGGTAAAACCCATCCTAACCTATACCATTTATTAGAAATTTTGAAAAAAGAATTAAGGGCCTTATTACGAGGGCGGTTGGACCTCACTCAAACAGGCCATCAGTGGCAGTCTGACTGCCTACAGCCCTCAATTCGACTTCCGGATTGCAATCCTGGTGGCCGGACCCACAGTGGTCAGGGGAAGACTGCCTCCTCTGACAGGGTCAGTGATTCCGACAGGGAGGTGGTCGGAATCGTAGTCCTGAATGGTGGCGGTGCTGCTGTCAGGATTACGGTATCCCTTTCCAACAGTCTTTTCATGTCAGGAAGACCGCCATGAAAAGTCTGTCGAAAACTGAATTTGGGAGCAACAAACAGGGTGCCCATTTCTGGGCAGCCACCGTAAAGTGGCCCTAGGGGTGCATGTAGTGCCCCCTCTCACCTGCATGCACCTGGTGCCATGCACCACATGGTGCACGGCACAAGGTACATGCAGGTACAGGAGGTGCTCCATACCACGGCGGCTTGTGCTGCAGCCCTTTTCATTGGCTACAGCTCAAGCCACTGTGGTATGGAGCACTTTCCGCCAGCATGGCAGTCATAATATAATGTGGAGTTCAAACCACTGCATGCTTGTTGGGCGGTCTCGTGAACGCAGCAACAGCAGATGTCGGTCCGACCATCCACTATTGTAATGAGGCATAAAGTTTCCAAGAAATGAGAACGGCACAATCTTTGTGAGGCACAATGGGCCCGATTCACAAAAGTTATCTGAGACAAAATCCTAACTTTACGACTTTCGGTATTCACAGAAGGCATTTAGGAGTACTAAAGTTAGTATTTTATCTCAGTTAATCTTAATTTAAGTTATGGCCTCAGACATCACTCCATGCTGGCCCACATCTCATCATATTGGCAGATAGGTCTCAGACATCTCTCCACACTGGCACGCATCTCATTATACCAGCAGTTATGGCCTCAGACATCACTCCATGCTGGCACACATCTCATCATATTGGTAGCTAGGTCTCTGACGTCCCTCCACAATGGCACACATCTCATTATATCAACAGTTATGGCCTCAGACATCACTCATGCTGGCACAATTATCATCATATTGGCAGATAGGTCACAAACATTCCTCCACGCTGGCACACATTTCATCATACTAGCAGATATGGCCTCAGACATCCCTCCATGCTGGCACACATCTCATCAGATTGACAGATATGGCCCCAAACATCCCTCCACGTAGAATCACATCTCCCTATGCTGTCAAATATGGCCTCAGGCATCCCTCCATGCAGGCACACATCGCATCATACTGCCAGGTAAAGTATCAAACATCTCTCCACACTGGCACACATCACATCATATTGGCAGATACGGCCCCAAACATGCCTACACCCTGGCACACATCTCATCATGCTGGCAGATATGGCCTCAGATATCCCTCTATGCTGGCACATATCTCATCATGCTGGCAGATATGGCCTCAGATATCCCTCTATGCTGGCACACATCTCATCATGCTGGCAGATATGGCCTCAGATATCCCTCTATGCTGGCACACATCTCATCATGCTGGAGGATATATGGCCTCGGATATCCCTCTATGCTGGCACACATCGTATCATACTGGCAGATAAAATATAAAAAATCTATGCACACTGGCACATATCTCATCATACCGGCAGATAGGTCTCAACACTCCCTCCATGCTGGCACACATCTCATCGTATTGGCAGATAGGTCTCAGACATCTCTCCACACTGGCACGCATCTCATTATACCAGCAGTTATGGCCTCAGACATCACTCCATGCTGGCACACATCTCATCATATTGGTAGCTAGGTCGCTGACGTCCCTCCACAATGGCACACATCTCATTATATCAACAGTTATGGCCTCAGACATCACTCATGCTGGCACAATTATCATCATATTGGCAGATAGGTCACAAACATTCCTCCACGCTGGCACACATTTCATCATACTAGCAGATATGGCCTCAGACATCCCTCCATGCTGGCACACATCTCATCAGATTGACAGATATGGCCCCAAACATCCCTCCACGTAGAATCACATCTCCCTATGCTGTCAAATATGGCCTCAGGCATCCCTCCATGCAGGCACACATCGCATCATACTGCCAGGTAAAGTACCAAACATCTCTCCACACTGGCACACATCACATCATATTGGCAGATACGGCCCCAAACATGCCTACACCCTGGCACACATCTCATCATGCTGGCAGATATAGCCTCAGATATCCCTCTATGCTGGCACATATCTCATCATGCTGGCAGATATGGCCTCAGATATCCCTCTATGCTGGCACACATCTCATCATGCTGGCAGATATGGCCTCAGATATCCCTCTATGCTGGCACACATCTCATCATGCTGGAGGATATATGGCCTCGGATATCCCTCTATGCTGGCACACATCGTATCATACTGGCAGATAAAATATAAAAAATCTATGCACACTGGCACATATCTCATCATACCGGCAGATAGGTCTCAACACTCCCTCAATGCTGGCACACATCTCATCGTATTGAACAGATACAACCCCAAACATTCCTCCACACTGGCACACATCTCAGCATACTGGTAGATAGGGCCTCAGACATCCCTCTATGCTGGCCCACTTTTCATCACACTGGCAGATAAAGTACCAAACATCTCTCCACGCTGGCACACATCTGATCATAGTGGCAGATGCAGCTTTAGACATCTCTCCACGCTCGCACATAAGTTATCATACTGACAATTATGACCTCAGGCATTCCTTCATGCTGGCACACATTTCATTATTCCGTCAGATAGGTCTCAGATGTCCCCCCACACTGGCACACATCTCATTATACTGGCAGATAAAGTGTCAAACATCTTTACACACTTGCACACATTTCATCATATTGGACAGATAAATCCCCAACATCCCTCCACTCTGGCACACATATCATCATACTGGCAGAAAGGTCTCAGTCATCCCATTACATTGGCACACATCTCATCATACTGATAGATATTTCCTCAAAAATCCCTCCATGCTGGCCCACATTTCATCACACTGGCAGATAAGGTATAAAACATCTCTCCACATTTCATCATAGTGGCAGATGTGGCTTCAAACATCTCTCTACGCTCTCACTTGTTTAATAATACTGACAATTATGGCCTCAGGCATCCCTTCACGCTGGCACACATTTCATCATTCGGGCAGATAGGTCACAGACATCTTTCCACAGTGGCACACATCTCCTCATACTGGACAAATACAACCCCAAACATCCCTCCATGCTGGCACACATCTCATCATAGTGGCAGTTAGGTCTCAAACATCTGCCCACCCTTGCAGACATCTCATCATACTGGCAGATTTGGCCTCAGGCATCCATCCATGCTGGCACATATCTTACCATACCGGCAGATAGGTCTCAAAACTCCCTCCACGGCCACAGATCTCAACATACTGGCAGATAAAGTATGAAACATCCCTCCACTCTGGCACACATCTCATCACAAAGGCAGATAATTAGGGAGTGTTTACCCTGTCTGGAGATAGTAGGTCTGGAAATGAACATGTGAGATGTGGAAAAGAGGAAGCAGGGCTTAGGGGATTTTTGGAAAGGGTGGCAGGTTACTGTGGTATGTGGGGTAGAAAATGTATATTCCATTGCGTATGAGGACTGAGGGCCATCTTTGCCTTGTAGTGGGCCATCAGTATCACAAACCCTTTCCCTGTCACATTGGCACCAATATATTGACTAGGCTCACTTAAAGCACTGCTTAATACATTACCTGAACTCATTCAAAGCTCTGCTTCTGATAATGCCTGAGCTCACTCAAACCTCTGCTTCTGATTATACTCAAGCCCACTCAAAGCTCTGCCCCTGATAAAACCTGAGCATACTCAAAGCTCTGATTATTACAATACCTCAGCTCACTCAAAACTCTGCTTCTGATAATGCCTGAGCTCACTCAAAGCACTGCTTATTACAATACCTGAGCTCACTCATGGCACTGCTTATTACAATACCTGAGCTCACTCATGGCACTGCTTATTACAATACCTGAGCTCCCTCAAAGCTCTGCTTCTGATAATACCTCAGCTCACTCAAAGCTCTGCTTCTGATAATACCTCAGCTCACTTAAAACTCTGCTTCTGATAATGCCTGAGCTCACTCAAAGCACTGCTTATTACAATACCTGAGCTCACTCATGGCACTGCTTCTTACAATACCTGAGCTCACTCATAGCACTGCTATTACAACACCTGTTACCACTCAAAGCTCTGCTTCTGATTATGCCTGAGCTCACTCAAAGCACTGCTTATTACAATACCAGAGCTCAGTCAAAGCTTTATTTGTGATAATACCTTAGCTCATTCAAAGCTCGCTTATTACAGTACCGGAGCTCACTCAAAGCACTGCTCATTGCAATATCTGAGCTCACTCTAAGCACTTCTTCTGATAATACCTGAGCTCACTCAAAGCTCTGCTTCTGATTATACCTGAGCTCACTCAAGGATCAGCTTCACTCAAAGCTTGGCTTAATACAATACCTGAGCTCACTCAAACCTCTGATTCTGATAATACCTGAGCTTATTCAAACCTCTGTTTCAGATAATACCTGAGCTCACTCAAACCTCTACTTCTTATAATACCTGAGCTAGGTCAAAACTCTGCTTATTGCAATACCTGTGCTCACTCAAAGCTCTGCTTCTGATAATACCTGAGTTCCTTCAAAACACTGCTTAATGCAATTTCTGAGCTCACTAAAGCTCTGTTTCTGATAATACCTGAAGTTCCTCAAAGATGAGCCTCAGATAACAACCTGTCAAACTTCAAGTTCTGCTTCAGATGATCTTGGAACTCACTCAGAGCTCTGACTCCTTTTACAACCAGCTGGAATGAAAAAACTTTCAGTTCTGTTTCTGATAATTATTTCTCTCTCTCTCTCTGTATATATATATATATATATATATTATCTACTGGCGGTCGCCAGTAGATAGTTATAGTTAGGACCGTGTTTCCATAGGAAATCCGCAACATTCTATTTGGAATAACTTTGGCGCCGGTTGACGAATCCTCGCGAAATTTTCAAAATAGGTGGGGCGCTCCGCTCCGCTCCTACCCTGAAAGTCTCGGGGGGATTCGTCAAGCGGCGGCGGAGAAAAAAGGGGGGTCCCAAAACCCATTTTCCCCATGCAATTTTCCATAGGGACCTTTAGTCCAAGGTACAGCCCGAACGGCTGAACAGAATTACTTGAAATTTGGCAGAGAGGTAGTCCTCAGCTCAGACATGTGCCTTTTGCTTATATGGAGTCAATCTGTTCAGTAGTTCCTGAGAAAATTGCAGTTAAAAGCACATGCATATCTATAGCCGCGCACCGTGCGCGCACCGTGTGAGCACCCTAACGTGCGCGAGCGTAATTCTGATTGGTGGTTACATGTTAGTCAACGTTCGAATCGGTCGAAATCAGGAAGTGTCGGCCGCCATATTGTTTGTTTTCAGTGCGAGAGTGAAAAAGGAAGGTGGCGAACGTGAAAAGGGGGCAGGGTAGAGAGTTCCTGACCCCCTAGCCTTTGTCAGGGGGTCCCTGAAGGACCCCGAAGGCAGAATTTTTTTTTAAAATTAAAAAAAAAAAAAAATCGCGGGGGTGCGCGCACTGTGCGCGCACGGTGAAACCCCCCCCCCCCAAAAAAAATGTTTTAATTTTTTTAATACGTAGTTTATTGTAAAATAAATACATTAAAAAAATAATAATACATACATAACTTAGCATTTAAAAAACCTTTGAAATTCACTGAAAACACCATAGGTTTCACACACGTTATAGTTAGGAATTAGCATTTAAAAAACCTTGCAAATTCACTTAAAAAACCATAGGTTTCACACATGTTATAGTTAGGTGGATATTTCACTCGTAAAAAACCAATGAAATTCCCCCGTTATAGTTAGTTCAGATAACTATAACTCGCGCGGCCGCCACTCTATCACAAGGATGATGTCATCAGTGATGTCATGAGTGATGCCACTGACCATGTCATGAGTGATGTAATATGTGACGTCATCAGCAGTGGATTGCGGTCGCGCGAGTTATAGTTATCTGAACTAACTATAACGGGGGAATTTCATAATTTTTTACGAGTGAAATATCCACCTAACCATAACATGTGTGAAACCTATGGTTTTTTAAGTGAATATATATATATATATATATATATATATATATATATATATGGTTGTCTGAGTATCTGTATGGGTGCCTGAGTGTTTGTGTGGGTAGGGTGTGTGTGACTCTGTGACTAGATGTGTGAGTGGGTGATTCACTGGGTGCATGGTTTTAAAAGTGCATCTGTGATGGACTGTATGGTTGGGTGAGTGTATGTATGGGTGTGTTAGTGAATGAATGTATGTCTCAGTTATACATGTGTCACTAACTACATATGTGAAACGCAGTGTATATATGTGTAAGAGTATATAACTATCTATATGTGAGAGTGTGTGATTTTGGGAGTGGCTGTATGCGCCATAGTGCAAGGATATCTGTGTCATGTGCTGTTTGTTTTTTCTGCAGGAAGACACAGAATTTGTTAGTATTTTTATGAGTAAGTGAACTTGAGTGTGTTTAACTGTATAGGTGAGTAAATTGGACTGTGATTAATTATTTGCATGACTGACTAGATGTGTCAGTACCTCAATGGATGATTGGCGGTGTGTGAGTGTCTATATAGGTGTATAAATGCACAGAGTGACTGTAAGTATGAGTGACTGTAGAGGTGAGTGAGTGGACATGTATGTAGACCTAAAAGTCAATGAGTGGGTGAGTATTTATTGGTATTGGAGTATCTATGGTTGTCAAAATGGGCGTCTGAAATTTTGAGTCGGAGTATCAAAGGTTATATTAGGGTGTGAGAAGATGCACTAATTTATCACATGGATGACGTCATCAGTGATGTCATTTGAGATGTCATCAGTGATGTCATCAGTGATGTCACTGACCATGTCATGAGTGATGTAATATGTGACGTCATCAGCAATGCATTGCGGGGGCGCGAGTTATAGTTAGCTGAACTAACTATAACAGGGGAATTTCTAGGGTTTTGTACGAGGGAAATGTCCAGCTAACTATAACACCCCTGAAACCTATGTTTTTTTCAGTGAATTTCTAAGGTTTTTTAAATGCCAATTCCTAACTATAACGTGCCTGAAACCTATGGTTTTTTCAGTGAATTCCAAAGGTTTTAAATGCCAATTCCTAACTATAACGTGCATGAAACCTATGGTTTTTTCAGTGAATTTCAAAGGTTTTTTAAATGCTAATTCCTATCTATAACTTATCATTTTTCAAATTCAGTGTGTCATTTCATTAATTACATTTTTTTTAAAATACTTTTTTACCACCATTTTTAAATGTATTTTTTCAATTAATTCTTTTAAAAATTAAAAAATAGTTTTTGAACTTAATGGGTGTTTTCAAACATATTTTTTTATATTTTTCAAAATATTTTTGTAACTATATGTGCAAAACTTTATTTTATATATTTTTTTCCATGTTTTTGGATCCGCGCACCCTAAGCGCACCGTTCTCGATCCCTACGCGATAGCATCCGTGCATGGTATGCGTCGGGTACGTGGTTAGTGCGCGATTTCAATGCGACCGGTAAGCGACTCCCAGCCTATACCCGACACGTTCGATGTACGTAATGCGACGTTTACGCGCTTCCGCGATTCGTCATCTGCGTCTATGACGCGGTGGGTGCGCGGATCCCGCAAAGTATTTAACATTTAAAAAAACATATTTATGTATTTCATGTGAATATTAATTGAAGACAAACTCTAAACTAGTCTTAAAAGTAATATATTTTGACATCTAATCCTATATTTCTTTTTAATTCAATTTCGCGGATGCGCGCTGGGTGCGTGCTGCGTACGCGCAGGGTGCATCCTAAAAAAGAGATTTGATTGGTTTATTACACTTCCTGTTCTAACTACTGAAAGACCCCACCCATTTCAATCATTCTTCTTTGAGCTTCTTTGGAGAACCACCTCTTTGGAGAGAAGAAGATTTTTTAGACTAAGTTTACACTTAGCTCTAACTTTTTTCAACCAAAAATGGCTTCAGGGCAGCAGGCATCACCTGCATCACCTCATACTTCTGAGGATGATTTTTTTGCCGGAGTTACCACGCAAAGAACGTTTCTCTTCAGTGGTGTGGAAAGTTTTTGCTTTTCCCGAGGGGCAGAATAAAACCAATGCCACCTTGTTCACATGCAAGATTTGCAAAAGAGTCCTATCGAGAGGGGATCCTAACAAGAAATACTCTTGCGGCACAGCAAGTATGATGAAGCACATGAGGACCCTTCATCCAAACAATCTTGCAAAAGAAGAGTGCCGACGGATGAGAAACACTCCTGCTCCTGCGCCATCCACCTCATCGCAGCCGAGCACATCAAGAGTGCATCCATCAGACCAAACCTTGTACATCCGTCCTCAATTTCTATTTTTAAAAGTGCTCTGCACTAAGTGCAATAAGACTTTGTGCTATGGCGAGCAGTCGATCGATCTGATCTGCCGCCGCCAAGAAAGTCATGTTTACTAGGTTTTTTTTTGTTTTTTTTATTGTTCCTTGAAGTTCATTCTTTGGTTTCTCCTGTTTTTTTTTGTTTTTTCAGAAAAACCAAAAAAATCACAAAATTGTTAGAAAAACCAAAAAAAATATATAAAAGAAGAAAGAAGAAAAAAAAAAGTTCTTGTAAGAACTAACTTTCCTGGTTTAAAAAAAGAGCTACATTTCTTTGTTCGTGTGTGAAAGTTTAGATGAATGTATGTGTAGTACGTAATTGACTGAATGAATGCATTAGTAGAGTATGGTGAATGTATAAGTGCAGAACTATAAGGAAGTGCTGCAGCATCACACAGTAACCTCTTTAACTGCAGTGTGCTGTAGTACTTCCGAAGCACAGGGATGCAACATATGTACATAAATATGTTGCAAATCTATGCTTCTGTCTGCACGGCTGCTTAAACTGCAGCCATGTGGTGACACAGGCACCCTTGCACCATAGTGCAAGGATATCTGTGTCATGTGCTGTTTGTTTTTCTACAGGAAGACACACCTTCCTGCACAAAAACAATGAGAAAATGCATTTTTCTCCTTCAATGTATGCTGAACATTTCAGCATGCATTGAAGATATAAAAATGTGGAGAAATTAAAACAATTCTCTTTGTTGTGCTTTCCTACACCAATTGTAGAATGGTGCACCATTCACACACATATTGAGATTTATGATTTCTGGTAAATCTAGACATGTGTCTTGTTCTATGAGTATTAAGTGCAATCATGCACAACAACACTTATAGAACACCCTTTCAACACAAAGTGGTGTGCATGATGAGGTTGTATTTACATGGAGTATAAAAAGTGCACAGAGTGCCTTTTCCTCTCTTTGTAAATATAAAAGAGTATCTTGCACAATAACTATGTTACAAAAAGTGACATATTTCCGTTTTTAAATTTCCTTGCGAATGATAGAAGGTAAGCACAGAGTTTTGTCTGCAAAGATGTTCAAAGAAGAATGATTGAAATGATTGCGGTCCTTCAACAGCTAAAAAGGTAAAATATTATGAACCCCTCAAATCTCTTTTTTTGCAGGTCACATGATATCTGATTATGGTCAGATTTCAAAACTACATAAACAGAGTGTTCTTAGAAACGTGTTTCAACTTTGTAGCTTCTTGCAGGCCTCTTCATTCTGCATATTGAGACTTAGTTAAACTTACCTTCACAGTAATACGAATAAAAAATGGTATACATTTTTTGCTGTTTTTCATTGCAGAAATGGAACTGGTCCGATCATTTTTGTCCACAGATTGAGAAAGCTAGGAAACATGTGAATAAATCTGTTTCTGCTTTTCTCCGAGACTACAGAATGGGGTCCATTTACAATAACAATCTGCGCTTTCATATACAAGAGATGTATAGGAGAGATGGAGTACACTTTACTGATGAAGGAAACAGAGTCTTCCTCAACAACTTTAGACTCTGTATAGGTACTTACTTATAAGTACCAAAAACTCTTAATGAACACAACGGCTCTTTTTAGAGCCACTCAAGAACAAAACACTTAAGCTTAATCTTTATCTCCCAACAATTTAATTTTTTTTCCCTTGGATCCGCGAACCCACCGAGAGAGGATCCCTGCATCCAACGCGATAGGATGCGCGCACCTTGCGTGCATTTCGCCTGTTGTTTTTTTTTTAAAAAGGGGGGCCCCCGGGGGTCCTTCTGGGACCCCCTAAGCACCTCTAGAGGGTCAGAGTATTTCCACTCTGTCCCCTTTATATGTTTTACACACTTATTCCCCTTGCATCTTCAGCCTCGCTTCTACCGAGGCAGAAAATGTCCGCCAACAGTTCCTGGTTTCGAATGTAGAGAGACACCCGACAGCCAATTAGCATTCAGCACGCGATCGGGAGGGTGCACGCTCGGTTCGAGGAGGGTGCGCGTACGGTGCGTGTGCGGTCCGCGGATCCTCCGCGACCATAGATATCACTAACTTTTTTACCCTAATTTTCTCAGGAACTAATGAACGGATTCACACCATATATGCAAAAGGCACGAGTCCGAACTGAGGACTAACTCTTTGCCAAATTTGGTGTCAATCCGTTCAGCGGTTCGGGCTGTAGCTGTGACAAGAGATCCTATGGGAAATTGCATGGGGAAAACGCGTTTTGGGGGCCCCCTTTTTTCTCGGCCCCCACTTGACGGATCACCGCAAAACTTTCAGGGTAGGAGCGGAGCGGAAAATTTAGCGAGGATTCATCAACCGGCACCAACGTTATTCCAAATAGAATGTTGCGGATTTCCTATGGAAAATAGGTCCTAACTATAACTATCTACTGGCGACGGCCAGTCGATAATATATATAATATATATATAAGTGTTTTCTTTATTCGCAATGTTTATTACTCTATTTGGTTTTGAGACTAAAAGCCCGCTGGGTCGGTTCCTTTGGGTTGCCATAACAACAACTCTAACATGACCTTTACTATGTCTATGATTTTTTGTTTGGTTGCTGTGACAACCGCAAGTGAGTGACGAGTCAACTATGTATAAATAATTATGTTTGACCACTTGTGAATTGGATGCAGTGAACAAGGCGGCTGTTCCCGCCGAAACGCGTCTGTGCCACATTTGGAAATAAATCCTTCTCTGCTGAATCTACTCACGGTGTCGGTGCCTGTTTGTTGGAAGCTGTCAGGATCGAAACATATATATATATATATATATATATTATCTACTGGCGGTCGCCAGTAGATAGTTATAGTTAGGACCGTGTTTCCATAGGAAATCCGCAACATTGTATTTGGAATAACTTTGGCGCCGGTTGACGAATCCTCGCGAAGTTTTCAAAACTAATGGGGCGCTACGCTCCACTCCTACCCTGAAAGTCTTGGGGGGATTCGTCAAGCGGGGGCTGAGAAAAAAGGGGGGTCCCAAAACGCGTTTTCCCCATGCATTTTCCCATAGGACCTTTAGTCCGAGCTACAGCCCGAACGGCTGAACAGAATTACTTGAAATTGGGCAGAGAGGTAGTCCTCAGGTCAGGGATGTGCCTTTTGCAGGTCTGGTGTAAATCTGTTCAGTAGGTCCTGAGAAAGTAGCATTTAAATCAATATATATATCTGTAAGCGCGCTCCGAGCGCTTACGGTAAGCTTACCGTACGCGTACGGTGCCGTGCGCGAGCTCAATTCTGATTGGTGGTTAAATGACTGTAAACATTCGAATCGGTCGAAATCAGAAAGTATCGGCCGCCATTTTCTGTCTCTCGCACTGAAAAACAAAGGTTGATAACATGAAAAGGGGGCAACGAAGAGAGTTGCAGACCCCCTAGCGTTCGTCAGGGGGTTCACGAAGGACCAAAAAGTATGAAAAATAAATGTAATAATTTTTTTAAAAAATCGCGGAGTGCGCGTACGGTAAGCTTACCGTACGCGTACGGTAAAAAAAACCCACAAAAAAAAAAATTAACAATCACATTTAATATAAAACTAAGGACCCCCAAGGGAGAAAAAAACAATTGTTATTTTGTTAAAAATGGCGAAGCGTGCACGGTACCAAATGCGCAACGTGGGCGCTCGGTGCGCGTTGCGCACCGAGCGCCCACAGCGAGCACACGGTGCACGAAGCGCACCGTGCGCGCAAAAATTAAAAATAAATACATAACTTAGCATTTAAAAAACCGTACAAATTCACAGAAAAAACCATAGGTTTCACACACGTTATAGTTAGGAATTAGCATTTAAAAAACCTTGCAGATTCACTTAAAAAACCATAGGTTTCACACAAGTTATAGCTAGCTGTACATTTCACTCGTAAAAAACCAATGAAATTCCACGTTATAGTTAGATCAGGTAACTATAACTTGCGCGACCGCAATGCACAATGTGTCATTTCAGATGTCATCATTGATGTCATGAGTGATGTCACTGACCATGTCATAAGTGATGTAATATGTGACGTCATCAGCAGTGCATTGCGGGCGCGCGAGTTATAGTTACCTGATCTAACTATAACGTGGAATTTCATTGCCGCCGAATCTGCACCACTTCGTAAAGAAGGCCACAAAGCTCAGAAAACACGAGCTTTATCAGTGGGACTCAGAGCACGGATCAATGCAGCGGCGCTTTCCGGGGCTCAACTAGAGCCTTCAATCAGCATGAATTTAAAGCGCATCCATTTGGGGAATAATATTGGACTTCACCAACCAGCATGCAACGTGATTACTCATACAGAGTTGTCCAATCAGGACTCACGATGTGGCATTAAAAGGAAGGTGTTGCCACACATGCTCTTTTGACTGCACCAACCCTTTGAAAAAGATAATTCGAAACGCGTCAGGGCTGCGGTCAGTTGCTCAATTATGCTGGAAGTGCAACTGCTTTACCTTTAATAAAGCGATGGGGAAAGCTTCTCTGAGTGCGAGTGCGATTCATTTGTTGGACACTCCCCACGAGCTAGATATATATATATATATATATATATATATATATATATATATATATATATATATATATATATATATATATTCAAAATAACAGTCCTGTTACCCTTACTACCAAGAAGGGTATCCTCAGCACAGGTACGGACCACCCCGGCACTCCAAGAGATTTATCGCAGATCCTTTCGATCGCTCACAGCGATCTTGCTCACATCTATCACTCTCTCTTTTTCTCTCTCTCTCTCTCTCTCTCTCTAGATATATATATGTACATATATATATACATGTTTCAGGGACATTATAGTTACAAATAAGCATTTTAAAAAACCTTAGAAATTCACTGAAAAAACCATAGGTTTCAGGGACGTGATAGTTAGAAATTAGCATTTAAAAACCTTGGAAATTCACTGAAAAAACACAGGTTTCAGGGACGTTATAGTTTGTTGGAGATTTCACTCATACAAAACCAGATAAATTCATCCGTTATAGTTAGTTAAGCTAACTATAACTCGCGCCCCCTCAATGCACTGCTGATGAGGTAACATATTACATTACTGATGACATGGTTAGTGACATCACTGATGTCAGCACTGATGACATCTCAAATGACATCACTGATGACATCATCCACTTAATATCTGATGCCCCTCCTCACACCCTAATATAACGTTTCATACACCTACTTTACAATACAAACTACCATTCTCAAAACCATAGACACACCAATTCCAGTTAGTACATACCCACTCACTGATTCATAGATCTAAACACACATCTAATCACCCATACAGTCACTCATACACACAGTCACTCATCGATATAGCCACTGATATATGCACTCATAAACCTATACAGATACTCACAAACCACCACTCACCAATAGAGTTACACACACACCAAGTCAGTCACAGAAAGAATTAACCACACTGCCAATTACTCATTATACAGTTATACACACACCACCAATCATTAACCCATATAGACACTCATGTGGCTACTCACCAACCCATTCTGCCACTTACACACCAACTAACAGACTGAGACAGACATTAACACAGATTAGTCACTCCCCCATGCATTCAGTAAGACACGCTTAATCAATCACTTATACAGTCAGTCAAGCACCTACTGAATCAGCCATTCAGTCACTCATACAGCCACTCATTCATCAATACACCCTGGCGTATATATTTAAAAAACATACTTAAATTTGTGGGGCTTACTGGAGGTACTTAGTGGGCTAGTTGGCCACTAGTGACCCTCAGGATTCAAGGGGACTTAATCCCCCAACTTAGAACGTGCCAGAAGACACGTTTGTAGACTGGTGCAGGGAGGGGGCCGGGCCTCCGGTGAGATGACGGCTTTTTTTGTTTATTTGTTAGAAGGGGGGCTGTGTGGCCCCCTTCTCATAATATTTTGTGTGTCCTAGGGACCCCATCCCCCAGGGCCTTTGACGTATTTAATTAAAATTAAATTTCGGCCCGGGGACCCCATCCCCTGGGGCATGGCCACTTATTGATATATATTTTCATTTTTAAGGATGCGGGTCTCTCAGCCCCCTTCCTGAGGCCATTTTTTACCCCATCCCACAAGGCTTTACCTCTTTTTTTTTTTTTTACTTACGGGAGGGGGGCCACGTGACCCCCCATCCCTGGGCCACTTCTGGCCCATGGACCTCATCCCCTGGGGACCTGACCTCAATTTGGGGGACCGCAGAGGGAGCCCCAATGCCCCCACGGATGCTGCTGGCTCCCCGCCTGCTGCGTGAGCTGGCATTGCTTTTGGGCAAAGGAAGCTGCTGACATGCAGCTCCCCTTGTCCAAAAGCAATCTGCTTTGATTTGTGGAAGCGAGAGCAGGTTTCCCTGCTCTCGCTTCCACAAAGCAAAGTAGTGTTTGCAATGGCAGGGCGGGAGCCGTGCTCCCGCCATGTCATTGCAAACTACAATGTCCCAGGGTTAGGCACCCCAGGACAATGCTGGAGTCAGCCCTGGGGGTGGCGGTCTTTTCCTTAGTGGACACCACAGAAAATACTTTTAAATCAGAAATTACCAGCTTAGGAAAGATATCCAACAAGTCCCTGGGTATATTGGGGAAAAATACTGATTTTGGCTTAGATGTGGTCTGCA